>NC_064563.1:118043783-119293783 GCF_937001465.1 Orcinus orca
ATACACTGAGCAGCTTTAACTGAATGTCTAACAGAAAGGTCACCTTTAGGATGTCTAAAACTGAACTTAACACCCCCTTTCACTGTCACCCTCATTGCCACTCTCAATATTCTCTATTCTCAGTATCAAGGGATTGTCAAACAATTTATTCAGTATTTCAATCAGTGGAAATAATCCCTCTTATTTATTCTTATTTATCCTCCCCTTTCTTTTTCTTGCAGTCAGTCTTAAAGTCATGTATGCTCCATTTCCAAAAGATCATTCTAGCCATACCTACTACCATTTCTTAGAGCAGACCCTCCACCATTCCATGCCTGAATAGCTACAGCAGCCATCTATCAGGCAGTCTTGCCTCCAGACCCTAAATTTCTTGTCATTTCACTATCTTCTTAAAATATATTTACTCCTAATCACTGGGTCTTTATTCTTTTTTTTTTAAATAAATTTATTTATTTATTTTTGGCTGTGTTGGGTCTTCATTTCTGTGCGAGGGCTTTCTCTAGTTGCAGCGAGCGGGGGCCACTCTTCATCGCGGTGCGCGGGCCTTTCAGTGTCGCGGCCTCTCTTGTTGTGGAGCACAGGCTCCAGACATGCAGGCTCAGTAGTTGTGGCTCACGTGCCTAGTTGCTCCACGGCAGGTGGGATCTTCCCAGACCAGGGCTCGAACCCATGTCCCTTGCATTGGCAGGCAGATTATCAACCACTGTGCCACCAGGGAAGCCCCTGGGTCTTTATTCTTAACTACAAAATATTGTGTCTGGAGAGTGGGAGGAATATGGAACTGGAGTATGGTTGAGAGGTCAAGGCTGAAATAAACAGCCCATGTTGATTAAGCACTTATAATATGCCATGTATTTATTATCTCATATTATCTCATATTAATCCTCTCTATATCCCTATGGGAAGGTATTATGATTTTCCAAATTTTACAGATAAAGAAACTGAAGTAGGAAGATACTCGATTTCCCACTCAAGGTCACGGTATAGTAACTGGAGAGAGATGTGAATACTGGAAGTGAGAGTCCAGGACACATGCACCTTGGAACTACATACAGTTTTTGAAACCACAGTTAGCAACACTTGTTTTCCTGGATGAATAAAAATAAAAATAAAAATAAAAATTCTAGTAAAATAAAATAAAATAAAAAATAAAAATTCTAGTAAAAACACACTGTGCTTTGAAAGACAACTGTGTTAAGGTACAGTGACCTAGAGGAGCAGTCTGAGTGGTGGATGGACCAGAATAAAACATCAACTATGTCAAAAAAGGAAATTTTTATTTAGAAAATAGGAGGCGATCGACGGTGTTAAGTTTCCTAAAATGGTGAATAGAGACAAGCTAATTTTTAAAAAGCTTTCCAACTTCTCTTAAACAATAACTGATTGCACTTGGAAGTACAGTTTCATTAGAGTAGGAGATATTTTTAATAAACTCTGGGTTACAACATTTTAATATTTTATCACAGTTGATAATTTGCAAAAACAAAATAAGAGAATAAGATTCCTCCAATATCCAACTTCTCTTAAACAATAACTGATTGCACTTGGAAGTACAGTTTCATTAGAGTAGGAGATATTTTTAATAAACTCTGGGTTACAGCATTTTAATATTTTATCACAGTTGATAATTTGCAAAAACAAAATAAGAGAATAAGATTCCTCCAATTTCCAATATGCCTCTTCATGCTAACAATAAAACATTTTATTTGCTCCTAAAATAGTACGAGTAAAGAGAATAGAGAAACTGTGTTATGTTATTTTAATAACTATTTCAATATGAATAGAATAAAACATAATGAAGAACACATGTTTGCTTGGTGCTAATGATATAACGTTTTGCAGTTTTATAGATAAAGCAAACTGCATAATTTGAACCAGATGTTGAAATACTTTGGGATTAGTATCTAAGGACAAATATTTCAAAAACTATGTGGAAAGGTAACCACATATTTGCTACTGGGAGTCCTCTATGTGTCTTTATGTTGCACTTTACTTGGTTTCTCAAAATGAAATTACAATCTGTTCTCAATACTATATATATATTTTAAATCCCGTAGGAGAGGCAGTTTAGCCAAGCGGCTAAGAGCCCAGATTCTGTAGTCACATATTTTGCTTTATCGTTTTCTGGCAATGGGATCTTGGGAAACTTAACCTCTCTGAGCCTCAAATTCATCATTTGTAAAGAGAAGGATAACAGTAAAACCTACCTCATAGGACTATTGTGTTGTTTAAATTAAGATAATATCTGTGAAGTGCTTTCCATGGGAACATAGCACTCAATGAAAAGTAGCTAGTATTATTGTCTTTGTTATTACTACCACTTTTTTTTTCATTATCGCTACTCCCCCCCTTCAAAATTATTTACTGTTAATCTCCGCATTGTCACTCACTGTCAGTTCCTCTGTATCTTGAGAAGTGTGTCAGCTGGGTTCTTTTAATTTCCACGGCACAGAATCACACTCAGTTATCCTCAGATGATCTAGGCTTATTTTTACAATATATAGAAAAGTTTGGGAAAATAGGAAGTGATCTTAGAAGCCACTCCAGACCTAAAATACCATTTCTTACTGTTCCTCGTAACCCGTGGCTCTGTTGGACTGGCAATAGCTGTACTGATTCGGAAGCATCTCTACTGGTCATTTCTGCAGAAACAGGTATTGCCTGGGCTCTGGGGAAATACTTCTGCCTCTTCAATACCCAGCTGCTTCTGCTGAGCCTGCTACACCTGAACTGACTCTAAAGTCAGGGTCAGTGATTTCAATTCAAACTCACTGAGAAAGAAACACCTTGATGAGTTGGTCACCACAATCCAGGGTAGTGTGTCTCTCATACAAGGGGCTCTCCCCTTGGTCACCACAGAGACTGCTCGGCAGTGATCCTTTTGTTCATCAACCGTGTAGACAACAGAAAGGGAACAGAACATGACAAGATCAATACAGAGGTGGCTGTTATTCTGAGGCTTCTTGAAGGAATCAGTGTAAATGGTAGATGCATTGAGCATCATTCCAGAGCTGAATGCGTGTTAGGGGCACAGAAAGACTCTTTTTTAATTCACTGGCTTCTCTAAGTAAATCATTTTGGAGTGTCAAAATACGCTATTTATATTCATAATGAATTCCTCAGGGGAAGTCACTTGGCCCTGTCTCTCCATGCCACACTTACATGGGGACTGCTTTCCCTCTTTTACAGCAGGATGGCAGGGGTTAGTCTGGGCAACTATTTTGAACAACATACCTTGCTTCTTACTAGGCCAGGCAGGACCATCAGATTGCATTCCCCAAAAATGATCACTTAGCCCAAGCTACTCCTGGCTCAGTCCCTCAGAATTTAAAATTGGGACTGAGAAAGAAAGGTCCACTGTGGAGTGCAACATGTCAGCTGAGGATTCATCAGCAGTCATGCTGATGCTTTGTTTTGCTTTGTTGCATTTGCTGTTGGTTGGGTTTTTTGTTTGTTTTTCTATATTATATGGTCAGGAAACCAAGAGTAAGCTTATCTCTGAGAGGGAGAAAATTGAAGCAGACACAAAGAGAGGCATAATACCTTCCCCTTGCTATCCCTAGATGTTTCCTAAGAAGGAAATTTTTATACCTACTCTTTCACTTCTACGAGATAGTTTTAAATCATTAAACCCCACATTGTTAAGCTAGCACCTACGAGTATCTGTTTTTGAAACTAAGAATTTTAATAACCAGTACAAAGAGAAGTTTTTCCTCCCAAGGATGTAAATCAGGCACTAAAATGACATAGATTATATATATAAATTCCAAAATAAATTTTGCAACCATTTTTCAGTCCTAAGAGAGGGGGGAAACCTTTGACTATTACATTCCAGGAATAATATGGTTCTTATGACCTCAGCCACTCAGCTCATGCTTTTTTGTTTCATCCTTGTTTATTGAACTTTTTAGGTCTTAATATACTTACTTGCTGATGTATAGTCAAGAAAATAAATATTTAATTTTCTCAGGATCTTCAATTCACATAAATACTAATTCTCATTGTTTAGAAATGTAGATATAAACGCAGACAATATAAGAGATGGTACAAGGTTTGCACCAAATCCAGGATATATGTTTAAATATCTGAAGATAAATATGTGTTACTAAACCTAAACCCTGATATAAATCTATTGTCTTGTCATTTGCCTTTTTCTCTAAGGAAGTTAAATATATACATATATATAAATTTTTTATAATTATAGTCTTATATATATATATATATATATATATATATATATATATGCATTCCAGAACACAGAGCTGGCCAGGTAGGTGATATTTGTGTCTAATTATTACCATCTGGCCTCAATCATCCCCAACTCACAATCCTAATGCCATTTCTGACTTCCTGTAATAACTGTTTTGAATACTAGGGGCTTACTTAGGAGGAATCTATCCTAGCTGGTTAGATCCAGATAAGCCTTGAAGAACTCCTAAGAATGATACACATTTCTGAGGGTTCTATTTCCCAAGAATTATCTTTTTCCCAAGAATTACCTTTTTCCTTTGTATGACTCATCTGTTGCCTGGACATATTTTGGAGGTTAGGGGAAAGCTTTCTGGTTTCCCCTCATCCACACTTTCTTTTCCCCAGTTATTCCAACCATTACTGCTGCATAACAAACCACCACTAATAACTTAGTGGCCTAAAACCACCACCATCTTCTCTGTTCATTAATCTGTGGGTCAGGAATTCAGATAGAATCCAAAAAATAAAGGCTGACTTCTGCTCCAGGATTCTGGAGCAAATGGATGGAGATGACTCAAATACATTGGGGCTAGACTATCACGGAGCCTCCTTCACTCACGTATCTGGTGTCTGGGGTAGGAGGGCATAACCCTGGGCTCAGCTGGACTGTCAACTGGATACTCTCACATGGCCTTACTAGATGGTTTGAACTTTTCTGGGCACGGCAACTGGCTACTAGGTTCTGAGATACTCAAGAAGAAGTATCTGGAGAGTGAGTGTTCAAAGAGAACAAAGCAGAAGCCACATGGCATTTCTATGACCTAGTCCTGGAAGTCAAATTAGCATTGATTCCCACTCAGTTTCTAGGGGAGGGGATAATGACCCCACCTCTCAATGGAAGGATTGTCAAGAAATTTTCAGTCCTGTTAAATCCACTCAACTGAAAGCAAACACGAAAAGCCAAATGAGAATCTAAGTGTGCATTACTGGTAAAACTAGATTGGAGTTTACAGCAGGAATATGCTACTTTCCACTCTTATTTGGATTTGCCTACCTAGTTACAGTTTCAGAGCAGCAGCCTCTTCCCCATCTCTCCACTCACTGTAGAGGAGGATAGATCTCAGGATATTTTTATCACATTGGGAGAGGAAAGAGAGAAGAATTCACTCCGCTTAAAGGTGGCAAGGCAGGGAAGAGAGATTTTGTGATACCAACTATGATATGGACAAATTTGATAGTCCCCTAAGACCCAACACTCAGTAAAAGAGGAACCTCAAAGAGATTAGGGTAATAGTAAACCAGCCTTCAGCTGAGTTCATTTGCCAAATTGGATGAACTTGAGCTTTAATTTTCATGACCTCCTGGTTGTAGCCCTTAGAAGGTGACCATAAGGTTTACTAACTAAAATAACATAGGATAGATGATGAATCTAATACAAAAGTATAGAAAACATGAGACCGGCTTAAATGAGAATGATTTTTTTGTTTTGAGAAAATTTTGTTTACTTGATCACCATGAAAAACAAAGTTCTTATTCTGTGTCATGGCCAAACATATCAAAAGTCACTGTCCTAGAAAAACTCCTGTATATACCCAGGAAACAGGTATAAGAATGTTCAAATAGCACTGTTCCCATTAGAAAAATAATCAGATACACTCAAATGTCTATAATCAGAAGAATGGTAAGTAAATTGTGGTATATCCAGGTAATGGAATAGTGTACAGCAGAGAGAACTGGTGGATAACAGTTAAAAGGAACAACATGGCTAAATCTTAGGAACAGTTAATTTAAAGAATGTGCTTCTGAAGAATATTTATAGTATGATAAATATACTTTATAAAACATGCAAAATATACATTAAAAACATGCAAAAGCAAACAAAATATTAAGTATAGAAACAGTAAAACTTCAAAAACGCAGGAGAATGATAAACAGATTTTACAAGTTTCAAAAGACTTGTATTTTCTTGGATCTTTGCCTACCAGTGAATAGTCTGTCTCCTAACACCAGCCACAAATTCCTAATGTGACCCTGAAAGGTCAATATGCCTCTCAGTCTGGTTTACTGATGCCTTAATCTTAAGTTCACCTAATGCAGTTGCAATTTCTACGTGTTATTTGTGTTCCTAAATGCCAGATCTTATCTATTTCTTAATGGTCCCAGCCCAAAAAACAAGGTAAAAGGGTACTGTATTTTTATTTATTGCACAATAAGTAAAAATCCCTCTTCCCACTTAATGGAACATAGTTGTTCCAATAAACACTAGGCACAAGGGGGAAGTAAAAATTAAGAAGTCACATTAAACAAGGCTCCTTTGTCTTGTTGTAAATTCTGGAAAAAGGCAGTAATTTTGCAAATGCCATTAATTCTCTGAGATGATTGTAAGTATTGGGGATCTTTTCCCCTTTAGATATTACCATGATTATTCTTGATGGAGAGATCTATGCCAATTAGGTTTAAGTTCAGAGATCATGGGCTCTGGATAACTGGCCCTAAGCAACCAGCATATTAGCAAAGGTAAAAAAAAAAAAAGCGTTTCCTATTCTGTCCACCCCTCATCCTGCAGATGTTCTCATGCTCTTTCTCTTTGGCAAATTTCTTGGTTCCAGAAACCAAATTTTGCTCAAATAACTACGTTATTGTTACACAGTTTCTACCCGGAGTGGCAATCAGGTAGCAAATCTAACCAGATCAAGAACCCAGACAGACAGAATCAAGAGTTGGTAATCATTATATCATCGAGAAATAGACTTTTTTCAGGAGAAAAACTTTTACTTTAAAGCTCCCTCCTTCTTCATGTAATGAAAGAAATAGCACTGGCTATGTTTTTATAGCTCTCTGATGTTATGTGGATTTATTAGGCATAAAATAAGTTTTAAAAGGAAATTATGAAAGTGATGAGTCAGCTTCCAAAAGTTCAATGTTTTGGTTCAGTTGAGTACAATTACTCACATTTGATAATTCATTTTAAATGCCAGGCTCCATATCTCATATTTCTTCCAACTATTCAAATTTTATGTTCATCCAACAGCTGTATTCAAGGTAAATTTGCCAAATGTGAATCATTTTCTATGCTGCTGGGTACCAGTTGCTAGGAATGATGCTTCATTGTTTTTCTCTTCAATGGCATCATTAAAACTCCAGTCAGTTAATCATCAAAGGAATTACACAAACAACTTTTTCAATTGCACCAAACATAACAAAGCTTGTCAAATTTATTTTTATACAAAATTTCCATGACAATAATGAAGCAAATACCAAAGTCTGTCAAGCATCACAGTTTCTTCATCAGTTTTATATTTATCCATCCTAAACTTGTCAAAATATCACAACCATCCCTAGGCAAATATATTTGCTTCAGATTTTGTACATACCTCTGCCAAAATAAGATATTTAAACCACCATATTTAAATATGCAGATCTATGAATACTCAAACCCAAATGACAACTAAATATAAAAGGAAATATAAGTGAGCATTTTTGGCTTTATGTCAAATCTTTTAAACAATGCTTTTCACAGGCATTAATTCCTTAATATGTTTTCATCAATCCCCCATTGCTAATAAGATGATGAGATATTTCTCTGATTCTGTACTTTAAATGGATACCTAGAAGCATTCCTATGATATTAAAAGAGAAAAGGGAAAAGACAGATTGAGTGAATTTCTTACATCTTTCCTTCCTTCTTGCCAGGACCCAGCATTGTATCAGTGCCATGATTAGCATCTAGATAGTCCCAGATTGAAGGTTAAAAAATACATAGTGCAGTGATCTGAGGTGCTAACAGGAGTCCTAAATTTAGACATCTTCCAAGTCTACCTTCTAATTTTCTGACTCTGACTTGAGGACACATGACAGTATTTGAATATAATAAAGATCTGTCAACGAATTGGCCCACAGACCAGGCAACATTATTTTTGGTAAATTGTTTCTATTTCTCCATATCTGTGCTCCAAAAGATTATTTCTTTTTTTTTTAACATCTTTATTGGAGTATAATTGCTTTACAATGGTGTGTTAGTTTCTGCTTTACAACAAAGTGAATCAGCTGTACATATACATATATCCCCATATCTCCTTTCTCTTGCGTCTCCCTCCCACCCTTCCTATCCCACCCCTCTAGGTGGTCACAAAGCACTGAGCTGATCTCCCTATGCTATGAAGCAGCTTCCCCTATCTATTATACATTTGGTAGTATATATAAGACCATGCCACTCTCTCCCTTTGGCCCAGCTTACCCTTCTCCCTCCCCGTGTCCTCAAGTCCATTCTCTACATCTGCATCTTTATTCCTATCCTGCTCCTAGGTTCTTCAGAACATTTTTTTTAATTTCCATATATATTTGTTAGCATACAGTATTTGTTTTTCTCTTTCTGACTTACTTCATTCTGTATGAAAGACTCTAGGTCCATCCACTTCACTACAAATAACTCAATTTCGTTTCTTTTTATGGCTGAGTAATATTCCACTGTATATATGTGACACATCTTCTTCATCCACTCATCTGTCGATGGACACTTAGGTTGCTTCCATGTCCTGGCTATTGTAAATAGAACTGCAATGAACATTGTGGTACATGACTCTTTTTGAATTATGGTTTTCTCAGGGTATATGCCCAGTAGTGAGATTGTTGGGTCTTATAGTAGTTCTGTTTTTAGTTTTTTAAGGAACTTCTATACTGTTCTCCATAGTGGCTTTATCAATTTACATTCCCACCAACAGTGTAAGAGGGTTCCCTTTTCTCCACACCATCTCCAGCATTTGTTGCTTGTAGATTTTTTGAGGATGGCCATTCTGACTGGTGTGAGGTGATACCTCATTTTAGTTTTGATTTGTATTTCTCTAATGATTAGTGATGTTGAGCATCCTTTCATGTGTTTGTTGGCAATCTATATATCTTCTTTGGAGAAATGTCTATCTAGGTCTTCTGCCCATTTTTGGATTGGGTTGTTTGTTTTTTTGATATGGAGCTGCATGAGCTGCTTGTAAATTTTGGAGATTAATCCTTTGTCAGTTGCTTCATTTGCAAATATTTTTTTCCCATTCTGAGGGTTGTCTTCTTGTCTTGTTTATGGTTTCCTTTGCTGTGCAAAAGTTTTAAGTTTCATTAGGTCCCATTTTTTGATTTTTGTTTTTATTTCCATTTGTCTAGGAGGTGGGTCAAAAAGGATCTTGCTGTGATGTATGTCATAGAGTGTTCTGCCTATGTTTTCCTCTAAGAGTTTTATAGTGTCTGGTCTTACATTTAGATCTTGAATCCATTTTGAGTTTATTTTTGTGTATGATGTTAGGGAGTGTTCTAATTTCATTCTTTTACATGTAACTGTCCAGTTTTCCCAGCACCACTTATTGAAGAGGCTGTCTTTTCTCCATTGTATATTCTTGCCTCTTTTATCAAAAATGTGACCATATGTGTGTGGGTGTATCTCTGGGGTTTCTATCCTTTTCCATTGATCTATATTTCTGTTTTTGTGCCAGTACCACAGTGTCTTGATTACTGTAGCTTTGTAGTAAAGTCTGAAGTCTATATCAAAAATAAGGTGATCATATGTGTGTGGGTTTATCTCTGGAGTTTCTATCCTGTTCCGTTAATCTATATTTCATTTTTGTGCCAGTACCATACTGTCTTGATTACTGTAGCTTTGTATTATAGTCTGAAGTCAGGGAGCCTGATTCCCCCAGCTCCGTTTTGCTTTCACAAGATTGCTTTGGCTATTGGGGGTCTTTTGTGTTTCCCTACAAATTGTGAGTTTTTTGTTCTAGTTCTGTGAAAAATGCCAATCGTAGTTTGAGAGGGATTGCATTGAATCTGTAGATTGCTTTGGGTAGTAGAGTCATTTTCACAATGTTGATTCTTCTAATCTAAGAACATGGTATATCTCTCCAAGTGTTTTTTATCATCTTTAATTTCTTTCCCCAGTGCCTTATAGTTTTCTGCATACAGATTTTTCATCATTAGAAGGATGTTGGCTGTGAGTTTGTCATATATGGTCTTTATTATGTTGAGCTAAGTTCCCTCTATGCCTACTTTCTGGAGGGCTTTTATCATAAATAGGTGAATTTTGTCAAAAGCTTTTTCTGCGTCTATTGAGATGATAATATCGTTTTTCTGCTTCAATTTGTTAATATGATCTATCACATTGATTGATTTGCGTATATTGAAGAATCCTTGCATTCGTGGGATAAACTCCACTTGATCCTGGTGGATCATCCTTTTAATGTGCTGTTGGATTCTGTTTCCTAGTATTTTGTTGAGGATATTTGCATCTATGCACATCAGTGATATTGGCCTGTAGTTTTCTTTTTTTCTGATATTTTTGACTGGTTTGGTATCAGGGTGAGGGTGACCTCAGGGAATGAGTTTGGGAGTGTTCTTCCCTCTGCTATATTTTGGAAGAGCTTGAGAAGGATAGGTGTTAGCTCTTCTCTAAATGTTTGATGGAATTCGCCTGTGAAGCCATCTGGTCCTGGGCTTTGGTTTGTTAAGATTTTTAATCACAGTCTCAATTTCAGTGCTTGTGATTGGTCTGTTTATATTTTCTATTTCTTACTGGTTCAGTCTCGCAAGGTTGTGCTTTTCTAAGAATTTGTCCATTTCTTCCAGGTTGTCCATTTCATTGGCATATAGTTGCTTGTAGTAATCTCTCATGATCCTTTGTATTTCTGCAGTGTCAGTTGTTGCTTCTCCTTTTTCATTTCTAATTCTGTTGATTTGACTCTTCTCTCTTTTTTTCTTGATGAGTCTAGCTAATGGTTTATCAATTTTGTTTATCTTCTCAAAGAACCAGCTTTTACTTTTAGTGATCTTTGCTATCATTTCCTTCATTTCTTTCTCATTTATTTCTGATCTAATCTTTATGATTTCTTTCCTTCTGCTAACTTTGGGACTTTTTGGTTCTTCTTTCTCTAATTGCTTTAGGTGTGAGGTTAGGTTGTTTATTTGAGATGTTTCTTGTTTCTTGAGGTAGGATAGTATTGCTATAAACTTCCCTCTTAGAACTGTTTTTGCTGCATCCCATAGGTTTTGGGTTGTCGTGTATTCATTGTCAATTGTTTCTAGGTATTTTTTGATTTCCTCTTTGAATTATTCAGTGATATCTTGGTTGTTAAGTAGTGTATGTTTAGCCTCCAGGTGTTCATACTTTTCACAGACTTTTTCCTGTAATTTATATCTAGTCTCATAGCATTGTGGCCAGAAAACATACTTGAAATGATTTCAATTTTCTTAAACTTACCAAAGCTTGAATTGTGACCCAGGATATGATCTACCCTGGAGAATATTCTATGAGCACTTGAGAAGAAAGGGTATGCTGTTGTTTTTGTATGGAATGTCCTATAAATATCAATTAAGTCCCTCTTGTTTAATGTATCATTTAAAGCTTGTGTTTCCTTATTTATTTTCATTTTGGATGATCTGTCCTTTGGTGAAAGTGGGCTGTTAATGTCTCCTACTATGATTGTGTTACTGTCGATTTCCCCTTTTATGGCTGTTAGCATTTGCCTTATGGGTTTAGGTGTTCCTACATTGGGTGCATAAATATTTATAATTGTTATATCTTCTTCTTGGATTGATCCCTTGATCATTATGTAGTGTCCTTCTTTGTCTCTTGTAATAGTCTTTATTTTAAAGTCTATTTTGTCTGATATGAGAATTGCTACTCCAGCTTTCTTTTGATTTCCATTTGTAAGGAGTATCTTTTTCCATCCCCTCACTTTCAGTCTGTATGTGTCCCTAGGTCTAAAGTGGGTCTCTTGTAGACACCATATATACGGGTATTATTGTATCCATTCAACCAGTCTATGTCTTTTGGTTGGAGCATTTAATCCATTTACATTTAAGGTAATTGTCAATATGCATGTTCCTTTTACCATTTTCTTAATTGTTTTGGGTTTGTTATTGTAGGTTTTTCCCTTCTCTTGTGTTTCTTGCCTAGAGAAGTTCCTTTAGCATTTGTTGTAAAGCTGGTTTGGTGGTGCTGAATTCTCTTAACTTTTGCTTGTCTGTAAAGGTTTTAATTTCTCTGTCGAATTTGAATGAAATCCTTGCTGGGTAGAGTAATCTGGTTGTAGATTTTTCCTTTCATCACTTTAAATATGTCCTACCACTCCCTCTGGCTGGCAGAGTTTCTGCTGAAAGATCAGCTGTTAACCTTATGGTGATTCCCTTGTATGTTTTTGTTGCTTTTCCCTTGCTGCTTTTAATATGTTTTCTTTGTATTTAATTTTTGATAGTTTGATTAATATGTGTCTTGGCATGTTTCTCCTTGAATTTATCCTGTATGCGACTCTGCACTTCCTGTACTTGATTAACTATTTCCTTTCCCATATTAGTGAAGTCTTCAACTATAATCTTTTCAAATATTTTCTCACTGCCTTTCTTTTTCTGGGACCCCTATAATTCAAATGTCGGTGCATTTAATGTTGTCCCAGTGTTCTCTGAGACTGTCTTCAATTCTTTTCATTCTTTTTTCTTTATTCTGCTCTGTGGTAGTTATTTCCCCTATTTTATCTTCCAGGTCACTTATCTGTTCTTCTGCCTCAGTTATTCTGCTATTGATTCCTTCTAGAGAATTTTTCATTTCATTTATTGTGTTGTTCATCATTGTTTGTTTGCTCTTTAGTTCTTCTAGGTCCTTGTTAAACGTTTCTTGTATTTTCTCCATTCTATTTCCAAGATTTTGGATCATCTTTACTGTCATTACTCTGAATTCTTGTTCAGGTAGACTGCCTATTTCCTCTTCATTTGTTTGGTCTGGTGGGTTTTTACCTTGCTCCTTCATCTGCTGCATATTTCTCTGGTCTCACTTTAGCTTACTGCGTTTGGGGTCTCCTTTTCACAGGCTGCATGCTTGTAGTTCCCATTGTTTTTGGTGTCTGCCCACAGTGGCTACGGTTGGTTTAGTGTGTTGTGTAGGCTTCCTGGTGTAGGGGACTAGTGCCTGTGTTCTGGTGGATGAGGCTGGATCTTGTCTTTCTCATGGGCAGGACCGTGTCTGGTGCTGTGTTTTGGGGTGTCTATGACCTTATGATTTGAGGCATCCTCTCTGTCAGTGGGTGGGGTTTTGTTCCTGTCCTGCTAGTTGTTTGGCATAGGGTGTCCAGCACTGTAGCTTGCTGGTCATTGAGTGGAGCTGGGTCTTAGCACTGAGATGGAGGTGCTGGGAAAGCTTTCACCATTTGATATTACATGGAGCCAGGAGGTCTCTGGTGGACCAATGTGCTGAACTCGGCTCTCCCACCTCAGGGGCACAGGCCTGACACTGAGCAGGAGCACAAAGACCCTGTCAGCCACATGGCTCAGAAGAAAACGGAGAATAAAAGAAAGAAAGAAAGAAAGAAATGAAATAAAATAATGTTATTAAAATAAAAAATAATTATTAAAAATAAAAAAAAAAACCCTGGGGTTTCCCTGGTGGCGCAGTGGTTGAGAGTCCGCCTGCCGATGCAGGGGACACGGGTTCGTGCCCCGGTCCGGGAGGATCCCACATGCTGTGGAGTGGCTAGGCCCGTGAGCCATGGCCGCTGAGCCTGTGCGGCCGGAGCCTGTGCTCCACAACAGGAGAGGCCACAACAGTGAGAGGCCCACGTACCGCAAAAAAATAGATAAATAAAAAATTTAAAAAATTTTTAAAAATTTTAAAAAACTTAAAAAGTAATTTAAGAAAAGAAGAGAGCAACCAAACCAAAAAACAAATCCACCAATGATAACAAGTGCTAAAAGCTATACTAAAAAAAAAAAAAGGACTGAGAGAACCCTAGGACAAATGGTAAAAGCAAAGCTATACAGACAAAATCACACAAAGAAGCCTACACACTCACAAAAAGAGAAAAAAGGATAAAAAAATATATATATTGTTCCCAACGTCCACTGCCTCAATTTTGGAATGAGTCGTTGTCTATTCAGGTATTCCACAGATGCAGGGTACATCAATTTGATTTTGGAGATTTAATCCACTGCTCCTGAGGCTGCTGGGAGATATTTCCCTTTCTTCTTCTTTGTTCGCACAGCTCCTGGGGTTCAGCTCTGGATTTGGCCTCGTCTCTGCGTGTAGGTCGCCGGAGGGTGTCTGTTCTTTGCTCAAACAGTACGGGATTAAAGGAGCAGCTGATTTGGGGGCTCTGGCTCACTCAGGCTGGGGGGAGGGTTGGGTACGGAGTGCGGGGCGAGCCTGTGGCGGCAGAGGCCGACAGGACGTTGCACCAGCCTGAGGTGCGCCGTGCGTTCTCCCGGGGAAGTTGTCCCTGGATCAGGGGACCCTGGCAGTGGCGGGCTGCACAGGCTCCTGGGATGGTAGGTGTGGGGAGTGACCTCTGCTTGCACACAGGCTTCGTGGTGGCGGCAGCAGCAGCCGTAGCATCGCATGCCCGTCTCTGTTGTCCACGCTGATAGCCAAGGCTCATGCCCACCTCTGAAGCTTGTTTACGTGGTGCTGTATATCTCCTCTCCTCGAGCACCCTGAAACAGTGGTCTCTTAGGCAGGTCCAGAGTTTTTCCCGGACTCCCTCCCAGCTAGCTGTGGCACACTAGCCCCCTTCAGGCTGTGTTCATGCAGCCAACCGCGGTCCTTCTCTGGGATCCGACCTCCGAAGCCCGAGCCTCAGCTCCCAGCACCGCCCGCCCCGGCGGGTGAGCAGACAAGCCTCTCGGGCTGGTGAGTGCCGGTCGACACCGATCCTCCGTGCCGGAATCTCTCCGCTTTGCGCTCTGCACCCCTGTTGCTGTGCTCTCCATGGCTCCGAAGCTCCCCCCTCCGCCTCCCGCAGTCTCCGCCCACGAAGGGGCTTCCAGTGTGTGGAAACCTTTCCTCCTTCACAGCTCCCTCCCACTGGTGCAGGACCCGTCCCTGTTCTTTTGTCTCTGTGTTTTCTTTTTTCTTTTGCCCTACCGAGGTACATCAGGAGTTTCCTGCCTTTTGGGAGGTCTGAGGTCTTCTGCCAGCGTTCAGTAGGTGTTCTGTAGAAGTTGTTCCACGTGTAGATGTATTTCTGATGTATTCGTGGGAAGGAAGGTGATCTCCATGTCTTACTCTTCCCCAATCTTGAAGGTCTCCCCATAAGATTATTTCTAAGTTTTTAATTCCAAATGAATTGACTCTCCGGTACACAGATAGGCTATTTTTAACAACGTACTCCGAAGAGGTTTTTTATTTCCCTCTTAACATTCCTTATCTAATGAAATATATTATACTAATAGAGTTTAATATAAAACATATTTCTGTATTTTCATCTTACTTGCTCTTGGATCATATTAAAAATTTTAAATATTGAAAAAATAACTCTTCCTTGAAATAATAAAATTACATTTTCAAATGCATAATAGAGTGGAAAACAATTTCCTCCAAGTTATTCAAAATAGTATACTAACAAATCTCAATATTAAAACTAATGTGTTGTAATCAAAATAAATCACAAAATAACCTAATTAAAGCAAAAGTGAAATATAATATCAGAAATTCATAACAGTATAATTAGCTGCTTTGTCCTGCCTTAAGAAGTTTTCTAAAATAAGTAGCTGTGCAAGTCCTAAAGCTTTAACAATCTGGTTAAATTTACCACAAACCAGTGCTTAGCGAATATATAATTTTCAATAATAAACAAATATTAATGTTCTTGTTCTATTTTGATCTTTTTCATTTAATCTTTTACATTGTAATATATTATTTAATACATAAATGATATCTGTAAGGTATAAAGAATAATAATATGAAGAATTACATTGAACTCACCACCCAACCCTCCAAACTGGACCATTTCCTATAACTTCCATCTACCTTTGTGCCATTCTTCTATCACCCTTACTTCGAGATAACCACTATTCTACATGTTGTATTCACCACTTCCTAGATTTTCTACTTTTGTCATGTGAATGCATTGTTGGGCTTTGTTTAAGTTCTATAGTTATATATAATAATGTAAGTCATCTTCCAAGATGTACTATCTTGCCCTGTTATATTTCCAGAGATGTATTCCTGTTGTCATGTTTACTGTAGTTCATTTCTTTTTACTGCTGCATTGTGTCTAATTGTATGAATATACCCCACTTTATTTATTTTTGTAACAGTGATTTTGAATTTTTTCAAGTTTTAGAGGAGTGTGTCTTTCTCTTTTTTATCCTCACAGACATTACTGCTGTATTCTCTAGGGTCTATGTACAAACTGTTCATTAAGTCTATGTTTCCTCTTTAAATTGGGTACACAGCTAGACTACATTTCTCAGCTTTCCTTGACACAGGTATGTTCTGGTCAGTGGAATGTGAGACAATGTATTTTATACCTGGGATTCAGCTTTCAAGAAGAGTGTTTTCTCTTTCCATGTCCCCTTCCACCAACTGGTCACAGAAAATAAGAGTCTTTAGAAGATGAGGATGCTCAATAGGGAAAGAACTTTGGTCCCTACTGTGTCACAACCTCAGGAGTTCCAGGGGTGAAATTTGAAACTGGCCCCTGTACACGAAGGGCAAGGAGAGACCAAAGAAAGAGGCAGACCACTCCAGATTGGTAGATGGCAGGTTTAATTAGCAAGAAAACTGACATAGGAGGCTTGTCCTGGGCGGATGCAAGATGAGCAGATCTCCCTACCACACTCCACCCCTTGCCAGAATCTTAAAAGTTTACATAGAGGCCCTGATGGGGTTCAGTCATGTATCAGTCCAGATGGTCTCAACAACACATTACTCTCTCAAGTATGTATCCTTGAAATGGCTCCTAGTGTGAGAATGGTGGGTAGAATATACATTCCAAGGACAGAGGAGGGGTGAGAAGCCTCTTTGATTGCTCTTGGATTAACTGGCAGTCATGTCCTCTCAATGACTTCCAACAACAGTCCCTGAATGGTCACGTAGCACTCTCAGGGCAAGTGATGTACATTTGAGTTATTATTTGAATGAGAAATAAACTTCTAGATTATTGAGCCCATTTATACATTTTGTAATGTACTTGTTAAAACTGTTAGTATTCCTCTCAGTGTTTCACTGAGTAAAATTTTTCCACTATCGTGCCCCCCCAGGGGGGCATTTGACAATATCTGCCAGAGCTGGGACCAGAGTAAGGTGACAAATGACGTGAGACGGCATTACATTCTGTACCCTACGAACCTCACTCTTAAAGGGGGTTGCTACTGGCATCTAGTAAATAGAGGCCAGGGACGCTGCTGAACATCCTACAGCGCAGTCCCCCATAACAAAAATATCAGCTGAGAATAACTGCTCTAATCAATATAAGGAAATAACAATAAAAACTTAATAAATAATAGTGACCCTCATGTAGCTTAGAATTTACTCATTAGATTAAATTTCTGTGGTCATCAGATTTCATCCAAAAGTTCAATAATCCAAATTCACAAGAACATGTCTATTAATTAAGTAAAGAATATGTCTTAAATGTATGGCTTTCCATTTTTTAAGTTATGCAGATGCTCTTATAAAGTTTAAAATGCAAGTGCATAGGAAATATTACTCTATTTTTAGGAATGTTTATATATTTATTAATTTATTCACTTACTTCACCGATCACTAGATCAGGTACTAAAATATAAATTCTAATCATTGGTAATCCTTAAAATGATTTAATGTTAAAAAATGATTTAATGTTAAAAACTACATTGGGAGCTTCCCTGGTGGCGCAGTGGTTGAGAGTCCGCCTGCAATGCAGGGGACACGGGTTTGTGCCCCGGTCCGGGAAGATCCCACATGCCGCGGAGCGGCTGGGCCCCTGAGCCATGGCCGCTGAGCCTGTGCGTCCAGAGCCTGTGCTCCACAGCAGTAGAGGCCACGGCAGTGAGAGGCCTGCGTACCGCAAGGGAAAACAAACAAACAAACAAAAACCTACATTGGATTATTCGACTAGGAAAATTAAAGTGGATGAGGCATGACATAAAAGTCAAAAACAACTTGCTTTCCTAATCTGCCCATATCTTGCCATGTGCTTCCAACATGTCACTCTAACATGACTTCCTGGGTCAGCTAAGCTTCAGGGTTGGTGTCTGCTCAAACATCAATCTGACTTATTAATTTTCCTGGCTGGTCTAAATGTTTGGCTCCAAATCAAGTTCTCTTCCTAGTTTTGTGCATCCATTGTTGTGCTTGATTTGCCAGGCCCCATTTCTTATTATCTGCAGGGGATCCAAAGGGAGGCAATAGAGCAAAGTGTGGAAGAGCAGAAATTCTGGATTCCGGTGTGAAATCAAGACCTTGAACAAGATGAAAACCTCTTGTGACTTATTTTCCTGTCTGT
This sequence comes from Orcinus orca, assembly GCF_937001465.1. Lineage (NCBI taxonomy): Eukaryota > Metazoa > Chordata > Mammalia > Artiodactyla > Delphinidae > Orcinus > Orcinus orca. The sequence continues at coordinate 118,062,206 of NC_064563.1, forward strand.
ACCATGATGATAATAGGATAAGGTGAAAGGCTAAGGAAGGTAATATATGTGGAACACTTAGAACAATACCTGGAACATAGTAAATGCTCAAAAACAAAAAGTCAGCTTTATTATAAAGTTCATCATTGCCTTCCTTGCTCTCATATCTTGGGATTTTCTTATTCCTGTCTGTATGCCTACTTGATTTATATTTCACTGATTAGATTGCTTTGTAGTTTCTGCCTTTCTTCTTTTACCTCATCCTCTATATTGCTATCTGCTCTGTCTTTTGTCTGCTCTTGTGTTGTACATATTGATTCATCCATTCATTAAGCAGATGTCCATTGGGTTCCTAATATGTTCTACTCTGGTTACAGCAGAGAAAAAAACAGACAAAACCCCCTGCATTCATAGAATTGCTCCACCAATATCTAGACTCAGGACAAGATTTCTGGGCTCTTGATTTCTTCATGGTTGCTGATTTGATTTTCTTACCAGAACTCTTAAATTTAGTGTATTCTTTGGCTATCCTCACTATGCCTTCTAACCTTCTCTGCTACAGACAGATGAGAACAGCTGAACAAATCTTGATTGGCTGCAGCTCCATGAGTTGCAAAAATTACTGCACAGGGCTTCCCTGGTGGCGCAGTGGTTGAGAGTCCGCCTGCCGATGCAGGGGACAAGGGTTCGTGCCCCAGTCTGGGAAGATCCCACATGCCGCGGAGCAGCTGGGCCCGTGGGCCATGGCTGCTGAGCCTGTGTGTCCGGAGCCTGTGCTCCATGGCGGGAGAGGCTGCAGCAGTGAGAGGCCCGTGTACAGCAAAAAAACAAACAAACAAACAAAAAACAAAAATTACTGCACAGAAATGAAAACCAAAGAAGTGCTGAGTAGCCATTTTCCTCATACATGAGGCAGATTTACTCTATGTCTCATCAGAGTTGGTGCAGATAAAAAGTACTAGAGGTAGAAGACCACATGAAAAGACCAAGACATGTCCAGAGGAAATTTTAGCTTGGAATTCTAAGCACTGTGAGTTACCGTGGACTCTTCTCTATGCTGTTGGACATAGGGTATTTGGAAAACTTTTCATCATCCATAGATGTCCTAAAGCTATTCCTAGGCTTCTGACATTGTTTTCCTACAATATTGTTGTCTGGGATCCCAGTACAGATGCCATACTTAGTTCTGTTTTTTGGTGATTATATCAAAGGCAAAAATGGGCTGGATAAAGTGTGTGTCTAATAAAATGCGTGAATCGACGGTAGAAATCTTTTGTTACTGTGCAGCTATATGAGTTAATTTTATTTCCTAGCTTATGTTTTATGTATTTTAATGTTGAAAGATACCCAAGGAAAATTACGCAATGGGCTTTAAAAATGAATAATCATGCATTTTCTACATCATGAATATAGGGCCTTAAAGTTATCTTTGAAGCAAACAGAAGATCTTTAATTCACTACTGACTAATGCCACATGCCTTTTCAGTACACAAGGGAAGGATTAACAATATGTAGGAACATGTAAACAGAGAAAATCAGTCACAGGTGCTAAAGGCACCATCATGATTGCCTTCCTATGAAATAATAATCCTGATGTGCCTCTGATGGAAAATGGGGTTCCTCTTGGGAATACAAAATCAAGTTTTGTAACATTTAAAGGCTACTCTTGTGAAGACATTTTCAAATGGGTTGATGAAGGAAGATACATGTATGCTTCTGTGATTTATATCAAAATAATTGTGTTACAGTATAAAGATATTGAGCACAGAAACCTACTAAGTGAAACTTCTGAATTTTGATAGTAAATAGAAAGTAAAATGGTAAGTCAGACAACGCAGAGCAATAGCAGAGTTTTGTTTGCTTCTGATATGAGCATAGCATATATTTTCTGTCTATATTTCTATAAATATTAGCATATTTCAAATTAGCTATTTTAGTTTACATGTGGAAATTACTTTTTAAGTGAATGATAGGGCTCAAAACTAGTAATATTTAATATATTACATTATCTGATTGAGGTGCAGTATTTTGTAATCGCATATATATTTGAAATTTATGCATGCCAGCGATTAGACTAACTTACCTCCCTTGCTCCACCTAGTTCAACAATGGCTTTTATTAATTATTTATGTGGTGAATTAATGCACCACTGGAAGAGTTTAGTCATGTTAGAGTACTTATCAGCCAAATGATTGTCTAAGATATGACATGGGAATCTCTTGCTCTGTCAATGACATAAATTCTTTTAAATTATACAATAGACTGGAAATGGTCTACAAAGAGCTGTAAAGACACTTCCTAAGCATCAGAGACCACTAACTATGGATTATGTGATTTAGCTTTTAGTAAAAGCAGACACAAGAAGGTAGTACAACCAAAGCTGGTTTTCATCCCATACAGAAAACCATATGAATTGAATCTGGTTTTGGATATTCATGTGAAATGTGAGCAACCTAGTTACATACAAGCTATAAATCTATGTTTGAAATAAGAGTTTCAATATTTTATTACAAAGACAAGTGAAATTCTAGAACCGTGTCCCTCTGGAGCCTGAGGTTGGCTCACTGTGGAACTTTTAAAAGCACCCCTTCCAAACTACCCTGGGATGAACAGCCTCGTCCACCAACTGAAAATTATGGGTGCAGCATTTAAGAGTGCTTCTGGAACAGTCTACGTTTAGTTAGTGCTCCTGTAATTCCTGTAAGACACTCAGAGTTTCCAATGTTTAAACTAAAAATATACAACTATATATATATGTTTTTACATAATGTGTCTCTTTCATTATTTTGCTCACTTGGCGAGAAAAGGTGATGGAAAGGTTCTTCAGGTCTTGGTGAGCCTTCTCTTCTGGGGTGGAAGATTGGGCATAGGCTACTGTCAACAGAGTATGAGAAACTGACATCATTCAAAGACAGCAGCTGAGGCCAAAAAAGTAGTTTAAATAGAATGAAACTACTAGGCCTACCTTTCACTGCCTTTGATTTATTGCAATAAAATTTGCATTTAAACGTGGTAAGATTAGCTTCCTTTCATATGTTTCAGATAAAAACCATTTTTTCCCTGTACAAAGCAAGTTTAATGTCTTTTCCAACTTTTATTTCCATTAGACTTTATTACTACTGTGTCTGTTGGTATTTTGCATAAACATTCAGTAGCTGTAATATAAAAACATACGTGTGTGGTCACCCTATATAAAAAGTGAATGTTTGTTTCGAAAATAGTAGTTTAATTTGTGTTAAATATCTATCTCCCATGTACAGCAACCAAATGTAACCCAGGGTTAGTTTCTAGCCAGCGTTTAATTTTTAATTAGAATGCTTTCTTTGATGTCCTATTGTGCATAAAAGACAATGCACCTTCCAAATTTAAAATATTAATTTAGATTACATTTACTGGATTGTAGATTTATATGCAAAAGTTTTACTATTAAGCCATTTCAAAGCAACTATATTGAAGTGTCATCACATTGTGTACAAGAAACAAAAATGTCTTCAAAGTGAGGCCATTTAGCTCTCTCTAATAAACAAAATAATCACTTCTTAGATTTAAAAGTTGTCTAAAGAATTAGTAAGTGTCCACGATAGCACTCTTCTATTATATAGCACTCCTCTATTGGAAAATAGTCAATATGTATATAATAAAGATAAACCAATAAAGATAAACTAAAGCAGATCAGTGCTAGTAAGTTTTACAGGGTCACACTGTATAACTATAGAATAAGGAGGAAGAACAAATATTTAGTCAAATTGTTCATGTATTAGAACTATATATTTCCATTTTAAAGCTTAATAATCTTCAATTTCAATTTTCCTTAATAATATTTGGGAAACAAGTCACCTTTTCTTGAAATTACCTAGGCATATTTTTCCCAGATTTTGAATGTTAAACTGATTCTAAATTCACTAGGATAAAATACAAACTTATGTAAATTACATGAAGCAAAATGGCAAGTGTTCAGCCATTAATTGATGCTTACACTTGCAGAAGAGGAGGGATGAGAGGGTAGGAGAGGAATAAATTAACTAGTTTGACTCTACATGACTGAAATTCGCTAAGATAATTGACAACTTTCTTTTTGTAGTGCCCAGACTGGTTCTCAAATCAGTTCGTTTAAATCATCCCACATGGTGAAGTTTATCCATTTATTGCACACTTAGATCTGGGAAATCCGCAGCTACATGGCATTAACAGCAGTTCAACTGAAAATCACATCTGAAATTCAAAATAAACAAGAAAAAGACCAGTCAATCTTAGACTTATTAAGTGCATTTTTATTGATTATATTAACTTCCTTCAGCATGAATACAAAGGACAAAAACTGGTCCTGTGACTTTTCCTCTTTCATTATCCCAAACAAGAAAGGAAGGATGGTATAGAGAACAGGAACATAAAATAGCTGTCTCTGCAAAAATGATCACCTTCCTCATAGCTTCATAATATACTCCCAGTCCATAAGGTCCTCAGTTCCAGTGACTGGAATGATGGATGACTCCACTTCAGCTACAACCGGCAAGGATGCTACAATGTATCACTCCGCAGGATGTACAATAGAACAAACGAACCAGCAGGATGGAATGGCAAGCAGAGGTGCCAAGGGAATTCTCTTCAGTGGAAGAGTAGATAGTCATTCCCTGGAATTATGTAAAATACAGCTTGTAAATATTGCTCCCATTGTGGACACGTGCATGTGCAACTTGACAGAGAAGGGCAACACTGACATGAAAAAATGCAAAAATATTTTCCACTTCAGTGCCCGTATTTTTCACACGGCCAGATTTTGCATTAAACAAAGCTCCAGCTCTATGCTCAATGAGTTGTTAAGAATGTAAATATATATATTTGAGGACGGGGGAAACAGTTTAGGGTTTTATCATTGATATTTGGTTTACTCTGAAGCTTATAATTCAGTGCTAAAGTAATGCTAAACTGCTTGGTAATACCTGATTAAATCACATTTTTAGAATCATTCCCCTATCTCTTTATAATTCAATGCTAATTTTTTTTATTGAAGTATAGTTGATTTACAATGTTGTGTTTGTTCTGTTAGTTTCTGGTGTATAGCAAAGTGATATATATATATATATATATATATATATATATATAATTTTTCAGATTTTTTTTCCATTATAGTTTGTTACAAGATATTGAATATAGTTCCCTGTGCTATACGGTAGAACCTTGTTGTTTATCTATTTTGTATATAGTAGTTTGTATCTGCTAATCCCAAACTCCTAATTTATCCCCCACACACTCACCCTTTCCCCTTTGGTAACCATGAGTCTGTTGTATAAATAAGTTCATTTGTATCGCTTTTTAGATTTCACATATATGTGATATCATGTGATATTTGTGTTTCTCTGTATAAGTCAATACTAAATTTTAACTAGTTAGGATGTGAAACAATACCTAGCAAATTAACAAAAGGAGCCTTGAATCTCCATACCGTACAGGCAGACGTGTTCACTTCCATCCTTGTCTGTGCAGCTTGCACATGAAAGAAAAATTCTAACTAACCATACTTTACACATTCTCACATAATCTAATAGAAATCTACTCTGTACAGAATAAGTCTAAATGTTTATATCCTGGTAAGACTTTAAGAGCTAAGAGCTCTTATCAGCAAGGGTTGTTAGCAATTTCTCCAAGTTACTGGCAACTAGCGAGAAAAACTTCTTGGCCAGCTCTTATAAACAATTTGCAGATCGCTTTTGCCAAGTTCTTCTTTATCTTTTTCATTTGAAAACCTCTGTTCTACAGGAGGCTCTGTTTGAGGGTCTGTCTGTTTGTTTTTAACTTTTATGCAAAGTAACCTACTCTTCTACTTCCATACTAGCGGGAAACTCATAAGACGTAGCCCAGCAGAATTTCAGGCACTCAGCTCCATGCAGTGCTGCCACATTTAATTCATAAGCCATAAAACAGACTCGTGTGTGTGTGTGTGTGTGTGTGTGTGTGTGTGTGTGTGTGTGAGTATGTGTTAGGGATGGGAGATAATCCATAATCTTACGTAAAGTGATTGGCCCTCGTGACAGATGCAGTGACCTTTATAAGCAAATGAAACCAGGATGTGGATTTCATCTTTTACTTATTGAGATAGCCACATTTGGTGTTTTGCTTTTAAACTTTTGTGGGTCTTTAACTTTTTTTTTGCTCAGAAAAAAAATGAAACTAAAGGAGAAACGTTAATCATAAAATGATATTTTGTATATCTTTTATTCTCAGGAAAGAGATTTGAAACGACACTTTCGCTTGAGAATGGATAATAGAACTCTTTGCTTCAGCTTCTCAGAGCATAAACTATACAGCATTTCCTATCATGTACTAGAAAATGCTATTATTTGTAAAAAAAAAAATAAGGGTCTTGAGATCAAATAAGTTTGGGAAACACTTGATAAAACAAAGCTAAATGTATATCTTTACTGTCCACCTTCGTAGAGCCTTTCATATGTTCATATGCATTGAAAATATCAATAAAGGGATATTGTATGCAGTTTTTCTCAAGTATACATGAATTTGAAAACTTTTGTTTTCACTTAAAACCTACTAATATCCTGAGAAACTTACATTATGCAAAGCATATTTTGAAAAATGCTACTTTAATGTTGCATTCATAAGTAAAACCAACGATCTTTGATCTTATATTTTAATCATTACTGTCAGCATTCTGATACAATGCAATGCTACGATGCGCAAATTCTCCATTTGTGTGTTACATTTTCTTTTCATTCTGCTATTTTATAGAGCTAGAACCTGGTCTATGAAGTCTGTTTCTTTTTCTGAAAAACTTCTAGATAGGTTGATGACCATTGGTGACTAAAGTGACATACCTTGAAGGAACTGACTCATAACTATGACTGTGAGGACTATGCTTTGTAATCTAGAATTCTGGGTCATTTCCTGCCCACTTTCTAAGAGAGATGCAGCCCATTACAAATTGTAAAAGTATATGCAGCTTTGAGCTTTAATGTAAACTGATAGTTATTAAAATTCACCTCCTCCTTTTCATTTGATATTCAGAGATTCAAAGTCAGTGGTGGAAGGTGGCATATTGTAGTGGAAACAGCACTAAACTGAGAATCAAGGGACCAGAGTTTAATCACTAATAAGAGTATAACCCTGGGCAAGTCACTTTCAGGATCTCAGTTTCTCATATGTAAGATGAAGAGTATATGATTCATATATTTGAATCTTTCATTCTGAACATGGAATGGGAAATCAAAACTTCATAAGTAATTAAATTACAATGACTCATTCTTTCTTACACATATGAGCCATTGCAACTGGAAGTCATTGAAGACTAAAAATGTATTTCTTTTTTTAACTTTTACTTAAAATATATAAACAGAAATAGACTCATACTCAGTTTAGTAAAACCTTGTACAATTAAGGCAACTTTCCTGCCCTAGTTTTGTAGTCAAATTATTATAGATAAAAATATGTGTTGTTTATTATAAATTGGGTAAGATCAGAGACTTATTAGCATGAGTATTAATCTATAGGCGCTTTTCTCAAAAACAGTTTTTAGTCTAATAGACTCAGAATTGAATTGCATATCTTTCAACTTGTTGATCTACCAACTCAAAGCTTTTTTAGTACCTTTCTGTTTCAAGAAAAATGTGCACCTACTTGTTAGAAATCTTGGCACCATTCCTCTTCTGTATGTAGAAGATATAATAGCCTGACATTAAAAGAACTTAGCTTCAACGAAATATACCCATTAAGTGTCACAGCCAATTCTTCTTGGCAAAGAAAAAAGGTATGAAAAAAGAAAACTGTAGATTCATGAGAAGAACACAAATTAAGCCTTTTAAAATTCCTTTGGTTTAAAAACCTATGTTTCATCCATTGTTCAGTAAAACGCATTCATTACCTTTTTTATGATTCTTTGATAGGTTTTATTTTTATTTTAAATGTTTTAAGTGTGTCAATTTTACCCTTCTAACATACATGTGAAATGCTTTATGCCATTCAAATATTTTAAGGGAAAACATGACCTTGAATGTTTTTGAAACTGTACTTCAAAATTTGTGCTTTAAAACATATTATGACAAAATAAAAATGTACACGTTTGCAACTTCTGGGGCTTATGAAGGAAAGCTTAGAGCAAATCCAAATGTAAAAATAAGCACATTTCGTCTTGAAAAGGGTAGAAAATATTTTAATTTCTTGGGTAAAAACACATTTTTTCACTTTGAAAACAGAGGACAAATGTTTTACTGAATTTGTTGGAGCGCTATAGTGTGGATGTGTGGATCTGTTCAGGTTCGTGTTTATCATTTTACTTCTACCTCACTGAGGCACAATTAGGAGGATTAGAGGCTACACTAAGCTTTCAGAAGATGATATTTAGTTATTGCTTTAGGGCACGCAGATGGACTCCCCAGAGCTCTGAGACACTGAGCCTTGTTCTACCTGCAGGCACCAAAGCAGGTGTGTGCCGCTCATGGGGCTGCTCGGAATAGAACCTACCACAGGTGATGCTAATTAAGGAAGCCCAGGGACTCGGAAGGAGCACACAGTTTATTGCTGATGGTGGAGTGCCAAAGGTTAGTGAAAAGCGGGATTGTCTGCTGGCCCAGGGAAGATAAGAACACAAAGGGCACAGAAATGGATTTGAATACAGGCACTTATCAGTGTGCCTTTTAAACTACATAATGCTTCATATAATGGTGTGCTTTTAGCAGTAAAATTAGGAGTCCTTGTATGAATGTACTAATTTATTAACATCAATTTGTGTCACCATTTAAGTAGTCTCATTTTTTTTGTCATGAAGAGGGAGCATCAAGAAAACATTAGACCAACCTCAAATAAGCTGTGATTAAAATGAAAATCAGATGTATAATGCCATTTTAATAAGTAGTTTTATATAGTACAACTTTACCCCCACGTTAAGAAAAATTATTTTAATTTCAATAACATATGAATTGAATAAATCTCCATCTTTCCCTGATTTAACAGTTATTTAAAAAATATATTTATTTGGAGAATGAACACGACATTCCACAGAGCAATGTAATTGCATTTTTATTGGTATTGTGATCAAATGGCTAATTCTAATAAGGATAAATCAGAATTAATTCATGTTAACTTTATTGCAGATAATTTTAAATTTTATATATTCTACTTCATTATTAGTTGTATTTCATTTTTAACTAATGATGCTAATATTGCCTAAAGAATAATGACTGTTTACAATAAGGAAGACATATAGCCTGAATATTACAGATTTCAGCATGATTTACCACAGAGCAGCTAGTCAATGATAAGCTGTGTATAGTCCCCTAAAGTGTAGGTGGCAGTATAATTGATCATTTTGAAATTTAATTCAAGTAAAGTGTGTTTTTGTTATCTTCTGTTGTTCAACAAACTATCCTAATATTTAGTAGCTTAACATCAGTACCATTTTTATTTGCTCAAGATTCTGTGGGTCAGGAATTCAGGAGGTGAGTGTGCTTGACTGGGCTTTTTTTTTTTTTTTCTCTCTCTTTTTTATGCCATTTCCTGGGATTACTCATCTGCCTGCATTCAGCTGGGTTATTAGCTAGAAATTGGGTTCAGTGGGGGCTAGTGAGAGCTGGAATGCCCAAGGTGGATTCATTCACCTGTGTGGTGTCTCAGTTTGAATGGCTGGAAGAGCTGGGGGCTGCCTGGGTGTATATCTCTTTCTCTCTCCATGTCATCTTTCCAGTAGCTGGACATTTTTGCCTGGCAGCCAAGGGCTCCAAGAGAGGAATAGGAAGTTTAATATCAGGCTTGGCCTCACAGATTATAACGTCATTTCCACCAAATTCCATTGATCAAAACAAGTTCGCTAGTCATTTAGACTCAAGGGGAGGGGAAAATAGATTCTAAAGTTTGACGTGGGAGTAGAATGGGAGTTACTACTGTGGCCCTTTTTAGAAACACAATCTAAATCAGTTGAATATATTTTGTTTTGATATTCAAAAAGACCATATATTTTATAGCAGGGGTCCCCAACCCCCGGGCCGTGGACCAGTACCAGTCTGTGGCCTGTTAGGAACCGGGCTGCACAGCAGGAGATGAGCAGCGGGCCAGCAAGCAAAGCTTCATCTGCCGCTCCCCATCGCTCTCATTACTTCCTGAACCACGCCCCCTCCCTGTCCGTGGAAAAACTGTCTTCCACGAAAACCAGTCCCTGGTGCCAAAAATGTTGGGGATGGCCCTTTTATAGAATAACATTTAAAATTATATTAGACACACAGACATTGTCTCCAAAAGAGAGATGAGATAGATCTTGAAATAATTGCTTGGTACATATATAAATTTGAAATCATTATGAAAAATAGTTAAACAGGAAATCAGAAGCTGTACCCTCTTTGCCCTGAAGCAGTGTGGCAAATGCTGTTTCAACAAGAAGCACGTGTTCACCGTTATGAAACCAAACCTCAATGCACCTGGCCTCTCAAAGAACTCTAAACTGGAAAGAATGATGTAAATTGTTATGGGTGAGAATTTTCACCCCACTTAAGAATGGCTTTTATTTAGAAACAAACTACTAACATCTTGTGGGGCCATATTGTGGCCTTGAGCATTTGAGAGTGGTCACTCCAGGTATTTTCTAGTAAGGTATCATTGAAATCATGGTGACACCAATTTTCTAAAGGACCTTAAGGACTGAATTCTATACCCAAGGGATGAAACACATTGTTGTCTTAAGAAGAGATTTTTGCAAAGAATGGAATTGAAAAAATAAGCTTTAACTGAAATCAAATCCTCTTTCCTTTGTGGATATCTATTCTTAGTTCTGATAGGTAATAAAATAGAATTTATTGCAAGAAGAGAATTTGATTTTCATTTATTTCAACACTCTCATTTCATTGGTTAAAACAGTACAGCATTGAGAGGCAGAGTCTTGTTCAGAGTCAAAAAGCTAACAAATTGTCAAGCCTGGATAAGAACCCAGGAATTTGATCTGATTCCTCTCCACTGCCCAATGCACCATATTGACTCACATGACTAGTACTGTGACTCTAAGTCAGGAGTCAGCAAACCATGGCCTGGGGACCAAGCTCTGCCCTCTGTTTTTGTAGAGTTCATAATGAGAATGTTTCTCTTCATTTTTAAAAGGTTGAAAAGAAACAACAAGAGGAGAAATGTTTTGTGACATGTCTTGAAACATACACAATTTAAACATTAATGTTTATAAATAAAGTTTTATTGGAGCATAGCCACACTCTTTCTTTTATGCATTTCCCGAGGCTGCTTTCACACTGTAAAGGCAGTGTTGAGTAGTGACGGAGCTCCCTTTTGGCTCATAAAGCCTGAAATATTTACCATCTGGCTCTTTAGAGAAAAAAACCTTTCTACCCCTACCCTAGGTTTTTTCTTCCCTTTGATTAATTATCTATTGTCCTTCCCTTTCCTACCTTTTTTATCTTTACTTTCCCTCTCCCTGCCCTCTTTCTCTCTCTGTCACTTTTTTCTTTCTTTCTTCATTTATTCCTTTTGTTCCTCTCACACATTTCGTTTTTTATGGTACCAAGCCCCTCAGCTTTTCCTTTGATTTTACATGTGTTTATGTCCTATGCATGGTTCTTTACATATATTATGCTCAAATCAAGACTTTGTCCAAGTGTTTTGTTTTGTTTTGTTTTTTTCAAAATGGCATTCATTCCCATAAGCAGAGATTTGTTTGCTTGTTATACATATGGAGAAATTCAATCAGCAGTCTCTTGTCAACATTTCAAAATTCACCTAAACCAGAAACATGTTAAACCACACAATGTTAACTAAAACAGAACATTCCTTACACTTGCACTTATGCCCCAAGCACATGTGTGGCATAGTTCTTCCCCTTCTTCAGCTCTTTGCTTCAGTGTTTCCCTTTCAGCAGTGTCCTCCCTGACTGCTTCATTCACAGTGGAACAGACCCTCACAATTCCTTCTCTTCCTCCCTTTCTTAATTCCTTCACTGTGCAAATATCTGAAACATGTAACATAATTTACTTCTTTGTTTGATATCTGCCCCACTAGAATGTGAGCTTCATGAGGTCAGAGATGCATATCAACTTTGTTTACTGCTCTATCCCCAGAGCCTAGAACAAAATAAGGAGTCAAACCTAAATTGTGAGGATTTTTCCCAAAAGAATACTGCATCTTCTGAAATTATATTTTCATTTTCTCTAATAAAACAGGACAAACTATTTAGCTGTTTTACTATATCTTAAAATATTTAATGTGTTTAGGTTATAATACCTAAAATCCACTGACCCATTTTAGATGCCAAGAAATAGTGACAGAAATGACAACTATCAGGTGAGAAGAGAAAATTATATAAGCTCAAATTTATAGAAGAATTGAAAGTACAGTAGAATGAACAATATTTTTCTTAATCCATGGCCCTAAAATATCTTTATAGCAAGAAGATCCATTTTAGAATCAGGGATTTAATTTACTTGCCATGCCTAGTTTCTTCAATTTGGAACAACTCCTCCATTTTTCATTGGTTTTTTTATCTTGATACCTTTGAAGTATACAAACCAGTTATTTCATAGCATGTCTCTCTTTTGAGTTTGTCAAATGTTTCTTCGTGATTAAAATCAGGTTATGCATCTTCAGCAGGAATAGCATAGACGTGATGCTATTTTCTTCTCATTGCATTCCAACAAGTGTTACATGATTTTGATTTGTCCTATTGTTGTTGATAAATTTGATCACTTGTTTAAGGGGGTATCTGCCAGCTTCTCCATTGTAAAATTACACATCTTCCCTTTCTTACTGGTAAGAATTTGGGACAGGAGGAGTAGGGTAGGTACTCTGAAACTATAAAATACCTTAATCAGATTTCTCATCAAAGTTTCAGTTCATTCAATCTATTAATATGGGTTTATGGTTTTCTAATGTATTCATTTGGCATAATTTATTACTGACATTGTTTATTTTGATACTCAATGTGTTCTTTATTTGTCCAGTGGGAGCCCTTCAAGTTGGCTTTTGTGTTACTTTGATGTTTCCATCATTTTTGAGTATGTCATTGCTTTCTGGCATAATAGCACATTTCAGGTTTATTTTATACTTTCCCTTCCTTGCCCTGGTATCATTTCCACATTTCCATCATTTCTTTTGGATTATTACTATTTCCAGGTCCTCTCAGTGGACAGACCTAGGGAATACATGTTTGTACATCATGGCTTATTTCCCACATGAGCCTCTTCATGCCCACCAAACCCACATTACTCCATAATTAGGTAACAATTTGTTCTCCTAGAGCATTCACAAATGCAATTAGTCACTTGATCTTTCAATAAAAGAGGTGAGTGGCCAATTTCACCTGCAATTAACCAATTACCTCATGGTTTCATTTGCTATGTGAGTCCATGTATTTCAAAACATTATTTGTACTGCATCCAAAACATCCAGAGGAAAGTCGGGGACAGTTTTTCAAATCCTAGATTAATGCACTTGAGGCAGCACACACTTTCTCTAAAATAGGGGCTAAAAAATTAGAAGTAACACAGATTTTTCTTGTTATTGTGAAACAAAGAATCCTCACATAGTAAAGTGCATAACTGCAGGATAGACTATCAACGTCACAGTCTATAAAGCTCACTGGCTTGTGCAAGGGCTATCATTCCATAGACCATTCGTTGCAGTATCTCCACTAAATCAGCAGATTTTAAGAAATGAATAACAGTGCTCTTAGTTTCTTTGTCTTTTCTATTTTAAGGTAAATATACACATAGATAGATGATTGATGGATAGGTAGAGAGATAGGTACATGATAGATAGATGTGATTGAAGGTGACGGCTGCTAACTTTCAATATTTTTTTCTTGATGCATTTCACCTGTAACTAAGATATTTCATTTTCTGTGAGAATCCCGCCTCAATCTATAATTAAAACACCTTAATTCAAATTTAAGATAGGAAGAGAATAATTGTTTCTGTGTTTTTCTTTGGTTCCCATCCCTGTGCTCACCAAGATCTAACCTAATCTCCACCTGGTACCCCAATCCCTTTCAGTTACAAGATTAGATTCTCCTATTCCAGTAACTTGTATAATAAAAATGAGGGAATGACTGTCTATAAATGGTTGATTGTGCCACATAATGCTTGAAAATTGCTGTCTTACAGGTTAAAGAGTCACCTTGGCCATTTACTATGTGATGGATCTTCCTTCACCTGAGAAAAATGGGATTTGATCAACTGTTCTAGGAAAACATGTGAGTACATGAATTGGGATAGTCCATTTCCAGAGATAATTTTTTAAACATTAAAGCAATGGAGAAAAGGAAAGCATGAGATATTCTTCAAAGTTTTCCTACTTAGCTCTATTCCATGAGAATTAGAAAACATTAAGATTTTGGTTGCATGTATTCAAGACCATTTAATAATCTTTTAAAAAGCTTATTCTTATCTTACATTTCATAAACTTACTGGCAATTCATTTTTTAGTCACAAAGGATAGAAGAGTCTTCCAAATTTGCCTGGCCAGCTTACCTCTTTTAAATAGATAGTAGAAGTCCAAACATGTTGTGTACAGACTCAACCTGTTGCTCTATATTATGTTTAGAGAAACCCCATCTTTCCATTGGTTTAAGCATACCTGCAGAATAAACACAGTTATTAACCACAAGAAGCCCAAAGTCTAATGGGAGAGGCAGGCACATACTCAATAATTTAGCAAAGCAGATTGTGATTGATTAGTGACTATAAGGTAATTAAACATGAAAAAACAATAAGAAAATAAGGGAAGGGGAACATGACCAATTTCATAGGGGTAATACATAAGACATTGGCATGTAGAGTTGATGGAAAGGCATTTCTAGAAGAATTAAGAGAGATATAAAGTCATCCTTTGAACAACGACTAGAGGAGCAGAGGCACGACAATACAGAAATGTAAGAAGTATTTGGAGACGTTAGATAACCATTCACTTAATTATTTTCAAGCACCTCTGTCACAGCATAAAGATGGGTACAAAATCTTTGCCACTCCTTCCCTTGAATCTAGGAGGGCTCTTCTTTAATATTATATTTTATATAGTATAATATAGCAGAATTTATATTGTGCTAGTTTCTGGACCTAAGCCTTAAGAGACTGGCAGCCTCTACTTCTGTCTCTTGGAATACTTGCTCTTGGAACCTAGCTCCCATGCTGTAAGGAAGCCCAAGCAGTAATGTGAAGCAATCCATGTGGAGAGGAGTCAAGGCACAACAACTCCAGCTGAGCTCCAAGCTGATGGCCAGCACCCACTTATAAGACATATGAGTGAGCCATCTTTGACATGTATTCTCCAGCCCCAGTCAAACTGAACCAGCTTCATCAGAGGTGCCCAATCCCACCAATTCTTAATATGCTCATAAAGCAGATTCATTAGTAAAATAGTATATTATTTTTGTTTAAGCCACTGAGATTTTGGGTAATATGTTGCAAGATCAATAGATAATAGAACAACTACCTACATACCAAGATTGCACCAGGCTCACCATAGGTAGGGAAGAAACTGACAAACTTATGTCTTGTGTTCATGAAGTTTACAGGCATCGTGCAGTGCAGCTGGAAATGAGGTGTAGGTACGGAAAATACTGGGATGTTGTAGAACATAAGTTGAGAAAAGTAAGTTTATTAGTGATTATATTGAGAATGCAGGGGCCCCTAATACAAGTATTTATAAAAATGTCTAGATGTGAATGTAAACTATTGAAATTTTATTAAGTGGAGAGTCATGCTTTAGAACAGTGAAAGTGTTGTTAGTATTTCGGTTCAACTGGAGAAGGCAACACTGAAAGTAGATTCACTATTTAGGAGACCCAGGAACCCGAGAAAAACATAATGGGATCTTAAGCCAGAGCCAAGAGGATGCAAAAGAAAAATTAGGTTTGAGTGATACTGTCACATCTCCATGGAGCAGATTTGATCTGTTCTGTTAATTCATATATCCAATTTCTTAGAACACTATCTGGTATATAACAGGTATTCAATATCTATTTGCAGAATAAATAACTTTTTAAAGAATAAATCAATGTGACAGAAGCCTAGATATCTTTTAGGAAAGTTATACTTCCATTTGGCTCAGTTCATCTTCACCACAGCCCAACAGAAATCTAAGGTAGTCAGTCTACTGCACTCCATGCCTCTCTTCCAAAGATACAGATCCATGAATTGGTTTAAACAAGGATAAAGGAAATACATCACTTGACCATGTCTCTATCCAAAGTGAAATTATCTAAAACACTACTTTGGGCTACTTGTACAGTATAAAGTTTAACCTGTACTGCATTTAATTTCTCACCTTCCAGCCTCCTGCATTTTGTTTTTGTGTGTTTCTTTGTTTTTGTTTCCTTAATATATTCCAGGAAATTTATTTGTAGGTGGTTATGTAGGAGAAGATATGATAAATGAATGTAAAGAAGAATCCTTTATTCACACTCTCCCGAGAGGAAAGGGCAAAAGAGATATAACAATAACCAATATATGATTGTATAGAAGGGCTACATACCTGATATTATAAAATACCATATTTTCTTATAGACTTCTCATTCGTAGGCTAAAATATTGCCTTCTTCATCAAACTTGCCTGACAGTATATTTGTTGTTTGATGAGTAAACGACAATAATTTTTTATCTCCCAAATATACAAATGAGTATTGCTATAGGATCTATATTCACTAGCCTCTAAAAATCTTACATAATTAAAATGACAAAAGAAGAAATTTGCTGAAAAGAATTGGGAACAAAGCAAATGTATTCGGTCATACTTATCTAGTTACTTAGTCTACATAGTGAAAAATGAAAGAAACTAACAAAGACTAAAAAGATAAGAAAATTGTGTATTTATTTCTTAATCTAATAGTGGACCACTAAGTGCATGTGTAGAAGTTCATTGTGTATTATTCAATGTTTGGGAATTATTGACACTACTCATATTCTGTTTGTAGCACTGTTTGATTTGTTTTGCATCTATATATTCAAATTCATCTAGAACAAAAATAAAAGCAAAACGTATTTTGCCTGATGTTTGGAAAAACAATTGGTAACTATTTGCCTAAATTCAGCTTCTTATTTTAAAATTTTTAATTAAGAATGTAACTTTTAATGTTTAAAATCATTTCAAAATAACTGTTTGAAGAAACAATGTCTTTCTATTTTTTTAAAAAGTGTGCATATACATATATTTAGTTTTTAGATGTTATGAGGGAACCTTTACCGTATCTGGAAGCCATATGCAAAAAATGTTCAATTATTATCAATTTATCTCTGCATAAGTCATCGCAAATGATAATTCATGTCATAATTCATCTAAGTGTTTCTTTCCTTGGAACACTGCTTTCCACAGATAGTAACAGGACCTGGAAAAAAAATAAAATAGCAATATTATACACATTTTCTATTTCTGCATTTTTCCATTTCTGGAAATGGTCATAGGATAATTTTATGACAGATTAATATCATCTATGATCCTAAATCTCTAAGAATAAAAGTGTTAGATTCTTTTGGTAAAGTTGCCATAAGGACCACATTTATTTTTTAACCAGTTCCTTGGAGTATGAACTCATTTTTAGTTTTACGGCATATGTATCACATCTCCAACCATTCTGCCCCCATTCTAGTTCTTTTCATCCTTCAATTGTGAGGATGAGAAAACCTGGATGCATATGGATATGGTTGATTTGAAAACTACTTTTTAAACATTTGGAAGTTTTTCAAAACCAAAAACATGTTTGCCAAGTGATCTTTTTCCCCTACATTTTAAATCCATGTGTAACTTAAAAGAAATTTAGTCCATATGCTAGTTCAGATTCGCTTATATTAAAATCATGAAAATTATGTTTAATAGCTATTTGACACACAAGAAGCTTTTAAATTAAGTTTCTCTAAATTTTATATCTTTCAAAACACACTTTGCTCTCTGTCCACTCTCAGCACTCCTCACTACCCTCCCAGAAAAGATCAGATTTAATTCAGGACCTATAAATTAGATGCTTTCAATCTACCAATGATGATTAAGTAATAAAGAAAAATGCATTCATTATTTTCCCTTTCTCTATAGTATTTTGTTTCAATACCTCCATGAAAGTTCAGAATGGTTTGATTTTTTTCAGGATCAATAATCTGAGGGATAAAGTCAATTTTTCCATTTGTGATTTTATACTTCCTTTACAGTACATGAAACACATGTACTTTTTGGTGTTTAATTACAAGTAATACATGAGCCTTGTATCAGCACAAATAATGCAAAATTGTATAAAGAGAAAAGTAATCTCTTTTTCCTCATCTTCTTCCTCCTCCAATCCCACCTACACTAAGGCAATCAACGTGAATGGTTCTGTGTCTATCCCTCCACACTTTTAATAGCTGGATTTATGTAGTATAATTCTTTTTCAGGTACAACTACACATGAATAAAACTATGTGTGATTTAGAACCCAGGATTGAGATTTTTAAGGAGTGAGGGAAGGGGAAGGGAAAATGAGAAGTTAAGAGTGGAATGCAGCATAGAAAGAAGTCTTCTTTCTATGTGACATCTGAAGTCCTGACCACCTAACTAACAACATACTCACCTGAAATAGTGAACAGATAAGCACTCTGAAAATTATACAGCATGAATGAAAAGTGCTTGTGAGCGTATTACTATTATATCATTTAATCTTTGTTTTCCCAAGGATGTGTAAATCAAAGTTGTTCATATCCATTAACAAAATATTCATGAATTCACAAATTAGATAAAATTCTGACAATTTTTAGTACCTTTACATATAATAATTTGGTCCATGTGGTGCTCACTGTTCCTGAAGTTCCTTCTAACATTGAATAATAACTCATACTGGTTTTCAATAATAGTAGTAATTCAACATTCTGTATCCAAGGTTTGTGGACATTGATTGAATATACAGTATTCCGAGAAGTTGGTGGAAGAGATTTGTGCTAATATGTGAAAGACAGTATTCTGAGGAAGGACAGAAAAAGGATATACATATAAAGAAAGGATGGGTTCCATACTATAATTTAATTTGAGCACCCTCATTCCTGTTTACAAAAAAAAATCTACTTTGTTTTATCAAAAAAATTAACTTATATGAAGTCAATTTAACAGGTTAGAAAAATTCAGATTTGCAATTACAAATGATTTTTTTTAACTACAGAAATTTTAATAATATAGACTTTTCTTTTATAACCATAAATGTATAGTTATAAAATCTAAATATGAATAAGCCCCTGCAATGTTTGATTAACATTATATTAGATATTGCTTAAAAGCAATGGCCTTCCTTTTGCTTTTACCCCAGTAACATTATCATTAGCACAGTGTCTCATGCACACTTATTGTTTCTATCACCCATTGTTATGATTGACAAAACACAAGCCATGCTCAAACAGTCATCTACACGCACAGAGCTGCAGTTATCCTAGGGTGGACTGCATATTGGGTTTCTTAATTTATAAATCTTTATTTCCAACGCACAATTTGTAAAGTTTTGCTGTTGGAAAAATGTCTGAATGGCTATCAAATCCCTGTCTGATTCCTTCTCCCCAACGTGCACACCAATTCTTTGGTTCATTGTTACAACTGTAACTGTTCCTTAATTTTTGACTGAAACTAATCCACATTTGCATCCTTCAGTCTGATACCATTGTCAAAAGTCTACCCTCCAAAACTCTTGTTTTGGTTTCTTTTTATTTCCTTTTTCTTCTTACATTTCCTCAAAGAAATATAGTTTTTCAAAATAGCAAATATTTTGTCTGAGTCTTTATGATGCAAGTATGAGGACAGTAGGAACTTTAAAGACTTTAATTTATGTTAAATTTTGGGAATGCCTGGAACACATTTTCATCCATGCACAATGCAAAGTAGTCACCAACACAAACAGTTTAATGGGAAAAAAAAGAATTCTTTCTATATTTTATCAGAATTTTAAGTTTTATTCCACAACAATCCCCAGATGTTTTAGAAATGGTAATACTTCAAAAATCAAAACATCACTATTATTTTACTACACATGAATTCAGCCACAATTATAGGCAAACCAGATAGAATAGGATTTTCTCTTTCTATTTAGTTTTCACTGCTGGATACCTGATGTGCTGTTTGGTAGATCAGGTATCTGCACTGGAGAACTATACCTGCAAATGAGGTAATTATTGGTTGTGTGAACATACCCATCAGCCTGAAGCAACAGTAACATTCTGTCATTCTGAACATGCGTAGGCTACTTCCTCCCCAGCCTTCTAATTTAGTAATAATAGTGAAAAATAGCCAACATTTATTGAGTACATTTGTTGAGAACTTACTATGTTCCAGATGTTGCATTAAAAACTTTATCTGCAACATTTAATTGAATGCTCACCACCACTCTCTGGGAGGTGTTATTGTTATGCTCACATTTATGTAAAGGGACTAAGACTTGGAGAGGCAAAGTAACTTGAGTATGTTCACATAGCTAATGAATTTAGGAAAACATGATGGTTTAAAACTGTGAATTTCAAAGTTACAGCTACGACAGAAGGGTCCTTCCTCCCCCGCAAGACCCCTTGCCCACCACATACACCACCACCTATATTTTATTTGCAGGTTGTCATCCTGGAGATTATACCACAAATTTTTTTTGTATCAGAATGGTTTCATGACATTCAGTAAAAACTAAGAAAATCTGTTTGAATGAAGTTTGAACTTTAGTCAATCTATCAATATTGGTTCCTTAGCTGTGACAAAGGTACACTATGAATGTCAGAAGTTAACAGGAGAGGAAACTGGGTGTGGGGTGTATGGGAATTCTCTGTGTCATACTCACAACTTTTCTGTAAATCTAAAACAATTCTAAAATAAAAACGTATCAGAGGGGCTTCCCTGGTGGTGCAGTGGTTAAGAGTCTGCCTGCCAATGCAGGGGACTAAGCCTGTGTGCCACAGCTACTGAGCCCACGTGCCACAACTACTGAAGCCCATGCTCCACAGGAGAGAAGCCACCACAATGAGAAGCCTGTGCACGGCAACGAAGAGTAGCCCCTGCTCACCGCAACTAGAGAAAACCCACACACAGCAATGGAGACCCAGGGCAGCCAAAAATAAATAAAATTTAAAAAAATAATTAAGATGTATCAGATACAGTGACTTCATATGCATACCCAATCAGTGTTTAAAACAATCCATCCTACTACCAACAGTCATTTTCCGTTACAATTTTATTATGTTTTTGTTTAAAGAGGGACATAATAATAATAATAATCTCCCCAGAAACAAACCAAAAAAAGAAAGCTGGTTTCACTAAATCCATTCTTCTTAATGTCAGAAGCCCTTATCCTTCTCTCAAAATCCATGATATTGCATGGATCATGGATAAATATGAAAGCAAATTACAGTAGTCAAAGGAAAATTGTTTACAAAAATGTTATTAATGAAACAATCCTTCTACACAGATGTGAACATATTTTAATAACCTTGGATATGGCAGGAAGAGTTGTAATGTAAAAAGAGATTTACATGTACAAAAGCTGAGGGAAAAAGTTTCAACTTCCAGCATTAAGGTCTTAGTTCGTAAATCTGAAGGGAAATAGGTAGAAAATAAAGGCATTAGAAGAAGATATGAAAAAATGTAAAAAAATAAATGTCTCTTTCATGAATCTCTGTGAATATATGGTGACACACAAGCTACAGAAAAACAATTTACTGTTTGAAGGATGAATGTGAGTTCGGAAGTATCAACATGGAATTTTCAAGTCAATAGAAAATAAACTCATGTTATTTATGCAATAATTTATAGTATCCTGGTTGAATTAAAAGGGATTCTAGAACATACCTTTCCCTATAAAACACATCTTGCTGCTTTAAAACTGCAAGGTGTTTTGAGAACAGATTAGGAAGATTATAAAATACATACTAATAAATCAAAATCAGTTATCCTAAAATCAAATTAAAACCTATTTTTTGCAGAGTTTATTTAAAAGTATTTTGTTTATTTGCTCTAAATGGTTTGTGGCCAACTAAAATTTAAATCATATTAATCTTAAAATATGCTTTAGATGTAAACTAAATCTAATGCCTACAAAGTTCTTATTTTCCTATTTAATTTAATAGAAATTCCAAAAGACCACTTTCTTTTCAGAGAGAAACTTGTTGAAATAATTACCTATTGAGGACTAGAAATCCCAAGGGGTCAGCTATGGATACAGAGCTTTCAAGTTTCTAGGTCACTGCATGGAATCTGAAACCAAACCCACAGGGAGTAAAAGGCATTATCAGGAAACACTGTCAAATGACCTTTATCATATGGTCTCGGTGAGAGACAGTTGTCCACTGTTGTTGACCATCTGGGTTAAGAAGCAAGAACATAAAAGGATATGATTGCCCCTAAAAATGATCTCCAGAGATTTGGTTTAGGCAAAACATTGACGGTAGACAAATTCATGCACAATGACTTAACATAATCCCTCTCTCTCTCTCTCTCTCTCTCCCCACCCCCGGACAACACACACACTCTGCATAAGCTTCACCAAAAGGTATTTATTGAGAAGATGCTTCAGGGAAATGGGGAATTACCCCTATGATTTGGAAAGGAAAAGACTAAATTTTCTCAAGGGGAATTAAGATTTGGATCAATAGAAAAAGATGATATATTAAAGACTTACATACGAAAAAAGAAAACTTGTGCATGTATTAATTACACAGGTTTTAAAATTATGTAGACAAGTGCAAAACTTATTACAAAATAGTTTCAAATTGCACAAGTTCATAAGTTGATTTTCCTCTGGTTTAGGAAATTTTGAATCAAGTTCTGTTTTTCAAAGCTTTGGTGAGTAGAGAAGAAGGTTATATAATGTGGGATTGGAGAAAGTGGGTAGAACAGTAATCCACGTACAAAATTAAGGATGAAATTGAATCAAATACATTTAATTTATTACCATCAAAATTGTTTTCATAATCAGAATTGAAATTGAATCTTTATGCTTTCTATTGAGTACAAATATCGATGAAGTTCATATAGTAACATTGGGGAGTAGAGTAATGGTTACAACTCTCCCCATCACCAAGAGAAAGCAAATTCAATGCACAGTCTCTGTTACTTATTTTGGCCACAATCAGTGTAGAGACTTGTGTCTGGTATTCAAATCATCTTTCTACGTAGCATACTAATTTTAGCTAAGCTCCTTCTTTGAAAAATGTACTTAAAAAAAATTAGAGCTGCTATACAAAGACTTGAGAGTGAGATGGGGAAAGAGAGTCTGTGGTTGATGAAATGCAAATGAGGCTTGGCTCAGGCAGCTGGCTGCTTTGGATGACATGGGTGATAAATGGTTCTTAAAACATGAGCAGGCATCAGGCACCCGATTCAGTGTCGAACTGGCAAAAACAGTAGTATTACTAGATGCTTCCTTTAATTAATGCAACACTACTGCATTAGTCCGGACACTGCCGATAAACGGGAAAAAAGTGATATCGAAGGTAATATCAGAAATCTTTCAACCTTGAAGCTGGGATGTCTTGGCCAAAAGCCACAGTATTGTAAGAGGTTTAATTGTATTTGTAATGTACCAGAGCACCATGACAAAAATGGGGAGATAGTGTAGTCAGTACCAGGAAAGGCTGTGATAAATGAGAGAATGAGTGATTACACAGCCAGGAGGACTGTGAAAACAGACAAAGGACAGGCAAATGGAAAGGGGAAATTTAGCCACCACTGTAATTTGAAAGAACTCAGAGGAACTTCGAAGTGCTCAAAAGGGCAGTATTTTGTCCTTCAGGATTTGTCAGGGCTAAAGGATGCACATAATACGTAAATAATTCAGTGTGCCCCCAAATATGGTCAGACAGCATATACCTTGTAATAATGTATACACTTTAACCTATATCCAAATGGAAATGTGTATGTTATTGGGACAGTGTCTGAGAAATAGCTTTAAAATATATACACTCACACACACACACACACACACACACACACACACACACACACAAGATATTTTAAAGAAAATATATCTGGACCTCACTAGCTTTTAAGAGTGTCACCTAGCTCTTGGCTCAAATTTCCACCTAGAAAACAAATAAATTTTTTCAGATGGCACCAATATTGTAAATATGCTGCATCAAAGAAAGATTTCTTTTAAAGCAGATAAACCAGTAAATAATTTTCTGCAACAAGCAAATGACACAGAATTGGCCTCAAATCTCACAGTGGATGCCAGTGAGAATTCCCTGAAATCACATCTCCCTTCGTATTTTGTTAACTACAATGACTACAACCTCACCTACAAACTGCCACACCTACAAGCTGCCCTTTCTAGACAATCTCAACTGTACTTTTCTACTCTGATCCTATATCTTCCAGCCATGACCTCCTATAGCATTTTAGAGCAAGAGTAAGCAGACTTTTCCTGAATCAGGTGAGATCATAAATATTTTCAGGTTTGCAGGCTCTAATGTCTGTCTCAACTACTCAGCTCTGCCATTGTAGAGCAAAAGCAACAACAGAAAATATATAATGAATGAAGGTCCATGTTCTAATAAAACTTTACTTATAAAAACAAGCAGTGAGCTAGTTTAGACCATGGACTATAATTTGCCAATCCCTGATGGAACATCCCAACTCCCCATGCTTCCCTGAAGTACAGATGTGAGTTTGGCCAATAATGATACCTCTCTGAGCACTGCTTACAAAGAGAGCGGAAGAGTCAGTCAGGAATACCTCCTCTTGATACGTGTCCACCCAGGAGTGTACTGCAAAGTCACTACATTATATTTGGGATAGTAACTTTCCTTCCTTTTTGTTCTCATCTTTTGCCCTAGAGTAAAAGCGGTCACCAAACCAAACTGTTTCAGATGGAAAAATTAACATGTCCCCTAAACCCAGTCCTTCCTGCCTCTTTTTTTTTTTTTAATCTTTATTCAGGTATAATTGACAAATAAAATTGTAAGTTATTTAAAGTGTGCACTATGATGATTTGTTATAAGTATACATTGTGAAAGGATTCCCACCAACTTAATTAACTTATGCCTCACCTCACATATTTACCTTTTTTGTTGATGGTGGTGGTGAGAACACTTAAGTTCTATTCTCTTAGCAAATTTCTACTATACAATGCAGTATTATCAACGATAGTCACCATGTTGTACATTAGGTACTCAGAATTTATTCATCTTATAACTGAAAGTATGTACCTTTTTACCAGCCTTTCCCTATTTTCCCTACCCCCAAGCCCCATGGCAACCACTATTCGACTCCCTGCTTACATGAGTTCAACTTTTCTTTCTTTTTGTATTCCACATATAAGTGATACCATGCAGTATTTTTCTTTTTCTGTCTGGCTTATTTCATTTGGCATAATGTCCTCCAGGTTCATCCATGTGTTGCAAATGTCAGGTTTTGCTTCTTTTGTAAGGTTCAATAACTTCTTTATCCATTCATCCATCAATGGACGCTTAGGTTGTTTCAGTGTCTTGGCTATTGTAAATAATGCTGCTATGAACATGGGGCTGCAGATATTTTTTTCAAGTTAGTGATTTTGTGGGTTTTTTGGGAAATATAGCCAGAAGTGGAATTGCTGGATCATATGGGTAGTTGTATTTTTAATTTCTTGAAGAATCTGAATACTGTTTTCCATGGTGGCTGCAGCACTTTACATTCCCATCAACAGTGTACAAAGATTCCCTGTCTCCACATCCTTGCTAGCATTTGTTATCTCTTGCCTTTTGGATAATAACCATCCTAACAGGCATGAGATGATATCTCATTTTGGTTTTGATATTTGTTTCCCTAGTTATTGGGGTTGTTAAGCAACTTTTCATGTACATGTTGGCCACTAGTATGTCTTCTTTGAAGAAGTGTCTAGTCGGGCCCATTTTTCAATTGGTTATTTGTTTTTTGCTGTTGAGTTGTATGAGTTCCTTGTATATTTTGTATATTAACTGCTTATCAGATATGTGGTTTGAAAATATTTTCTCCCATTCCATAGGTTGCTTTTTCATTTTGATGAAGGTTTCCTTTGCTGTACAGAAACTTTTAGTTTGATGTAATCCAGCTTGCTTATTGATTGCTTTTGTTTTCTTTGCTTTTGATGTCAAATGCAAAAAATAATTACCAAGACTAATGTCAAAGAGCTTACTCCTATGTTTTCTTCCATGAGTTCTATTGTTTCAGGTCTTATATTCCAAGTCTTTAATTTTGAGTTGATTTCTGTGTATGGTTTA
The DNA here is from genome assembly GCF_937001465.1 of Orcinus orca. Classification (NCBI taxonomy): domain Eukaryota; kingdom Metazoa; phylum Chordata; class Mammalia; order Artiodactyla; family Delphinidae; genus Orcinus; species Orcinus orca. The sequence continues at coordinate 118,088,325 of NC_064563.1, forward strand.
AGAGAGGGATCCAGTTTCATTTTTTTACATGTGGCTATCCAGCTTCCCAACACCACTTATTGAAGAGACTATCCTTTCCCCATTGTATATTCTTGACTTTGTCATAAATTAATTGACCATATATGCATGGGTTTATTTCTAGACTCTCTTTTCTGTTCCATCAATCTATGTGTCTGTTGTTTTATCAATACCATACTATTTGGATTGCTATAGCTTGTAATATAGTTTGAAATCAGAAATTGTGATGCTTCCAGCTTTCTCTTTTTCAAGATTGCTTTGACTATTTGTGGGTCTTTTGTGGTTCCATACAAATTTTAGGATCTTTTTGTCTATTTCTGTAAAAAATATCATTGGAATTTTTTTAGGGATTGCATTAAAATCTTCAGATCACTTAAGGTTGTATGGACATTTTAACAATATTAATTTTTCCATTCCATTAACATGGAATATCCTTATATTTATTTATGTCTTTTTCAATTTCTTTCATCAATGTCTTATAGACTTCAATGTATAAATCTTTCACCTCCTTGGTTAAATTTATTCCTAGGTATTTTATTCTTTTTGATGTCATTGTACACGGGGTTGTTCTCTTAATTTCTCTTTCTGTTTGTTCATTATTAATACATAGTAATGCAATTGATTTTGTATCCTATAATTTTACTGAATTTACTTATTGGTTCTAACAGTTTTTTGATGGAATCTTTAGGGTTGTCTATGTATAATGTCATCTGCAAATACAGGGGGATTTTTTTGTTTGTTTTGTTTTTTGGGTTTTTTGTTTGTTTGTTTTTACTTCTTCCATTCTGATTTGGATGTCTTTTGTTTCTTTTTCTTTCCTGATGGCTCTGGCTAGGACTTTCAGTACTATGTTGAATAGAAATGGCAAGAGTGAGTATGCTTGTCTTGTTCCTGATATTAGAGAAAGAGCCCTTAGCTTTTCACTATTAAGTATGGCATTAGCAGTAGGTATGTTATATATGGTCTTTAGGACCATACACCTATAGTTGGGTGTTGTTTTTTTTTTTTAATCCTTTCAGCCACTCTGTGTCTTTTAATTGAAGAATTATTTTCCATTTACATTTAAAATAATTGTTGATAGGTTTGGATTTACTATTGCCATTTTGTTAATTGCTTACTAACTGTTTTGTAAGTCCCTGCTTCTTTCTTCTTCTCTTGCTCTTTTCCTTTGTGATTTGATAATTTTCTGTAGTGGGATGCTTTTTTTTAGGGTATTTTGAATATAACTACATGTTTACCTTTACCAGTGAGTTTTATACTTTTACTTGTTTTCATGTTACTAATTACCATCCTTTCATTTCAGCTTCTGAAATATCTGCTGGGGACTTATCAGAACTGCTTCTTTGTTTACTAGTCCTGTGAGTCTTGTGGACACAACTCTCTTCAGCTTCCAGAGCTAGATGTTTTCAGGGCCTATCCCTTGGGTGAAAGTCTAAAAATGTGATGTGCTAGACACACAGTCCAAACCCTTTACTTTTCAGGGGGAATCTGGGAGTTGGACATTTCCTCCTGATTGTATGGCACTGTGCCAGGAGTGGGGTTTATGGTGAGAGTATGTCTCAGCCTTTTGTATTCATTTCAAAGTGGGTATTTTCTCATTCCCCTGATGTGTAGGGGCCACTCAGCTAGCTTGTGGATTTCTTCCAGAGGAAACTTCCATGTGTACACACAGTGTGTCCACAGAAAAGGAAAGTTCAGGAGACTCCTAGGTCACTATCTTGGTCCCTTTCCTCCTGCTTCTTAACCTTAGTGTTAAACTTTCCTTACCCAAGGATAGTAAAGATACTTCAACACTTCTATAAGTTTCTATCAGGCATTGTGTTTCATTTCATTATCTGCAATATGCTACGGAAAGGGCATACAATTTTGTATATGTTATCTATTGCAGCATAACAAACCACCCGTCCACTGCAAACAAAAATTGTTTATCCTTTCAGCTCACACATCTGTAAACACCTCAGACGCAGTTGGTCTAGGCTAAACTTAGCTGGGTTGACTGGATTTATTCATGTGCAATTTGCTAGTCTAGGAGAGTTCTTCTCTTTACTGCTTACCTTGGGTAGCTTAACTAGAGAGGCTCTGCTCTTCATGTCTTTCATCTCCTTCCTGGAACCAGGAGATTGACTGAGAATATTCTTCTCATGACAATGATAGAGGCACAAAAGATCAAGTCCCATTTTGTAAACTCGGTTTAAGCCTTTGCTTGTATCATGCCTGCTGAAATTCCATTGGTCAAATCAAGTCCCATGGATAAATTCAGTTCACCAAACAATAGTAGGAGACACCATAAAGAGGATGGATTTAGGAAGATATGAAGATGTTAAGTCAAATATGCAATCTACCAAAGACTAGGAACTAGGCAAAGTTGGGTGTAACTAGCAGCCCAGCCAAATTCCAGATATGTGATGTTGAGCTCAGTTTTTCAACTGTAAAAGCAGGGAAGGTTATGCTTAACAAAGAAGATCATTTGTGTGATTGTGAGAAATAAATGAGATAATGTAATGTGAAGGGTCAACTGTATAGTGAAAATTAAAGATATCGAAATGCATAAGCAAATATAATTTATCCTTGAACAACATAGGTTTGAACTGTGCAGGTCCACTTACATGTGGATTGTTTTCAATAGTAAATACTACAGTACTATGCAATCCACTACTGGTTGAATCCATGAATGCAGAACTGTGATATGGAGGAAATGCATATGGAGAGCCTACTATAAGTTATCCAAGGATTTTTGACTGCATGGGTTGGTGTCCCTAACTCCCTCATTATTCAAGGGTTAACTGTAATAATCTGGAATGCCATGCAGTATGTAACATCAAATTTATATTAGTTTAATCCACAGAAAGTTAAGAAAATCTAGTTTTCTTCAACACGCTTAGTTTTGGAATTGACGACTTGAAAATTTACTCCTTTGAGAAAAATACAGTATCAATAACAACTTGGATATCTATTAATAAATCTATTAGTCTAAAAGATGATTCTGTGGTTTTTATAGAAGTAATAATATATTATTCAGCCAAAACTGATTCTTTCTTGACAACTTTTAATTTAGGGTTAAGCTACAAAATTCTTTCCATGTGATTTGAAAGCAAAATATTTGACTTTTCATATGTTTCATGTAGTTATAAAGTCTTCAAAAGGCATACACTATTGATGCATTATCTTTTATTCTTTATCCTGTAATGACCATGATTAATTAAATATATGGAAAAATGTAGTCTTAAGACCCACATCTATCTCTTGGATTTCAATCAATAGCACTCGTTTTAGAATTGAATGCATTATTCCTAATGTAAAGTCATTAGTCTCTAACTTAGAGTTTTTTACATGGCTCCAGCTGAGATCAAGCCTGTGCTATTTCTTGAGAACTTTCCTGTGTAACTTTAAAACTTATTTCAAGGAGTTGGAGTAACTGAAAAACTAAAGATTAAAGATTTTTCTTTCTTTCTTTCTTTTTTCTTTTTTCCTTAAATGGCTTCTCGGGTAAGATGGATTGGACTGGGGTAGGTTATAATTCTTTTTTCTACAACGCTCATGACATGCACTAATGAAAATGTTCACCTTTATGTTCCTCTTGATTATAACCAAGGAATTTTTGATACTACATAGGCATAAATTTTTGTTTCTTGATTGGAAAAGGGCAGACTGGTTGTGGAGTCTAATTGCTGAAAGATGAAATTTGAGAACTGGAGGTCATTATGGAGTTATATTTCTTTCCCATATCTTGACAAATAACTAAAACTCCATTTTTTTTTAAACTTGAGGTTAAGCTTTATTTTCTGAAGTTACCTTTTGCATTAGCACTTTCAAAAACAACTATCTACATTTATAGTGAACTTCAATATAAAACTCATATTCCAACATAATATAAACATATATGTATAAGTTGGCTGAAGAATACCTTTCTGGAGTCTTTAGCAGTAAAGGGCCAACTGGGGATAAAAAAGAAACCAACAAGTTCATTTGACTCTTACACTATTGAAAATAATGCACTCATTAACAGAAGACTTCAGAGACTGGCTAAAGACCCAGAACGGTGACTGATGTCTGATTTGTTTCCCTTGTCTAAAATGTGAGATATGACATTCATGTACAAGTGGGGATCATGAATAACTGCCATCAAGGTGAATCAATTATATAAGAAAAGGTTTATCATAACTAAATTTTATCAGTTTGCTGTAACAGAAAAAATTATTCCCTGTGATATGAGAAAGTTTCCAAACTGTAAATTCTCTAAACTTCAAATCCTTAAATGAACCTATCTATTTACCCATCAATTTATCAATGTATCCATCTATCTAATGTATATGGAATAAAATTTTTCTTTATCCAAGACTTTATCAAAATGTAACAACGGTTATCAAACATTCTACTTGCTAAGGCAGGTGACTTAGAAGTTAGTTGCTTCTCCAATCTATAAAAAAAGGAAGAGTAATTCTCCACTTTTCTCATTTGCAGGCTTATTCTGAGGATCATATGAGATCATGAACAACAGCAATACTTTGTAAGCTGTGAGATCTGAGATACTATAATACAAAGGAATTACTTTTTGTTTTGATATTTGTGATACAGTGGAAAGACTACAGGCTCTGGGGTTAAATAAACAAATCTCATTTGTTCCTTCATCTATGAAGTGGGAAGAAAAACGTATTTGGATTTGAAATGATATTTGGAAAGTATCTAATGCTTTTCCTGAAAAATAACACATGCTCAATAAGTGATAATAATTATTATTATTAATGTATCAAAATGGATGAAGATGTGATCTAAATGAGGAGGCAGAGTAGCAGGCAATTTCTGGTATATGCACTACTCAAAGTCAGACAGGTTCACAAGACACTGCCCAAATTGTCCATTGAGAAACAAGACCACAGGCAGTAGCTGGGAAGATATGAGGACTAGTACAGACCCTCAATAGGGAAGGAAGCAACAAGATGTAGGGAATTCAGGGAAAGCTTCTTTTTATAATAAGGGAATTAATACAAGGCTGAAGGCTGTCACAGTGGCTGCACAAATATGACCGAGGTTGGGGGTGGGGAAGGAAATGTTGAGATCTCTGTAGTTCAGTCTAGGTCCATCATCATCTGGCAAAGAAACAAATTTGCTGAATGACAATAACATCCATTATTTTACATAATTATAAAAATGTGTGTTATGGACATTCAGTACATGTGTACCCACATGCAATATATTTAAACTTTTACTTCAATTTTCAAAGCCCTTTATATTTCAAAGTCCTGTTATCACCACCCTTTATTATTTATTTTTTGCAAGAATCAGACTAGCTATCTGCTGTAATCTACCTTAATCCAGGCCTTTACTCTTGTTGTCCACCTGCATTAAATACCTTTTTTTTTTCTATGTTTGTTTAATTCCTACCATCTTTTAAGGCCCCAGCTGAAAGCTGAGTTCTTCCATTAAGTTTCATTCTCTGAATTCTCCATTACACTCTAATCCCCTTGTTCTCTGATCTTCTATTGCACTTAAGCTGTAACACTCCATTTAGCACATGCCCCATCTCTAATCTTGTCACATTATGTTAATCTTGTCATTCTATTACGCTTGTAAACCCCAGTGAGCACAGACTATGAGGAAGGCTGAGAACTGGTTCTCTCAACTGCCATTCTATCTCCCTTCAAGTTGAAGAAATTAGAAAGCTAAAAACATTCCTAGACTTCCTGGCCACTAAGATTCCAGAAGAGAATTGGGTTCCACCAATTAGATTTACTTTGAGAAGAACTGGAGGGTAGGAAGTGAGGCAGAAACCATTCTCTTGCACATCTTTGGTTATGCTAATCAGAAATGTTATAGACATGTGCTGTTTTTCTGCAGTAACATTCTTACGTCCATTCTCCACCTTACCAAACACTTGCATCAGTAGCAGCAGCTAATATGGTGGTGACTTGTTCACCTCTTCTGCCTGATTCAGCTATAGTGGTGTGTTTTTGAAATCCTGGCAATAGTGATGATCTCTACATCAGTAGCTCCAGTAAAAATAAATCAACAGACACTTCAATTAAAATACAGTCAGGAATGTCATTGTTACTTCTTTTTCATTTCTAATTCTATTGATTTGAGTGTTTTCCCTTTTTTTCTTGATGAGTCCGGGTAATGGTTCTTCAATTTTGTTTATCTTCACGAAGAATCAGCTTTTAGTTTTATTGATCTTTGCTATTGTTTCCTTCATTTCTTTTTCATTTATTTCTAATCTGATATTTATGATTTTTTTCCTTCTGCTAACTTTGGGGGTTTTTTATTCTTCTTTCTCTAATTGCTTTAGGTGTAAGGTTAGGCTGTTTATTTGAGATGTTTCTTGTTTCTTGAGGTAGGACTGTATTGCTATAAACTTCCCTCTTAGAACTGCTTTTGCTGTATCCCATAGGTTTTGGGTCATCATGTTTTCATTGTCATTTGTTTCTAGGTATTTTTTGATTTCCTCTTTGATTTCTACAGTGATCTCTTGGTTATTTAGTAGTGTATGATTTAGCCTCCATGTGTTTGTACTTTTTACAGACTTTTTCCTGTAATTAATATCTAATCTCATGGCATTGTGGTCAGAAAAGATACTTTATACGATTTCAATTTTCTTAAATTTACCAAGGCTTTATTTGTGACCCAAAATATGATCTATCCTGGAGAATATTCCATCAGTATTTGCGAAGACAGTGTATTCTATTGTTTTTGGAGGGATTGTCCTATAAATATCAATTAAGTCCACTTTGTTTAATGTGTCATTTAAAGCTTGTGTTTCCTTACTTATTTTCATTTTGGATGTTCTGTCCATTGGTGAAAGTGGGGTATTAAAGTCCCCTACTATGATTGTGTTACTGTTGGCTTTCCCTTTTATGGCTCTTAGCATTCACTTTATGTATTGTGGTGTTCCTACATTGGGTGCATAAATATTTACAATTGTTATATCTTCTTGGATTGATCCCTTGATCATTATGTAGTGTCCTTCTTTGTCCCTTGTAATAGTCTTTATTTTAAAGTCTATTTTGTCTGATATGAGAATTGCTACTCCAGCTTTCTTTTGATTTCCATTTGCATGGAATATCTTTTTCCATCCCCTCACTTTCAATCTGTATGTGTCCCTAGGTCTGAAGTGGGTCTCTTGTAGACAGCATATATACGGGTATTGTTATTGTATCCATTCAACCATTCTATGTCTATTGGTTAGAGCAATTAATCCATTTACACTTAAGGTAGTTATTGATATGTATGTTTCTATTAAGATTTTCTTAATTGTTTGGGGTTTGTTATTTTAGGTCCTTTTCTTCTCTTGTGTTTCCTGCCTAGAGAAGTTCCTTTAGCATTTGTTGTAAAGCTGGTTTGGTGGTGCTGAATTCTCTTAGCTTTTGCTTACCTGCAAAGTTTTTAATTTCTTCATCGAACCTGAATGAAATACAAAGGATCATGAGAGATTACTACAAGCAACTATATGCCAATAAAATGGACAACCTGGAAGAAATGGACAAATTCTTAGAAAAGCACAACCTTCCGAGACTGAACCAGGAAGAAATAAAAAATATAAACAGACCAATCAAAAGCACTGAAATTGAGACTGTGATTAAAAATCTTCCAACAAACAAAAGCCCAGGACCAGATGGCTTCACGGGCGAATTCTATCAAACATTTAGAGAAGAGTTAACACCTATCCCTCTCAAACTCTTCCAAGATATAGCAGAGGGAGGAACACTCCGAAACCCATTCTACAAGGCCACCATCACCTTGATACCAAAACCAGACAAAGATGTCACAAAAAAAGGAAACTACAGGCCAATATTGCTGATGAACATAGATGCAAAAATCCTGAACAAAAGCTGATTCAGCAAACAGAATCCAAGAGCACATTAAAAGGATCATACACCATGATCAAGTGGGGTTTATCCCAGGAATGCAAGGATTCTTCAGTATATGCAAATCAATCAATGCAATAAACCATATTAACAAATTGAGGGGGAAAAACCATTTGATCATCTCAATAGATGCAGAAAAAGCTTTTGAAAAAATTCAACACCAATTTATGATAAAAACCCTCCAGAAAGTAGGCAAAGAGGGAACTTACCTCAACATAATAAAGGCCATATATGACAAACCCACAGCCAACATTGTCCTCAATGGTGAAAAACTGAAACCATTACCACTAAGATCAGGAACAAGGCAAGGTTGTCCACTCCCATTGCTATTATTCAACATAGTTTTGGAAGTTTTAGCCACAGCAATCACAGAAGAAAAAGAATAAAAGCAACACAAATTGGAAATGAAGAAGTAAAGCTGTCACTGTTTTCAGATGACATGATACTATACAAAGAGAAAGATGCTACCAGAAAACTACTACAGCTAATCAATAAATTTGGTAATGTAGCAGGTTACAAAATTAATGCACAGAAATCTCTTGCATTCCTATACACTAATGATGAAAAATGTGAAAGAGAAGTTAAGGAAACACTCCCATTCACCATTGCAACAAAAAGAATAAAATACCTAGGAATAAACCTACCTAAGGAGATAAAAGATATGTATGCAGAAAACTATAAGACACTGCTGAAAGTAATTAAAAATGATAAAAACAGATGGAGAGATATACCATGTTCTTGGATTGGAAGAATCAACATTGTGAAAATGACTATACTACCCAAAGCAATCTACAGATTCAATGCAATCCCTATCAAACTACCAACATAATTTTTCACAGAACTAGAACACAAAATTTCACAATTTGTATGGAAACACAAAAGACCCTGAATAGCCAAAGCAATCTTGAGAAAGACAAACTGAGCTGGAGGAATCTGGCTCCTGTTCAGATTATACTACAAATCTACAGTAATCAAGACAGTATAGTACTGGCACAAAAACAGTAATATAGATCAATGGAACAGGATAGAAATCCCAGAGATAAACCCACACACATATGGTCACCTTATTTTTGATAAAAGAGGCAAGAATATAAAAAGGAGAAAAGATAGCCTCTTCAATAAGTGGTGCTGGGAAAACTGGACAGATATATGTAAAAGAATGAAATCAGAACACTCCCTAACACCATACACAAAAATAAACTCAAAATGGATTAAAGACCTAAATGTAAGGCCACACACTATAAAACTCTTAGAGGAAAACATAGGCAGAACACTATGACATAAATCACAGCAAGATCCTTTTTGACCCACCTCCTAGAGAAATGGAAATAAAAACAAAAATAAACAAATGGGACCTGATGAAACTTAAAAGCTTTTGCACAGCAAAGTAAACCATAAACAAGACAAAAAGACAACCCTCAGAATGGTAGAAAATATTTGCAAATGAAGCAACTGACAAAGGATTAATCTCCAAAATTTACAAGCAGCTCATGCAGCTCAATATCAGAAAAGCATAAAACCCAGTCCAAAAATGGGCAGAAGACCTAAATAGACATTTCTCCAAAGAAGATATACAGATTGCTAACAAACACATGAAAGAATGCTCAACATTACTAATCATTGGAGAAATGAAAAACAAAACTACAATGAGGTATCACCTCAAACCAGTCAGAATGGCCATCATCAAAAATTCTACAAGCAATAAATGCTGGAGAGGGTGTGGAGAGAAGGGAACCCTCTTGCACTGTTGGTGAGAATGTAAATTGATACAGCTACTATGAAAAACAGTATGGAGGTTCCTTAAAAAATGAAAAATAGAACTACCATACAACCCAGCAATGCCACTACTGGGCATATACCCTGAGAAAACCGTAATTCAAAAAGTGTCATGTACCACAATGTTTATTGCAGCTCTGTTTACAATAGCCAGGACATGGAAACAACCTAAGTGTCCATCAACAGATGAATGGCTAAAGAAGATGTGGCACATATATAAAATGGAATATTACTCAGCCATAAAAAGAAATGAAATTGAGTTATTTGTAGTGAGGTGGATGGACCTAGAGTGTCATACAGAGTGAAGTAAGTCAGAAAGACAAAAACAAATACCGTATGCTAACACATATATATGGAATCAAAAAAAAAATGGTTCTGAAGAACCTAGGGGCAGGACAGGAATAAAGACGCAGACATAGAGAATGGATTTGAGGGCACAGGGAGGGGGAAAGGTAAGCTGCGATGAAGTGAGAGAGTGGCATGGACTTATATACACTACCAAATGTAAAATAGATAGCTAGTGGGAAGCAGCCACTTAGCACAGGGAGATCAGCTTGGTGCTTTGTGTCCACCTAGAGGGGTGGGATAGGGAGGGTGGGAGGGAGACGCAAGAGGGAGGAGATATGGGGATATATGTATATGTATTGGTGATTCACTTTTTATAAAGCAGAAACTAACACACCATTGTAAAGCAATTATACTCCAATAAAGATCTCTCTAAAAAAAATACAGTCGGGAGGCAAATGGGGGAAGCTCTCATGCCCTAATATGATGGCAGAGCCCAACGGGAGAAGAAAGACTCCTCTTCTTGCCTGACAAGAGTTCAGCTCATGAGATACTGTCACAATTCAGCCAATGGAAAGCCACTATACTTTGAACTTTTAGTTCTTCCAGTGAACTCTGTTTACTTTAGCTCTCCCAATTCCTTTTCCCCTCTTTAAAAGATTTCTTCTCTCCTCCCTGTGTGGGGTCTTGCACGTAGCTCACCATGGTTGCAGATGCTGAATTGCAGTTCTTTGCTGATCCTGAATAAGCCAATTTTTGCTAGAGAAATAGCTGGCAATCTATATGTTTTTGGTCAACATTCCTAAAGGCCCTGACTTGACCATGCAGCTGAAGTTTTCCAATATATTTCTAAGCATCTATTTCCCTCTATTAAAACTCTTCCAGGCAATAATTCCTACAGTGATTTCTATGTTCAGCGTTGAGTCCTGAGTGATATAGATATTAGATATTATTTTTCATTATTATCTCTGACAGCTCCTCATACAAAGTAGGAGATCTGATAAGATATCAATAAGCACTTGGATGACTGTATGAGTTATTTGTTGCCGTGTAACAATTTACCACCAAACTTGGCAGCTTAAAACAAGAATTATTTATTTTATCACACAGTTCCTGAGTGTCAGGAATCAGGGAGTTTTTTAACTGGATGATTCTGATTCATGTTCTCTTGGGATGTTATAGTTGAGATTTAGGCTGAAGTCTGCAGCAAGTTTGAGTGAGACTGGAGGACCCATTTCCAAGTTCATTCATGTAGCTATTGATAGTAGCCCTCAGTTTCTTACTGGTGGTTGATCTTACTGGCCTTAGTTCCTTAACACGTGGGTCTCTCTATTATGCTGCTCATGACATGACAGCTGACTTTCTCCAGAACAAGTGATCTGAGGGAAGGATGGAAAGTGAGGGAGAGGAGCATCAAGATGAAAGGCATAGTATCTTTTGTAATCTATGTTACACATGAAATACCATTACTTCTCATAAATTAGTCACAGAGCCTAACTCTGTTACAATATGAGAAGGGGTTGCAGTAGAGTTTGCATTCCAGGACATGAGGACTATTCTGGAGACAGTCTTCCCCTTCCACCAATAATTCATGTCTGTCCTATATGAAAAATACTCTCCCCCACTCCCAAGGACCCCAAAGTCTCACCTCATTCCACCTTCAGTGTGATATACAAAATCTTGTCTAATCAGGTCCATATGCAGGGGAGTCTATTTGTGTGTATTTCCTTAAGGAAAGCTCTTTGAGTCCAGATCCTCTCAATCTGGTGTCCTGTTAACTAAAGAGACAGGTGATCTGCCCCCTTCCCCCAACAAAAGGCAACATACATCACTGTTGGGACAGGCACAGGAGAACTGCTACAGGAACTTTTATTCCAAAAGGGAAGACAGGAGGTACACATACTGACCCACAGCAGTTCTGAAATCCATCCAGACACATGTTGAACGTTCCTTGATTAGGACTCAGTTCAACTCCTGCGTGCAAATGACTTACCATGGTTCTGGCCTCCACACTCTGGTATCTTGGTTCTGCACTGTTATCATTTTTTTTTCACAAAAGGAAATGTATGTCTCTAGCTGCTTCCTGCTTACAGAAGTTTGGAAATCCAAAAGCTTTCATTTTCTACTCTCTGTCCCTTTGAGTCAAGCTTTCTGCAATTCTTCAACTACCTTACCTACAAGGTCCAGGCTTTTCGAAGAGACTGGTTTGTTCACATACAGTAGAGTGCAGGCACAGTAATCTTTTGCAATCTGATGGCATGTGCATGTGAGGAGAAAAATAACTGAGTGACTGAGTGAGTGAATAGAAAGAGCTTTCATTTTGGTGCCCTAGAAACCCTACTGCAAGAACATCAAAAAAAAAAAAAAAAAAAAGGGCCAGATATAGCATTTCCTCTTCTCAAGAGACTGCCATGCAGTGTTGGAATTGGAAGGGGAAAGTGGAAGCTGGCAGCATTGGCAGGACTCCGAATAGAGGAGGACAGGAGAGCAAGGAAAGCCTGCACTGGTGCCCAAAGGACCAGGCAGAGATTTTCTGTCTAGAAGACCATGGTGAATAGAAGTTTAGACTGGTTCACAGTCATTGTGGAGAATATCAGCAACCCTAGTGGTGAATTGTGACCGGGATTAGAACTTCTGTGTGAAGAATTAGGGGCTCAAAGCTAGTGAGACTGCAGTAGTAATGCAAAGATGACCTAAATTGCACCCATGGGTTAGGGAGTGCTGGAGAAATTTGGTTTACAAAGAGTATGTACATGATTTCCCATTTCTTTATTTTTGGAACAAAGCCATATCCTTAAATAGAGCTCTTTGTCTTTCAAAAAGACAGCAGTCCACACTCAGCAGTCCACATCCATCAAATAGTCATCTTTCTTATGGCCCCATTCAAGAGAGAAAAAAAAAATTATATAATATATATGTATATTTACATAAATGCAAAAATCTAGTCCTCTATGTCATGTACTAAGCAAATAATTTCACAGAACCTAATTTTTTCTGCTGTAAAATAAGGATACTAATCCTATCATTGGAATATAGACTAAAAGGGTTAAATGAGATACTATTTGTATAGAAAGTTCTATAAAAACATAGTGGGAGGGGTGGGATAGGGAGGGTGGGAGGGAGGGATATGCAAGAGGGAAGAGATATGGGGACATATGTATATGTATAACTGATTCACTTTGTTATAAAGCAGAAACTAACACACCATTGTAAAGCAATTATACTCCAATAAAGATGTTAAAAAAAAAAAAACATAGTGGGAAATAATTATTTGATTGACTAGCTGTCCCCAATCAGGAACCAAACAAGATTCTGCCTTTCGGTGCATATCTTCAACTAGAACAGTCTGTGGATGAGTAGAAAGATGTGATCTATACATTTAATAATTCCATTAGCACTTATTCTTAACCAGACCCTGTATCATCTCTGTTTTTAAGGAACTACATGATGCTAAATAATTCTGCAACCCAACTACTCACATTTAAGCAATGGATTCTAGTCACACAGTCCCTAGCCAGCTTTAATGAGGCATCTCTTCTAGGTAAAAAGGATTTTTAAAAAACCAAATAGTAAATATTTGGGCCATGGCATCTCTGTTGCAATGACCCAACTCTGCCATTATATCAGGAAAGGAGCCATAGACAATATGCTAATAATCTCTGTTTTCTAATATACATTATTTAAATAAGCAGGCATTAGCCAAGATTTGGCCAGAAAGCTCAAGTTTGCCGACCCCTGATTTGAACAATTACTAGAAGACACTTTGATGAGTATGTTTATATAGTCTAAATAAATCTCTTACTTCTTGTTTTAACATATACTTATCTTACAAGTAAAAAGCAATCCAAATATATACAAAGAACATAGATAGATAGATGATAGATAGATAGATACATACATATGTAGTTTAAAACCAGCCCTGTATCCCACTTCCCACAGTAAAAACTTGTTATTGTTTTATTATTTTACATATTATGCTTCCAGGCTTAAAAGAAAAAAAGAGGAGTATAAATTGCAGGTAAAATAAAGTTCATTTTATTACTACCTGAAGTCACATACTCTTTACAGTCTCTCTTCTTGAGGCAATCATTGTGATGATTTTGATGGATGTATTTTTGGATTTTAAAAGTATTTAAAATGCATATTTATATGACTATAAACCTATCCAGAATATATCCATAAACAATATATTGGATTTTATTTATATGTATGGACATGGCCATCTGCCTTTTTTAAATCTATACAAATGTATTCCCCTACCAGTAGTATATAAATGTAGCTTGATTCCCCACATCCTAGAAAACACTTGATAACATCATGTTTTTCATTTTTGCCAATTCAATGAAGGAAATAAAGTTTAATTTTTAATCCTTGTCAATTTGATGGAGTCAATTCAACCACATATCATTGTTTTAATCTACATTTTCTGATTGCAAATTAATTTAAAATAATTATCATATGTTTATTGGCTGTGGAAAGCCATATAATGCCCCTTTAATATCCACTCCCCAATCTCAGAACCTATGCACCCAGAAACTTATATGGAAAAAGGGACTTTGCAGATTAAGGCTAAAGACTTTGAGATTCATAGATCATCCTGGAATATCTGGGTTCTCCCAACCCAATCACATGAGCTCTTAAAAGCATACAAATGAAAGAAGAGTCAAAGAAATTCAGTGTGAGAAGGATTCCGTCTACCATTGTTGGCTTTAAAAATGGAGGAAGGGGACCATAAGTCAAGGAAGGAAGTAACCTCTGAATCTGGGAACGATTCTCAGTTTATAGTTTGCATGATAACAAGGACCTCGGTACTGCAACCTCCAAGGAACTGAATTCTGCCAGCCACCTGAATGTGTAGGAAACATTTTCCCAGAGCCTCTAGAAAAGAAACAGCCTGCTGACTTGATTTTAGTGCATTGAGAACTATGTCAGACTTGTGACCTCAAAAACTATAATTTGTGTTGTTTAAGCCTCTGAGTTTGTAGTAACTTGTAATGACAACTGTAAAATTGAATGTTAGTATTTTACTCTTTTGTGACTTACCTATTCTTATCATTGGCCCATTTTTCTATCAGGTTGTTGGGTATGCTTTATTAATTTGTACTTCTTTGTACACTTTAATAATCCTTTGTTATAGCTTCTATTGATAAGTTGCAAAAATCTTCTCTAGATCTGTCACTTGACTTTTTTTTTTTTTGCCACTAGCAATTGGAATTTGTTTCTTAACATCTTTATTGAAGTATAATTGCTTTACAATGATGTGTTAGTTTCTGCTTTATAACAAAGTGAGTCAGCTATACATATACATATATACCCATATCTCCTCCCTCTTGTGTCTGCCTCCCACCCGCCCTATCCCACCCCTCTAGGGGGTCACAAAGCACCGAACGGATTGCCCTGTGCTATGCAGCTGCTTCCCACTAGCTATCTATTTTACATTTGATAGTATATATAAGTCCATTCCAATCTCTCACTTCGTCCCAGCTTAGCTTTCCCCCTCTGCATGTCCTCAAGTCCATTCTCTACGTCTGCATCTTTATTCCTGTCCTGCCCCTACGTTCTTCAGAAGCTTTTTTTTTTTTTTAGATTCCATATATATGTGTTAGCATACAGTATTTGTTTTTCTCTTACTTCACTCTGTATGACAGACTCTAGGTCCATCCACCTCACTACAAATAACTCAATTTCATTTATTTTTATGGCTGAGTAATATTCCATTGTATATATATGCCACATCTTCTCTATCCATTCATCTGTCAGTGGACACTTAGGTTGTTTCCATCTCCTGGCTATTGTAAATAGAGCTGCAGTGAACATTGTGGTACATGACTCTTTTTGGATTATGGTTTTCTCAGGGCATATGCCCAGTAGTGGGGCTGCTGGGTCGTATGGTAGTTCCATTTTTCATTTTTTAAGGAAACTCCACACTGTTCTCCATAGTGGCTGTATCAATTTACATTCCCACCAACAGTGCAAGAGGGTTCCCTTTTCTCCACACCCACTCCAGCACTTATTGTTTGTAGATTTTTTGATGATGGCCATTCTGACTGGTGTGAGGTAATACCTCACTGTAGTTTTGATTTGCATTTCTCTAATGATTAGTGATGTTGAGCATTCTTTCATGTGTTTGTTGACAATCTGTATATCTTCTTTGGAGAAATGTCTATTTAGTTCTTCTGCCCATTTTTTGATTGGATTGTTTGTTTTTTTGATACTGAGTTGCATTAGCTGTTTGTAAATCTTGGAGGTTAATCCTCTGTCAGTTGCTTCTTTTGAAAATGTTTTCTCCCATTCTGAGGGTTGTCTTTTGGTCTTGTTTATGGTTTCCTTTGCTGTGCAAAAGCTATTAAGTTTCATTAAGTCCCATTTATTTATTTTTGTTTTTATTTCCATTTCTCTGGGAGGTGGATCAAAAAGGATCTTGCTGTGATATATGTCATAGAGTGTTCTGCCTATGTTTTCCTCTAAGAGTTTTATAGTGTGTGGCCTTACATTTAGGTCTTTAATCCATTTTGAGTTTATTTTTTTGTATGGTGTAAGGGAGTGTTCTAATTTCATTCTTTTCATGTAGCTGTCCAGTTTTCCCAGCACCACTTATTGAAGAAGCTGTCGTTTCTCCATTGTATATTCTTGCCTCCTTTATTAAAAATAAGGTGACCGTATATGTCACTTGACTTTTATTTAACTTTGTTTACAATTGTCTTGATATAGAGATGATTTTAATTTAATGTAGTAAAATATACCAAAATGTGTCCATTAAGGGTATGCTTTTGTTGTGTTAAGAAAAGTCTCTTTCTGTCTCATTAAAAGATAACTAGACTATGTGCTGATTTGATCAGTAAGGAGATTTCTAGGTTTAGTGTTGATAATGTAAATTGGCTTCTTTTAATTGCATGTAATAAGGTACAGAAAATAAGAGATGAAAAAAGAGTTGAAAAGAAAAAATGAAATTTCAGTTTGTAGTAGTTATCCACTCTAATATTTAGTTTCCATTTTATTATCTTACACAATATAAAACTGACATTTTGTGGTCCAGCCAGTAGAATATTGGCAATTTCACATGATTTCACATATGTACTCTGTACCCAGTTATTCAGATTCCTTGATGGAATCTTGTCAAGGTTTACACTCTTTACATAGCTTATGAGAATTTCTCATTCAGATCATTTGGATTCCCACACTAGATTTTAACTGTTTTATTTGTTAGAGAATTTATAAAAAGCAATTTTATAGTTACCATTAAAAGATACACAGCAAAATGTTCACCATTGTCAGGCAAGATGTCTTGATAAGGAAGCTACATCTTTTCTTTTTTTAATACGTTTATTTATTTATTTATTTGTTTGCTTGCTTGTTTGTTTATTTATTTTTGGTTGCGTTTGGTCTTCATTGCTGCACGCGGGCTTTCTCTAGCTGTGGCAAGCAGGGGCTACTCTTTGTTGTGGTGTGCGGGCTTCTCATTGCGGTGTCTTCTCTTGTTGTGGAGCATGGCTCTAGACATGTGGGCTTCAGTAGTTGTGGCACGTGGGCTCAGTAGTTGTGGTTCATGGGCTCTAGAGTGCAGGCTCAGTAGTTGTGGCACACGGATTTAGTTGCTCCACGGCATGGGGGATCTTCCTGGACCAGGGCTTGAATCCGTGTCCCTGGCATTGGCAGGCAGATTCTTAACCACTGTGCCACCAGGGAAGTCCCGCTACATCTTTTCTTGGTCTTAGGTCCCAGAGCTTGGAGCTAAGACTAGACTTGCAGACAGCCAGAACAGCATTTTGCCTGGCCTGACTTTCTCAATTAAATCCTATTTATATATTACTAGTGTTATGTATCCAGTAATTTTCCACAGCAAATTTACCCAGATTTCCAGTTTATTTTTCAGCATATGCCCCCTTAAGTGTTTTTGTCTGCCTTGCATGGATACAAAAGATCACCAGATCTGATGTCAGCATGGCTTTCAGTTGGAAAACCTTTACTTTTTTTGCAGAAATGCAAGCTATTATTACTTGAAAACTGGATTTGAAATGTTTTGTGTCATTATCATTATTACTGTTTCTTTTTAATTGAAATCAAGCAAAAAGGGAGGCAAATCCAAACACTAGTCCTTGTCAGCTATTGCATAGAGACTGGCCTCAAGTCTCTCTCATACAATATGCTATGCAACTTTGTGGATTTGATAATGCAAATATAATTTCTGTGTCTAGTGCAAGGTTTTATATATTAAACCAGTGGGAGGCAGAGGCTATAGCAGGCTTTCTATATTTAATGAAGCTCTTCATTATCTGGGAATGTGATCCAGGAAATATCCAATGCATTTGCTTCGAAGTCCAAATTTTGTGGTGGCAGATGGGATTACTCTAAGAATACCCAGAAGCTAATTCTCTTTCTGAAGAAATAATAAAGATGATGAATATTGTTATTACGATGATTTCTTTCATCAAGGATCTAAGTATTTTTGGTATAATTTCAAGTAAAAATAGGGCTCTTTTTCTTTCCTCCTGCTGACAGACAAAGATTTTTAGGTTAAAATTAAAGCACATTGGGCTTCCCTGGTGGCGCAGTGGTTGAGAGTCCGCCTGCCGATGCAGGGGACACGGGTTCGTGCCCCGGTCCAGGAAGATTCCACATGCCGTGGAGCGGCTGGGCCCGTGAGCCATGGCCGCTGAGCCTGCGTGTCCGGAACCTGTGCTCTGCAACGGGAGAGGCCACAACAGTGAGAGGCCCGCATACTGCAAAAAGAATAAAAACATAATAATAATAAATAAAGTACATTTTAATCATGACCTTCTTTCACATGTTAGATAAAAGGGAGAGGTGAACCAGAATTTAGATAGAAACCAGTACATGATTCACTTATCTGAGATTAACATTTTCAGACCAGTTAAATACCAGTTAGTCTACTCAGTAGTGAATACCAATACACAGTGGTAATCTTGAAGACTTAATGGATGAATTGAGGAACACTTATTTCGGTTTTCTTCAGTATAGACTACAGAAACTTACTCCAAGATGCTCTAAAGGAAAAAGAAATAGATGCATTTGAAAACTGGTCCATATATTGTATATAGAGTATGGATGTATAAATAAGGAAATATATAAATATTCATATATATATAGTACAAATTAACAGTTTAAAGGTTATCAGAAGTACAATAAAGACATTTGTCTGACTTGTTTAAACCAGTTTTTTCCAAATTTATTTGACCACAGATCTTCTGTCTTGAATAATACCAGTTGATACATTTAAAAATGACATTTCCAGAAAACATACATTGTGAAACTCTGATTTACTCATTTTTTACAAACTGATGAGATCAAGATTCTAAATATTCAAATTCTTCTCTTGGATGTTTTTAAAATATATTTTATTTTAAATTCTAGCCAGAATCTACATAGAATGAGAATATGTCTAAATGTTTTTTCTCTATCCCTTTCGATTCCAAAAAGTGTCATTCCAAAAGATGAAGTTAGTCACATCTGTTATACTGCTCTCAACCACTTTAAGTTGGACAAGAAAATGAACTTGTTCTTCTTTAAAAAAACAAAACAAAGAAAAGAAGTACATAACATTCCTCTGCATCTGTTTACCAATTACACATAATGGTGAGTCATTTTTTCCTACAAAATTACTAATGCATAAATACAAAATATGTCTGTTTTTAATCAAGAGTCTGAACTCTGTCAGAATATTCGCAGATATCTTTTTTATTAATTCTATGACCAGGCTAAGGAGGTTAGACTATATATGTAGCTATCTAGCTATCTAGCCATGTTTTTTTCAATCAGATTTGGAAATCTATTTGGAGAGATCCAAACACTAAAAGAGATTTAATGTATGCATAACTATCATAATCCATATGCAGAAACTTACCTGTCTGCAAATTACAGACAGGATGAGCCCAATCAGGGAGGAAATAATGATTTCAAACTTTTTCAATGAATAAAGTCATTTTTTTAAAGCATTAGAAAACATTTTACATAAGAAGTCAATAAAGAAAACTATCTTTTCTTCATTCAAAAATTCTTTATTAAAGCATAGGCATAAGTATAAGACAGTATGTTAAAAATTAGCTGAATGTCTAATTAAGAGAGACAAAGATGGTTAAATTCCACATTCTTGAAATCATCATGCAACTGTAAAGATGCAGGTAGTTCCCAATGGATATCACTATGTGGATAGCACTTTAGGGAACACTTGATTATTGACCAGGGTTTGGCCTGGACTCTCTTTGTGATCTCCTACTCTAACAAACTCTACTTAACTATTTGTGAGCCTAGATTGGAGCCCAGAAAGAGACCAACATTCTTCCTCCAATAACCTGAATTAATTGTGGTTTGAAGATCCCCTCCAAAAATGGGAGATAATCCCATCTACATTTCCAAGACTTCCAAGAGAGAAGGGTGCTAAAGTATTCCAAACAGAAAAATGGCTACTTGATGTGGAAGGCCTCCTAATTTCTTCGTCTGAAAACACTATAACCTATCACTATGTCCTATTTATGTCCTTGACTGGAGTTATGAATGGGGAAGTGGAAGATCATTGAGTTCTACCAAGGGGTAATATGTATGTATGAAACTTTAGGGAGTTATATTCTAGGAATAGTTAGTGACTGTTAAATGAGACTATACTTTAGATTCTATAAATAAAAACGAGTCTCAAGCCCCACTCCATAATCTATATATTTTTCACAGCACATCCAGATGATTTCTAAAACAGCAATATTTGCCATAGACAGGTGTTGGGTGGCCTCTCGGGTTGGTAACTTTAATATAAAACAAACTACAATGATAGTGATCAAAGAGGTACAGCAAATAATCTTCACTACATGAGTTACACTCAAAAGTCAAATGGATGAGTTTCTTATAGTAAGGGAATATGTTTACAGGGCAAGAGTCTAAAGTCACAGCATCTCTTCAGAAATGATGGGTGAGTTTATTAGCACAACCCAGGTAAAGAAGCTAGACTTTAGGTATAGGGTTAGGGTTCAGAACAAGAACTTACTACTAAACAAAGGTTTTTATAATTGCTCAAGTAGGTGTATGGAAGGTGCAAAAAAAGAATTAAATTCACTAAATTAAAACACTACACTGAGCATAATTTAAGTTTCCATTCAGAATTAAAGACCTCTGAATCTTCAGTATAATCAGTTCTTACTGGCTTGGCAAAGTAATAGTAAATATATCAAAATGGTGAAATGAAGGGTACATTTCCATTTCCCAAACTGCCTCTTCCCATACATATACATGTAATATATGCCTACGTATAACAGACAGCCCAGAGCTCTGTATATCTGTGGGTGAGAGTACATGGGGATAATATAAGCGAATGTACAACTGACTCATAATATGAGAGAATGTACAACTGACTCATACATTTTTACTGTCTAATATTGAAAGGAGAAAGGAACTTTTAAAACATATATTTTAAGCATTATAATATGTATAATAACATATATATTACATGTATACACACTTTATTTATTTATACAATACTTTTGAAGCACCAGAGTAAAGGTTGTAAGTTTTCTGCGATGTAGTGACACAGCAGGGAAGAAAATACATCTTAGGGGACATTTCTTAAACGTTAATGCTACTGTAAGGGAATCTATGGCATGCCTCTAAATGAAAAACCTAATGTCTTTTGACTCAAATTTTTAAGTGACAAAATTTTAGGAACATTATGGGTCTTTGTATATAATACATGTGACAGATTTGTTTTCTTTCTTTTTTTTTTTTTTTTGCGGTACGTGGGCCTCTCACTGTTGTGGCCTCTCCCGTTGCGGAGCACAGGCTCCGGACGCACAGGCTCAACGGCATGGCTCACGGGCCCAGCCGCTCCGCGGCATGTGGGATCTTCCCAGACCAGGGCACGAACCCGTGTCCCCTGCATCGGCAGGCGGACTCTCAACCACTGCGCCACCAGGGAAGCCCCATGTGACAGATTTTAAAACTGGAGCAAGTTTGGTCTCTGATAAGAATGAGGTGCCAGTTATAATTTGCCTATGGTGACCTTTTAAAATAATGTCAAGTCCCAAAGAACTACCACCATTTGGATGGTTGTTGGCTCTGAGACATGGATCTAAATTAGGCACAGAAAGTAAACCAGGATTATTTTAAACAATGACAAACTGATCTTAATTTGTAATAAGCCTTTGTTGGCTCCCTGGTTTAGAACTATTACCCTCTCTATGTGGTTCCTAATTTTCTGGGTGGTAATAAGTATTGGCCTTTACAGTTACTCTCATTACAAGCCCACTTACATGCAGCATAAAGAGAATGCGCCCCTCCCATTTTTCTACTCCCAAATTCCTTCTGGACAGAGGTCCTTACCAGTAGAATAGGACACAACGTATATGATAGGTAACTACATGATTAATTGTTTACACCTAATTCTAGCCAAGTTATTAGAGAGAAACAATGGGTCTCTACAGTACCTGGGAATTCTTTCAAGCATGCAGGATCAAAAGAATCCTTTCTTTTACACGTAATAAATTCTAACCCACAGCACGAAGGTCTTTCTAAATCCTCTCCAGGCACTCAACAAAGGTAGAACTAGCTAGACAATGTATGGCTCAACTATTAATTACTATTTACTTCTTTTGGTTATTCTCATTATAATAGAGAATAATTATAATTTCTCCTAAAGCCCTGGTCAGC
The DNA here is from genome assembly GCF_937001465.1 of Orcinus orca. Lineage (NCBI taxonomy): Eukaryota > Metazoa > Chordata > Mammalia > Artiodactyla > Delphinidae > Orcinus > Orcinus orca. Next base: position 118,110,911 of record NC_064563.1, read on the forward strand.
TGTGGTAAGTATCCAGAAGTGAAGCCATGAGAAAAGCACTTAATTCTCCTAGAGGATGTTCAGAAGAGGAGGATCTAAGAGAAGGTGACTCATAAAGATATGAAGGAGCCAGATCCTGAAATCCCTGAATGCTGAACTGTTTGGACTTAAACCTGAAGTTATTGCACAAGATTTTGAGGAGGGAAGTGATATGATAAAATTAGCATTTTAGGAAAAACTCATCGGGGTCACTATAGAGAACATGGATTGGAGCTGAGCAGGTCTGTGAGAAAGAAGGCTACTTGGGATGCTGTTGAATAGATCCAGGGGGTAGTTTCATGGAACAGAATTAGCTTAGTGGCAGTGGATATGGATGGGGCAGATACTGGTGGTCAACTGAATAAGATAGTAGGGGATCAGAGTTTGACTGGAGATGCTGGGTTAAAAGCTGGCTGTATCGTGTTACCGTTCAGTCACCAATGTAACTAAAGCATTAACTTTAAACTAACTCTGGTACCAAGTATCTAAGAAGAAAAAACACTGATATTCTTTTGTAGTTTGTGTAACCAGACTCATAACTTTGTGGTTGTACTGCATATGTGAGAAAACTGGTTTGCTTTGAGGGTAGTGCCAACTGTACATTTCATTTATTTATTGAAACTTACTTTAGATTTTCTATAATCTGAAAAAAAAAATCACATGTCCTCAACTTCTCCTTTGTAGATGGGTAATGTTTATTTTCTTTCAACATAGGCTTATATACAGAATATAATACTTAAATTTATAAAAAGTGAACTTGCATACACAATGGTCTTATCTTTCTTGGTTAAGGTTAATGATAAACAATGAAGCAAGTAATTCATCTTCAACAAAAGATTCTTGGCCACATCTTCTTTCTTCTCCCTTATCTAACAAAATATGGTGTATTCTGCCAGGTTGCGCTTAGAAAAGTAACATAACAGATCGTCTTTAATATGACGATTTCACATCTTGACTATCACAGAAACATTTTCTGCATTATTTTATTTTTTTAATGCATAGCTTTTTAAATATTTTATTACTGATTTTTTTAAGTAATTTTATTTATTTATTTTTGGCTGTGTTGGATGTTCGTTACTGCACGCGGGCTTTCTCTATTTGCAGTGAGTGGGAGCTACTCTTTTTTGCAGTGTGCAGGCTTCTCATTATGGTGGCTTCTCTTGTTGCGGAGCACGGGCCCTGGGCATGCAGGCTTCAGTAGTTGTGGCACGCGGGCTCAGTAGTTGTGGCTCACAGGCTCTAGAGCACAGGCTCAGTAGTTGTAGTGCAAGGGCTTAGTTGCTCCGCGGCATGTGGGATCTTCCCGGACCAGGGCTTGAACTGTGTCCCCTGCATTGGCAGGTGGATTCTTAACCACTGCGCCACCAGGGAAGTCCTCTGCATAATTATAAAATCATTTCTTTTAAACTCCAAATCATCTGTGTTGAACAATACCTTATTATAGGCATCATTATATTACTAAAGAATAACAGAAATTTAGGATAAATTACCAGTAATAAACCTCTAATTTAAGTTTCTGGGCAACTAAAATACAGTTACCTTTCAGAGTTGACTAAAACCAGAAGACAAAAAATCAATGAAGGATAACATCAAGCTGTGGCAGGCTGAATAATGGCCCCCAAAGGGGAACTTGTAAATATGTTATTTTATACGGTAAAAGAGACTTTACAGATGGGATTAAGTAAGGGCTTTTAAGATAGGGGGATTACTCTGGATTATCCGAGTGTGCCCAGTGCAATTACAGGTGTCCTTATAAGTGGGAGGCAGAGGTAGACTTGACTGAAGAGAAACAAGTAATGTGACAACAAAGGCAGGGATGGTGGGGAGGTGGTTCCAGCAGCCTCAATAAGTCGGAAGAGGCAAGGAACAGATCTCTCCAGGAGACTCAGGAAGGAACCAACCCTGCCGCCTCCTTGACTTGAGCCAGGAAAGACTCTTTTGGGACTTCTGACCTTCAGAATTATAGTTAAATGAATTTGTGTTGTTTTAAGACACTATGTTTCTGGTAATTTACTAGAGCAGCAATAGGAAACTAATATCAGTTTTGATACCTGGAAGTGGGGCGCTGCTGCAACAAATATCCAAACGTGGAAAGGCGGCTTTAGAATTGGGTAATGGGGAAAAGCTGGAAAAATTATTAGCAGTATAACAGGAACAAATGTACATATAAAGGAAAAATTTTCAATTCAAATCAAGCTAATGATAGCTACCTGATTGTTTTTTTGGTAAACTTCTTTAGTTTTCATTCCTCTAAATACAGTGCAAGCTCCTTGAGAACAAAATTCCTCTCTGTATTGATGGCTATTGTGTCCCCTGCACCTCAAACAAACAGTGCTTTGCAATTACTTGGTTCTCAAGACATATGTGAAATAGACTGAATAAGTACATTTTTTTTTAAATTTCAAAATGAAAATTTTAAAAATGTAAATTGCCTTGAAAAAACTGTTAGAAGTAGTATGGATTTTAATGACTCTGGATAGTAAGAACTCAGAAGGAAGTGAGGAGTGTGTTAAAGCCTATATCATCTTAGATAATACCTAAGTGGTCATAAACAGACAGCTGATAGAAATATGGGGGGTAAAGATGCTGTTCATGAGATCTCATAAGGAAAAGAGGAACGTATTATTGAGAATCAGAGGAAAGGATATCTTATTATAGAGTGGCAGAAAACTGCAGAATTGTGTTCCACAGTTTTACTGTAGAATTATGTCCTACACTTTTGTAGAAAACAGAACTTGTAAGTGATGAACTAGGAAATTTAGCTGAGAAAATTTCCAAAGAATGTGTTAGCGGTGCAGCATGCTTTATTCTTGCATTGGTGGAATGCAAGTGAAAAGAGATATATTGAGGTAATAACTGCTAAGCCAAAAAGAACTAGTAGTGGATGATTGGGAGAAGTCTTAGTCCATTCAATTTCAAAAAAAATACTGCATTGGAGGGTCACTGTCAGGAAGCAAGCTCTAGAGAAAACCAAGTGTGTGGGTGACAACCTTTTGCTAGTGCCTCTGAAGTATCAAAAGGTAAATTATTCAGTCATATGGAGGGCCCTTGACGAGATTAGATGCATGACTCAGACCTCCTCAGCTATCTCAGCAGAAGCCACACTCTGGCCTTCAGAGATCCATGTCCATTCCACATGCAAAATACATTTACCCCATCCAAAGTCTTCAAAATTCTCAAACAATTACAACATCAATTCAAGTCCAAAATCTCATAGAAGTCTCATCAGCTGAAAATTCCCAGATCTCATCATCTAAATCATCTAAATTAGGGATGAGTGTGGGTCTAGATACAATCCATTCTGGGGCAAAAATCCTCTCCATCTGTTGACTTGTGGGGACCATTTTGGACTTATGACGATCAGAACTGTAAGAGACTATGTCTTGTTTTAAGCCACTAATTTGTATTAACTTGTTTCGGCAGCAATAAGAAACTAATAAACAATCCTTCAAACTTTAAAAAAAATTGGTGTTTGTGTTTGGTAACCTCTACAAACAATAATAACTAAAAGTAGAAGACCTTGGTTTCAATGGAACTCTGTCAGAAAAGTTTTCAACATTTCCTAGCAGATTTTTTTTTTTTTCTGACAGCAAAGTGGAAAAAATTATGAGTCAGTAGGAAGTCAGTAAATACATTCTGATTTACATGATATATTTTCATCCTTGTTTGAATGAGAATTAAGATTATTTATAGGTTATAACTCTAACCTCGCTATTTTCCCTTAGGTCAGCAGCCTTTGGCAAGTAACTTAACTTCTCTGAGTCTCAGATTGCTAATGTATAAAGGAAGGAAAGTAATAATACCAAGTTTATGAGATAACTAGTCATGGGGATCAGATGAGCTCCTTTGTAAATTCTAAACTAGCTGCAATGTTAATCTTTTACAATTTTCACCTTACTTCATTATTATATCATTTTTTAAATATTTGTTTAAATCCCTGTTGACCAAGGAAGGAAAAAAAGATATTTTATTTTACTTAGGGATTTATTTTTTAAATGTCTGGAGTTATGAGTTATAAAGCTAAATTATTTTTGAATCATTTAAAGTAGCTTCTAATTATAACAAATCAAATATTTTAAAAGCATAATTGTGTTTTGTGTATGAACTGAGAACAATTAAGGATGGATTTCAGGTATTATTTTAAGAAATCTAGTTCACAAAAACAGACTTATGGAACATTTTACAGAGCTATTATTTATTTAAAAGGGATCTCCTAGGGGTTCTTTGAATAGCCACCAACAGAAAAGGATTACACATGTAAATATAAAATATCTACAGTGTAATTTTTTTTTTTTGCGGTACGCGGGCCTCTCACTGTTGTGGCCTCTCCCATTGTGGAGCACAGGCTCCGGACGCGCAGGCTCAGCGGCCATGGCTCACGGGCCCAGCCGCTTCGCGGCATGTGGGATCTTCCCGGACCGGGGCACGAACCCGTGTCCCCTGCATCGGCAGGCGGACTCTCAACCACTGCGCCACCAGGGAAGCGCTACAGTGTAATATTTTTAAATAGCTTGGCTGAGATTATGGAGCATTCTCCAGAACAAAAGTGATTTTCTTTCCATGTATATACATTTCCTTTACATTTAGAACAGAGTCTCACCATGCACACAAGGGCTACTTTCAGCTCATCAGGAATATTCACAAGAATGCCTATTATTAATAAACTTAGAGTTGTTTGTTTTATACTTCTGAAATTTCTTTACATATAAGATTCAAAATTTAAGAACTCTTTTAAAGTATTCCCTATAGTGAATTAGGAAAAATGAATTTTAAGGTAAAATGATTTGCTATCAGTTTGATTTCAATTAAAAACAAATATATTAAATAGGATAACACGTATAAGTTACCTACCCAAATCCCTGATACACAACAGGCATTCAGAAAGTAGAAGCAGCTGTAGTAAAATAAAATATTATAACTATATTATTATATTATTATATCAGTAGTAATGTTATCAATTTAGAAAGGGCCAGAGTGTTACATGCACATTTTCATATGGATGAAAGACTCAGTCTATGCAAACATACATTATAAGAGTTTTTAATTCAGCTACAGAAAGAGTTAAATGTTTAAAGGGACAAAGAAGTAATTGTTTTATGTGAAAATTTAATTGAACATATTTGGTTTATTTTTGTAACTAGTTACAATTTTTTTTAAAAATTCAAATTATTTAAGTGTATGATGCATACAAAACTGCAAAAAAAATTGGCATTTATGTTTTCTTTTCTTTGATAGCATGAGTCTTTCTCCTTCACACCTTTTTATGAGGTAATATGCATATATTATTAACGTAGAACATCCACTTGGATATTGAACTTGAAATAGTACTGCAATTTAGCACTATTAAAATGAGAATCAGGAATAAAATCTGTATCAGAATCAGAAATCAGAAATAAAATAACACTAGAAATCATATCTAACTTTATTCCCGTAATCGTGCTTTTAAAAAGTTATTAAATCACTTCTTAACGTTGAAAAATTACTAAAAGCACATTGTTTTAAAGAATTATAAATGTGGGAGTTTTTCTTGTCATCTTCATTAATTACATATAATTTCATCACTACTGAATCTTAAGTAATATTAATAATAATATTAATATTAACATAGCCTATATTTAGTCTCACTATGCTCTCACTTTTATTCATGTTTATAGTAGAACATCTGTTTGGTTGACATTTTAAAGGAGCCTGTACTGAAATAAGGCTAACAAATGTTATTTGACACCTCGTATAACTAAAAGTAATAAATCTAAAAATGTGCAACAAGACGAGGTGATATTTACATCATTTAAGAAAACTGTGTAAGTGCTGTAAACATAATTCACTTTTAAACGTCTTTATGAGATGAGGAAATACTTTCTGCCAATCACAGTGTTTAGATTTAAAAATGGTATATTTTTAATATACATAGCAAAAAATAACTCTAGAAGGAAGTGGATATTATGGTATCAATAAGACTCAGACCCATTGAATAAGGTAAATAGTGTATATAGAAAAAAAAATGGTTTAAATGCCAGCTTTCTATAAAGAGAAGCAAGTTGAATACAATCCAAAGCAATGTCATATATTTTTTCAATGTATGTTTGCCTATATACACATATAGAGAATTCTTATAATAATAACACACGCTTGTTCTGTGCTTTATGCTTGTCAATACATTTTCACATGTATCAATTTTAACCTTACAGACACACTTTTAGGTAGACAGCAGACTTTTTGATCCCCATTTTACCGATTAGATAGCTGAGATTCAAAGAGATTAAGTTCCAAACTTTACTCAATTGTAAAGTGGGAGTTGGAACTTGAATTCAAATTTTCTCATGCCAAACTCTCCAAGTCTTGATATGAGATGGTCATTCATAAGTATTAGAATCCACATACACTAAGCATAAGGAGGAAACAACACATTTCCTGTTACAACAAGCCTTCTGGAGTTCTCTGAAGGAATGATGATAATGAATGTTTGGGTACAAAGGTATGCCAAGTACGTGTCATCTCTCCTCTCTGCCAAAGTCTGAAACAACTGAGAAGTAAGACAAAAGATTATACAGGTATGGACCAAAATTATACTAAACTCAGAATTGGAGAATGTGGCTTGGACAAATGGCAATAATGGACTTCCAACTACTGGTCCCAGAAAATCAGAAAGATATAACCTCCCGGTTATCCACAGCCCTGGACCACCACAAGCATTTCCATGGGGCAGAGCCTTAGCTTGTAAAGTGACTCCATAACCAAGAGTACATGACTTCCGAAGGCAAGCAGAACCCACAAGGAAAGAAGAAGAGGCCAAGTTTCCCAGGCCCAGTTTATTCCAATACTGACATTTAGGTGAGTGACGGGGTACAGAGAGGCAGGAGTGTGAACTAGCAGAGCTCCCCCTACAGGGGAGAAACTATCAGGAGTGGGGAAGAAATGTTTCTTCTCCCTAAAAGTAGATGTTAAATAATCATATAAACAAGAAATATAAGTGAATACTATTTAGATTTTCAAAAAGGCTTTCAAAAATTCATGAAGTGTCAATATTTTCCACAAAAGGAGATGCAAAAAATTAATGTTAAAGAAAATATGAGTCCTACTATCCAAATAAATAATTATTTCATTCAAATGAGACATAGTGGCATTCCTGTATTTATGCTAAACCTGCAGTCCCCATTGGCCTATTTTAAAAATAATCTCTAAAGGGGAGGTATACCTGTTTTTTTCCTGTACACTCTTAAACCGATATAAGGAAGGAAGTGTGTAGCTTGTTAAAACAACTTAAATGAGGCTTAGTATTATCTCCCAACTAGAGCTAGCTTTATGTGGGCTGTGGTCCTCCCTTCTACCCGTGGGAAAGAGAGTTTTATTTACCTTAGTCCCTAGTTTTGAATTTCTAATATAGTAATGAGTCTTCTACCCAGTCACCCCACCCACTGGCACTGGATTTTTTTTTTTTTTTTTTTGCGGTACGCGGGCCTCTCACTGTTGTGGCCTCTCCCGTTGCGGAGCACAGGCTCCGGACGCGCAGGCTCAGCGGCCATTGCTCACGGGCCCAGCCGCTCCGCGGCATGTGGGATCTTCCCGGACCGGGGCATGAACCTGTGTCCCCTGCATCGACACGCGGACTCTCAACCACTGCACCACCAGGGAAACCCGGCACTGGATTTTTAATTGTAAAGCAAATTCTTCATCTTTTTATCCATATAATGGGATGGCACAGAGTTTGGACTCCTGATACCAACTTTTACTGGATCTATGCCTAGAGATAGTCAAATTCCTTGGTTACCATTTATGTCATTTTGGATAAACTGTAGTGTCAGAAAGCCGTGTTTTTAGCTTGTGTCACTTCCTGTTGGGGGACATCCCAGTTCTTTGCCATCTACTCTACTCTATGTATGTCCGTGCCCTGATGACAAGCTCCATGGTGTCACAAGAAGTGCATAATTAAATTGAAATGTATTTGGCAAACTTTAAACTCTTCCAAATTTTATAATGTTAAATTTATGTAAATAAATGGTAGTGAGATCCTATGTATTTGTTTTCATAGGAAAATCAATCATTGTATGCCATTTTGGAAAAAATAGAAAGCCATGGTTTGGGGCATGGGGGGCGTAATGGAGAGAATAATCCGCATTCTACTGAAAACTCTTTCTTCTACCACACAGAAAACTTCTGATAGTTATTGTACTAATCCCTCACTACTCAGTGGGTGGTCTACTCGCTAGCAGCATCACCTGGGAACTTTCTAAAAATGCAGAATTTCAGACCCCAACTTAGACCTACTTCATTGGCATCTGTATTTTAAGAAGACCGCAGGTGGTGCCCATGCACATTAATATTAAGAAGTACAGAAACTGACAAAACACTGTAAGTCAACTGTACTCCAATATAACATTTTTTAAAATGTTCTTAAAGTACCATATTATCCCACGAATACAACTGTTCAAAGAGCATTTGGAGCCCAAAGCATGTTGGGATACGGGGAAAAATGCTTAGGGATAAAACTGAAGTTATTGTCTTATCCTTGTTCAAATGAATGGAGAATCCACATCTGAAAAATCTCCTTGAGCCACCTCAAGAAATAATGGAGTTGAAGAAAGCCTGGAGAAGGATAAATTTGAGGGGGAAAAGGGGCTACCACGTGTGGAAGGTCTAAAGGCTCGTTCAGACTGCAAGCATAAAAGATGAAGCAACTGTGATCAAAGTTTGTAAAATCAGAGAGGCCCAGAGAGCATGTTCACTGATACTGGTGTCAGGGAACGGCCAATGCTGGAGAAATATGTCTGTCCTCTACCCCAGCAAATGTAGATGAAGTATCTGCTACTCAGAGAGCCAGGCAGCTGTTTGTAGTTATTAACAGTTTACTTCCAAGCCAGCTTCAGTCAGGATGGAATCTCAACCAAGTGCAAGGAATATAAAGACAGTGGAGGCCAAGACAGTGGGCTGGCTCCGTGTCAGAATTCTTTGCTTCGCTCCCCATACCCAGCCGCCTTTCCTTCCAGAGGGAGCTCTCTTCAGTTATTTTTGCTGCCTGCCAGTAGTTTCAGATTATTTAGCTGGACTTCACACTCCTTACTCCTCTGCTCACAGGTATGGATGTTCTCTTGATATCTTTGGCTTATCTGATCTCTGGCTGACAGCTGCTCAGAAACCCCAGCATATCAGCTCCCGCCATTCCGCAGGCCACCTCAGCTCTTTCTGTGGGGTGATTTAAGGCTCTTAGATAGAGGACAGTCCTTGGACTTCATTCAAAAAACAGGAAGTATTTCTCTATATAACGGTAAACCTATCCTGTAAATGGTAGACTCTAGAATTATAAGTAGGTTTAAGAAGGTTTGATGTATCATTAAATCCATGGGAATCTGTAAATCCATAAAATTATTAAAATCCATGTGGATATTTAAAGGAGGAAAGGAGACAAATATTTCTTGTTAATATGTTGGAGGACCTCTCATAAAACACCCCTAAGTGGGCGGAAACAGAGCACTGAGGAGATGGAACATATTTCCACCTAGTGTGATATCTTTTCATTCTCAGTTATAAATTAATAACGTTGTCTAGTTCTAAACTCTCATGGTGGTTAAGGAAACTGAGGGACAAAAAGAGACCTCTGGCAATATTTAGTATAGTTATGTTATTTTGTTCTCAATTTGCTATGAGAACAAAATAATGTATCCTGTTGCTATGCTCGCAGGGTATAATTTTTAAGTTTTCATATATTTAATATTTTAACATTCTTTAATGGTGTTTACATATTAATCCGATTCTCTTTTCTTTTGCATGATATGGGAAGCAGATGGATTGATAAAAATGTACAGAAGTTTGCAATCTGATGTATTTATACAAGAGGACATTTATAGAATTAAAATTGTGGACTGGAATGGAATTTAGTTCAGAGAAGGATAAAAAAAGAGAGAGAGAGATAGAGAGAGAAATAGGAAATAAAGGAGATAAACGTCTTCTGGGTACCTATCATGTGCCGGATACGGTACTCATGCTTTAAAATATAACCAGATGAGATGAAGTTTCCTATAATCTGAGAGTTTATAACCAACGTCTCTGAGGCCAGAAAAATTATAATATGTGCCAGTACCCATCCAGTTTTAAATTGATTCCTGTAGCATCTATGCAGGATTTGCATAATGCTTGTTTCTGCCAGCATTAACCCATCACCTGTCTTCAGCCTCTACACATGGGAGGCAAGGGTATCAGGGAATTGAGGACAATGGTAGTGAGAACTCATCTGGAGAGAGTGGTCAGTATGTTCTGAACCGTCCCCTTCCCACGGTGCAACCACAGGAAAGAGTCCCCTGCTCTCAAGCTAAGTGAGAATGGCTTCCTGGGGACTGCTGGAGAGCATAGTATACGTTGTCTGGATTTTGATAGACAAAGGGTTGGTCTCTGATTCATGCAGGAAAAATTTAAAGAAGAGTTTCTGACTTTTCCCACAGCAAGTTTCTCAGCCCAACGTAGGCCCAGCAAGTTAAGAGAAGAAATATTAATTGTTGAAGTTTAGAGTTTTAAGATGATACTGGAGTTGATTTTGAATACTAGGGAAAAAGGACTATCTATTTACCTGAAACTCTCTAGAAAAACTTTGGCCTTGAATGACTTTTATGCAGGAGAAGGAAACAATAAACAACGGAATGGGATTGCAGTTGCCTTCTGTTATCTTACTGAGACCAGCTCATCTTACGAACTGGGTTACTTACACAATATCTCTAATCCAGGTCACGTTAAAATTCTGTCCATAGTCATACAGCCAGTAACCGTGTTTTAAAAATTTTTATTTTACAAGTCTTGTGTTCTTTTCAATAAATCACATTGTAAGTGAATTTACTGCAAATTCACACACATATATTTCTGCCTATATTCCCACAAATAAATTTCTAGTCAAATAATAAAGATCATCCTTTACAAACTTGCTTTTTTTTTTTTTACTTTCTTGTCTTTACTTAAATTTGACCTCTGTATTTTCTTATTTTAATTCTACCACATTTATTTATTTATTTATTTATTTATAATTATTTATGTTTGTGTGTGTGTGTGTGTGTGTGGTACATGGGCCTGTCACTGCTGTGGCCTCTCCCGTTGCAGAGCACAGACTCTGGATGCGTACGCTCAGCGCCCATGGCTCACGGGCCCAGCCGCTCTGCGGCATGTGGGATCGTCCCAGACTGGGGCACAAACCCGTGTCCCCTGCATCGGCAGGCGGACTCTCAACCACTGCACCACCAGGGAAGCCCATCTACTACATTTATTAAATACACAAGTCATCTCAGTTGAATTTAATCTCTGCTTTAAAGCAATTCAGTTTTTGAGTGCCTTGTGTGTCAGCCACTGTGGGAGGAATATAAGGTGAATGATATAGAACCAGTGATCTTAAGAAGCTAATGGATCTGGTAGGAAAGACACACACATATGTAAATTTTCTTTTACTAAAATGCAAAGCAGTACTTGATAGTTATATGATAGATGTTGGTTCTGGGGGTGGAAAGCAAGAAAACGTACTCATTTGTATATAAAACAGAAATATAGTACATAAACATATGCAGTCCATCTGTGGTGTTACAAATTCACAGGGAGGACAATTAGGAAAAAATGTTTCCAAGGGCTCTTGGATGGTTGAGGGACATACAGTGACAGGGAGAAAACAAACAAACAAACAAAACCCCCAAAACTTTGAGAATCACTGGACTAGAGGAATTAGTGAGAACAGCCTGGAGAATTTTTTTTTTAATTTCAATTTTGAACAAATTTCAGACTTAAAAAATGTAAAGATAGTACAGAAAGTGTTTGCATATCTCAATGTTTTCTTTGACTTCCTTCTTTCTCTCTTTGTTTTTGATTTTCTGTAGTTTGAAAATAATATACCTTGGTATAGGTTTTTTGGCATTTATCCTGCTTATTGTTCTCTGAGTTTCTTGGAACTGTGGTTTGCTGTCTGACATTAATTTGGGGAAATTCTCAGTCATTATTTTTTCAAATATTTTTTCTGTTTCTTCCTCTCTTCTCCTTCTGGTCTTCCCCTTATGCATATGTTACACCTTTCTGTAGTTGTCCCACAGTCCTTGGATATTGTTTTTCTCAGTCTTTATTCTCTTCACTTTTCAGTTTTTGAAGTTTCTATTCACATATCCTCAGGCTCAGAGATTCTTTCCCCAGCCATGTCCAGTCTACTAGTAAGCTCATCAAAGGCATTCTTCATTTTTATCATAGTGTTTTTTTAATTCTAGCATTTCTTCTTGGTCTTTCTTAAGATTGCCGCTCTCTGCTTACCTTGTCTATCTGTTCTTGCATGCTATCTACTTTATCCGTTAGAGCTTTTACCACGTTAATTGTAATTGTTTTAAACACCCAGTCTGATAATTCATGTCTGGTTCTGATCCTTGCTCTGTCTCTTCAAATTGTGTTTTTTGCCTTTTAGTATGCCTTGTAATTTTTTCTTGACTGTTGGTCATGCTGCGATGAGTGAAAGGAACTGCTGTAAATAGGCCTAGAGTACTGTGGTGGTGAAATGTGGTGGGGGAATAGAAGGGTTCTATAGGTTCTATGATAAGGTTTCAGTCCTTTAGGGAACCTATGCCTGCCTCTGGCCTGTGACCTTCCATGTGTTTCTCAGCTTTTTCCTTAGGTGGGACAGGATGCCTAGAGTAGGCTGGAGGTAGGTATTTCTCTTCTTCCACATAAAAGGCTAGAGCTAACTGAAGTTGGATATTTCCCTTTTCCCAGGTCAGTTAGATTCTGCAAATACCCCAGCAGTTAGACTCTAGTTAACTAGTTTCTCTTGAGGGCAGTCCTTGTTAAGAAGAAAATGCTCTGGTATATTTCAGAATGGTCCCTTTCCCCCTCTCCCTGTTGGAAGTGAGAGGGAATTTTTCTCTGATATTTACTGTGGCAACCTGGTCAAATTCCTAGAGGTACACCTAACTCCAGGGGGTCCCTATGACTGAGCCCCCCTGGAGTTTTGAACTCTCAGACTTGTCCACAGTGAACCTACAGGAATTAGTCAGTTAGAGCTCAGATTTTCCTACCCCAACACTGTTTGCCATGGAGTTTCTGCTAGTGAGTCTCTGCTGTGGTGAGATTTGACTCCCTGTGGTTGCCTATCTTTCTCTCTAATTTGGGGCGGTAGTGGTTTGCCTTGCATCTTCCCCTCTGTTTTGAATCAAGAAGAGCTGTTGGTTTTTCAATCTGTTGAGTTGTTTTTTTTTTTTAGCTTTGTGGGTTTTTTTTTTTAATAGATCTTTATTGGAGTATAATTGCTTCACAGTACTGTGTTAGTTTCTGTTGTACAACAAAGTGAATCAGCCATATGCATACATATATCCCCATATCCCCTCCCTCTTGAGCCTCTTTCCCATCTTCCCACCCCTCTAGGTCATCGTAAAGCACTGAGCTGATATCCCAGTGCTATGCTGCTGCTTCCCACTAGCTAACTATTTTACATTCTGCAGTATATATATGTCGATGCTACTCTCACTTTGCCTCAGCTTCCCCCTCCCACCCTGTGTCCTCAAGTCCATTCTCTATGTTTACATCTTTATTCCTGCCCTGCAACTAGGTTCATCAGTACCATTTTTTTTAATTTAGATTCCATATATATGTGTTAGCATACGGTATTTGTTTTTCTCTTTCTGATTTACTTCACTCTGTATTACAGACTCTAGGTCTATCCACCTCACTACAAATAACTCAATTTCATTTCTTTTTATGGCTGAGTAATATTCCATTGTATATATGTGCCATATCTTCTTTATCCATTCATCATCGCCCTTTGTTGAGTTTTTTTTGCCCTCTGTTGAGTTTTTTATTTGTTGTTAAGGCAGAGTGGCAACTTCCAAGCTTCTTACATGGAGAACCAGAAACTAGAAATTCCCACTCATTTCCTAAAGCAACATCTTACATGAACATGCTATAATGATAAGAACCAAGAAATTAAATTGATACTATACTATTAACCAAAGACCTTATTTGAATTTCACAAATTTTTCCACAGATTTCTTTTTTTAGGATCCAGGAATTTAATCATTTCTCCTTAACTTTCTTCTTCACCTGGGCAATTTCTGGAGATACTTTTAGTTTTTAATAACTGGAGAGTTGCTACGGTATCTGGTGGGTAGAGGCCAGGGATGCTATTAAACTTCCTATAATGCAATGGACAGCCCCCTCTAAAGAGAATTATCTAGCTCATAATATCAAGAGTGTCACAGTTGAGAAATCCAGAATTGAGTGAATAGAATGTATACAAACTTGAATGTGAATGGTGTGCAACAATTTGAAAGAATAATTAATTGTCTGGGATGACTAATGTATAGCTGACATTTTGGAAGATGTGTTGGTCAGCTTGGGCTGCTATAAAAATATACCATAGACTGGGTGGCTTAGGTAACAGATATTTATTTCTCACACTTCTGGAAGCTGGGAAGTCCAACATCAAGTTGCCGGCAGATTTAGTTCTTGGTGAGAACCCACTTTCTGGCTGGCAAATAGCTACCATCTCACAGTGAGCTCACATGACCTCTTCTTTGTGTGCATAGAGAGAGAGATCTTTGGTCTCTCTTGCTCTTCTTATGAGGACACTAATCCTATTAGGGGTTCTCCACCCTCAAGGCCTCACCTAAACCTAATTATCCTCCAAAGGCCCCATCTCTTAGTACCATCACATTGGTGATTAAGGATTCAACACATGAATTTTGGGGAGACACAAGTATTCAGTTCATAATAGAAGGGGACATATCAGCAAGCAATTATTTTTTAAATGTAGTTGAAACTCAGCTTGGGAAGTTTAAATGCAATGCTAACAAGGTTAGGCCCTATTCGTGTAATTAATTGACACTTATAGTTTATAGTTGTTTGTTTGTTTGTTGTGCAAGTGGGTCTTGTTTGGAGTGACTGCCCAGCATCTTACTTCCCTCCCGATTTGGGGCATCCCCACTGCATGTATTGTCCATGTGATGCAATACCTCTTCTCATACTGAGGAAGCCAAAGACTCCTCTCGTCTCCTGGTGACAGTGCCTGTAGCAGAAACAGCAGCATCCTGGCCAGACATTTCCTGCTAAAATACAATTATTGTATTTCCAGGAAAGCCCTCCCAACTGGCTTTTCCCAACACACATTTTTCAAATTTTGTTCTCCAACCTCCCATTAAGTCTGTCATTATATTCCATTTTCGTTGTTAGAAAACTGGAATTGTTTTCTGAGCCTGCATTCACAAACCCTGACTAACACAATAGGTCCCTATCTAAGGTTTTTCTATAAGGGGAGTGATGCTGTCATATTTCTGCATTAAGACGTTCACTCTGACCAGTCTGTAGTGTGGATGAAAAGGGGTAGGACTAGACATGGTAAGAAGAAATGTATTATGGTTGATCTGATAGGACATAATAAATGATGAGCTTGAACTAGAACAAGGGAGGAAAAGAAAGAAAACACAATATGAATGTGGAGATATAATTAGTAAATTGATATGACTTGCTGATTGCAAAGGTGCCGAAAAGAGTGAAAGAGGAGAGTAGGTGGTTTGTGACTCTTGAGATAGTAGCCTGAGCAGAACATTGATTCTACTCCCGGAGAACAATATTGGGAGCCAGAGGATGAGACGCATGGTAGTGTTTCAATATCAAAAGTGAGAATTTGAAGAACAATAATAAGATCCCTTCTGGAAATGCTGTATTCGAAGTACCAGTAAAACATGTCTTCATATGATTGCTACTTATTTTGTGCTTACTCTTTGTGTAATGTTAATTACTGGTACACAAATGTTAGTGACCCATAGCATGGTGCCTTCAATAGTGAGTATATAAAATATTGGCTTTCACTTATCATAGCATTAAAGCATTTAAATTAATTGTATCAAAAGTTATAAATATGTATGGAGACGGTCAGCTAAATAAAACAATCCTAAGCAGAATGTCCATAAATTTTACATTATTAGGAATATTCTATAATCATAAATGGTAGGTCAGGATGTAGTGTACTTCAAGATGCTCATAAATTTAATACAAACTCTAGTATATATAAAAATTGAAGGAAAACATACAAACATGCAAAACACAAATTTTTTAAACTATTTTTAAATCCCTGGCTTACAACTTTAAAAAAAAAAAACCGACACACTTATGTTTGCTCATAATAAGATGCAAATTTGATTCATTCACGCTAAGCCTCTCCTTTTTACTGTAGTTCTCTCTCATCCCCACATCTCCCTACCCAATGGTGAGGACATTAATAAACATCAAAATAACTGGAAAATAATTCAACCAAAATAAAATATTTGCCAAAATAAATGAAGAATCACATTAGTAATGTCACCACCCTAGAGGGAAATCAAAACAGTTCATGTGATTCAGGCAAGATCACTATAAAAAAAATTTTTATGATAATTTTTGAAAAATTGTTCTTTTTAGTATTGCTGAGATGTCATTCCCAAGAGATATCAGTAGCTACAAAATGTGTAATCAAGAAAAATATCTTTTTTTATTACATAAATTTGATAATGAATCTCAGTGCTTAGCTTGTCTTTGCCTTATTTAATGAAATAGATCTATATTTATTGATTGTCCCCTGGAAGAGATTTTAACTTCAATAATCCTAGTCAAAGATAACTTTGGGAACCAAAGAAAATCTCTTAACCTTCCAAGATATCTCAATTAACTTTTTCCTTTCTCTAAGTTTACGCTCTTTCTCTTGCCCCATTGATAAGACACGCTTATCTGTATATGGAGCCCATCACTTCGAATTAATTAGGAGCCAATTAAAATAGGCATGGATAACAAAGTCGTGACAGATTTATCATCTTTTTCCCAGCTTGCTTTCCTCTTAGCTGTCTTCTGAGTCTAAAGTAATAGAAAGGGAGCTTCTATAATATATCTCAAAGTTGGGGAAGAGACAGACACTCTTGGTCTAAAAATGTATCTACTATATGCCAGAAGGAGCTTAATCTTTGAAGCACAAATTGACTGATTTTCTATTAGATTCTCCCAACATCCATAAGCATCTTTCTCCACTTTTCTCTTTCCTCTACCTCCACTGATAAACAAAATCCCTGGTAATCCAAGCCAGAGGCCAGCACTAGGGCAGGTATAAACTTGGTGAGGAGTACGAATAAAAGGGACAAAAGGTCTAAGAAACTGTGTTGGAAATGGACAAAGAATAAGGTTTGAAAGTCGTGCTCTCTCTTGAGCATGGATGTGTCACACAGTCTCTTCTGAAAGCCTAGAAGTGAGGCCTCCATATCAGTGGACTCAGGCAGGGATGAATAGAACAGGCTATGTCCACCACATTGTGAAACTTGCTATTTGGGTTGGAATATTTAGTGCTTATACTGAACAAAAGTGATAATATTTCTATAGTTTTTTGCTTCTAATAAAAATATTTGTTATAGGCTTCATTATCTATAATTTGAGGTGTTATAATTTGAGGGTGGTGCTGTCTTATAATATTATACTCTGACACAGTATTTGGCTGTGCCTTAACCAAATTACTCCATAGAACTAACCCTGGCAAGACACTAGTATGATAATTAAAGTGTTAATGTAAGGTACAAGAAGCATACCTAGTATTTGCCATGTATTTATCTAATAAGTATTTATAGAGTGCCGACTATTGGTCAGAATTCCCTCTCAGAGGAAAAGAGACAGAAAAGGAACTGTCTCTGAATGAGAACACTGCTGTAAGGATGGCACTATGTCTTATGCGAATTTACCAATGGTAGTCCCCAAGAGAGACCTGGAAAATGCCAGAATGAAACAGGTTCTGTAAAGGAGCATGTAAGACCACATCTTTACCAGAGTTTTGGAAGAAAGTAATGTGACTTTGAGAGAGAGAAAGCTGATCCAAAGAGAGAATTCATAGGAAAACCCAAGCAGACATCAATTCACTGGTGGCTACTTTGAGCTCCTAGACCAATGGTTCGGGACAAGTATTAGGCCAGGCAGGGCAGTCTATTTTGGATATAACCATGTACTAAAAGTTAAGGGTTTTGCATTTGAGTTTTATCAGAAATTCAGGAAAGAACAAGGGATATTAGAACAGGAAAGGCCCAGTCCTTGGGTTCTATAATGCTTAAAATCCTTGAACACGTCGCCCTCAGTGTACCATACGTCACTGGGCTCTAAGTGAGCATTTTTGGAGAAAAGCAAGGATAAAGGAGGAAAATTACAATTCCTTAACCACCCAGGAAATAATGGTTGACATGCTTCTTATATATTTTATCAGACTGATTGTAGACAAGAGCAGCATGGGCTTAGGCATTGCTTAGGCAATTTTTGAAAGGAGCTCAGTATATCCAGGAGCTGATAGTCTACCTCAGGACCTAAGATTCGTCTGAAATTTCCCTTTAGTTCTCACTAAAAATGGAGTTAATTTAGGTGAAAGAGATGAAAACCAAAGAGATCCAGAGTTACAAAAAAGTGAGTATTGCAGCCTCATTTTATTTCTGAAGTGATGTGGTTAAACATGTCATAGAAAACACACTCTCAAGGAATTCCTTTTTAGCGGTGGAGAATATTCACAAGTCCTCTGATTGTTCATGGAAGAGAACAGAGTCCCAAACCAGAGTCAGCCAAGTCCCCTCACACAAAGTTTTGCCACTTCAATCTCCTTACTGGATAGATACCCAGCAGCTCCAGGACCAGGTCAAATCAGTGAGAAGTTTGACAATCCACGTGTAGTTTCAATATATAGCCTATAATATTTGCTGAAACCCCACAACTTCTTTAGGTCTCTACAATGAGTTGCACAGGATTTGTGATGAGGGCATTGATCACAGCAGACTTTCTGCCCACCCCTAGTTGGTTATAGTGAGCTTAAGAGACTTCAGAAAAATGCAGCAGTGTCTGGCTGTTGTCAGGAGCATTGTAGCAGACCCTGGGTAGATACTCAATCTTCCCATTTTCTCTTATTGAGCATGTCAGAAGAATATTTCATATCCTCTCTCCAAGTTAACTTAGAAATCCATGTGATTTGTTTTAGCCAATGAAATGTGAATGGCAGTGATATTTGCTTCTTCCTATCTTCCAGATTCTCCCAGATAAAATTTCCCAGATTCAACTAGAGTGTTCTCTCCCCTTTGCCCTGAGGAAGAATGCAAAAGACTCAAAAGTGACAGAGTTATGAGATCAAAAGAGCCAGAATCCCTTAGTCACAACCTTGGAGGAAAACCTTGCCCAGGCAAACACTCAGTTGCATCCAACTATGATGTGAATGTGTGTGTTGGAGGTATTTGCTATAATAACTAGCATTGTTGTTATGAGACGTTAATTAATGTCTCTTGCCATACAGGCATCTTTTATACCTGGCTCCCCAAGCTGGTCCAGCAGTTTTAGGAATCATGTTTCATCCTCCACCAAAGTCCTTCAAAACAGACGAAGGGTGAGCATTTTCATATACAGCAGCTGCCAGTTCTGTCTTTTCAACTAAACAGCCAAAGCCAAACATACCTGTGTCAGCTGGCGGACCACTTGTATAGCTATGGTATATTTCTAAATTTAGAAAATCTTCCCACATGAATGACACAGAAATTTCTTTTTTCTCAGTTTATGAATTTCCTACTCCATCTGCATTCTGAGCAAGAGAGAAGTGTTGAGGATTGTTAACCATGGAGAAGTGATTCCATTGGTAATAATAAAAAAGTCAAGGTCAACTTCTTACACCTCAGGGGACCAAAACTTAAAAAGATTTAATAAAACTCTGTTAAATTATGCTAAACATATGTTAAATTATGCTAAACATGTTATGCAAAACATGAGTGTTTCCTAACCTAGGCCCACAGTAAAACTAAAATCGTTGTTCCACTAGTTATACTCAGTACATCTTGATGTTAAAATAGGATCCTGGTTCCAATTTGAATGTCTGTCTAGAGAGAGAAAATTTAATTACAACTGTGAAGTTCGGTTAGAATCAAACAAATTGAAAATATGGGCTTGAAACATTCATCACATAGCATCTTAAACAGCTAGGATTATTTAATTAACATTTGACACTGTGCTGAAAAACTTTTATAATCAAGGAGCTATGTTTTCCAACTGAAATGATAAAGAAAACAAAAACAAGGAAGATCTTTCATGAGCAGAACATATTAATCAAATGGCTCAAAAATTCCAGATCCAGATTATATCAGTAATTGAAATTCTTCTGTAGAATCTCATGATAATAACCCAGATGCCATATATAAAGCACTAAGCTAAATATACAGGTAGGTACAATTAAAATTATTTAGAAATGTGGTTTGTTTGAATGTACATTATTGTTTTGATTTTTAATATAGAGGTTACCTTTGGCTTGCTTGACAACATGCATTTCTAGAAGGTATAATTATGTTTGAAGCTAACCTTCTTCTACTTCAGGAAAGACTCCAGAAAAGGCCTTTCAGTTGCATATATATGAGACAAGTACCCACCTATGATTTAGGAGTAAAAAAGTCTTCTTAATTGGAATGGAGATATTAATGGATTCCACATGGTTATATAAACTGGATTTATCTATAGCCAGATAATCTTAAAAATGATTAAATTTTTTTCTCAAAATAAATGAATAAGTTAATTGGAATGTTGGTGGCCTCTACAATAGGTCACTTGAAAGAAATAACAGAGATCTGGGGGAAATTTTGCTGTGCACTATTGGTTTATCTTGTTCATTGGTTGAATTTTTTCTGTGAAAGGTTTTTTGCTACTTTTCTTGAAAAAAGAAAAGTAAAAAGAAAAGAAAAGAAAAAAGAAAAGAAAAAAGAAAAGAAAAGAAAAGAAAAAAGAAAAGAAAAAACCTTTCTGTGAAAGGTTTTTGCTACTTTTCTTGAAAAAGTAGCAAATTTACCAGCAAAGTATGTAGATGATTTTAAATTCCTCATGACCTTGCATCCTGAGGAACTATGATGGGGTGCAGCGACGTGGTCAGTAATCATTGATCCAAACTACGGAGTTTGCCGGGTCTTGACAACAAGCTAATGTGGCAATGGTCTCTCCCTCAAGCTAGCAATACTTTCCAGTGATGGTAACCAGGATTTACTTACCCTTGCTCAAAACTAACGCTAGTGGGCTTTGGAGAAGATCTCAGGAAGAGAAACTGAGGAAAAGATAAGATTTCCTCAGTATACATGGCATGCAGTCTCAAAGCCATAGTGATATGACTATGAAAAGTCATACAACCTTACATTGAACCTGAAGTTGGTGAAGCCAGACATATTGGTTATTTGGGCTCCTTTCTCCAAACTCTTTTTTAAATTGCAACAATGTATGGTCATGGACCCTTTCCCTGGCCTTGCCTGCAGGAGGGAAAGAAAAGTAAAGCTTGAGTGTTATTTTTAAGGCTTACTTGGACAAACGTGATATTTTCTTCCTTCAAAATGACATCCTAAGTACATTCTAAACTGGACCTGACACTTAGGTAATATCTTAGAAGTTCACCAAGGCTATTGTAAAGGAATTCTGCTGTATCATAAGGAGATATTTTTGCCGGAGGGAGGCAGTCTAGCCACTTTTAGCTTCAAAGCTAACTTACTTCCACTCCACCAGCTCTAATTCTCAGTATATTGTAGCCTTCAGCAAAATTGCTTCAGCAAGAAATAAGGAAATGCCATGAAGAACAAAATCATCAAGGGCAATGAAAATAGCCTTTTGAGCTATTGTTTACTTTTCCCTGAGACTAAAAATATAAACTTTATCAGGTGGTTCTCAAATCGGCTTGCACTCAGCTAGTTAATAGCATGAAAAAGACGTGCTGAAGTTCATCCCTGCAGAACACTGTGGTTTCTTATTTCATGGGTATTTTTCAGTTTCATAGTTCAATACATTAAGTGAATACGTGGACAACCCAAGGCTCATTTTGTTGTCATAAACAAAACTGGAGTGTATATTCTCCAGGATCTTGTCACATCGTTAACTTAGAGTACAATATGGGAGAAATGCTTTACTGTTCAAAATAACGTCATTGCAGTATTGATTCCTAGACTAACCACGATGGAAAGAATTAGCATTGTTTCCCACCTTTCATTAAGCAGAAGGGATGGAAGGCTTGGGAGTGCGGCTGAGAATCCGAAGGATGTTAGGCAGTGGACACACGTCAGTCTTTCTATCTATTCTATACAACACTGAACATCATCCCTGATTTTTGTGTGTTAATTTTTCCACTCTTTTTTTAAAAAAAAAAAATTACTTAACTCAAATTCTATAAATTCAGACAGAAGAGATCAGTTGTAGTGTCGACCAGCATAGAAAACAGTTCTGAAGTATGGTAGGTCACGTGACACTGAGCTCCTTCTATATATCTCTCAAGTCTGGCTAAACTGTCAGACCAAAATTTTTTTTTGGAAGAGGCAAACATTGTTATTCAGGTGCCCTTTTAAAGAGAAACAAATGTACTGGGAAGAAAAAGTACCAAGGAGAAGTGCAGAAATAAAATTTCCTGTTTTAGGCAGGTAGATAATAAATTGCTCAAGCATGGAAATGTGGAATACTTTACATCAACTGGAGAACTGCGGTTATTAAAATGATCTGTCAATAGAAACAAAGCAAAGTTTAGGTGATGAAAGGCTAGCAGCTGCACCTTTTCTGCACAGTCAGGAATTTATAATGAGGTTTAGGTACTGTTTTACTTTTCTTTTCCCTTTTTTTTTTTTTTGGTAAATAAACAGGGAGGCTTGGAAACGTCTTCAAGACTGTACGTTGTAGTAGATTACATTCTGTGTTTAAAATGTTGTAGAATATTTATGTTTCATAGTGAAATTTTCTGGGGGTAAAGCAATGCATATCTTCTTTTCATACTGTCTTCAAAGCAACCCTAAACAGTCCATGAAAACCTTGCTAAGGAAATTTATACCAAACATAAATGTCCCTGTGTCAAGGGTAGTATCTTTCAGATAATGATTACAAGCTCTGAATTTTCTTTTATAGACAAAAGCAGACAAATTACAAAACCCATTAATATATCTTAGATCTTTTAAAATATATTTATCACAAAATTGCCATTAAGACTGAACATTCAGATAAATGAGCAAGTGTCTGACTCCCTTACTGGATTACCTAAAATACCACCTTAATCTCGAATCTCTATAATTCTAGGGTAAAAAATAAATAAATTAGGGAACTATGATATAATTAATCTTTGGCTATAGTTATGTTCTTGACTTCCTGGCCCTCAGTCTTTCTGAACTTTGTAGCTAGGGCTACTTAACTTCATGAATTAGCTCCTCTTAAGGTTCTGGACTGAAGTCTGAATCTAGTCTGGTTTACCGTATACCCATTTCATAGAAACAGCAAATCTTATTTGTCCAATCATGTTCGTTCTAAAAACTGGCCCGTTTTATTTGCTGCAGCCCACTGACCAAAGACGATCAGGAGCACACATGTGTGAAACAAGGTGAGAACTATTAGTTTCCGGAAGCAAAAGAAAACACTTAGCAGAGCTATTGGCTGGGGGGATGGGTGGGGAACACACGGAAGGAGGGGTGTGCAAGAAGAGGGTCTCTTTAGGGTTTTGGCTTGTACTGGTTGATTCTAAGTAGGGACATGGAAGTAGGCGCCATTTTTGAGATGGATGCGTTAAAGAAGTGAAACAGTTCTGCAATTAGTGGTTGCAGTAATCTTTGTTCAAGAAGTGGGAGAAATGAAATGTGGCGGGGAATGTCATTGGTAAGAAAGTAGCAGTCCCTCTGAAGAGCTGATCCTCAGTACTTTTGCAGCTGTGGTGTGGCCCTGGGCATGATTCTGTAGAAATACTGTTCTTTGTTAGCATTGTCCCTAATTCGTTGGAAAATGGTTGATGTTCCTCTAGGAACAGCACAGTCAGGACTGACTTTTACTTTCACATCTTGTTCTGCTCCCAAAAAAGTCCATGCTACAAATTTCAAGTTCTTATTTTATTCACTGGATCCCACTATCCTACCTGTTTTGGTTTTCTATTCAATTGCATCTTTCTTCTGTTTCATTTCCCAAGACCAGGCACATGCCTCTGAATACCATTTGGCTGGGATCACAATAGTTTTGAATGTATCTTCCTAGTGCTAATTGCTTTATAGGACTCTGCTGCCAAACTGTGTCACCTGCCAGGTCATCGCCTGTTTAATGGCAGGATATCTCAGTTGTGTAAACTTCCTCCATTGCCTGCTTCAGGAACTTACCCTGATTTTCTGCCTCATCATTTTTGTTCTGTTCAGTCTCTCTTGCCCAACCCCCAACTGGAGTCCAGCAGAAAGAATAAAGACAGAAACAAAAAGTTTTAAAATTTGGTCCAAAATACAAATGTTTCCAAATTATTTAGGTGTTTGGCGATTGACAATTCACACCCTGGGTAACACCAATTAATATTTTATAGTTATTAGTATTTGCTTTTTTAAAAAAAGAATAAAACACATTAAATTAACCTAAAATAATCAGTGATGAAAGGGGAAGTGTTTCTTCTTTGTTTCAAAACTGAGCCAAGACGCTTGGGTTTGAGCCTCGCTAAGCTAGTAGCAATGTGATACTGCAAAAAATGATTAGACCTCTTTGTGCCTCGAGTTCCTTCCTTTGTAAAAACAGATGCAGTAATGGTCTTACCTCATAAGATTGTTGGTATGTAAAGTGCATATATGACACATAGTATCTTGCCATTTTTATTATTATTTTTAAGAGGCAATATGTGAAGATGGTGGCATTGGAAGAAAAATAATAATTGATGTTAGGAATCTTTCTAGAAAATATGATTTAAAATTTTGTTCTTAACGTTTAAAAAAAATTTTTAGGTTAATGTCATTGGACAGGAATACATATGATAAGAATGGGAATAATTCAATAACGTCATTTCTGAGATGATATACCTAAGGTCTGCTGATGTGAGTAATAGGAGTGTTGCAGTGCTAATACAATTCTTAAGTGCCATTGTTAGTTATGCCATTGTTTAAATCATTTCGGTTTTTGTAATTTACATGTGCTGGGAGGCCTTAAAAGTAAGTACACATTATAAATCAAAGGAATAATAATAATGGCTTTAGATATTATCAGCAAATAAAATATGACTACTAAATTATCTGAATGACAGAGTAATATTTAAATATGTGTTATTATTTTGCTTCCTTTATTAAACACTTGCTTTAACCCAATATTTCAAATTATTCTCTCTTGCTTAATGCAGTCAATAAAAATATTATAATATTTTGCCATCCAATGGAGGGGTGATTTAAATTAGACCATCCCTATCAACCTTAGTTTTTTTCCTCCGAATATCGCACTGAGTACAAACATGAAAAACATCACTTTCTCAGATGTATATGGTGACAGTTTTCTGAGCTCTGCTTAGCAAGTCCTCAGCATGATTGAACCCCTTCATGAAATTTGTTTACACAGTTTCATTTTCTTATCAGCCAATTCAACACAGTCCCTCAGCCTCCGAACAGAAGCCTTCTATTGTATTCCTTACTTTTATCGAACCCCAGCAAGCGTCCTCCACCCAAACATTCTTGAAAATTAACTTTAAATCTTTGCCTGAGGGGATTTTTTTTTTTCTGCCTTCCAATTTTCCACTTCTGTGGTCTTCTCTTTGCTTCAACATATTCAGAAATGTGTGCAGTTGATAGGAACACATTTGGAAAGGCAGCGCCAAGGAGCAACCCTCTCCTCTGCTTTTTCCAGAGGGCTGCTCCGGTTTCATGTGGTATGTGGTCTGTGGTGGTGGTGTCTGCCTAACGAGGCGGTGGCCGTTATCTAAGGTTTTAGGTATTTTAGTGGATTTCAACATCTAGTCTGTCCTTTGTTTTTTAACTGCGAGACAGAGTGCCAGGGAAATGAAATTTAAATAACAGTCACAAAAACTCTCCAACATAGATGACATAAAAGGCACTTACTAAAGTAAATCATATCTTGGCAACTTAACGTCTTGCAGTAATGAGAAAATTTGAAGTCATTCCTAGGAACAATAGATCATACAGCTCCATCCTTAACAAGAGCTTAAGATAAAATGGAAAAAAATGCAATCGCCATTAATGCAGGAAACAGCTATGAAAATAAAACTTGCAAGAGGATATGCTAAATCGAAGATTTAACTATCTTAAAAATAGTGCTGCTAAAAAATAGGAAGCAATTTTAAATACAACAAAGAGGCTTTCAAAAAAATTACAGTTCAGCAGTCTTCAAACTCAGCTTCATCCCAGGCAAAGCCTTATGGCACTTGGTGAGTATATGGTTGCTAAGATATGTGCAACTGAGCCTTAGAAATAGAATTTGAAAAATGCTTCTTCTGGTTGACATTTTCCTCTATGAGTTGTAGGTGGTTCAGTTTATTCATCACCAGTAGACGTTTCAGAAAATAGTTGATCACATCTAGAGAATTGATTTTATCAGTTCACAAGCAGTGATTAGATTCAAAGACAATGTTTATACCTAACAAATTCACAAGGGACTAAATATTAAAGTTCATTGTCAATGTATTAATTGCACCCAGGTGTGTGCAAGAGGGCAAAGATTTTCCGTTTATTTTGTTTCTTATTACCAACGTAGAAGTTGTTCATGTAGAAAATCTAGAGAATTCAGATAACCTGAAAATGGAAAATAAAATACAACCACATGTGCATCACCCAGAGATAACCATGCTAGCCTTTTGTAGTATGCCTTTGCAGCCTTTTTATGCACCCTTTAATATATTTTTTTAATTTTAGAAATAAAAGATACCCAATTATATATATTATTTTACAACTTGCCGTTTTTTATTTAATAATATATAACAGATATTTTTTGATGTAATGAAATGTATCTAGAAAAAAGTTTTGTTTGGCTTTAGTACTCCCTTGTTTATGTGATATTTGAAATTTAAGTAGGCAACGTACCTCCTCCACAGCTAACCTTAACCTTTCAGTGACTGATGCAAAATCTTAAGCTTACAATTAAAGGAAGCTGAATTTCCTTTGGATGACATTTTCATCATATTCAAGATTCTTTGTCCTTTCTGAGATGGGGTCTGTGTCTTGGAAGGAAGATATGCATGGTGGACATAGGGTGTATGTGTATGGGGGGGAGGATTTCCACAGCTGACTCCTGTTACCTGTATCTTCCCCCACCGGCATGTGGTCCCTGGTGCTAGTGAAGTCCATTGTTGCCTGATGAGTGGAAGACAGGTGTCTGAGTTCTAAATATGATTTGATCTGATGCCACTGATTTCTGCTGGTACAGTGGTTTTGGCAAGGATCATGTCCATTTCCTTAGCTTTCAGAGGATCCTCAGGCTCTCTCCACAAGAGCCTGGTAGGTTATATTCGTTACACACTGACATCCAAGGACAACTGGTGGGGAAAAGACGAGGAAAGGAGTGCGTCTTCCAGGCTCTCCTACCCAAACAAAGCACACTGCATTCCCCCAGTCTTCCTGAAGTGGCTTCTCTTTTTGGAGATTAAGAACACTGACCGGGCTTCCCTGGTGGTGCAGTGGTTGAGAGTCTGCCTGCCGATGCAGGGGACACGGATTCATGACCTGGTCCGGGAGGATCCCACATGGCGCGGAGCAGCTAGGCCTCTGTGCGTCCAGAGCCTGTGCTCCACAATGGGAGAGGTCACAACAGTGAGAGGCCCGCGTACCGCAAAAAAAAAAAAAAAAAAGAACACTGACCAAGGGGCTTCCCTGGTGATCCAGTGCTAAAGAATCCTCCTTACAATGCAGGGGATGAGGGTTCAATCCCTGGTCAGGGAACTAAGATCCTACATGCCGCAGTGCAACTGAGCCTGCGCATCACAACTACTGAGCCCACACACCCTGGAGTCTGTGCGCCACAACTAGAGAAGAGAAAACCCACATGCCACAACTAGAGAAAAGCCCATGCACCACAATGAAGAGCCCATGAGCCGCAATGAAATATCCCACATGCCTCATCGAAGATCCTGTGTGCCGCAACTAAGACCCGATGCAGCCAAAAATAAATAAAATAAGTAAATAAATCTTAAAAAAAAAAAGAATACTGACCAAAAACACATCAAATAAACTTGGAAAGCTCAGGGCTAATTTTATTATGCATTTTTTTTTTTTTTTTACTAAAGACAACTTTAGGATACTTAAATGTGCATTATGAACCACCAAGAATATAAAGTATGCAGTGTTTTTCTTAAATGTATTTGACCACAGTATACTTACTCTGAGGAAAATCATACATAAGTCCTGTCCCATGGAAGACTCTTTGAGAAACGTTTCAGGTTTCTCCAGTCTGCCTGCCACAAAAATAGTCAGAGTAATCTTGCCAATATTCAAATCTTACCATGGTCCTCCGCATCTCAAAAGTTTTCAATGTTTTTCCATTGGCTTACAAAATAAAAGTCTACACTCCTTGGCAAGACATAAAATAGTCTTTCAACATTTAACTAACTTCTGGCTCCTGATCCAACCACTTGCTCTTTGCAACCTTTCCCTAGCTATTATTATTACCCAACTAAGCTTGGGTCCAATTGCCCATGTGCAGTAAAGCCAATCTACTGACCCCGGGTTTTGATGAAGGAAAGTGCAGTGTTTATGGCGAGGTGCCAAGCAAGGAGTCCAGGCAGCTAGTGCTCATCAGGCCCCAACTCCCTGATGGTTTGTAGGGAAAAAAGGGAAAGTTTTTAAAGACAGGGTGAGGGAATGGGGTTGTGGGGTATGTGATCAGCTCATGGACATTCTTCCGATTGGCTGGTGGTGAGGTAACTGGGAGTCAACATCATCAAACTTCTGGTTCCAACTGGTCTGAGGTCTATGTGCTTGTGGGCAGCATACAGTTAATTTCTTCCACCTGATGGGGGTTTCAGTATCTGCCAAACAGCACAGAATATTCTCTATAACCCTTGAGGAGGAGCTAAATGTCCTTGACTTCGTTTAATGGCTAAACTATTACTATTTTGTCTTGCTTAACTGTATTCCTTTGTTTCTGCATTTTCTCACTTCTCTGATTAAATTTATTATTTGGAACACGGGGAAGGGCTAGAGGCTAAAGTTTTTCTACAAACAAGAGGCAGGCGGATGACATGTGGAGTCTGTCCTAGAAAAGGCCCCCTAGGGTCCTGCTTGTTTACATTATCTCCTACTTATAATCCCACAATATCGAATTGCCCGTAGATTTCAGAACAAGCCTTTCTCCTCTATACCTTTGTATGCACTGTTCCCTCTGCCTGGTATCCTCTTCTCTTGGGAGTCTAATCAACTTTTTATATCTTAAAACTCTCAGCTCAAATGCTGTATTCTCTGTGACATTGAACTTGACACCCCTAGGCTGATTTAGGTGCTTCTCCTTCTAGTGCACTTGGCACACACATCATTAAAGCAATTGTCTTATTTAGTTACAACTGTTTACTTGAAGTGTCCCTCTTCAGTAAGCTATAGTTCCTTGAGGGATTAGGTAGTGTCTTATTTCTTATATGTCATTAACACAGGAAAGAGACATGAGTACAGTTCTTTACAGAATCGAGTCCGCTTTCTCTGTTATCCCATGAATTAAGCACCCAGAGTCAGAGCGATATACCAAGAAATTCTTTACTTCTGGTCCAAGTCTTCTCCACACAGGACTGCATAGTGAGTGGGGGGTAAGAAGAGGCTTATAATCGCTACTCAGCAAACCTACCAGTAACTTCCTGAATGTGACAGAACTTCATTCTTTCTTATTCTCACTTCCCAAGTACACTTGGGAGTCTCTCCTTACTGTAAATTCCTTTTTTATTCACCCCTCTCCCATTCATTCCAGAGTCCCTTAAGGAATTTTTCTCTCTTATTCCTGCCCTAGCATCTTGCTTCTTTTTCTCAGATTTTATCCTTGGTTTACAAGCTTCCCCTTTGGTCTAATTTTTATTAAAATGAATTGAGAATTTTTGGATCTCTGAGAATAGAGAAAATATTGAAGGAAAGAACGACTGTTTCAGCCTCAGGATCAAATATCAAAAAGACAGTCAGTCATTTACATCGTCCTGAGCAATCTTGTCTTAGCATAACTACTGTGTTTTATACAGAGAGAGAGAGATTTCCTTTTCCTTTCTTTCTCTAAGTTGTATTTTAAAGGCTGCATCTTTTTTTTTTTTATCTTGATTAATACCCAAAAGGAGAGGCTACATTTTATGCCCAAGAAGGTGGTAGTGATAGATTGGTAAAGAAAATACTCTCTCCCGCCATGTTGCATCCCCAATGTCTAGCAGAGTGATGACACATATTACATATGTCTAATAATCTTTTAAATGAGCCAAAAAATAACAACTTAATGATACTCTTAACTAAAGAGTTTTAGGTGTGGAATATGGTCAGGAACCAGTTTGAGAAATGATTCCGGGAACCCGAAGTTGAGTAGAAACAGAATGTTTAGGCCTCTTCTCACAGCTTTGCTCTGAAAGAAACAGAAAAACCTTTGGAAAGGTACACAGGATCAGAAGTTACCTTATTTACTTGCTTTCATTTTTGTTTATCAAGATGGGAAACACATAAACATACCGATGTAGTGAAGGGAAAGTCTCTGTGAGGACTTTTCCTCTTTGAGGAAACTCTCTTGACGAAGCATAAAAGGATTCACTTTACAAAAGAGAGAGGCTTCTGTCTCTAAACTAAGGGTGGAGCAGATGTGAAAATGGACACAGAGGCAGTAAAGTTTATCACAGGGGATCAGTAATTTAAAGAAATTTGTATCTGAGAGCTTCTCTCTATTTAGACATGTATATACGTATTTTTATTTTGTTTGCCTAGAGTAAATCTGACTTAACATTTCATTGCACACTATCAAAACTGACCCATGTAAGTTTCTTCTTTTGTATTACTTATTCATCAATCTTATCCCTATTTCCAATTTCACTCATCTACTCTGCCCCTATAGGCACTTATTCAAATGTCTTTTACCAGTGATATTTATCTATCTCCCAGTGCATTACTCTTAGCACATGTTTAGAGGGGGTTGAGGAATAAGTCAGCGAACAAAATAGAAGAAAATCATTGTCCTGCCCTTGTGGATTTTTTATTCTAATATTCTGGGAGGAAGCAGGGAGAAAGAAAAAAGAAAATATTTATTTTCTAGGTAAAGCATATAGCTTAGATGCTCATAAGTCTTAACAAGAAAAAAGAAATCAGAGAATAAGAATACCCAGGAAGGGAGAGGTTTGGGGTTCTGATTAAGGTAGTCAGAGTTTCACAGAGAAAGTGACATTTGAATAAACACTTGATGTCACACCTTGCCTCTTCTCTGCCCAGAACCTTTAAAGAGCTTCCCACATCACCCAGAGCAAAACCAAGGATCCTTAGGAAAGGCCTACAAAGCCCTACACACCTGTGCATCCTTCACCACTGTAAACTCATCTCCCACATCCCCTCTCCCACAAGGCCCAGAAATAATGGACTCTGTGCTGCTGCCAATGCCAGCACCTCCCATGCTCTGCATTTGCTCCTCCTTCAGCTAGAATCGAATTCCTCCAAATATCCAAACAGCGCCCCCCCCACTTACCTCTTTCTGTTCTTTGCTTAACTGTCACTCTCCCAACAAGGCCTTCCCCGAGTGTGCAGTTAAAAGAAAGCGATAACATGCCCTGAACCAAAAACGGTGATACATTGTGTCCATGCTTATGTTGGATGGGAATAGATTTCCAAGAGATGCAGGGTGCCTTCCGTACCCCTTTAATGACCCATACTGAGACGACAGCTTCCTGGCTTCCTTTCTTGCTCTCCAGCTAGGAAGTCCTGCCACCCCTGAAAGAGGGGGTTAATAAAGCCAACAGAGCATCCAAAAGATAATAAATAAATAAGTAAATATGTTAGCATATTCTGTATCCCACATCTACAATCTCTACAGCTCTTCCCTGTCTCATCTAACCCCAGACCGTGTATCACTTTCTAACATGCTATAGGAATTGCTCATTTTGTTTATTATCTGTCTCCCCTCAACTCCCCTCCCCACCCTCCCACTGGCACACACACTAAAAGGTAGCTCCTGGGGAGGCGGGGGAGGAAGAAGTCTTTTCAGTTTTAGCCACGGATACGTTCACCGACCACCCACTCCGTCCCTGAAGTACCTAGAAAATTAGTCTTTGAATAAATATTTGAGAAATACAGGAACAGAGGGAGCAAACCATGGGATATTTGGAAGGCATATGGGAGATGTCCGCAGGGTGTGGACCAGAGGAAGAGTGTCCCTGGCCTGTTCAACAAAACAGTAAAGAGGCCACTGTAGCTGGAAGAGATGACCACAGAGAGGAAAGTAGTGCAGTAGGCTGATCATGCTGCATTTTGTTGTCCCCCAATAGGATTTTGGCTTTTGCTTTGTGTTGTGAGAAACCTTGGAAGAATTTTAGCAAATTAACTGTAATGGGTCAAGGGCTAAGGGAGACCCGTCAGTAGAGTGGTACAATAAACCAGTGTAGATATGATAGACGAGGATTAGCTTCTTATAAAATGCTTAGTGTTATCCTGTGTTCATGTATTTTTAATTAGGACAAATGTTATGATTGTACTATATGTCTCCTTCTCTTTCTTACTTTTCTTTCACCAGCTATGCGTTTTTATGATGTATCCATGCTGAAGGGTGAACAGCTAGTCAATTGTTTCTAATTGCTAAGTATTATTTCACTGTCATTCATCTGTGTCTTTTTTCCAAACGTGAATTAGAAACAAGGTTAAGATCAGGATATGTGTTTGTTAGGGGAACCACATTAGGGGAATAAAGGTAAGGAGCAATTTGCTAAATGGGATAGTGTGAGCAAAATGGAAAAGCAATGGGTTGGTTTAAACAGTGTTGGAATTTGCCACGTGGGGTCTGTGAAGGAAGAATAAGGTTAGAGAACTAAAGGAACTAATAAGAAAATGGCTGAACAGATAAACCATGGGCTCCATCTGGATAGTAATAATATAATAATAACTATAACATAATATATAATTACATATAATATAGTAATAATGATAATAACAATACCGCTAACAATAAAGTAGTTTTTCCTAAATACTTTTAATACGCAGGACACCCAGCTAGAAATTCACTTATATTCATTAAAATAAGGGACTAATATATTTGGAGAACAAAGAGAATTCAAGACATTTGATAGGAAATCAGCAAAGCAATTTAGTGGAAATAATAAAATGAAAGTATTAGAAGTATAGAATATGACATTCCGAAGTACTGATATTTAAT
This sequence comes from Orcinus orca, assembly GCF_937001465.1. NCBI lineage: Eukaryota > Metazoa > Chordata > Mammalia > Artiodactyla > Delphinidae > Orcinus > Orcinus orca. Next base: position 118,143,980 of record NC_064563.1, read on the forward strand.
TTCCCAGGAGTGAATACTTTCAAGATTGCAACCAACTGAATGTCTTCCTAACTGGATAAGGAGCTAGGCTGTTAGAGAATCATGTGCGTGAATGTTGACATTCTCCAAGATGGCGGTAGGAGTTGGGGTGGAAACCTCAGATGCTGGCATGTAATGACTGCACTTGTGATTGGGAGATAGGATGATGCCATCCCAACCTCATGTCCCATTGACACGTAAGGCAGGGGGGAATAAGAAGCCCATACAAAGGAGGAGAGGAAAGAAGCGACACCAGAAGGAGACTCAGATTCAAGGCAATGCAGAGAAGGAAATCACGTGGAGACATTGAGTTATAAGACAGTTTATTGTCAGTGGGACAAGAGGTCCCAAATGGCACAATTGCAAGATCTAAAGGAAGATAACAGAAGAAAATCCATAGGGTGGACTGAGGAAGGAAGAAAAAACTCATGAAATGGGCTTGCATTTAGGCAGAGATATCTCGTGGTTCTAAATAAAATAATGGCCACGTCACCCCAGTTAATTAAATAATTAATTTGGAGTGAAAACTATTAAACTAGACAAGTGCTTTCACTCTCTAAACACAACCTGTGCAATAGAAGTGCCTTCATGATGGGGGAAGGAGAGTCTATTTCACCCAGTTCTTTTGACATTCTCAGCCCAACCCCATATACACGGGCACATACGCAAAATAAAATTAAAGCTATTAAACAAAGTGTCATATTGTCATGTTCACTATTTGATCAACTGGAAAAAATATAACAAGACATTATCCCAATAATTACATTAAATGGCCTCTCATTCTCTTTCCCCTTCTTGGAGCAAATAATAGATTAATCTGCTTCTGACATTTAATAATTTTAGCTTTTTAAAATTTTTCTAGTTGGTTATTTGCCTGACAATTGTTAAAGTGACTAACTTTCTTTTTACCTTCAGAGTGTTTGATAGGCACACAAGCCATTAACAGGTCTGAATTTTAAATAAATACACAGAATGCATTTTCTCACCTTGATGTTTGCACGTCATTCTAAAAATAAAATATGAGAAACTAGAGCAGTTTATATTTTGGGGAATCACAGTGTGTTTAAAATTCAAGTGATAAGGTTTGTTTTTAAAAATAAAAAAAATACATACTAATTATTTGACTTCTACATGTGCCAACTGCTTAGTAGCCCTGAGCACATTCATTAGTTGCAGGAACCACGTAACATTTATCTTTGAATTTTGTGACTTTCCTTGTCTCTGCCGACATTCCCCAACGTTCACATTCACTTTGAAGTGAAATTGGGCCTGACTTTGTTTCTGTGGAAGGTCTAAATCTCCCCATAAGACTGATAGTGACTGGATTATGTCCTAAAAGTTGCAGTTCACAGAGAAGTTCCCAGACTCTATTTTTCCAAGTCCTAGTGGAGAACATGGTCATGGGTAACTTCTAAGATGTGAGATCATTCCCATAGCCAAAGAATTGCCAGGTAGAATTGTTTATTAATAAAAGGGTTCCACAACTTAGAGATACAAGTCAAATAGCTGGGCACAAATATAACATTTGTTCTCTAATTTTTTTTTAATTGAAGTATAGGTGATTTATAATATTGTGTTAGTTTCAGGGTGTATAGCAAAGTGGTTCAGTTATATATATATTTAAATATATATTTTTATATGTATATTCTTTTTCAGATTCTTTTCCATTATAGGTTATTACAAGACATTGAATATAGTTCTCGGTGCTATACAGTAGTTCCTTATTGTTTATCCATTTTATATATAGTAGTGTGTATCTGTTCATCCCAAGCTCCTAATTTATCCTCCCTTGCTTCCCCTTTGGTAACCATAGGTTTGTTTTCCATATCTGTGAGTCTTTTTCTGTTTTGTAAATAAGTTAATTTGTATCATTTTTTAAATTCCAAATATAAGTATATCATATGATATATGTCTTTCTCTGTCTGACTTACTTCCCTTAGTATGATAATCTCTAGGTCCATCCACATTGCTGCAAATGGCATTATTTCATTCTTTTTTATGGCTGAGTAATATTCCATTGCATATATTTACCACATCTTCTTTATCCATTCATCTGTCAGTGGACATTTATGTTGCTTCCATGTCTTGGCTATTGTAAATGGTGCTTCAGTGAACACTGGGATGCATGTACCTTTTCAAATTAGAGTTTTATTTTTTCTAGATGTATGCCCAGAGTAGGATTGCTGAATCATATAGGAACTCAATTTTTCATTTTTTGAGGAACCTCCACACTGTTCTCCATAGTGCTGCACCAATTTACATTCCCACCAACAATATAGGAGGATTCCCTTTTCTCTACACCCTCTCCTGCATTTATTATTTGTAGACTTTTTGATGATGGCCATTCTGACCAGTGTGAGGTGGTACCTCATTGTAGTTTTGATTTGCATTTCTCTAATAATTAGTGATGTTGAGCATCTTTTCATTGTGCCTGTTGGCCATCTGTAGTTCTCCTTTGGAGAAATGTCTATTTAGGTCTTCTGCCCATTTTTTGATTGTTTTTTTTTTTTTTGAGCTGTATGAGCTGTTTGTCTATTTTGAAATTAAGCCCTCTTCATTTGCATCATTTGCAAATAGCTTCTTCCATTCCATAGGTTGTCTTTTTGTTTTGTTTATGGTTTCCTTTTTTCTTGAACAGCGCTGTGAGCTAAGTGTGGGGAATGGGGATGAAATGAACATGGAATGGCCCTGGAGGAACTCATGGTCCATTGAGGGAGACGGATTGCAGAAGCAAATACCTTACAATAATTACAGTAATTAATAAATACAACTCCTTAGTTGTGGCTGAATTGCCTAGAAGAGCTGGAATGATTATGCATTAATAGAAAGAAATCAACCTTATTATTAATAACTTGTGAACAAAAACAAAGTCAAGGATATGATACCAAATCTTTGTTTTCTTCTTCTAAGCAGAAAATGTTCATTCTCTTTAGAGTCCTTTTCAGATGGCCATCAGGTGTTTCATCTCCCCCTAGCTCTTCTCTTCCCCTCTTCTTTCTGCCTGCATTTTTCAGGGTCTTTTCAAACCTTTCTGGATCTTTCTACAGGGTACTGGTGCCGGACTGGAAAGATAGCAATAGATCCTTATTGGTCTTCGTACAGGGAAGCTATAGTCCTTAGGATTCTCCAAGTGGAGAAGCTGCAGCATAAGTCTTTCTTTTTTAGTGTACTTCTGCACCAAGACTTCCCATACTATCCCATGAAGTTTCTTTATATAAAGTTGTTCCAGTATTAATGGGTAAAGTCTGGAAACGTGAAAAAGTGATCAAGCTCATGGATTCTGGAGCCAGACTGCCTGGGTTTGAAACACTACTCTGACATTATTTAATGTCTTTCCTCATATCATTGGTTGAGGATTAAATTAATTGATAATATATGTAAAGAGCATGGACAAAATGAAAAGCAAAATGTCTGACGAGAACAGCAAACCTCATCCTGCCATAGAAAGGTGAATCAGCAACTCTGCAAACCCAGGGGAGACAGGCACACTGGCTTTGTGCTAAGCCTCTGTCCTGGTGCCTTTGCTTCCACAGCCCCTTTTGTCTGGGAGAAACTCTTGCTCTTATGGTCTCTGAGAGGTGCCCCCCAGGACTGCCATTCCTGTGGCCATCCACACAGAGTTTGCCCTCGCAGGTTGATGCAGCCTTCTCTGGTCATGTCAAGGTGAAGAACTGGCTCACCTTCTCCCTCCAGCCTCATTTTCCTCACCAGGTGGGTAGGTCCTTTTCCCATGATGGAGCTTGACAGATTCCAAGGGCCCAGGAGTCCGGCCTTTGACTGCTCATCTCTGCATTGTGCTAGAATTCCTTATTGCTTTTCATGTCTCTCTGACACTAGTAAATGGAGGTTTTGCTTGACCACTTTGCCAGCTGAAGGTGAATCAACCAGCTTCTATTTCAGTTCTGTAGACCCCAAGGAGTAGTCCCATGTATGTGGTTTCTTCATCCAGGATTATTTAACTGACCCATCACATTCTTGGCTGTGAGAATCTAAGGACGCCATCACTGCTAGTGCAGTGCCAATGGGTTTATCCAGTTAATGGGAGCACATTTCCATAAACCTAGTAAGAAGGAGGTGGTAGGGAAGACGGAACTGGGTTGTCTTTCGTTCCTCCTTTGGCTGGGTCCAAAATTAGGACCCCATCCTCATTCTTCTGAAAACTCCTATTTTTTAAATCTTTCTTAAGTTTTGGAGTTCTCACTTGATTATTGCCTCCATAAGGTGAAACATTTACAATATAGCCCTTAGCTAAGCACATTAGATCCTACAAAAAACTGTGGCTAGCCAATTTTTTTTTTTAATTACAATCTATAGGAAACTATCACAACGTGAGTGTCTTCTATAGAGTAGCACACTATGTGCAAGGCCACAAGGAGAGCAGTGGAGAAATTTTTACTTCTAGAAAAGAATACTGCTTATAATCTTAGAAACCAAGATTTTAAAGAAATCGATCTCTAATGCCTTCTTGAACAAAAATAACAGCAGAACACCTTTGAGAGAACTTAACCTTAAATTAGTAGAACATGGATTAAAATCTGTCTCTCCCACTTACTAGCTTCTTGTCTGAATTATTTACCATCTCTGAGTATTTGCTTTCTCTTCTATGAAACGGGTATGCTAATATCTACTTGATATGACTTTTGATATAATAAAATGAGAAAACATATAGAGCAACTAACAAGAGTATGGTGAGCATAACAAAAATCCACCTATTCATCTCTGTGTTGAATTCAACTACCTGTAATTTCCAAGACTCAGTGTGGAATTTCCTACAAGTTAAAAAAATCAACTTAATTTGCCTCTCTGGAATATTTAAATATAGCTCCTTTAAGGGAATCCAATGATTTCTTGAAGAACCATATCTGAAGGAATTAGATGATTTATTTAGCATCTCAGCCTAGATTTCTATTCCCAGAATAATCACAAAAGATTATACTATTCCTGTAGCTACATAGTTAGTACCCACTGAAAATGTTTGCACCATACTGTATAATAAATGCATTTTTCTCTTAGTTGCAAAAGACTCTATCCCCAAGAAGCTGTATGCTTTTCCAGATCATGAAAGTGTTGAAGTCAGTAATTGATATTATTAAATACGTTTACTGCTGATGCAGTGACACAGCTGAAATGTGCTTGCTTTTCTATGCTGAAAATTGATGGGATATTGAATCTGATTTCCGTTCTACAGTGGATGTCAGCGAAACTTCAACACGTGAACCAAAGAAAGCAGGAACAGTTGATAAATGTTCTTTCTGAATCAGTCTCAGAAATACGAGCAAATCAAATGCCTGTGGTAACATATGCTGCAGTTTCAGGCAGAGTCTGTGCAAAGAAACCAAGATTCAGAGCAGCTGAGTTTTCGCCACAGAATGAGGCAAAGCCTGTGGAGCCAGAGGAACTGGATCTAAGTCTTATCTTCAGACCAGGGTTTGCTTGGGGCTTGGTCTATGCCTATGGCTGTCTTCCTAGAGGACAGATGTTTTGTTTGTTTTGGAAAGGTGACATTTTTTTTTTTCTACTATGCTGTAAAAATGGTAGAGAATGACAGAAAACAACATTCAGGCATATTGATTAGAGAAACATCTTTTGTAAGATTATGGCCAGAAAAATGAATTTTTTGTTGGAAATAATATAAAATAGGCTTTTAAAAAGTTATATGATGCATTGTATATAAGAATGCACTATTTAGCCAAAGATTTATAAATTGCTATCAAACTGTGAATTTCACCGTGGACAGGCACAGAACTTATTCTCTTCCCAAAGCAATAGGCATGTCCAATGTTTTCCATTTCATAATTTTAGGTTGCAATCCTTTGTGCATATTGGGCTATGTCCATGGAGGACAAATATTTACCTATATATTTATAATATCACTAATGCTCTAGCAAAATAATGTACTTTCACATGCTTCATCTGTTTTAATCTTTATAACAATCACGTGACCCACATAACATGGCATTTTAATCCCCATTTCACATATTAGGGCACTAAGACTCAGGGCAGGGAAATGACTTGTTTGGGGTCATATAGTTAACAAGTATCTCAATGGTGACTCTATCTCATCTATTCTGGTTTTAAGCTGAGTGGTTTTTGTTTTACATTTTAGTACATCAGAGCACATTTCCCGCTTGCTTCGTATCACTTACCGACATAAAATAGGAAAAACTACTAAAACTTTCCCGTTTATTATTTCATTCATTAGACACGCTTAACATTAAGAATTGAGTTGCTCATTGAGCAAGGATCATGGAATGTTAGATCTGTAACATGTTTGACAAGTTTGCCAAATCCTTTTTTCACTTATACCTTCTATAAACTTGGCAGACCGTCTCCATTGTTCCCATCCAAGTACTAACCAGGCCCGACCCTGCTTAGCTTCCGAGATCAGACAAGATCTGGCAAGTTCAATGTGGTATGGCCGTAAACTCCGTTGTTTCTATTCGAAGATTATCAACGTGTCAGTTTCCAACTTACTTGTGAGGCTCGTTCTCTGGATCTGTTGCAAACTTTTCAAGGAAGATGTTGAACAAAGCAGCAGTATAACTGAAGATATGTTATAAATGGGCTAATTACAAAGGTGTGGGCAGGGTTAAGAGAAAGCAATAAGAGATGGTGCAGTACCTTGAACTCACTGTCTCCCGTGGGCCTGAAGGAGCCAGGAAAGGGAACAGATGCTGGAACCCCAAGAGAATGGTTGGAAGAGAGGGCTGGAGTGCAATTGGCAAGAATGAAGACGGGAAAACAAAAACGCTGAACTCACTTTCTTCTGAACTACCTATATCATACCGTACCTCCCATTGTCCCAAACCAGAAGCCAGTGTATTTTAAACAGAGCCTAAGCTAACATATTCTTTGGGAGTACAATCCTGGGGAAGCGGAACTGAGGGAAGGGGGAGTGAAGAAGCAAAAGGAGAGCAAATATAAAAAGTGCTTTACTGAGCTGGCCCATCTTCACAACAGGCAGATGTCTTGGTTTCACAAAACACCTCCAGAAAAGTGGTATGAAGCTGTGATGTCTGTCAAGGGTTTGAGGGGTCCCATTGGCTATTAGTGGCCCTATGAAGTGTCAGCTCCTCTCATCTTCTGGATTGTGTCATGCAGGGGCACTGAGTGGTCCTGAGGTGTTTCCCACTAAACAACAATGAGGAAGCTGCAGGGTGCAAGGAAAAAACCGTGAAGCCTGAGCCAGCGTTCTGTGGGGTCACACCTGTGAACCATCTGAAGGAACCACCAAAGCAGAGTCACTCTCAGCTGGAAGTGGCTGGAAAGACCTAGCTCCACGATCTTTAAAACAATGTTAGCTCTGCTAAGGCTGCATCAGTCATAGGGCAAGCAGGGTAATGGCGCAGATCTGGGGACATATAAACTTGTCTCGGTACAGAGGGCCAGAGTGTTTATAGACTGGGACCAGCCTCACAGGGAACAAGCGGAGGCAGGAGTTGGGGGAGAAGAGAAATGGGTCTGGAGGGGCAAATAGAAAATACGCATCATGCATGTACACAATGGGAAGAAGTTTCTACAAAGTAGCCACGCTCTATTTTGTAACACTATATCTTCAAAATTTATTCTTTTAAGATTTCTGAAGTTGAAGTGGCAAGACAGAGTGTTCTAGTGGTGTCGTCTGATGGCTTTGTGTGTAGCCTTAGAAAATTGTGCCCTCTCCCTTATAGTGGTTTATTTTCATCCAACCTCCTGTAAAACTGCATTTTTACTCAGGGCTCATCCTTACCGTGTCAGGGAAACAAGTGCCATGTTTCCAGTCTTCCCTTTCCTGCAGAATCTGCTTCTGGCCGCCTCACCTCAGTCTTGTCCCCAGCTTGGAAGTCTTAGCTGTGTTAGAGATCTATATATGCATTTTAGTATTTAATTCTTTTTTATACACTGTATCGTTAGTACGTTTAATGCAGTAATTTTTTTCTCTTTGGAAATTACAATAAATTTTAATTTTAATCACCAGTTAAAGAGAATACCATTCCCCCTCTTCAGTATTGTAGAAACTAACCTGACCTAGAAGTAAATTTGCACTTATTAATGTCAAACATCATGTAGTTACCCGTAATTGTGATTGGAACCACATGGAGAAAAAGAAGGAAAAAAGGGTTTGCCTACCCCAGCTGTCTAAATTCGACTAACAATTAATATTTGCAGGTGTTGGGAAGTTTACTTAAACTGTTGCTGCCAGGGCACACCTTGATCTACCCTTGAGGCATGGCATTAGGCCTCCAAGTACATAACTCAGAAAGGAATTATGCAGGTGCAAAAAGGATTCACAGATGAATTGCCAAATGCCTCCTTTTGTACTCCTCCGATTCTGAAGACAATGTCACCGGTCTGGTTTGTACTAACTTCTGATAAGATCTAATTAGAAATAAAGACGAGAACAATATTATAGAAACAAAGGATTTTTTTTTAATCAATAAGCTCTTGGAAAATCGTAAATTATTCTGAGGTCTTCCCCTCATTCCTAGTTCCACCCTTGCCAAGTTGCATACATAAAGCCACCTTTGCAAGAATGGTATAAAATTCTGTCCATATGATTAAATCTTCTGCTATAGACAGGAGTAGATATAGTACACAAATGTTTTTTCCAGAATGTTCTTTTTGTTTAAGTGATGGGGAAGTGAGGAGTGTCTGCAAATGGGGAGCTTTCAAGAAGCTTAGTTCCTCCTTAAAATGTGGTATACATGGCAATCACCCTGGTAACACCTGTAATGGCTAAATACATAATAATATCTTCACAGTAAGGAAATAAAATAAGCTATTAACTCCAGAGCTAATATTATTTTGGAATAAAGAGTGTAATTTTGGAAAGGAAGGGCACGTTTTTGGAAATTTCTTTCTCTTTTGACATTTAACTTAGAGGTTGGGGGTAGATGGTATAAATTACCAAGATCTGAGTTGTGGAACAGGGCCTGCACCCCAAATGTGTTGTATGTGGTTACCAAGCCCTCAGTTCTGTTTTGTTTCTTTGGCCATGCCATACTTTCCGAGGCCCAAGATGGTTTGTTTTCTTTTGTTTGTTTATTCATTTTTTTCACTGGTACCAGGACCCGTTCTTAGCTATGCACCGAATCGCTAATGTTGATGTACTACAAATCCATGTAAATAAAAATGAAACTACTTTCAGGTATCTCTACTTTAGAATTGCAGATTTTCAAAAAGTATTGTAGGGTGAACATTATTATTTCAATGAAAATTTTTTCAATACTAACCTGGCTTAAATCTCTTTTTTCTAAAGCCGGTAAATAAATAAACTAACTAAAATTCCTTTAAAACACAACATTAACAATGAGTAGGGGGACTTCCCTGGTGGTCCAGTGGTTAAGACTCCACGGTCCCAATGCAGGGGGCACAGGTTCCATCCCTGGTCAGGGAACTAACATCCCCCCCAGCATGCCGGGTGGCCTGGCTGAAACAAACAGAAACAAACAAAGCAAAACAGTGAGTTGGGCTATGCTAGATGCAAGGATAAGAACATACTATTTTAGCCCCTCCTTGTTTTTATTGATTAAACAATTAAGGCTGAGAACTGTGTTCTCTAAGAACACAGTTAGAAAACCAAGAAACTAAGAATGGAATCAAGGTTATTTGCTTCTAAATCCAGTACCTTTTTCACTATTCCATTCTAGCGGACTCTACCTAATACATTATAAACCAGTGTTCTTCAAAATATAGACCCCAGGTTCACCTACATTATCTATGATGCTTTTCACGATATAGCTTCAGACACACATCCTGAGATTGATTCTGCAGATGTGAAATAAGGCATTAGCATCTGCATTTTTAACAAACAACCACCCAGGGGACCTAATGCACAGTGAAATCTGAGAACACTGCCAACAGCGTGATGCCTTGGATCACTGTGCAGGCACTCTATCCAGGCTGGTCACCTGGTCCCCATACATTTCCGTGAACGAGTCCACAGTATCTCTAATTCGGATATTGATATTGAGCCTCTGACAGAAAAAAAATAAATAAATAACATGTAAAACTTACCTGGGTTAATCTATTTAGTCAGTGAAGCAATAGATGGAATATAGGATCTGAAAACACAAATTAGCTCTCGTCCTATGAACGTCATGCGCTAAATCAAAATCAACTGTCGCATCTTATTTATTCGGAGATGCTGGCAACCAGCATTTAACAGAAGGGAGTGGATATATTTCTCTCGAGGGAATGGTCAGATCCTCAAGGAATCTTCAGCTGGTAGCACTTAATTATATCGAGCCCCCAATTCAGAATTGGTGAATTTCTGGAAAAGGATGGTAAGTTCCATTGACTAGCTTAGAAATGACACTATCAGGGTTCAATATAATGTTATTATGATTATCGGGAACAGACTAGTACCTATTTATTTATGGAGATTATGATACAGTTTTCTACTGACGACGTTTGACAGGAATCAAGGCAACATTTTTCACCTCAGGTTTTGATTTTGGTTTTGTTTTAAGAGAGGAGGGGGAGAGGAGACGGAGGGATACTTCATATCAACGTTTGATTGAAAACAACCAAATGCCTGCGTGTGTCTACATACAAGGCGCGGCTTCAAGTTTTCTCATTTCAAGCCCGAGTAATTTAGCTCATCTGGAAGGCACGTGGGCTGCAAGGCCACAGATTCTAGTCAGTGTCAGTTGCCTTTGTACCGGAGACAATCAAGCGGCAAAGCACACTGTAATTTTTCTTTTATGTTTCAAAGGGTTCTTTAAAAAGATTGTATTCTTCCCTCACATTTTCCATGCCACAGCTGGTGGCTCCCTCCTAAATGGTATATTAGGGCCCTGGAGCACTTGATGTCTATCTTCTCTTACTTGACTGACATGATGTGTGTGTCAAAATGTAAATAGTCTAATGCAGAAAGCACAAGAATTCAAGGAGAAATTATAAAACTGTTTCTGAAATGTCTCTGATGGCTGTGCTCTGAGAAATTTCAGCCTGTGACCTTCTCGCCGTCTCTAATTCTAAGCTGGTGGATTTATAAAGTTGTGCTAATGACCACACAAATCTATAGCCACTGAAAAGACTGAAATGTTCTCTCTCCTCTCCTTGAATACACAGCACTTTCTGCAGTGAGCTGAGGCAGATTATTCACAGCTTGCTGTATAGCCCTACAATTCGTTAGAGCAAAATTAAATTGAGCTCATTTCAGATTCTTTTACTGGTTATTAAGGAATAGTGCATTTCATTTTTAGCACTTTGCTCTAATGAGAGTTCTGTTGTTAATGAAACCATTAGGCATCAATGATGCTGTCTGCCTCTGACCAATACAACTGGACGTAGTTGTGGAATGTTAGAGATGGCAGGAGGTTAGAGACATAGGACCACTGAGTTAGGTAAACGTGCCCTCACCTTCGTTTTCAGATGCAGTATTCTCTGTGAGTTAAAGTCCAACAGCCACACATGAGATCAGCTAATTCTCTATCCACTCCTATGATTGCTCTTCAGATGCCTCCCACTTTGGCCACAGAGCCACCGCCCTGATGGTGGAGATGGAGAAGAATCTCAGGGATCCTGGTAGAGGGAGTCAGACTCCCTTGGCAGGTCAAATGCTGTTCTCAGAGTCTGCGATTCTTTCCTTTCTCTCATCCCTCTTACTTCCCGTATTTCCTGAGTGCCAGGTTTTTCCAGGTACACTGCTAAGGATAGAGGTTTGGAGATAAGTAAGAAAATGTCTGCCCTCAATAAATGAACAACTAAATAGTCATACTTGTGCATCAGTAACATAAGATAGATATTAATGGAGATATTGTGAGGATGGAAAGGTAAGATTTGCTTGCAGGGTGATGAAACGCCGCCCCCCACCCCACCCCACCCCACCCCACCTCTCCAGCCGGGCAAGGAATTATTCTTTCTTCCTCTATCGTGTTGTTACAATACCTCACAGCTAAGGGTCTGGCCCAATTAGAGTGGTCCTACTCTCGCAACATACTGTGGCGTTTCACACCTCTCCTCCCTTCAGGGTTTTATTTTTCCAGAAAACATTAGATAATCTAATGGACAAAATGACTCCTATCAAACATTCCCCTCCACCGCTTCCCTACTTCTAGAAACACAAACACACACCCCGCGCATACACTCTCTCGGTCTCTTCTTTGTGTGATCACGATGTGTACCTTGTGAGGACGACATAGACTAGTCTAGTTTGCAGAAATTTGGATCTTTTTTTTTTTTTTTTTTGTGGTATGCGGGCCTCTCACTGTTGTGGCCTCTCCCGTCGCGGAGCACAGGCTCCGGACGCGCAGGCTCAGCGGCCATGGCTCACGGGCCCAGCCACTCCGCGGCATGTAGGATCTTCCCAGACCGAGACACGAACCCGTGTCCCCTGCATCGGCAGGCGGACTGTCAACCACTGCGCCACCAGGGAAGCCCCTGGATCATTTTTTGACCTCAGGATTCATTCTGGCTTTTTTTTGAGTAAGTAATGAGATCATTCAAGCCCAACTCAAATTATAGGGTTGGTTAGGTTTACCAGATCAACGGACTGTCTTTTTGTGTCATTGTGCATATTGCAGAGACAAGTTCTTACTATCTAAGCTCCTGGCTTCTAAATGACATGCCTCGGTATTTCTTCCATCAGGTGGGACTCACAAAATGGAGGCTGCCCCAGTGGCCCAGCTTATGTCACAAATCAAAACCCAAACCAGCTGGCCTTCAGGGGAAATACCACACTGACAAGGAAACCTAACGTACATCAGTTACAATCCTCCAACTCAGCTTTGGCTAGCTTACCTTATCCTAGAAGATAGGACCTGCTCACCTTATACAGAAATCCCTGGCCCCCTTGCCAATCATGCCCTTTTTGAGTATTGGCGCTTCTAATGCTCATAAACTCTTGCACTAGATCCCTTGGGAACAGTGCTTCACTGCTGGTAAAGCACTCTACTCCCCCAGTGCATGGATTGTTTTACTTTGAATACAGGACATCTAAAGTGTTGCTAAATTGTTCTATTTTTGTCATTTGAAACTTGTCTCCTGTGGAAATGTATGTATTTCTTTGAGTTTGTTTTTATTTATGCATTTGCATATGAGTGTATGTTTGTGACTGAATAGGACCAGTTACATTAGAGCTTCAGTTAGGAAAATATATTCATACATAGCTTCAAATAGGATACTGAAATCATGGCCATAGGTCACCTAAGTCACTATTTACTATTTCTTTCAAGTTGAGGCAATGCAAATAATTTTGACCATTACAATGTCACTCTAAAAATGATAATCTCGTTTCATAGTTCTGGGGAACTGTTGTCAACAAGCAGGGAAATCTGGAGGGTAGTGGTGAGGATCCAGTATTAAGCAGTTGCCTCATCGTTTCATAGTAGATTTTTAATCAATTACCTAATGCATGAATTTCAATGTCAACAGGAGGATAACACGAATACTTCACATTTGTACAGGATTTTAAATATTAAAACAAATATTAATTTATTTGATTCTCACAACTCTATGAGAAGAGAAACTTAAGAGTGGATTTAAAAAAATGTTAATAAATCATTGGTGTTTTTCCCACCAGCAGAAGTGAAAAGACCTCTCATATCAAAGCATTCAGTTTGCCTCCAAATGAGAATTCCTGGAACATGAATTAGGTCTGCTTCTTTAGCGCTTTGAAGAAACAGCAGAGCTGGGCTATATCAGATAGAGGCATCAACACTCCTAGACTTGATAGGCAAGGATATTTTCATGTGTTTGTGCAGCACCTAATTCTTGCTGGTCGGGAGTTGGGGGGTGGTGTACGAGTGATGGAAATCCACAGATAATCAACAAAATTCTTTTGCTCGAAGGGTTTGCGCTTTATCCCCAAGGAAGCTTTTGCCGTGAGCTCTGCGTAGAAGGAAGAACTGCCTGCTCTTTCTTCTTCTTCAAGCTCCCTTCCCAGCGTGTGGTCACGAGGCTCCCCTCCAGGAGTTTGTGTAGCATCGCCACTGGAGGTCATCTTTTTTTCATCACCATCTGGAGATCTTTTCCCAGGCACTTTGGTTGTTCCTCCAACCTGATTACAATACCCCACTGATCCTGTTTTGCACTCTCTGCTTCTTAACAGGATGTCTCTTTGGTGTCCCAACACCATAAAGAAGTTAATAATGCATAATGAGCTTGGACATCAATAGTTTCAGCTGTGGTGGACTAAAATCACCCTTCTCTTTCATGGCACCATGAAGGCAGAGTCTGATCATCGGTTCAGTGAATTCCCACGTTGTCAAGACAAACAGACATAGGTGAATGTTTCCTGAACAATAGTAAGCATATGAGCAAAGGCCACGGCAAATGCACCTCTCTTCCTCATGCTATTCATCTGGAAAAATGATAGCTTTGCATTTGTCCTTGAAAAACCAGCAACTAATAGTCTGGAGGAACTACCTTTGTCTTGTAAAATGCACAATATAATCTTTGTCGCTTCCACATAAATCCAGGTTGTCTTTCATTACCTTTGGTTTTGTGTTTCTTAATAAATTATGATTAGCATGCCTAGACACACTTTTAAACATATCTGTTTTCCTTAAGCTTGTAAGAGAGTCATGGCTTAGGTATGCCAGGAGTTTCCAAAACATATTCCTTTTTTTTTTTCTTTTAGTACATTAATAGAAAGGAAAAGGGTGTTTGCTCTATGAATTGATTGCTTGGAAAAATAAAACAGACATACAAAAGCCAGTATTTGTTAAATGAATACATGAGTAAACTAATCCTCTAAAACAACTCGGGTACATAGACAAAACATTCCATTTGGGGAGAGGACGAGAAGTAGGAGGCAATTTGGGATCAGTATTTGCTCCAATGAGTGTAATTATTGTGTAAATTGTGGCTCTTGACAAAAATCTCTGAGTCCTGTTGAGATGTTGTTAATGCCCCAGGAAGAAGCCTGCCTTCTCTAGTGTGATTCCTTACAAAGATGCTGCCGCCTCCTTCCTCCTTTTCCCACAGGAGATGGGCAATTTGCCAGTGTTTCATTTTCAAGCGCCATTGTTCACCTAGAGCTTTAGGAAAAGCTCCTGCTTCTTACTGTTAATCTAAGCCTAAATGAGGACCATTTTTTTAAAATCCTGGAACATTTTATAACAAATTTATTGGTCACTGACACTAGCCACTATGACACAAATAGCTCTGTCACTTATTTTTTAACTTAACAAGTAATTTAGTAATTTGTGCAGCTTTGGAATTACTTTATTGGTTTGTGAAATCTTCTATGAGTAATTCATGGGAAAAATTATAAATCTGCAGCTGTTTCTGCAGTACCTTTCCGACCTCATTCCATTAGTTATGATTCTGACAACAAAGCAACGTGATAATGTTTATTACATGATTTAATCACGTTAATGTCATATTTTACGTTGCATGTATATACGACACTGAAGAACAGTCCAATCATCCTACATTCTAAGGAAATAAGATACATGTATTCATTAAAGAAATTGAAGAATAGGTTAAAGATGTTAATGATTATTGAATGTGAGCTCATGCTGGGACCTTATGTGAATTAGGTTTGGCAGTCTTGGATTAATTCTTCATATTTAACACACACTGCACATTCGGGGGGTAATTTCCTGTGTTTTATCATAAAGACTGAAGCAGGATCAAAATGGATGCCAGAATTTGAAATGGTTCTATGCAAAAATGGAAAGCAGGTAATCTTTGCCTTTATCGCCCCTTCTAAAATCCTTTGAGCCTGTGTCCCCAGCCCAGTCCTCCCCTCACTTGTCATGGGCTGCCCACCCCCCAGCACTTGAGATCTGTCATTTGTCCAGAGCCTCCGCTGTGACAGCGTCCTTCTGCCCCCAACCTTTCCGATTCCCTTCACTCTCAGTTCAAAAATTTCCTACAAACATTACGTTCTTTAAGAGTCCTGTCTAGTCTAGAGAACAAGAACACTGATTTGTGTTTAGGAGTTAATAGCTGGTAGTAGCTATTAATGTGACACCCTTCCGGATGTAATTTGCAATTAAACAGCTGCCTGGAACTGAAAGAACTGGAGAATGCTGAGGATTTCAGACTCTGAGGCAGGGCCAATGAGAATTATTTTTGGTCACCAAGCCCTTCCCAGGACCTTTCAGGTGTTTACTCAGACTATGAGACATTAGGAGGGAGAAAAACAAATAAACAAGGCTCTGATTTGATTCCCAGCTCTGACAATTACTAGCTGTGTGACCTTGAGCTAGTCCTTCAGTGTCCTCAACCATAAAATAAGGCTAATAAGTTTTTATGAAGGCTAAATGAGTAAGATAGCTAAAACTCCTAAAAGGTTTAATATTATAAGAATGCCAGTGAAAAGTCTTTTGGTTACAAATGACAGAAATTCAACTCAAACCAGGAATTCTGATATAGTAAAAATGTGTTGTTGTCTAGAAATGTGTATTTGTTTAGCCAGCAAAAGATTCTGATATGGGTGATAGTTGGAGCATACTTCAAAGAACACTACTCTAGGAGTTCAAGGAATATTCCACAGACCTTACAAAATGAGAGGCAGGAGATGATAGAGAATGTAATGGTCCAGATCTAAAAGCATCTGGAAGACGGGGATGGAAACCTCAGTAAGCCATAGAGAGTACAGACAAGATTGAAGTGTCAGCCTAAAGTATACCAAATTCTACACCAAATCTTTAAGTACTTGAGGATCATCTTTGACAATAGAGAAAACTATGTTTTTAAAAGATGTAGCAATTAACTGAAATCAGGGAAGATAATTGGACCACTGGTGGTAAATTGATAAAAGAAGCAGAAAATGAAAGAGGTGCCAAAAGACTGGAGATGAAAAAATGCAGTTCCATTTTTCTTCAAAGAGCCCCAATCTGGTGTGACATAGAAGAAAACATGCATTTTCTATAACACACCTGTCCACCTTCTCAGATTCTAATTCTGTGAGAACTAGTTACCATACCACTCCGTACAAATGCTCTCTTTTTTGGTAGAGGTTTAAACATCTTCCCTTGAACTCTGAGAAAAAAAGGTTTGCCTCTATCAGCAATTCATTGCAACATTCTTTTATTCCTATAAATTTGGGCCTTTTTGACTTTTTCTTTAAACCGGTTCCCTCATATGCCTGGTTCTCTCAGTTAATGAGTAGAATAAAGCTTAATTGCATGATCATTTTATATCCAAAGGAGAGTCATAATTTTACCTTTTTTTTTTTTTTAAAGTAGCTTTCAACAGTGAAATCACTTGTGTAGGATTGGAAAACTCCACTGTATATTTTTGAGAAAAATGAACAATAAAGAAAAATAATGCCTTAGTATCATTAGGAAAATAATTTTAACTTTGCAGAGCCCCCAACAATCTTAGAAACTCCCAGGTAATCTCAGAATCATATTTTGAGAACTCCTGCTTCACAATTTTAAGAAGAGCAGTCTCATTCAGCATGGCCAATGAAAAGGATTTTTTATTTAAAGAAGTCAAGTCATTTTACTACCTAAAACGTAGTCTGATAGAAAAGTTTAAAGAAACTGAATAATACATTTAGCCAAGAAATGAGAAAATATAAGGGAACAGGATATTAATATTCAAATATTTTAAAGGCTTAACATAGAAGACTGACATCTCTCATGCAAAGGTGGAGTTTGAGTCCTTCCCCCTTAAAGTGGAAGTTTAGTGACTTGCTTCTCATGAATAGATTGATGAAGAAGTGACACTGGGGCTTCCCTGGTGGCGCAGTGGTTGAGAGTCCGCCTGCCGATGCAGGGGACACGGGTTCATGCTCCGGTCCAGGAAGATCCCACATGCCGCGGAGCAGCTGGGCCCGTAAGCCATGGCTGCTGAGCCTGTGCGTCCGGAGCCTGTGCTCCGCGACGGGAGAGGCCACAACAGTGAGAGGCCGGCGTACGGCAAAAAAAAAAAAAAAAGAGGTGACACTGAATGACTTTCCACATCTAAGTCATAAGTCATACAAGTTGATAGAACTTACCTGATTGTCTCGCTGGACAGTCATCCTCAGGACCTAGCCACCATTTTTTTAGGAAGAAAGCTCAGGTCACATCACATGGAGAGGGCATGTGTAAGTATTTTGGCCACTGGCACAAGCCAAGGTCCAAGTCAAGAGCTAGCATCAACCACCAGACATCTCAGTGACCAATACTTCAGCCACCAGCCTTAGGACCACCCAGCTAAAGCTGAGTAGAGCAGAGACAAGCTGATGACTGCCGTGCTCTGATCAACTCACAAACCCATGATCAAAATATATGTCATTGTTTGTAGCCACTAAGATTTTTGATGGTTTGTTAGGAAGCAAGAAATATCCAGAACAAAGAGCAATTACTTCTTGACGGGTTAGCTCTAAATTTTTGCAACAAGTACATGGAGGCCAATTTTGGTTGACTATATAAAGACTTTTATAATGAAAATCTATTTACAAGATACAATCATAGAATGAACATATTTAAAGTTCTTTTTTTTTTTAATTTTCCATGTAAGGAAATGTAGACATAACAAGGTCAAATGGTTTGCTTCTCTGCTTCTTACTGGCTCAGCCAGAACTATAACCAAGGAAGTCTGAATCAATCAATTTCGTTTTCCACTACTCCTCTTGGGGAGTCTTGGCTTCCCTACCTCCAGAGCTCTTCACAGAGCTTGACTTCCAATTTGTCAGGAGTATGGTGTAAGGGAGTACAAGGTAGGATGGGTCTTTTGAGCAGATAATATAGAAGCATCTTTCCAACACCAAGATGTTACAATTCTATGATTTAAAAAGGACATGTGTCTGACCTCTGAGAAGTAACAGTCTTTTCAGTAACACACCACTTACATGTTTCTGGGGTTCTCTGTCTCCCAGACTAGTAATTCATATATGTATTTATAATTTTAAATGCTGCAGTATTTTAGTTAATGATCCCTCAAAGAGACTGAGAGCTACAGCATGGACTTATGTCCTGACTGGTTCATGTTTTATACATTTAAGGAACTAATGCTATTTAATTTCATCTCATCCGACCCAAATTCTTCCAAGTAAATTTTCATCTGATTCAATTTTTATCCTTATTCCATTTTTCTTAGTACTAATTTTTACATGTTTGAGAAAGGTAAGAATTATTCCGTTATTTTTTATTAAATTATGGATTAGTAGAAAACATTAGAAATGGGAATATCATAGAAAGATGTAGGATTTTTATTACAAGTCTACGTTCGTGAGCTGGGAATATTTTAATTGTCACTACATGGAATATTTGCTTTCTTTTCCTATGATTGTAAATGAGATGTTTAAGAAAATCAAAGCAAAAGGCAAATATTTTCCAGAAGTCTAATGTTAATTGCTATTTCTATACAAAATTTTGAGGAAAGCAATACAGGGTAGTGGTCGACAGGACAGATCTGTAACCAAACTGCCTAGGTTCCTATCTCAGTCTGTGCATTTCTTCACTGTCTTACCTAGGGTGAGTCACAAACCTCTTTCTACTTTCTTCATTTGTAAAATGGGGATGATCATTATAGTACCAATTTCATGTGATTGTTACAATAGTGAAAGAGTTAAGATTTGTAACAATGCTTTGCCACATGGTTTGTGCTGTATACCATTTGTTAATTAAAATGTGGACATTTAGTAATACTTTGTGTTCCTCTTTCTAGCGATTCATTACAAAGCTCAATTTTGTAGATTTATTTATCTGACATTTTCTTTGAAAATTGATGAATAAATGGCTAGACTTAATTTAGGCATAACAGTAATCTGCCAATTTATTGTTCTATCTATTTTTAAATCCTCTAAAATTTTGGAACTCGGATGGTTTGCTATCACTGTAGAACTATTTAAACTTAATCTAAACTGTCTACTTAATTTTAATTTTTACCTTAGGTTCTCTGCTTTGGAGATTTTGTGAAGGCTTTCATCACTCTAGGGGTGGAGTGGGGATGGGTTCATACATTTTCACAAGATTTACAGTATTACCTTTCGCTCCTTTTTAATCCACCTAAATTTAAACATTTTTGTGTCATGTAAAATAGGCATCTAGATTTATTATTTTCCGTATAATTAGCCAATTTTCACAATGCCCTATAATAAGCCATCCATATACAGAAGTGTCGGCATCTTTATCATACACAAAGTGCTCATATGTCCACAGGTCTGTATCTGGACTCTTGAATGTATTCTGTTGGTCTATTTCTTTTACTTTTCCTGTGTCTTACCACACTTTTAACCTTTATACGCATATAGTAATAGCCATCCTTTACTGAGCAATATGTATCACTTAGGATGGTAATTACAAACTATAGAGTGTAATGAGAAGCTTATTTTAAAACAGAGAAACAAAAGTGGAAAAAATCCAGTCACTGAAGAGTGGGTAAGTAAAGAAGAATGTGGATGAACATTAGTACTCAAATGAAAAGCTTATTAACTATCAAAGTGAAACTATTGTTAGAATTACAAGGCAACTCTCCATGAGACTGACCGTATGTGACGTTCAGACAGCTGTTTTAGCCCATTTATCATCCATTTAAGGTAGTACCTGAAATTAACAATGCGAAACTTGATCATTAACAATACACCCTGAAGAATTAGACATAATAACACAGAAATTGTCAATGGGTCCCGGATGCCATGGTGTCACCTGACAGGTGGAGTATGTAGAGCATGTCACCCCCGCATTTCTCAGACTTGGTTGTGGACCTGAGATAAGAAGGGGAGTGAATGAAGACTTTGACAAAAAGAACTAAATCACTTAAAAAATGTAAATAACCAAAAGCTACCTCCCAAGTGGCACATTTTTGTCTATGCACTGTTATCTCCAGACAACATTTTGAAAATGTATCCCTTTCTATCTGTTGCTAATATTGTAATTGTCCTTTATCCTGGGTTTTCATAAGAATCCTGGAGGATTTGAGGAAGACCAATTAATCAATGCCAGAGTGGATAATGATTTGTGACCAGAGTAAAAACAGGAGTGCGTACGTTTCAATGTGGTCCCTTCTCTCTGTTGATCAGATTTATTTTTTTTTCTTTCTCTTGGAATGACTCCAAACATCTTGCTGGCAAAGTGGGTGTATTTTTTGAGATAGCAAAGTTGTTTATTGAGCCACTGAGTTCTATCAGCATCAGTAACTCCTGCAGTAAAAGGAAAACTGGAAAGAAAAGGCTTAGTGTAAATTCTTCAAATATACAGTAACGCACTAGCTGGTTCAGCAAGTCACAGAATGGGCTTTATAATGTGAACACATGGTACAGGGAGTGTGTGTTTGGGTCTGTCTGTTTTAAAATATATAGGATGGTCTCTTCCTAGGGATGCATTTTTATTACACTGCCACATTTGTACCCAGGTATTTGGATAGCACGGCTGGCATAGCACTCCCAGCCAAAATAAAAGATAGATATAATTTTTCCTTGAGTTCTACTTTTATCCTTCAAGGTATCTGGTTCAAATATTCAATTAGATTTTATCGCCTTTGTTTCCAAATCATAAATTGTTTGACAAATACCGTATCATTGATGTGTATCATAGAATAAAATAATATCTTCTTTCTTTGATGAGTGATTATGGTATACTATCTTTATATTGCTGAAATTTACGGTACTCTTTTCAGCAAGAGCTACTGTAAGATGGTGAAATGAACAGTAATAAAGTTGGCAGGCTGAATGCTGCAATGTGTGTCTAATGTCTGAAAAAGGAGTCTGCTTTTATGCAAATACAAATTGGCTGTGAAGCTTGTAATTCTGGAATCCAAACATCAAACATGTTTCCTCTGTATGACCCACAGTGATTTGAAAGACAGAGTGGAGACAAAGGGTGGAGAGGGCAAGGATGGAGAAGGAAAATATTAATGTTATTTGTAGAAATTTGTTACAGGTCAGTGCCTATTAAAGAAAAAGACAGGAATGGAACTCCTGCTAAATTACAATCTTAGTAATAAAAGAATAAAGAACTGTTGTTATTATTTTTCTATAGCAACAATGAGGGTTAATTAATAGCCAACACTGCCTTTGGTATTGAGTAAATAGATGATTTCATTTTATTAAGTGTTGTTGTGAATACTAACAGTACTCCTTTTGTGGGAAGGAATAACAAACGACAGGAAGGGAACTATGCCTGGTAGATCTGATATATGGTAAGGGCCTGCTGAAATCTGAGAGTTGGTACCCAAGGACCATTTCGAGCCATATTAAAGAGGTTACTGGGTCCCCCCGTAACAGTTAATGTAAGAACTGGAAACTCTCTCTTTATATCCCTGCACTGAATATCTATTGTTTGCTCTGCCTGATTCTCTCCTTCTTCCAGAATTCTTGCTGTTTATTAATGGTTCTCTCAGTAGAAGCCATGTTTTCATGACTCTATCTCTTAAGCACCATCATTGGTCCAAGGGCGAGAACTTGTCCAAAGCTGGTAAAAATAGAATTCCCTGATGTTGAAGTCACTAGTCCAGGCTTGGGAACTGTATTCTACAAGACTAACCAGGGTAAGTCTGTCTCTCTGAGATTTGAAAACTTAAGATGAAAAACACAGAAGCTATAAAAAGCCATGTGTTCTGCCATATAAAGGAAGCCATTATAGCTTTTATGTATTGAGGAAAATGATATAAATAGACAAATGGCAGCTCAGTTAATACCTTGGTCTTTTAAACCCTGTTTCTAGGAGTTCTTAAGCCTCAGCTACACCCCCAACTTGCTCATACATTGGACATTCATCTATACCTTCTGTTCCTTGAGCTGAAACATTCCATGTTTTGCCTAATTAATTCAATTTAGGATTTTGTAATCTGCAACCAGGAGTCCTGATATATTTTCCAAGGTCAATGATTTTCAGGTATCCTGGAGAGAACGAGTGTTACATATTAACTATGGTGTATATAAAAAAACGTTATGGTGCCAGATTTGTGTCTAGAATTGACCCCATTTTTTTCTTAATAAAATTGTTTATATAAACTATATTTCAGAGGTTAAATAATGCTGAAGAGATTTTAATAGTTTAGTGTGACACAAACTAGTACAATTTTATTCCTTTTATAATGTGATTACATCAGGTAGAAGATACTAAATCATTACTCTTTATTTTAGCTCACCAAAAACATCATAGATTTTTCTATATACAAGTTAGTATAAACTTAATTGTCTGACCACTAAGTAAAAATATAAATGGCAAATTAAAAATGGAGAGATTCGAGTTGCTTATCTCTTCTGCAAAGCAAGTTCTGTGATATTTTTCCCTGCCTTTTGCTGTTGTTGTTGTTTAGAATCATTTGCAGCTACCATGTAGCAAGAACTGAAGATGGAACTCAGAGTCTAATGGAAGAAGGTAATAGTGAAATCCAACCAGCACAGACAGAGAGAGGTGAGAGAAGAATACCCATCTATCAGGGTTATTTGGTGAATATAAAAGGAATTCACATTCAAGAAAGCATCTTCTTGGAAAGAGAAGGTACTCACTGTATGCTAGGTGTGGGTGAAGTCTTTCTCCATCCCATTTCCATTCTTCATATTTGTGTTGATTTGGAATCCTTATATGCACTCTTGTCCTTTGCTTTCTCTTTTCTGTCTTCTTCAACTCTCTATAGATCCACTGATTTCCCATATGCAGATTCAGCATCCCCAACTTTTCTGAATTAATCCCAGTTGAACCAGAATATATTTCCGTAGCATCCATAACACCCTCTCCTTAATTCCAACATAATCAGATGGGGCTTTGAACTGTTATGTTCCTATACTTATCATTAAGGTTCCAGGCATTACTCTCTCTCAAGTGTCCCTTGCTGCTAATTTCTGTAAAGTAGAAATAATGTGTATGTCCCATTGTGATGATTAATTTTTAAAATGGAGAGAAAATGCTTAGGCAAATGACTCTCATTTGCATATCTATAGTTATTATATTTGTTAGTGATATCTATACTTATTATTTGTCTTTTTTCCTATCATTACTATTATTAATTATTATCTTCCAGGACCAAATGATGGTTGCCTATGTCTCACCCAAACTAATGATCTGGTATTTGCACCAGTTTTCAGGATTGCTATTCTTTCAATATTCCCCCATTTTAGTTCATTTGTTCAACAATTCATTTATTCAGTTAATATTTTGCAAAAAGAAGCAGGGAAAAGGAGGCTTATGTTAAAGACAAGAAATGAGGCAAAGAGGTAGCAGAGATGACTTAGCCAGTTCAGCCCTGAGAGAGATGGAGGTCAATGGGGTGCTCATATCCAAACATAATAATAAGGACATGGGTCTTTATTCCCAAAATGGGATGAGAAGAACCAAAAGAAAGAGGTCAGAGTATCTTGTTAGGTTTTCCAAACTATAATCATAATCTCTGCCCTCAAGAAGTACATAATATAGGAGGAAAGACTGACACATGAACATACAATATAATGCAGGGTCCTAAGAGTTATATATGTATGAATAGTAACACTAATAGGTAGTGTTTATGAACACATATTACATGTGACTCACTGTGCCAAATTTATAGGTGTGCTGGAGCTGACTCTTACCTGCACACAAAATCCAATCTGATGCATATCCATTTAACCCAGCTTTCAGTGGTATCATGATGCTACAAATCAGGTCCTTCTTTTAACCTGGTGATCTGTTTTGTTGTTTGTTCGTTTTTGTTTTTAACACTTATCAGAATAACACAGCCTAAATCATTTAAACCTGTCATCTTATTTTCCTGTGTCTTATTTAATTCCAAGACGCAGGTATTATAATTATCTCTTTTTACAGATGCGTTGTTTTAAAGTTTTTGTGACTTACTCAAGGCAGTTAGTGGTTGTACCAAAGTTTGAATTCAGTCTAACTCTAGAGTCTGCAACTCTAAACATGATACAGCCCGAGGAGGGCTGGGTATGGAGATGGTACCTTTTCTAAAAAGGCTTCACAAAACTGCTGTTGAAGTTTGATTTGAACAGGAATAGGCATGGGCTGCAAACATGTGGGGAAGCATAGAAGCTGGATGCTCTAGCTCTGATTTTGCGCTAAATGAGAGAGGAAAACGAGCCAAGAAACATGTTGATCCTTTCACACTGCTAAGATTGACCTGCTTTTAGCTTATTTCCAGTTACATTTTTATGAATTAAACAAAAAACAACACAACTTCTCACTAACTGGAAATTCCTTTCTTCCAATTGTCCAGGCCAGTATCTTGAGTTAGTTTTGACACCTTTCTTCCCTTTAGGCGCACATTCAATTATCAACAAATATGAGCTCTACTTTAAAAATACATTCAGAGTCTGACCACTATTAATCAACCTTCAATGGTATCACCCTCCCCCAAACTGTCATTATCTCTTACCTGCAATAGTTTTTTGTTAGTCTCCTCAATTCCGTTCTTGTCCTGTAGAGACTTGACTTCACAAAATATCCAGTAAAGTAAAATCATGTCATTTCTCTGCTTAAAATTTGGCAATGGTGTTGTGTCTCACTCAGAATAAAGTCCTAAGTACTTACCATAGTTGGGTTTCGGCAGAATCACACTGGCTGAGCTAAATGACCCTGAACATCATGAGAAGGGAGAATTGCTTCTACAGAACTTGGGCAGGAATAAATAGATGTCTAGAGCTCCAGGAAGGTATCATGGGAATGCAGGGGGCCAAGTACAGCTATGGTAGGCAAAATCCTACCTCAATCTCAAAATGCTAATCTATAGACAGAGTACATCACACGGTAGAGTTGTCTAGATCAAGGTGTAAGAGAGTTGAAAATTCATACCTCGATACCATAATTATTGTTTTAGGGCTCCGCCTGGAGGGACATAAGTTCCAAGCCAATTCCCACCCTCTTTGTGTGAGTAGAATAAGCTCAACATCCCAAGAACAGTCCTATGAGCAAGAGATGCAGGTTCTGGCTGTTGGAGTCAGAGTGAAAATGAATTTGTAAAGTTATCCCAGGGAATGTGTGTGAAGCACAGGGTCTGTTACAATCCACCCATTTCAAGGTGAGATCCACTCAACCCTCGCATTAAATTCACTGTACTGATTCTTCAGGATGGTGCCTGGTAACATTTCTAAAAATAATACTTAAAGAAAGATTAGCGGATTAAGCTACAGCTTCCACTGCTGTGGTTGGTCTTGAGGCAGAGGTGATATTCATCCTCTGCCTACTTTCACTCCCCTCTTGGCCAACACTTCTGCTGCTCTGGATTAATTAAATGCTGGGGTAATCTAGATCTTTATACTGCAAGTGACAGAGCCCTTGGTACTGTGTCTTTGTTTGGCTGTGATCTGTTCATGGTTAAAACAGTCTTGAGATCGCCAAGGTTGCCACAGTATCTCCAGAGGTTCAGACTACTTTCTGTAGCTTTGTAGAGAAGCAATTCTACCTCCTCATAATGATCAGAGTCAGTTACCACTGCCAATACGGTAACTTTCTTGTCTGCTGGTCTACTGGATTGAGGACCAAAATGGCCAGGTAGAAGTCATAGTTTTAGAACTCTAGACCAGCCAAATTAAAAATTGGAAGGACAAGAAGCACAAATGCTCTAAACGGGTCACTGGGAGTGATGGCAATGGGAGGGGGGGGTTGTCCCTTCTACTTTCACCCTATCATTTCTGGACTTATAAGTATCAGGGACTCAGGACAAAATGGCTGCTGGCTAAAGGTATATACCATTTCTGAAAGCAATCCTCCAAACCAGCAAGGTGTTATTTGCAAGTTGGAACTTTAGCTATGCCTTTGAGTGGCCATTGCAGCATTATATCAGACTGGCAGGCTCTGGGTGCTACAGAAAATAGTAGAGCCAGTGATCCTTTGAGCCAGGCTCAATATTAAAATCACTTTTCTGCAAAATGTACGCTTTGGTCTGAAGAAATGTTATATAAGATAAAATGTCAGTAAATCAGATACACTGTAAGCCTATAAAACTGACCAAAACATTAAGGACAGGAAAGAAAAACACATACCAGCATATCTGTTAATTACTGCCCATTCCAGAGTGGATGGGGTCTGGTGTAATCAACTTGCCACCACGTGGCTGATGGGTCTTGAGAACTGATAACATATCAAGAGCCCAGCATCACAGTTTGTTGACAAGTGAGATTTTTTTTTTTTAATGTTTTGGCCACGCCACGCGTCATGTGGGATCTTAGTTCCGCAACCAGGGATTGAACCCGCGCAATGACAGTAGTTATATCAAATTTGTTAGAATAAGTCCATGCTATTAGATTCATGTATAGCCATCATCTCTTTTGTCATGGCTAGTTCATTTATGGGTTTATTATACGAACACTGTCATCAATGAGTACAGAGGGTATCTGTCATATACTGAATGAGTCACTGCCCCCCTGCTTGTTTAGTACCTCCAATTAATTCATTTACTCTGGTTTGCATTAATGTGTTCTACAAAAACCTGCACAAATTCTGATGACTCTCATGAGTCTAACCATATGCCCTTAATCTAGACTTTCTCTTTCAATCTTGCTCTTTCCAAGCCACTGATCAACCAGCGAAGGCTTTTACCACTGGTCAGGGATTTGAGTATGTCCCTACCACAGGCCACTTCTTTCTCCACGTGAGATAGAAGACCAGATGCTACACAAGGTCTGTCTGTTGGGAGGATTTTTTTTTGCCACTGTCTTTCAGGACCCGTCATGCACAGGACTGGGGTACAGCAAGAATGTGCATACCATCAAGATCCCCTTGGACCATATCATAAAGTAGAAGGAGAGTTAAAGTCGCACTGATCAAGACTGGACTGTATATTAGTTACTGTCTGCCCTCGATATAAATATATTTATCCCAATTAAAAACTCAGGGACTGGAAAATGACCACAAGATGAGACTATGTTTCCTCTAGAATTGGACAAGGACCTCGTTTGCCACATGGCATTGCACTATAATGGGTGGCTACAAGGGGATTTGGGTTCCTTGGTATCATGTTAGCTTGTAACTAACAACTTTCAAAAATTCTGGATATCCCCCCATTCCAATGGACATAGATCTCTTTGGGGAAGGATTGGGTGAATTGCTGATGCATTGCAGGTTTCCTCCTCAAATGCACCTGCATCTTTTTCAATCAAGCTCAGGTCTGGAAACTGGATGAAGAATAATGATTTTCCACTGGGGTGGTTAATACCAGTTCATCTGCATTCAATCTTTTTTTGATTATATATATTAAGTTACACCACATTGGTTCCTCCATTTATCTGACTCTTGAGAATGTCCTGGTGTATTAGCCATCACCATAGATCTCTGTGGGTCAGAGTCCCCTTGTTTCCATTTCAACTTTACTACCCATAATGGCAAATACACTCATCTTGTGTCTGATGGTTAAATGTTACCACCTGGCCTCTGCTATTCTGTAAATCTATCATTCTCATAACAGAAGCTCAGTTTCACAACATTTTCTATTGTTAATGTTGTCCTTTACTGGATAGCCATCACTCCACCACTGAGCTTCCACATTGCTGATTCCTCTCTCACTGAGTGCTTTCCTTAGGAAAAGGAGTGTCCTCTGGGCCCTCCTAGGAAACGTAGCTATTTGCTAGGTCTGGGGCTCACATAATAGATATATTCTTGCATATCTACCTCTCTGAGTATTTTTGATCCTTTCTCAACATTCTTCCAAGAAGAGTTCTGTCATCTCCAAGTACTTTAATGTGAAGCATCATTATGTCCAGATTTCCAAGAGCCAACCCAACAATGTATCAAAACCAAGCCCTTGCTTGGGTGTTGAATCTAAATCGTCGGAAAAAGCCCACCATATATCCAATCCTCCCAATCTAGCATTATATACAACTTACTTTGTCCAGTACCTTCAAGTCTTATTTAAGTTTCCTTGATTCTAGCTGCTCCATACTGTCTAGACCTTATTGTTCCTTTGGTGAATAATGCCAATCCTCCTTTAGTAGAGTCAGTACTTCCCAGTTGGACCATCCTAATACTTGACTTTAGTTATTGGTGTCCTAGCCAGAAGGGGTACTCCTTAGGGGAGATTTTAGCATGATCACAGGCAAAGAGATGTCTCTGCGTGATCTTTAGGAAAGGATATGTTGCTATCCTCAAGCAATAGTAAGTAGCCATTTCTGTAGACACGGATGGTACAAGGTAATCTTAGATTAAATGTATTCAAGCACATTCACCCAGATATCTCCATAGCAGGTCATAGGATCTCACTCCCTTCCTGACTTTAGACCTTGCCAAGGCTGTGAATTCATCATTCTTTGTAGCTCTGCTATACTCACTCTTGAATTCTGGGCCTGGTCCTCAGCATGGTCTACTCTCTGGCTATAGGTGATGAGAGTCTCTATTAGTGATGCCATGGAAGATTTTTCACTTTCACATCATGCACCGAGTTGGTCATTGACTGACCTGAGTTTGTCATTTTCTTTCTTTACCTCATAATTGACACTTAGCAAAAAAGCAATCAATTCCACAATTCTAAAAGTAACTATTTCCCCTACATTACTTAAATGTTAGAGATATTGTATAAGCCAATACATCCTCTTCCACCTTCTTCCCATCCCAATTTACCAAATGGAATGTCTTGGCAATTGTAAGGCAGTGTTGTGCCAGGAGTTACCATCTATCCAATTTTAATTGCTATCTGGCTGGTAAATGACCTCACTCCAGAATTCCATTCTGGCCATCTATTTTCTAAACCACCTCTGTTAACAACTATGTTATATTGAATTCCCCAAAATCATATTCAGAGAAAACGTTTGTGTGAAATAGAGTTACTAGAAAGAATTCACTGAAAAAAATTGGTGCCAAAGTGGGTAGATAAGACTTGGAAAGAATGGACATCACACGAGGGTGTGATATCAAGGAAATTCCCACAGGTACCAAATTAGTTTTCTATTGCTACTTGGCAAATTACAGCTTGGTGGCTTAAAACGATGACCACTTATAAGCTCAAGTTCTGTAGGTCAGAAACCCAGGGAGGGCCAGCTAGGTTCTCTGCTTAACGGATCACAAGGCCAAAATCAAAGCATCAGCCAGGCTGAACTCTCACCTGGAGACTCTTGGGAAGAACCAGCTTCAAAGTTCATACAGGTACTTAGAAGAATATAGTTCCTTGCAAGGGTAGAACTGGAATCCATGTTTCCTTGTTGGCTGTTGATCAGGATCAGGGTCACTCACAGCTCCTGAAGTCTACTCTACAGTCTTTGCACATGGCTTCCTCTATCTTCAAGGTCAGCAATGACCCTTGGAATATTTCATGGGCTTTTTATCTCTGACTTTCCCTTCTGCTACCGGTGTGGTTAGATTAGGCTCACCTATTATATAAGAACCTAGTTCCTATGGGATTTTGAGGCTGCTTGATACAAAGGCTCTCAGTGATGTAGGATATTTGTCTCCCATTTGGTTTATGGAGCCTGATTATGCATTAGAACACATTCCAGATCTTGACCATCAGAGATGAATGCCTATATCCATGAGCCGTCAAAACTCAAATTAAATCTGACATGCACACAGAGTAGTTGGAGTTAATATCCTCTTATAAAAAGGTCAACTGGTTAGGAACCTTAATGAAATATGAGAAGACCCTTTGCTAAGGAAGACAACATAGTCACAAGAGTAACACTATAGAACAGAGATTACAAATGCCATCTCAGAATTCTGTCTACTACAGTCTGCTACAGAGTTTCCATCAAAAAATATTTGAATCAATTACTTTATAAAATTAAGAAAATAGTATCATCAAAAGAGAAATTAATTAATTATTAACATCTTTATTGGAGTATAATTGCTTTACAATGGTGTGTAAATTTCTGTTGTATAACAAAGTGAATCAGCTATACCTATACATATATCTCTATATCCCCTCCCTCTTGAGTCTCCCTCCCACCCTCCCTATCCCACCTCTGTAGGTGGCCACAAAGCACCAAGCTGATCTCCCTGTGCTATGCACGCTATGCAGCTGCTTCCCACTAGCTATCTATTTTACATTTGGTAGTGTATATATGTCAATGCCACTCTCTCACTTAAACCCAGCTTACCCTTCCCCCACCTGTGTTCTCAAGTCCATTCTCTATGTCTGCATCTTTATTCCTCCTGCCCCTAGGTTCGTCAGAACCAATTTTTTTTTTTTTTTAGATATATGTGTTAGCATACGGTATTTGTTTTTCTCTTTCTGACTTACTTCACTCTGTATGACAGACTCTAGGTCCATCTACCTTACTACAAATAACTAAATTTCGTTTCTTTTTATGGCTGAGTAATATTCCATTGTATATATGTGCCACATCTTCTTTATCAATTCATTTGTTGATGGACACTTAGGTTGCTTCCATGTCCTGGCTACTGTAAATATTGCTGCAATGAACATTGTGGTACATGACTCTTTTTGAATTACGGTTTTCTCAGGGTATATGCCCAGTAGAGGGATTGCTGGGTCATAGGTTAGTTTTATTTTTAGTTTTTTAAGGAACCTCCATACAGTTCTCCATAGTGGCTGTTATCAATTTACATTCCCACCAACAGTGCAAGAGTGTCCCCTTTTCTCCACATCCTCTCCAGGGTTTATTGTTTGTAGATTTTTTTGATGATGGCCATTCTGACTGGTGTGAGGTGATACCTCATTGTAGTTTTGGTTTGCATTTCTCTAATGATTAGTGATGTTGAGCATCCTTTCATGTGTTTCTTGGCAATCTGTATATCTTCTTTGGAGAAATGTCTATTTAGGTCTTCTGCCCATTTTTGGAGTGGGTTCTTTGTTTTTTTGATATTGAGTTGCATGAGCTGCTTGTAAATTTTGGAGGTTAATCCTTTGTCAGTAGCTTTGTTTGCAAATATTTTCCCTCATTCTGAGGGTCATCTTCTTTATGGTTTCCTTTGCTGTGCAAAAGCTTTTAAGTTTCATTAGGTCCCATTTGTTTATTTTTGTTTTTAAATCCATTTCTCTAGGAAGTGGGTCAAAAAGGATCTTGCTGTGATGTATGTCATAGAGTGTTCTGCCTAAGTTTTCCTCTAAGAGTTTTATAGTGTCTGGCCTTACATTTAGGTCTTTAATCCGTTTTGAGTTTATTTTTGTGTATGGACTTAGGGTGTGTTCTAATTTCATTCCTTTACATGTAGCTGTCCAGTTTTCCCAGCACCACTTATTGAAGAGGCTGTCTTTTCTCCTTTGTATATTCTTGCCTCCTTTATCAAAGATAAGCTAACCATAGGTGGGTAGGCTTATCTCTGGGGTTTCTATCCTGTTCCATTGATCTATATTTCTGTTTTTGTGCCATACCATACTGTCTTGTTTACTGTAGCTTTGTAGTATAGTCTGAAGTCTATATCAAAAATAAGGTGACCATATGTGCATGGGTTTATTTCTGGGCTTTCTATCCTGTTCCATTGATCTATATTTCTGTTTTTGTGACAGTACCGTACTGTCTTGATTACTGTAGCTTTGTAGTATAGTCTGAAGTTAGGGAGCCTGATTCCCCCAGCTCTGTTTTGCTTTCTCAAGACTGCTTTGGCTATTTGGGGTCTTTTGTGTTTCCATACAAATTGTGATTTTCTTGTTCTAGTTCTGTGAAAAATGCCATTGGTAGTTTGAAAGGGATTGCATTGAATCTGTAGATTGCTTTGGGTAGTATAGTCATTTTCACAATGTTGATTCTTCCAATCCAAGAACATGGTATATCTCTCGAAATGTTCGTATCATCTTTAATTTCTTTCCTCGCTATCTTATAGTTTTCTGCATACAGGTCTTTTGTCTCCTTAGGTAGGTTTTTTCCTAGGTATTTTATTCTTTTTGTTGTAGTGGTAAATGGGAGTGTTTCCTTAATTTCTCTTTCAGATTTTTCATCATTAGTGTATAGGAATGCAAGAGATTTCTGTGCATTAATTTTGTATCCTGCTACTTTACCAAATTCATTGATTAGCTCTAGTAATTTTCTGGTAACATCTTTAGGATTCTCTATATATAGTATTATGTCAATTGCAAACAGTGACCATTTTACTTTTTCTTTTCCGATTTGGATTCCTTTTATTTCCTTCTTTTTCTCTGATTGCTGTGGCTAAAACTTCCAAAACTATGTTGAATAATAGTGGTGAGAGTGGGCATTCTTGTCTTGTTCCTTATCTTAGTGGAAATGGTTTCAGTTTTTCACCATTGAGAACGATGTTGGCTGTGCGTTTGTCATATATGGCCTTTATTATGTTGAGGTAGGTTCCCTCTGTGCCTACTTTTGGGAGGGTTTTTATCATAAATGGGTGTTGAATTTTGTCAAAAGCTTTTTCTGCATCTATTGAGATGATCATATGGTTTTTCTCTTTCAATTTGTTAATATGGTGTATCACATTGATTGATTTGCATATATTGAAGAATCCTTGCATTCCTGGGATAAACCCCACGTGATCATGGTGTATGATCCTTTTAATGTACTGTTGGATTCTGTTTGCTAGTATTTTGTTGAGGATTTTTGTATCTATGTTCATTAGTGATATTGGCCTGTAGTTTTCTTTCTTTGTGACATCTTTGTCTGGTTTTGGTATTAGGGTGATGGTGGCCTTGTAGAATGAGTGTTCATCCCTGTGCTATATTTTGGAAGAGTTTGAGAAGGATAGATGCTAGCTTTTCTCTAAATGTTTGATAGAATTCGCCTGTGAAGGCACCTGGTCCTGGGCTTTTGTTTATTGGAAGATTTTTAATCACAGTTTCAATTTCAGTGCTTGTGCTTGGTCTGTTTATATTTTCTATTTCTTCCTGTTGCAGACTCAGAAGGTTGTGCTTTTCTAAGAGTTTCTGCATTTCTTCCAGGTTGTCCGTTTTATTGCCATATAGTTGCTTGTAGTAATCTCTCATGATCCTTTGTATTTCTGCAATGTCAGCTGTTACTTCTCCTTTTTCATTTCTGATTCTGTTGATTTGAGTCTTTTTCCTCTTCTTCCTGATGAGTCTGGCTAATGCTTTATCAATTTTGTTTATCTTCTCAAAGAACCAGCCTTTGTTGTATTGATCTTGGCCATTATTTCCTTTATTTCTTTTTCATTTATCTGGTCTGATTTTTATGACTTCTTTCCTTCTGCTAACTTTGGGGTTTTTTTGTTCTTCTTTCTCTAATTCCTTTCGGTGTAAGGTTAGGTTGTTTATTTGAGATGTTACTTGTTTCTTGAGGCAGGATTGTATTGCTATAAACTTCCCTCTTAGAACTGCTTTTGCTTCATCCATAAGTTTTGGGTCATCGTGTTTTCATTGTCAATTGTTTCTACGTTCTTTTTGACTTCCTCTTTGATTTCTTCAGTGATCTCTTGCTTATTAAGTAGTGTTTTGTTTAGCCTCCATGTGTTTGTATTTTTTACAGATTTTTTCCTGTAATTGATATCCAGCCTCATGGCGTTGTGGTCGGAAAAGATACTTTATATGATTTCAATTTTCTTAAATTTACCAAGGCTTGATTTGTGACCCAGATATGATCTATCCTGGAAAATCTTCCATGAGCACTTGAGAAGACAGTGTATTCTGGTTTTTTTTGGATGGAATGTCCTATAACTATCAATTAAGTCTATTTTCTTTAATGTGTCATTTAAAGCTTGTGTTTCCATATTTATTTTCATTTTGGGTGATCTGTACATTGGTGAAAGTGGGGTGTGAAAGTCCCCTACTATGATTGTGTTACTGTTGATTTCCCCTTTTATGGCTGTTAGCATTTGCCTTGTGTATTGAGGTGCTCCTATGTTGGGTGCATAAATATTTACAATTGTTATATCTTCTTCTTGGATTGATCCCTTGATCGTTATGTAGTGTCCTTCTTTTTCTCTTGTAATAGTTTTATTTTAAAGTCTATTTTGTCTGATATGACAATTGCTACTCCAGCTTTGTTCTGATTTTCATTTGCATGGAATAACTTTTTCCATCCCCTGACTTTCAGTCTGTATGTGTCCCTAGGTCTGAAGTTGGTCTCTTGTAGACAGCATATATATGGGTCTTGTTTTTGTATCCATTCAGCCAGTCTATGTCTTTTGGTTGCAGCATTTAATCCATTTACATTTAAGGTAATTATAGATGTGTATGTTCCTATTACCATTTTCTTAATTGTTTTGGGTTTGTTATTTTAGGTCTTTTCCTTCTCTTGTGTTTCCTGCCTAAAAAAGTTCCTTTTGCATTTGTTATAATGCTGGTTTGGTGATGCTGAATTCTTTTAGCTTTCGCTTCTCTGTAAAGGTTTTAATTTCTCTGTCAAATCTGAATGAGATTCTTGTTGGGTACAGTAATCTTGGTTGTAGGTTTTTCCCTTTCATCACTTTAAATATGTCCTGCCACACCCTTCTGGCTTTCAGAGTTTCTGCTGAAAGATCAGCTCCTAAACTTATGGGGATCCCTTGTATGTTTTTTGTTGCTGTTCCCTTGCTCCTTTTAATATTTTTCCTTTGTATTTAATTTTTGATAGTTTGATTAATATGTGTCTTAGCATGTTTCTCCTTGGATTTATCCTGTATGGGACTCTCTGAGCTTCCTTGAGTTGATTGACTATTGCTTTCCCATATTAGGGAAGTTTTCAACTATAATCTCTTCAAATATTTTCTCAGTCCCTTTCTTTTTCTCTTCTTCTTCTGGGACCCCTATAATTCGAATATTGGTGTGTTTAATGTTGTCCTAGAGTTCTCTGAGACTGTCTTCAATTCTTTCCATTCTTTTTTCTTGATTCTTCTCTGAGGTATCTATTTCCACTATTTTATCTTCCAGGTCACACTCATCCATTCTTCTGCCTCAGTTATTCTGCTCTTGATTCCTTCTAGAGAATTTTTGATTTCAATTATTATGTTGTTCATCGTTGTTTGTTTCCTCTTTAATTCTACCAGGTCCTTGTTAAATGTTTCTTGTATTTTCTCCATTCTAGTTCCAAGGTTTTGGATCATCTTTGCTATCATTACTCTGAATTCTTATTCAAGTAGATTGCCTATTTCCTCTTCATTTGTTTGGTCTAGTGGGTTTTTACCTTGCTCCTTCATCTGCTGTGTATTTCTCTATCTTCTCATTTTGCTTAACTTATTGTGTTTGGGTTCTCCTTTTCACAGGCTGCAGGTTCGTAGTTCCCGTTTTTTTTTTTTTTTTTTTTTTTTGGTGTCTGCCGCCAGTGGGTAAGGTTGGTTCAGTGTCTTGTGTAGACTTCCTGATGGAGGGGACTGGCACCTGTGTTCCGGTGGATGTGCCTGTATCTTGTCTTTCTGGTGGGCAGAACCGTGTCTGATGGTGTGTTTTGAGGTGTCTGTGAACTTATTATGATTTTAGGCAGCCTCTCTGCTAATGGGTTTGGTTCTGTTCCTGTCTTGTTAGTTGTTTGGCATGGGGCGTGCAGCACTGGAGTTTGCTGTTCGTTGAGTGGAGGTCAGTCTTATCATTGAGATGAAGATCTCTGGCACAGCTCTCACCAATTGATAATACGTGGGGCTGCGGGGTCTCTGGTGGTCCAGTGTCCTGTACTTGGCTCTCCCACCTCAGAGGCTCAGGTCTGACAGACAGCCAGAGCACCAAGACCCTTTTGGGAGGTCTGAGGTCTTCTGCCAGCGTTCAGTACGTGTTCTGTAGGAGTTGTTCCACATGTAGATGTATTTTGGGGGAGGAAGGTGATCTCCACATCTTGCTCCTCTGCCATCTTGAAGGTCCTACCAAGAAATTTATTTAAGAGAACTTAGTATATTCCTTGGCAAATAGTAAGCTATAACTATTCACTTAGCTAATGAACCGATAAGATTCTGGTAGGTGGTCTCTAAAGATGGATCCCATAGCACCCAGCATCCTAGTACTGATGCCCTTGTTTAGTTCCCTTCCCTTGAATCTGGGCTGACTCTTGTGATTCACTTGTAATAAATAATATGTGACAGAAAGAATACTGTCCGATTTCTGATGCTAGATCATAAGAAATCTCATAGTTTCTGTCTCAGTCTCTCGGAGCACTTGCTCCAGGGAAGGCTAGCTTCCTGAGAGTGCCATGTTCTGGCTACCCATCTAGCCATACAAGGAGGTGGCATGGAGAGAAAGATGCCTAGGCGGCCCTAAGTTGTCCCATCTCAGGCAGACAATACATTTGGGATTGAAGAAGATATCTTGCATTTCCAGTTGAGCCCTCAAGAGTCCAGACCCTGCCAACATCTGACTGCAGCCTCATGGGAAACTTATAGAACCAATAAAGGTGATAGTAAGTTGTTGCTTCAAACCACTGTTTGTCATAGTTATTTATGCAACAATAGACAACCTGGATGGAGTTCTAAGCAAGTTACTAAACTGAGTTTTTATTGAGGATTTCCTTAATGTCCCAATTGGGCTATATCCTTTCCCCAGTTCCTACAGGTTTTTGAAGCTGGTTGATATAAATATTTTCTGTCATGTACCCTATGGGTCTCTCATTTGGTCTATGTAACCTTATTCTTCATTGGGACCTACTCCAGTTCCTTGATCGTCTGTGATAAATGCCTATGTCTATGCACAGTCAAAACCTAAATGGAATCTGACATACATGCAGGGTGGTTGGAGTTACTTTGTCCTCCCCTGGCTCCCACTTCTTATAGAAAGACCTGCTCATTTAAGTGTTTTCCAGCTACACGTTCCCATATTTGGAAGTTATTACATGTTGATAGTTGTCTTCGCTGACATTCACTAGCCTTGATATGCTGAGGAATTTTAAATGGAACTGAGAATCAAAGGCAACACAGTTATGCAGACACTAGAACATGAAATAACACTCCAGTTATTTAAAGAAATGGAATGAATGCAGCCCTAATAAAATATGAAGGCTTTCCAGCCCCAGACCCTATTATCTCCAGTGATACTCCAGTTGTCTGTCTTTTAAAAGTGCGGATGCAATCCAGTTAGAAAAACGTCCTGTAAAAACAGCATGCACCACCTCACAGTAATAAAGATTTTCTCCATCAGTGAACATTGTTGTCTTTGGTCTCTGGCACTGAGAAGTTTCCCCCCGCATCTCACAATCCGCTTGTTTGACAAGTGGGCTGATCTGAGCCACAACAGCAGCAAATATCTTCTTTAACTTTGGTAACTTGCCAAAATTAAATAAAGGAAGTGATCCAAGAGGAGCAATAAACAACAGAGCTGGTAGGATGCTAGTTGAACAGCTTAGCTTGGCATCTTTGTCCTGCAGAGCGCCTTCATGTACTATTTTCAACAGCTTATTGATGATAAATGACAGAGAGGTCATTATTTCCCTGAACTCAATTGCAAAACCTCCTCATTCTTATAAGCACAGTCATGCCTGACAGACATTTAAAGATGTTGGTGACTGTCTAGGAACATGAAGGCTGCAGCTCCAAGCTACATGGGCAGAAATGCGCTCTGAAGGAAACGAGAATTATCTGAAAACCCCAGACTTTAAAACTTCTGACAGTGCAATAAGAGGCACTGAATTCATAAAAATGTAGGACCCCCAAACTAAGGGGGTATTGTTTAATAGGTTCCTTTACAGCAAAATCATTAGCTGCACAAGATTACAAATCTAGCTAAGTTAGAGATCCATACATCTCATAATAAAGGAATTTTTTTTTCCCCATTAAATGTCATTAGATCAGTCCTTATAAAATACAGCCATGGTATGTGCATGCTTGGAGGAACTGAAGGAAATGAGTCAACAAATAACCATAGAACTAGAAGGGACTCCAGAATTTTACTGGTTTCAGTCTATTATTTTAGATTTTTCTCCATGACACCAGCCCAGAGACTGAGAGTTGCACAAAGCGTCACAGCTCATCTGTGACGGGACCTGACCAGAATTTCCTGCTTCTGCGTCCTTTACTCAACCCATTGCTCCTTCAAGCTGCTGGATACACCACAGATGCCATTCTGTTAAAAACAGGCTACTTTCAATTAAGTTCTTTATGTGGCTAAAGTTCTAGCACTGATGGTGATGAGAGAGGAAGAGGGGAAGGAAGGGTTCATTGTTCTACATTCGTTGAGCTTTAGGGAAAGTAGAGCAAGCAGTAAGCGTGTGACCAACAGACGTTCGAATAAAGATCTTAAATATTTCTGACGTTCGAATAAAGATCTTAAATATTAGGGATTATTGACAAGGGATCTTATAGAATCTTAAAGTTAAAAGAGAATTCAACTATACCATGTTTCAAGGAACAAAAGAACAAGCCTTATAAACATAGTCTAAAGAGGCCTTTAAAATCTGACCATATCTTTACTTTTAGGTTTCATTTTTGAAGCTCCCTGCCCCCCACCCCCCTTCCATCTCAAAGACTACGTTTCCAGTCATACGTCATTTCTCCCTATTCCCTGTTTGTTCCTCTTTTATTCTTCCTAACGAATTCTTTGTTGTTGTTGTTATTTTCAATATGACAATGTTCTCAGCTAAATATTTGCTTTCCCAGATTGCTTCCTTGCTGACAGGCATGAAGAGAGAGGAGAAGGGTTGAAAGGGAACAAACACGGTACATTCAGGCTGAGATCTAGCTTAAGTCATAGATAAGGGAGGAAGGGTCTTAGCAAAGCTCTATCCTTCCAGGTAAAAGAGGATGGCTGGTATGGACATTTTATCTTTTTCCTTCATCTTGACTAAAGAATGTGTGTGATAGCTGGAGCTGCAGCAGCCACCTTGCAACCATGAAGGAAAGGCATAATTGATTCCCTGAACCATATGCAGCAACTACCTATTGTGAGCATTCTTGTTATGCCAGAAAAGCCAACTTTTCTGTTTAAAATACTGTTATTAGGTTTTCTATTACTTGCAGTGGAGAGCATTCTAAACTAATGCACTTTCTCAAGGTGCCATTGTTATTTGTCCATGTTTTGCTTTTTTAATGCTGGCCATTTTGTAATGAATGTCTCCTCTCTCCTTGTGTGAAATGTGTTATTCTACCTTTAAGAAAATAATTAACTATAGCCTCTCCTGTTGATCTCTCCCTCAAATCCTCCTGGAGTTATTAATTCCACACCTTTAGGTGTCCTCATAGCTATTTGTACCTGCAGTCACTAGATATTTTTTACATGTTAGTGATAACTCTGCATATAACCTGTATGTTCCCATTCAGTTTCCATAGACTCTGAGATTATATTAGCATTAATAATCATTTGTTACCTCGGTCCCCTTCACATTCATGTTCCTGCAGAGACAGGAAACTCCTGCAAAGACAACCCACCCATTTCTCAAATATTGTGGAAGCCACATGTATGAAAGGATGAGTACCTGCCTCTGGGTGGAGCTGTCCCAGACTCAGGCCTCTACTGCTGACCTTTTCTATCTGCTGGACATTTGTTGGATCTGATGAGTTTCTTAGCTCCTGTTCTACCTGCCACAAATTCTCCCTCCTCCTGGGAGAATGAGGTCCTGCTCTGAGTACAAAAGTCCAAAAGTCCAGGGCAGCCCAAAGCTGCAAAACGACCAATGTGTCAGAATCGCGTGATGCCTCCAACTGAAAACAGCAGGATCAACTTTAGTGTTTCACGTTTCTCTAGGCTGCAGCTCAGATCCAATCCCGTGGTCTTGCAGGAGGCCAGATGCCAGTACAGCCCAGTTTCTCCTCCATGGCCCTCCTCTCTCTTCTCTTTTTCCCTGTGACTGCAGCGCACATCTCTCCTCCTCTTCCTTTACTACTTCTAAAGAATGCATACATTTTGGCTACCTGGAATAGTGGTCATGGACCACACATTTTATACACAGGCAGGCTCCCAGGCTGATGTCAGCTGACACCCTGCTGTTACCTATGCTTTTTTTTTCTATAAGGTTTTTAGTTCTTCTGGGACTTGGAGCTTTTAGGTTTCTTTATCTGTTTGTTTGTTTTTGTTTATTTTTCTTTCTTTATCCCTGCACAACATCTGACATACAGTGGGTCCTTGAATAATGTTTAATGAGTTAATGAGGCAAAAAAATGCTAAATGACAATGTCCAGACCTGTCCAGCTAGACAGTGGCAGAGCCAGAACTAGAGGAAATTTCTTTGATTTCTAATCCTGTACTTACTCATTCCTTTGGATGATCTTAATGAGAGCTTGGAGCATGCAGAAAATAGAACTAATAACACTGTTAGCAGTGGGGGGTTTTCTTCAAGAAAAAAACATATCTCTTGCCTGACATTAAATCTAGAACTTATAGTTTATCAGACAAAATGGAAATTATCATTTCCTATAGATGATTTGTGGCCTGCCTCAGAGTCCTAGCAGGCCATGTGCTTTGAAAGCCCTGGGTAACCCTAGAAAGCACAATGAAGGTCAGCTCTGCTTCTATTTGAGAATTTACAAGGTCCAAAGATGGTCAATGGTCCACTAGTTGTACGGGGGGAAAAATATAAACAAACATGTGTCAGATTAGTGCATGTGAAAAACAATCTCTCATATGTATACAAGCAACACCCCCCCATACACACATATATTGCTTCATATAAACATATCTCAGCAAACTCATAAAATACAGCAAAGGGAACTCATAGAAGCAAAAAGACAACAATCAATACTCGAGTTGCCCTGGCACCTTGTGAAGGGGTAGAAAAGCTACTGCCAAGCGATTCATATGATAGCAACAGTCTTCATGAGAGACCTGCGGTAGCACCGTTAGCCATCTGGCTTTAAAAATAGTAGAGCGGAGTATTGCCAGGGCATTACATTATTTTATGCGTGCTTCACTCTATCCCCCAAATCCAGGCTTCTCACTCAAACTGATACGGATTCAGTTTTCTTTTAAGATGAATGTTACATAGGGTGTATTAAGGTAGGGGAGACAGGAATTTTTTTCTTTCTCTATTATCTATAATTTTAAAATGAGACTTGTATCAGCCGGCTCAGGATGCCATAACAAAATACTACAGACCAGTATGAATTAAATAACAGAAATTTATTTTCTCACAGTTCTGGAGGCTGGAAGTCCCTGGTCAAGGTGCTGGCAGATTTGGTCCCTCGGGAGAGCTCTCTTCCTGGCTTGCAGACAGCCACCTTCTTGATGCATCCTCACATGGCCTTTCCTCTGTGGCATGTGGAAAGAGAGCTCTTCCTCTTATTATAAGGCCAACAATCATATCAGATGAAATCCCCACCCAAATGACCTTTTTTTTTTTTTTTTTTTTTTTTTTTTTGCGGTACGCGGGCCTCTCACTGTTGTGGCCTCTCCCATTGCGGAGCACAGCTTCCGGACGCACAGGCTCAGCGGCCGTGGCTCACAGGCCTAGCCACTCCGCGGCATGTGGGATCTTCCCGGACTGGGACACGAACCCGTGTTCCCTGCATCGGCAGGCAGGCTCTCAACCACTGTGCCACCAGGGAAGCCCTAAATGACCTTTTTTAACCTCAGTTACCTCCTCAAATGTCCTATCTCCAAATACAGTCACATGGGGGCTAAGACTTCACCATGGCAATTGGGGGTGAGAATTCAGTCTCTACCTTAAAATTCATGTCCTTTTCAAATGTAAAATGCACTCATTACACGCCAACATCCCCCAAAGTCTTAACTCAGTGCAGATAGTCTAATGTCCAATGTCTCAACTAAATATCATCAAAATCAGGTATGGGTGAGACTCAAGGTGTGTTTCATTGAGGCAACATTCCTCTTCAGCTATGAACCTGTGAAACTAGCCAAGTTATGTGCTTCTGAAGTATAATAGTGGAACAGGGGTAAGACGGAAATTCTCATTCCAAAGGGGAGAAATGGGAAAGAAGAAATGGAGACAGGCCTCAATCTAGTCCAAGATTTAGCAGAGCAAATCTCTTTAGATCTTAAGGCTAAAACCAGTCCTCTTTGCTCTGATGTTCTCCCCTCCAGGCCAACTGGGGTGGCAACATCACCCCATGGCTTTGCAGGGCAGTCGTCTCTTTGGATTTGTGGTGTAACTTCCCCACCTCATGCAGCTCTCTGTGAGGGTCCCCCTCATGCAGTTATCTGTGGTGACCTCTTGTCCACTGAAAGGAGAAAACAGCCTTCCCCCTGGGTCTATGGTGGGAGTGGCAGCCCTCACGATCTCTGAATTGACTTTGGGGGTCATTCTTCCCTTTTCTTGAAGATTAACAAATGTTCACAGCCTTCCTTCATTCCGCCCTATTTTCTCTGTTTCCTTTGGTCCAGTGTCGCATCTCTGTTCTGCCCTCTACTGAGGTGGCTGATTAAAATCATGCTTTGCACTCATACTAACCTCTTTATCAAATGATTGTTCAGATACACCCTCAGCGTTCTCTTCAGAACATGCTTTCTCATTTTTGGTAATAATGGATAGGCTGAGAATTTTCCAAATCTTCAAGTTTTGGTTCCTTGTTGCTTAACAATTTCTTCTTTAATTCATCTC
Source organism: Orcinus orca (assembly GCF_937001465.1). Classification (NCBI taxonomy): domain Eukaryota; kingdom Metazoa; phylum Chordata; class Mammalia; order Artiodactyla; family Delphinidae; genus Orcinus; species Orcinus orca. The sequence continues at coordinate 118,187,040 of NC_064563.1, forward strand.
TCCCCTTTCACATTTTACTATAACCAGTCAGGATGAACTAGGCTGCTCCTTCAACACTTTGCTTAGAAATCTCCTCAGCTATATATCTAATCCATTGCTTGCAAGCTCTACTTTCCACAAAACATTTGAACTTGCACACAGTTCAGCCAATTTCTTTGCCATTTTGTAACAAGGATTGCCTTTCCTCAAGTTTCTGATAACCTCTTCCTCCTTTCCATCTAAGATCTCACAAGAATGGTCTTGAATATCCATATTTCCACCAACATTCTACTCATGATTATTTATTTATTGTCTAAGGAGATGGAAGCTTCCTCTCCAGTTCTTTTCTCTTTCTGATATCTCATCGGAATGACCTTTAATGTTCATATTTCTATCAACACCCCCTTCACCGCAATCTTGGATTTTTCTAGCCTGCACCTCAAAACTCTTCCAGATTCTACCCATTTCTCAGTTCCGAAGGCACCTCCACATTTTTACATAATTGTTACTGCAGCACTCCATTTCTCAGTATCAAAATCTGTTCCAGTCAGCTTGGGCTTCCTTAACAAATACCACAGGCAGGGTGGCTTAAACAACAGAAATTAATCTTCTCACAGTGCTGGAGGCTGGAAGTCTCAGGTCAAGGTCCAGCAGTGTTGGTTTCCAGGAAGAAATCTCTTCCTGACTTGCAGACAACCTCCTGCATGCTGTTTTCCTCCTGGCCTTTCCCCTGTGACATGCCTCTCTCCTATTCTTTTTATAGGACTACCAGTCCTATTGACTTAGGGCCCCATCCTTTTGACATCATTTAAATTTAAAATCTCCTGAAGGCCCTATCTCCAAATATGGTCACTTTTTGACTTAGGGCTTCAACGTATGATTTTGGAGGTGGGGAGCGAAGAGAGGGTGGCATGATTCAGTTCCTAGCAAGACTGTATATACAACATAAAGCTTTTTCTAAAACACAAACTTGATGAAAAGGAAACAAATATTTCTTGGGCTTAGTAAATTGATATGAATGGACATAAATAGCATGATTAAATAGCTATTCAGAAAATTCTAACTAGATACCATTATTAGCCACAATGAGGTACAAACCTCATTCAACTGGTAGCTTTAATAATTCTTTTTCTAGCTATAAAGTAAATATGTGAATTTCTTTGTAGGAGTGAGAAAATTATAAACCTGGTAATGCAGTTGAGATTTACTCTGAAATTATGGCTAATTACCTACAGTTTAGAGCTGATTAAAACCTAAAAACCTGTGCTTTCTTACCTCTAGGGCTGTCCTTTTAGACTAATTATATACTTTTTTTCTCCTATAGACAAGGCAACAGATGGTTACATTATTCTCTTACTCATATGTACTATGATTAATACCTACAGAGTAATGACAACAGTTTTGTGATTGACTTTGTAAAAAAAAAATTGATTTAACCATGTAGAGTCCAAGGGTGAGTATATTCACTGAGCTAGAGTCTATCTTATATTTTGCTTCAAATGTAATATGTAGTAGCAGTTTTCTTCTACCAAGTGTACCTACATTTATAACATGCCTCCAGCATGTACTTCAGTAGCTTCACTTAAAAAATGATAGACAAAACTTCTTAAAATAACCACATAGACTTGCATTGTCTGGCCTCTACATTGCCCTCTAACCACATCTCAAACCATACTCATCCTTGTGTTCTCTGATACTAGCATCATCATACTATAGCCAAATGGGAACGATATGACAACTTTTAAAGCAAGATAGTTCAATAAGAGCTCAATAAATGAACTATTTACAAATATGTGAGTAAGACAGATTGAAAGCACACCCTAAAAGTGCTACTATCCTTAGGACCAAAGGGATTGTGAGATAGGAGTGCTTATGAAAACTGGGAAGATAGATCCTTTTGGAAAAGACTTGAAAGAAACCATGACCTGTAGTGAAAGGCATCGCCTGAGGCAACCCCACAAGGAGGGAGCCAGAGGAATGGATATCTTGATTTCTTTATGCTCCCTTCAGTTGTTTTTTCTTTTATTTTTTGGGTTAGGTCTCCCCCTGACCAAAAACTAAAAAACTACAAGCTAGAGATAAGGGACTCCATTGTTATAAACTATTCAGGTCAGCTCCTGGGGCAGCAAGCTAAATGGTAAAGAGTATTTTGGAGGGATAAATAGACATATCCAACAAATAGGGTATCTCTATACTGTGTTTGTCATGATCTCTCCTGAGAAATGTTATTAGCATACGTCATTCCTTCTTGAGTAATTCTTCTATTCACTTTGCTAATTCCTATTTATACTTTGGATATTAGCTAAGAAAGTCACTTCTTTAGTTAACCTTTCTTCAGTTCTTTATTAGTCAGGACATGTCAGGTTATGCTGTGATAATAAATAACACCACAACCCCAATGGCTTAATACAACAAAGGTTTATTTCCTACTTAACAAGGTCAGCTTCATGGTCATGCAACATATGCAGTCACACAGGTCCTCACGCGCAGGAGGACCAATGTCTGGTATAAGGCTCTGCTAACGGCAGAGACCCATCATGGGAACATACTCCATCCACTCATGGAGAAATCCAGGCCTATGGGAAATCCAGAATCTTGTAACTGAACCCCCAGAAATACATGCTTCCTCCACTGCCGTGGCAGGAGAAGAATCCTCCAAGTCAGGCACACGTGCTCTTCTCTACATTGGCTCGGAAGTGATAAATATCATTTCCTACTCACTGGAATTTGTCATATAACCCAGTTTAACTGTAAGGCAGCTGGGAAACTGAGGCAGCTCTACCACAATCCATCCATCAAATTCCCCAATTAGAAAGCCCCGTAGTATCATATGCCTTTCCTGCATCATTGGTTTAAGCTGGAGAAACAGGAATGCTGGTGGTAAAATCCAATATGAGTCAGAACGCCTGGGAATCTAGAGGCCAGTGGTGTAGTTCCAGCTTAAGTTGAAAGTCTGAGAACCAGAAGTACAAATAAACAAGGAAAGGAGAAAATTATGCCTTACCTCAAGCAGAGAAAACGAATTCTCCCCCTTTTGGTTCTATTCAGGCCCTCAGTAGATTGGATGATACTGTTGACTTAAAAATAAATGCACAACATGAGAGTTGTGAGTTACGTTTTCTGGGGGGCAAAAGGAGGACTATGGCCTGGGAGGCGGCATCTCAGATAGCTCTGTGAAACTGCTCCAAAGAGGTAGGGGGAAAGGTCAAATATATGTGATTTTGGTGAAGAGGGAGTACATGCAAACAAGCACATATTTTTTGCAGAAGATTACTGTTAGTCTCATGGTTACTCCTAGTCACAAGAAGCAGATCATGAAGGATTTTAGTGCTTTTCTAGATATGAAGAGGTACAAGAATTGGGCTCATAAAATCAGCTCCTGAAAATATCTTACTATCTGAAGACCTGTTCTGCCAGTTTTCCCCAGAGCGCAGAGTGCCTCATTTCTGCTCTCCACCTGAACTCCTTTCAGGGGGTGCTGAAAGTCAGCAGATGCAGCAGCACATGATTTAATCCCTGTAGAGGTAGACGGCAAGTGCCGACGGCAAGTGCCAATGACAAGTGCCAATTTGTAGTTGACAATATCCACTCACAGCGGTGAGGGCAACCTTCATTAGTCTACTGATTCAAATGCTAACCTCATCCAGAAACACCCTCAGAGATACCTCCAAAATGGTGTTTTACTAGCTATCTGGGCATCCCTTATTGCAGTCAAGTTGACAAATAAATTAACCATCAGAGTTACACAACAAATATAATTGAATTAATGAATGAATTAGAAACTCCCACAATGGTTTATTCCAGTGGCTCTCCATGTCACTGATCTCAGGATGCTTTTTCCCTATACTATCCATTAGATGGCCACAAGCCACATCCACTATTTATATTGAAACTAAATAAAAAATTTCAGTCTCTCAATCACACAAACACAATTCAAGAGCTCAATAGCTACATGTGACTATATTGGACACAACTCATTGGACACAACAAATATAGAACATTTTCGTTACTGCAGAAGGTCTTATTGGAAATAGCTGCTTTACACTCAAAAGATTAGATAACTCAAAAAATTTTGTTTATGTGGGTTATAACTACAGAGACTTACAGTATTTGAAATTTAATTAATTAATAAAATATGTTAATATATTTTGAAATAACAGTAGTAAACAATTTACATAACATATATTTGTTTAGCTTGATAAAAAGACAGATTTTCACATACACGTCTATGTTTAATCTACTGACATATGCCGTTTTGGTTGAACTACATCCTGCCTTACACACATAAGTAGTTGGAAAAGGAGGAGTATTTTAACAGCCTTTTCAAATAATGATGGCTATTCCTCTTTTTATACTATATAAAACTTGACAAGTGGAATTTTCTGAAATTAAGTCACAATGCAAAATTTGAAACCGTATCAGTGAACTTTTAAAACTCTGTTACATTAAAATCCATTAGCCTATCAGTCACTTTGAATAGATCTTTTGTCTATGCAAGATTTAAGTACCATGCATTGGCCAACTGGAAGACATTGACCCATTGAGTTATGCAGATCTTTCAATTGTTGGCTTACTTTGTTATATAATATCAAAAAATCATATATGCCAATATTATTACCAGTCTTACCAGAAAAGCCTTTAAGTATTAGAAAGTTGTCAAGTTCATGGTGGCACATGTATGTTTTCTAATTCTAATTTTTGTTTGAGAGCTCAAATTTTGTCATTAATAATACTCTCATGTATTTTTGCTTGAGGTGTCAGGCTTACTTCCTTTGTTTTTGTTTTAAATCTGTCAAATACTCACATCTGAATAGCTATTATTTGTCTGTTAGTATTTATTTATTTTATATTTAAAATTTTTTTTTAATTAGGGTATAGTTGATTTACAATGTTGTGTTAGTTTCTGCTGTACAACAAAGTGAATCAGCTATATGCTTACATATATCCCCTCCCTCTTAGACCTCTCTCCCACCCTCCCATCCCATCCATCTAGGTCACCACAGAGCACCGACCTGAGATCCCTGCACTATACAGCATTTTCCCACTAGCTACCTGTTTTACACATGGCTGTGCACATACGTCAATTCCAATCTCTCAGTTCATCTCCCTGCCACCCCCATGTCCACACAGCCATTCCCTACATCTGAGTCTACTCCTGCCCTGCAAATAGGTTCATCTGTACTATTTTTCTAGATTCCACATATGTATATACAATGGAATATTATTCAGCCATAAAAAGGAATGAAATTGGGTAATTTGTAGAGACATGGATGGACCTAGAGTCTGTCATACAGAGTGATTTATGCCAGAAAGAGAAAAACAAATATCATATATTAACACATGTATGTTAGTCTTTAATTTTAATTAAATATGTTCTATTTTTAAAAAGTGGCTAGTTCAATCTCACACATGTTTTATCTGGGACTCCCATTCATATGTTGGTGTGGAGCAGAAGTATTTATGAGTATTTCCCATCCATTCATTACACGGAATATTAAAAATACATTTACTCAGGGGTTGAGATTTAATAAAATTAATACTTTTTACTGCTTCATCAAGATATTCTTATCTTTTTAAGTTATGTGTGATGGTGAATGTGATGGGCTGAATTCTGTCCCCCTCAAATTCATATGTTGAATTTCTAACCTTCAGTATCTCAGAATGTGACTGTATTGGAGACGGGGTTTTTAAAGAAGTAATTAAGTTAAAATGAGCACATTAGGATGGGCCCTAATTCAATGTGACTCATGTCCTTATAAGAAGAGGATATTGAGACACAGAGGAAAGACCACATAAAGACACAAGAAGAAGTTAGCTGTCTACAAGCCAAGGCCTCTTGGTTGTCTAGTCTCCAGAGCTGTGAGGAAATAAATTTCTGTTTTTTAAGCCACTTAGTCTGTGGTACTTTGTTAAGGTAGCCCTCGGAAACCAATACAATGGATACAGTAAAAAGCACAATGACTACTAGTACATTTTTTTTTTTTTCTGTACTCGGGCCTTTCACTGTTGTGGCCTCTCCCGTTGCGGAGCACAGGCTCTGGATGCACAGGCCCAGCAGCCATGGCTCACGGGCCCAGCTGCTTCACGGCATGTGGGATCTTCCCGGACTGGGGCACGAACCCGTGTCCCCTGCATCGGCAGGCGGACTCTCAACCACTGCGCCACCAGGGAAGCCCTACTAGTACATTTTGGTGCTAGTAACTTGATTTGTGCTGAAGGAGTAGCAGTTTCATCCATCTCTACTTTTGCGATATCACTGCTGATAACAACCCCGTGAAAAAGACAAGTGACATCTTGCTATTATTATGAAAATAGTGTTGACTTCACATTGTCTCTGAAATTGTCTTGAGCACACCCAGGGTACTGGAAAGATACTTTGAGAACCAGTAGATTATCCATATTACATACTTAATTTTATTATTATTATTCCTTGCCTGTCCCATCTGGGAGCTACTAACTCCATCTTTTCTAAAATGTCTGATGATTCACATAAATCTGAAATATATCTATTTCCACTGGACTTTTTCAGAATCTGTATAAAGCATGATTTCTTACAAAATAATTAACATCACAGATAAGTCTCCTTTGTTTGTCCACGTCCTGAAGTGAAAAAAAAATAATTTTGAACAAAGCTCTGAAACTCCATACAATTTTTCTCTTGAACAAATTTAATTACAAAGAGTGGGTAGGATTTGGGCAAGATTATTCCAAAACCAAAATAAATTACATTTATTTTGTTGCCAACTCATTCACTGCAACTACCCTGGAACTACTTACCCACTGGCAGCTTGTTAAGTTACATTAAGTCTGTATTTTTAAACTACTTCCTTTGGGGAATATCCTGTTTCTTGCACCCAGAAGCATTGACTAATACACAGGGGGTATTCCACTGAAAAATTTTAAATAAAATTACATATATATTTTTTAATTTACCCCTTGTTTTTCATATGAACCTTCACAATTTGGATCAACAATTAGGAAAAAATAAATGCATATCATTATTATTGTAAACAAGAAAATGAGAATTGAAATATTAATAAGATTAAAACCTGTTGCCTAATCTGTTCTGATAACTTCCACTGAGCAGTCATTGTACTGAGAAATAAAATATTGCCTGTCATATCAGTAAACAAAGAATGTCCCAGTCATCAGCCATTACATTGCAGCTGCCCCGATGGTGAGCCCTGAGGAAACTCAGGAAGGAAACAAAGAATGCCCACCATCTATCAGTCAATTCCCCCAATCCCACCCCCAACGGTGCACCCTGAGGAGACTCAGGCTGAGAAAGTGTTACCGACCAGGGTTCTTGGCCTTCCTTAATCAATAGAAATTGATAAAAGGTCAGACAAGATTCAGGCAGGGCTTTACTGGGGCTCCTGCTGCAGCAGCGGGGAGCAAAAACAAGTAATAGTTTCCCTTGCTCACTCCCTGGGGGCGTGAGCTGATGCCTCATATGGAGTGAGGGTAGGGCTGTGTCCAGGGGTCGGGCCAGAGGGGAGGCTTAGGTGTTTTGCCCACCCCTCTGGTAGTGTTGAGTGCAGGGGGCATGCACAGTACTCTGCTTTTGCTCCTAACACCCTGTTTTTGCTCACAGCTCTTTAGAAGTGGCAGTTGGGTTTTTGGTCTTTTTGTATCTTGTTATCCAAAATTTGCCCCAACTGTTCATGTATACAGTTATTTTTAGTCCCTCATAGTTTCTTTTTATTTTGTTGCTCAAGGAGACGTTTGTCCAGGTGCAAGCAAAGGGTCCCAGGTCCCATGTTCCAGGTCCCAGCCTGTCTCAAAAGTACAGTAAGATACTGGCCCCAGATAGATGAGGTGCATATCAAAGGAATCACTTCAGTGAGCCCAGACTCTTGCATCATCCCATACTTAGAAAAACGCTAAATTCCTTAATTTGAGGTTCTGGTTTTCTTTTATTATCAGTAATCCTTTGTTCTTACTACCTGGTGTTGTTGCAGAAACTCCTATATATCTGGCTTCTTCCCACCCTTTCCCTTCGGAGCAGTTTTCTTAGGGTTACTTGAGATGCTGCCTAGCAGGCTTGAAGTCCCAAGAATGCAGAATAAAACACAACTCTCAACTTTTAGGTTGTGCATTATTTTTTTCTGTCGACAGTACTAAACAAAACCAGTGTGTATATCACACTCATCAACATCTATACGGAAAATCTAAGATTCACTGGTTTAATTGACGAGTTGCTTGTTTCATGAGTATATTGGGTGACTTCTGGTGTGCTCAACAGACTGCAGTACGTTCCACAGCATAGCTGAGTTTCTGTAGTTTTTCTTACGAGAGCACATGCAGGAATCGTTTTATGCTCAAGGACAATTTCTTCCACATAACGCAGCATTCAGGCATTTGCTAAATGCTTAAGATGATGCAAGGATCTTCTCACAAGAAAATATTGACTCTATTTGCTCCCTAAGTATATGTTGATTAAGTGGATTGACCTCTCCAGGTACAAAATATTGGTCTACTGCCTACACTTTAACACCACCAATAAAATTGCCTGGATAAGGTAATATTTACTATGACTTCAATCCTCAGCTTTTATAAAGGGTTTATATTAAAAAATGATCTATTTGAAAAACAGTTCTCTGACTTTTGCAAAGCTGCAGTTGAAGATAGTTCTACTGGCTTACCCACAATTTATACAAAAAAATCTCCTAGTAAATTTTTGCTTGCCTGAGGTTTTAGTAGAATAAATATGGTTGTCTCTTTAGAGGAATTTCATGTTATTTACTTTGACATAAAGAGGTAAAATGATGTGCTATGTTTTGCTTCTCTTAAGCGGGTTTAAGCCCCAAACTTAACTGTTCAGCAGGCATGTGCCTAGTGGTTTCTAAACACATTTTTGCTGCCCTCTATTCTGTTTCCAATACTAATTAGCTTATCTTTTAATATGTTCAGACTTTAAGCTCTTAGATAGGGTATTTAGTCAAATAGAATGAATGCTTTTACATGAAAAGTCACAATACTATTTTACTTAATGTGGTAAAATAATTCAGTGGGTGCCAGTATAGTCAAGTCAATTTAGCAGCCTTTCAATTTAGTGTTGCGTCAGAAAGTGGAAGTTACAAATGGGGCATAAGACATGATGTTTCAGTGTTGCACATTTTTAAATAATTCACAATATTTTTTAAGAAACCCTCTCTCAAATCTCAAATGGTTGGGAAAATAAATATCCACATTTTCAAGGGAAAAAAATCATTTCTAATAGCACTAAATTTAAACATGGAAAACTTGAAATCCCTGAGGACAAGGTATAACTAGAGAAAGATATCAAATAAAGTGTTGAGCAGGTATAGTTTATGCCTGGAAAGCTAATCTAGCCGACTCACATTCAAGAGTATGTTGAATATTGCCCCTAAATCTCATAGCAACTTTATTTTGTCAGCAAATAGCTTTGTTTGCCATTTGTATGTGTGTGTTCAAGAGTGTGCGTGGGTTTTACAAAATTAAAGTTCTTGTGCATTTTAAAATTATGGAGCCACTTTAGAAGAGATTTGCAGGGAAAGGATGATTAATTATATTTTGTCACTTCATAATTATCCATACTTAGTCTTATGCTGTAATTATTTTTCATGTTTTTGAGTTTTTCTGTTGTTAGTCTTTAATAAAAGATAATCAACAACTCATTAGGATCCTGGGGGAAGGCAGAATGGGAGGGAGGTAAGACAGAAGGACCAAGATCCACTTTTCCCTGCAAAGTTTTACTGCACATCATTATCTTTGTTTCAATTCATCTGTTCTTGCCAGGATATAGTTTGATTTGTTTGTGCTCCTTTTGTTGTTGGTCCTCAGGCAGATTATCATATCAGGTTTACCAGCATTGTGTATTGTTCTTAATTTTCCCTAATGAAGGTCCTATTTGAGCCCTGGGGTCTGGTTTGGCTCTGCTGCGTTCAATTGCACATGTGTGGAAAGCTGCTCTGCCCCATTTGGTGTTCCTTGTAACTGGTCTCGTTCTGCTTCTGCCTGGTATTTCCTGTTGTTGTTTACATGAAACTGCACACTTTCTAAGTAGGAATACTTCACACTGTGTTATGTTTATGATACTTATTTAGTTTGCAGATTTAGGCATATATAGCATTCTTTATTTGGAAACTTATCACATGAATGGCAAATTTGGATACATAGAATTTAAAGGTAGAATTGAATTTTCCCATTTCCAAAAGCACAAATCCCCTTTGAGGGTGAGAGGTCCTTACCTCCCCAGAATGGAAAAAGAAGCATGTGCTTCTGCAGAGGGAAAGTGAAGCCCTTATTTAACTCCTTTGTTTAGGAGGAATAGAGACTCTCTGGGTCATTATTTGGTCTGGAAGGCCTGGCTTGACCCCTAGAGTCTGAGTTAGGTGCCCACCTTCCATATCTCACTATAACACTGCACATATTTATCATATCTTGGATTCCATCATATGATGTTGGTTGGAAACGGTTCAATTCGCTGGTTCTCTCATGAGACTGCAGTTTCCTATAGGCTGGAGACTGCATTGTGTCTGCTTCCTCTCCACCAGGTTATGTTCTATCAATTCTTCCCATTTAAGGCCAAACTCAATCTGTTTTATCACCGAAATCTCACTGACCATACCAGCCCTCAGTGTTCTCTCCTACCTGTTAACTCCTGAAATGGATTTCTGCGACATTCAGTCTTATACTGTTTGCTTCACTTTCTACTTCTAATATAATGTTCATGCCTTCTATTACTTTCGACTAGTTTATAATGAGATTGTATTAATTATCATTGCCAGCCTCCCACGACATTGTGCCAAGCACAATACTATGTATACATTTGTTTATTCATTCTAAAACATTTGGTTATTCAAACAACAAAATACCCATTCCTTCACATATATGTATATATTATGATTTGTATGATGCATATGATATACATAAGTTTATGTGTACATGAGTGTATGTACACATATGTATAAATATAAATGTATATATAAAAATGAGTGTATGTGTACTACACACAAATAAAAATGCATATATATAAAAACATATGCACATGAGTGTATATATACATACATATAAGTATAAATGCTTATATACTTTGTCCAGGAGAAACAGAGATTATCTAAAGCATTATTCAGTCTGGGATACTTGTCTTGATGCCTATAGTCTTTGTTAGGTGCCCTTTTCCATACTCCATGAGTGTATTCATCATATCTTAGATTCTACTGAATTGAAAATCATTTATATATGTATATGTGTGTGTATACATATGTGTGTATCTCCTACTGCATTTATTGGCTACAAAATACATTTTAAGTGTTAAAATTCATTTTATTTTTAATATTATTAAACAGATCCAAAATATCTTTCCTCTTGAGAGTCAATGATAAAAGCAGCTCTTATCATCATTATAAATTTTAACTTTTATAATAACTAGTTAAATGATTTTAATAGGAATTGGATGATATTGGATATTTAACACATATTTCTTTAAAATTATGCTTTATTGTCATATGTTTATGAGTGTGTATTTTATGCATTTTAGGTATAGTTGAAGTATACTTTAAATGCCAGGGAAATGCTAAGAAAAATTAGCATCATCAACATTAATGAAGACAGGGATTTAATCTTTGGAGTATAATTACTTGCACAAAAATGCTTGCACATTTATTGAAAATGTTTTAATCCCTTTTCTAAAGCTGACTGCCACTTTCATCTTGTGTCTTTTTTTCCAGGCTGCTTCCATTTACCTGTTTAATCTCTTTTATTAAACTAACCATTACCCGTAAGCAACTACTCTCAAATCATCTATGTTGAGGCATTTTAATCTATTGATTGCATTCATCTACCATTATTCAAAATTAATCAAGTACATTTAAGTCCCTACTCCCCCCATTTCACTTTAATTTCCCTTATAACATATCATCTTCTTTTACATTTAATGCCAGCAAAAGTTCATATAACGGTAATCCTCAATTTCTCTTTTATATTTATCCATTTCTGAGTACACTGAAGTTCATCATTACTAATTAGATGTTTTCCACATCCCACTGCAACTTAGTTCTCTATTGTCTTATTGACAAATTATAAGTTCTGTCCTTGTAAATTTTGTGTGATCCACTATTATTTTTAGCAATGTTCCATTTGAAGTAGAACCTAGTAATAATCAGACAGTGCTCTTAAAAAATGAATAAACTATCCTTTTGTAAGAGTTGGGAGTTAGGGGAGAGGGAAGATAATGAGTGTATTTTCGTGCTTTCGTTTTAGCCTAATGATTTGGAGATTTAACAATACACAAATGAAATACGGAAAAGCTAAAGAACATGTTGCAACCTTACCTGTTGATCAAGTGCTCAACACTGATATCAATTAAGTACTTGAAACTCTATCAAAAAGGGGAGGATACATGCAATTTCTCACTACGTATTTTTTCTGTTATCTCCACAGAATACCTGGGATTCACATGCGTTTTTCTCACGACTTAATAATGACTTTAAAAAACCACAGCAAGGCATGGCATGCATGCCTTGGGGGACACTAATGTAGAGCCTAGGGACAGAATGAGGTATGTCAGCTTCTAGAAGAGTATTTCTCAAAGTGGGTTCACATAGTACTAGTCTTACAAGATGCTCCAGGACTAAGGGTTTTATGTCAGATAAGATTTGAACAGATTTGAAAATAAGTCAAGTAGTAAAGAAATCTCTACATATTCAACCATAGAATTTTCACCCCTTTATCTTCTTCTTTATTTTAAATATACCTATTAAAATTCCATAGACTGTTTTGAGAAAAATTAGAATATTGGATAATGTGATGGGGTGAAGGGAAATTAATGAAACTAGTGCAGATTTTATTGCTTGTGAATTTTTTGGAAAGTCTTGCTTCAGGCCTCTTTTCCCTTCGTTCAAAAACATTAATCAAAAAGATACTTTTCTAGAGATCAGGGCCAGACTTCACAGAAGATACTAATCCATTTATGAAGGCAAAATCCATTTCTGTTTTAATTACTCTGAATCTTTAATTCTTAGCATAATATCTCAACGCTTGCTTGCAAAAGGAATGCATAAGCAAACAACGATAAAAAAAAAAAGAAACTAGTTTGTCAGAAACAAATTGTTCATAGATGTTCTCTAGAAAAACATTATCTAAAAATGGACCAAAAAATGTCTGCTACCCAGAAGCTGTATCCACCAAGGCATTTTATAGACAAAGGGTGATATGGTGCTGTGACCTAAGGGCAGTTACAAGGGCCTGCAAATTGGAGGTTGACCTGAGCCCAAGGTCATTGTATTTGAATTATAAAACAAAAGCATCTTTCCTTTATTAATTACAAAGATAACTGAATATATATATATATATATATATATATTTCTTGTAGCTTGACAGCTGGAAGGAGAAAATGTGTTGACTAGAAGATGCAAAGGAAGTCACCTTTGTAGTTCTTTCTAAATTAAATGCACAATCATACAAGTGTCTTGCGTCTGTCACTTGGATTCTTGACAGCTTTGCAACTCTTGTGTACCAGATTCCTTCCCTGGTCCTGAAGAAAATTCCTTCTGAGGGTGAAGACCAAAACAAAATGCTAAATTCATCGAGGTGAAAGAGTCCTTGAGAGCTTTTGGAGATGGCATATAACCTCCCCACCTATGCCACGAATCCCAGCCCCCTCCCTGTCCCACCCTTAGCAAGTCTTTCCACTTGCCTTTTCTTTTGAATTCTTATGGCAGTCTTCTGTTACTGCAGTTTTATTTCACATCTCTGCTATAAAGTGAAATTTAGCATGAACTCTCCTGATCGCTTCTTTGAAAGAGATAAAATACATTTTCACAAGTTGAGGACTTTAAATATTATTTGTTGTTTAAATGCTTTCTTGTAACATTGATATATCTTTTCTCTAGCTCATGTACAATAATTAAGAGAGAATAGTGAAAAGAAAATAGAGCACAGTGTATCTTTAATAAACTTTTCTGGTAACTTTGCACTTCCGCCATTTGCAGGAGATTCCATGGTACACTCAGACTCAATAGAGCAATGATTGTTTTGTAATTCCTCTACCATTTATCATACTGGTAACTGATATATTTTTCTTTAACCACATGTATTATATATTACCATTGTATTATATTAAGACAGCATTATTTGTAATTATTTTAATGCTATTTTATTTTCTTATTATTAATCTAAATTAAACTCTGAAATGTATTGTCCACTTACCATGTATTTTTAAAAATATTTAAAGTTTTCTTTTTTTTCATTTTCCTGTTGCTACGATTATTAATTTAAAGAGCTCAAAAATTCTTTTTATTTTTACAGAGCATCTGATCCTGTAATTGTACTTAGTGAAAACGAATGAGCCAAGAAGTTTGTATTCTATCTATCTGAAGGCCTTTGTGGGATTGGGATGATCAGATCTGTAAAGTAGTGCTGATGGAGTGGGATCTATAATTTCAAATGCTTTTAACATTTCATCAGTGACTTTTAGTCACTACTATAATTTCTATTAATCAATTTCTATTAATCGCCACCAACCCATAACCAAATGAGAAAATGAGATTATGCATTTGGCCACAAAATATTAATGTAGAGTTCTGAAAGTGACAAAATGGTCTGTTTTTGATTTGTCTACAAGCAAGTCTGTTTTACATAAATGGCTTTTTTACAGATTTGAAATGTGAATATATTTTATTTTTTTCCCAGTGAGTACACAATACACAATTCTTTGACAATACTATTAATCAATTTTATGCCGATTTCTTTTCCGATCTAACAACATCAAATGAAACACATTAAGATTTTGGACACTGTTTGGTGACTTAAACAAACTACAGTTAAAAAAAAAGTACATCTATAAAACAAAGTATAAAAAGTCTACCCACGGCCACAAAATCCCTTATCTTGCAACACTTTAAAGTCACAATAAATGCTTTTGAAAATTATGAGATAAGAAAAAATTTAACTTCATTAGTAAAAATTATGGTGTTTCATTTGAAGTACATATCGCAGAGAAGCAAAATAAAAGTAACTTCACCTCTAAGATAATGTGGAAAGACATGTTGCTTTACACCAATTCTTGTCTTGTAATTCTATAAATACAATATACAGAAGCAGATGAACAAATCAGTGAATGTTACAGTTCTGCATATCTTTAATACTGACACACAATCACTTTCCAGTGGAGAAACCACAGTTAAGAGCTCATTGGTATTATAATTATGTTGTCAATGGACAATTACATAACTTTGTTGAATAGAAATTTGGAGGTGTTCTATTAAACTCATACAAACTTTCAACTCAAATCCCATTGAAGGTATATTTAGATAGCCAGAGCATTAGACTATGACATAGAACACCATTTAATGTTTTGTTACAGAGAAAGTCAACTTGCAATGCTTTTACTTCCCTTTGGTTACAGGATATCTTAAATGTTGGTCTGGATTTTCCTATATTCTCCTTCGAACTGGATTCAAATCCTGTGAAGAAATCAATTGTTTTCATGCCCCCGTACTATCCCACCTTACTTTAAATCCAGGATCGGGAAGATTTGGAGAAGGGGTACGGGGCCTCTGCCTGCATACACTGAGGCACACCTGAGTTGGGGCACTGATTCGGCCATGGCCCCAGTTGCAGACCTTGCATGTTAAGAATGGAGCTGTGCTTGTGTTGGGCGTGACTGCATAGCAGCGCTGCCAGTGAGTGCAAGGTAAGATTATATTCTCTCCCACCCAGGCTTCCTTCTGACAGCTTATGCAGGCTTCTGTTTAGACCTGCTCAAGAGTGAGCTCTGTGAATTTCCACATTCATTTAACTGGCTTCAAAAATGAAAAAATTCATGGTAGCTCTCATGATACTCTGACTTATCCTTATCGGACGTTTTTTACATAAAGCAAGTTGACAAAGGCTTTTGACTTTTGGTAGTGTTCCCGAATTCGTGTGAATCGCTACGGTATTTTTTCTTGCTTTATAGCTACGGAGGAGGATATTTTGGGTGCAATATTAGACCGAAATCAATTAATTTAAAACCAGACTTAACAGAGGATGTGAACTATTGTAAAAGAACATTCCAAGTAACCATAAGGCCTGATATAATCTAACCAAAACAGTTAATTTTTATGCACTGAAGACAATCAAAAAGGTACGACGCTCTGCCCTGCATTACTCCAGAAGCCACCTGCATACACATACTCTGTTTTTGAAGTCTTAGTTTATTAGTCACATACACCTGCCAATTACCAGGGGTAAATGTTTATGTGTAATATGCGTAATGAATTAAAGTTTTAGGCTAAACTGGGTTATAGAGGAGCATAAAGAGGAAAGAAAAACAAACAAAACTTTGCTTTTAAATAGAAAGAGGTGAAGTAGGGAACTGCATAAATAAAGAATTAAATTCCTCACATCTTAGAGCTGTGAATAAGTATGTACTCATTCTTCACAGAAACTTCTCATCTTCCCCAGTCTCTCTGTCCCAGAGAAATCAAACTGCATTAAGGTTCAGGCACTGATGGTGGAAAGTTGATAAAGGGATGAGTAAGTGGGTCTCAGAGTTTTCTTTCTCTTCTATGAAGAAATGAACTACATGGGACCAAGAAGATGTTGGTCCCATAAAGAACATTACGTTCCTCTACTCTTGCCTGTGTTGATGCAGTCTCGGGGAATAAAAAAGATGGAAACATTTAACTATGTCCTTCCTTTGCTATAACAATATGACACACAATTGGTGACTGAGCCAATAATGCACGGAGTATGAACTGTCATTCAAACTGGCCCCATATTTTAGAACTGATTCTAATCATTACATTGAATATTTTTCATAGTACCAACTACTGAACACATCATAGGAAAAACATGAGAAAGTATAACTAGAGATAGAATTTACAATTGTGTAGGCAGCACATGGAAAAATGTCACAAGTGGGAATTTCAGGAAAGTTTGGGAAATTCAGGAAAGTTCTCTTCTACTTGAATGATTGACTATACATGTACAGTAGCTAACATATATTTCAAAGTCATATTCATTTGGATGATACCTGACTGATGTTCAGGAACTTCTTGTTCTCAAAGTCGTGTAAACAAATGAGGCAGGACACTGTTATTAATGTCCACTTACGAGGTTTGGTTTATTTAAAAAGTGTATAAACATGCATTTTTCTTCTTTAGAATTTTTCTTTTCGATTTACTCATTCAAAATGGGTCAAACATATTTTAGTTGGTAGCCAATTTTTGAGAATGTACCATAAAATATTTATTCCAATAACTCTACTTACTGTGAACTGAACATACTCTGAGCACTGCTTTTTAAGCACTTACAATTTGGCTATATATTTGGTGGCATAACTTCACTTCTTAATCAAATAAAACACAAAATTGTATATAGACTGCATTATTTTTAAAAAATCATGAATTTAAGTGATGCAGCTCTATCCTCTAGTGTGTACTGTACATGTATTAAAAAGATGAAACAAGATATTGCAATAGAGTTTTTGTATTTGGAAGCAGCTCGAGTATGTCCTAATAATAAATTGCTTCTTTAACTATTTGCTAGATACTCTAGAGTTCATTTTGTTTGTTTCCTTGGGGAACTTCATATTATATTCTGACTTAATGAATTGGAGAGATTAGTTATGGTAATTCAGAAAATGCTTTTTTAAAAAAACTGTAATATAAATACAGCTCTTGTGAAACACCTTAATTTCCTCTTGCTTGTTGTAGTTCTCCAATGGGTCAATTACAATGACAGGTAAAGCTGATTCTAAATATAACTTTAATTTTTTTTTTAAGCAAGTTTAGTACATCATTGCTACCTGTATTTTTTAATGCCTATTCAGTCTTAAGACTTCAACTTCCTTCTTTTGACCCCTGCTTTTGTCAATAGTAAAAGCCACCTTTCTGCTTTTTTTTAATTGACTCAGTCGCTGATGTTCCAAGAAGACTTCGCCAACACCCCTGTTCCTTTGCATCTTTCCTATTTCTACACCCCAACTGAAACCCCCCTAACGTGATCGGTTACAACCAGCATTATCCAACCTAGCTTACAGTACAGAAACTCCCTTCACATTCAGTCTTTTTCTTCATGTCACGAGGAGTAGAGATTTGTGCTTATCACCAAATAAAATTGCAGTGCAAAATTTAAACATAAAAGTTACACAATTAAAAGTTAATATACGGCACCACAGCCTATTAATTCACATATAGTACAACAGACCAATAAGAACGGACAATAATATGAACAGAGCTAAAAAGAGTGAGCTTGCATAGCAATGCACAAAAGAAATTATATACAGAGGAAAATCCTTTTCTTCCTGGAGGGCGAGCTTTGTTTTCTTTCTTTTTTTATATACTCCTGACAAGAAAGAGTTAAGGTGGGTGGTGTACTTAAGAGAAGAACACAAGTAAAATATCTGTGGGATATGTGTGGCTGTGTGTCTTTACATTGCATTTACAGTTCTTTTAATAGTACATAAATAGAAATTGTTCATTGCACTGTTTAGTGTCATCACTTCCATGAGTTCAGACCTGATGGTCCTTCAGAGCAGCTTTGCATGTCTCCTCTCAGTTACTCTATAAAGAGATTTAAAAAAATCAGAAATAAGTTTACATTTAAAGTATTCTTTATCTTGATCAGCGTAACAAAAAGCAAAGCAAACAGATAATAGATGAAGATAACATCTTGGATTTTGTGAGGTTGTGAATTTAAAAAATTATACTTATGGAAAGTGAAAGAAAAAAACACTGTAAAATTTGGAGACAAAATCTGAGTAGATCATTTTTGCACTTCTTATGAGTGTATAATTACTCCAATATAATAGTTAAAGAAAAATCCAAGTAGTCCTGAATCAAATGAAAAATTATAAGTGTATCTTAATCAGATTATTAATAGACAACAGTAATGATAACTTCCATTAATAAAGAAATTTACAGTTTTGAAAGTACTTTCACTTTCATTATCTCATGGCATCCCCCAGTCTGTGATGTGAGCATAAGAGTAATACGATATTTTAGATAAGGAGGTAGAGAAATTAAGACGGTAGTTTACTTTCTCTTCTCATATAACCAGTAAAAGTTGACAAGATTGGAATTCAGGGCTATTCCTTCAGATAAACTGAATTCACGGAAGCAGTTGAAAGTATTCAGCAAGTATAATTCTGACATTGTATAGTGAAATTGGTAACTTTCATGATGAAATTAACACAGAGTTCAATGTTTTTTACTGTGTGTGACGTACTGTGACATCCTACTTTTCTCTAGTATTTTATACTTGGAAAGTAGTTTAGTTATATTAACTACCAATGACAGTTCTTTATCAAAAGAGAAATTTATTTATATGTTATTATAATTCAAATATTAAAATTAACTAAAATCAAAGATCAACCTTTCAAGGTTGACTGCCTAAATTTAAAAAAATAAATAAATGAAGAGCAACTAAGGAATGAGGAATTCCCAAGGAAGTTCTTTAAAACTACCAAAGAGCCAACATTTCCTTATTAAATAAGAAAGAAAAGGCAAAGAAAACTACAAGAACTATATTTAATTAATTTCTAAGTATTAAAATTAATTGCCTAAATTATGCAATTTTTGCACAGAATAATTCAAACGAAAGAGAAAAATGTTTATTTGACTGATGTAAATAGCAATGGTCTTTATTATAACCAAACCTACTCAAAATCATGATTTTTTTTCTCATAGTAAAGCAAGCTTTCTATAATTTTGAAATTTGTTTATTGTGGCAATGTCATTGTAGGGGTTCAGGACATGCTACGCCAAAATATGGTACCTTGGCATACCTTAAGGTGAGGGAGTTTGGAAAAAAAAGCAGCAGAAACAGAGAGGTCACTGTGACCACTCCCACCTCATCTGTCCCTGAAGGATCATAAAAACTCCTGTGTGACAGGTACCCACCCTGTAGTACCAGGAGGAAGATAGTCTTGTCACCAGAGATGGGGAATTGGGGGCTGAGAAATCTGTACAAACAAACCTTATTAAACTAATCCTTATCTTCTCAGTTGCCTCTTCACCATTTACTACCCCTAGCCCAAACCTCTCTGTCTTACCAAATTTAAACGCATTTATTGTTTCTTTGTCTAAAGGATTGAAAAGCTTCCTGCTCTGGTCACTTTGAGTCTTCATTCTCTTGTGAAGGCTCCATGTTCATGTAAAAATTCAATAAAATTTGTATGCTTTTTTCCTGTTAACTATCTCATCAGTTTGTTTTTCAGACCCAGTCAGAGATCCTAAGAGGGTCAAGGAAAACTTTTTTCTGCCTTACGTTATTAACCCAGTCGTCTTTCTGAATCACCATAGCCTTTTAAACGTCCTAAAGCACTTACATAATTCACCTGTAAACTGTCCTTGACTATTTGAGCCCATATATCCTATGTCAAGAAGGTCGCTGGCATTGCGCTGGTGGCTTCCCCTCAATGCCTCGGCTTTCCTAGGTCCAGTGGATCCCTTAGAAGAAGCCGTTCCTGATGAGCTGTGACCCCCTGGAGATGGGAAACTGGGCTTGCTGTAGGGCACCAAGGTCTCCTCTGAAAAAAGAAACACAAAAGGTTGAGTTGAACAACAGTGTGGAGGCAAAACAAACTTAACTTTAAATACTAAGCTCAAGCTAGGCTATTTTATGATTCCATTCTTCAGTAAAATTAAAAATAAGTTTAATAAGGCCCAAATAGTAAAGGAATTTCTATGTGCAAGCAACATTTCCTACAATAGGAACTGAGGCAGGATTAAATTAAAAGAGATCTTGGAATAAGTATCTAATGTTATATATTATTTGCAAAATTTAAACCCAGTTTAAAAGATATTTGCATACAATAACCATATTGTTTAAAGCATTTCTGAGATTAATTTCTGGGTTCAAAGAGGCTGCAATTTACTTTTTTCATTAAGAAGGAAGGAACATGGTTTGTGTTTTAGTTTAAATTATGGCAACATTTTCTCAATCAACTTAGATAAAGAAGTATATATCAGTGTAATAAACTAGGCTTTTAAAATTTCTATTGCTTCTTTGGATAGAAATACATTATTTGAAAAGCTGTGTATTTCCTTAAAAGAAAAAGAGAAACTCATTCATTTTAATAATGTCCATATTCTTTTTATGTACCATCTCTCTAAAAATAATTCATGATGTGCATTACTAAATACTTAACACTGAAATAACTTTTTTCTTTCTCTCTTTTTTTGCTTTCTTTCTTCTTTCTTCCCCCCCCCCCTTCTCTCCACCTCTCTGTTTTTTCTTTCTTTCTAGGTATGGGTTATTATTACTGTGATTAGATGACTGAAAAAAATACTGACTGAATTTAGTATTTCTCTTTTTAGATAGTCTTTAATCACAAGGGTCACGTGATTTTTCTCTCACAACCGTAAGCATCCTAAATGTTCCACTAAATCTAGATACTAATATTATCATCTTTTGGCTTTTTTATAACTGTATCTTCTTAAACCTTAAGCACCAAGTTGTGACAAAACATAATTATTGAAAATGCATGAGTAGAGGACATATCCAGAAAAGTCCGAATGAATAAAAGAATGTGTAAGGAAACTCAATTGTGTGTGTTGTGTGTGTGTGTGTGTGTGTGTGTGTGTATGTTTTAATACTCAATGAATCCTGACATAAGAAGAGATGTTCTAGAAAATCCATTTCTATAAGTGGGTCAACATCCCCCTGCCAAAAAAATCCAACCACAAACCATGGAACTTATTTTGTGACATTTCCAGGAAGTTTGAGTTATAAACAAAAACATTTCACATTGAAGTGTTATCAACTAAATTTAATCCGTTGGAGCAAGTGCAGGCTCCAGTTTAACCTTTTCTAATATGAGAATTCTGTAATTGCCTGTTTATTTGCAACTTTGTTATTTCCATTAATTTACCTATTTGACTGAAGCAATTCTCTCAAAATGACTAGCTACTTCAGTCAAAATGAACAAACGGTTGAAGACAGAGATTCAACTGACACTAAAGATGAAATTTAGTGGTCTAAAAGTACTCAATACAAACAATAAAAGGCAAAAGAAACAAAAAAAAATGAAATGGTCTCTTGAGCTCTGCAGATGAAGCCTGGAGGTCTCTTGAGCTCAAAGACCCTATGCAGAGGTAAACTTGAGGAACAACCCTCACTGAACTGACTCAGGCTTAAGGGATGTGCTCTTTACACCTTACATCTCTGCTGCGGAATTCCAACTTCAATTAGTGATTCAAAGCAAACGCATTTCAGATGCCCTTAAACAACTGGCATTTCCAAGATACCTGGTAGAAAAAAAAAATGTAAAAGTCCACACTTTCTTGGGACTGTGCAGAACACACCTGGTCCAACACCTTGTTTGTGGAGGGCTTTCCGTATGTCTTCTTGGCGTTCTGTGGAGTTTATCCATTCCTGGGTTTGTCGCTGCCACTCTAGGGATGTTTTAGCTGGACAATCCAAAGAGCTCTTTGTGTCTTCTAAGTTGGATGCTTGCTGTCTCTCCAGAGAGCTTCCTTTTCTCTCTGTTGAGTTTTCCACGTTACCAGCATGCTGGCTCAGGCCTATTTGCTGCCTTAAACCCTGACCGGGAGGGGGATCTGGTGGTGGTGGAAGATCTAAAAATTTTGAATAATGTTTAGAATGGACTAAAATGTAATGAAAAGTACAGGTTTTAATTCAAGATGAAGAAAAAACCCTTGCCCTCCTCCAGGTATCACCTATGCGAAATGAATTTGGGGGAGGAAAAGGTCAGTTATTTATATCTAAAATGCACATTATTGATCTCTTTGCTATCTTTTGATCACAGTGTCTTTGAAATAAAATCAACTGGCTTTATCCAACTATTGTACATAGAGAGTGTTTTCAATTGCACATTGAGGCTGATGTTCAAGGTGTAAAGAGCAGTTTATGGTTTCTCCATCTTTAATCCATTGTCCACTGCCACCTCCCCAAAGTAGAAATACCAAGACACAAAATGAATAGAAATCCTAACAGCTGTGTTAATAAAAGGCCCTGGGAATAATAAAAGCTGCCCTGCCAATCTCCATAGGAAATGTTGCCCTTGGGAAATTAAGAACTGTATGCCGTATCGTATACAGCATATGACTGCTCTTATCCGTGTGCGTGGCACATTTAGCAACAGTCAAAGGGTTAAGCTAACATTTATTAAATGCAATTAACATTCTGCCTGACAACCAATTCTGGCTGTTCGTTTCATGAGTTAGCTAATGAGTTACAACTAATATATTATAATCTTCCAATGTATTAATTTTAATAAGTAATAACCAATGTTCAGAGTTTAGATAGAATATGCTTCATGGTGCTAGAGTAGACAATGCATCATGAAAATCTGAGATGTAGTGGAATAGATAATTTTTCATAAAAGCTCTTTACATTAAATATCAGATACGAAAAAACTAAAAGTTCAAATACTCAGCTAATTTTTCATTTTTCTTTTACTAGCTTTTCATTCCATGATACTTTTACATTTTGAATGTCTTTAGTTGTGAAATCATAGTCCCTTCTTTCATATTTCTTTAAGTATTATAGTTCTATTACCTAATTTATACTATTATACTAGTCCTGAAATTACTTTATGGAAGATTTTGAAATCTTCTAAACATTCTAACATTCTTTTGGATTATTTTCTTCTCATTTTTCTGGAATGCTGTTGCAAACTGCTTTGTTCATCCTTAAAGTATCAGTAATTATGTTATTTGTTCACAAAGATCAAATATCATGGACAATATACATACTTATATCATTAATAGAGGATACTGTATATAACATAGGTAATTATTTCCCAGGCCATTTTAGTAATGATGCACTTGTTTCTAATAATATTGCTCATGAAATTTAAAAGGGGAAAGTATAAATTTCTTGTGTACAAACCATAATTTCTTTAAGGAAGGCTAAGTTACTCCTTTTAAAGACTTTAGTAAGAAGCTTCATATTCTCTTTTATGAACAAAATAATACCGCCCTCCATTGAACCAACAATGAAAATCTCCTCCGTATCTGCTTTGGGAGTTCCCACATTGGAGCAACATTCCCAGTTCTTATGTATGTCCTCTTGTTAGATTATGAATCACTAATTATTGAAGGGAACAGGTTTTCCATCTGGGAGAATAAAGTTGCAATTGGAACATTTCTTCCAAAATGAAGAGCTAATCCAATACTGAGAAAACTGTTTGTTGAATAATCCACCAATGAGTTTGGTATTTTCTTTATATTCAACACTGACTCCCTTCAGTTTGTATTATTATAAATATAAATTAATTATTTCATTTGAGTAATTGGACTTAAGACTGCCAGTTGGGGGGAAATTATTATATTTGCTTCTAAAATAACATATCTTTTCACCGATTTTTATTCTCCATCAGAGCAGCTTAATTTTTCAAATGGCCAAAATGGCATCTGCTTATGCTAGCTAAAATTCTGATTACTATTTAATTTAACCTGAAATCATATGGCTACGTAATTAAGTAATATCCTTGGAGTTTGTATAGTCTAAGAAGAAAGAACATTGAAAGCACATTGAAATAAACAAATTGGAAAAAAGATGAGATTAAGAATGGCTGTGGAAAAAATAAAAGTATGTAATCAAATATGTTTACTTAAATTAAATTTATTATTCATTTCTCTGTTGATTCATTTCAACTAACTCAATTCACTAAAGAGTCTCTGGCTGGCCTACTGAGGATTTGCTATTGTCAGGCACACAACAGTTCAATGATATATGTGCCATTATTATACTCTTTTTTTTAAGGTAAGAAAAAAAGCCATAAAGAAATAGTATCTCCAGCCTGGGTCTCTCCTTCCATGAACTCCAGACTCACCTAACTAAATCCATACTGGAGAGTTCAGCTTTGATGTTTAGAAAGTATCTCAAATTTCACACATGAAATCCGAGCTCTAGATCTTCCTCCACAAACTATACTTCCTCTCTAGCGTTCCTCGTCTCAATTACTACAAGTTGGCCATAACTTTGGAGTAATTTTTGGCTTCCCTGCTTTACAGCCTTTATTAATTTCATCAACAAAGGCTGTGGGCTCTGCCTCCAAACTATACTCAGAATTCAACATTTCTCATTGCTTCCACTGATTCTAGCTTGACATGAACCTTTAGCATCTATTCCCTACATTACTTCCACAATTTCCCATGTGGTTTCTGTGATTCTACATAGAAGCACGTTCAGTCTATCTCAACCTAACATCTAGAATGACTTGTTTTTTAATAAAAATATAAGGAAAATCCTGTTACTCCTCTGCCTTAAACACACACACATGCGCGCGCACACACACACACACACACACACACACACACACACACACGTACATACCATCAGTGGTTTCCCACTCAAAGTAAAGAGCCAATGTCCTTATAGAGACTTAAAGGTCCTACAGAATGCTGGTCCTCACTTACTTGTCTGACTTCACAGTCTATTTTGTTGCTCTCTCTGCTTCAGTCACACTGCTCCTCTTCCTTTTTATCAAATATTTCAGGATTCCACTTGCTGTTCTCATTTCCTGGAATGACTTTTCCTCAGATATCATCATTGCTCTTTCCCTTGTAACCTTCCAGTCTTTTCTCAAATGTCGTCATCTTGGTAAGTCCTTCCCTGAGCAATCTAGTTTAAAACTTCCCCCACTTCTATATTTCTCAACTTCCTTCCTATGTTTTTTTTTTTTTTTCTCCATGACACTTACAAGCGTCTTGTATGCTTTTATTTTTCACTTATATATTTATGTTGGTCTTTATCTATCTTCTCTCACTAGAATGTAAGCTACAGGAGGGCAGGGAATTTTGTCTGTATGGTTCCCATTGTGCCTGTCATTTGGTATGAGCTTAATAAATATTTGAATGAATAGATTAATGAATAAAGAAATTTGCTCAATGGTCAAAGCTAGTCCATGGTAGAGCTGGAAAAGAGCCCCTTCTCTGAATAGACAGTAGGGTGAGGGAAGGACAGGCTGGAAGGAGATGGGAAAAAAGGCTGATAGATAGAGAACTACCTCTCTGCCTCCTTTGTTTAGCATTGGTCAATGTATTTGCTTTAAAGGATATTCTTTGGCTTATGCAAATGCAATAGATGATTTGAACTGAACAATGTCTGTTTAGGTGAGACTTTATCCAAGGGAGAAGAACATTCCTTAACATGTATGTGAGTTTTTGCATAGTCTTTGAGACAGAGACTGAGGTTGCTTACCACTCCCAATTCCTCCATTGGCCACAAGGGAAGATTACTTTCCCACTCCAGTAGTTAGTTTGATGCCATGTGACAGAGTTCTTGCCAATGAAGAGGCATGTACCACTTTCAGGACTAGCCATAGAACCTCTCAAATAATCACCTACGTTCTGTCTTCCCCTCACTCAGAAACCATCAAGGTCCCATCTTGGAAATAATGGTGTCTCAATATTTAAGAAGCATACACCCTTACACTACAACTTAGAGGAGAGTCACCTGACTTTTATAAATCACTGTGTCCATGAGAAATAAACGCTTAATGTGCTAAGGCACTGAGGGGATAGAAGCTGTTTGGTATAGCAGCTAGCAATAATTACTCTGATTAATGTACTCATAAAACACTGTTCTAAAATCTATAATGCAAAAATTTTACGGTAAAATGTCTATACATTAAGTGCTACTAAAGAGCAACCTTCCTCAAAAGAACAGTTTGATTTTATACACAAATGTTATAAATTTATTACTGATGCATGGATTCATACCATACAAAAGCTACGACATATACATCTGTGGTAAAATAACAAAATCCTTAAGGGTAATCTGTAGAGTGCTATCCAAAATAAATGTCCCTGTATCATAACTAAAATGTCTTTGGATCAAACACTTGGAAAGATATGTGAGCCAAAATTTGCTTTGCAATATCACCACTTCCAAAATGTATCTACTAATAGCACCTAATCCATAACCTTTTTTGGAATGCCAGTAAATTTGAAACGTTAGGAACCTATTTGCTTTTTAGAAATATAAGCAACATATTGATCATGCTTTAAACTAGGAGGTAGCTTGTTTTAACTAGACATTCTGAAGAAAGCTTGCAAGGAAAGTGTTTTAGGAAGGAAGAAAAGAGCTCTCTATTTTGCTGATTTATATTTTATATCTTCCACATATTCTGCACACGATCTTCAAACATTTTGGAAAAGCCACAGAAAACCCATATTGTCCCTGGATTTTTTCCTCTCTCCATGACAGTCATATCAGGAAAATTACACAAAATTATTAATGCTGCGATTTGTAACTAGAATATCAGTGGGAGTAGTCCTTTTTATTTAGAGGGAACAAGATGAACGCTTCAAGTGCTCAACTAATCTTTAGATCATCTGGGGCAGAAAGGAGGTAATAAGCATTTTTGCTCACCACAGGATATCCACTTATAGAGAATCAAAATCTTGATTGTACCCTTACCCTTGCATTCCCTAGAAACACTTTCCAATGGGGACAAAGTAAGCAGGGAAGATAAGTAAACCTGAAGGCTTTTAGACCAAGTTATTTTGGCTTTTAAAATCTTCTTAGCATTATAAAATGACAAGAGAAAGCACAACGGTGGCTGCCAGCTAAGGACCTACCCCCAAACCAATAAAGAACAAATACTTCTTTTCCAACTAAGCCTCATTCTGTCCTGTAATGATAAGTCTAAGAGACTGAGATGAGTGCGCAGAACTCAGTTATAGCTTCTCAAAGCTGACTGCACGTTAGATTCTCCCATGGAGCTTTAAAAATACTCGTGACTGGTTTTCACCCCAGAACAATTAAATCAGAAGCTCCAGGGTATACTTTAAGAGTTCCCAGATGGTTCTAATGTGCAGCTTGGCTAGGTTCATCTTTTTGATGTTTCGTAGTACTATCTCAGGAAAAAGTGTGTGTGCTTGCAGGAGACAGTACAGAGAAGGGGGAAGAAATTTACCTTTGGGTCTGACATTATATTGGGCTTTTTACATATATTATCTTACATATTCCCGAGGATAAAACTTCGGGGTAAATACTTTTATTCCTATATTTAAACATATGAGAATTAAGTTGAATATAGGGCTGATGAACTACTCATTATTGAACAAGGATATCGTCCAGTAATATTTTGTTTCCTGAAACTAGCAGTATTTAAGCAAATACTCAAAGACTGGATGCTATACATAAATAAAGGAATTGAAATAAATCAGCAAGCCATGGCCCATGGGCCAAATTAAGCCATTGCCTGTTTTGTCAATAAAGTTTTATGAGAAATCAGTCACACCCATTCATGTACATTTTTTCTATAGCTTCACAGACACGACAATTGAGTAGTGTTGAGTAGTCTTGACAGACACTTTTTGGCTTGCTAAAGCCAAAAATATTTACTATCTGGACTTTTCAGAAAAAGTTTACTGATCCATCAACCAGATGATCTATAGCATATTTTTAGCCCTGGAATTAATGAAACTAAAAAATTACTAAATTGGAAATCACTACACGGTCTTTTTTTAAAGTGAAATACCATCTAAGATATCTTAATTCAATTTCAAAAATGATCCAACAACATGGCAACTGCAATGCTACTTATGTTTTCTTCCTTAATCTTAAAAAGGAATGTTCACTAAAAAGCACTAATGGAAAATGCCAGAACAGCAGAAAAATCAACATTGCAAAGCAGTATGGCCTGTATTTCTTGGGGCTGGATAATGTAGAAATAATTCCAGATTGTTAAAAAAAAAGAGGGTGTTTTATTGAAACAAGACCACATTGCCAGGTGTTCAGCCTGGTTATATAACAAGGCAATGCCTAATCTACCATAGCTTCTTTAATCTAAGTTAATGATTGCACAGAGCATGTCTTTTCAGTTAGGAGACGAGAGAAGGAAACAAACCTACCATCTGTCATTCCTTCCCTTCGGTGAGGCAATGCTGGTTGTGGGTCCACTCGCCCTCCCTTGTGTTTTTTAGTGGGCCGAGGCCTCTGACTTTGACTCATGGCTGCACTGGTGTTACTGTCAGTAGAAAATGGGCTGGTTGGTCGAGGTCTTTGAGAGGAGGTAAAGGCTTTGCCTAAAAAGTAAACAAAGGGAATGAGGTATAGAGAATGTTATTATAAGACCTTGATTCTGTCTTGTATTTCTGCTCTAAGACTAGCCTCTCAACCTGCCTGGAGATGACATTTGAAGATACAAAATACTGGTGCATCTCCATAGAAAAAAAATATGCCCTGCTGCATTTAGCTTGTCCGATTTTTATAAACAACATACTACCCACTGAAAAAATTTAAACAAGTGAATATGAAACAAAGCCACTAACCAAAAACTCAATATTCCTTGATTATATTTTTATTTAACCTTGACAATCTTAGTAATATTTTCATAGATATAGGCAAATTCATGCAGCTTTTACTCCTTAAAATTAAAGAAGCTATTTCTAAAGTGAATTATGTACTGTCTTATCTGTTTAATCAAATTTCACCCTTGGAATCTTACAAACGCTCTTTGAGCACTGAAAAATGTCCTGTAGTAATTACATTTGAAATTTTACAGGAAAGGTCTGCTCAGATACATATATTTAATTGACCTTACCACCCATACACATACATGATGAATTCTACCTCTCTTAGCAGAAACTCAATAACATTAGTGTATAGTATAGGATAGAGAGCAGGTTAAAATCACCTTGTATATCCAAAGTGCAATAGGTGTTTTCTGATGAATAGTATTGTATCTGAGCAGACTCCAAATTCTCATTGAAAAATGAAATGTGTTATGTCCTTGTCTTGTAGTTTAGTGTACATATACAGGGAAATATATTCTGGCAAAAGGTAAGCTAATGAATTTTCAACATCTTACAATTTTAATAACATGTTTATTATGGTATGAGAGGGTTGGTTTATGTTCATTTATTCTCTCTTGCATGTTTTCATTTCATTCAAAATTACTGTATATAGTTACATTTTAAGTCAATGTGACATGATATCGCTTAATGCTTTATTAGCTATTAGCATACATGCAAGAAATGTACTTGTGCCTTCTAATTTATTAGTTTCCTTGCACTTTCTCACTGTTCTGCTTATAGCTATGCCACAAAAAGCACTCAGGCAACATAAAGTTTCTGACTTATGCCTTAGAAAGCAAGAAAATTCAAATAACCATTATATTACAACTTATTTTAGTTCAGATGCTATATGAAAAATAAACCTCTGCAATGCTTGGAAAATCTTCTTTACTTTGAAGATACCTAGTGCATACTCAAAAGAAATAGTATAACATGATATGATGGTATAATTCAAAGAAAGCTTCCAAGACTCATTTTTATAACTTGAGAGTTTAGTGAAGGGTCAAAGTCCTTTATTTTCTACTATTTGAATACTATTAAGATTTCAAAAATGCATTTAGAGTTTAATTAGTTTGTTTTGTAAGGCAACTCAGTTTAATTCATATATCAGAAGTTTCTTCTATGTGCATTTAAGAAGTACACACAGTCATGTAACAGGATCATGCCAAAGTTATTTTGTTCAGTAAAACAAATGATTACGAAATTACTGATCTATTAATAGAGTGAATCCCACATTTATTTTTGAGTTAATGATCAGAAATGTGAAAAATTACATATTTGGTCTTTTATATTATTATTATTTATTAATTTCAGAAACCAAAATTAGATTGTGATAAAGAGCAACATACAAGTAGTCATCATTTTATCTAACTTGCAAATGCAGTGGGTGTATTTTTAATTAGCATCCTTTAAAACAAATAATAAATTATTGGATTAAAATCTTAACAGCCAAACAACTAATAAGACCATCAGCCATTTGAACTGTTAGACTGACAGCTTCAGACCCATTCACCCCATGCTGAGAAAACCTTCCCAGAAAATGCATTTGCAGAAAGAAATGGGGCAAAGGAAAGTAATGGAGATAAAAGCTGAATAATTTTAATCACTGGGTACATTATTGATTGTGTGAGAATTTTGCAAAGTGCGAATTATTGAAAATTTAATGGCAATCTGAGTTGCAGCTTTGCTGTAGTATAAGAAGGAAGCATATTCCAATTAATCAGCAGAACCATGAAGGGAAAGGGGAACAAAGGATGGAAGGTGGTGAGTAGGAGCCTATTCTTGGCTCTGCAAAGGGGGCATCAGAAGAGAGTTCTGTCTGATAACTGAGCACCCAAACTGTGTTCATGCATATTAAAGAAAACCCTGCAGTCAGACTCACTGAGGAGAAAGAACAGAAGATAAATAGCTCAGTGTCCAAGGACAAGATTCTCTCATGCAAAGAGTGTTGACTCAGTCTACCAACCTGTTCTTGTAAGGCTGGTTCCATCCAGCCTAAAACCAGCTTTATCTGCTGCTGCCACCAGTGCTTGTGCAAAACTGCCGCTGGCAAAGATGGAGCCATCTGAGGAGCTACCTACACTAGATCTATGACTAGAAAAGTTACGGTCCTCATCAGATGCAGAGCCCCATCCATTTACCATTGAACCTAAAAACAAATGTAGTCGTCTAGTGAGTTGTATATATTGGATAGCTCATCTGCTTGTACATAACTATACTAATGAACAAAAGCCTTCACTCCTCACTCTTCCTTGAGGTAAATCGGGTTTCATCAAGACTTCTTTAGCCATGTGCAAGCATCATCCATGTTTTAAACATTTCTAGTGCAGAAGAATTAAGCTCATTTAAGACATGTATCTGTTTTCAACACATGAACAAAACATGCTCTGTATGATTCCGTTCTTACCTTGTTTAAATTGTTACACTATTATTTTCTAAAAGAGAATTGCTATGTATATTTTAAGGCCTAGACTTCAGAGAAAAACATTTTTACTGAAATAAATTATAGTGTGTTTAAAGTCAACTTATCAAGAACTCAGTTGAACAAATAGTGTGAATATATTTTGAATTTAATGCAGACTAGTGATAATTGTCATGAAATCTACACTCACATACTGCAGAAGGGCTAGAATTATTTCAAGAATTTAAAATAAAAATGTAATTGCTCAGGAAATAACAAACACTAATAATCAAAAATGTATGAATAATACCAGAGCAAATAGACTTAGAATATAACAAAAAATTTATTTTTGAAAAGTTCTATTTTTTTCAAAGCTTAGTATGATTTCTTTGTTTTTCAATTACTTTAAGACCTCCAGTTTTCTCTTTAATACTAACCTTTATTTTAGAAAATTAATCATTATAAAGAATACCACTGACATTAACATGGATTTTTCTGCAAAGTGCAACATGGCAATAGAGGAAAAGAATCACAGCTTTATGCGTAAAGAGCTGCAAAATATGATGATATTGAGAAATAATGCTTATTCTTAATTTTTAGCAAGTCATTTACACTTTTATCCTTTTTTTTTTTAGACCAAAGCACACTGAGACGATCTATTACTTAAAACAATTAACATTACAGTATTTATTTAGGTTGTTGTACCATTAGAGTATGACACAATAAAAATACCAAGTGTTGCTTATCCCAAATTTTTAAAAAGAGAGGCACAAAGTATTTATAGGAAGCTAATTTAATATTCCAGAATAAAACAAACACGTATTCACATCAAAGAGACTAAAGTTAAGTGCCATAGATTTTCTTCCCCCTTTACTCCAATATTTAAGAGACAGCAGTAGAGTTAGAAGTGTTGCCACGATAAAGTGTTTGTACTTTTAGTTCAGGTGCCAGGATTCAATAACACGGGTTTATGCACTTTCAAGACAGAGAAAACAGACACTGGAGGGGTTAGAAGGATCAGAGAAGTTAAAAGGGTGCTAAGTGTAGCAGAAAAAGAAAGAGTTTTGATTCTATTTGCCAAAAGCATGGAGATACACTTTTTACTTTCCAAACAAATTCCCTTGACACAGGCCACTGCAAGGAAGCCAAGATAACACCAGCAACTGAGCCTCCTCTGAGAGAACCATTTCTGAGTTAATAATCACAAGTCGAGGACCAGCAGCCCAAAATGAAAGGAGAAATGATGCAATCAGTTTTGCAATATAATGCTACAGTAGATAAGAAAAACATCAAAGTGATTCAGCCAGTGATCACAAAAGAATATGAAACCCTAGAACTGAGGATACTTTGGAAACATGGGAAAGCTCAGTTTTGGTCCCTTCTATGTCCTGTTTTCTGTATTTCTACATGTCTGCTGAAATCTGCAAATAAATCTGTGCCGGCTATTTGAAACTCACTCTCCAAACAAGCATCTCCTTTTCTACATCTCCAGTTTCATTCCTAAGCTCCTCCTAACTGATTTCCTTCTGGTTCCTTCTATCTTCCTCCTTGTCATATGAATCACTTTTTCTGGGACATTTATCACATAATTCTGTCTTTCCATTCAAAGCCTTACCTAGTTTGCCAATACATTTAAACACTGACTGAGGTATTTGAGATTCTTCAATATATAGCCCAGCCTACCTTTCCAGTCCCATTCCCTCTAATAGCCAGTTCAGCCCCATTGCCTCTCATTCCTTTGACACACCTCTAGATTGTTACTAACTGTATTGCCCAGTGCCTAACTTCAAAGTCCAAATCAATATCATCTCTTTTATCACCCTGACTCCACTTCGTCTTCAACCCTGTCTTAGAGAGAATCATTTCTCTACCTCTTGTGTTTTTCAAATAGTATGCATATGGTAGCATATCATATCTCTACAAACTAGTGTTTGTTGCATATATGTTTTCTCTTCCAGACAGTGGAACTCTGGAGATTAGGAACTATTTATTATTCATTTTAATACCTCATGTACAGGGACATTTCCCAGTAAAAATTCAATGAACATTGGCATAATGAATTAAATGCCTTCGATATTTTCATTATTCAGTATAAATTCTACATGGGATTCTATTCCATGTGTAATTTCCTAGCAATGGCCTTACTTTAGTTACAGAAAGAACATACTCAAAATAACTCCCAGAACATTGATTAAATAAGGAATATAAGGTCAGTCAACTCCTGTTGATTACTTGGACAATGGGGAAAGCAGTGATGTAACTAGCCCTTCATATGAGGATTTCCACATACAGATTTGCCAATTCCTAAACAAATCAACTATTTTCCGGCCTTTGGGTCTTTGCTCTGACTTTATCTCAATCATTAATCCTCCTGACTATTACTCAGAAATTCCAGTTATTCACGAAGTTTTCTCTGATGCTTTTTTTCCCTTCCCTGGGAAGAGAGGGTAGCATGGATGAATGGCATGGCTTCAAGTGGGTGTTGGTCAATATAGAAAGATATTCTTTTTTCACCACTCTCTGTAAGAGCAAAGAAACTAGATAGATCACTTTAGAGTTGAAGAGATGTGTGCCATAGTGATTTGCCCATAATGGGCAATAGGAAACCTCATCACCACAAACTAAAGAGGGCCAAGTGCCTTCAGCTTAATATAGTTGAGTTTGCCTTCAAAATGGAGGGCAAGAAGGAAACAAACAGAAGGAAAAAAAATTTCTTTCCCTCTTTGCTCCTCTGTCTTTATGTTTGACAACCCATTCTCTCTATTTGAGATATGGAGTACTTATGATATACGGAATGGCTACATTTGCGGGAAATATTTTTAAGGAAAATTGGCAATACACCATGAGTAAAAAAGTATATAACATATATTAAATTTCTTCCATAGTGTAAAATTGTTAAAATTTATTTCATGATTTCTGATTTCATCTCTCTGTGGCTACCATTCTTTCTTTTTCTTTATATTTAAACATCAAAGATTATCTGAAGATTTATGTAAACTATTACCAAAAAAAGACAATGATTATAAGAAAAGAAAAACAGTGATTCATCAATTAGAAAGTAAGCCATTTTTGTGATAACTGGCTTTCTTTCATAAATGTAAACATAACCACGAAAGTTGAAACCAAAACTAGGTAAAACAGCGAAGGTAGAGATTCTTCACAAATTACAAGCAATCCATGCCAATTTGACATGTTATAGACACAAACATAATCTATACATATTTAAACATTTAATGAAAAATGAATTTGTGTAACATAGCCAGATTTATTTGTGTTTGCATCTTCCATCTTTCCAAATTTCTCAGGTTTAAAAATTGCTGAAAGGCCAAAAAAATCTCAAATGTATTCAAGCTGTTAAGGAAGAACTGCAGATAGGACATTAAGCTGTTGCAAAATGGTACTGAGCAGTAAAATACCATGATAAAGTGGTATCTTGCTGTATCTCCATTATGTCTTCAGCACTAAAATTAATTTATGATCAGTCATCAATTCATTTACATGTTGTTTTATGCTAAATCCTTCCTTGCTGATAGATGCTCATCCTTAGACCCATTAAGCTAAAGTGTATGCTTTATAATATGACCCTGCTAATTGTTGCATTACCATTTTTATGAGATACAAAAACTGGCTGTCCCCCATTTTTTCAGCCAATATTTAATACAGGAGCTCTTCCTATTAAGTGCAATCTGTCTAACTATCTGTTAAATAAAATCTTCAGCTCTAAGTGTCTTTGGACAAATCAATCCAAATATTGACCTCTGCCTAGATGTAGAAGAACATTTCTAATATTTAGAAGTTCTTTCACTCAAACATATTGAATGCACAACAATTCACTTACATTCCTCAGAGAGAAAGGAATGTGTAATATAAAAGGGAAAGCAAAATAAGAAATTAAAAAATCTCTTCCTTGTGACCTATGACACCTGCTAATTTGTTCTACTCAGATAAAAATTGAATATATGATATTCCACGTTTATCTGTTAAATTTTGAAGTATTTAATTTCTTTTTAAATAAATCAGAGCTGTGGAGAATGTCTAAGAAAATTATTTAGTGATTTTTAGCATTACCTCTGAAATTTCCTTATTACAAAAATATTTTCCTTAAATTTTTGCAACAAAAGCAAGAAATCAGGTCATGCTTTTAAGTGGCCAATTCTTTAAAAGCTGTGTGGTCAAGTAAGGTGGTGAGGCTGCCAGGTTTTACTGTTTTCAAAATAATCTGCTTTGGGACTTCCAGCAAAAACCTCCAAAGACATAAAATACAGAAAATATAGAGCCCCTATTTCCTTTCAACCAGGGTATTTACGTGGGGTTCAGCAGTCAAGGAAACTTTTATTTGTTTCATTTAACAGCACTCACTCTCAGTGTTACTTTTTGTGATCACTGAGGCAGTTAGAATCTTGACTCCATGTTCAGGACATTTTTCTCCTGCCCTCTCTCCTATTGCCTTCTGTTTTTTTTTGTTTTTTTTGTTTTTTGTTTTTTTTCCCTGTCCTGGAGTCATTAAATACAGGAAACACTCACCCTTGACTCCCACCATGGAAGTCAAAGAAAAAAGTATTAAAGGTTTCCCCCAACCTGTTACTCAAAAGTGGTGGGTTTGGCATTTAGAAGGAAATATTACAAGCATATTCCTGAAGACTGAAACAATCCTGTATGTTTACTTTCTAGACAAAAAAGAGTGTGATGTGCTGTAATCAGAACATTGTTTGTACTTTATTACAACCAAGTAGGTTTAAACTGTAAGTATAAATTAAAATAAAATTATAAAAATGTGACTCCCTATGAGAGTTGAATTTTGTTGGCATGAGTCATTATAACTGAATATAGAATGAAATATGAAAAAAACAAATAATAAAAGTTACATCTAAAAATTTAATATTTTTGATCTTATTAAGTGTATAAGGGGTAAAAATGAATGTTTCCAGAGATAAAATAATGTGTTGTATTTGTATAAATATATATTTATTCATATATGTATACATGCACATGCACAGAAAGGGAGAGAGAAGAACAGACCAGGAAATCATTTTCCTCTTAAATATGCTAAATCCAAAGATGAGAAAACAGTTGAGCATTTCCAGAGCAGGGATCATGACAACTGGTCTTTGGGGTAAGGCTGATTGATTTTGAACATTCTTCTGCCACTTATCAGGTGGGTGATCTTAAAGAAAGTCTTTAAACCCCTCTGTGCCTCAATTTCCTTATCTATAAAATGAGAATAAAAATAGGGTTGTGACAATTAAATGAGTTAATACATGTTAAAACCTTAGAACAGGGATCAGCAAACTTCTCCTGCAAAGTGCCATATACTGAATATTTTAGGCTTTGCTGTCTGTCATTTATTTTTTCTTTTTGTTTGTTTCTTGTTTTCTTACAACCCTTTAAAAATGTAAGAAGCATTCTTAGCTCACTAAGCCACTCATACATGAAAACAGGCAACTGTTTAGAAGAGTGCCTTGGGTGTACAAAGGGCTATATATGTGCAAGTTGTTGTTGTTGTTGTTATTATTACTATTATTACCAAATCTAAATTCCTAGCCAAGTGGCTGGAAGGAATAGACTTTCAATAAATATTTGTTGTGGAAATCAATAAATAACAGATTTTCAAATACATTTTCCACGCCTGAATGTTATGGACTGAATGTTGACATCCCCCTAAAATTCATAGGCTGAAGCTCTAACCCATAACGTTATGGTATTTTGAGGTGGAGCTTTTGGGAGGAAATTAGGTTTAGATGAGGTCATGAGGGTGAGGTCATGAAGGTGGGATTAGGGACCTTATAAAAGGAGATCAGAGAGCTTGCTTCCTTCTCTGCCATGTGAAGACACAGTGAGAAGATGGCTTCCTGTAAGCCAAGAAGAGGGCTCCCACCAGAAACCCAGTCTGCCCACACCTTGATCTTGGACTTGTCAGCTTTCCACTGTTTGTGCTTTAAGCCACCTAGTCTATGATATTTTGTTATAACTACCCAACCAGACTAAGCCACTGAGACTATGGGTTATAGAATTACTGATACTTTCCTCTCTTCTTGGCCTTTTCCATTCATGAAGCATTATTTAAAAAAATTTAAAGGCCCTCATAAATTACTTAGTTGTTCCGAAAACATTTGAAAATAATATATTTATTTCTTTACAAAAATAGGCTCTGTACCTTGTTAACTGCTGATATTCCTTAATGTGGCAGCTGTTGGAATGCAACATATTTCAGAAGTAAAATTCTAAATAATTTTATATACAGTCTTATTAGCCCATCTTTGTGTTATTGCTGGGCTTTCGTTCTGGTTGGCTTTAGAGTTTCAAGGACTGGTACGTAACTGTTAGTTCTATTTCATAAAAAAATGGTCATTAGTTTCATGAAAATGAAAATAGAGAATTCAGATGAAAGTGATGACTAATTTACTCACACCACACACAAATTTAGAATTCAAGGTAATTTGAGGAAAAATCAGAATCCTCTCCGTGGGCACTTACCATCTTAAAAACATACAAAGCCAATGGAAATAGCCTCTGTTTTATTGCCCACCTCATTTAGCACCATTAAACTAGCCTTGAGTGTCTGAAGAAAACATAAACACGTTAGAGCAATATTCATTAGCATGTTGGTTTCTGTAGCATTTGGTCCATACACACATGCATCTCAGGGCCACCCCCAGGTACACATACACACATGCACACATGCTCTACTGCACTCAACGTCCTATGTATGCTCATATACATACTCCTACGTACACTCACACACACACACCTTACACATAATCACAAACCCAGGCTATACTTTCAGACACGCACACTCTTCTGTACACACAGTCCCTCCCTACACACACATCCTTTTTCTGAAAAACTATATTTACTTTTATTTTTAACTTTTATTTACTTTAAATTACACTTACACCCTAGAAAGCAAATTAAATCTTTGATCATACCTTCCCCACAAAGTTATTGTAAATCCCCCCCCCCAAAAAAAAAGAAAAAAGTTTCCTGCTTGGCTCCTTTGGTATAGAGTGCAACTTCTTTTACTAACTAAGGAGAGATATTATTCATAGGATAAATTCATTGTGGAATGCATACCTAAACACCTTGAGGTTTTTATATATGGCAGTAATTAAGCACCGAATTTAAGTAGGAAAACAGACTTTTTCTTACCAATAAAAGCTTCATTTGGAATGAACATTATACCAGCTACAAGGGGAAATTCAGATTGTCTTTAACTGCAGTCATATTAACAGTGAAACATGTTATTAACAGGTGAGCATGTAAAAGTTCAAAATGGCCTTCTCCTGATTTATAGGTATATTTATCATCTTTGACATTATAATATTTAAGAAAAGAACTACATAGGCTCTGGCTGACTTTTATCATTGCAATTTTTACTGCATTCCTAATAGAAAAGAGTTCAGTATCAGCAGCGAGACATGCAAAACTATGCAGATTCTACCCTGAAGGAGATTATGCTAGAAATTCAGGCAAAGGGGCTTAACATAATAGTGAAGTAATAAGTTAGCTCTCTGCATTCAAAGATTTAAACTTTTGCTCTGCCACCTTCAGTCGGATCTGGATTTCAAATCACAGCAGTTTATCTGCACTTCTTAAATCTTAATTAGCTCGGCATGCAGACAGCCCCCAGGTAAAAAGAAAACCTGAAAAGTGTAGGCTTGTGCATGACATTGTGTAATTCAGGAAGTCGTGCAGAGGAAACATGTAGGTACTCATGCTTCTCCATCACTTTCATAAAGGAATTTCCATCAGTGTTTTTGAACTATAGCACACAGTGTGAAATGTGTGCAAATTAAGAAGCCGTTGGAGGAAAAATGAATTAAATGGGACTGTGGTAAAATGCACTCCTAGAATGAAGAGTGTCATGAAGGTAAATATAGAAATGGGTGGCATACAGAGAAGACTCAAGGATAGGACATGCATGGGCAACACATTTGTAGCACTTATATCTTTATAGTCACGTAAGAGGCATTTGCGTGTGTGTATCAAAGAAGGGATACCTACTTGAATAGAAAGACTGAATTTTTACTTTTCTCCACAGTCACTGTGTACACATTAGGATTTAAGTTTTTTTAAATACAATTTGCTAAATTTAAATCCTTGGAAATAGGTGGCAGTCCTGGGATCATCCTAGGAGGATACGAGTTGCAGCCTTTCACTTGGTGAAGGAGGCCAGAGGAAGTCAAAGGGGTAAACAGCAAAAATAACTATTTCTTGGGAGAGAAGCAATTATTGGATCAACAATATGAAATGCATAAATGTATCGTTTATCTCGCTATACATTTTCTCCACTCTAAAAATAATACCTTGTGCAACCTTAGAGAGCCTTATTCTGAAGAGCTGCTTATTTTCATCAGTGAATGATTTTACGGAGTGAAATATCAAGAAGCGTTTTAAGATTGCATTCACTTTGTATGTTGCTCCTGATATACAAAATATATCATTTTTAAAAGTCAAGGTTTTTTACGTAACAGACTTGTTTCCCCAGTAGAGTGAACTTTTCATGAAAGCCCTGGATATAACTGAGTTTTCTTTCATGTCTTAAAGCTTTTTAAAATTCATGAATTTTTCTTATCATTTTTGCAGCGAAGCAAAAGTATTTCCAAATCCTTTTTGAATTTTGTGTTTAATATTAACATATTAAAAATGTTAAAGAAATAGATGGAGTGGAATAAATCTTACATAAGAAAGTATTTGACTTTCGATGCATTTTAATATTACAAATGGGTCACTTATTCCTATTAAATCAGTTCCATTACCTGTCACAGAGCTGTCTAGATTGTCCGTACTGGATCCGGGCGTCTGTTCTAGTGCTCTCAGGGGCCTGGGGATTTCTAAAGCTTCCTCTTCATCATCAGCATCATCATCTGGAACATCTGTTTCCAAATCGGAAATCAAAGCTCCGGACATGTAACCTAATGGTGGAACCGGGGGCTGCGGAGGTTGATTATTGCTTTGAACATGCCTAGAATTCACAAGGGAAGGAAAAAAAAAAGTACTGGTTAGCGTTCCACAAAATTGTAATTAGAATGAAACAGCCTGCTGTGGTAACTAATTTTGTTTTCTTGCTTTCCTTTAACTAATTCTGGAGCTTACTATGCTTTCTTACATTTCAGCAGAGACAATGGTCTACGTATACATGACTTGCCAAAACAGTAACAACAGTATAGACTATTACACTCTTCT
This sequence comes from Orcinus orca, assembly GCF_937001465.1. Taxonomy (NCBI): domain Eukaryota; kingdom Metazoa; phylum Chordata; class Mammalia; order Artiodactyla; family Delphinidae; genus Orcinus; species Orcinus orca. Next base: position 118,227,831 of record NC_064563.1, read on the forward strand.
ATGGGTATTTATGGGATGATACACAGAGGAAAAAGACTACAGACCCAACATTTTTGTGCAAATAAATCACCCAGAGGAGAATAGGAATATTCATCACACATATCTATTTAAAGCTGATATTTTTTGGTCCAAAAAGAATACAATTACATTCCCAGTTTTGTGTCAAAGTTCTACTCAGCCTGTGTAACCCACGTCACCTGCTGGCCCTTATGAGGAAAAGATGTCACATGAAAATCTAATACCAACACCTTCTCCCTCCAACCATGGCCCATTCGCTGCCCTACGAGGCTTTCCTCCTGCACGATCCCCCAGGAATCAGACTGGGTGATTGTTTCCACTTTAACGAGTTTAGGTTAAACTGGGGAGGAATGGCTACTTTTGCTCTAGCTAATATTTTTGCATCTGTCTTAGCCACCAAAGTCTTAAACACCTCAAAGGCAGAAAAGATTCATCTCAGCACTCTGTGTTTAGAACAGTAGGTATGCCAAATAAACCAGTTGCAATGAATGAGTAACTCTAATTGCAACCTTGGGAAGTAGATAGAACTGATATATCACCTCTCTTTCAGAATTTTTTAAAGGGAGGTTCAAATTTAAGTGACTTAAGTTTCAAATAACATGGCTAGTAAAATGCAGAGCTGGACACTAGAGTCCAGTCAGCTCGCTTGGTGACTACTTAGGAGTTTTTTCTAAACCATAAAATGCTGAAGGAAAGTAAGTCTGTTATTTGTTACTGTCATTATAGAGGGAATATAGCATGTTTTGACACATTTGGTTTTTTGGGGGTTTTTTTTGCCTTGATAGAAAATACTTAAAAGACCACTGGATTTAAGGGCGATTTATGCATTTTTATGGTTAGTTTTTGAATTAAAGATACAAGATTTTCTTTAATATTTGCATTTATGGGGAAAATATTTCATTTTTCCAGAATTTGTTTAATATTCTTCTCCCAACTGCATTCTTGAACTTGTAACCAACTCCAATATTAACAAGATTCTAGACCTTTTAATGTTAAAAAACCTAAGATATTAGTTCTGGAAGCTACCTCAATATCATCAGGCCCACATCTTTAATTTAATAGATAAGGCATTTGAGGTCCCATTTATTACCTGGCATTCATCACAGCTCATTCATTGGAAAGTCAGGAAGTTTCCTAACTAATGCTTTCACAGAAAATCTTGAGTGTTGATGGCAACATCTTGCTCTAAGTGTAACCTCAAATTCTGTTTGTGAAGAGTGGATGGAGTGAGTCAAGTCATGAGCAAGAGAATATAAAGTGATATTTATATACATGAGCCATTCTTGTCTAATAATTTTCACTTTGGTCCTAAGAAGGACCGAACAGACCAACACTCTAGTCCTACAGCACTGGTGACACCTCTTGATGGAACCAAGACACACTGAGTGGTGAAAGTGTATTCCTTGAATTCGGGAGAATGAGGAGATGAACAGGAAAAGGGTACGTAACGTTTTTAAGTATCTTCTAGTAACAGGCACTGTGTTCTGCACTTCATGGGTCAATAGGAACAGAATCCCTGGAGGTGAAGCCTGGAATTATTATTTTTACATACTCCTCCTGTGATGTCGATGTGCAGCCCAGATGGGCTGGCACTGCCATCCTAGTAGGGCAAGGTCCTGTGTGAGCACATGAAGACTCATACCTCCTACACGGGGCGTCAGCATGGCATTCCGGAGGACTGTTGGATTAACAGAAGCATACTCAGAGAGAGAAGCAGGGTGTGCTCTGTGGGTACTTGGGGCAGGTGGACGAGAACTAGTTTGTTCACTCATTCAGCAAGTGTCTATAGAGCACTCACTAAGTGGGGCTCTAAGAGTGGAAAGACAGCAATAAACAACTCAGGTGAAAACCCAAGCCCTCTGAATAATAACAGCTATAACGTGGCTAGATAATTTACTAAGTACTATACAAGTGTAAACTCATTTAATTCTCCCCAAAACAATGGTGTGAAATAAAGAATTTGACCTTGCCCAAAGAGAAGTTAGACTTTTGCCTTGTACTCCTGAGAGGTAATCTTTAAGCTCTAGAACATCCTGTCTGATAAAATGTCTTTACTTGGAGGCCAGAGGCTCCTCCAGAAAGTCTAACTATATGATTTATGGAGGGAACTTCGAGTCACACGGTATCAGCTCACCCTCTGGAGGGGCCATAGACCCTGGTCAGCCATGCAGATAGTCAACCACATCTATGTGACAGACCCCCAATAAAGACTCCGAAACTCAAGGCTCATGTGAGTTTCCCTGGTTGACCCATATTGTCACACTGAGTTGCTGAGAAATTGTGCTTTTCACTACTCCACTGGGAGAGGACAAATGGAAGGTCCGTCTTTGGAATTTCCTAGCCTTTCTCCCACGCATTTCTCCTCTTGGCTGATTTTAATCTGAATCTTTTCACTATAATAAGCTATAACTTCAAGTATAATAGCTTTCAGTGAGTTCTGTGGCTCCTTCTAGCGATTCTTGAACCTGGGGGTAGTCTTGGGGACTCTCCAAACTTGTACATAGTGTCAGAAGTGAGGGTGGTCTTGGGGGGACTGCCCTCTCACTTTGTAGATGAGTCAATTCCTATTACCATTATATTTTACAAATGGGGGACTGAAGCACAGAAGCATTAAGCGAGTTGCCCATTGTCATACAGCTAGTAAGGAGTGGCAGTGGCAGTGGTCCAGCCTTGGCTGACCCTAGTCAAATCCCAGACCAAGCAATCAGAATATCTGGGGTTGGGGCCTATGCATCAGGTTATCCAGATGATTCCAAAACGCAGGCAGCGCTGAGACCCTCCAAGCTAGAATCTGTGCTTTATAGGACTAATATGCAGGGCTTCATTTAATTAACTTGAAAGAAATCCTCTGGCTCTTAAAGCAGCTGGCTTCAACTTCAATAGTTGTATTTTACAAAGCAGACTGATGCAAAATAATACTGTTTACCAGTAAAATGTCTTTGACCTTTGGAAAAACATCTGATGATTGAGAAAATGTTCAAGAACCTCTGGTTCTAAAAAAAGAACCTATGTTTGTAATAAGCTTTAAATGATATTCCTGGTTTGAGTATCTCTTTGTATATTTAGTTGTATTTTTTAAACACATAGTTCATTAACACTGAGAATAAGACATCTCATTATCAGCTTATCCCAGTAGCTAAAACTACCAAAAAAGAAGCTAAGGTTCTTTCATAAAACTTTAACTTCAAGCACAGGACGTAAATCAACATAAGATAATCAGAGGTATGTTACTGAGATTTCATTTTCAGGAGTCAAACTTATATGTTACTGTTTGGGAGAAGGGAGAGAAAATAAGAAAAAATAACTGCACAGAATTGTGAGAGTTGGTTCCACTTGTATTCCTGTCATATTTTTCACAGGATACATCAGCAGGCTGCCATCTATACCTTATGAAAGTTTATGATCAATGAGAAAAAAAGGAATTTGGGATTTGTAATTTATTCTAGGGGCTTTTTTGTGTGTGTGTGCATTTACTGTTACTAACATTGTTCTTCTTTTCTGTCTCATTTAGTTCAGCCCAAAGAAGGTCTTTTAATAACTGACACTGACCATATGTGATTTGCAGAAGCTTACATTTACATATTCACAAACACATACAGAATTAATCACAGGCACTTTGAAGAATCTAAAAAGAGTCCTTCATTATGGTGTTGGAAGTGAGTTCAAGGATAAGCTAATTGAAGCTAAACTGTAAATTAGAAAAGATTCTGGTGTAGCCAAAAGTACTTGAGCCTGAAATTCAGCAGATCTGAATTCTTGCTCCAGTTCACGCTAATTAGTTGTGTGACTTTGGTCAAATTCTTTAACATTTCTTCAGTCAATTTCCTTATCTGGATGATGAAGGAGTTGTACAAAAGCATTTCTAACCCCAGCTGTAGGGTTCAATGAGACTCTCTTGTGAATTTAATGTGAAAGAACGTTTCCTCTACCCATGTGTTGAAAGCATGGGTCCCCTGACCTCATGAGGATATTTACCATGTTTGCTTTGCTATATCAAACTGATAGGCCCTTGTCAACTCATCCAGGTGAGCCTGCAGCATGGGCTGCATCTCTTCCCGTGGGGAGGGAGTTAGAGTTGCAGTGGACTGCTGTCCAAAGGAAATGGCAGGGGAAGAAGCCACGCCTCGGACAGGAGGTGTTGGGACACGATCATCATCTTCTTCCAGTTCATCTTCCATACCCTGGTGTAAATAAGTTTGTACTGGTAATGGTGGGCACCAGCTATCACTGTCATAGCTGAAATTAAATGAGGAAAAAAAGCACATTAACACTTAGGCGCGCGCACACACACACACACACACACACACACACACAAATACACTGGCAATGAATGGCAACCACGGTAGCATCTAAAATGTTCTCCCAGTTTATTTCCTCCTGATTTCTGGTTGTTGGCACTATTATAGTAAATCACCTGGCTGTTATCTAATTTCTAATCATAAGTACAACGGTTATCTCAAGATCTCAATTTATTCTTAAAAGATCTTTTTAGCTAATTGTTACCCCGACAGTTACAAAAGGCAATAACTTCCCAACAAAGTTACTGATGTAGAAAAACCAAATTGCCAATTAAAGACAATTAATGAATTTAGTACTTGTAGATTTAACTATTTTCTTCTCTTGTTCATCCTTGTGCACCAACAGAATATGCCAGTATTCATCTAAGAAGTGTTTGATAATTTTATTTACTCTTATTCTAGATCTATGCCAACCTTTCATTCCATATGACATGTCAACCTTTAAGACTCTGTGCTACAAAATGTATTCAATAGCCTTTCAACTGTCTTAATTTTCTTAATTTTTTCATTAGAAACTGATGTCTCCTTGTATCTCAACATCTCAAATCTATAGAAACAGACATTTAAAACCTAATCCTATAAAATATATATTAAAAAGAAAAACAACAATTTTAAAAACAGCATGTTTTAGGGATTCTGGTTAGGGAACATAGAAAATTAATCCAAAATGTTTTAATTGTGACACAAAATCAGTAGCATTTTTATTTACACCTTCTCTGTTGTGCTATTATTTTCTTAAATCAAATAGATCCCAATGCACTTTTAAATGGAGACTTAAGGATAAGATAAGCAATTTTATTAGATGTAATTGTCCTATAAATTCAACCTCTTAAATATCCCCCAAGTCTTTATTCTACACTTCACCTCTACTCCCACGATCACGGATCAATCTCCTTCTGAGATGAACCAGCCCATTAGCTTTCCTAGTCTCTTGGAATGTCATCATCATCCCTTCTATATCTTCCATACAGGCAATCGGATTATATTTCTAAAATCTTCATTCACATCACACCTATGCTTAAATTATTAGTGATATTGCTAATGTAAGAAAAAGTTCAAATCCATTAGCAAGGACTAAAAAAAGATACTTCCCCATCTCATCAGCCTATTATTCTAGCTTAATTTCCCATTATTTCCCCAACACCAGCCTACTCTATGTTTTTTTAATCTCTGGGTCTGTATATGACTACTCTCAAATCATGTGACTGTGAGCTCCTGCTTCTCCTTCAAGGTTCAAGTCAAATGTCCTCAGTTTTGTGAGCCTTCTCTGCTCCCACCATATGGAACTGATTACAACTCCATAATACTTATACTGTGCACTCCCCATGTTATACTGGAATTATTTGTCTCACGTCTCTTTTTCCCCATTATTCTATGAGATCCTTAACTCGAGAACTCTGTAATTCTCCACTTTGCATTTCCAGCACGTATTACAGTATCTAGCATATAGAAGGTTTCTATTAAAGAAATTGAAAATAGAATGAATATTACAAAAATATATATCTAGTCTTGATGTCCCTTACAAAACACTAATTTGTAAATGTCCAGATGATTCTTGAATAGTTTCACTGGAGTGTCTTTCCAATTATCCTGTTTAAAAATGAATTTGTCAAAAAGCCTATACATGGATGTTTATAGCAGCTTTGTTTATAATTAGTGAAACTTCGAAGCAACAAAGATGTCTTTCAGTAGGTGAATGAGTAAATAACTCGTGGCATATCCAGATAATGGACTATTATTCAGTGCTAAAAAGAAATGCACGATCAAGCCATGATAAGACATGGAGGAATCTTAAATGCATATTACCCAAGTGAAAGAAGCCAACCTGAAAAGGCTACATACTGTATGATTCCAACTATATGACATTTTGGAAAAGGCAAAACTATGAAGACAGTAAAAAGATCAGTGGTTGCCAGAGGTTAAGGGGAGGGAGGGATGAACAGACTGAGCACAGAGGATTTTTACAACAGTGAAACTACTCTGGATGATACTACAATGGTGGATACATGTCATTATACATTCATCCAGTTTTTCTTTGTACATCGGCACACAGAATGTACGACACCACGAGTGAACCATAAAGTAAACCATGAATGTTGGGTGATAATTATGTGGCAATGTAGTTTCATCAGTTTATCAAATGTACCACTTTGGTGGGAGATGTTGATAGTGGCAGAGGCTATGCATGTGTGGAGGCATGGGAAATTGGGAAATTATGTATTTTTTTGCTCAGTTTTGCTGTTAACCTACAACAGATCTAAAAAAATAAAGTCTATTTAAAACTCCTCAAGTTATCATCCTTTGATTTGACCAACATGTTGTCAGGTAACTGGATCTTTTTATAGAGCATAAAATCCGGTGGGGCACACTGATAGGTAGCAAATAATCAAAGATACCAAGTATTTTAAGAATAAAGCAGGGAGGCTGAAATTAGTTTGGGGCTTGGGTGAGGCTCTGCCGACCACTGAAAAAGGGGATATTCTAGGTAACACATGAGAGGGCCCAGAGGAAGAGAAAATTTAAAGTATTTGAAGAACTCAGCTTTCTAACTGGTAACAGCTGGCAAATAGAGAAGGTTGGTTATAGATGAGGCAGGAGAGGTGAGTATGTGCTAGATCATGAAGGGCTTCATCAGCCCCAAGAAAGAGTTTGGAATTTTGCCTGTGGGTGATGGATAGTCACTGAGAGGTTTTATACAGAGTGTGATGACATCTTTGGCTGTTAAATTTTCATCTCTTGTTGAGGGTACCTGAATAATCTTCTACCTCGATGAGTTGCAAACTGAATACTTTGTTTCAGAAGCCCTGTATAATCTGATAATATCTCTTCTGAAATGTCTTTTACATTTTAGTATCAGGCACACTTTAGTGTGTTACAAATAACCACTTTTATATATTAGAAAATATCAACGGTTAAACTTGTATTCCCATTTCTTGGCTATATAAGTACCAGTATGATCCGAGAAAATATATTGCTCTAAAACGATGGTATTTTTAATGTTTTTTATGTTGGAGATCACAGTTAGATTTCATTCGAAGATAAGAGTCTGTGGTGTAAAATTTCATAACGACTATCCCAGTTGGATTTATTGCTTTTAATTTTCCCCATCTTCTCATCAATCTTGCACATCACTTACACTTTCTGTCTATGAAAACATCAGAACTCTTGGAATAAAACATTCACTTCACTTTACTCTGTTCTGTCCATTAAATGTGTCAAAGCCTCAACCTACCTTTTCAGATGTTTTCTTCAGTTTCTCAACAAGAATCTCCTGCTCAAAAGAAATTGGTTTGTTTCCTCCTTTCTTTGTACTTTTCCACCCTGGTGCATTAGTTTAAAGAATTCAACTTATTTCAAATAAGCTAGACTCCTCCAATTTCACCTAGCTTACTCTTACAAATCCTTCAAGCTACAGGCTAAATCCCATATCTTTTATAAAGATTTCCCTGATGAGGCCAAGTAGCACTGATATATAACTCTTCTGAACTTGCACTGATAATATTTTTGCATATTTACTTGAAAATTGATTATACACTGTCTTCTGCCATTTCCAATGTTGATTTCTGTAACTGTTGTCCAACTTATTTTAGTATTTAACCTTTCACATGTTAATAGTATTTTTTCCTCAAGTGGATTTAAGCTACATTAACATAATGACATTGAACTATTCCTGTTTGGCCACATCTGATGTAATACCTTAAAAATAGTATATGATAAGCATATTTATTGATTTGAAATGAAAACTCACAAACTGCTTCATTATTAAGAATGCTTAGGTTTCTTTCCTTAACTTACTTAACTTTAAATGCTATATTATTAAGTCAAACAAAAATATGTATAAGTAGCCTAATTTTTTTTAAAAAACTGCCCATTTTCAATATGGAATGTGCATCCTGTTATACTTCATCAATAGTTATAATTAAATTTATTTCATAAACTTGTTACAAAATAGCACAATTTTATTCTATAAACTAGTACATGTACTTTCCTTGCTTACATAGACTATTGTCAGGGATGTCGTACCTTTGAACAAAGAAAGAACATTTATATATTCAATCTTTCAAATGGAAGTAGGGAATTATCTCCTAAAATTTCCCTACTTCATAAGTAGTAAACTATGCTTATTTCAAATAATTCAAAGGGAACACACATATGGAATGAAAATACATATAGAACATAAGAAAATGAGTAAGTAATGGTACATATATCATGTATTAAGGTAATATAAAAAATTGTAATTAGTTTCACTCAACTCATTTTTTTATTATTCAAATACCATCAGGCAAAGGAGAGTCTACCATAAAATATGAGTTTTAACATTATACAATTACATTGCATAATGTACTAAATGACTAAAAAATATTCTAATTGCTATTCCATTTAACTAGAATGGGTGTTTATCATCAATTCTGCCAAGTCTTTTCTACAAAGAAAATCTAGAACAGTAGTGAGCAAACTCTGTCCCCCTGTGGAACAGAAGCAAAACTAAGAAAAATCCATGGATTCATCTCAGTCGTTTGTGCAAGAAGTGGAAAATAGAGAGAGGGGGATAAAAGAAAGTCTAGGCGAAGAACATGAGAGAAAAGGTCAAAGAAATCTGGGATACGGTGCAAAGCATACAATGGGGACAACTGTGCATAACCTCTGAGGTATTCATGTCTTAATTCATTCCAGAACAACAGATACTTAGGTTTTGTGCAGTTTCTGAAGAAGGGCAAGAAAGTAATAGATGACTCTATGAATGTTATGCAAAGCATAGTTCTGGTTTTAGAGTTTCCTTCATATTTACAGATGTATATCTTATTTGAGCAATGAAAATTCAACTTTTTCTTGCAGTAACCTAAAAAAGACTGTGAAAACGATTCTAATGCCAATCCAAAGGTCTTTCGGCCAACCTTTCCTAGAGGAGCTTTTGTTCTTTGACTTCCTGTCAGTGAAATATGAGGCATCATATTATCTGTCTTGCCTGGTGAATAATAAGCAGGATGGCAACAAATCAATGTTGCATGTGAACTAACTTGTGAAAGGCCAGATACAAACACCAAACTACTAATAAAAATACAATAAAGTTCAACAACCACAAAAGCCTGCCAATTTCTAATTGCAATAGCAAAACAAAGCATTAGTTTTCTATTGAATTACTACTGAATTCTTCCTAGCATCATATGATTACATTAAAATACATTATATTTATAGCTAAGAACAAACATTTTGATACATTTTCGTCTAGCTGAGAGAGGCATATTGATGAGAGAGAACATTTACCATTGTTGATATAGTACTGAATTAACAAATCATTGTCTATTAGGACAATGATTTGATAACATTTGATATTTAGTATTGTGGGGGGAAAATAGCTCAAGAAAGGCCAAGAAAGAAAATTGATGATATCTAAGCTCTTAGAAACAATATTAAACATTGTGATAAAAAGCAAAAGACAATCTTTTCAAGATTGTGATTATTCTGGGCTAGATACATTTCTAAAATCTATCCCTCTCTCTCCATCCTGCTGCCATTGCCTTATTTTATTCTCTTATCATTTTCGTAGTATTGGCCATTCTGCTGCAATATCCCATACATTATCTACCTGCCCTAGCCTCATGTCCTCCAATCCATCTTCTATACCCAAAGATCAGAATTCCTATAAGACATACAAGACTTCACAACTGGCCTCACGACACCTTCTCAAATTATCTTCTATCCTGTGCATGTTTCAAGCTCAACAAACCTCATATGGCAGAAAGATATAGACAAGCAAGTAGAATGCAATGTGATGAGTATTACAATAGAGAAGTAAGTTTAAGGAATAATGACAAATAAAGGAAAGGTAAGTAACCTTAACTAGAATAGGGTGGGGTTTCAAAGGAAGAGTAGGAAGTACTAAAGGAAAACTAATGGGACTATTCCTTTTTTTCCTCATCTTTCATTTTATTTCTATCTTTTGCCTTTGGCTAGGAAAATTTCTCTCCATCTGCACGGCAAATAGTGACATTAGTAACGTTTTGTTGTACTCATTGGTTAGAAATCTATTCTGATGTGGAGGTTACTTTATGTTAGGGACCACTTCTCATTATCTTTGTCCTTTTTGCTTCTGGCTCAGAGCCTGGCACCCAATAGACACCCAACTCTGGGTCCTATTATTTGTGAATAAGTGATTTAAGATTCACCTCAAAACTCAACTTCTATATGCTTGCCCCAGCCTTATCTGGCATACATGGTTATCCCTTTCTGTATGCAAGTTATTATTTTGTACACATTGCTTAGCTAGGGCTTGCCATACAAAATTGTGTGTGTGTGTGTGTGTGTGTGTGTGTGGTTTCTGCTCTCTACCTCTGAATTCTGTGAGTTTCCTAAATCAGGGATCACATCCTCCTTATTAATTGTGTTTTTGTTTCTTTCATCTCTTTTGCTTTCCTTTCTGGCACTGGGCTTAACAGTTCTTAAAAAAAAATGTATGTTGAATAAGGTCTCTATTATGATATACTAAAACAACAAAAACAAAATCTACATATCACCATAAGAAGTAAAATTGCTGAATCCTTGTTTGTTAGAAATAAAAATTATTAAAAACAGGTGACTTCTAAAGTTTTTTGTTTATATTTCAAGAAAACTTTAAATTTGCATAAGTTTCAAATCAAGGCATATAAACTATTCTATAACAGCTCAAAGTTAGGGCTTCCCTGGTGGCGCAGTGGTTGAGAGCCCGCCGGCCGATGCAGGGGACGCGGGCATGCGGGTTCGTGCCGTCCAGGAGGATCCCACATGCCGCGGAGCGGCTGCTCCCGTGAGCCATGGCTGCTGAGCCTGCGTGTCCGGAGCCTGTGCTCCGCAACAGGAGAGGCCACAACAGTGAGAGGCCCGCATACCGCAAAAAAAAAAAAAAAAAAAAAAAAAAGCTCAAAGTTAATATCATGAAGAGCAGAGTATAAATATAGAAAATATTTAAAAATCTTTTTTCAGTATTATAAGGTTTTCACATTGGAAAATACAAAAATATTAATAAGATAACAAGAGATGGACAAAGTCATCGTCATCTCAAATCTACTAATCAAGATTCCAAATTACCTACAATATTTACGCTATCTGAGTTCAAGACTTTATGTTTATAAATGTTTAACAACACTACTTTTCTCTCCCCAGTTTACAAGTTCTATTTTCTTATTTTCTAATTACAGCCTTTAAAATGCATTTTTCTAAGCCCTGTAATAATATTTTCTTGTGAAATACACACCTCTGTTCCCTGCTTCCCTGCCTAGGAATTGTGTGACACTAACATATTTTATTATTGATATGTATTACATAAGATCATGGGCAAAATTTTGTTTTTAAAAAAGTCAGAGAAAGAAGGTATACTTTTAACTTCCTATTTCAGGTGTGAACGTTTTAACAAAAGTACAATAAAAATGACATGCATATATATGGGAATTACAATCTCACAAAAGCAAATGAAGCCCTTTGGAGGGAAAGAAAGATATAGAGAAAAAATACGGAGGTATGCTTATTTATATATATGCATGCCCATCTATCTATCTATCTGTGTATATAATGAATATATAGAGTATATGTGTATATATATTAGGTAACTGAAAGAAAAAGCAAATGGAATCTTTTTTCGGAAGCAAATGTGATAAAGGAAGTTCTAGTTAGGAAAATTAATCTGGAGACCTCAAAGACAGCAATTATGTAAGAAAAAAGGAGATGGAGAAAAAATTATAAGCATGTGCATGTGATCTTTATGTAAAACAAGGTAAGAAATAAAACCATTATTTAAATAAACTGAGATATTTTAATACCTAAATACTTCTAAATAAAGGAAAACTTGGAATAAAAAGCTGCCTCTATTCTGCATTTTTCAGTTTCAGTCAAAAGCAATGGGTGACCTGGAAATTGTTAGGAAGACAGAGCACTTAGAATTATTAAAATAGAAAAAGAGACTATGTTTCTTCTGACTAGCTATTTTTTTTGGATTAAAAAATAAACAGTATCAATGTCTTTCTACTTCAAAATCAATTAACACTTAAACTAACAGAGGAAAACAAACTAATTCTTGTGAGATGTTTGGGAAAGAATAAGGAAGCTGGTCACTTAACTTAAAACTCTTAAAGGAAATTTTCTAACTTAAAAGGTTTTGTTACAGAGTGTGCATTGGCTTGAACCTCCTTTATTGTTTGGACCCCTAAATTCCCATCAAAGCTGATGATTAAAGTCCTACCCACTGGCCAGATCCCTACAATTATCCCATTGTGATGGAGCTCAACAGTGGGCGCCCTGCTATGGCCAGACATCAAGTCATTAGAGAAATGCGAGGGATGATGAAGAAGGTTATTTTAATTTCCTTTTCAGCCCTTCTCAGGAGTGCCTCTTTAGTTCACAGAGCTCTGGGTTACTTGCTTTCAAACTAACAAGCAATATTATAAATGGAGGCTGCATTATCATGATTGCAGACAATCTAAGGCACTTGATGGCCAAGGATTCTACGTCCTCAATATGTGCTGTGTTGTATTTATCAGCTAAAAATATATAGATGGGGCAAACAATAAAAGAGGGGGGAGCAATGAACAGGTTGGGAAGGAGGCAGGGAAAACAGGAAGACAACACAGTATCAAGACGAAAATGCATAACAGAGAAAGGAGGATAGCCCTGGGCATTTTGCTGGTATATGAGATATTTTTACCCATTTTCTTGCAGTTCCACTGCATAGTGTTCCAGCTCTGTACCAGGAAGGGGCTGGACTGGGGGAGGAGGTAGCGGAACATTGGCCCAGGTTGATCCATTGTTTTTCTGTGCTTTAGAAGAGTTTTTATTTTTCTTCTTTTTTCCACCTTTCCCACCTGAAAATAATAATACATTTATTCAGACATAGTGAATATCACAAGAAACAGAGTATATCAGGCAGGAAGATGTATTTATGTTTTCAAAACACCAGAATCAGTATGTTACAGCTGTTAAAAGCTATAAACAATGAAACGATATAATAAGAAAAACATTTTTAGAAATCACTCAAAATGATATTGTTTCTTTCACAATGCATTAACTGCAGAGTTGAATGAACCAAAAACATGGCTGCGGTAGCAAAAGCTAATTTATTGATTTATTCACGTTTGCTGCCTCCACATTTTCATTGTTAGATGAAATAATGGGCCATAACAAATTCTTTCAAATGTCAGATTTTAGTGCGTTTATAATGCTCCTTTGCATAATCTGTCTCGGTGGAAAATGCAGTATCTAAGGATACAGGCTAAACTTTTCCATTAGAATTTACTCAATTTAATTAATCCAGGCGAGTAACAGTTTTCTCTCAAAAGTAACTTATAAAAATCAATCAACTACAATCTGGAGGATAACTTATAAATCTTTCACAATGATATGTTTTATAGAATTTCTGACTAATGAATGGCACAATTATTTTTGCATATAGTGAGAGTCGTTCCCAGATGTCTAAGCATAACATTTCTTAAAATTCCAAATATGGGGAAGATTAATGGAAATAGAGTAATCAGTTGCAGTATTCTCATAATACAAATGAATTCATGTACAAAACATGAGCAGAAAGTAGGTTGGCAGCATATAAGCCATATCTGGAATTACCACAGCTTAATGAAATACAGTTTAAAAAATATAAAAGTATAGTTTTATCATTTGTTCAATGCAGTACTTTTTACTCCACCAAAATTAAGTGCATCAAGTTTCTTCCCAAGTGGACCACAGTTGGATGCAGAAATGTGTACTTCTTGAGCAGAATGACAAAAAATGTTTCAGGGGAACCTAAGCAACTTCTGTCACTCCCACTACAGTCAATAGCTGTATCTCCAAAAAAAACTGGTATTGACCCCTTGGACTACATCTTTCTGGAACTAAAAGTTATGAGCATCAAATTGTAGCAGAGCTATCTAACAATAGAGATATCACTGAAGTTTACCTCATTTCTTTTCTTCTACCAATTACTAACCTGCATCAGCAATTCAGAAAATTATAATAACTTTGAGTGCCAGAAAGTGATGAAACTACTGAACTGGACATATACACTATGGCCAATTATGGAATTATGTCTGTTTTCTAGGTAGTGTGCACATATACACACATATTTAAAAGAGCATCCCTGAAAACTGAGTGCTTTCACCTTTCCTTTCACTTTTTATCTTTGGCAGAAGAAGTATTAAGAGAAAGGAGAACAGGTATCTTCTGCTTTGAGGATAAGAGCTGGATCTCTGGGTTTGAAAACTAGTTTCTCACCTACTTGACAAGTTATTCATAGATATCACCTCAATTTCCATACATGTAAAAAAATATAAAGTTACTATTTTGGGGGGTTATTTTGAGTATTACAAGAGATAAGGCATATAAAGGGCTCAGAATGTATAGAATGTTCAATAAATGCCAGTCATTATCACACTCTCCCATCTCCTCTATCTCAAAGCAAACTAAATCCTACCTGTTTCCAAAGCCATTCCACACCCAACTCCTACCCCAATGAGGATCCCAGAAATAACCCGATTCTCAGAATAAAAATAATAAACCTGATTGAATTTAAGTCTGTAATTTTCGTGTTTAAGGTAGGTGAGCCTTAATTCTTTGTTTCTTGATCAAAACAATCATAAACAAGATTGCATCTTTCTCAGTAGTATCAGAACTATGTCTCAATACTTAAAAGAAGAATGGGTTGGGCGTGTGTTCTTCATAGCTTTTCCCTAGTTGTACCTCTTTTATCCCTTGTATATTTATATGTGTACTATGCTCTTTTCACTTTTTATAGCACTTTTAGAAATGTTATATGATCACCACCAGAACTGAGTGACACAAATAGGGAAGTTTTTACATCTCCGTTTTATAGATGAGAAAATAGAGGTTCTTTCTGAGTTTGTGGTCCATATTCACACTGTAAGAGAACAAGCAATTTAGAAGGCAGCAGCTTTACTGGAAATTACAATTTCAGCAGCTCTGAACCCAGCTCTGTTGAAATCCTTGTCCAAGGTCAGGAAAGCCATTATCAACTCTTCCAAACAACTTACTTAAAAATGTGCTGTGGAAGCAGAGGTGATTCATAGGGGGAATTTGTGGGGGTTTTCCATACAATGTCTACTTTCCCCTCTTTGGGGGAAATTTCTGCCTCTCATTGTGGGTACTTTTGGTAAGACTATCAATCAACATGCTTTGTCTTCTCTAGAATGAGTTAAGAGGTGGGCTCTTAGCATAATAGTGGCCTATGATATGAGCTAAGAAAATTAAATTCTCTATCTGAGATCTATATCTTGATCTAAGTGAACCCATTGTGTTGCTGTTTACTTGCCACCAAAGATCATCAAGCATTTTAAGGTGAGAACTGCCTGCATTATATTTTAGGGGAACATATTTTGATGACTTGCAAACATATTTGATCCGTCCCTCTTCAACTGAAAATGTAAATATTTGGATTTATATTTACTTATGCTGAACAAATGATTTCTATGTAAAGAAAATTATGAAAATAGCTCATTTTAAAATTAAACTTATAGTCTATTTTAAAAAAATACTGGCATATAAAAGATTTACTTATTACTACTGGCAATGTGTTGTATATGCATGTATATATATAAAATTATGATTGCAGATACTATTTTGAAAAAATCTGAGTTTTATATTTTTTAATGGTTGGCTTTTTTAAGAGAAGTGCTAAGAACTTATGTATTTAATAAATCATAAGAGTGTTTCAAAAAGGGTGAGAAATTCATTCATATAACTCAGGAATGTCCAATTTTCTTTATTACTGTGATTATTTTAAATTTGTTTTATCACCATGCACAAATTAAGAAAATCTTATAATATCAGTATGATATGATCCAATATCCATAGGGAAGTTTGATCTTAAATCTAAGCTTTAGGAAACATACCTCTGATTATAAGCACAAAACAAACTAATATTAAACTCAATTTGACTAAACTAAGAAGAGAATAATCACATCACTCTTACCTCCTAAAGAATGCTTTCTATCACCAATTTAAGTAATTTTGTATTCAAATGTAGATGAAGTAGTTAATATAATTCATATATATATATATATATATATATATATATATAAATGTCACTCAGATTAATGGATTCAAAAAAGCAGTAAGCACTATTGTGAATCATGTTCTGCTTACAATTACTCAAAAGATAACTTTAAAAACTCAGTGGTAATCAAGATATACAGAATATTTAATAAGGAATTCACAGAAGGTCTTAAACAATCCATGGCTTACAATATATAGATTAAAAAGAAAAAAATATATATATATATATTGATTGAGACTTTGCATATCTTGGATGAAATAAGCCTAGGATAAAATTAATTTTTTAATTATTCAGTACAATTGTGGGATTCCTCATAAATAAATGACAGTACAAATGACATATAAGGTTATTCAAAAAAATTCCCCTATATAATTAAGCCAGTTTAAATTCATAACAGATGTTTAAAATTTTCTGCATTCTACAATGTATCTAATTCTACCAATAGGTAAGAAGAGCAAATGGCTCATTTTGGAGGGGAGAGAGAACATTAACATTTTCAGACTGAAAGGGTTTTATCTCTGAGGAAAAGTCATTTAGTAAATGTTAACCTAATGACGTAAAAGAATTAACTCTTTATGGCTTTGATGCCTCATAGCCTGTGACATATCATAATACGCCATAATCTTTTATTAAGGAACTGAGGTTAAAAAAAAACTTCATAGAAATAAATAGTATATCATTAGTATGAAAAAATAAGCATATAAGGTCATGGCATCAACTAGAAATGTGCAGATAAAGTCGTCAGTCATACACAACATAGATGTTATGTTTGAAAGTTAGAATGTCTACTAGGACCTCCTCATTTTAGAGATGAGGATCCTTGGGCCTAGAGAAAATCACTGATATTCATTATGATAGGTATATATTTCTTTCCAGTAAAATGTGTTTTTCCCCACGTGTGCTATACAATACCTGCAGTACAGACTGTTAGTTCAGCTGTTGTATCTTGAATATATATGAAAATTTACAGCACAAAAGAATTATCAATAGGAAAGATTAGGGGTTTTTTGGCAATTAAATGTAAAGAATAATGTCCCATATTAACATTCTTGTTTAGCATGGTATCAGGACCTTACTCTAAATAATATCATTCAATAGAATACTATTACATAATATTTCGGAAAAATTGTCCAAAGATAGGAAGTCACATCACCAGACTCCTAATATTATGAACAATTGCCAAAATCATTTGCATTTTTGTTGAATTCATCTTTTGCTGTCCACACCATGGGGTTGACTTTCCTACAAGATCTTTTTATTGTAAAGTTCTCTGGACTCTTAAGCAGGGCTCAAGGCAGATCAAACTCATCTGATCCTTAATAATTCGTATTTAGTAAAATGGTACTATTTTTCCCTGAATACATCCTTGTATAATTAGTACATAAAGGGTGATGGTGAATTTTACCCCCCTCCCCCAAATCATGATTTCATTAGGATAAACTGTTATTGTTATTTGAAAGATAAATGTCTGACAGTGAGTTGTGATCCAGGTACTTCTTCATGGTTGTTAGGAACACAGGTCATATGCTGGTGACAAACAAATATTTCTCCTTACTGTGACGAGACCAACCTGAGAGACTGCCACTCCTCTCTGAGCTGTTGTGAGAGCTGGTGGTGCTGAAATCCTGTGACTGGTTGTGTGGCATTCTATTAGACAATCCCTCAGCCAATCGGTAGTCAGGGATGTAAAGTAAGGCTAAGGGTTAAAGGGCAGAGGTCATAGTGGCATCATGTGATTAGTTCACAGCACAAGCCCATGCAGAACATGCAGTTAGCAACTCAGAAGCAGATGTCATAGGACAGTGGAGGCATGTTTTGTCTACCCTGCCTAATGGAAGTCGAGATGGACTACTGATCGCTATTGAAAAAAGAGCTAAAAGGATGAAACTGATTGGTGTTGGTGTGTGGTGACAGTGACGACGGTGGTGGTGGTGGGGATTGTGGAAGGTACTGAATACATGCCGGTATATTTTTTAGTTTAGGTAGTGAACCTGGTGATGAATCACTAAACTGAACAACAAATACTAATTTCTATCTCATGCAAAAATGATATGAAAATAACTCTTCAGGAAGTAAGGACTTGACATACCATTGTTACCTTTGTTCTGATCAGGTAGAGAATAACCAAATCCCATCAGATCTGTTTTTTGCTGAATTGAGCTTTTCCACTGTGGATCAGGCAGATCAACAGCCAATTCATGTATGCTATTGGAATGCAATATCTGTGTAGTGGCATATGGAGTAGCCTGTGTTATTTGGCTGGAACTGTTGTAAGTGGTTTTGGTCGTGAAGTCAATGCTGCTATAAATAGCTCCATCTGAGAGCATCGTTGCCGTTTTATCCCCTTGGCCTGGAACTGGTGGCAGCACATCTGTGGTGAACATAGGGAAATGAAACAATTTAATGATGCACAGGAAGCCCAAAACTATCAGGACTGAAGATGAAAAATCAACGTGTCATGCCACACGTTTGCATTTCAGCTGAGATGGGCTTCATGAGCCAATGAAGGGTAGATGATATACAACCATCACCAAGCTATCAGCCTTGTGACAGGCAGGCCTACAGCTCGTCCTTCATGTCTCACTGGTTAACACACCCCCTCCCCCATTTTCTTCAACCATGAATGAGAAGTTTGGTATATTTCACTATTAAAAAATGCTTTCAGATGCTCATTCTGTTTTAGAATCTATGAAATTGTTAGCTCTTTACTGAAGCAATGACAAAAGTGAATCTACAAATCATGGATTAAAGCATCTTTTTCCACTTTATCCCAAGAGACATGGAATATAACTGCTAAATAGATGCGAACATGTCCAAAATTATACTCTCCAAACTATGAGGCACTTTCTTCTGAAGTTTCAACTTGCTGTTTATCTGGGTTGATTTCACAGCTCCAGAAATGGAGTGTAACTAATGGTAACAATTTATTTTTATTGGATAACAAAGGAACATTTTCATGAATAAGTCATTTTCACAATACAGCAGGATTTAACTATAGAAAAAGCAATGAGTGATTAGCGAGTTTAGTTTGTGCTACCAAATCTTAGAAGTGGAGAATTATAGTTTCAAGTTGTAACACAGCAAGTATAAAATTAAAATTTAGGAACAACACTGAATATCAATCAGTCCATTTATCACTTTGGTGTGCTAAATTATCTTTACATGATGCTTTTTATTTCAGAACTGCCACCTCTCTCCTGAGCACTCACTTTCCTTCCCAGAAGAAAGATACTAGTATCTAAAAAAAGAAAATAAAACAAAAACACACACACACACTAATACTATTTTTAATCATGCAGAGTTAAAGTGAATATAATTATATTATGCTCCTTAATAATGTATGTTCTGAAAGTCACATTTCATAGGACATGAGGTCATCAACCCACTTGATCTCTTCATTATGGGAAATTTTCAACTAGTTATAGTACTGTAATAATGAACCAGCTTGTCTCAGTACCAAAACCAGCTTATCATCACAAGGAGAATGCTGAAATAGTCAAAATATCCTAAAACTTTTAGATGAGATGATACCCAACAGTACTTGAAATAAGGATTCTTGTAAAATATTAATTTTGCTTTTATATTTTACAAAAGCTAAAAATGATCTTCTTTAGCAATAGTAACAAGACATTTATAATATATTTTATGCACTATATAATTTAGGTCTCTCTGAGGGTTTTGATGTCTGGAATTCCAAACTGTTTTATAATTAAGTATATATGTACTTTATTAAATGACTATTATAATACATATCAGTGAGACTGTTAAACATGTTCACATTTGTAATATTTCACCAAGTTGTATAAGCAAGTAAATTGTTCTTGGATTCAGAATTTTTTAACTACTTTCTCGCCCTTCTTGTTTTTAGCTATAAACTAATTAGAAAATTTGATGACAAAGAAACGTATTTCATTCTAAAGCATTAGGTCAGTATCATTTTATTATCAAAAACTTTTGATACTTAATAATATATCAAGATTGTGAAGGTAGATCCTTCACTCTAGGGAAGTTTTTAGGGTTTTGTTTCTACTTCCTCCACCATGTCTTTCACTGATGAATATTAACTGGATAGATGTTTCTCCAGCATTGACCCCAGCTTCCCAACACCTTGAATATGATGTTCTCCAAAGCTTTAGATTTATATTGTGAGCCACTGCAAGTTTTTGAACTGTTGTGTGTTTAAATGTTTAAAAATGGAAAAAAAATAGTCCGAGAATCTAATCCTTCATAATGTTATTCTGCACCGAACAAAGCTACGGTTCTAGAAATAGAATCTCTCTCTGCTTATGAATTATAGAAACATTTCCCTCCAGTTGGATTTACTCATGATTTCATTCTGCAGTCTTTCAGCACCTTGGTTACACATGCATTTATTTCTTTTTTGCCTGGAATAATTACTTGTATGAATGACTGTCCCCTTCACTGTATCTTAAATTAGTTGAGGACAGGAGTACCTGGGATTTATGTCTCTAATTCCATAATTCCTCACTTAGCATTGTGCAAAGAGTAAGCACTTACTGAATAGTTAAATGAATTTTTATTGTTTGTATTGTCAAAATGTAGACATGTGATAATTAGTAACTTTATTCTTCAAAATACGATTTTCATTACATTTAAACATGTATTGGTATAACATTCTTTTTTTATTGTTATTAAAGTTGACATATTTGGTGTCAGAAGACAGATTTTTAATGTTTATTTATTTATTTGGCTGTGCCAGGTCTTAGTTGCTGCACGCGGGACCTTTGTTGCAGCACGCAGGATCTTTTTCTTTAGTTGCGGCATGAGAACTCTTAGTTGTGGCATGTGGGATCTAGTTCCCTGACCAGGGATCAAACCCGGGCCCCCTGCATTGGAAGCACAGAGTCTTAGCCACTGGGCCACCAGGGAAGTCCCAGTATAACATTTTCAAAGGAAAAAATGTCAGTATCCGTGATTATTCTTCTAAGTGAACATGGTAATACAATCATACATGTGAATCCCACCTTAACTGCAGAACAGTGTAGATAAAAGAACCTAGGCTTTAAAATCTGTTAGATCTGGATTCTACACATAGATCTCAAATTTTTCATCTTGATAAACCTTAATTTCTTGACCTCTAAGATGGAAATATAATTATCTATGTCCTACATTTATTGTGCAAAGGAAATAAAATTTGCAAAAAATCCTATCTTTGGTACATAGTAAATGCTTAAAATACTTATCACACTGAAAAAAGATACAGTAAACCCTGAAAAAACTTTGTCTTGGCCTTGATAGCTACCTGTGAAATATTTTCATGTCATGAAAATGAAGTGGAAATGGAAGGAAACCTTGAAAATCTTCAAATGTACCCTTTGGCTAAATTAGACTGAGACATTTTAGATGTTGATGTAGTCTGCCAGAAACTGAAAAAACCAAAACCAAAACCAAAACACTTTCTCCATCTTTGCGCATTTAATTCTTGATATGTAGATAGAATGGCGTGTTATTCCAATACAAGAAAGACAGGCAGCTATTCCTTGATTGATAAAAGCTTTGGGACCAGAATTTCAAAGGCAGTGGGTAGGGCAGGGCATCTCCTTGGTGAGGAGATGCTTGGGCATAGAACTACCCAATGTAAAGTAGCAGCCTATAATTGCAGGGCTCAGAGTTTGGACACCTAGGGGAGGCAGCCACCACTATCAGAGGGTCTGGGCAAGTGAGAATCTAAACGGGGAGTACTGGATTACAGAGGGTAAGCAAGACTCTTGAGGAGTCATACAATTTACTTTCTGTTCTATCATTTACTCCCCAGTCATGCCTGTTGGCCACTGATTGTATGTCAAGCTTTGTGCTAAACCTGTATATTTAGTCATCCATTTAATTCTCATTACACACCTATAAGGTAGGGCTGGTTATTTTCTGCATCTTATTTGGAGAATGGGAGGGAGATCCCTCTTTTTCAGTTTGTATTGACACAATGCAGAGTTGTGCAATAATTAGTAACTTTATTATTTGAAACACTATTTTAATTATATTCAAACTTGGATTGATATTACATTTGTAAAGAGAAAATGCCAATATCCATGACTATTCTTCTAAGTCAATATGTTTATACACTCATACACGTGAAATCCATCACTGAGGTTTATAATGGACTCAGAAAAGTTTAGCTCAGCCCTGGGTCTCCTACATTAATTCTACCTAGAAGTGTAGAAATCCTCCAGTGGATTCACATGAACTTTCTTAGATTACAGCACTATTCTCCTAATTAATCACCCAAATTTTCCACACTATCTCCATTCTCCACCCAGCAGCAGGATGGATGATTTAAAACAGTACTCGCATTCTAGCATTCTCCTCTAAAAGTCCATCAATGGCTTCTGAACATCCTTCGGCCAAAGTTTAAAGTCTTTGTGTAGCTCAGAAGGCCCTCTGTTACCTGTCCTTCTGTATTTCTTACCACTCTTTCTGCCTTGCAATCTATACTCAAGTCATTAGGAAATTCATTCGCTTCTTAAATAGGTCAACGTTTCTCTTACTTTCTGGGCCTTAAAACACAGTAGGTTTCTTCTCTACACACTTTCTACACACTCTTGACTCCCCACCTTTCCTTCATATATCAGCTTAAATAATACTCCATTCATAGAACTTTCCTACTCCCGGGTTCAGCTCTTTCATCTGGGGTACTGGCAAGGCAGTTCCAGTCCATTAACTGTCTGTACAATCCCCTGCTAAGGAAAAACTCATGTATCGGCTGAATGGAACAATGGGGCCTGAGACTTCTCTAGTCCCATCTTTCTCTAAACCCATTGCTCTCCTGGTGACTGGATGAAAAGATGGAGAGGGGAAGGTGGTGATTATTTATAGTAGGTCCAATTATGTCTCCTTATAAAGGCCTATGGGGAGGACCCTGGTACCAAATTTTGAAGACCTTAGCATGTCAGCCACTTAGCATTTTTTGTCTTTTATTTAGGGTACTATCAGTTGTAGAACTACAGAAAAGCTCTCTGTCAACATGTTGTTATACTTACTTAAGTGTCTACTCCTTATATGATATTATATTTTTACCGTCTGCTATAGTGCCAGATACACAGGACATGCTCAATAAATATAAATTGAATGAGAATCAGAGAAGTGAAAAGACTAGTTTGAAATCATAAGCCCTGTTTGGCAGCATCATTCCTGATTTTAGTAATCTTGTACTAATAGTTCCAAAACCAAATGTATTATGAATATTTATCTTCTTGGTTAGTGATGACGTCCTTAAAAGCTTAGTTTTACTCAAGATAATAGATACAACAATTTTATAATAAAATATTTAGCAAATGTACAGCATTATATGTACATGTGCATCACTAAATTTAATTATGGAAGAAAATACTTTTTAGTATGCCTTTTTCAAAATATTTAGGAAAGCCAAGAAAACAAATAAACGAAAAAATTTTGAAAAACATAACTTACCTCCACGCCCAAAATTCGCAATCTCATTTGGGCCACTATTGCTGTTGTTTACTGGCAAGCTCGTGGCTGGCCATGAATCAGCAAGCCATGGATAACTGGGATCACCAGCATTTAGAAGACCTGGGCGGCTAAAACAGGAATTAAAAGGAAATCAATCCATGGAACTCAATGAGAGATTTGGACATCAGTCTCATGAACTAAAATGGATTAAAGAATTTAAGATTTTAATTCACTTTCAAATTAAAATCTGTAGGCTCTCAAGAATTAAGGAACTTTAGCAGTTCACTAGGCTATATATAGATCAACCCTGTCAGTGGAAGCCGAAGAGTGCTGCCTGGGATTCTGCTGATACTCAAATGAATTCAGTCGTCTTCCCTGAAACTGGTGGCAAACTGGTAACAGAGCAGCATCCCGACACAAGGTCTGATGATAAACTGGCACCTCAAGGGAACAACTGCTCAGTATCAGCCATTTCCAGGACTTTGAACTATTGCTTCCTTAATTCCTGCAGCTCCCATATTTATCTGTCCCCTATAGGCTATAACCCCTGATATGGGCCCTCATGCTTGATTAGAGGCAAGGAACTTAAGGGAAATTAATGAACAGTATTTATACTGTTCCATCAATAGCACATTTTCAGGTTCTCTAAATTTAAAATGTTAGGAGAATATTAAAGGTTTTTTTAAAGATCCACTGTGGTCTGATCCAGCATGTGTATATAATCTATGAAGAAAACTTCCTTCATATTCTATTTAATAAAGAATTCCCATCTTTAAAATAAAAGATGGGATTCTGGTCACTTTCCAGATTATTAGCATATTTACAAAGATACAGCAACATCTATAGTCATTGTACTTTTTTTTCTGATAGACCCTTTGTGATACAATCCCTAAGAGAAACATGTGTTTCTATGGAAACTGCAATAAGAAGATCCAACTGCTTTCTTGCTACATCCACTAGCTCTCATTAGACCTAATCTCTTTTTGCTAAAATATTGATTAAATGGGAGATTGGAAGTTATTACCAGAGCCTAATTACAATCTCCATATCGGCAAAGGGAAAATAGATGAGGATATATGGGTTTGTTATCAACTTTTATCAATTTCAATTGAGTATCCAAAGTTGTGGAATCCAGTCTGATCAATCTACAGCCTATTCATCATCCATGAATCATTTACTTTGTGATCGATTATGTGTAATTGTTCACTCACAGCAATTTAGTGAGAACCAATAAGGAGTCTTAAACAACAGCAACTTCATTTGCTAATGTCTAATTAATGCAATAAACATCCTGCTAACAAATGAATACATTCCTTGTGATATTTACTACTAATTTCTTCAGGGGCCTCTGGGAGATATGAAACATCTGGACTTGATTCCTCTAAAGTGCACAACAGATAGGCCATTAAACCTTGTGGTAAGCCGTTTAATTCCTCCTAGAATTCTCACTTATAAGTGATTGTTTATTACAATAATAGCCTCTTACTATAGAGTTTCCTCAGTCCTGATTAAAAATAATAATTTAAAAAATCTCCTCAGTATACCTTCCATTGCTCATTAGTCCTCCATCTCCTCTTTGAAATGTAACTGTAAAAAAAAAAGAAACATACACAAGTAGTCAATATTAATTATGATTAATAACAACTACATATTGGCCCTCAGTTTAGAGCTGAAACCTCTGGGAATTTTAACAAAATATAATTAACATAATTGTACAGAGAATAAGAAGCAGTGGTTTGGCCTAAAGCAAAGCTATCATTTGCTCCATCTTTAATAAGACATTGAAATATTCCTCAAGCCAAACATATGGTTAAGTCAAAGGGGCAATTTTTATTTGGGTGTCAATTGGTATATACATGGTATTGGAAGATCGACATGCAATAACGAGGAATTATCAAATCATGACTTTTAATGTTAACATAGAGGTGTCCTAATCAGAGGGCATAATGCAAAATGCACATAGTTAAAACTGAAACAGGATAGTCCAAACAGATAATATCCTTTTAATGAAACAAGTGAAAGTACTGATTGACAACACATTCCTCCCCATCACAGATCCTTTTAGGGACATTAAGAAGCACTATGAGTTGAAATACTATAATTACAAAGACATGAACTGTAATGAATGGAGAATACATAATGTATTGGGTGCTTTGTTTCATTAGCCAACTCTTACAAAAATGAAACTTTCAAATAATTGATACTGAATATATTCCAATTGTATATAATGATTACAAAACTTAAGTCCTTTTTAAAACTGTGAACTTATTAGCAATATCAAGAAGTATCCAGGAGGGCCACAGCTGAAGAATCCACTCCCTCTGGTCACTAGATTCCATTCTACAAAGCTAACAACATGAAAGTGGGCTTCAAGGATTGGCCAAAGAAGGTAAATATCAGTTTGGGTCCATCATCCCGTATCCAAAACCTTTGCAGCTAAATTTACTTGGAATTCAAAATGCTTCAGATCTGAGACAGGTAATATGATGCATACTGCAGGGAGGGTCCAAGGCAGCAAATGTATTTAAAATTATTGTTTTTGCAATGAGATGTGAATATTCATGATTAGTGGAAAAAAGTCTATAAATAACTTCATATTATTTTCGACCAAATTTTGCCACAAAATTACTTAACTAGAAAATCATTGGGAAAAAAAATTGGTGATTAGAAGTTTATGGATTGCAAAATTGCAATTCTGACCAAAATTAGTGTGGATCAGCTAAACCAATCCCTGGGGATGAAGGCAAAAATACCATTTCACAGATGTGAATCCAACATATCCTATCTTTGGAAGATACTAATTAGATTTCCTGTGATTACTTAGTGAGCAAAAGTAAAAATAAAATTTTATGAATTGATTCATATTTTTAATAAACTAAGGACATATTGCTACTTAAAGTGCACACATAGTAAATACTTTCTCATTTGGATAATCTCTCCATCATTCACCTCTTTCTCAAGTTTGAGCTAATAAATATGATCACTCTTTAGATCTTATAACTTTCTAAATGTAGTTCCCCAATCCCTTCCCTAAGGTCATCTAAGGATATATCTCTCATGGCATCATAATTAGGCAATAAGATGGCTAAGGTTCTTTCAGGAATTCATGAAGCAGTGCTTTCAGAAACATCTTGGCACCTAAAAGTACATTGCCGTATCAAGTTTTTAGGTAACTTGTCAAGTGAATTATAAAACAATCCTTACATAAACTTTGTACCTGCCCACGACTGGCTATGGACAGCTCCTTGGAGAAAATAAAAGAATACTGATCACTAATCTGCTTCCTGATGGATTCAGGTGTTGGGAATCAACAATCAGCAGTGTATCCACACCACACTGGGTCCCTTTAATAACTGCTTTTAAGAACAACAATAAAAAATTGATCTGAAACAATTATTGAGAAGAACTGAGCACTGGTGGTATTAAATACAGGCCTGATTAGGAGGAAAAAACACAAAATGTGAAAACAGTACAGCTAATTAGCTTTCTATCTGATGTGACTTCCTAGTTATGTGGATTTTTAATGGACTATCAAGTGATTGTTTTACTCTGGTAAAAGAGAGCTAAGATAATGCTGTGAATATCATTGTGAATATGCAAATCAGCAGGTACTGATGGGCTACACCTCCAAATGTGCTGCTTAGGAGATACATGGGGAGAAGCTGAGCCCTTCTCTCTAACTTAGATGCTCTTTTTCCTCATCCAAATTTTCTGTTACTGTCAGAGCAATAAATGATATTAGAGCAAAAGAGGAGAACTGAAGCAGAAGCACAGAAATTAAGTTGTATTTAACTTCATGTACTTACCAATGGTAAATTTTTCATAAACTGTAAATTTTAAAGTATTATGATGCAGCACTGAAATTCTTATCCAAAAGATATCATTCAAATGGCTAATAAGCACCTGACAAGATGCTCAACATCAGTAATCATTAGGAAAGTGAAAATCAAAACTATTGGGTTAGGGCTTCCCTGGTGGCGCAGTGGTTGAGAGTCCGCCTGCTAATGCAGGGGACACGGGTTCGTGCCCTGGTCCAGGAAGATCCCACATGCCGCAGAGAGGCTGGGCCTGTGAGCCATGGCCGCTGAACCTGTGTATCCAGAGCCTGTGCTCCGCAACGGGAGAGGCCACAACAGTGAGAGGCCCGCGTAGCGCAGAAAAAAAACTATTGGGTTGGCCAAAATTTCATTCAGATCTTACGGAAAAACCAGAACGAAATTTTTGGCCAACCCAATACAATGAGCTGTTACTTCACACCTATTAGGTTGGCTGCTATGCAAGAAACATAAAATAAGCATTAACAAGAATGTGGAGGAATTGAAACCCTTATGCACTGTTGGTGGAAGGTAAAATGGTGCAGCCATAGTTGAAAACAGTATGTTGGTTCCTCAAAAAATTAAAAATAGAATTACCGTAAGATCCATCAATTCCGTTTCCAAAGGAATTGAAATCAGGATCTCAAAGAGATATTTGTACATCCATGTTCATTGTAACATTATTCATAGTAGCTAAAATGTGGAAGCAAGCCAAGCAACCAGTGATGGGTGAATGGATAAGCAAAGTGTACATATAGACACAATGGAACATTATTCAGCCTTGAAAAGGAAGGAATTTCTGAAATATGCTAAAACTTTGATGTATCTTGAGGACATTATGCTAAGTGAAATAAGCCAGTCACAAAAAGATAAATACTGTATGAGTCCACTTCTATGAGGTACTTAGAGTAGTCAAAATCACAGAGACAGAAAGAAGAATGGCGGTTGTGAGGGGCTGGGGGGAGGGGGGAATAGGGAGTTATTGTTTACTGGATATAGATTTTCAGTTTTAGAAGATGAAAAGATTTATGGATATGGATGGTGGTGATGGTTGCACATCATGAATGTATTTAATGCCACTGAATTGTACACTTAAAAATGGTCAAGATAGTAAGTTTCATGTAATGTTTATTTTACCACAATAAAAAATTGAAAAAAAAAATTATCAAGTTAATTTACAGCTGTGTTAGTGTATGGACTCTATGATATGGTCCATATTTACCAAATGAGGATTAAATGTTGTGAATAAAAGAATTTTAAATTTCAAAACTTTCAAGACATATCGATTTCCTATTTGTATTCCAAAGCATTAAACTGTATTCAAATGGTTCTAGACCGCTAAAAGACTGTCAAAATATTTCATAAAGACATTTATCTTTGTACCTCTGCATACCAACTGTACAAAGGCAAAAGTACACAGTCATTATGTAAATACATAATTGACTTAAAATGGCCCATGGATACAATTTGATATACATGAGAATCTTCAATTTTGTATGTTTCTATCAGGAGAGAAAAACAACAACAAAAAACAATACCTTTACATAATAAGGCTGATTAGTTGTCTTTTTAAAGCAAGGGAAAAAGAGAGAACACTTTTTCGAGTATCCTTTTCTTCCCATGCTCTAAAACTTTTAGATTTGTTCCATTTTGAAAAGTAGACCAAAAATAATTGAGTTCTATTAGACCATGAGATCGAAAGCAGACTAGAGGGCTTCCCTGGTGGTGCAGTGGTTGAGAGTCCGCCTGCTGATGCAGGGGACACGGGTTCGTGCCTCGGTCTGGGAAGATCCCACATGCCGCGGAGCGGCTGGGCCCATGAGCCATGGCCACTCAGCCTGCACTAAGGATGAACAATCAGAACTCCTAAAATGGAAGTCATATTTGGTGTTTTGATCAGCATTTTTTGTGTATGCAGAGAGAGAAAAACATAAAAATAAATGCCACAACAAAGTGAAAGCTGTTTTGAGGTAGCTCTCATTTCAGAGATGTTGAACTGCCTTAAAGCTGAAAGCAAGAGGGTGGGGAGGGTAGGTGGTTGGACAATCTTGCTCTAGTCACTATTTTGATAATCACAGTGTGGTAACTTTGTGCTTATCAGAATTAAATTTGAAATAAGTGTGAATCTTTACCAGGAGTTTCTGCTAGCATCTAAAATTAAGAATTTTCAAGGGAGCAACATAGAGAAGTTTTTGTTGCTAAAACTGACTGACTAGTGCTAAGGTTTCCAAAAAGCTCTATAGACACCACAATCTTAAATGTTTTAGAATTGCATTAAATATTCTGACTTTATTGCAATATTTATAAAAGATATAAGGTAAAGAGATTTTGCAAGTTCATATCATACACAAAGTACCTCTACTATTATCTGACAGGATTAATCCTAATCTCTCGCTTCCTAGAATTGAGGGGGAAGGGAAACAGAGCTACGTGGTAAATTGACATTTTGAGGTAAGGAAGCTTTCAGAGTGCCTATCTCTAGTAGGCCACATTTTCCTACTCCAAATGGAAACTTTAATGTTGCCAGCCAAGCCTCACTCCCTTTCCTGATAAGCTATTTCTCAACTATGAATGTAGATTAATCCTCTTTTAATAAGCATTAACTCAAGCCCAGATAATCAGAGTATAAAAATTCCATCAAATCTTTTAGCTGTCTTAGGGTCATTTTGTCAAATAATTTCACCAAGGGTTTAAAACCTATGCATGAAGTGTTTGGTATTTCATAATTTGCTCACTTATTAAATTATATATATTTACTGAGTTTAATAAAATCTGTTCTCCTCAAAGGTAATATTCATAAAATAGAACTCACCCCTTTAAAAGTGAAAATGTTTATTTTCATTAAAAAGTTGGTGACTTAAAAATTATGAATATGAACAACATAAGTTTGAAAAGAATCGTGTAGCCTTCATGAAGATTATAATACAATATATAGAATCTTCATGAAGGCTGCATGGCTTTTATTCAAACTTATGTCATTCACTTTTCTATTCACAAATACCATTAATACATATAATCAAACATTTACTCTAGATTCAAAATCACCTAGTATTTTCTGCCTAAACATGTTTACAATTCTATTTCACCCGGTAATTCAGGTAGTGAATTCTTCTGGCAGTCAGGAACCTCACATGCAGTGACAAGCAGACTGCTAGTGTTCAATGAAGATTAACATAAATAACCCTGCATGTTACTCTAGAAAAATATAAAATGATTTCATGTAGAATATGAGATATGAGGATACCTTTCTCATTCCAGCTGCCCTTCTCTGAGCCATGAGCAAAGCTGTTGTGCGTGTTTGTGTCTGAAGAATTTAAATAAAGAATAAATAGGAAAAAACTGAATAGGAAGTTAGTGTGTAATTTTGCCCTGGGGAAATCTCCAAGTTCTTCTATGTAAAGGAGCAAAACATGTTCAGGCCAAATTCTACTCTCAGATCATTTAAGTGTATAAGTTTACATTTGATTCTTGATAGTTGCTTTTACAATCTAAGGTGCTAATCCACTAGTGTTCTATGATCAATATGTTAAATCCTCTGAACATAAGAAAAATATCAACACTGAGTAGCATGCCATTTTTTTTTTACCTTCCTTTTAAGCATTCAAATATAATTTTCCACATGGAGATGGAGAATCAAAGATTAGCCACAATAAAATCAGCAGGTGAGTTTTTGCCTGTACAGAGTGAGTGGAAAGTATCCTGCCGAGAGTTAGATTCTCCACTCTGCAAGTTATTTCTTCTCCCCACTAGTTAAAAACTTCCCTCTGGTGGTTAAAATCTACCTGTGGGGCTTCCCTGGTGGCACAGTGGTTGAGAGTCCGCCTGCCAATGCAGGGGACACGGGTTCGTGCCCCGGTCTGGGAAGATCCCACATGCCGCAGAGCGGCTGGGCCCGTGAGCCATGGCTGCTGAGCCTGCGCGTCCGGAGCCTGTGCTCCGCAACGGGAGAGGCCACAACAGTGAGAGGCCCGCGTACCGCAAAAAAAAACAAATTAAAAAATAAATAAATAAAATAAAATAAAATAAAATCTACCTGTGATGGTTAAGAAGACTTGGAATGAAGTGGGAAAAAGCAAGTGCTGAAATCAAATTTTACCTGCTTTTCAATTCTACTTAGGATCAGTCTAGCGTTATTAAAATGCATGTTTCTTAATTTACATCAATTGCAGCAGAGTTTAAGTATAATCCAAGATCAAATTTGGGGTTTGAAATAAATGAAGACATTTTTTGTTATAAATTAATTTAAATACCGATCCCAAAGTAAACTTTCATTTATTTGAAAAAAATGTTATTGCTATCATAAATCAATAAGAAAATTTTGAAACTATATAGATATTACCATGCAGTAAAAAGTGGAAACATTAGACTTTTCATTTTGTGAGTAAAATTACATTGCTTTAATGTTACTGGGTTTAGTTTTCATGCTTGTTAAATTATAAGATTTCCAGAGAAATTTTTATGAAAACCAAAAATAAACAGAACTAGTACACATAGACTATTTTCTCTATAATTTTTATAAAACACTTCAGAGAAAAATATCCCTGTACGAAATCCCTGTGCTCTTAAAATGGATCATTAGCTCATGCATGAAATATCAGAAATTTAAACATATGATAAATACATACTACACTAATCATTCCTATTTAAAATCCTCATATTCTCAAGAATATAAAAATTCCAGGAGGTGCAGGATAGGATATTTATGGAGGGAAATGTGTAGAGAATATCGCCAGGTCAGATATGCAATACTAAGTACCTGTGGTTTGGATTTTCATTTGCTTCTCACCTAGAAGAGAACAGCAGTTGCTGGAAGGCAAATTACCAGCTGAAGGTGAATCCATTCTGAGAGTCAGCCATCTATCAATTAAGTATAAATGTTCAGAAAGGTTGCTCTGTGGCTTGGCCTAATTCCAAAATATTTGAAGTGCATAGCACCTTCCGAGTTAGTAGTTCTTCTACAAGTAGATGGATATCAATCACAATGAGAACTGATAATAGGAAATGTACTACTCTTGTCAAGCTCAAAGACCAACAGATATTTTTAAATTAAATGCATAGGTTTTGCAAAGAACTGCTGTTTAAAAAAAAAGAAGAAAAAAGGCTATCTGACATAATTTTACTAAAAACGTAAACTACTAATTACGAGACCTATGCTATTTTGAAGGAGTGAGTGAATAAAGATGTGTGGAGGGTAAAAATGCAACACTCCAAACGTGGCATCTTAGAACTTCGTACTGAAGTGGCTAGCATAGTCAATCTTTTATTATTTTCACTAAAGCCAAGCAATGAGATAAAACATAAAAATAGTCCTTGAATTAAATCATTCTTCCTTATTTCTCATGTGATTTATATGAGCGTGTCACAGAGACGAAATGGAACGTGGTGATTGACTAAACAGACAGGTTGATGGACAATACCTTCAGGGAATGAAAGCAGAGGACTGGACTGCAAAACAAGAAGTTACGTTAAAGTATCATTAATGTTCATGACTCTGACACTCAGCAGTTATTGCCCAGCATACCTTTCCAGGAAGAATCACTCACTGGTAGGATGATAAAGCACTCAGATGACAAAGCGTAAGGATGCAGGCATCAGCAACCAATGAGAAATGAGAATGGCAGAGCAATAGCAAGTCACAAAGCATGAAAGGCCCTTTTTAATGGATACATTATACTACCTTCTCTAGTCCTGGGAATTTGTTCTAACCAGTAACTAATAAACTTATTTTCACAAAATATAGACATGAGCCACAGTGTTATCGTCAAATGATCGTATTTAAATGCTATCGAATAACAAGAAAGGCAACCAAGTGGGTGCTATTCCTTTTATTTTGAACTATTCTCAGAAGCTCAGACACCTACAAGCTACAGCAGCGGATAAACTTAATAAGAATTGAAGCCTCTGTCAAAGTCACCTAACACATTTATGTTTCTTACTAAAGTAAAAATTAGAAATAGAAGATGAATAAAATATCTCAAAAATTTTAAAATATTTGTAGGACGATGGCAAGTTAAAATTGTTCCCTTGTAAATTCTACAAAGTGTGAAATATTGTGAGATAATTTCTTTTGATGATCATTGTTAGAGAAAGTACTTAAAATGCATTGCAATTTAAACTGTAATTGAATATAGCTTCAGTATTGAGCTCATTTTTCAATCACTGATAATTTTCTCCCTCTCTCTCTTCCTTGGAAGTATTTTGAAGGCCATAATTTTGGACATCCTTAAAATTCCTGTTCTTGATTCTAAGAAGAAAACATTTTTGCGAACAAGTAGAACACCAACGGTCTTCTTTTTCTTCTGCTGCTTCTTTTGCTTCTCCTTTTTCTTCCTTCTAAAATGCCTATTGGTCCCTTTGAAATAGACATCCTATTTAAGTGACTAGTAAATCACTTAATTCATGCCTCATCAGTCTCATCAATCCTGGTGAGATTTTTTTTGCTTCGTTTGTATTTTCCATCTGAGACACAGTTTGTATTGTAATCTGTATCATGAAATACAAAGAACTACATTTCAAATCTTTTCTCTTTTTTTCTGAGCATTTTAGGAATGCTCTTGCTTAAATTCACTTTTCAAACAGCGGTGTCATAGCATGCAAAGTCTGTGTGTGTGTGTGTGTGTGTGTGTGTGTGTGTTGAACTAGTTGAGAAAAATGTCTAAGCACTTTATCAGTGTGCATTCTTCTTATGCTTCCTTGGAGATACAAGCAAAAAGATTGCCTTATGGTCATAATGTGATATGGTGAAGAGCAGTGCATTAAAGCATGTTGTCTGTAATTGTTTAAATCAAACCCAAAACATCCATTCATTCACTCAGTTATTCCATTCCATTCCTTCCCTTGAATTTTGTCGTATTTCTAAAGATAAGACATTTTTTTTAGCTGGAAATAGCCTCT
Source organism: Orcinus orca (assembly GCF_937001465.1). Taxonomy (NCBI): domain Eukaryota; kingdom Metazoa; phylum Chordata; class Mammalia; order Artiodactyla; family Delphinidae; genus Orcinus; species Orcinus orca. The sequence continues at coordinate 118,262,312 of NC_064563.1, forward strand.
TACCAGCATAATTACTGAGTCCCTTTCTCTTCTTTCTTCGCCAATACAACCAGATGCTAAAACCCATCAGAATTACCCAGCAGGCACCACCAATACCAGCTATAAAAGCTGGTTGCTTCACAACATCAGTGATTTGCTCAGTTATGCTGTTATTGTTTTCAGTAATGACAACTTCATTCCTTCCCCCTATGGAAGAAACAACAGTGTTAGTGTTAGTAAATATTAAGACAAAAAACCCCACAAAAATACAGATATGGTATGCCAAAGGCACAGAAGATTAGAACATTCTTTGAAGCAGGTAATATCTGTTGTGTCCTGAGCCTGTCACAATTAATTGGTAAGCATATTTTGTAAGTTTCAGAAAAAGAATCAAATAATAAGTTTGAAATGTGATTAAGAACATTGCTCCCTTGTGTTTTGTTTTGCTGTGGACAGATTCAGAACCACTTCTTGATTTACTGCCTCATAAATAAATACTAAAACAAGTGCTGTGAGCTGAAATAATAGTAACCTTTCTTCAGTTAGGTAAAGCATTTTGTAATATAATTCTCATTTTTTTAAAAAAAGCAACTACAACATTTAACACCAGGTATTTGAAAATTACCTTCCCCCTACAGCACTGCCTAAATACAAATGTTCAAAATATTGCCCTTAGTATTCTACCAAAGGTCTTATTTTGATCATACTTTAATTTTCTGGAAGGTATTAAAATTACTATATTAAACAATGACAATTATGTAAATATCTTTTCATAGAGATTAGTATCTACAGTTCAAACATCATGAAAAGATAAAATTCCTAAATGTCCTTAAAGTATTTGAAACTAATTTGAAAATCCACTTGAAAGCTGGATACAAAACAACTTGAAAATTAATTCTAAGGTCTATGTAACAAAAACATACATTTAAATCTGGACTAAGATGATTCTAGTAGTCATGTTTCTGACAATTTAGCCCTCTCAGAGGTAATAAAGAAAATCTCAATCCACATTTTTAAACAGGTTTAAAACTCACGGAATCATAATATCACTGAAGAGCAAAGATTTATGTGTTTAAGAGATGAATGAATTCAGGCACTGGAAATTAAGTGATTTCTTATGTTAATATCATATCTCATTAGTAACTAATCCAATACTTAAAAAATAAATTGTAAGCAAAATATAAATGGCAAATTTCAGCATATCACATCACAGGAATGTGTAATTCTCATTGTTTCAGTTATCACGGCACTGTAATATATTAGAAAGTGCAAGGTCTTTGAAGTTCCACATTTGAGTATCATCTCAGCCACTTACTAGCTAAGTAAGCAGTGAGCTTATGTAGGGCACTTAATCTTTTGGAATCCCTGTTTCTGTTAGTTGGCAACAGTACTATTTCATTTATTTGGGAGGATTAATTGAGACGATGTATGTACAGAGGTTAATAGGAACACAGTGATTATAGCCCATAAAAGGCTAAGAGTTACTTTAAGGGCCACTCAGGTAGGAATAGAAGTTGTAAATTATCTAGATGTGAGAGTCCCGCAAACAATAGGTGACTTGTTTACCAAGGTTTCACCTTTCTTCCAGGGCAGAAAATTAGCCTATATTCCCCAGCCTCCCTTGTAGCTGAGTACAACAAAGTGACTGAATATGAGCCAATTGTACACAGGCAGATGCATACTACCTCCGGATCTGACCCATAAACCACTGTGACAATACGTCACACTCTCTTTCCTAGCATGTTGGATAGAAACGAGGGATCTGCGGCAGGATGCTGACCATCTAAGACAGTGGTCCCCAACCATTTGGGCACCAGGGACCGGTTTCGTGGAAGACAATTTTTCCACGGGCGGGCGTGGAGGAGGGGAGAAGGTTCAGGCGGTAATGCGAGTGACGGGCAGGTGAAGCTTGCCCGCCCGCCTCTCACTTCCTGCTCTGCGGCCTGGTGCTTACCAGTCCGCGACCCAGGGGATGGGAACCCCTGCTCTAAGAGGCGTAGAGCCATTGATGGAAGGAGCCAAGTTCCGTGAAAAATTTTATGGGGTAGAAACCCCATCCTCCATTCTGCTGACTCATATTAGACTGGGCTATGAATAAGAAAGAAACTTTTATTTTGTTAAGCCAATCTGTATGCCTACTTGTTTGTTATAGCTGCTAGCATTTTTTATAGTCTAATATTCCATTCTTGAAACGTCTTTTGTGTTAATTTCCAGATTTAAAAACTAGCTTCACTTATGTACTGAAGCTGGTTCATTCTCCTAATCTATCTGCTCTTAGTTACTATACATATAAACATAATCAAAAATGTATTTAAAATGAGCTCATATTTTCAACTTGAGACATATCAACACATATATCTGGTGATTGTGTTAAACACTAGTAGTTACTAAAAAGAAAACACCTTATAGCACAAACAGAAAAGAAAATTTGTCCTTCATTTGTGTAAAAGATCCATAAAATGTCTTATTGAATATAATGAAAAATTTACTTATGTTACCCAAAGTGTATGAGTATTTCTTGTGCTGCTAGTATTTTTAAAACAATGTCGTCAGTTGGACTAATTAGAGCACAGACATGGGATGTGTGTGACCTGTAAGACTCCATTGTTCTTTCAGACAAAAAAATATAATGAAATATAATGTCTTCCTCCCACTGGACAGTAATGAAGAACAAAACTAATTTGTTGGACTAAAAATTAATTAGACACATCAGATTCGACTGTACCTATTACTGTGAAAGTTTGCAGTTGTTCCACATATTATTACCAACTATGTAAGCTAAGCGTGAAATAGGCAAATGATTAAGGAAACAATAGGTATATTACTAAGCAAGATTACTGAGAATTTTAAGTCAATGTAATTTTGTTATATGACATGCTGTTTGATGCTTATATATATAAATGTATTTGGTTGTATTTGTGTGTGTGTAATTGCAAACATATAAAATTATGGATATTTTGATGTAAAAGTCACCTTACCAGTGGAGACAGCAAATAAAAGAACAATACTACTTTTAAGTCTGTGTAAGGCTATTTATTATATTTATACAAATTTTAATTAAAGGTCCCTTAATGTAACTTTTTGGAATAAAAACTAAGCTGAGAAGGAATAGATGAAACAGTACATTGTCTGGCATAAGACAAATCTAAAATTATCAGCCATAAATTACATCAAATGCCAATACATGATTTAATTAAAGCAAAGGGGAAGTGAGGAAGAGCTTGAGTCACTTCAAGTGCTGTTTCCAGTACTGAATAGACAATAGGAAAAGCGTAAATTGAAAGAGAAATGGAGATTAGCCATCACTAAATCACTTTTCAAATAAGGAATAACAGTTGTGTAGATATGGTTATCAGACAAGATGTTGAGGTAGATATGCAAGGGTAATTAAAGAAACAATTAAAGGCTTCTTCAGTACAACAGTAGATATTAAAAAGAAATAAATCTCTCAAGGACAAATAGCCTTTTCCAGGTTGAATTGTGCTTGTGTGTGTGTGTGTGTGTGCATGTGCGTGTCTGTGTGTGTGTGTGTTTATTTCAAGTAGTACAATTCTATTTTCTATAATTATGTCTTGGATATTGTGTATTCTAACTACATGAAAAGGAGATAGAAATATTACTTATTAGATTATTTTTTATTTCATAGAAAAATTTGAAAAGTATGATATATAAACAAATTAAAAGGTACTCATTATCCACTTGATCACTCAGTCTTTTTAAAATAATACGAGTTAAGCAAAACTTTCCATTTGATTTAAAATAATCTTAGTTAACATTATTATTTTAAGTTACCATACAATTGTTTATTCTTAACTGTCATGACATGAACTTGGGGAAATGGTGTTACTGCAATTTTTACTTGCCTCCAAATACAATAAATCCCCCAATATTGTGAAGCAAATAGGTAGCTACTACAAACCAAAATCAAAACCAAAACAAACCAACTTTTCCATGCTTGAGAATTATGTTTATTACCAAAGATGACAGAAAACATGAAAGGAAAATATAGATATTTGGTAATCCTACTGATCTTTGATTTAGAAAAATTACATTCAGTCAATCTTTTTCATAGATATGCTAGAAGGGCAGTGAAAAAAGAAAAGAAGCAGGCTTCCCTGGTGGCGCAGTGGTTGAGAGTCCGCCTGCCGATGCAGGGGACGCGGGTTTGTGCCCCGGTCCGGGAAGATCCCACATGCCGCGGAGCGCCTGGGCCCATGAGCCATGGCCTCTGAGCCTGCGCGTCCGGAGCCTGTGCTCCGCAGTGGGAGAGGCCGCAACAGTGAGAGGCCCGTGAACCGCAAAAAAAAAAACAAAACTTTGTTTACCTATCTAGGAGCTCTCATAGAAAGCTATACCTTTCAAACATGTTTCATATATATATATAGATATAGATATAGATATAGATATAGATATATTTTTTTTGCGCGGGCCTCTCACTGTTGTGGCCTCTCCCATTGCGGAGCACAGGCTCCGGACGCGCAGGCTCAGTGGCCATGGCTCACAGGCCCAGCCACTCCGCAGCATGTGGGATCTTCCCAGACTGGGGCACGAACCCGTGTCCCCTGCATCGGCAGGCACACTCTCAACCACTGTGCCACCCGGGAAGCCCTGTTTCATGATTTTTAAGTGAAAAATTACTGCCTTATTTCTAAATAACAAATATTCTAAATATTTAGAAAATATGTAGAAATAAGAATAAGTTCATCTATATCTGTTAAATCCTTTTGGGTGTACCTGTATTTCTTTCTTATTCCAATTTATTTTAGAAAATCTCAGAAGGGCAAGATTATAGGTTTCCCTCAGGTTAAGAAATTAATTCAGTTTGTATAACTAATTAAGAAAGGGAAGGCAATTTAAAGAAAAGTTAATACTATAACTTTTCAAATGTTTTTAATATATAAAAGGAAGAATACTTGGAGAATCTAAAAAATTTTAACATGACAACTGAGTATTAAATCTCTTCATTATATAATAAATACATTGTAAAAAGAAACAGCTTCCCAAAATTTGGTAGTATGTTCTATGTGCATATTTTAGAAAATAAACAGAAAAGAATGCAAATGGCACATTGGCTTGTATGAAACTCTGGACAAGTATTTTTAAAATATATAAACTCTAGGAAGAACGTTTAAAAAGATAAAGACACTGACAAACAAATAAAATCAGGGTAAACTGAAGGGATTTGCCTTTTGAAAGAATAAAACCACTCAAGAAAAAGAATCTGCATTTATGAGGCTTTCTACCCCCTTAGAGGGCTCAATCCATGCAGCACTAGGGAGCTAGAACTCAAGCTGAAAATCTCAGTCTTTTACTTCTAGGAGGTGTCAGAAGATAGCCTTCGCAGCTGCCAGTGTGACAGAAAATTAAGGGAGAAACCATGTGAAAGAGGGAGAGACAGGAGAGTGATGTTCTCAAATCTGTGTATAAATTCTCCCTCAGTACTAGTGTGAACCCTGAATTGTGCAGGCAGAAGGACGATTTCAAGGATTTGGTGAAACTCAAAAGGTAAAAGGCTGCAAAGACTGAGCCGACTCTCTCACTGCAGAGAAGATTGTGTTTGAAGTTTAAATTCCATCAAGTTAGGCAGACCAGATAAATATATTAGGCTTTTCACCGAAAGTCCAGGAGCACTATGCCTTAGAAGTAAAAATTAAACTGAGGTTTTGCCTGAAGAATATTGTCAAAGCATAAATAGTCCATACTAACAATATGTAAAAACCAAGCCACCACAAGATCGAGATGATCAGCCAGTAACATAACTGCCTCTCAGGAAAAGAAAAACAACATTCTTCAGAAGATCACAAAATTGTATAGTATGTTTTCTGCAATGTCCAGTATATACTAAAAAATTACCCGGCATGCAAAAACAAGCAAAACAATAATAACAACCACAATAGCAAAAATGAGGAAAAGATAACCCAAGATCAAGAGGAATAGTAATCAATAGAAATAGACCATGAGATGACATGGATGTTGAAATTAGGAGGAAAGGACTTTCAAGCAACTATTACAATATGTTCATTAATTTAAAATAATAGAGTCCTAATGAATGAACACATGGGGAATTTCAGAGGGAAATGAAAAATGTAAAAGAGAACAAATGGAATTTGTATTATATAAGCTGAATAATTCACTGCATACTTCTACTTCTGCCCATGAAAGAATAACAGGAATGAGACATGCCATCCCACCATAAACAAGGAAAACCTAGGCAAAATATGTGAAACAAAAGGACAGAACTATGAGAAAAAAGGAAGTAAACAAGGGGAATCGTACGATATTCATATCTTTCTATCTGGAGACAATTTTTAAAATGTGATGCAACGAAGGGGAGTCCAAAAATGGCTGAATAGCATTCCTGAGTTAAAGAGACAGTAAAACTCAGGCAGACTCAGGGATTGAATTTAAGGAACAGAATATCAGATAAAGGTGGGTAATATAAAATATTTTTTCTTAGTTTTAATTTATTTGAAAGATAGTTGATTGTTTAGAGCAAAATCAACAATAATACTTTAGTTTGTGTGTTGATTTTTATTACATGTGCAGGAGTAAAATGTAGAACAATAGCAAAAAGCTTGAAAGGGAGGAAAATGGAATTATATTTTCTAAGATCCATATAGCATAGGCTAATCCTAGAGTAATCATTACAAAAATAAGTATACTTAACGATTCAATAGTGAACATAAAATATTATACAGGAAGTCATTTTATTCATCCAAAAGAAATCAGTAAATTAGGAAAATAGGAACAAAGCCCGATTAAAAAAAAAATAGCAAAAGGGTAATTCTAAGCTCCAAAACATCAATGATCACATTAAAGATAATAAACACTCCAATTAAAAGGCAAAGATTGTCATATTGGATAAAAAATAAGGCCTCACAATATGCAATTTAAATGATACAAATGTGCATTAAATACAAAGACATAGGAGTTAAAATAAAAGGATGGAAAAAAAATCACAAAACGCAAACACTTACACGGGTGTACTAACATCAGACAGAGTAAGTTCCAAGACAAAGAATCTTATGAGGAAATAACGTGAGGCATTTCATAATAAAAAAGCATAAGTTCATTAAGAAGCTATAACAATCTTAAAATATACTCAGTTAAAACAGAGTAGCAAAATACATGAAACAAAAACATAAAAAGGAGAAATATACAAATCTATAATTATAATAAATTGTCAGGCTCTTTTCTTATTAATTAAAAGAATGCATTAACAGAAAATAAGTCAGGACTTTAACAATACTACCAACTGATTTGACCTGACATTTTTTGAACGTTCCATTTCAATATAGAAAAATAAAAATGAACATAGTTTTTAAATGCACAAGGCACACTCGCTAAAATGAAATTCTGGGCCATAAACTAAGTCTCCATACTTAAAAAGCTAAATTCATGTAAAATACACTCTCTGACCTCAGTGGAATTAAATTAGAAATCAGCAACAAAAAGCTATATGGAAAATACCAAAACATTTGGAAATTTAATAGCACATTTCCAAATAACTTCTGCAAAACCCAAAAATTTTTAGGGAAAGTGAAGAGTGTTTTCAACTTTATGATAAATGGAAACATAACACATCAAATTTGTAAGATTCAGCTGAAGAAGTGCTTAGAGGGAAATTTATAACTTTAAATATTTGTATTAGAAAAGAAGAGAGGTCCAAATCATTGATATAAGTTTCTATCTTAAGAAGCAACATAAAAGTAAGCAGAAGAAAAAATATCAGAAATCGCTTAATTAGAAAACAAATAAAACTAACAAAGCCAAAATTTGTACACTGAAAGGATTAATAAAATTGATAAATCCTTATCAAGATTAAAGTTGGAGAGAGGGAAGAGAGAGAGAGGGTAGGGGGCAACAAAAAAGGAGAAGAGAGAGAGAGCATCAATCCACAGTACTTATGAATAAAAGAGATGGCATTACTACTCATCCTGCAAACATTACAATTAAAGGGATTACAAATAAGGAGATACTGCAAATAAACGTGATAATAAATTCAACAATTTAGATGGATTAGACAAATTCATTGGTGGGCAAACACCAAAAATCCATTTACCACAACCAACAGAGAAGAAAAAAGTATCTGAATAAATGTAAATTCATAACAATAAAAATAATTCACAAAGAAAACTCTAGGCACAGATATCATCATTGAATTCTAGAAGATTTAAGGAAGAAATAGGACCAGGCCTACCAAGACTCTTACAGAATGTAAAAGAGGAAGGAATACTTCCCAACCCATTAAAGCTAGCCTCCCTGATTCCAAAACCTGACGAACACATTAAAAGAACACTACCTATCAATATCCCTCATGAACATAGATGCAAAATTCTTTACTAAATGTTAGCAAATCAGATCCACTAGTATCTGTAAAAAGCATAATATATCCTGACCAAGTGGGATTTATCCCAAGAATGCCAGGTTTATTTACCTTTGAAACCATAGAATTTATCATATTAACACAAATAAGGAGAAAGAAAATAGATGATTATCTGAATACATTCAGAAAAAGTATTTTGCAACTATTAAAATAAGTGAGTGAAGTTAGTAAGGCCATAAGATAAAAGGGAAATACATAAAGATAAATTTATATATAACATAAAGTAGTTGAAAAAGGGAATTTTATAAATTCACTTGTAATAGTGTAAAAAATATTAAATAGGAAAAAGTTTAACAAAACATATGTTAAGGCCATATGCTGAAAACTACAAAATATTGTTGAGAAAAATAAAGACAAATAATGGAGAGTACATCAAATTCCCACAGAGAAAGACTGACTATGAAAATGTTTAATCTTTCCAATTTGATGTATAGATCCACTGTATTTTTAAACATAAATATAATTTTTCCAACATAATTTTGTAGAAAAAAATTTTCCAAATTTTTCTTCCAACATAATTTTGTAGAAACTGACATGCTGATTTGAAAAGTATATGGAAAAGCAAAAGGTCTGGAACAGTCAAAAAATTTTGGAGAAGAAAATGATGCAGTATTCACATTACCTGATTTCAGGACTTTCTATGAGCTATTAGTAATCAAGACACTGTGGTTTGGCATACGGATGGACATATAAACAAATGGAATCATACAGGGAATCCAGGAATGGATCCACACATATATAGTTAACTGGAGAAAGGAAAGTTTTTTCAGTGAAAGATACCTATGCATTTTGATTTTACATATGGAAATAAATAAGCCTCAACCCTCAAATCACATGCAATTACTTTAAGATGAATTATAAAAGCTATGCATAAAAGCTAAAACTATAAAGCTTCTGGAAGAAAATATCTTTGCTATCTAGATTAGGACATAGTTTCTTAGAAAGTACTAAACATGAAAGAAAAATCTGATAAATTATAGATTATGTAAATTGAACACTTTTGCTCATCAAAAGACACTATCAAGAAAAGGACTAAGAAAGCCATAAATTGGGAGAAAATATTTGTGATACAACCTATGACAGATAATTTATATTGAAAATGTACAAATAACTGCTCTTAGTAACAAGAGACAAATGACACCATTTTAGAAAAGGCAAAGGCTTGGAAATTTTACAAAAGAAAATATGTGAATGGCCAATAAGCACATGTGAAGTTGCTCAACATCATTAGTCATCAAAGAAAATTGAAGTTAAAATGACAATGAGGGACTCTTACACTCACTGAAATGGCTAAAATGACAGATGGCAACATTAAATGTCAGTGAGGATGTAGAAAAACTGGAAGTCATATTCTTTCCCAGTGAGAGTATAAAATTATACAATTTGAAAAAAATATTTAGAGTTCCTTATAAAGTCAAACTACATCAGTGCTGTTACCCAGAAATTCCACTTCTAGGTAATTCTCCAAAAGAAATAAAAACATATGTCCTCAAAAAATCTTCTTACACATTCTCTCAAGAGAAAAGCAGAGAAACAAAATACGATACATTCACATGATTGAATACTGCTCAGAAATAAAACATATGAATTGCATAATACATGTATGGGAGAATCTCAAAAACATTATGTTTAGTGAAAGAAGCCAGACACAAAATATTATATTCTGTATGATTCCATTTATATATATTTCAAGAAAAGTCAAACATAATCCATGGTGATAGGAAGCAATTTTCTGTAATGATGATAGTAGATTGAATAGGGATTTCTTCTTTGGGATAGTTTATTTGGATTACTAGTTTCTTTTGGCCTGTTTCTGGTTAATTTTTGACATTTTTCTGGCTAAGAGGAGGTATACAGATTTGAAACATAATGTGCCTTCTTCAGTAACTGCCTCATTTCCTATTGTGTTTCAAAGGCATCAAAATTACAAATGAAACTATAGATTAAAAATAATTTTCAAACCAACTTTCAGCATGTAAACTCTTAATGATTATGATTTTAAGAAGTTTGTGGAAATCCTAAGAGCATAAGCAATTGCTAAACATTTTGTTAGAAGCTCTAGTCAGTTTATTTGCCTATATGATGTGTGCATTTATTACTCATTATTTACTGTATTTCCACTGTTGGGATGTAGATTCAAAAAAATAATCTACCTTGTTACCAGTTGACTGATTCTAAAACACGTATCATATGGATTGGTACTCACCAATTATTATTGGCTGTGGCTCACTTTTTACTCCAACTCCTGCACTGGTACTAGCTGCAACCTCTACCCGGTATTGAATACCTGGGAATAATCCACCAATTATTACAGATCGAATGGCTGCATCCACAGTTTTGTTGATGTGGAATCGTGTTTCATTCCCCAGACACCAGATCTATAGAAACGTAAAGTGAATATCAAATTATTTTTTTCTGGTAATTAGTTCATTATAATTGATTAAATCTTTTAGTAGAGACCAATCTATTTTCTAGTCTTATAGAAGTATTTGTAAATGACATTTTCTAAAGTCTAATTTCTGCTGTTTATATATATACGTATGTATGTATATATATATATGTGTGTGTGTCTGTGTATGTGTGTGTGTGTGTATTAAAGAACAACAAAAGAAGCTAAAACTATGCAGCATTCCTTTATATTTTACAATCAACACTGAATGCTCATAGTGCAATGATTCCCTCAGCACCTCTGCAAGTTCTGGAAAGTGGTCCTTGATTGCAAACGGCGTTTAGGTATGGATTAAAACACACAAATTCCTCTGCTTAATTTATTTATCAAGATTTATTATGCAAAGAATTATTAAAAATATGGTGATTATGAGTTGTAGTATCCAAAGTATATAGGTGCACATCGAAGTAATTTATATTTCATTTAAGAAAATATTAACTTACACAGAAGTGGTTAACAAGATTAATTGACTAAAGTTATAGGTATTGACTGAGATAAAATTAAAGCCAATATTTACACTGACAGTAATAAATCTTAATATTGATCAAAACATATCTATACGTACATACACATGCATGAGAACAGAGTGGTGGGAAGTCTTTAAACACTGATGTGAGGGATGCTAGGCTTGTACCTCCAATAAGAATCAAATTTTAAGTCATACATTCTTTTGGGATATGGAAATCTGTTACTGTAAAATGTGTTATAAAAAATTCTACTGTGTGTACTTATTTGTATTTCTATTATACAGTATTTATAATCTACATGGGGACACGTACATTGTTTGTTTCCGAAAGAGGTAAGTTCCTGAAACTTTTTCTTTAAAAGAATGCCTTTGAATTGCAAATGTCTTTTATTTAGTCTATGAAACCTAAGTTACTAGTGAAGGGTTATTTATTTATACACATTTATTTATTTATACACATTTTTACCAAAATAGGACAATCTCATATGAGTGAGAAAATTTACAACTTATGAAAAATTATCATGTTGTGAAAAAAAATCAATATTTAAATAAATAGAAGTTGAAGATATTTAGTCCTAGATGATATAAAAGTAAAATCCTAAACTCATTAAAAAACACACACACTCCAGGGTAGATAATGTTTTGCTTTTAAAACCATGTGTCCTAACACTTATAAAATTTCTGATTTTATATAATTATGCTACTGTAAAAGCACTTACTCTTATTTTCTTATTCACATTTCTTTATAATGTGATGGGAATAATTTTAAAATAAATTCTTATGCAAATTTAGTCCATTTGCTTCAGTAACTTAACCATTAACTTAGGAAAATTCTACTTTAACTTTCACATTTTTTCCTAGAAGTAACAATGTTTTGAGTAAAATTATTCAGCTTAATTTCACATACCAACTATGAATTTCCAGGGTGAGGTGGGGTGTCTAGTTTTCTTTTCTAATAGATCTACTTAGTATGTTATTATCAGATTTCTATAAAAATTTATTAACAGCAAAAAAGCATAGTTTTAAATTTTTACAAGATTTAATGAGGTGTTTTACTCTCCCATGTGGTCTAGTCACATCACAATTAATTAGAACCTTATTTCTCAAAGTTAGACAACTTGTGATTCTTAAGTGATGTTGCTCAAATGATGGTGAAGAAACAACGAATATATACTGTTTCCAAATAGCAACAAACTCATCAATGGAAAAATAAGAGTTTTTCACAATTTGTTTTTTCAATGGCTCCCTTTTTTCAAATGAAATATTTTACAGAACCTTTTACCAATAACTTGGTAAAAGCAGAATTTACAGTGGGAGGCGGTACTGCCCACCCTCTTATCTCCATCTCAACTCTTTAAACTCCTGAAGCATCTTTTTTATGAGAATACAGTTTAAAAACAGCTGTTCTAAGTCCCATTACACAGAAATCTAATAACAAAGATAAAGGCACTCCCTAGGATAGGGCTTCACTATCTACCCTCTACCCTGTCTCTCTAAATCCCTGAGGTTCTGCAATCACATTATTAAAACAAACAACAACAACAACAACAACAACGCTGCATTCTTATGGTTTGCTTGTCCAACTGAGTTTGTGTTATCTGTGACCTTGGAATTAGGTTCTATGCATCCTATGCATTTGCTTCTTTACCTGTCACACAAAGATATAAAATATTACTTCACACTCAAACTCAATAAGAGGGCCACTCGAAATGTTCCCCCTCCATGTGACCCTGAGACTTCTCTGGGCACTTTTACCTGTGAACTTTCCTTCTTCATCCGGGCCTTACCTTGTATTCTTGGATAATTCCATTCTGATGGTCAGGGGGAGGAGGATCCCAGGAAACACTAATACTTGTGCTATTGTGGCTTCCAACAGTCAGCACAGTGACAGACTGTGGTGGGGCACTTGGGGCTGCAGAGGAAGTGATTAGAATGAACACAAACTGTAAGTCTTGGTGTACATTAAGACTGCTTACAGAATATGAATATAAAGACAAAATGCAAGAAGGTCTGGTTTCCAGTAGTTCTGAATTAACAGTGACAATTTAAAAAAAAAATCCTTTATGTATAATGGATAGATTAAAGCAAATACAACAGCTATGGTAATATGTCCTCAACAATAAATTTAACAGCTAACATTCAAATGAATGTTTCCTATGTGCCCAGAACTGAGGTAAGAGTAAGATTTAATTCTCATAACAACCTCAGGAAATAAAAACAACTCTTATCTCAGTTTTACAGATAAGGAAACTGAAGACTTAGCTAAGTCAAATAATGAGGGAGAATTTGAACCCAGGTATGCCTGATTGATTCTAGAACTTTGGTTCTTTTGACTCTAATAGGCTCACCTTTTAAAAAACAAACAAACAAAAAACAAAAAACAACAACAACAAAAAAACACTGCTATCAAAAATGTTCTGAGAGGATGCATTCCAAAATTTTATGTTATTATCTCTGAGTGGTAGCATTACTGACAATCTTTTTGTTTTGTTCTGATTTGTGTTTAATACATAAAAACAGAAACACAGCTATAAATTTCACCAATGCAGAAAAAAGACACTTCTGTTTTCGTATTGAGAAAAATAATTGACTATTATAAATTGACCCATAATTTAAGATTTAAAACTTATTTTATATTGATGAGCAAGGAACTCTGATGATATAAATGAAAACAGTTCATGTTGGATCAAATGTGAAATGGACAGATTTTAATTTCCTACAATTCTCTTCCTTTATGGAAAAAACAAATCAAAGTACTAACAGTTAAAGCAAAATTCAGATAATTTTGTGGTACAAAAGAACTTTTACATATAAGATCAATGCTTTCACAACTACACAACTTAGTTCTTTGAAAACGTGTACACTTCAAACATAAAACATATTTTAAAAGACTATCAATAGGGGCTTCCCTGGTGGCGCAGTGGTTAAGAGTCCACCTGCCAAGGCAGGGCAGCCGGGTTCGAGCCCTGGTCCAGGAGGATCCCACATGCCACGGAGCAACTAAGCCCGTGAGCCACAACTGCTGAGCCTGCGCTCTGGAGCCCTCAAGCCACAATTACTGAGGCCAAGTGCCACAACTGCTGAAGCCCACGTGCCTGGAGCCCGTGCTCCAAAACAAAGAGAAGCCACCGCAATGAGAAGCCCGCGCGCTGCAACGAAGAGTAGACCCTGTTCGCCACAACCAGAGAAAAGTTTGTGTGCAGCAACAAAGACCCAACACAGCCCCCCCTCCAAAAAAAAAGCCTATCAATAAAGTTTCCCACGTTTGATAAATCTGTCACAGCATATTTCACTAAGGTATAGTCATCTTTGCATTGAGTGTAAGACACACACAGACACGTTACCACCATACTGCTCTTTATCACTCCTCTGTGTGATAAGGTTGCTCCAAAATGTGGCACAATGACATCAATCCAACCATTTGCCTACCAGTTTTGTAGTTATTAAGTAGACTTCATTGAAAAGTAACATTTTGGAGAACTGGCTTCTCCTCTGCCTTACCGCTGGCTTGGCGAGAACACCGTGCCTATTTCCTGACCTGTCAATTATTACACAGATATGAAAGAACCCACTCATTGCTCCCAGACAAGCCCAGCTGAGTTCCAGTTTGTTCCCTTCAGAAGGCCACAGAAAGTGGAGATGAACGTATACCGAATGGTGACAAATGTCTAGTCTAGAGGAAAAGTCTAACTGCAGTGAAATTGATTTTTGGAAATATGCTTCAAATGTAGCATTCTGTATTAAATTGACCCACCCCACTCATTAGTTCTACACATTATCCACATAAAGTAAAATTTAATGGGGGATGAAGATCCTATTATTAATTTATTTTCTTTACAAATCTTAAAGGTAGACTAATGATGCCTTTAAAAATATGCACTTCAGCTCATGTCAGTATATCACACTGTAAACCAATATGAAGATAAAATTTCTCTGTGTTGCTTACTATAAGATATGTATAATTTAACAGTTCTTTGGTCAAACATGTACATCTATGTTACCATGAACAACCTACACACATTTTCTTAAGGTTGCTCTTATATTGATTTATATAAAATATGGTTTTGTACATAAAATTAGTACAAAAGCAGAAAAGGGGGGAATTTATTATAGTTGGTATCTGATTTTTTGTTCTTTTTTTTTTTTTGCTGTACGCGGGCCTCTCACTGTTGTGGCCTCTCCCATTGTGGAGCACAGGCTCCAGACGCGCAGGCTCAGTGGCCATGGCTCATGGGCCCAGCTGCTCCGTGGCATGTGGGATCTTCCCGGACTGGGGCACGAACCCGCGTCCCCTGCATCGGCAGGCGGACTCTCAACCACTGCACCACCAGGGAAGCCCGGATTTTTTGTACGTTGATGATAGCATTCATTATAAACCTCTAGTTTAGGGAAGGAGACGCTAGAAAATGGTCTGGTTGAGACCAACATTAATTTCATGTCCATCACAGACTGACTTTAAAAGTATCTACAGGTAAGAAAAGTTACAAAGGGAAGAGGGAGAGGGAACATCACTAAGAAGAATGCTGCTGCAAACATGCAAGGGGCCTTCCGGATTAGAAATTATGAATCAGACTGGCAGAGCCCATAGGGAAGCAGGCTTATGAAAGGAAATGTCATGCTTTACTCTACCCAAACAAAGAGAGACAAAGAACAGCCTGTGTACTTGGGTTTCCATTAGCCTGTCCTTTAATGAAGCCAAATGTCTTAAATCCATGTGTAAAAAAAAAAAATAGGAAAACATTATAATCAAATTCCAGTGCACTGAAAAACAAGATTTGAAGCGAATGTTTCCTTAAGGAAAATTCAAACTACTTGAATGTCATCTTTTTGAGTTGTTAGATTCTATGAAATTCTCAGAATAAAAGGAGGAAATGATACTTCCTGGATTGACTTTTAGAATGTCTTTTGCTACCCTTCTAAGGAAGATGATAAACTAGCACTTCAACAGAAATTGATTTCATTATGGTTTAAGTTTGGTTTATGTTAGAAATCTGAATACTGACCTTCTTCAGTAGTACGAACTGTTTTAGACTCACTATCCATTCCTTGGAACTCATTAAAATATGGTCGAACTTTAATTTCATAAGTCACCCCCTTTTTCAGATTGACTAAGACAGCACTTCGCTCAGTCGGGACTTTAGCATCTAAATTCTGCCATGTTGATGTAGCCTGCAGGCCTGAAGTCTGACGGTACATCACTCGGTAGCCTTGAATAAACTGGGGTTGGCGATCAACCTGAAAAACAAAGCAAAAGACTTTTGAAACCAAATGGAAGTGTCTGAGTGATGCCATGGCTTTCTAATTCATCTCCCTGCTTCTAATATCCTTTTCCAGTTCTGAGTTCACGTTGCTCCTGAGTTGTTATTTCCAAAATGAAGAGTGGAACAACATTCTCTCCTGTTAAAAATACTTCATAGCAGCTAAGATACTCAATTAATTCAAATTCTTTGGATTAGCACAAAAGCCTGTCAAGGCCTAGACATGCCAATGTTTCTAGCTTTGTTGCTCGTCTGTTTGTTCTTTTTTTGTAGTCAACAATTCTCATTTTTGTGGTTTTATATGTAGTGTGCTATTTGTCCGGAATCTCCATTCTCATCCCTTGTTCATTCACTAATGTCTTCACTCACTCAAACATTTTCTGAGTTCCTACTAAGAGGTGCCAGTTATTCTGTTAACTCTGAGGGTAAAACTGGAGAATGAAAGTAGAGTCAGTCCCAGGCCTCATGGTGCATAGAATTCAGGTAGAAGGTGGGCATTATTTAATGATCACTCAAACAATGGGCAGGTTACATTCATAACAAATAAGCATACGCAGATATTATGAGTGAGTTGTACCAGGAGCTAAGAAAGCCTAGAGTGGAGAGGAAGCTGAGTGGTCAGGAAGGGGAGACAGTTTCCTGGAAGAAGAACAAGTGCTGAGGTCTGCATGGAAAGTAAGACTTATTTAGGGGAAGAAGAGTAGGAACAGAATGTGTAAAATTCCTGTAGCTGAAGGAAGCATATGAAAGAGACTCGAGAGTTGTGGCGCCAGAGCGTCTGTTTTAAATGCATATGAAAAGCTTATACCCATTAACAAATATTAAATGAAAGACATTTATTAAGTTATCAACTTCTGGCTCCTCCAATATCCCACTATTGGCACAACCTGACAACTTTCTTGATCCTTTCATTCATTTGAGGTACAGAGGATAAGCAGCTGTTTTTAATAAAAATCTGAGATTTGGAACCTGAAAACCAATATCAAAATATCAAAAAATATCAAAAAACAAGTTCTTGTTTTACATTTATTGAAGAGTCTTTATTGGAGTTACCATTGTTTCATTTCAGGGATAAAGGGACTTTTAGCTTTTTAAACTTTTTTAATGTCTTGCCATTTTTTAGAAATGCTTGACAAATATAACTATCACAGCACCTTCTTCAATTAATATTCCATATGCTATAGTTTAGTAGCCATATTTTAAGAAGCCTTTAACTTGACATATTTCACTGTCAAATAAAGTGTAAAATTCAATGGAGAAGAGATGGAATAACCTCATTTTAGGAAGGTTGAGGAGAGAGAGGAAATAAAGAAGGTGATGATGGAAACGGTTACTTCAGCTTTTTAAAAATGTCTTGATCCAACTGTTAACACATAATAAACAAAAGGTATTCTTTCATGTATTAACTTCTGGCATTTCTTCATTAGTTGCAGCATTTTAAAATACTTTTTTAAGTGAAGACAGAAAACTAAAAAATACAGAACCTCAATCAAAATACAGTGAAACAAAGGGACATTTTTTTTGGTATTTAGAATGTCCAAGCTAGAAAAATCCATAAAGTTGGTAAGCATGAGCATGTGTGTTTCTAAGTATAGCTAATTCCAGTTTCACAGATGAGTCTCAACAAGTAAGAATTCCTTCACCCACCTGACAGTTTTCTAACCCTCAAAGATTTGTGGAATTAGTGCTACACTTGTATGAGGTTATGTCAAGGAAAAGTAAGCTCGGTTCTGATACCAAAGCTCATGACCTTTGAATCCTAATGCATGCTACCAGTTTGTGTTCATACCAAAATACATATTTTTTGAAAAGCAGAAGTTGTTCTGACATTATAAAACAAGGCAAGTAAAAAGCAAAAAGGTAAATTTATGAGAGCCAGGAGAGATGCCTTTCATCAAAACTGTCAATGTTCAAAAAAATCCCTGCAGCATATGTTAAAACAACATTAAGCTTGCAGTTTATAAACTTCTCTGCATTCACTTTAAGTGAATTTATATACTGAAAGAAAGACATAACTCACAATAATAGCTTGTTAATACTGAAAGAAGCAAGCTGTGTTTTTAAGAAGGACATTAAGCAGCTGTTTCCAGATGAAGGGAGTCTGTAAATCAGGGTAAATTGGTTTTATCCATGTTTGGTTTTCATTAATTAAGTGTTTTAGGACTTTATGAAGCTAATGTTTACTACACAACATTGCTTTGCTCACTTCAGTGTACACTGCCTTCAACCAGTGTATTCTAATGGCCTACTTAATAGCTAAATAGTTTAACTTGATTTTGCGCGGTTGCTATACATTCTTTTCAGAAGGAAATTTGTTGTTGCAGGTGAAAGCAAAAATGAAAATGCTGCATATTACCTATTAAAAAATAGGTGGGATTTTTAGTGGATACGTGCTCTACAGCACTGACTTTTGGAGCACCTTTTGACAAGTGGTCACTTTTGAGTTAAACCTTATGCTCGTCACTAGTTTTATTAACATTCTAGTTATAAGACGGAGGATTTTCTTTTAGAGTTGATTATAATCAGAGTCCAGCCACAAATCCATGCATGGGCTTATAGAATTTAAAAAATTGGTATTTTCTGGTATCTGAATACAAATGAATTGTCTTAAGGAACATGTGAAGTGAAGAGAGTTTCAGTCTTCAGGTCACAAGGTCTCTATTAAGTGACAGCTTAGCCTTTTAAACTTTCTGAGCCTCAGTTTACTTAGTTTGCTCAAATAATACGCATATTACAAGGGCACAGAAACAATTAAATGACTAATACAGTTTAAAGCACTCTGCAAGTTTTAGAGCTGTACAATGATAAAGCATTGTTACGTACGGGATATACTAAAAATGGGGGCCCATATGTGGCCCTCAAATCAGCACTTTCATTAAAAGGTTTAAAGCGAGATGCTCAATATCTATCATTCCAATTTTAAAAATTCCATCTACACTGAAAATTCAAATTGAATTTCCTTTGGTGGGCTTAGCCTTCTAAGTAACTGATCTGGGTTTAATTGAGTTCTGAAATTCAAGTTCGCCAAAACACTCTTTCAACTCCAGTAGCTGTGATGTTTAAGGGGCAAGGAGCCTGTAATCCTTTCTGTCCTTGAATAAAAACAAAACACTCACACACAAAAAAACTAGAATAATGATTTTAAAATAAGGGATTTATTGCTACTTTCTTTGTAAAACAGCCATTTTCATCATTTTTACCTACCCTTATTATAACAGCAGTCACTTTTAGAAAGTAGCCTTTGTTAAGTATTGTTGCTTCAAGATTAGACTTGTGGGGCAGGCAGATGGTCTTTCCAGTTCAAACATCCTATGTGTTTGGTAATAGAATCCTGCCAACTATTGATAAACCATATTAGCTGACCCCTAATCGAAATACATGGGCTGGTGAATATATTTCTTCCCTCAAACATCAACATGTCTATAACTCAAATACTAACAGTGTTATAACTCAAAGAACATACACATTTAGCAAGTTGAAAATATGACATGAAAATGAAATATTTGGTTACAATTTCTTTGGCAACTGATCTGACTTCCAGCCTAAATTTATTTCACTAAAATTTACCTCTGAAATATATACTTATCTCATGTGTAACTATAAATTCGTGGGGAATTTGTGATATAATTGAATGGTTTCTTTTTTAAAGTAAAAAGTTAAAATGTATGAAAACAACTGATTTGATCATTCAACAGACAGTTACTGAAAAAGTATTTCATAATGAATGCTTTGTTCTGAAAAAACAGAAATGAAAACACGAACTTTGGACTCTCAGAACACAAGTTCATGAGGGATAGAGATATGCAAACTAGAAATGACGAGTTTCTTGGGATATAGAGATGAATATGACAAGGTCCCTCTCCTGGAAGAACTCCCAGACTACTGATCTGAAATTCTTATCTAATTTGATTTATTCTTTTAAATTCAGTGACTTTTACAGTGATTAACTTCATAAACATAATGACTTTGATTCTTACCCAAATAATTTCCACATTTAGAAGCAGCTTAAAAAAGAAACCCCTTCAAAACTCACAACAAAGCAGAAAAGACTTTTTCAATTGAGAATGAGGAAAAATCTGTTGTTAAAAATATAACCCTTTCCTTGGCTTTATTTGTTTGGTAACTAGCCAAAGCTACAGAAAGATGGAAGAGCCATGTCAGATGATATCCTTTCTGTGCCATTGGAAAAATGATGAGGTCATTATACTCCCTTCACGGGAGCAGAAGAATAGAAACCATTATATGCAGAAAACAGAATAAGTCTATGTGAAATTAAATCAAAAATAAAATTGGAAACAATGTAATCTTAAATAATCATAATTACTCTTAAAACATAAATTTAGTTTTATTTTTTGTTAAAGCATTACCCAGTTTGGTACTCACTAAACGTTTGACTAGTGTGGTTTAAGAAGTAAAGTGCCCCATCCAGGATCATATGTTGAAATTCCACCGTTAAAAGGTATTTCTTTCAACTAAATATTTGTCTATAGTTTATCTTTAAAGTGAAAAACACAAAAAGTAGGTTTAAAGTAAGGAAATTCTAATCCTATCTTTACCTGTAAATAGTTGTAGGATACTGGGAACACTGTTCAACCTGTCTGCATTGGTTTCCTTTTACAAGTCTATAGAACTGGAGAAAACAGCCTTAAATGTTAATTTAGTTTCCTCTGTTCAAATAAATAATGCCTCTATATTTCCCCGTATAGATGTAGATAAGTGATAATGTTGTTTCTGATGCCTGAGGATAGAGTTAATCACTTCCTCTTTGATTGAAACCTGTGTTTATAAAATGTGTACATACAGTTATGGCCCTTATCCCTGTGTACCAACATTAAGAATTCCCATGTTTTTCTCAAGCAGATTTGTGTCTCTTTATACAGTGTTTCCCCACATCTAGTACAAAACTGGTCCTCAAAAAATGCTTGTTGAACTATGTTTGCTCAATGGTTTTATTAATAAGAGGACGCTGGAATAATTCTCTTCATTGCGTTTCATATTTCAAACATAATTAGTTAAGAGCTGACGAAAAATAACTGGTTTTCCTTTTTCAACTACTTTTGTTAAGGGAATTGATGGAAATGGGTGAAATAGTTCCCTAAAGAAACTTGGATTCTAAGGGGGAAAAATCCATTTTTTTTTTTAACTTACAGTCATTCTTCTACTACCACAAAAACAATAACAAAACTAATAGTCATAATTATAAATACTTTCTAATTAATATAATTCTTTCTAATTAATTATGATGGATATAATTCTAATATTATAATTAAAGTGAAAATTTTCTAGATATCCATGACTCAAATGACCATTACTTACACAACCTACAAGATCTAGCACAAATACGGGGGGTTTTAAAAAACTGCCCTTTTATCATCCCCATGGATTTTTAGCGGCAAGAGATCTCAGGCATAAATGAGAAGTTGGCAAAAACTGTATTAGGCACAGGGAAGAACATTATCTGGCTCTTCACAAAACAGACACACATAGACACAAATACATATACAAGGGTTAATATCCTCTAATATGAGTAATATGGCTATTTTTATGCTATTTCTTGTTTTCATTTCAGTGACTATCATGCGATGAAAACATTTGTATTTTGAAATAACAGTGGGCAGGTTGACATTTAATAATGCATGGAATTTGGAATTGGACTTTCTTAGCATATATTAAAATATCAATGTACTTCTTAAAACCCATTAATTTTTTTTTACTACATATGTCAAACTATTAAAATTAAATACTTTTCTTGGTACTGCTGGATGAGATTCAGCTAAAAGAATGTGAAGATGATTGATTTATATTTAGAAGAGAACTTCAAATAAAATTTTTTGTGCTTCAAATGACATCATTAAGAAAGTAAAAAAAATCCCACAGATTGGGAGAAAATATTTACAAATCATATATCTGATAAAGGATTTGTATCCAATATGTAAAGAACATTATAGAACTATAATAAGAAGACAAACAACTCAATTTAAAAATGGGCAAAGAATTTGAACAGACATTTCTCTAAAGGAGATATACAAATGCTCAATAAGCACATAAAAGATTCAAAACACTAGTCATTAAAAAAATGTAAATTAAAATCACAGTGATACACCACCCATACCTACTAGAACAGCTATAATCAAAAGGACAGGATAAGATGCAAGAGAAACTGGCAAGGATGTGGAAGAAACTAGAACCTTCAAATATTGCTTGTGGGAGCATAAAATTGCGTAACCACTTTGGAAAACATTTTGGCAGTTCATCCAAACGTTAAGCAGAGAGTTTAATTCAACAATTCCTAAGTATACGCAAGAAAAATGAAAATATACGTCGATGTGTACACAAGTGTTCACGGCACCATCATTCATAATGGTCAAAAGTGGAAACAACTCAAAGATGAATCAGCTGATAAATGGATAAACAGATGTATGTGATACATCTATACAATGGAATTCTACTCTATAATAAAAAGGAACAAAGTACTAATAATACATGCTACAACATGGATGAATCTCAATGACATCATGCTGAGTGAAAGAAGCCCGATACAAAAGATCGTATATTGTATAACTTCATTCACATGGAAGAAATAGGCAAATTTATATAGACAGAGAACAGATTAGTGGTTGCAAAGGGCTAAAGTCAGGGGAACGGAGGAGTGACTGCTAATGGGCGGAGGGTTTCACTTTGGGATGATGAAATGTACTAAAATCAGATTCTGCTGATGACTGCACAACTCTGCAAAGATACCAAACAATACTGAGTTGTACACTTTAACTCTGGTATGTTAATTATATCTCAGTAAGGCCATTTAAAAATTCAGGAGACAGATCGTATTGTTTATACTGCGATCTATTTTTACTCTAGTCACACTTTTATCTATTGAGTTTTTTTTCTTCTTTGCCTTTGATTACACCTTGACTTTAAATGGTGAGTGTTTTTGCTACTTTTTTTTTTTTGGTTTGTTTGTTTGCTTTTTTCTGTTTTGGTTTGTTTTCTTAAAGGAGTAAAAGAGACTACCATTAGGATAGTCTTTAAAAACTTACCGTCCATGTGACTTGAACAGTGGTGGGAGTCAATACAACCGGAGTATGAAGATGGACAAGGACGTCGCCGAGTTCTTTCTGGACTTGTCTGTGGTCCACTCCCTGTGCTGGTGGGCTGATATCTACAGGGATAACCATTCCCAATTTTTTAAAATTAATAGTGGATTCTAATATACATTATATAAGCCAATATTATGCCATTAGAAATAATTCCAGGGGAAAAATTAAGAACTCTTTGGGACAAACAATGTTAAAGCATATTTATATATGTACCACCATTTTAGACCATAATTTGAGAACTGATACCTTCACTAAAATAATATTAATAAAAGTGTATGCAACCCCTTATCCCCACTCAGTACACTGCTGTGAAAGATCTATTATTTTCTTATTAAAGGATGAAGTATGTGCTGAAAGACTTCTTTAGAAACATCAGTTTTACACAGATGTTGCCATGTTGAAGGACTTTTCCAAGTAGTTAATGGGGCCAGGTCTGAAAACTGCTGTTGAGGAATTTGTTCAATCCCGTTCCCCAGTTAGTAGGTTGTGTGTTCCTATTCCTTGAGCTATTTCAGTCTGTGAGTGTGGAAGAGAAAGTAATTAGGGGGACTGCGAGTGAATTATGTTACTAAATGTAAACAAAATGAGGGAAAGAAGGGGAAGAACCCTCCCAAATTCACAAAAATAATTTTGACCAATTTAAAATGCTGATAAAATGTTCTATGTAATAAATTCTGAACAGTACTCCAATATCTGACAAAAAATCATGCTGCTATTTTTTCGAAGTGATGGGGGGGCTAGGAGGGAGAAAGAATTACAATGTTTAAAATGATACACTCTCAGTCATAAACTGTTCTGACCCCTTAGTCACCATTTGCCTAAATACTACTCTACTTCCCATACAATGGTTTACATCCTATGTGTCCATTAAGAAAAAAGATAAATTATAGATGTCCAAATCCATCAAATTGATATCAAACACTGAATTTCACACATACTCAAATCAGCTTCTTTAACTGGTGCACTGCAATGTTATGTTGCATTTTTTTCTTCAATCACCTTATTTAAGGAACAAAGTCCAATTTAAAAGGATTTATTTTCTTAATCTTGTTTTTTCTCAGGCCACAATGCGACACTCTTGCAAAAATATTTTTAAGTGCATATCTCAGCCATAACTTAAATTGGGTGCACTAACTTAAGATGGAACATAAATAATTGGGGACTACATTTTGGTAATTTTTTTCCAGTTCCACTTTTTTTCATCCTTAACATAGACAACACAGTGAGTTTTACTTGATTTAGAAATCATATATATATATATATGTATATATATATGTGTGTGTGTGTGTGTATTATTAATATCATGTGAATACTATTAATCTTTGCTGATATATCTATGATCTACTGTGCTTTGATGGTACAAGTACTTGCTGCCTTGCTGAAATAAGAAATTGCTAAATTCTACAGTATTTAATATCTTTGAAAAATAAGAGCTCACACAGCCAAGTGTTCTTTGCAAAGAGGTGCTTTGCAGAATGCAAAGCTGCTGAAAGTGTGGTGTCAAAAATGATCCTGGGCTTCCCTGGTGGCGCAGTGGTTGAGAGTCCGCCTGCCGATGCAGGGGACACGGGTTCGTGCCCCGGTCTGGGAAGATCCCACAAGCCGCGGAGCGGCTGGGCCCGTGAGCCATGGCCACTGAGCCTGTGCGTCCGGAGCCTGTGCTCCGCAACGGGAGAGAGGCCACAACAGTGAGAGGCCCGCGTATCGCAAAAAAGAAAAAAAAAAAAAAAAAAAATAAGATCTGGGTACTACAACTTCTTGACTTAAAACCATACACCTCTTCATTTTCAAGTTCAATAATTTAATGTACTCATTAAATTCAGACACACTAAAAGCAACCGGATCCTGGCAAGGTAAAATAGAAACAGTTTCAGGTCGTCAAATTCCTTCTTGTACTTTTTCCTTCTCTTGAGACAGGTTCTTTACCTACAGTCCCTTTATCATTATGGGAAATTAATCACATTACTGCTTAGAGAACAACAGCAAAGTGGCATCCCCTCCTCCCTTGACTGTCATCATGTCAGCAACGTTGCAAAATCACGTGGTGACTTTATTTGACTTGATTCCTTTAAGGTGCCCTTCTCTGTTATAATAGCATGCTAGTTACTATCACCGAACTACATTGTAATTATAATAATATTTTATGGCTGTATGGTGCTTTTCATAGCATAAAAATACTACTTTGAATTATAAATATCTTGTTCAAAGCCTTTTACAAATAAGACATAATTAACCCTTTCTCAAGAACCCTGTGGGAAGTAAGCCGTAACAAAGAATAAAGCCACCGTTTCTATTTTATTAATTCCCTTCACCTACTAGTAAGAAGGAAAATTGTAATTCAACATCCCATATTAACCCCTAGACTGCAGCAACTTCTCAGTTTGAAGGCAGGCTATGAAAGATGAGATGAGAAATCTTCCATTTTGATCTTATAATATTCTGGGTGGGTGTTTTTGTTTTGTTTCGTTTTTTATTAGTCAAAAGCATTGCATACCTCGGGAAGAAAGCTTGGTTTACTGCTTCCTGAAACAAATTGTTCCTTTAAACATGTGGTTTAATAAAATACACTGTAATGATGCTTGTCAAACTTAAGCATTAACATTCCTGGAGGGCACTTTAACAGGCTGCCAGGCGCCATCCCCAGAGCTTCTGAGTCAGGGTCTGAGAATCTGCATTTCTAATGTGGCCCCAGGTGATGCAGATGCTGCTTCTGTGGGAACCACACCTTGAGACCCACTGCACTATCAAAACACAATTCCTGAACTAGAGGAAGTAATTTTGATATCCCTAACAGGGCATTTTATCCATTAAAGATCACTTTTTGCTATTGTACAATTAATTTCAAAGAAGGAGGAACATTTTTCCTTCTTTTGAAATATAGTAAAGCCCTACAGTTAAGCCCCAATTTAACTTACTATGTAATTGTACCAAATTATTTTGTTTCTTTTTTACCAAATAGACCCTGACAACTCCAGAAAGAGGACACACTCACCAAGGTGAACAACAAGTTTTCTTTTTCACTGGATCAGGTCTAGCGAAACATTATAATAAGCAATGCAGACACATTTATCTTTGGTCCTGCAACCCCTTTGCCCTTAAAGATCTGTTTAATGCCTCCTTCTAGAAACAGTCATGTTTGCAGCTATTGAAATTACCTTGTGTGCGCACAGGATCTGACATAGCACTTGGGTCACTGAGACCTTGAGGGTTGATGGCTCTCACCATGAATAAATAGATTGTATTGGGCCGCAGTCCTCTCACTGTATAGAGGGTGGTCTTTACGTGGTTTGCCACTGTCTGCCAGCTATTGCTCACTGATTGGCTGAAACATGAACAGAAATTTCATTTAAACAGCAGTCATAAGGGTCTTGGAAATGGAGTTGGGTATCAATGACAAAGGTTAATGGCTGAAAATTAAACACGCACACACACAACGCTTGAAGTGTTCAGCCCAATAAATGAAACATTTGGATGATTTCAGTTTATTCAACAACAAAGCCGAGCCCACCTAACGGAAGTGCCATGCACAACAAAATTAAACTCAGCCCAGGAGATGTGATAGCCCTTTGCTAAAGCACAGCAGCCACTAAATGAATACCTGTAAAAGGAACAGAGGCCAAGATCACAACATCAAGTTTATACAATAAATATGGTCCTCGTAAATGTATATATATATACCTTGAAAAGAATTAACCTGTAGAAAGAATAAATGGACTACAGAGTAAATTATGCCAATACATTTTCCTGTTACAAGGTGTGTTTTCTTTTGCATCAATTCCACATGCAATATTATAATAGAGCCTTCTAAAACTACATATCTGTAAAAGAAGAAAGGAAGCATGTAATGAATATTTTCCCTTGGTCACATTTTTAATAAAATTGTACATTACACAGTATTGTGATTTACCACTTCGGAATGGTGAAATATCTCTGAATCTGTATGTGTGGACCCTTTAACAGTCATCTTCAGATGGGATGCCCTTTTATAGCACTTTGTCTAAGGTCAAATGCTGCTTTGGTTTAGAATGAGGAGGAAATGTGATTTTCAGGGCTGTCTGTTTATTTTTCAGAAGTCTTTTTACAACAAAGCATGAAACTTATAGAAAAACACTGTTTTGAAATTTGAAAACTATATGTTGATCCTTAACTTTAATAGATTAGGGAAGCCTAAAATGAAAGTGATGATTTGTCCTAATGCTTAAAAAGGAGAGAGGCTATCACTATATTTATAGTGGCAAACAGAAGCACATTGAAACTAAATATGAAGCCACATTTTCCCATTAGTACAACTATTTTTTCAAATTCTCATAAAACAATTTTATACTAGTATTTGCTAAATTATAGTCTATATCCTTGAATTGACGGCAATTATTTCAAATAACAATTGGACATATCTTTTCCTTTCAGCAATCAGAAGTGCATGTACTCAATCTCTTAATTGTAGCTTTTAATATTCTCTTAGGCATAGCCAATACACGTATTCAAATATATAGCATAAAACACTGGAATTATTTTAAATTCTGCTCTAATTATTAGGAAGTAAAATTCCAAGCTTCCATGCCTCAGTAACAGTTGCATAACTTAAAAAGTGCCTGTGCCTAATTAAATTATTTTCTGCTTAGTTCTAAAGCCAAAATTCACATCTGATAAATCCCTACAATGGTCAAGAGCTAAGTGATTATGTCATAACCAGATCCCTACAGACGTAGGCATGGATAATGCATATTTAATCTTATAATTAAGGTATGAATGAAAAATAAAACTAAAGTCTATTCTTGAATAAAGTCAGATATAAAAGATAAATTCTTAAAATGCACTGATTAAGCATGTCCTTAGAATAAAACAGCAGGATAGCTCACTTGAGATTTTAGGATATAGGAGCTAAAGCAAAAACCCAATGGAGAAAAAAGGAACTGTCTCATACCTGAAAGCCTCAATGATATATGCACTTGCTGGTAGGGTTCCAGGGGTACCTGGTTGCCAGGACAAGGTGACACTGTTCTTAGTAACATCAGTGACCTGTGGTTTGGATGGTGGTCCAGGCAGGTCATTAAAATCATAATTTTTACTGATTGTTGCTCCAGACTCTAGAGGGGACAAATAGAAAAAGCTTCATTTCTGATTACATAAGCTGACAAAGATGCTTAAAAGGAAAACAGTCTATTAAAGAATTTGAATAGACAGTGAGCAATTCATCTTCATGAATCAAAAGTATATAAGTGAATATTTGATTTTTCCTACATATTAGTAAATATTTACTTTCACACATGATCACTAGAATTGCTTGTTCTTTAGACAGAGAAAATAAAATAACAAGATTATTAAGGACAAATGTATCACATTTCATATATGCAATGCTACGTACCAAGAGGTATAGAAACGAAAAAGTGGCGTAAAGCTTAGTTCTTACATTCAATAAATTTAAAATATTGATCTCTCTTTAACTTGTTAGTTGATAATGAGCTAATCACTGAAACTGGCTCAAGATTTCTTCTGTTAAAATAGTTCACAAAGAACCCACCTGTCACATCCAGCACAGCACTCCAGGAAGTCTCCCCACTTGAACTTGTAGCCACACAAGTATAAGTGCCAGTATCAGAAATCTAGTGTGCATAGAAGGGAGAGAATAAAATTGTTTTAATTGATTTGTAGAATAATTACTAAATCTCAACAAGGCAATATTTGACTGTGAAAATGTGATATATCACTTGGCTGTCCAAATTATACATTAGAGTCAATCATATGCATACGTAAAATATTAAAATAAGCTCATATCATGTATTTTATTCATAATGGTGATTCAAAGATTCTTATTATATTTCTACAACTAAATGCTATTTGTCTGTAAACTTTAGTTGTCTTTCTATTTGCCTCCACAGCAATCCCCTTATCTTTTAATTCCAGCTTATGTTGGTACTTCACTGTGTCAGAGTTAGATATGGATAAGTCAGGACAGAAGTTTTCAGCATCCTATAAACATTCAGAGATCAGTAATGCAAAGCTGTCCTCTTTGTCGTCAATAAACTGTATTTCACAGAATAAAATATACCCAGGAGTAAATAAGCACTGAGATAATATGGGGGCAGATCTTCTTTTTTTTAAAGACATGGAGAAAAGTGAAGAAGAAATTTTGTTTTTTCAAAAAGGAAAATGAAATCTTTCCTTTTAAAGAGTGCAGTGCTCACTTTTATTAAAATTGTAGCAGTGTAACAGTGAATGAAATAAAGTTGTGTCATTAAAAACAAGCAAACGATACCCATGGAATCATTGCAATAGAGAGCTGAAATGGTCATAGAAATCATCTAATCCACAACACTTTTTAAAGCATACTAAAAACTGTCTTTCACTGATTACAAAAAATGTTTTTGTTATTCATTGAAGAGTGGCAAAAGAATTTGAGGAATAGTTGACAATATAATCAAGAGTTCCCTTTTGTAAATGTTAAAAGGCAGAAGATTCCGTGATTATACCTTGACAAAAACTTCAAGTTTGGTAATATGTAAATCAAAAATCCTCCCTGTGGTTGAGCCCCACGGGCTTAAATTGCAAACAACATTCATTTAGGTTAGTTTAGGGGTGAAGGAAAAGCGAGACTGGGAAGAGAAACTGATGACCAAACAGAATAAGGCAAAGCAGAAGATGTAGAATTAAAATTCCACGATGAGCGTGAGTCTAATTGTTGATAAAATATGGGAGGTCATGGAATATAATATCTGTTGGGTTCAAAATGTAAGTGTATTGATGACTCAACCTTCCACAACTGATTCTCGGGTAAATCATTAGTGCCTGGATGTTACTGCGGTTCCACAATTTTAATTGCTTTTAAATGGCATTATGTATTTTAACCTAAGTTTCAAATTACTCTGTCACGTCATTCTTTGCCATATTATGTTATCTCTGTACAATTGTCTTCTATTATACTGAGGCAAGATGGGGGAATAGCCATTGTAGAAAGAGCCATTTTTTCAAATGTGGCTGTGCACACATTATAGTCATCAGATCTTTGCTTTTAAGAAGCATCACTCACAAACTAAATATAATGAGCCGAGGCTGGATTTTAATGGGATGTTCATTTGAATATGGTCTGTGAAAGAGTAAAAAATTTGCATTTTATTATAGCAGTTGAACTAAAATGTAGCACTTGTTATTATGTGCAAATGCTAAAAGAAGAATACTAGGTAATGCTTCTTAACTGCATCTCCTTGTCATTGTATGGAGATACAAGTCTGACATTAGCTGTGGTCGGTAGGTTTTAATGATTATTGGAATCTTCTCCTCAGAAGAAACGGATTCAGCTACCAATTACTGGACCATGAGAACACAGTGTTCATCACACTATTTTTCCCCCCTTGCATTAAGTACTGGAAAAGAAAGTAAGATCTAAAGGAATATGATCTACAGAAACCCTCTCTTGACTGTATCAGTGAAGTAGTGTAAAACATTTTATTTCTGTTAAAGACAGTCATCTTACAGAAAAAATAACAATGTTTTCATTGTGGAGTTTATCAAAAGTGATATGAAAACCCTAAATACATTGCTAAAGCTCACTCTTGTATTATCATCATCATCACCATATTCATTTTCATTCCTTTAACTTTAAATAATGTCTTCTCTGGTCATGAGTGCTTCATATCTTTTCCATCCTTCTCTTTTCGTCCTTAATCAGTGCTTTGAAAAAGACAAATGTGCTGGCACGCTCTCTCACCTACTTTTCTCCTTGTGTAGCTGGCTGCAGACAAGCTCCCAGGAGTATGCATATGCATCTCAGAAAGACTACTCAGAAGCCTGAGAGAGGGGCTCAAACTTTGTTTGACATCATCAAGCACCCACCTTTAATTGCTTCTTTTAAACACTATTGGGGGTCTTGACTGTTCAAGCACACCCTTTAATTCAGCAGTACAGTGGAAATGCATTAACCTCCATGGCCCAAGAAGTCTGCTTTTAGCTCAGAGAGAGCGGTTAACTTGTTTACTCAAGGAGAGCTGGCATTAATTTTTTAATAACTCCCATTTTGTCCAAAGAAGGTTTACAATTAATTTACAATAAATAAAAAGGCTAAAAACCTGTATTAATTTATTTTTCTTGAAATTGAATTTGATAGCATTTTGTCTACTTAGAGCAATAATTAATGCCTATCTCAAAATTAAAATAAAACAATATATACATTCATTATAGTAACAAATTAAAGATTTGTGTTTGTGTATGCATGTGCACACTACAAAAAAGTCATTCTTCCTTTTTGTTATGTGTCCGTATTTTACACATCTGATAAACATGTGCTTGTAAATAATTTACATTGTAAGAAAAAAACACTCCCCGTTGTGATCATTTGAAAATACACATAATAAAAATAATTTATCTTCCTCCTCAGGCTTCTGAATGGGAAAATGCAACACCTTTTTGTTTGTTTTTGAATCACCTTGGTTCCCAATTTATACCTAGATAGCAGATGCTACTAATTGTTCTTCCACTGAATCATTTTCAGTCAATTTTTCTTCATGTACTATTACATCAACCACCCTAATTCTGACCCTCATTCCCAATCTTGTGACTATTCTGACATACTCTTGAGCTTTAGTATAGTGCTTGCTACATGGAGGGGAGGCTTTCTATATTTGGTTGAATGAACTGAATATACTTGTGGAGGGCAGGTGGCCCCCATGATAACATCCTTCTGGTATTCACACGTGGTGTAATCCCTCACCTTGAGTGTGTGGAGGACCTGTTGACTTACTTCTGGCCAATAGAATATGGCATGGAAGTGACAGGATGTCACATTTGTGATTATGTTATATAGGATTGTAAGCCTGCCTTGCTAAAAAACTCTCTTCCTTGTTGATTTTGAGGAAGCAAACAATCATATTGGGAATATCCACATGGCAAGGAACCACAGGCAGCCTTCAGTCAACAGCAAGCAAGAAGCTGAGGTCACCAGTCTGATAGCCATTAAGAACTGAATGCCACTAACAACTATGTTGTTTGGAAGCAAACTGATCCCCAGTCCATTTTCAGATGAGACTACAACCCTGACTGTAGCTTTGTGAGACCCTAGGGCAGAAGACCCAGCTAAGTCATGCCCAGACTCCCACAGAAGGTATGAGATAATAAACGTGTTGTTTTGAGCCTAACAACACAAGTGTTGTGAAGTGTTTTCTGATACTGTTACACAGCAGTAGATAGCTAATATAATATTCAGAAGTAAACATTTATTTTGAGCTGCTCCTGAAGCAAGTCTAACTTGGTAATTTGGCAGGAGTGGTCATTTTCTATCATGTCATCTTCTGTTAAAAGACCAGCAATGGCTTGTTCTTGTGCACAGATTTAAACCTAAACTGCACAGCAACTTTACCTAAAATGTAAGATATTTTTACCACCTAGCCAAACCTGCTTCCTATGCAGTCATCAGTCTCATCTCTTTATTACTTTCCACATAACTGTTTGGCTGAGCCAATCTATCCACATTTCATTACGAACTTCCCTTGTTCATGAGAGTAAATCAGAAGCATTTCTCATTTTCAGTTATTTTAAATGTACTATTACTATCATTAACTTTATGTGTTTAACCTTTTTAGTTTCATTGATTACATACATATAAGATAGAATGAAGGAATAAAAAGTTTCTAGGCCTGTTATGAGCTTATAACGAACTTAAGGACAATGAACTTCCCTCTAATTTCAATTTGTCATTTGTAAAATAAGAAATAACAGGGTCTATAATAAAATGTATAGCAATTATGCAGGGATGTAAGATTTTAACTTCACAACACAGTGTTTCCCTAGAGAAGTACGTACTTCTGTGAGATGAAGATCCAAATACAAATTCCAACATTACTTACGCGTAAATTCTTAATCTGCAAGGTTCCTTGTTCTTGTATAGTAGCTCTTGGATCTCTACCCAGAAAAGTAAATCCCTCCTTTAGCCAGCTAATTACAGGAAGAGGGTCACCAGTAGCTTTACATTTCAGTAATGCTGTACCATCTACTGCTAGCGTTTGGTTGGCTGGGCCTTGTAGAATTATAGGTGGAGGTCTATCTGTCAAAACTAAAGGACAAAGATATTTTTCAGGATATTTTAATTTTATGAAATTTGGTAGTCTTTATATCAGCAGTAGTCTTATATCAAAAGTAAGATTAAAGCCCCAAAGTCATACATATTACTTATAATTTTTTCTGTAATATTCTACATCCACTATAAATCTATCATCTATAATTACTATACATACACCTGTACATATTTTACTGAAGCCATACTGTATTTATAACTTACTCTGAGTTACCTATAATTAAGATGATGATAAGATAAATTCTGACATCTTAGAAAGGTTAAATCATATTAAAATTAAAATGTTGAGAGCTTATGGTAATCATTTGCAAAATGGCCATTTTCTCTCTCATATGCATGTTTTAGAAAGCCTGTGGAATATCACATGAGTACAATCAATTTTCACTTTTGCTTTTATTATAAATATATGAGTAATACATAATTTTACCTTCATAGCACCAGTTGCCGGCTTTATTTATATAGACTATAATATTTTGATGACGTTAAAATATTAGACTATAAATAATTTATTTCTAAAATTGTGATATTGGGCTCTAGATTATAGTAATATAATGTGGATGATATAATTTAATTAGTCTATACTTTTAAGCAAAAAAATCTAAAGACCATATTTATGACATGACAAAAATAGCATTTTCATGAAAATTTGTGTTTACATATATATCCATTTTTGTGATCATTTGAGTAAATTTTCCATAATTTCATAAACATAGTTCACTGTTTTTTTAATTGAATATTGATTTGTAGCAGTATCATCAGTGCCTTTAGAAGTATTATATAATGATTTAGGAAGTGTATCAGAATGTATAGTAATATTTAAATGGGTAATGAAAATATGGAATCAATTGGAGGCAGGCTCTCATCTACAATTCATTAGAAGACCATCTCACAATGAAACTGATATACCCAAGCCCAAGAAAGGATTTCGTAAGAGAAAGTTTTATAAACTTCACATAGGTTTTGGTTAATTATCCAAATATGCTCTTTATTATGTATAATAATAACAAATATAATATTTAAATATATATATATATATATATATATAATTTCCACAAAAAGAAAAAGATGGTGAATCTGAATTATTGCTAAGCAACTGTGAAGAATGCTTTTTCTCAAGAAGGTCATCTTGGATTACTATGTACATAATCAAAAAAAGTCATTTTGCTTATTAATGCTCTAATTTCCTTTGTCTACCAACTTTTACAAATACCCATTTATATGTTTATATATTTCTCAATCTATATGTATTTTTATTTGTAGAGTTCACAGTTTTGGCGAAAGACATTAAATCAAACAGCCCTTTTAGAGGCTACCATGAGAAAGCCAACTGATCTTGATTTAAAATAGAGGTCTCCTGCATGTCAAGATAGAGTGGACTTCCAATCAACCTAAACCTGTTATATTAAAATATGTATTAAAATGTGTGTATATGTAGAAAACCTTATAAAAACCTAAGGAAAACAAGATTCTCTGTGTATACTTTGCAAATAAAGATTAGATCCATTTAGTTCACTGCTTTTCTTGATCAAATTCTTCATTTTAGAAGTAAATTAAATAATCTTCAGAGAATGTGAAAGCACACTATTATACTAATTCTGACATATCTGGCAATAATTGTGCAAATAGATATTCAAGTTGAATGCTTTGTGGAATTTATTTTCTCTCTGAGTCAAAAATGGAAGGCCAATTCACCAAACATTATGAATAATTTTAAAATTCAGTAAGAAAAATAGGTCTGCATTACCAGAGAAGAAACTATTTATTAAATTTTATATAATGTTACTTCTTTGTTTCAAATTAAATATCTATATAGAATTCTGGTAACTTCTTATAGCCTGCTCTTACTGTCATATCCTTGAAATCATTATATATGGGCAAAGGACATATAATTAGTTTCTTTTTTCTCTTTTTAACTGCCCAAATGAGTAGCTCGTTGTCTTTTAAATGAATTTGATCAAAAAAGTAACTGAAACTTTCCTGGCCAGAAAGAACTTTCAGTTTCAAGGATGTTATGGGTGAAAGATGACCACAAGTTTCCATGACACTAAGGTCAGAGGTTAAATGAACATTTAGGGTTTCCAGTGATCTGTGAACAATTCCATGGTTTTCTCTAACTATGCATTGTGAATCCTCAATAAACCATTCATATAAGATCATGATGTGACATCTATTGTACATTTCTTCTCTCCAGTCCTTTTAGATTCTATTGGTTCTACTCAGAATTCTCATTACAATTTTCTAATTTTCTAAAAGAAGAAAAGA
The DNA here is from genome assembly GCF_937001465.1 of Orcinus orca. Taxonomy (NCBI): domain Eukaryota; kingdom Metazoa; phylum Chordata; class Mammalia; order Artiodactyla; family Delphinidae; genus Orcinus; species Orcinus orca. The sequence continues at coordinate 118,298,272 of NC_064563.1, forward strand.
AATGAAGAACAGTGTTAATGAAATAATAAGAAGGTCTTTTAAAGGGATGTTTTGAAATTCAAGTGTATTAAAGATCTTAGCTCTACCTATAATAAGTAAAATTATCACTCAACAGCACCTTTCATCACCATTAACAATCTCATCTCATGTGAACACTTGAGTTAAAAATATTTCCAAGAAAGGAATCTAAGTACAAAACTGTAACAACAGAAACATCGCTATAGATGTTTTGCTTGTTTTTCTGAACACGACATATGTTTTCATTCTACATTGGAATTTCATTTGGCTCTAAACTGCCCTGGATCATACCAAGCAACACGTTCAAAAGGGGATGACTTGCGTATTATTAAACTGTTAACCAGTCTGAAAAATTCAAAATTATGAATAAAAGCTGAAGTCATCGGCCAATGTGGCAAGTTAATATTTGGAGAACGTTATTTATAAAAGTGTATGTGTGTGTGTGTGTGTGTGCGTGTGTGTGTGTGTTTAGGTCTTGAAGTTAGATTTCTTTACTGTCAAAATCAATAACTCTATAACCTCCATTCAATGTTCTTGCAAAAGGATCTTGACTTTGTGAATGCTTACGAAAGTAAAAATCAATGTAGCAATTAATATTCAAGCCACTTGTGACCAAATGTTCAGAGACATCTCAGTCAACAGATTTAAATTTCCTTATCACTCTTTTCAGTCTGACCACAGAACCAAAGCTAGAATTACTACTGGTCTGAGAGATTATGTCAACAACAAACATAATTTCTCAAAACAAGTTTTCCTTTTCATTATATCAGGCACAGTTTTGAATATCCACCTGTTTCATGAACCACATCAGTCATATCAACTGGCTCTTCTAAATCATCAACTTTGTTTTCTACAAATATGGTTTGCCTTCTTCATAACACTTTCTTCATTTAGAAACATTTAAAAGTCTGTCTTTTGTAAAATACCATAAGCAGCTATGGTGGAGTTCTTAAGCATTATATTTGGAATCTTTCATAGTAGTATAGAATAAAACTTAGGTTTGGGCCAGAATACCTTATTTTCCAAGTATATGTTTCTAGACATTTTTTCCTAGTAGAAGAAAACATAGGAACTTAAGAAAGATTAATAATTATATTTTATTTCTTTTAAAGAAATATGGAGGTTTGAAGGATCGATGATCTTGTCCATGTAAAGGAAGAATTTCTTGGCACCATTACCCTTGAACCTGACTTCTTTCAGTTCCATAGCAGTAAATCTCTGCTGCATCAGCAGGTATGGCCATTAACGACTCAATATCCCCTCAGCTAATGTTTGTCTGTTCTATTTATTCCCATTCCTGACATGGCGCTGAATCAGGCAATACCATGGGCAGACATTAAAAAAATACTGCCTTTCTATTAATTTTAAATGACCTTTTAATCTACATGTAAATTTGAATTGCATGAAAGCTCAGCAGAGAAAGAAGAGAATCAGAGAGGTCACAGCCCAAAGCTCTTTTATCGCAGAACCCAGAGTGGGAGGGTGCGGGTGTGGGGAGAATCAGAAACCCCACAAATCTAAGAGGGCAAGAGAGATTTTTTAAATTTAAGATATCAAAGAATATGGCTTAAATTAATGCTCAGAGGTTCACAAATATCTAAAACTCCCTACGTGTCAATTGTGACAGAAAAGCTCTTGGGAAAAAAAAATCAGACATGAAGAGTGCTGCATGGTCTTCAACTTTCACCTGAATCAGGTGCTTCAGTTAAGATTTGTAGGGCATACATACAAATAAAAAAATAGTTTTAGCATCCATTTGTAGTTTGGAAGGTATTTAATTAATTTAACTTAGTGAATGTATAATTAACACATCATAGGATGTCATAATGTGATTGGCTAAGTGAAAAGTCATCTCTGTTTCCACTGATAATAAAGATTATATCTCTCTCTCTCCTCTAGTAAAATAAGATTATTACTATCCATTAGAAGCAATCATATCAGCATAAGACTGAATAAAAATATACAGCTAACATTCCTATTTCTATTTCACTAAAATAATGCATCCTATATTTTTAAGAATAAAATAGATTGTGTTTGATGTTCTTCTTTGGGAAAGTAAATGGTATTAAATCAGGGAGAATTAGAAACTATTAAGAATGTTATTTTACCTAGATTCAAACTTAGAAGATAAGCATTAATTTTAAGGATTTAACTAAAAGGTCAGAGAATTTCATAGTTTTGATAAAAATCATTATTTTCAGAAAACAAATTCTAATAATATCACACCATCAGTAACTTCCAGCTGAGCTTTTGCTAAAATGCTTCCTGCCACGGTTAGGGCCTGGCAGATGTAGTAACCCGCGTCCGAGCGCTGAGTGTCGGTAATTGTAAGGTCCCCGGCTGGCGACACAGAACATCTGCTGTTGGCCTGTTGGGGTTGATTTGGGAAAAGCAGGTTCTGTGGAAACAAACACAATGTTACTAAGATTCTCTTCTGACTCAGAAGGAAAATTATATTAACAACAGCTACCGCAGTTAGAGAAATGTGGCTGGAAAAAGAAAACACAAAGATTTAAAAATACGGTACTGAAAGGGTTAAAGGCCACACAGTGAGTCTCACTGGGAAACTTCTTTCCCATCATGGGAAAATGATGTGCTCTAAGAAGCCAGCATGCTCTGGCTGAAGGAACAATCATCTAGGTCTGGATCGTGACCTTTTACTCTCTGCGTGACTTTCTGTGAGTTACTGAACGGTTTTGAAACGCAGTTTCCTCATCTGTAAAATGGACATAATAATGCTCATCTGACTCAACTCATAAAACATCGTGAGAATCTAGAATGTAATATCAATTGTGTATGTGTTTTATAAACTGCAGATCACTAGAGAACGCAAAAATATTTTCTGCTGACCCTTTTGAATATTTGACATAAGTAACTCAGTTTCTCCTAAAGGTATTCAAAAGTGTGTGACTGAGACTGACACAGAGAGACAGCTGAATCTCCTTCTGCTATAAGATTTTTGCAGGTTTTAACAGCTTTGAAAGGAGCTAGGTATAAAGGCTACCATCTGAGCAAGCTTAACCAAATCACTGAAAATAAAAAGAAGATGCGGGATGTTTCTGAAGGATGCGTGTGATGGTAAAGAATTTCATAATATTACCCTATCAAAAAATCAAAGGTTCTTTAGTTTCCTATATAACTCATATTAATACAAGCAGCCAAATCACAAAATTGTGAACGTTCTTATAGGAGAGCAGTAATGTTAACCTGGATGACCTATGTTGCTTTACTGTTGTTCAATTAAAAAAAAATTTGGATACAATAAATTATATTGAGATATGCTTCCAAGTTGGATTATAAATAAGGACATATCAATTTTTATGTTGTATTTACTTACAAAAAAAGAACATTAGAACCCTCTGGGATCTGTTTCTCGACATAGTAATTAATTTTCCAGGTTTGTAATTAAACAGTTTCAATATGTTACAATCAGGAGGTAATAACATTCAATTAAAGGCATAAGACACATTTTCCCCTTAAAATATTTCTACCCTTGAAGTAATACCAATGAAAGAGGATAAAATAGGGTATTAACACTTTTCAATTACCCTAAATGACTTTAATCCTGCGAATGAGGTCCTACTTTAATTAGAAGCTCTTCTCTTTATTGCAACATGATGGATGTCCACTTTATTAGATTCGAGTGTGACACCGTAAGCCCACTTTACATAAACATACTACATTATTAAACCTTTTCTAAAAGAGGTGATGTTTGCTAGCATGCCAGGAATATAATTTCAAAATGCTATTGCCTTCCTATAAAATTTGTATTACTATATAAGGCTAGACTATTTCATACATATGAAGCATAATTTGAGAGCAAGCTAATTCTCCTGTGGAATCCAAATATATTACTGAAATAAACCTTCTGAAAGAGAAGGGTCTAAATTTTAAAGGCACTTGGAAATGATACAATAACTCAAAGTGTGCACTTTCCTACAATTAGCCATTAGAATACTAATTTACATAGCACTAATACATCAGATGGGCTTAATTCTCTCCGGGATCTCTTCCTCTACAATGTGTTATCAGTCCACCTTCTAAATGATTCGATGACATGGAAAATGGCATATGATTGAGGTTAACCCATCATCTTTATTCCCTGTTTGTATGACATAGGCAAAAGAAAATGGATGACAAGCAAAACCCAGGAATTCTACAGAGCTCTTCTCGCCTTGAAGTGCCTGGGTATCCTATTAGTGCTAATTGGCATTATCAGCACATATTGAGGAATATGGACCATTAAGTCCAGGCTCTTAACTCTCTATACTGATGGATAGTCATAGATCACTGTAAAAATTGGATACTGCAGACAGTAAGACTAATTTATTTTTCCTAATGTCCCAATTCATGATTTGAAAATTTACAATTTGCTCAAGCATTTCTCTTTTGTTCTCATTCACAATCTCCTTTCTCTCTCTCCCCTTTCCTCTCTCCCCCGACCCCTCTGTCTAATGTGAGGGAGATAGCTGAAATAAAGAAAAGGAGGCCTAAGATTATAATCAAATCAATCACCTAACTCGAAAATTTTTCCCAGAGATTAATATCTCTGGAATTACCTGCCACTTTGTCAAATAAGAGAAAAAGAAATACTTTAATGCTATTTGATCATTACTTGTTTAAAAAACATTAAAACACAATGTAGCATATTTAAATATCATGCTCATTGGGCCACAAGACCAATACACATTTCATGCAATCGCATGTATAAGCCTGAAGCTATTTTAGGGCACGTGATTTACAAATGATATAGCTGTATCTACACGATAACAAGTTATAATGAGATTTAACTCACTACATGGATTTAAAGTGTAAATCTGCAACAATCAAATTGCTTTATATCATTATATTTGTATCACTTATGAATAAATAATAAATTCACATAAATATATTTACTATCAGTGGCTTGAGAAAGTAACTTCTGTGGACCCTATACCTCCCCGAATGGGTGGAGGGAAGGAGCTACAGGCAGGAGTGAGAATCTTGACAGGCTACCAGGGCTCTCCAGGCTCATCCCCTCCTGCCTTCTCAGGCACGATGTGGGTCTGGGGACAGAGGTGACAAGAGTGGTGCTGAGCTTCTGTGCGTGAGCAGAGGGATACCTCTGGCCCTAGCAGCCTGGCCTGAGCAGAAGCATGAACTTGCCACTTCAGCCAGGAACAAGGGAAGGCAGATGCATTCTGCATTTTCCCCATTTCTAACCTTCAAAACGTGTAAAGCATTTTTACATATAAACTAATTTAATCACATAATCTTCATAACTTATGTGAAGTAAAATATATTATCCTCAAATTTTAGATTAAGAAAATGAGCTTCAGTAAATTTAAACAGTGCTACAAAGATTGTAAAAATTATACGGAGGGAAAATGGCTTTAGAATTCTTTCCTTTTTCAGGGGACGTGTGTGTGTGTGTGTGTGTGTTCAAGTGTGTTATAACTATATCATGTTGCTTTACACTCACTTTAGAGTTTGGGATGTTTTCATCTGAAAACAATTTTTAAGTTAAGAATCAAGGAAGTCTATGAGTAGAAATCTATTGTATTGTTACTAACTGATAAAAAAGATGGCAATTAAGTCCTGGAACAATCCTGATGTGGGATAAGACAGTGGCCAGAACTTTACCTTATCCTTCTCATCACTATATTTACATCCCACAAATCATGGGGGAAGTGAATCCAACAAAGAGCATTGAGGAAAGGAAGAAAGATAATTTGCCCGTCCATACTGAGATGTTAAAACTGCTAGCTTGGGGTGGTACGGAACTGTATAGGAATTCACAACAATGCAAGATGACGGCTGAGGGAAACTTCCTGATGTCTCTCTACCCAGATAATCATACACGAGTTTTGATCAACAGGTTCTCTTAACTTAGTCGAAAGCATTTTCCATCTCTGGCAAAGTTTTTAGATTGCCTGAGACTTTAAATCATGGTTTTCATGTTTGCCCAGGAAATTCTTCCAGAACTTGGACTAACACCAGAGGGTGCTGACGAGGAACACCAGTAGGTCTCTTCCTGCGAACTATATGCCTCCTTCGGAACGCTTCCGGAGAGACCAGAATGAAAATATCTCTAGGTCCCTCAGGAATGCACAGATAAGTCTGTAGACAAAGAACTCAATTTCTGATCTGGTTTAGGCTGGAAGTTCCACTCATTGCCTCAGAACCTAGAGGCTTGCGCTTGTCCAAGTTTGGACCAAGTTCTAAATGAGAAAACAGATGTATTCAATTTGCTTTTAGCAGAGTCTTGAGAGATCATGCTGCCCAGAGAGGGTCCGGAGAGGACAAAGCAGGGCACAGCAAAGACCAGACAAGTGTTGGTTTTTTTCCTGGTATTCAATGTATTATTTCCTGTCTAACCCCACTATGAGGGAATCCAGAAGGGATGATGGAAGAAAATATTTCTCCTACTCTTAAATTAACGGTAAAGAAAAGGTATTTATACTATATATCTATGGAAGGGGGTTGAAACTAGTTTCTAGGCTGATTAATAATGGAAATATTTTTGACTGTTTTACATTTGCCCAGGATGTCCTAAGTGCTTTATATATACTAACTCACTCACTTATCCCAATGTAGCTCAATGCAAGAAAGCAAACTTACCTTTCTGTTAGGAGGTTTTAAACAGCTACAGGTTAGACTTTTTCAGATAATTTGGTTACACTGCTTTGTATCTATTTGACGTAAGATAAAAATATTAGAGAATTAACACTAGAAAAAAAGAATGTTATATTAAAGCATCTGACTCCCGCTAATTTTAGAAATAATTGGTCTCTTTTTCAGAAATAAAATAAATTCAACATTGTTAACAAGAAAGGAAAGACAAACTTTGAGGGTCACTAGAGACGGGGAGTTCAGAGATTTCAGAAAAGCAGTCAAGGCTTACACTCACCTGGCTGCCTTCTTTTTGCCAAAAAACTGCTGGCTGTGGGTTTCCTTTAGTTTCACAGGGAAATGTCACTGTACGACCTTGAGCAACAATCTGATCTCTTGGCCTAACCACAAACTGTGGAGGAGCTATAATTTAAAAGGAAAGAAAGTGTGTCAATATAAACTGTTGACAAAGAAAAATATATCAAAGAGAAAATCTGATACTAGGTGGATTGCTCAGTGCCAGACAGAGGCTACAGTTTTTGATTTAGTTTTAAGTATTTCTCAAAACACAACGGGGAAAGAAAAATGAGCACTCTATCAAATGTGAGGAAAGAAGTAAATGTATTCGTAGACACATTTTAAATGTACACTGTAAATCCTGCAGCCCCTATACTCGCATAGGAAAATAGATTTTTAATGATATTCTAAAGTTTTTAAGAAAAAACATGGTTTCCCAATATGGTTTTGTGTTTTGAATGAAGAGAGAAAAAGAGGCATTGCATTACTCAAATATCTCCTTCCTGTGAAATCAATCTACTAACAAACATTCATTGTTCTTGTAATATTTGCAAGACATTGTACTGGGCACAGGGATACCAGAAGGAATAAAATATGATACCTATTCTCAAAGTGCTGATATTCTAGACCTAAGGAATTGAAGTGTTGAAAATATCAAAGAATCGAAGAGATGGGAATTACATACAAAGATAACTAACAATATAAAGAAACATATGAAAGTGGTTGATTCTATTTAATTCATTTCATTTACATCAATAAGCATTCGGCAATTACTATGTTCCCCTACTGGGCACTAAAGATACACAGATAAAATCATCTACCCTGCAGCCATGAAGGTACTCATAGTCTAAGAGAAAATACAGAACATGATCATGATGACAACAGCAACAGCAAAATTAAAACAACAATTCTCTAAGGCTGTGGTAAGTTCAATGATAGAGGTGCTCTCAGAGCACAGAGGAGAAGCACTTAAATCATAGTACACGTCATAAGTGTGATAGGACTTCAGGAGAGAGGGATCCCTTTGTGTTAAGGTAGCTGTGAAATGCTTTATGCAGGAGATGGACATTATGGAGGCTTGGAGGAAGGGGTGGCATTTAGAGAAGTGGAGAAATGAACATATTCCAAGCAAGGAGCTAACTGAGCAAAGTGTGAGAAGCAAGAACACATCTAGCATACAGTGTGTAATCCCAAAGGAAGGGCAAGTCCCCATTGTATAAACAGCATTGGCTACAAAAGATAGATTCGTATCCTAAGAATGGCCTGAGAAGACAAACTGAGGATTTTACTCCGACTCTTTCTAAGCTGAGGAGTGATAAATGTAAAGCAAAAATTTTGGAAGCTTTAACCCTCTAATGAATGTAGTATATAGATTGCGAGCGAGACAGATCAGTGAATAAAGTAGGGAGTCTGACTGGAAGGCCAGTAAAATGGTGTAGGCAAAAATAATGAGACCTAGGTACAAGGAACTCCAGTAGAAAATAAAGGGATTGGGTAAAAATGCTAAGGAAGTTCAGATTTAAATTTGGAGCTAATTATAAAGAGAAAGAAGAAAGTGAAAAACAGCAGACTGTGTAACTGGACGTTTTCACAAGGACATCTTCTTCATACTAAAATCCACTCCTGTTGAAGAGAAAACAGCATGTTTATTCTATGACTTTTCTAATCATTTGTTTCCAGTGTAACTCCTGGCTTATACTAGAAAACTTATGACCAAGAAAAAAACTTTAAAATGAACTCGAAGTTTTAGAACCCAGTGTACATGGCCACAGTCCTAAAATTTGAATGCTGAAGAATTTTAACAGCAAGCACCATTCGGTAAAGTCCTTTACTCAGAATTCTTTCAGTCCTTTAGGAGTACATAACTGCAGGTCCAAGAACGGAGTAAATGTAGGGTATCCTCAAACATGCAGGATTTACAGTGTACAGTGTACATACAAACAGCAGCAGCATTTTTTAAAAAATCTCAAGAGATCTGTAGTGGCTTATTTTTTGGTGTCCTATTATACTGCCTCCTAATTCAACACATTCAACACACACCTCAGAGAAGGAATAAATCTACTAAGTGAAATTTTCTTCTACAGCTATAGATAATAGAAGACACAGTTTAAAAGGATGAAGAACCCAGATTTATGGATCTATTTGAACAGGACGTGGTTTATGTTGCCCTGTATTTTTAGGAGATTACTTGCTTCTTATGATCTTCTTGTTATTTCTACACAATTCCACTGAATCAGCAGATACATTGATTTTTGTTCCATTTTTTCTAATACGAATGATAGTTTAAATCAACATTACAAAATTACTTTAGGTACGACTCTTAAAACACTGCAGTGTCCATTTTTCAATAGAGATGTGAAACCACCGATAGTTATCCCCAAAGATACTTAAGATTGGTCTCTATCATCTGTAGTATCTAAGAAAAATTATATACATTAAAAAAATTTAAAGATCAATGTATATTTCTTTCCTTCTTAGTAATTCTATGAAAAAAAGTTTACTGCCAACATGGACACAAGTAAGAAGTACTGAGTAGCTTAGCTTGTACCTCATTATCAAAAATAAAAACTAAAATAAAAGTCAATATAGTAAAAATCAGTTAACAGTCTGTGATGAAAATCACATACACAGCTTATTAGTTCATCTGTATTGCTTTGGACCAGAAAGAATTTGAATTGGTTCTCAAAACTAGCTAGTAAAACTAGTTAGTAAAAATTTAGAGCCCCATATGAACTATAAAATCCTTCTTTATATAATTTTTAAAATGTAATAACTGAGAATACACATGATTAAAATCATCAGACGAAACATCAAATGCAAGCAATGAAAACATATTTTATAGTTTTAAGCATATTATGCTTACTCTGTTTATCTATCATCTATCTCAGTAAAATTACCATTTCTACTTTAAATATTAAACTATAGACTTCTTAAATTTGATTTTTCAAGCTTTCAAAAACCTTTGGATAGATGAGCGATTTTGTAAAATGCTTTTGGAATCCAGGTCCTACAATTTTAACACAGCTGCTAAAACATAACCCCCAAAATAAGGACTGGCGAATAACCACATCTATCCATCCACTTTTTGAAAAAGATATGATTCATCTATTTACTCGTTCAAAAATGTATTGACTGGTTACAAACTATGATACATTCTGCTTGGTACAGGAGATAGAAAACAGAATAAAATATTGTTCATAGCCTATGGCAGAGACTTGCTATTAAATAAATAAATAAAAACAAATACGGCAGAATATGATTTGCATAATAATAGAAACATGCGGGGGGCATCAGGGGAAAAAGTGTGGAAGTGCACAAACTAGATCAAGTAACTGCTGAGGAAAAAAGAGGAAAGATGCCAGGAGATGGCTATGTTTGAATTGTGCTTTGAAGCACAAGTAAGAGTTCACGAGATGGAGAGGACTCAGGTCACCTGGGACGGAGAGAGGCAGACACAGGCAGAGACCTGTGGAAGCAGATGTGTTGGGAGCATATAAATGATTTTAAAAATAAAATCAGAGATGCAGAAGTGACATAGGTAGGGTGAGATAATTTATGCTAAAGGAGCTTAAATTTTGCCCTAGAAAGTATGGAGATCTTTTCACAGATGCTTATGCAAGAAAGATATAATAAGGTTGTGTTCTAGAAAGAATGCTCTTCCTAAAAGAGAAAAGACAGATATGAGGCTGAAAAATCTTAGCAAGTTGGGACAGCAAATCCAGTTGAGAATTGCTATATTCATAGTAGCACCTAAATATAATATTTTGTAAGAATTCTTAAAGGAAAAAGAAATTCTGCAATATCACAGTGCAATATTTACCACTGATGATATAATCTAAAAGACCAGGAAATCAAAGTTTCTTGAGTTTTTACTCAGTAATGAATTTTTAAAGACTAGTAACAAAATGCTATCAGCATTAGTGTTACTCATGCTATGAAATATCCTTTCATGTGATGTTTATATATAATGTACTTTTATTCCAAGTTATTATAAATACACTGTATTTATAATGTACCAAATTGCTTCTTGTCACCCAAAATTAAATCACACTGATCTTGCTGAAACTAGAATCACCTTTTCATTTTTAAAATTAAAAAATAAAGATATTAAAGCATTTAACAAAGCAAAAGATTTTAGAAGTATTCAAGTCTCTGAAAATGTACATCTTTTCTTATTGTCATCTGAAGTTGCGTCACCAAAACCAACTGCATCAATCACTTTTACTTCTGTAGACTCTCCTTCTCTGCCCAAGACCTATACTGTAATCTTCCGTGAAGGGATATCAGCTGAAGTAATTTATTTTTGAGGTTTTAAAATGAAAAACTGCATCAATAATTCTTCTGATAACACTTCACAGTTTCAGTATTTCTGCCAGGTGGCAGTGAAAATGGTTTGAAAAACCAGTACTTGGCCGATGGCACCAATGGGAGGGAGTAGGCAGAGAGGTGGCATTTTATCAACACAGCATGATAGCACAAAGTGTGCTATACACAAAATGGATTTTCTATGATGGTTCTCATTAAATATGAAAAAACACAACTAGGTCTTCAGGATGACAATCCAAAACACATATTTAAACCCAATGTGAATTAAAGAGTTTGAGTTATAAACTCCAGAAGAATATGCTAGTTATAGAAATGGAAATTCTCATATATTTCGAAGACAGAAGACTATAAAATACATATTTTTTATGTCTTCTCTAAAACTTGAAGCATTAGACAAATCTTTTGTAACTATGATGTAACGACTGACTTGCTTAACCTATTAAATGACGATACTTTATTGCTTCAGCTATAACAAGAAATGAAATGAAGAAAACAGAGTGGCACAATTCAATGTTCAATTACACATGTACTAGTTAAAAACAACAGCTCCTTAAGAAAAGTACATTGTGTGCTTTCCAGAGGAGTAGATCCAGATATAAAAAGGTCAATTAAGATTAGAGGTCTGTCTCAATGGTGAAAAACGGAAACCATTTCCTCTAAGATCAGGAACAAGACAAGGTTGCCCACTCTCACCACTATTATTCAACATAGTTTTGGAAGTTTTAGCCACAGCAATCAGAGAAGAAAAAGAAATAAAAGGAATCCAAATGGGAAAAGAAGAAGTAAAACTGTCACTGTTTGAAGATGACATGATACTATACAGACAGAATCCTAAAGATGCTACCAGAAAACTACTAGAGCTAATCAATGAATTTGGTAGAGTAGCAGGATACAAAATTAATGCACAGAAATCTCTTGCATTCCTATACACTAATGATGAAAAGCCTGAAAGAGAAATTAAGGAAACACTCCCATTTACTGTTGCAACAAAAAGAATAAAATACCTAGGAATAAACCTACCTACGGAGACAAAAGACCTGTATGCAGAAACTATAAGACACTGGTGAAATAAATTAAAGATGATACAAACAGATGGAGAGATATACCATGTTCTTGGATTGGAAGAATCAACATTGTGAAAATGACTATACTACAGGATTCAGTGCAATCCCTCTCAAACTACCAATGGCATTTTTCACAGAACTAGAACAAAAAATTGCACAATTTGTATGGAAACACAAAAGACCCCAAATAGCCAAAGCAATCTTGAGAAAGAAACACGGAGCTGCAGGAATCAGGCTCCCTGACTTCAGACTAAACTACAAAGCTACAGTAATCAGTATGGTACTGGCACAAAAACAGAAAGATAGATCAATGGAACAGGATAGAAAGCCCAGAGATAAACCCACGCACACATGGTCACCTTATCTTTGATAAAGGAGGCAAGAGTATACAATGGAGAAAAGACAGCCTCTTCAATAAGTGGTGCTGGGAAAACTGGACAGGTACATGTAAAAGAATGAAATCAGAACACTTCCTAACACCATACATACAAAAAAACTCAAAATGGATTAAAGACCTAAATGTAAGGCCAGACACTATAAAACTCTTAGAGAAAAACATAGGCAGAACACTCTATGATATAAATCACAGCAAGATCCTTTTTGACCCACCTCCTAAAGAAATGGAAATAAAAGCAAAAATAAACAAATGGGACCTAATGAAACTTAAAGGCTTTTGCACAGCAAAGGAAACCATAAACAAGACAAAAAGACAACCCTCAGAATGGAAGAAAATATTTGCAAATGAAGCAACCGACAGAGGATTAATCTCCAAAATTTACAAGCAGCTCATGCAGCTCCATATCAAAAAAACAAACAACCCAATCCAAAAATGGGCAGAAGACCTAGATAGACATTTCTCCAAAGAAGATATACAGATTGCCAACAAACACATGAAAGGATGCTCAACATCACTAATCATTAGAGAAATGCAAATCAAAGCTACAATGAGGTATCAACACATACCAGTCAGAATGGCCATCATCAAAAAATCTAGAAACAATAAATGCTGGCGAGTGTGTGGAGAAAAGGGAACCCTCTTGCACTGTTGCTGGGAATGTGATTTGATACAGCCACTATGGAGAACAGTATGGATGTTCCTTAAAAAACTACAAATAGAACTACCATACGACCCAGCAATCCCACTATTGGGCATATACCCTGAGAAAACCATAATTCAAAAAGAGTCATGTACCACAATGTTCATTGCAGCACTATTTACAATAGCCAGGACATGGAAGCAACCTAAGTGTACATCAGCAGATGAATGGATAAAGATGTGGGACATATATGCAATGGAATATTGCTCAGCCATAAAAAAGAAACAAAACTGAGTTATTTGTAGTGAGGTGGATGGACCTAGAGTCTGTCATACAGAGTGAAGTAAGTCAGAAAGAGTAAAACAAATACCGTATGCTAACAGATATATATGGAATTAAAAAAAAATGGTTCTGATGAACCTAGGGGCAGGACAGGAATAAAGACACAGATGTAGAGAATGGACTTGAGGACACAGGGAGGGGGAATGGTAAGCTGGGGCGAAGTGAGAGAGTGGCATGGACATATATACACTACCAAATGTAAAATGGATAGCTGGTGGGAAGCAGCTGCACAGCACAGGGAGATCAGCTCAGTGCTTTGCGACCACCTAGAGGGGTGGGATAAGGAGGGTGGGAGGGAGACGCAAGAGGGAGGGGATATGGGGATATATGTATACATATAGCTGATTCACTTTGTTATACGGCAGCAACTAACACAATATTGTAAAGCAATTATACCCCAATAAAGATGTTTTAAAAAATTAAGGAAATTTTATCAAGAAACTAAATATAAGACCTAATAAAATAAAAAGTCTTAGAAGAAGACAGGAAAAATAAAAAAGAGATTAGGAGTCTGGTACTGTTCACCCAAAACTGTGTTTTTGAAAATTTAAATACAATGCACAGTGAATTAGATTTAATTTCTGCTAGGTTATGCTTTGATACTGCATTCAGCCCAAGCTGGCTTCAATCAAAGTCACGCTACAGCTCTGTTATGCTAACGCCCGCTGCTGTGAGTGAGTGGCTGATATGGAAATCAGATGGCCGAACACGAGTAAGAAGCATAGGCCTTGCATGAGGTGGGCTTGGAGATGTGGGATGGGGGGACCCTAAAGGTGATCACATCATGTTCAGAGTTGTTTTTAAAGGAAAATATGACTTTCTATGGAAGACATGAACATGGAGACAGTCATGAAGAAGTTGCATACATTAATATGTGATAGGGTCGCTATAGGCACACTCAGCAGCTCTTCCTTTGGGTACAATTTTGCACCTGAGTGAATAAGCTTCTTCTTCTGTAACAATAAAGATTACGAACTTTGTATCCTAAACTCAAGTATAAAATTTTTTTGCTATTTAATATTTTTTGCATGTTAAATTATAATATATTCTATAAGCATATTTGAAACACACATTCTTCCATCATTTGCTTGTTTTAAAGATCTGCAAGTTGAAAACTGCTTAATACAACAACAATAATTAAAATTAATTGAGTGCTTATTAAGTACCAGGAGGTGTGTTAAACCATCCACAGGCATTATCTCATTTAATATTCAAAGAGCCTTATGTCTTAACTTCTATCATTATGATGTAAAGACCAGAAAATTGAATCTCATGAAGGCTTTTAAGGATTAAATCAATAGATAGGAGGAAGGACTTGACTTCTGATCCGTCTGATATAGTTGGACCTCTTAAACACATATGGTTCACTTCAAGCCATATGACTGAGAATCTGTCATGTCATTACCAAACTGAAGGGTAAGAATTATATGCTATAATTTCCAATATGGTATAATGTTGTTAAAATCGTAACATGTTTTTCCTAAATAATTGCTTTTATTGTTAAAGTACATAAAACCTATAATCCTGCTCTTTCTGCGCCACCTGTAAGTACAACCTTTCTTAAGTATACTTATTTCAAGTGATTCTTTATTCAAAAACCTACAGTGCTTTTTCTATTGCTTGCCATTGCAATGCTTGCACATCATTCTCCTCTGTGTAGCATGTTGTCTTCCATCAGCTGGCCCAGGGTTTTACCATCCTGATGCTCACCTGTCCCCAAACTAGCTCCAACATTTCAGCAGACCAGTCTAATTTCAGTCACTTGCATGCGTATTTGCTTGTTCTAGTGGTTAATCCATCTTGATATCTATTATCCTTTGATCCACCTTGTCGACAACGATTAACCTGAACACACTCTAATCTTGTACTTTTCTTGTGTTCTTCCCACTTAAGGTACTTGCCCTTGCTTGTATTGTCTTGTTTCTCTATTTGTTCTCCCTGCCTGTGTGCCTTGATTCTTCTGTTCCACTGTAAACTCTTAGTGGTATGGTGTGCTGTCTACTATTTTGCAATGAAATGGTATCTTTATTTGGCCTGGAAAATCTCCAAATAGTGAACACTAAATAAAATTCTTGATTTAAAGCAAATACTCTCGCTTTTTCCCATCTCATCATACTAAAGAATATGATGCATTCTTACCAGTGACAGTAACTCACTATTATAGTAATTTGGGTGGGGAGAAGTCAAAGAAAATATGTTTGAAAAATTTTCCTAACTGATTCTTATATGCCCCTCTGTAAAGAATGCCCAATATACCAAATGAAAATCTATAACTTAAAGACTATAAATGAGTAGCCACCACCCCAGAGTGACAAAAACAGCATAAAAAATGTTTACCAATTCTAAAAGTTCCTGCAAAAGAAATTAGTTAATAGGCTTAGCCTCAGCAACAAGAAATAGCAAAAATTCATTTCATTAACATGAAATGTAGAGCAGGAGTAAGAGATGAATGTTTACTCAGTAATCAGAACAGGCTGGCTTCTAATTGATAAATGATTGTTTCTTCAACTTATTTAATTCTATTTAATTTTTACTATTTAACACTTCACTTGATTTCAAAAGAATTTCTGTTAATAATACTGAAAATGCATAATGTCATAAAAATATTTGATTTGAAACTTATTAACACATAATCCATACCAGAGGAAGTAATGAATTAATGAAAAATATAACTTAGGGATATAGGATTTAAAATGAACATTTTTATAAACCCCATTTAATCACATTTTGTTCATTTGTCACTATTTTTCAGGAATATAAACGACCAAATTGCTAAATTACCTACCTTTCAAATTAATCATTTTCTTACTGAGTCCATGGCAATAACTCTTCTGGATGAGTGCTGTGATTTCTTTCTCAGCCATTACCTTACTTCTAACTAATATTAAAAATTCTTATTCCATAACAAAAACCAATATCTATACCTCTTTTCAACAATAATCTAATAATCTATCTCTCAATATATATGTTTTATATATATATATATATATATATATATGCTTTCCTAATGTCAAAATGAAAAAGTAAAACTACTAAATAGTCTGCTGTTTTCATAAATATGGAAAGTATAGTGGTCAAAAAAATAAAATGACTGAAATGAATCAAAATCTTTAGATTCTTCATCTATTTAGATTTCATATTCTACTCTCCACCTATGAGAGCCCTCGCATATACAAACTGCATTCAATCCTTGTATGAGTAAAGACGTGTTCCAATTTTGCAGCTATACTCTTTATACTTTTTAACCGCTGTTGTGGAATTTATTGATTGTGGGAAGACTAATTTTTGAAGGTTCATATAATAGTGAAAACTAAAAGTTACTCATGGTTGTTCAAAATCTGATGACTAAAGTAGGCCATGAAGCTAGTCAAATGTGTTATATAGTATAACTATAAAATAATGTAAGTGACCTTCTAAACTGACATTTATAATAACTGGGAAAGCAATTCCAAAGAGGGTCAAAGGTACTGAGTTTTGGTGATAATGTGACGTACACACAAAAAAGTATGTGTATGTTTTGTGACAGTGATTAAAACCATGTTCTTAAATGTACAGTCACAGATAATATGCTTCTCCTTGAAAATGAGCAATGTAAATATAAAAATGAAATAATTCTACAATTATCTAGAATAAATAGAATGCCTTTGAAAAGGATAAACTCATTTGGTTCAAAATACCCTGCACATTAAGATCTCACTGCATGCATATAAAAACAGTGTTATAATAAACAGCTCCACCACATAGCCAATTTTTCTTTAATTTTTGAATTTTATTTTATTTATTTTTTATACAGCAGGTTCTTATTATCTATTTTATACATGTTAGTGTATACATGTCAATCCCAATCTCCCAATTCATCATATAGCCATATTTGACCTTAATTTTTTTAAGGCAACATATTACTGGAAAAAATAATAAATAAATAAATAAAATTTATTATTAATAATAAATTATTAAATAAATATAAAATAATAATTTATTATTATAAATTTGTACTAGAAATGAATTCAGATGTTTGTTGGCACTTTCACTCATAATAGTGTTTAATTATTTTAAGCAAACATTTACTGGTTTTATATGGTGTCAGGGTCTGAGGGTACTAAAATCTCTGTTCTCTGGAACTTACCGCCTACCAGAGGAAACTCACATGCAAACAATCAAGCATGACACAACATGATGAACATGGTAATTGCTGTAATACAGGATGTCCCACCATTACGAGAGTAACTTGACTCAGTCTGTCTCCAACAGTTGGGGAAAGCATTGAAAGAGAAAAAGAGAGAGCGAGAGAGAGATTTGTTCTTTTGAGATTAAGTAGGTAAGAAAGGAAGGGTGTGAGGTTGTTCCTCACAGAGGGAAAAATACATGCATTATGTTAGAGATAGAAGTTTTCCAGACTGCACCAATGCACCATTACCATCACCTGGCTTCACTGACACCTTTAGAAAAGCAGGTAAGTCTGTTTGTTAAACTGAAGGATTATATTGGTGGAACCATGTATTTTTCTGTGTAAATGGTCTTTACTGGCTTTAGCAAGTCCAACTTAATCCTCTAATGGTATTAAATATTTCTGTATTGTAATAACTGAAATAGCTAACTCATAAAGTAACTAAGTTGGATATGTTTACAGATCATTTTAGATTTTATTACATTTGCACTTAAATTATAGGCAAGTACAGAAAATCATGTAACTATAGGAAATCATTCTGAAATCTAACATGCAAATTTCATAAACTTTTGAATTCTACAAGTTACAAATTAAGAAAAAAATTAAATTTAAACAAATTCTGAATTGTAAATCACATTTTCCCATATTATACTGTCCTTCACCAATCGAGCTTTGCTTCTCTACTTTGCTTTCTGAACTAAAATACTGTGTAGAAAATAAAATAATAAAATTTTGTTTTCTTTAAGGGACTGTTAATTTTCAAGGAAAATACTATTAATTTAAAAACTAATGAATCATTGAATGAGGCAATATTTACATTATTTTTGAAAAAGATCTCATTTTCACCAGCAGAAGAAAAGTAGTTCAAGTAGTGGTGAAAAAAATCCTCTCCAGATACTAACTGGGAAAGCTAGAGTTCTCAGTATTGTGGGTAGAAGAGGTTGTAAGTGTGGAGGTGAGGAGGTAAAACTATAGCTTAAAAATGGCTCTTCATGTAAATGGTGAGACAAGACATCCATTTTCACTCACTTAACCTGTCAACTTGCCAGAACTGTCATGTCAGCACTCTAGCTAAACCACAAAGGTTGATCACATCCCATTATCTCATTTTTTTAGAAAAAGACTGCATGAAGATGCCAATCAGAAAAAAAAAAAGGCGGGGGGAAACTTGCAAGCAAGGAACAAATGTACTGAAGCTGAAGGGCTGCTTAGTTAACGGAATTTTAATATGCAACTGCAATGTTTCTTAATAACATTAATTACACGCTTAGTAAGGCACCATTCTAACTCATTAGTGCCTTCTTTTTTGTTGTATTTTATCTCCTACTAGCAGAATGGGGACTATATGATTGGCCTGTTACCATTAATGTTGCTTAATCTTTTTATAGCACTGTTTAAAACTGCTTGCATAAACATTTTCGAGGCAAGTATTACCTATGTATGCATATGTGTGTATCAATTAACTGCACCAACATTTGGCGTGCCCCTCCCACATGTAAATGTTATGCTAGACCTAGAGGCAGCAGAAAGATAAATACAACAATGTATTTACTGACAAAGAGCTAATAGTTTTGAGGGGAGATGAAAATAATAGCCTCAGTGAATCTGGGAAGCCATGTTTGCCATAAGAGATTTAAAAAAGCTTTCAGACATATTTTAACTCAAAATTTAATTTAATTTGGTAGTTTATATATTTTAATGAATCTAATTATGTACTATTCCCTTGAGTGACACTTAATATGTTTAAATAAGTAGTGCAGTAATTCAAATGTCATGCATATAATATTTAGGTGTAATGCACATCATGATATATATTTTACAGTATATACATATGTAAATAGATATGATGATATCTTTCTGTCAACAAATTATTATAACTTATAAAAATGAAAATTTTTACTTTCTAAGAAGGTGTGACTAAAATATTGATGTTATTTCTTTCTGGCAATAGCCAGTGAAATCTCTTAATACTAATCTCATAATACTGTTTCTAGCCAGAATATTTACATTATTGAGATATTTGATATTTATAGTACTTTTAACTACTAAGTTAACAATTTATTTTATTTTCATTTGGATAGATCCCAACATTAATGAGTAATGGAGTAAAGGCTTATTGCTCCACCTTCCTCTATTGAGCATAACAAAATAAATGAATAATATGGAAAAACTACCATTGCCTCAAACCACAAATTGTGAAGTACCCCTGCCAAACAAGGTCAAATCTGGAGGAAAATGAGGATGCAAGGTGAGCAACAGCTAGCCCCACCCACAATCCTCTATCAATGCCAATTTCACAAAAATTTTCTGTCAGTACTGTGAGAGCCCAATCCATGATCCTTTGATAGAAAGAAAGGAGATCTAGAGTCAAGGAGACTTGGGAAATATGAGACATGACTTTGCAGATAACCAACTAAAATTAAGAAGTCTGGAGAGAAGGTATTGAAGGAAAGAAAAAGCCAAGCCTACTATGGATGGTGAAAATTTAAGGGGGCCCCCATGACCTTCCCTTCATGGAGTTACTCCCATGGTTATGTTATGTTATGTGACAAAAGGGATTCTGCAGATGTAATTAAGGTAACTAATCAGTTGACCTTAAGATAGGTCTTAGGGACCTTAAGATTAGTTTAGGGGCCTAACCCAATCACATAAGACCTTTCAATCAGGGAATTTTCTCTAGCTGATAGCAGACTGGGAAGTGAGAGAGATACAGAGCAAAGCACCTGAAGGATTCAAGGGATCACTGCTGACTTTGAAGGCTGTGGCAGCCATGCGCAAAGGTTAGCAAGTGAATTGTGAGCAACTTCTGGCTGGCAGCCAACAAGGAAATGGGGACTTCAATCATACAACCTCAAAGAACTCAATACTGCCAACAACCTGCATGAATTCTGAAGCAGATTCTTCTAGAGAGTCTCCAGAGAAGCGCCCAGCCTGATCAACATCTTGATTTAGCCTGTGAGATGCTAAAAAGAGGACCGAGTTGAGTCTGGTTGGACTTCTGATCTACAGAACCGCGGCCTAAAAAACGGCTGCTGTTTAAGTCATTCAATTTGTGGTAACTTGTTATGCAGCAGTAGAAAACTAGTAAAACTAGGAAAAACCATCTCCATTACAAAGCAGGGAGTATGAAGGAAGATGAAGAGTGTTTCCTATGGAATACAGAGAGTTTGTAACATAAAGTGTTTTGCTGTGTATTACTAGAATCACTAGCTTACCAAGGAGAAAATGACACGTTTTTTGAAAAAATATTCTAGATAAGAGTTCAAGTAGAGGTTGACCCTGATACTTTTCACTTTCTCTTCTCCAAACATGTAAACCCTAGCTTTCAGCAGTTAACTAGATGATTAATAATCAAATAGGGACTAAAACAGGATCTACGTAAAATAAAATAAAGCAAACTGTACATTAACTAATTACTTACTAATTAATGACAGAAAAGAACATAATCAATTAATCAAAGGGAGATAAAGCATTTATATCGTCCAAAGATAACCCAAGGAAACACAGAAATACTTTAAAATAAATAGCTGTCCATAGTCTAAATAGAATTATGTACAACAGGGCCTCTCTTTAAAAAAGAAACAAACAAAAAAATCTCAAAAAGGGGTAAAGGCGTTAAAACACAAGTGAAGAAGAATACTTTGTTCAAGCTTATCAAGGAAATGAACTAAAAGTTAAAGTAAGTTAAAGAAATATATTTTAGAAATAAGAAAAAATGATAACTGCAATTGAAAAAGTTAGGAAGGTGATAAATACGCATTAAGAAATAATACAATGTGAAAGAATGATGACTTCAAAATTATTATAGAGAAGTTAACAAATATGGAACTGAGACAAAGGAAAGCCAATATAACTGATGTATTTGAGAAAAACAAGTGAGACAGAAAAAGTATTCAGAGATAAAACAGAAGAAACCATTTTGAAATAGAGTAAATTAAAGGATGAATCTGCAGATTCTAGGGGTCGTGCTGTCCCAGGAACATTAGACACAGGGTGATCAGGCCCAAGGTATAACCCAGCAAAGTTATAGAAGAAGGGAATACATTGGTATTCATATTTGTATTCATAAAAGGGTATCCCAGCTGAGGATAAAAATATTCTGTAAGTCTTGTACTTCCCTATAGTACCATTCAATACAAAAACAATAAAACATTCTCACGAAAGTCTGAGAAAAGAAAGTATGACTCAATAATTTTATACCTACCCTTCAAATTAGAGGCATTGAACAGACATTGTCAAACACACAAGGTGCTTCCAAAAGAAATAAGTCAGTGACTAAAACCAGCCAAGCATGAGAAGTAACCACTACTTGTTTTTCACTTGAAAAATTAGTATGAGCTAAAGATATTTTAAATGTTTCACATTATGGGAACTCTGTTAGAATATACAAGACAAAATACAATGCATTTTTTAACCTACAATTTAATCAAAACATATGGAGCAATGAAAAACGTGATGCTTAATAAAAATTAAACGGGACACTGCATAAAGTAGCTAATCAGCGCCAGATGTAGGAAACATCAAGGGCTCCTAGGAGAGAGATGATCACCTCAGGTCATGGGGTAACACCTTGCCCAAAGAAGAAAGGCTGAAGAGAATAAAAGTATAGGTTTCCTTCCAAGATACACTCAGGATGCCTTTTGCACAAAAGTGGATCTCGACATGAAAGGATTCGTATATAATATCCACCTAGTTTCTGATTTTTAAAAACCTGTAATATTTCCAATATTAAGCTGAATTATATCCAGCACATTAAACTTTCCAAATTTCAAGGTGGGGTGGAGGGTAGGGGTGTTGAAAACACCAGTTGCATTATTTTTAAAGCATTATCTGATTTCTATTTTTTCCTGAATGAAGTTTTTCAGTCACTCACTTTTTATTGGATCTTTTGGTGTCCTCAATAAAATGTTTCAGAGCATGTTATAAAACAAACTCCACTTCAACTCAAAGGAGAACTTTCTAAAATGAAGACATGTTAATTTTTTGTGTTTAAACAGTTAAAAGATTGAAAAAATATGTCCCTATAGATTTCTGTTTAGAATAGTGGCTGCTTCTTTAAAATAATAATAATAAAAGATGGGAATTTTGCCAAAAACATAGATATTTCTCAATACTTATACACTCTTGTGGCCAATTATATTCTATAAAAAGAAACATACTTTTGATTTACTAAACTAGGAAATAATTGGAAGTTTCCATAAAGTTGTGTATTGTCAATTTGTTTTTGATATTTTAAATGAGTTTCACCTGATATACTCAGTTTTTAGTTTCCATACTGGAGGCAATCACCATCTAGCATATGGTATACACGACACAAAATGGAGCAGGCCTCAGCTTCTCAAGCAAGGCAGCTGGTAGGTTTGACAGTCCTTTTCCAAATTATTCATTATGTTTTGAGTTGCTGCTAGGAAAAAATGTGTTGCCCATCTCCAAAATAGATGTTCTTTTTTATTTTTAAGCTTGGGAAAGACTTCCAATAGAAAATAAGACAGATGGGTATAGGAAGCAAGATATTTATCTCTATTTAGACCCTTTTCTTCTGTCAGTTCCCTCATCAACAGAGTTTTCCAAACAAACAAATGAATATTTCAGCATTCAGACTTAACTCTGTCCTAGGATGTACTTTTGCTCTCATATAAAGAATGCCTTTGGAACAGTAAAAAGTCAAAACCACAAGAAGGGTTGGTGGATTTTTAACGATCAAAGTGGCATTTGTCTAGATTTTGTGGTAAAAAGCAGCTAGGGAAGTTACATTCCAGGACCCTTTCTGAGGTGTTGATGACATTGCAGATGAGGAAGTGAAATCTGGAGACTACTTTGCTCCATTGGCAAGTATGTGATTGTTTGCTTTCAGTAGGACTTCCCACATTGATGATCCTCAAAATCAAGAGTTTTCTTACACTCTCAAAAGTACAGGCAAGAAGGTATTTATTCCAACTGTAAATTGCATAGTTTCCAATTCTTTGACTCAGATGCAGCTCATAAGAGTCATCCAGTTTGGAGGTTTAAAATGATTTCTAAATTGGCTTTCCACACAGACAATCAAGTTTCATCTGGTAGGTAATGTAGTGATTGGTTTCTGAATCTGTTAGTATTCCAGAATGTGCATATATTTCTAATTTTCTTTTAAAAGCTTTAGACAGGAACTACTCCTTGAACTCTCTCTAAATTTTACATAGTTGGTACATAGTTCTTCACATAATTTATACTAGAATCGGAAGATGGATTTTCTCCCCCTTCTGTGGTTTCTACTTTGTAGAATACTGATTATGTTATTGCTAAGAGCTTCAAAGTTAAAAAACTTTTAGTCTAGTAACAAATATTAATGTAGTTTTCTATTATTTGAATATTTAATTCATGAGTTTACTTAATTTGTAGCTTCTCACCTTACAATAAAAGTTGGCATATCTATACTTCCTGAATTAAAATTGATGTAAAAAGTTGATGCAAAGAAAAAGCAGGCTAATTTCCACATTATCAGTCTCTTCTTTGGTGATCCAATAAGAGCATATCAAACATTCAGTTTCCCAAATTAATAGTAGTTGTCAAGTTTAAAGTATAGTTCTTCATATTTCTGAGCACTGTCATAAGCCATTTTAAGAAAGATTTATGAAATGACAGACTTTCCCAGAATAAAGTACAATGTGTCAAGAAGCTATTCTTTAGTTCCAGTCCAATGGGAATTTAAGAAATCATTTCAAAAAAGAATAAAAAACAGAAATAACTTTTGAAATGCCTTGTAGGCGACAAATATATCTCAATACTCTGTGCATTATCACATTTTCTAAACAAGATATTTTTTTATTCATGAGTTTTAATATATTGGAAATTATTAACATATTGTTCTATATTCCAGGAGCTTGTGATAATACAAATCAAGTGGTCATGGTTTATCAGCATAAGGCTTCTATATATAAAGATCTATAATTTAAATGTGATTTTTCCTGTTAATTTATGAAGTTATCTTATTCTTTCCCATTTACTTCTTAATTTTAGATGTCATACCATAGATATGTAAAGTTATTATTAATATGAATTCTTACAAATGCAAAAAAATTTTAAACTATAGTATATTCTTTAATTTTCTAACAGCATCAATTGTAAAAAGCATGATCAATTTAATAATTGTATTTTAAGAAAAAATGCCTGCAGTTTATGTTCAAATTAATCATAAGCCATAAGCATACTTCAAAAATATTGAAATGTGAAATAATGTATGTCTCAGAAACTAGGAATGTGTTAACAAATGTTGGCATACAAAACTTTTTCACATATATGATCAATTTTGAACTCAATTCATTCCTATAGCAGTTTTGATACGGCAGAGCTTTTCTCTCCATTTTATAGAGGAAGTGATTGGGGATTAGGGATGTTGAATAACTGACAAAGGAAGTACTGCTCAGAAATGGCAGAGCAGAAATTCAGATTGGGAAGCCAAAGTTCTATTTATTGTATTTGCTATCCATATAAGAGTACATTACATAACAATAATGTTTGTGAATGTTTCAACCAACGGGGGAAAAATGCTATGAGTCTGGATGGCTATACATCAAATGTCAACAATATCAAGCCAGTATAATAAGAAAGCTTTTGAAGTTAGGTGGACCATTTATAAAGCTGTGTCAAATTGAATAACTTATTAAAGTATCTCTTGGTATATTAAAGAAGCAATGTACTAAATTAATTTATTCATTCACCTACCCATCCATTTATGCATATATCTATTTATTTACTTATAACACAATTACCAAGCTTTCTTTTATTCAAACACATTTCTTGGTAGGTTAAGCAAAACTTTAAAAGAGATGCAGAAAGTTTATCAATACATTTGAAAATATTTTATTTTTGTTTACAAATAATTACCACTTAAATTACTGCAAGCGCAAGCTGTTAACTTCAGTTTTGCAAAGCCAAATGAAGAAAAAGATATATTCAAACTTTTCATGCCAAAGAACACGGCTCATCCCTCCCTTTTCCCCTTAGTGTAAGCATCAACTTACAGTAACTTGAAGCATTCTACTAAATTTTAAGTAGGCATGCAGATAATAAGTATGCAGCAGTAAAAAATACCCTTACAGAGAGCAGACTCTAAGCAGCTTAAAATAAAAGTGCATAAAATAATAGAACTTCTTAATTTAGTTCATAATCTTTTATATTAATGAATATCAAACATAACTAATAATTGAATATTTTATACACACAAGAAAAAGGAAGTATTGTATTTTTCTCAAGAAAAGTTAGAAGTTTATAATATTCATCATTCATATATTCTTTCACAAGAAAATTGTTACCTATTAATTGCTAAGTAACAAAAAGCCACTACAAAATGGTTTAGTAAAGTGATGAAAAAGTTAGGAGCAACTTTTACAGCAGACAGTCCCTCAAGTAATATTTTAACAGGGGTGAACAAATGTATTTCATTCAGTCATATCCTACTATGCATGAGCTATGAAGCATTGTACAAAGCCATGCGAAATGGATAGAAGGATGGCTACTTACCAACAGGGCGAGCTGTAGACATTACAATGGTGTGGTGAGAACATAAAAAAGAAATTAAAAAAAAAGAAAGAAAAGAAAATTATCAGAATGCATGATGTGTAATGTTACATTTAAGTATGGACAGTAGGGTGATTTCTAGTCTCATTATTCAAGTATGAACAGGATGTCCTAGCTTGATAAAAACTGAACGTAATTATAAATAGAACTCTAAGAAAATAATTACTTTGCACACCGAGATTAACTCTAAGCAATTTGAGAGATACTTTACATAAGGTCTTATTGTCATCATCATTTACTATAGTTATTATTTCAAAGATCTTTTTAGAGTTAAACAGCCTTGTGTTACCCCAAAGTTAAGAACCTGATGAATATAACTATTCAAGTCACAGGCTAGCAAATGTCATGTCAATAAAAGAAGGCCTTGCTGTCTGATTTAAATAGCAATTGGATTTTAAGCATGGTTAGTCAGAACCATTACAAGGACTACAGAAAAGCCCCTGACGCTGCGTTTCAGCCAGTAATAAGTTAAGATCACATCACTTTTCATCCGTGGACAGGGTAGATGAAAATATAACAGATAGATTGGAACATCCTTAGAGATTTCAACTGAGTAGCTCTCTAACTACTGTTAAGCTCTTTTCTTTTTTTGGCAGAGGGCAGGAAACAATGACTGACAAATAGATTCTTGTCCATACTGAGAATGGCTTTCAAACTGCTGCTTCAACAAATTATTGTTATTTTTTATTATTCTATAACTTTCAATCACTAAAATCAGTTGTCATAGACTGCCCCCTTTTTTAATGCACAGAAACTGTAAGAGACACACATGGGCTTAATAATACTTTCTTTAAAAAGAATAATGCCAAATCAATTTAGATAGTAAACCACTTTATATAAAAGCAATGGACAAATATAAAACATATGGTCCCATTTTCAAATGAAGAAGAAATAGATTTAGTAGCGTTTGAACTTTTATTAAATCTTACATTTCAAAATATAAATTTATTCAGCAAACAAGTGTTTCATCCATACCCCAGTGGGTAAAGCTCCAGTGTGAACCCAGTGTAACTCTTGAACTTTTGAGTAGTTTTGTCTTGATGACTTGTTGGCATGGTGAGATAGATATAGCCATTGAAACCATATTTATAGACCTTCATTCACTCAACAAATACATCACAATTCTAGTTCTGTGCAATCTTTGAAACTATATTGGAGTTTATTCTCTATGAGATTCATGGTCTTAGAATATTATTCACAATTAAAGGGGGGGGGTAATACAACTCAAAGAAGACTAAAGCAATCATAGTAGCTGAATGAAAATTCTGGCTTAGTGAAACTCTAGTGTGTCCTACAGTCTATAGTGGGTTTACTATAGCAAGAGGGAGAAAGTAAGTTGAACTATGCACAATAATTTCTTTCTTTTTCTGGGGGGGCACAAAAATAACAACTAAGAACAAAACAACAGACTAACGTAATGAAGTTGTGCCTTATTCTGACTGATGAGATTTCTCTTGATTTTGCCAATGTCTAGTAGTAAAAGTACTTTGTGTTTCACTTTTGAATTTGCATTTTCAGGTGCCACCTCCAGCTGAATCTGAAACATAATGTTTCCTTTAGAAACAAAAAGGCATTTTGAGTCTATGATTGTAAAGAGAGAAAAAGAAAAAAACATGGTGAGAAATCATGTTTTAAAGAAATAAAACATATTTCTTAGTCTAGGAAAATTCCAAAAAAATTAAAGCTTTATTGCTCTAGAACCAAGATAGTTTTCCCAACGAAGCTTTGATTTATGCAAAGCCAATTTAAGCAACTGAAAAATGGGAAAAAAATATGTTTATAAATATGCAGTTTGTGTTCACTCATTTTGGAGCCACTTTAAAAAAGTTCTATTAGATCATGAAATATTTGATTAGAATATAAATGCTAGGAGGCTCATTATTGTCTAGCAATATTTCTTTCTAATTTTATGTTTGTCAAGTCAGCCAAGGGAGCTACTTGCTGTTAAGTTTAATTTTATAGTCTATTTTCACCATATTTCTGAAGTGGAAAACAACTGAGTAAGTCTGTTTCAGATTGTGATTATAAAACTTCGTTTTCTTTTCTCAAACTGGCTAAAGTGAATATCATGATAAAATTTTAGCAGAAACATCACAATAAAACTTGTCGTTGTAACATAGCAACATTTCATCCTGAAAAAAACCCAGCAGGTGGATGTTTTCAAAATCAGCAAATTAAACTAAACTGTGTCCCTGCATTAAATGGATGAAAATGGATGTGGCCTCTTGGGTCAGTTGACCCTGTTCTAATAAAACAATCCAGAGAAGGGCTGAACATTTCATTTATGTGCATAGAAAAATGAGTGTAAAAAAATAAGCCGTAGATAATATTTTTTTTTCCGTTAACCTCTTAGTATGAGAAATCCCAACCGTTTTTCCTAATGGTAAAAAAGTATTTTTAAACAATTTTTACTCCACATTCTATTATATTATGGAGATTTTAATTCTTTAACCCTGTTTTTGAGGTTTCAGTCTTAGATGAAATGCATACTACATAGATTAAACACTCTAATCCATTTACGGGACACAGATTAGGGGAGAGACCATTAAGGTTTGCTGATTTACAAAAAAGAATCCTATTGAAAACAAACAACTCTTTCTATTAGTTTTGTAAATTAGCTTCAAACATCCATCCAGGAGTAGCATGCTTTGTTAAATGAAATGGTAAACCTGAAACTTTCAACAAATTATGAAAACAATTAGCTGGGAAAGATCTTAAAGCAAACAGACCACTTCAAATCTCATTCATCCAAGCATTCAAGTATAAAAGGAACCCTGCTGCTTCTACAAACAAACAACTCCTCACATTTTCTCACCATTTGTTTAGTCAGCAAATATTTTTTTGACAGGAACATTTCTTGGTTAGTTGTTTATTATCTTTTTCCACTTACTTTAGAAAAAACAAACAAACAAACTTTGGGCGAATTATGGTCAAGTGAATTGCTTTTGCAAAGGACTGACTAGATAAAAGCAAACAAATATACATAAATATATAACCACCTACCGGAAAAGGTAGGTTAACTATACTAAAGTGGCTTACAAATCAGATTTTGATCATATATTATCAGTATATATATTCAATTGGTGTATCATCATAGCTTTTTGTGATCTGTTAACTAATGAGGAATGAAAATCTTTTTAAGCAACTAGTTTGCTCATTTTGTCTAAGTTTATTTTATATCTAAGTCCACACTAGAATATCTGGATGGGGGAAAAATGGATTAAGCGGAATAGGAATGAAGTGATTGAGAAGTCTGGAACTCACCAGTTTTTTTTCTAGGTATCCAGAGTAAATGTCTCCTAATATTTACCTGGAGGAAGGTTTCTTTTTAATGATATGATGCCCAAATCATACATCTGGCAAAAATCATTTTTCTTACCAGCTAGAGGACCAGTCTGAGAATCCCTGACACACTTCTTGCCAATCCAAATTCCTCCAAGCCTTTCTCCTAATCTTATGAAAACTTCTGTGAGCAAAGCTGCACAAGGCTAAGAGGTCTGACTAAACAGGGTGAGATGCAAGTGAGACATGGATATAAACATGCAGCCAACTTCCTTATCATGAGGGATGGGAGGAGGAGGCATTAGTTAAGGTACTGGAAGAAAGGCTGGAAGATAGGGCAATGGATGTACTTGCCTATCTCTGAAGTTCTGTGAGTGTAAACAATGCCATGGGTAATATCTATTTGGCGAGAGTAAGTGTAGCTGTGTACTTGGTACTACTTGGTACCTTGGGCTATATAATTGACTCATGTGGATCAACATGCGCCACCAGGAAGGCAGTTAATTCATTCTAGCTCACTGTAGGGTTAAGTAATGCTTTCTTTCACTTATAAGTAATTGCAGGGAGTCTATAAATGAAAATTATTCCATGACTGAGAAAGTGCATGATACCCAGAAAGTGAAAGTTATTACAGGAGCGGCACTGACTATTTCAATTTTTTAAGGTGAATGAACTTCACAAATCACTTTCTAAATCAGATTTTCTCAACATGGGAGCTCCTTTGTGTCCATTTTTCACCTTTGGAAGCAGTGTTAGCTTTTTCAGATTGCTTTTTGAATGCTGAAATAAAAAAGAATTTCAAAAAAAGTCTACTAGTATAAAGTGACAATCTAGTAAACAGAAAACCAAGTATCTTTGAAATTAGTGACATTTAAAAGCAGTAAATAGTTCAAAACAATGGAAACATAAAAGATTAGTGTAAATCTTTCCTATTTTAAGATTTACTTTTAAACTACATTAGCTATTATTTATTAAATAAAAATTAATCATTTCAAATGATCATCCCTTCAAACCCAAATTTGAAAGTAATTTTATTTCAACTAAAATATAGAGAGGACACAAAATCTAGGCATTTTAATGTGATAATAAAACAGCATAAGCTATTATTTTGATTGTGAGTTCACTTACCAATTTGACCAAATATTAGTCTTCTGGTTCAATTGTATTTCACATCTTAAGTCTCTTACCTCGGACTGTGAGGGTAGCAGAAGCTTCCACCTTTCCAACCCGATTCTCAGCAATACACATATATGTGCCTTCATCTGTACTCATGGCCTTTTTAATTCTCAGTGTGTAATCATCTCTGATGTCATACCTGTGTAGAATATGAATTGGTTTTATTAAATAACATTGATTATATTTAGATAACACTAATTATTCATTTTTCTCTTTTATACTGTATTTTACCTAAAATAACACACACACACACACAACGTTCAGACATAAAGTGCAATTGCTTAGATTAAAGCTACTGCTAATAAGATCATTAATTTTGTATCTTATCTCTAGCTGCTTGATTATCAATTACCGATAATTTAGATATGTATCAAAACTCTCAAAGGTATTATTAACACTTTGACTTTTTTTCAGTAGCTCTTAGATAGTAAGAAAACAGCGTATAGTTCAGTTTCTTGGTGAGTTATATTTTGTAAGTTACACTGCATTCAAATATATGATTTATTTTTTAGGTACCTTGAAGATAATAGAGCTGAAATATATTAAAGGAGAAAATTCTCTTATTTGTTGGCAAATTGACAAAACAGACACTGGCTAAAAGAATTAAGAAGGGGTAATCCTTTTTTTAGATTAGCAATATTAACTTTTAAAACATCCACATGCCTTGGAGTGATTTCTGGAAATGCACGTCGTCAGCTCTTTCACAAACATTTATTGTCACACTTCTATTTTGTAACAAGTACACTAACATACTAGTTCAGAAAAAAATTCTAAAATTTTAACATGAATTTTTTAAGAGCTTGCATAAGAATATGCTCTTATTAGATTCTAAGAAATTATATAAATTGATGAAGAAGTTATCTTTACATTGTTTTCATATCTGATTTTTCTTCTTGATTTTCACTGATGGTCTTTGTTATTTCACACACACATTTTTGCAATAGCTTCTGGTTGATCACACTGACTGTCCTCCTTATACATACCACACATTTAAAGCTATATTTCCAAAATATTACTTTAATTGGTTCTGTCTGCTTACAACTAGCTGGGACTTCCTATTGCTTTTAGGCTTGCACTGAAGATTATTATAATCAGATTTCTTCTACTTCTAGCTAGTTATAAAAGAATAACACAGCCTAACATTATTACGAACTGAGACATGGACCTAATAAAAGTTCTGTTTTACAGAACTCTGCAAGACAGAAATCAAGTGTCTATGAACCAAGCATGCCAACTAAACTCAACTATCCTTGCTCCTCCATCCTCCAGTTATGGTGGTTACTTTTCTGTCTGCATGTTTCGGGTTAAACTTCTGCTGATTTACAATGTCCTAAGTCATGAGGGAAGCCTTATCTTCCACTACTCTTGTTTGAAGTCATCCATTACCACACTAGAAAACTATGATTCTTCTCTCCTCAGAACAAAACAAAACAAACAAACAAAAAACCAAAACCGACCCCCCCAAAGCAAACAAAAAAACTTCTTGCTACACCAATCAATCTGCACTTACTCACATTTTGATTTGTCTATTTTGATAAAGGCAGAGATCCTGTCTGTTTCACTCACTGCTATATCCAAAACTCCAACACAGAGCTTTTAACATCCAGTAGCATAACCAAGTGGTTAAGAGCACAGACTCTGGTCTTTGAGATTTTTAAATAATCTGTCCAACTTCTTGTTCACTCTCTCCTAACAACATGGCCCTTTTTCCCTTGCTCAACGTAACAACCTAATTACCACTGTGTCTTTCTACTTCTCTTGTAACTTCAGGGCATGCCCTTCCCCTACAGTTTTCATTGCTGTTGCTGATCATTCTTGGGGGTTTTTTTTGTTTGTTTGTTTTTTGCGGTACGCGGACCTCTCACTGTTGTGGCCTCTCCCGTTGTGGAGCTACAGGCTCCGGACGCGCAGGCTCAGCGGCCATGGCTCATGGGCGCAGCCGCTCTGCGGCATGTGGGATCTTCCCGGACCGGGGCACAAACCCGTGTCCCCTGCATCGGCAGGCGGACTCTCAACCACTGCGCCACCAGGGAAGCCCTGTTGCTGATCATTCTTGACTTTCAAGATAACCCAAATATCCCCTCAAAGATATCTTCTTGCCCAAACAATGTAAAGTAGCCCTTTACCCACCAGTTACATTTATTATAATTTTTTTTTTTGCGGTACGCGGGCCTCTCACTGTTGTGGCCTCTCCCGTCGCGAAGCACAGGCTCCGCACGCGCAGGCTCAGCGGCCATGGCTCACGTGCCCAGCCGCTCCACAGCATGTGGGATCTTCCCCGACCGGGGCACGAACCCGTGTCCCCTGCATCGGCAGGCGGACTCTCAACGACTGCACCACCAGGGAAGGAAGCCCCACCAGTTACATTTTAAAATTACTTTTACTTGTTTTTATTCTCTGTTTTTATATTTTTTGTTAGTTTTAGTACTTTTTGTCTTTTTCACAGCACACACCTCTATCAAATTTTTGTTTGCTTGTTTATTGTCTTCCTAGTTTCCAAGAGCATGTATGCTCCATGAGAACAATCATTGATTCTCTCTTGTTCCAAACTATATACTCTGAACCCTACCAAACAGCACCTGAGATCTTGGATGTGCTCAATGAATGCTTACGGAATGAGTGGTGAACCATCCAACACATTCTTAAAATTCTTCTGTAGTTCTTTCATAGCATCGTTATCAGTAAAATCGTATGCAGAACTGAAAGGTAAACTAATATGAAATATAGAACTCTATTATATCAAGAAACAAAGTAGTGTTATTAGCTTTATATATCAGCAGTTAGTTCTGAAATGTAGGTTAAATCAAACAAAATACTGTAAATGTTAAGACTCACAATATTTAATACATAAATGCTACTATGGAGATAGAGCTAAAATAAAGAAGTTAGCGAATCCTGACTAGCAATCTAGACTTTTGATTTACATATTATCACTGGAAATTTCCCTCTGTAAGTTAGTAACATGAAAAAAACCCTCTCTCTCTGCACAAAAGTAAATGAAATAATTCTAGAAGAATATCTAAAACAAGGTGAAGACAACAGGAGAACAAAGTAAAGCTTTGTGCTTTGTTCGATGCTTTTGAGAGTATCAACTCATTATTCTGGCAGCTAGGGTGGTTTCTAATCACATGTGTTATTAAAATAAAATAATGACAAAAAATGCATTTGCATAGTGTTCTTAAATATACTTTTTAATGTATTCTCATAACAATTCTGGTAGGTAAGGAGTAAAGTTATTACGTCTCCTATTTTAAAAATTAGAAATTTTAGGCATATAAGCTTCAACCTGAAACTATATAGTTTATTTTTACACTTTTATAAAATATGGCATAGTGGGATATTATGTTCAATTTTACCCCCTATTAATCAAGAAAGGAATTAGAGACATAAAAATTGAAAAGGTGACATACATGAACTTGAACTCTCCACGTGTGAAAACAATAACTTCAAAAAATATAATTTAAGTCTAGAAAACTGTGAAGAATATGAATCAGTGAACATGGAAATACTCAGAAAATCCCCAAATATAATATTAAAGGAGAATACTTGAAGCCTAAATAAAATACCTTTAGGATAAGAGGGGGGAAAAGGCTATTTAATTATGCAATTATAAGAAAATACATGGAAATTGGTTATTCCACGAAACCAACAGATTATAAATTCTGAGACATAGGGAAAAAATATTGAGTCTAGTCTAATATTCTAATTTTAAGATTAGAAAAATAATACTTTGCTATTCAGAGTCTGGGAATTCA
Source organism: Orcinus orca (assembly GCF_937001465.1). Classification (NCBI taxonomy): domain Eukaryota; kingdom Metazoa; phylum Chordata; class Mammalia; order Artiodactyla; family Delphinidae; genus Orcinus; species Orcinus orca. The sequence continues at coordinate 118,332,884 of NC_064563.1, forward strand.
TTGGTAGCAAAAGTTTAGACCATATTAAAAACTAGCTCTCCTGGCACATTCTTCATCAATTATATTACAGAGGTTACAACTTTCTACCAAAAGAAAGCATAAAGTTTCAATTTTTAAAAATCGTGATGTATGAATCTATAAAGAGAAATTAAACAGGGGATATACTACCAAAATGGCAACTAGTCCCACAAATTTTTCCTTAATGGGTTCAATGAATAAATGGTCAACATGCCAATTAAGCTTTTAGTGGCAGAGTTGTTATTAGAATTCAGGCCTTGTGGTCTGACTACAGAAATTTACACCGGATACTATAAAATCATAATTGCAGTTTGCTCATTTGTGGACTGAAGTCTGCATGAGAGCAAGTGGTGTGTGTGTATCCATGTGCGTGTTGTGTTTTGGCTCACTAATGTTTTAAAATTATTGGAATAACTGATATTTAAAATTTTGACACTTTCACATAGAAATCTGGATTTTCAAATCAAGGTCTGTCTTCCTCCAAAGTGCACACTTTTTCTCCTTCATCACACTGCCTACATGGGTCTAACAGAACTGTACAACTGGAGACACTGCGGTCCCTTCCAACATAACTAAACCACTGTGCCAATCTCTAGCCTGAACCCTGACAGTACCCACAACCCAAGAGACTGAAGCATGTCATGGTACCTTTGTCAATTTTCACAATAAGATACAACTCAGATCAGAGAAATGATAAACCTATAATTATGATCAAATTAGCTCTTACCTGCAAAAACTTAAGATATTTGAGGGTTGGTTTTAAAGAAATTACGTCTAAATAACTTCAAAACCCAGAAAGAATTAGATATTTGGCTCATTGCTAGTTTCACTTTTAGGCAAGCTGAGGCAAAATATGACAAAGTTCCTTTCCCAAGGCCACACACATTGAGACAATTATAGTCAGGAGGAAAATTGTCATGAGTATCTACTACCAGTCTCTGCTTTCTCTACAGGTCATGATGTCTCTGAGACAATAACTTGCTTCCTAAAAGTACATATTTCACAAGAAATTAGATGTCAAATATTTCCACAGGTCCAATAATTGTGGCCTTATTTCTTGTAGTCCTTTCTGGATAAATTCGTACATGCTTAATAGTCATCTCATTGATGCTTTACACTACTAGATTGGATAATTGGGGAAACATTCATTTTTCCCTAGAAAGCAAATATTGACTGAGTAATATAAATAATTATAAATAATAGTTCCTTATATTTAAAGAGATCTTTACAGTTTACAACTGAGATTCATATAAATTTCACAACAATAAATTAGAGAAAATGCCTATTTCCAAACACCATTTTATAGAAGAAGATTCTGATATTGTTGTCTCGAGTTATAGAGAGACTGAAGTCGATGTCCTGTGCATCGGTGTCCATTTATTTTTCTAACACAGAACAACACACCTTTTCCATTTGATATGTGTGTTTATTGCTCTGTGTGCACGTGATTTGAGCAGGTGTGTATTTCTGCATCAGACTCTATGTTCAGAGTCTCAAAAACTCCAGAAACTAACTTTTATCAATATTTTTCTCAGTATTGCTCTAAAACCAACTGTAATCCTAGAAGGGTCATAAATGCATTTCCTAATATATATATATATATATATATATATATATATACTTTAAAATTGTTTTATTAAACAATCTAATGTACCTAAAAGTTTCCCTGATTTGCTCTTAGCCTTCTTTACATAGTGGAGAATAAATTTTTAGTAACTAGAGCACACTTTGGTATAAAACAACTAGTTTTCCAACATGGTATGATATTATATGTGATCAACATGTAGGAGGTATTGTCTGACTTTAATTAAAAATAAGAAAAAAAAAGAAACAGATGAAAAAACATTACTGGTGAAGAAATCCTAACAGAAATTGGGTGATTTTGATTGTGAAATCTGCCAGTCTCAGACTTGTATAAATGCAGTCATTGTTGCCAGGTTTGATTAATGACAGTTGTACAATCATGTGCTGACAGTCCCCACTATAAAGATACCTTTTTTTTTTTTTTCCTGATATGAAACACTGCTGAAAAATGCAACCCAATCAGATTTGGCCCCCGGACAACATGTGCTATCATCACTGTACCGTGAATTGAGATTGATTGGTAACCAGCTGTGACAAAGTGGGAAAAGAAGCTCTGGTTTTTGTGTTGTTTTTTTCCCAAAGGAAAAAAGAAAAAAAAGAGAGAGAGAAAAAGGGAACTAAATTGTGTCAAACCGTTACCATCTGTTCAGCTAAATAATAAACAAAACAAAATACATTTCTTTTAATACTTAAAACAACAGTTTGTATGCAAGGTTCTGTTTGTATGTGATCTTAAATAATCTTAAAAGTGTGTCAAAAGAGAAAATATTACTGATATTTTAAGAAACAGAATACTATATGCTAAAATCACTTCCAAATTTAAGTGAGATAATCTATTTTATTTCTTCCTGCTAAAGAAACCTCTCACAGCTAGGGGGAAGAGTTCCTATAAATCTAAATTTACTTTGAAAATACCAAACAAGATTTTTGAAAACAGGCCAAGTTTTATAACATAACCACATTTTATACATTTCTCATACTTTGCAATCCCCAATGTACCTTAAGCTTCTAGGGTAGGAACTTCTCATGATTTTCTGGCTTTTATGAATATAACTAAGATAACTTAGGGACAACCCCCTCCAAATCTCCCAAATTATATAATTTGAGAGGAGAAAAGATGAAAGAAAATACATTTTCTATTACAAACTGGAATTTTACCATGTTCAGTTTAAGTCCCTGTATCTCATTGCCTTGTTTGACTTGTGTGAGGTCTCTACACTAATAAAACTTCCTGAAAGACCGTTCTCATCTCAAAAGCACCTTTGTTTTTTGTGGAAGGAAATTTATCTTCTCAGCATTTTTAGTTTTGAAATTACCTACTACTTCTTATTATAGGATGTCTGGCTCCAATTCTAGAACGAGTGTTTTCAATTAGCACCTAAAATTTTATTATGTATCTTCTTTACTAATCATTAAGTTGGCCAATCGTAAAAACTATGAATTGGACCAGGAAATATTTAATATCTACACAAGTAAATGTTTCTTTCCTTTTAGGGAGACTTGAAAAGTTTGTTTTCAGTTTTCAAAATACTTGCACTCAATCAAAATAGCTAAGATCACCTTACACCTTTTAGATGCTTTCAGAAAATGAAGGAATGTCTGCAATAATAGGCATTCCGTAGTTCCAAATTCAGTGAAAATTTAACTATGGAGCTTTTACATGAAAATGTTACAAAGTATTGCTTTGTTTTCAACGGAAGAATTTTTAAGATTAAAAAAATCACTTATTAATCTCATGGAATCATTCACTGATAATTAGAGACACACCAATCAACTAAAACCTGCAGGGCACTTAAGAGCAGTATGAAGAACAGATATCATTTAAAAATTAAAATTAACATAACATTCATTGGGAACAAAAATCTTGGGAGATTAGACTTATAGGGAAATAGTGAGAGAAAAGTGGTCCCCAAAGAGAACTTGCTGTTCTATTCTGGAAGCTTGTACGGAAAGCCAAAATGAAACTTGAAATATGATGGCATTCTTGACTCTGTCTTAATTAACCAAACAATATTTTATCCTTTTTTGGCTTCCCATAAATGCTATCCTCGTTATCTTCATCCCAATCAAAGGTGGCTCTACCCTTGTAAGCTTGACCCATCAATGGAAAACCCCTCTTCTAGTCTCTCTTTAGCACAGCTGAGAGAGCAAGGAGTTTTCCAACTAAAAAGCTAAGAGAAAGCAAGCAAACAAAAAAGATAACTAAAATACCCACAAGAATATAACAAGAGTTAACTTAACACAGGGCATATTTCAAATCACAGGATAATAGGCCCAAAAGACAAGGCCTCAAAATGACTGCCAGGGAATCCCAGACATTGACCATCGTGAAAACAGAGTCCCTCTCTGGAGACTGGGCAATTAAACCAAACTACAGCCGAGTCCTTCCAGAAAGGCCAAAGCATCCTGCTCATCCCAACTAAAAGTACCTCCAAGTTTTAATCACTGAGGCTATGGCTGTCTTTTGAGTACCCCCTGTCTCTCCCATCTTCTACACCTATGACAGACAGCGGAGACTCCAAGAGTTAACTCCCTTGGCAAATCTGTGGACAACTGTGAAGTTCATAGCCTGGTACCCTTGGTCACCATCCAAGTTTCCGTCTTCTCCTGTTATCTTATTCTCTCATTTTCACCACCTCTGCAGTGAGTTTTATCTCCTCCGATATAACCTCAGACAATTTTTTTGTGGTCCTCTTCACAAAATTTTTCACTGTGCCATCTGAACTACCTGTTCGCTGATTTGTAAAACTTCTTGATCCTCTATCTCTCTCAGATTTTCACCTTCACCTCCATGCATTAATAGAAATCTGGCTCTTCCCTGTGGGTTTGTGTAAGGGTGGAGAAAGAGTGAAAGTGAGAACACCTTCCCAGATATTCCAAATAATACCCAGAGCCTGACATGGAGCAGTTACTCAATAAATATTTTTGGAAAGAATTACATAGCCTCAAAACAAACCAAGCAAAGTTTTAAAAGGAAAACCAAAAAGTCCTATCCCATTGAATAGGAATTATGTTATCCAGTTTTCAAATGGAACCTTTAGAATTTCTTTCCATTTGACCAAGATGGCATTTAATAAGGACCTACTTCACAGGGATGTTGTAAGGATTAAATGAGTTAATACATTTAGAGTGTTGAGACCTGAACCTAGCATATGGTAAATGCCCAATAGATGTTATGTGAGATTTTCTGTAGCTGCCTCTCACTACTCTAACATCTCCTCCTTCAGAGATATTGTCTCCATCTCCCTTTGCCATTGTCTCATAGCAAGATCCTGGAACTTTTCTTCAATTGGAATGGATCCATCTTTGAAATCTGAAGTTCAAATATCTTTGAAATCTGAAGTTCAAATATCTGATCCTGCCATAACCTTGCATGGTTCCTACTCTTTTAATCAGTTTACAAACAACCTCTTCCTCCATTTCTATTACTCCTTTGCATCAACACTTATTTGTCTACCCTGCTTAGATTCCATGGCCCATAAGATACTTGCCAGTATCCTCACTTTTCTTGTCCCAGTGCCTTTCTGTTGCATTTGCCTAGGAAAACCTCAATTATTTATTGACATAATTGTGTGTGTATGTATATATATATATATATATCTTATAAAATCATGTACTCTTCCTTCCACACTCATATGAAATCAAGTTCAAACCATCCTAGAGATATTGGGATTTTCCTTTGGCTCATAATAACAGAAAGGAATGCTTAATTATTTTCACAACTGTCCTTAATATGCAACCATTTTGTGATAATGTTTTCACTAACTTTTAGCAGATTATTCAAATAATATCTGCAACTCCTTAAATGTATTACTTTTAAATACTTTTTAAAATATTGCAGTTATTATTTTAACTAATTAGAACAGAAAAATTTAGGGTAAAAAGTGCAAATATATCACAATTAAGGAGATAATGTTGGAACAAATTAAGTGCTGAAGCAGGTTAAATTATCCTCCAATTTAGAAATAGTTATTTTATTGGCATAAGTGTATTTAAGACAATTTGGTTTTACAAAAGGACTAGAAATTGCAATATCAGATTTGGAAAAGTGGATATATCTCACAGTTTTGGGTTTGGTTAGAAATTAATCTTAACTTTAAGTTCTTTTAGAAAAGGACTTTAGAGATTAAATTCACAAGAGTCCACAGAACTCACAGCTCAGACCAGACTTTTTGATTAGCAGCTCCCATTCTGCTTGCACTCTTCTGAGTTGGGAATGAAATCTGTGCAATAAGGGACTGCAAGTTTGGGATAAAATGGATTTTTAAATTTGCCACATACTTAGTGGCTTTGCAGTATTTGATGGACAAACTCCAGGAATTCTCCTTCATAGGTGTTCAAAGTGAGCACTAGGGGCAGGGTAGGCTTCTGTGTCCTCAGAGAGATGTTCATTCTAGGCGGTTCTATGGAAGGTTCAAAAGGCTTTCTTTTCTTGCCTTCTGCCCATAGAAACTTCCTTGTGAAATATGCTGATGGAGTAATTTAGAAATTCAACATGACATAGGAGCACTTATTAAATGTGTCACAGAACTTGTGGGTTGGTAGGTCTATTTGAAAATGAAGGCTCAGACACTTCTCTAATTAAGCTACTCAACTAGTTTGATCAATTCAGCAACAATTTCATGAACAAGAAATGAAAAGAAAAATTCCCTGCCTCATATATTCTAGAAAATATGCAAAAATATACATTCACTTCAAGTCATTAGTGAACCAAAGGGTCTTCTTCTTGTGTTAAATGATGACATGTTTATGTCAAGTCCATTCATGGTATTATTTGTCCATCTCACTGGTATAACCTTCATAGTTAAGGCAATAAGAAAAGACTATTATCTTTGAAATCTATTTCTTTGAACTATATTCTATTATTTTTGTCCTAACTTTAAAAATAAAAATCAAATCAAATAGCATTCGGGTGAGCAAGGCCCAGATTCATTGTTTCCACTAAATCGGGTTTCTCAACCTCAGCACTATTGACATTTTGGGCAGATTATTCTTTGCCGTGGGAGTTGTCCTGTGCATAGTAACAGGATGTTTAGTGGCATTCTTAGCCTCTCCATACTAGATGACAGTAGCACCTAATCCCCCAAATGTAGCAATCAAAAATGCCTTCAGACATTGCCAAATGTCCCTCTAGGAAAGGGAGAAGCATAATTGGCCCTAATTGAGAGCTACTATACCGTACTGAATGTGTATTTGGTGAGCCCCACATGTTAGACGTAGGACTGGATATTTGAGATCAAGATAAATACGGCAAAGGGAGTTGGGGAGTCTGGGAGAAAAAGAAACAATTACAATAATGATATCAGAGAGACCTGGGTGTGGACTCCAGCTCTGCCACCCACAGGTCCTGTGATCTTGAGCGCGTAGTTCATTTGCTCTAAGCCTCAGTTTCTTCCTTTGTTAAAAGAGGGGATTCATACTTCAAGGCTGTTGGAAAGATTAATTATAAAATGTGAAACAGCCTAACGTGAAGCCAGTGGGCCCTCAAAAAATTATAGTTTTTGTTATTATCTTAATAGAATTTTCTTTGAAACAAATTATTTTAGTGTAGTAGTTAAGAGAGTATACTTTAGGGCTAAAGTGCTTCAATTTAAATCTCTGTCTGCCAGCGAAATTTGCTTCTCAGATCCTTCAACTGTAAAATAAAGATAGTATAAAAATACTTACTTCATGAGGCAATTGTGACGATTGATTAAATGAGCTACTTGCATGTAAAACATCTGTAAACATTAGCTTTTACTCCCATAGTTAATCAATTTTAAGATACACATTTTTCATATTTTAAATCTCTGAAATTAGAAATCATCTATCAGAGATGGCATATCATAGTTGATTTGGCAATCTTTTTTCCGCTTAACTCAGAGAAAAAAATACTCTTGTATCTCACAAATAATTCTAACTTGAATTCAGTTACATATGGTATTATTATATGATTAAAAATGATTTAGGTTAAACAAATCTTTTGACTTCTCTATTTATTAAGGACAACATCATTCATCCAGGCACCCAACCTCAGAATAAACTTCAGTATTACTTTTAATCCCTCTTCTCCCATGAACCCTGACATAGAATCAATTACTAATTAAAAAAAACAACACATTTCTCTTTGTATTGCCACTTGCATTAATACCCGTGTTGGGGTATTCACAGGAAATACTCCAATGTAATCCACTAACTAGTTTTTAAACAACTTCCTACCAGGTATGCCTACCTCCAAACTTTCTCTGCTCCAAGCTACACTACATATAAATGTAAGAATCAATTTTCTAAACGTAGAAACAAGAATATATTTCTATTCAATGTGTTTAGTGAATTCCCCATTTCACAGTGTGTTCAGTATAAACACTTCACTTGGGATTAGAGGCTTTCATAATAAAGCCTCAACTAACCTTGCTGGCCTTAAGTGCCACTCCACTACGCTCCAGGGAAACTGAACCACAAATTGTTGGCCTACACTTTCCACCACCAGAGCTTTTTCATCCTGCTTCCATCTCTTAGAATAGTCTTCTTTCCACTTATAGAAATTCTATTCTTCCTTTCAGACCCGTTTCTAGTGTCACATGGGAATAGAGAAGCTTTTATTTTCTGAAACCCTAAAGAGTCTTGTACATCATAGTCTGTATATAATTTTCCTTATTTAATAATTAATGTTTTATATCTCATACTTTCTTCTAAAAGTCTTACTTTCCTTCTCAAATTCTTGAGAGCAAACTCCTTTTTTTTTAATATGCTGGGATATCAACACATAGAAGTGTTTGATTGATGTCTGTGGTTACTTTTGAAATAATTCATGAAATATAAATAATATTTTATTAGTCTACATTGAAGATTTTCATTATTCCTTTGAGATAATTGATATCTTACTATAAATTATGTTCAAAATATTTTCTTTCAGTCTCTATGAAATCTCAAATAAAGGTAAAATTCTTGATTGATTTTTTTGTTTCTGCTCTATGTGCTGTAAATATTTGGACAAAACTATTAGAAAATGTGAGTCAATGAATGGAATATTTAAGTTTTCATTGAACATTTTTTTATAACAAGCGCCATATGTTGTATGAATTGCAATGACACAGAATATTCAACCAGATATTCTTTATAAAAGTGCCAAATGCCTATATAGTCGAGGAAATGAGTTGAAAGATATTATAATAACCTTTGCAATTGTGACAGTTATGCTCATAAGAATAACTAGCAAAATTTCTGCACTGAGATTTTGTCACAAGGTTATTACATAGATCTTTGGTTTTTAATTTTTATAAAATTTTATATTTTGGCCACACTGCGCGGCTTACAGGATCTCAGTTCCCGACCAGGGATCGAACCTGGGCCACGGCACTGACAGAGCTGAACCCTAACCACTGGACAACCAGGGAACTCCTTAAGGCTATTCCACAGAGCTACATGATTGATCAATCACCTTCTCAGAAGAAACTTCTAGTACTTGTATTTATTGGCAAAGGTTCACTGTGCCCCAATCACAACTCTCCCTGTCTAAATATGGTCTTTTAGAATGAGGCTCCAATGAGTTAATACTGTGTACCAACTAAAATAGATTTCACTAAGAATTGTTTCTATTGTGGTGGAGTATATTCTTAGTGTGCTTTGGAAGCGTTCTCTTATCTTTTATCTCTGGCAATTGTATCTTTTTCACACACTAACAAAGATATAATCCTCATTCACATTGTCATTGTAATACTGGGTCTCAAGTCATTATTTGTTTTTTTTCCCTTTGTCTTTCAATTCATACCAGTTGATGTGAATATGTGGGTCAAGCAGCAACTTTCCCAAAGGGACTATTATAAGAAATAAAAAATATATATATGTTTGTAGAAAATATAAAGTCTGGAACACAGTCCTGCCTTCCAGTTTATAACCATCCATGGAACTGTTGATAATAAAATATTATCATGAAAATATTAAAAAAATACTCTTTTAGAAAATTCGAAAGTGCCCTGAGAATGAAAAGATGAGTTAAAGTGTCATGCCCTGGAAGAGTTCATAGTTCTAGTATTTATCCTTTACTCATGCTATTTAATTCACTTGGCAAACATTTCTTTAGCTTCTAATGTGTTTCTCGTGACTTTATTTTTTTTCCAGATACACTGTTGTGAAGAACACAGATATGTTGTTAAAATGTTCTGTGAGAATAAAGATAGTTATAAATTCTATTTCAATGGGCAGTGTAAAATAAATTTTTTACAGATGAAAATTTATTTGATATGATATAATGGATTTATTTATTGCTTATAAGTACCATTTTAATGAAGATTATAAAATCTTTATTACGTACTTTACCACACAGATATATTTTGTGACTTTCTGATGAAAGTGACACTTCTAAATGCTCCAGGCGTTTACTAAGCTGTATTTTCCTAATCTTCAATCCCAAATGGAAAATGGAAAAAAGTTGTTCCCATCCAGTACCTCAGAGTAGTGGTCAAGAGTGTGGACTTTGGAGCCAGAAATCCTAGACCCCTTACTAAGTGACTTGGTCATACTTAACCTCATTATACCTCATTTTTCCCATTTGTAATATTGGAATAATTATAGTATTTACATCAAGTCCTAAGGATGTGTATTAATGTAAAATGCCTAAAGTAGGTCTGATATAGAGTAAGCACTATGTAAATATAATTTATTAATATTATATTTATGGGAAAGGAAAATGCAATTAAAAACAACTCTTTTGATTCAGTACTAGACTTTTTAAATAAAGTCTAATAAACTTTTTAAGTAAAATTTTTAAATAGACATTTTAGATAAGCATTCAGGGTCAAAAACAATTTTGAATTAAAAAAAAGCCCATTTACACATAGAAATCTGAGAAGATATATGCAAAACGTAAAAAGTAGATACCATTGGTAATGGTTATATGAGTAATTTTAATATTCCTTTTTAGGCTCATTCATTTGAAAGCTTAGGGATTTTTTCCTCTAAAAATGTGTTATACTTTATAAATCGTTTTGCATCGTTGCCATTCATAGATTCATACCATTTTGGAATTTAATGGTACTGCAGAAACCATCCAAGGCAACTTACGCATTTTGCGGATGTGGACTGTGGTACTCAGACACGTAACATAAATTGTTTAAAATAACATCATGCGTTATGACAGGGCTGGGATAAGAATGTTGATCTCCTAAATTCTAGTTAACCTTGCAGCTCCACATTACGATTCAATTTATTAAGAATAACAACAGAAAAAAATAAACAAACAACCAGAACTGTATCTTAATTTGAAAAGCCTGTGGAGTAATTAATTCATCTAAGTGATTGTAACCCCAAATTGTCTTATAAAGGCCAGGATTTGTGTTGATACAGTCAATTACATAACTCTTCCCTTTATTTAGTTAAAGCAAGAACCCAGGTATGAGAAAGAGCGTCTCTAATGATAAACATCCAGTATATCCACCGTTGGGATACGGTGTGATGTGACAACTATCTCATGTCCTGGTAAGCCTTTGGTCTGTCCTCCTGTTTGGGCTAAGGTAAAATGTTGCCCTGGTCCCGACCTTAGCCTAGCTGAATGCTCTAATATGCCACACTTTGATGGACGAAGCACACCTGCTGTGGCTCCTGGTGGGACGACACTCACATGTCAGTGACAGGCGGCACTCAGACAGATCCTTTGCTTTGCAAACTGGCACCTGGTCTTGGCTCTGCCCTCACACAACACAAGAGCTGCCAGTTAATGGACAGCAGAGCATCTCTGACTTCAAGGCATTTCTTAGTCCAAGTGGTCCCAGCTTGTTAGTTGACCACTGGCCAGAACCCAAATTGCATGCCAGTTCCTGTATTGTTCCTTAGCAGAGATTCTCAACAGATGGGCCAGTGTGGTCACAGGACGAGGCAACTTGCACTCCCCACCCTAGGTGGCAATTAGTTTTGTGTTAACAGCAACTATTAGCACCTATTTGATGAAAACACAGAAAAAATACCATTTTGGCATCCCTCTGAAAATTGCTAATTAATTCTGTTTATAAACAAAATCTATATTTTCAGCTTCCAAGGAGGGAAGCTTGACCTGGTCCAAGTTTAGATTCTCAAAACACTGGGACATTTTATGTGAGGGTTATGCAATTGGTCTAAAAACTACCCTTAATAGTAATGCTATACAGTATTCCTATAAAGTCGCTCATAATATAGTGTTTCTAACCAATTATTTAAAATTTTATCTAAAATGTAAAATTTGTAAGGGGCTCAATTCCATAAACAATTCATAATCACATAATTACAGAGCCCATTAGTTTAAAATACAGGTTTCATGTTGGACAGATACTAAGTCAGGTCCTGGCCCTAACACATATTAATGTGTGTCTTTGGAAACAACTTCTTTAAGCTATTTCCACATACCTCAAATGGGAGTAATATTATTCTGGAACACTAAGCTTTAAAATAATGAAATTAATATATGCAAAAATCATTTAGAAGAATGCATGGCAAATAGTAAGTCCTCCAATAATACTTGCTTTAATCATTACATAATCTTCTTACAAAGATTATGAAAGATGGTGGTTTTCTTATTACCAGTGGACAAAGGATACAGGTAATGTGTGAAATTTGAAGTTCCCAACCCAGATAACTGATTGCACTGGGGTTAGAATATAATATCTGGACCATGTTCAATCTCCCAGAGGTAGAGAAGAGGGTGACAACTTTTAGGCTTGGCAAACGGGCTGGAAAAATTTATAAATAAACCAATATGATTTAAAAGAAAAAGTGATAACTCTTCAATCAATAATATTTTATGTGTTTCTTTGGAAATCAATTGGCCAGAGAGAGGAGAATTGTGATTATTTCATGAAAATTATATACTCTGTATTTTTTAGCATTAACTATGTTTTCTTTGTAGTTATCTACATAACTAATAAATACCACCAATCAGTAGGATTTATAAAACTGAGGCACCTGTTATGTACACCAACTGTACAGTGTTTACAGTACTCTGAATAAGTTATATCATTTTAATAACCCTTTGAATTAGAATGGATGGCATAATTATTCACCCTGTACAAATGAGTCAAAGTATAAGTTAATCATTAGTCCCAATGCATTGCTGGTCCATATCTTCAGGATGTAAAACACAAAGAGTTTAAATAGCTTCTTCAAGGTCACACTCCTAGTTAGTGGTAGAGAAATCTGTTGAACATCATTTCCAGAACATGCGAGTATAACTAAAGGGATAAATGATCAAACAGTGTCAGAACAAGGCTAAAATCCAACATCCCTGACAATGACCTAAATATTCTTTGTTATTGGTTGCTCTATTAAAAGATCCCACAATAATGGTCCAGGCAGTTCTAATTATTTTTTCAAGCAGAAATGGCTAAGACATCTGTATAGCTGAAAAATCATAGAATTTTCATTTACGCTTCTCCTTATATTTCTAAATCTTAGGGACCAGTCTATTGTTTCGAATGCCACATACAATATTTATATACATTGCTTTTCTCGTGCTCTCAGGTTTTATTCCTTCTTTTTTGAAAACCACTTTAATTGACCAATCTTGACCAGCCAACCTTATCAGCGTGGTTATTTATCATGAGCCCAAATTACCACATGTCCTTGAAACACACACTGTATGTGAAGAAGGCTGATCTCCTCAGCAGGGTAGCTTAGCACCTGTTCAGCGTCTCTGCATCCCAGAAGCACATGCTCTAAACAATGGAGCTCCCAAACAATTAATATAAGAACATTTTCCAGGGCTAAGCGAAAAGAGCCACTTAGTGTAAAAACGCCACAAAAAGGGGACTTGTAAGTGGTCCTATTCATTCCTTTTCTTAAGGAATCATGTATTTATGTGAATCTCACATTTCATGGAACTAAGAACTCTAAAAAGTCTCTCTTAAAATAGATTTGCACTTTAGAAAAAGGAATTTGTCAGTTGGTTCAGGAAAATTGATAGAATTTTGCACTATATATCTTGAAACTCTTTTTCTCTAGTCCCTTGTCTATTTTTATGAAATATTCATGAATTATATCCACTATGTGAAAGCCATCAACTGCATTTAGAATTCGCAGGCATACGTAAGAATGTAAATGACATATTTTATTTCTTTTTTTCTGTGACAAGCTATTATGAACATTCATTTCTCTACTCTAGATCCTTATTGAGAAAGTTAGTGTCACTTTAGAGTTAGTTTAGAAAATAAATAAAAATGAAATAAAAAATATCTTGGAACTCAATAGTGGTGGTATACTGATATATGATTGATGCAAGATGTTAAATTTCCTGTTTATAGTCCTTTAAAAGATTGCTAATAATTATCTGAAATACAAACTGTACAGACAAACCCAGATAAGAAAACATAGTTGAATTAATCATACTACTTCTTACCCAAATTCTGAGAAGAGATATTTTTATTCTCCTCACAAATATTAAATTGAACAGAATATTGTAGCGTTGGTAAATTTCAATTTTTATTGTTATGTCTTTGGTTGTAAATGATTAGTATTCTGTTTCTTTTATATTAGTACATGCTATTTTTCATAAAGTTTCAGCATATATATACTTTTTTCATGACAAAATATACAATATCCCTATGCTATGATGGAACATTGCCTCAGTTATTATAAATACTGGCAATTTCTATCACATGAAACACTTCGTGATAAGTACTAATTAGCAAAAAGCTCTAGGTTTGCCTGAGAAAAAAACATGTAGCACCCAAGCAAGACACTAGAATTACTTCAGCTTTAACTTTCATTAATGTATTCAGTATGTAAATACTTTCCTACATCACTCAATTTGATCAACATAAAATAAAAAATAATAACAGCATACTTACCTTGCTTAAAGTGACTTCTTTTTTCACAGACTATCAATGGCGCTTAATAAATACAATAGGCACTTAATAAATATAGGTAAACCTTAAAGTGTTTCTTCTACAATTTCAATTATGACTTGAAAAAACAGTTTTATTAAAACACATAATCATTATGATCTACAAAATGTCTTTCCCTTATCTCCTCATTTTGTTTCCCCTACCCACTTTATTTTCACAGTGGTGTGTAAAATTCTTATCCCTAATAAATGAGTCGTTGTGCGTTTATTTGAGCACATACGTATTGAGACTCTCTGGAGAAAAAGATATTGATACCTGGCACGATCACAAAAAAGGCAGTGACCTTTCTCTTCCTGAAATCGTCAGTTGTGAAATAGTAGTATTGTAAGATGTTTCTGCAAATGTAACCAAGCAGGATCCTATGGGGCCTTCCCATGACAAGCTCTCCCCCATATCCTCTGCTTTAGCTCCTCTCTGAAGTACCTAGATAACAGTACCTGATGCACATTTCCTGAGCTGTTTGAGAGATGTGAAAACCCCCCACCAACTGGAAGATGTTAACTACTTGATGGCCATAAGCACGTAGGTCCAGGCCTCCAGGAGACGAAGACTAATAATGTTAATCCCTGTGACATCAACCTGTTACCTCACCATCAGCCAGTTAGAGAATTGTGCATGAGCTGATCACATACCCTGCGACCCCCTCCCTCACCTGGCTTTTAAAAATGCTTTGCCAAAACCCATCGGGGGACCTTGGGGTTTTTTTAGAGCATGATGCACTCCTCTCCTTGCATGGCCCTGCAGTAAACCTTTCTCTGCTCCAAACTGCGACACTTAGGTTTGTTTGGCCTTGCTGTGTGTTGGACCACACAAGCAATTAACATTTTAAAAGTAGCATATATAAAATGAAGGCTCCTTCCTATTTTGTCCCTTTTTTATATGGAAAATGTCTAAATAAATAACTTTTCCCTGGTTGAGCATCTGGGTTATTGTTAGACTTGGGAATTGCTATTTACCAACCTCACCGAAATATTTATCTAATCAAAAAATGTCTTTAATAAAACTCACCAATGGTAAGTTGTAATTTCATTAACGATAGTTACTGAGAAAGGTCAGAAATTTAGGGCTAAATCAAAGAAAGAGGTATACGGGTACTACTTAAAAACTGTTTTCACAGTGAAGAAAAAAATACTCCTTTAATTCATCTCTGGGTACTGAAAGGTTGGCACAGATATCTTCTTCTGTGTTGAAAGTTTAAATAGCTATCACAGCATTTCATAAATTTAAACTTGAATTGAAAAGCTTTTCTTGTCTCCAAAAGAAAAATAGTCACATATTACTTACGTAGTAATTACAGGCTATGCAGCTGCCCGACAAAGTTTTACTATAAATGTGTTAAGCATGAACCACTACACAAACCTTATTCAAATTGCATTAAACGTTAAGCCAAAGAAATGTCATCCTCCACACCACTCCACACAATTGCTTGCACAAGAACAATGGCCATCTCCCTAGTCTGAGACCTAAATAGTGTAATAGAATCAATGCTGTTGATTTAGGCTATGGTTGGTTAAGTCATCACTGTTATTCCTCACCAAGCAAAAAGGTCTCCTTCCCCCTCATTATGCATATGTGAAGCTTATGCTAATGCATACAAATCTAAGAGTGAATAAGCTTCTTTGAAATACCATTTAAAGATTGAGATTTCAAGAAGAAGTACATGGCTTCTATCATGATAAAAGTACTGACCTCAATTTCTACATTGCACTGATCCTTGCTTTAAGCCTTTCTAACATACAATTTAAAGCTTACGCAGCATTTCCATTTGCCTAAGACTTTAAAAATATTTAGCTGGTCACACAAAGCACTGTAGTCATATCATGCCAGTAACAGAAGAATAAAGAGGACAAACTTACGAAATGTTTTAAGGAAAGCTGGTAGAGGTACGATTTCGAAAAATTTCAACTTCGTCTTTTAGAGGCCTTTATATCAGCCATTCTAAATAGGCAGTTTTAAGGCTGTTGTTTGATTTGTATGTATTATTTGAGCTCGGAAGCAAATGAATACGGCAAGATTTGGAGAATATTGTGGCAAACAAAGCTGTCAGGTTTAACGACCTAACACCTAGAGCAATCTGGGAACAAATCGAACTGGGCTTAAGTTGTATTTTACCTTAATTCAAAGACCTAGACGCATTAAAATGTAATACACCCTTACCACTTTCTATTTTCTCAACTTTTGTCAATAGGATCCTATTTAATGATTAAAAATATCAGGATCACCAGGGATGTAATGTGAATATCATGTAACCCCTGCTAATCATGTGACAAAAAGGGCACTCTCCATGACTTTCTTCCTGAAGTCCCAGAAAGCCAGTCTAATCATGAGAAAACACTAGACAATCCCAAGTTTGGGGAACATTCTTAGGATACCTGTCCAGAACAGTCTTAGGATACTTAAGACTTGTCAAGGTCATAAAAACAAGGAAAGACTGAGAACCTGTCAAAGAACAGAGGAGACTGGGAAAACATGACAACTTAATGCAATATCCTATAATATCCAACTAAAATACCCCAGGTAGGATCCTGGAGAAAAAGGAAGACTGGTGAAATCAAAATAACATATGAACTTTAATTATCATGTATCAGCATTTGTCTATTATGAGTTACAAATCTTTCATATTTGTGTAAGATGTTAACAATAGGGGAAACCAGGTATAGGGTATGTGGGAATTCTCTGTACTATCTCTGAAACTTTCTGTAAATACGAAATTATTCCAAAATGCAAGATTTTTTATGGACAGGCTTTTTATTTCTACTAATTGAAAATTAATCTTTGTCTACACTAATTTTACAGTATAATTCATCTCTTAGTCTTACATCAGCATTTTAAAATTATACACAAAATGCCCTCAAATTTGTGGAAAGTTATTGAGTATACACAGAAGATGGACTCCAATACCTCAATTCCATCACCTCTACTTGCTTTTCAACCTGCTTCTCCACTGAGAAAGTTTGAGGAGGCTCACATTCACTAACCTCTCCTAATAACATGCTTTAAAACTAGGTGTCTGACAGCAAAGTGAGAAAAGAAACATAGTCAACTTTCCCTACAATTTATGCCGAAAAGCTAAGCAAAGTAAAATTTTCACTTGTCTCTTTCCTATAGATTGCAAAGAACCTGTCACTATTAAAAACGTTTGGTCCATTTGAAGCCAGTGCTGTTGATGATATGACTTTAGAAAGTATAGTATCAGAGACCTAGGGATATGTAAAAATGAGATTTTGAAATGAATGTATAAATTCAAGAAAGAATCGATAGCAGTGCCAGTGAAAGCACAAAGAAACTCAATTTGATTTCTGTGAAAGCATGTTTACTTTCAGTCAGTTGAATGAAACCTAATTTCTTTTTTAGGAAAGAAAATTGGCAAAAAAGCAGGATGTGAAATTTTTTGCAGACCCTCATTGTAGTAGGTGTGATGGCTGTAGTTTCAGAAGGTAGGACTAGGATGAAGTCAAAAGAAATCTTATAGTTAAATACGCTTGTTACATAGAAAAAAAATACTTGAATGATTTATTTGATCATAAAAGGCAAGGTCCTGGGAGAATTTAGACTACAAAAAAGTTTTATTTTTATTTTTATAAAAGATGACAAGCATTTCTGGACTTACCCTAGAGAGCTGAGAGATTGGGTTTTGGGTTTGGTGATAAGAATAGAAAAGAGTTGGAAGAGAAGATCTCCATGAAGACATGGCAAGTGAGAAAGTGACAGGAAGTCCTTAAGTGAAAAATTCCTTATGTGGATAGCCATGTGCCTTTTCCTTATTGTATTGAATGAGATCCATTGTTTATTGCAGACCCTACAGTCTGCTACACCCAGTAGCCATGGCAACAGAGCAGTAGTTGAAGGGGGCATTTGGGATGGGTGGGTCATTAGAAATTCAGCAGGAACAGAATGGCAGGCCTAGATGGGGCCAGGAGAAGAGAGTGCCTTAGGAATCCTTGATATTGGGGCATAATAGATGGAGTGGAGGGTCAGGCATTTATGTGAAAATTCAATGAAACAGTGACATCAAAAGCCTGGAGGACTTCAGTATATAAAACAGCAGATATCTGGCTTTCATATATAAAAATCATGTGTGAAAATCACATACCAGGATATGAGTGTTTGGTGGTACAATGGAGGCTGTCTTTTTCTTTTATAATTATTCAATGGTTATCTAACAATTTTCCATCCATATAATGCTCTTACCTTCCTCTTGGCAAGTCTGCGTCATCCTTTTTCCACCGCACAGTTGGTTGAGGATCTCCTTGGACCTGACAACGAAACTCTACAGCTTCTTCCTCCAGCACCACCTGGTTAATTGGCCTCCTGAGAAATGCGGGTCGTTCTTAGGAAAAAAAAAAAAAAAAAAAAGTAAAATAAAATGAATGTTGTGCATACTTCAAGTGCATTAAGAAAAAAAAGCATAGAAAATATGTGGTTTATTTTTGGTACATAGGTACCTAATTTTATAGCTCAACTATGTCTTGATAAGGCCCTACAGATCCAATGTAATTGTATAAGAGAAAATATTTTTGGAACACATAAATAACTACGGTTTGCATATAAACCCATACAATCTGTTGGAAAATATTAAATTGACTCTTCTGTGAATTTCTGAACTAAATCATGTGGAACTTGTCATTAAAAAAACCCTGAACAATGAATTCCAAAGAAACAAGGAAAGAGATGATTATCTTAATCCATTAAAATGACTCAGAGTGGGAAAACTGAAAGTTGAAACTAATGGAAAATATCAAAAAGGAAACAAATATTAATATTCCATCAAGAATGCTAGAGAAAACTAAAAACGTTGTGCTCTCAAGATGAGTATTATCTAAATTTTCTCACTAAGCCTATCCATTTGATAAGGACCCAATACTTCCATGAATATTTTCACTTCATATATGATTTTTTTGTGTGTCTTAAATTTTTTAAAAATCTGTCAATCTAATTTTTCTTAAATAAAAAACACTATCATTATTAATTATTGTAAACTATTTACTGTCACATACTTTTCTAAGGCTACTTCTAATTATCTTCTCCTAAGTGTTCCAGATACTTGCCCATTTTTATTTACTTAACTTTTCTGTTTGTTTATTTCTCTAGTATTCTGTTTTAGTGTTTCCGTCCTTTAGTCTTTTGTTGTTAATCTGTACCTAGCACTGTTAATCTGCATTCTAACACTCTTCTAAATAAAGCCTGGAAAAAATAAATTCCTGTCCATAAGAATCTTACTATTGAAGAGAGGTATAAAACAAAATGCAGTTTTACATATCTGTAAACACTTCAATCTCTTGTCTAGTTTCCTCTCTTTTTTATAATGATCTGATTCTGATACAGGAAAAACCACCATTTAACTTTTTCTTAGCCCATGTCTCTCAATCATAGGCAAGTCCAATATTGCTACTTATCGAAGTAGGAAGAGAAGTCAAGGAAAAGAAGAATGAAATCCACAGGGAGTTGACACAATTTATGGCCATATGGCCATATTTAGTCACTTAGAACTTTAGTTTCAAACCCAATTTAAGAATGTGAATACAGTGGCACAAAAATTGAAACATATTTAGCAAGAAATCTTTAAGGAAAATAAATCACATCAAATAACATATGCTGAGTATAGACTGGAAGTATATGATTTTACTGACTAAATAAAGACCCATATTTATGAAACAAATGTGTAAGCTACAAAAGCATATTTTACTGCAATAAAGTCAACCATCATTGGTATTCAGAAGGAAGACAACTGCATCTGTCCACAGGGCAGCTGACAGTAGGGATCAAAATTTTCTTTAAACACAGACAGACCTGCACATGCTCAAGTATCTGTACACTGGGGCCCCCAAACCCCAAGCCGTAAAACAAGGCTCATGGACTTTATCATGGAGAGGTTTTCTAATGCAGGATTTAGAAATAATCCATATAGACTTGAGGGAAAAGTTTGCTTCAAAAGATTTTAGGTGGTCAGAAACAATTAGCAGCTAAGTGTGCCCCTTTGACCACAGAACAAATCTGCAAGTTGGATAGAATTACTTAGTGTTCTCCTTTGACCACTGGACACTGTGTGCTTCAAACTATCTTAGTGCCTGCATAGTTCATATTGAGCTACTGTTTTTGGCAGTATATAGGCAATAGGATCAGTATCTTCTTACGAGTGTTTGGAATATTAACAGAAAAAGATGAGTCATTAGCATAGAAAGCAGGATTGATTTCTTCTTTGCTATCACTTAGGGATATTCATCCAGCTCATCCAAAAGCTGCAGTAACCCAATATTAAAAGAGATCCAAGCCACTGCTGATATCACTAATGAATGAGAAATCGTGTGTCAGGCTATCCCTCCTGTTCCCTCCGATTTTAAAGGGGGAATTGTCCTAAAACTTGGCATACGGATGAGTAAGCTAAGAGAAGTCTTTCCCTCATCCACTCATTCATTCAGCACATGTTAATGCAGCTTCTCCTATGCCAGGTTTCTAGCTTGGTAGCTGGTGAAGAGCCAGCAGCTTGGTTTCATCAGAAAAGTGGTGAGAGATGAAACTAGTTAGTTGGTAAATGGTGAGACAATGATGGGCCTTCTATATCATGTCAAGGAATGTGAGCTCTGCCCTAAAGGTGATAGAGAGATGTTGAAAGATTTTAACTAAGGCAGCAGCATTTTTAATAAGCATATGAAAATGATCATGTTGGCAGATCTGTGAAAAATGAATTAGAAGAGAATATGAAGCAGTGAATTAGGTCAAACAGTTATTGTAAGAAATTATTTCAGCTTAGAACTGACAGTGGTTCTAGGGATATGGAAGAGGGAACAGAATGAAGAGATACCAGAACTGGGTGATCAATCAGATGTGGAAGGAAAGTCTAGAAAGATTCTAAAATTTCCATTTGGCAAACTGGAACAAAGTGGCAGGTAAAGTATGGATATGGTATGTGACTGTGTCAATCCTTTCATTGCAGATATGGTAGATATGAAAAAAATGGACCCCTTACACTTAACCCATTGTTAGTCTTCTGTTACTTGAAGTCAAATGCATTCATAATTAATATGGTAAAGGAGGCTACTTATATTATAGAGAGGAGAAAATAAATATGATTACGTCTATAGACATAGAGAACCTGTTGGATTAAAAAAATTCTAAATAAGAAGGAATCACAAGAAACTTCTTAAGTATAATGAAGATATTTCATCAGAAACTAAATGCAAAAATTATTCTTTAAAAGTAATATACTAAAGTCATGCCTAATACAATCAGGAACAAAATGGACATGCTGACATTAATAATCAGTAAGAAAAAGAAGGAAAGTGTGAGTATTGGAGAAGAACCAAAATAGTCATTACTTGCAGACACTCCACAATACAAATAATACAGAACAGTAACTTCGATCATTGATAACTGCAACAAAAGATAAGAACAACATAGGATCATGGCAGCAATGCTGGCAGTATTGGAAAATCGGGGATTTTAGGATAAATTGTGGCAAAATCATACCTTGGGATGTTAATGCTATCTCTGTATCTATCTCTCTAACATGGAAATTTTTCATGGCATGATGCTGACTACAAAGTAAATTGCATAAGAGTATATAGATTAGTTCCACTACCTTGGGATGTTAATGCTATCTCTGTATCTATCTAACATGGAAATTTTTCATGGCATGATGCTGACTACAAAGTAAATTGCATAAGAGTATATAGTTTAGTTCCACTAAAATACACATGAATATCTTCAGGCAAAGTTATTGTATGTTTCCTTTAACATGCCACCAGTCACAAAATTGCAACATATGAGTATAATTAATTCAAAGAGCAAACTTTGAAAGAGTTGCCACAAAACTAAAATTGTCCCTTCGTTCAGAGGACACCATTAGGGTCCTTGAGGATTTTTTTGGTTATCATACCTGTTCTAAGTCCCACTATTTTGTATGGAGACACGTGGAAGCACCTGATTTACAATTTCAAGAAGGAAGAAAGTTATGGGGTTCCCTGCTGCTGTTCTGATGAACTCAGTAGGGGTGGAGAACTTTGCAACGAACTTTGTCTATTCTCTTCTGCCCTCAAGCAGAGTTTAGTTGCCAAGCAACTAGATAACCACAGGAGACTATGTGGTATAGAATTTTTGGAAGCCTAACATTGGTTTATGGTGGAAAATGCAATTCAATTGATTTAAAAAAACGGACAATGCAAAGAATAACCCAGAAGAAAGTCATTTGCATATACATGGCACATCAGAAAGGGTTTTATACCTGAATGTACCTGAGGTTGTGCCTTCCAACAAAGTAACATTGAAATTTACCAATTCGTTGGAATTTGGTCACAACTTTTAAAAAATTGTTCTGAGAATTTCCATAGCGCCTGTTGCAGCAATTATCTCTAAATTATGTTATTCATTATGTCAGTTGTTTTCTGCTAATTATATTAAGTTCATCTTCTACTTTGTAATTTTAACAGCTCACAAAAAAACAGTATGTTAAAAACTGTAGGTTTGCTTAACGTTTATTTAGATGGAAAGACAGTTTTTGGTAGGAATTATTTTCAGTTTACTTAACTCGACTTTATTTCCAGAAAATCTGAGAATCAAAAATATGAGTATTAAAGACTAAATAAGTTATACAGGCAGAAATGTATTTTTAAATGCTTTGCCTTTGCAGAGGTTACTGCTACCATAGCTAAACACAAAACCACACCCCTTTCAGACACAAATTACAAAAATTACAAGGAATTATCTTGGGGTTTATTGTTTTGTGTCAAAATCATCTGCAAATAATGTAGTTAGAAGGATTAGAAAGTAAGATGACAAGAAAAGCATCCAGCAAGTCGATAACTGACCACATTCAATACCCATCAATGCCCCGTGAAGTTTGTACTCCATGAAGCTCTGGACAACTACAATAAATATACATGAAACATCTTGAACTACTGACTAACAAGCAAACCACATTTTAAGGCATGTCAAAATAAGGTCACTGATTTTTCTATATTGTTACCTTATGGCTGATCACACATTGAAACACGGGTAGACATCTCAAGGGCTATTTGCTGAAGGTTTATCAATGAGATTAGAGTCCCTCTGAATGGCCCGATCCTTAATTAGATAGCCATTGCGTGATCAGAGGCAATGTCTTTGCCAATGCAATTAACATTTTTTTTATTGTGAGATTAACTGGATTTGAATCACTTGCATAGTTTGCTTATAAGATTAATCTCTCTTGAGATAGCAGTGTTCTTTGGCAGCGTGGTACTATGTAAAGTACAGGTCTCAAGTAGCCAGGTTAATTTAGTTCCAAATTGCCATTGTGGAAATTCCAGCTTTGTATGCAACTGTAATAAAATCAAATGCCAAGTCTCCTTGTGGTTACGTTAATAATATTCAGAAATCAAAATATTCACTTCAACCCCAAAACCATAAATCTGAAATGTGGTTGCATAATATCTCTTAACTTTCTTACTTACATGCTACAATGAAGGAAATTAAGTGTTCAGAGAACAAATTTCTTTCAACTGTATTCAGTCATTGACTATGGCTGTAAAATTGGTAAAGGCTATGCTGTGACAGGTATTACTAGGACAACCTTAACAATTTAAAAATAAACTTTGCTTGACATTATAAAAGTAGCATTATGGCAATAATTATATAGGTAGAGTCCTTTAAATCCTCTAAGACCAAAGCTATGCAGTAAAAGCACATGAGACCTAACCACTGCTTGTAAATCTTATCTTAACTTCAGTTGACCCAGAAGGATCTGCCACCCAGTAGTGTCTATTAAACTGGAAAGTGAGATGGCTAGTCGTAGTATGTCTCCTTTTTTAAATGGGTATCTGTGAGGGGCAGGGGGTTATGATAGCCACTGAATGCGAATTATTGTGCCTTTCCAATATAGACTGGATGATAATGATCAGTCTGCCTGACTGGGATTAAATAAATCCTTGCTGCACTAATTTCTCTTCTTGCCAAGAATTTTCTTTGTCTGAAAGAAACCATCCTGTGAAGCAAAAGCAAACATAGGTAAGTATTCTCAGAGGGAAAAGAATGCCTTTCTCACCATGCTTTAGAGGCAAAGTTTCGTGTTATTGCTGATATAATATGATATGAGAGTCATACTGAAAGCAGGGGACCTGACTATTCATTTCCCTAACTCTATTTAAACACTCAGAGCCTGGCACATAGTAGGTGTCCAAAAGATATTTATTAAATAAGTGAACAAATGAGAAATATTTTGCTGTTTTAAAGGTTGTAAGTTAATATTATTTAAAAGAACTAAATTGCTCTTAACAATCACCTTGATTTTAATAACACCTTATGTTTTAAATTCTTAAATGAAGGCCACAAGTTATCAATAACACACAGATATTTCCTAAGGTTTGGTTCTGAGATTTCTTTCCTCATAGCTTTGTCTCACAGTATCTCAACTACACTCAGGCCATCAACTATTATCTCTCACTCAATAACTGAATATCAATATAACCAGACCCAACCTCTATCCTCATCCCAAAGAAAACAGTCATTTGAAGAAAGCATCCAGTGTAAAAGACAGAACAATGCAGGCGAGAGGTCAGGGAAAGGAACTTAGAAGAAAAGGAGGAATGCATCATGAGAAAATTTTATTTAAAAAAAAGAATATTGTTAAAATCCTGAGATGCAAGATAAGTTAAAACATCCATGAAATAAGAACAAGATGCTATAAATAAGGAATATTTCAAGAAAAGAAAGATCTAGGAGATTTAACGTCTCATTAATGAATTTATGCTCGACAGAGAAATGGAATAGAAAAAATGGACAGTATATTTCATTGACTTGTATGAATAGAGCGTTTTTAGATTGAGATTGCTCAGTAAGTGTCCAACCAGTAAAAGAAAAAAAGTGCCAAAATGAGGCATGGTATTGAAACATTTCAGAACCATGGGATAAAGAGAAGGTACTAAGTAAAGTTTGGAAAGAGAAAAAAAAAGGAAAATGATCGCATAGGGATCAAAAGTTCAGTAGACTCCTCAACAGTAACGATGGAAGCAAAATGATATCGAAGTGGCGACCTTAATATTTTGAGCAAAAATATTTTTTTAAACTTGAATTCTATAACCAGCCGAAGTATCCATTAAGTTTGGATTGAATAAAGATAGCTTGGTCTGGAATGTGCTCTAGGCTCTAGTCAAGGAGACATCAGGAGAGAAACACTGTTCTGAATATAGGAGTTAAACAAGAAAAAAAAATACAGGATATAGGAAACAGGGAATCCAGCATCAAAGGAAAGGGAAGATGAATATCAGAAAGAAGTTTCTGGGGTAGATCTAAATAGAATCCAGCCTGGTTGGACTGGGCAGAAGTCTGACGCCTCCAGGATGGCTGTAGCAAGGGTAGACTTAATAGCTAAATAGAATTTAGAGAATTTTAAACCTTCTGTTGAAGATTTCAAGAAGAATTCATGACAGGCACAGATAAACATAAGTAAAAGGAAAAATGGATTTATTATTAATTCAAAGAAGACCAAATATAGTGCCAGAAAAGTAATGCCATTATAATAGCATAACACTTAGCTCACAGTCAATATTTACAAGGTTATAATAACTTAAATTCTAAATATTAATATAGTCAATGTTTCTAAAGTCAATATACTGAAAAGACAAAGAAGGGAAAAGACAAAAAGAAGGGAAAGTACAGGTGAGAAGTTGGGGAAGGGAGTATAAGAGGGCCAAATCATCATCTTCCAAAATAAGAAGTTAAAATGTATAAAATTGCAGAATAAGCACATAGATATATGGAAATAAATCCCAGAAGAAAAAGATAAAACAGGCTTACAGGAATGTTCAAAGATGAGAAATGTGTGTGTGTGTGTATGTGTGTTGGGAGGAGGGGAGGTTGCAAGCTCTTTCTGTATTTCATCATAAGTTTTGCAATACTTCTAATGTCTATTAGAAATGTAACACAGAAAATTTTTTTTCATGTATTACTTTTACAAACATTTAAAAATAATTAGGAAACAATTCTTATTTTTAGTTGCTTTTTAATGATAGTTAAATTCTAGATAACAGACATCCCAAATCTACCCATAACTGGAAATTTAATTATGTACTTCAACTCTAGTTTCTCTGTCTTCAGGATCTCTAGAATTTAATTAACATATGTAAATTGCTACAAAGTATTCTTTATGAAGACATCTAGACTGTGCCATAGATTTTAGTGTCCTTCTGCACTGTGATGCCTACTTCTAATTTTTAGATTTGGTACTGCCACCTAACTAGGATGCTACTTTATGGTCAGCAAATATTAAAGAAGAACAAACAGCATAAATGACTCAGAGAGTATGGCAGAGTAACATTTTGAAAATTAAGTCACACCGATTAAGACTTTTCCTAAAGCACAGATTTTTAAAGCATAATTTGCAATTTTCAAACTAAAAAACTTCTAAGTCCAATCCCACTTATTAAAGAGTCAAAATACTTGCAGATGGCTATTGTATTGGTAAAGACCCTTTAATCTTTTCATTGGTTTCCTTGCCATTATAAGTGAATTATATTTTTGAACAATTAAATATCATCAGTTACTTTTTCTGTATTATATATCTTAAAGATGGAGTTGCAAAGGACATTTAAAAACTTCCATTTAAAAGCTGGAAGAGTACAGAGTTGTCATAGTAGCCAGAGTTTTAAAGGCAGAAGTGTTGCTACATGAAAATAGAATTGAGAGAGGAGAGGTAAACTGTCACTAACCAGCTTTACATTTATAAACCTCCCACCAGAGATAGAATATCTAACAACGATGAAATACAGATAGGTTTACTAGAAAACATTTTCTGGATACAGAGCATCAAAATAAACTAAAGAAGGCCTCATTATACATAGCACACTAGTTATTTTATTTTCTCTAAGAATTGGGGAATCAAGGTACAGGAGGGGGTCTTTCCCATGCAATACTTGTCACAATCTTGATTTAGACCATCACTACTCTTTTTATGTTTTATTTCTAGGTTTGGATGTTGTTTTCTTATCAATTATGGAATTTTAGTTTTTCCCTCAACTTAATATTGTACTTAGGTCAGTTCTGACTAGTTTACACCATGAGATAAACGTTTCTCAGTTTCCTAAACAAATTGTTCCAGAAGAACTGCCTGTAGACAAATTCAATCTTTTTGGTTTATAGCTACTTTCAAAATAATTTAGAAGTCCCCCCTGTAACTCCTGACATATTTAGGGATATCCTTCAGTTCTCATCATATTTTTAGAGAAAGTAGGGTGAATATTTCATAACACAAGTCACATTTGGTAAGTCTAATTGCTTGGGTAATAACACTAAACCCTTTCAATTTTCTTCTGAAGGCAATATATACTGCTGTAATGAAACATTTTTCTGTTCCAAAGCTGGTGGTAGCTACAGAAGAATAGAGATGAGTGTTTCTTTAAATAGAATAGCTGTACTTGTGGGTTTTCAATGCTAATGTTCAGTGACCGCTAATTTCATATCTTAGCAGGCAAAACTGTATTTTATTCATTACGGAGTGAAGCACATTTTGAGACTCTTATAGATAGATAACTGCATGAAATGTAAGGGCAAACTGATATTGTCTGAGCTCTCTGTAGGACAGAAATTTACATGCATACTTTGAACAGTTTTATTTTTACTGTTCAATTCCTTTAATGAATTATGGGATCCTGGTTTTGTCATTTGGGACTTCAAGCTGCTTAGTATCCACAAGGAGTATTACCAGAGATTACCTGATACTCAGAGCAATTGAAAAGAGAGGCCTGCACTCTAGTACATATTCATAAACCACACCTAACACTCTAAATGTAATGGAAACCATAATATGGCTCTCTTTTGCATCGCAGCACGGGATCCCATTATACCATGGGTGGCACATCCCAAACTGCAAAAGAAGTTTCTTTAGGGATGTATGCCAGATTCTGATGCTACCTCAGTGTGTTCTGGAGTAATGACATAGGATCTTATCATACCATGCACAGATTCAGAAGATTATTTTACTGGCACACACAAAAAAGTAATTTGAAATTCACAATTATCTCTTGCATTTAAAAAAGAAATCATAATATCTGCAATAGTGACTCTTTTATTCAAATATATATAGAGAGAGATAGATATACACACGCATCTATATATGTGTGTATATATACATATGTGTATGTGTTTGTGAGTGTGTTTGTGAGTATACATATATATTTCCATACAGACACTTGAATGGGACTTCAATGGGACTTTGATGTCATCTAAAGGAATGTTTCATTTTCCAGCATCTTTAGGATCCCCATTTTCCCCAATTTTCTGCCATTGTATTTCTCTTTCAATTTTCCACAGCTGCCCTGTAGCATTTTCCTTACTTTCGTTTAATTGGCCATCTTTACTACCTCCAATTTTCTCCTTCCTAATGCTTTCTCCACTATTTCTGTGATACAGATCTAATCACGTTTTCACTAACTAATTGAATTACTCCAGCTAAAAAGTCCTTTGGTTTTTAAGTTGAAGAAACATGAATATTATAGCAAAATAGTTGATCAATTTTTTTCTAATTTTGATTGCGTGTGTATAAATAGCAAGCTAGTCTTTTTATCATGAGGTAAAACTGCAAATAGCTCAATCTGAAATTTTTTAAATTAGAACACAAGTGAAATGGTTATACACTGCACTCTCTAATTTTTAAAAACCTTACTCTGTGTCATGCACATAATAAATACTTCATAAATGCATCACAATGGAATGAGTGATAAACTTTAAATGTATATAATCTCTCAAATAGATTTTGAGAAAGGACAGTTTTTTATATCCTGATGAAAGGCAAAATCTTATAAATATATATGAATAAAGTAGGTAAAATAATGTTTCAAAAGTTTAATTTTCTTCACATCAAAGATTTCATTGAAAGACAGAACCAGAAAACAAGACAATTCTAGTCTATTGAGCTCACCACAAGTCATAAGTAACTGTCCCTGTATGGCCTGGTGTTTGGTATTAGCAAAAATATTTAAAGGAAAAGGAAAAGTAGTAAATAGCAATTTATAATTGAAAAGAGAGTTTTACCAAAGACAGTCAGCTCTGCTGGATCACTGTCTCTTTCTCCCACCATATTGGTGCCAACACAGGTATACATCCCTGCATCACTTTTCCTGGTATTGGAGATCATTAGTTTTCCACCACGGATCTGTTAAAATTGAAAAAAAAGAAAATGGAAAGGAAAAGAAACAGAGAAAGAAAGGTCACTAATAAATAATTTTTAATATTTAAGCACATTTTTTTTCTCTAAAAGAAATAGCTGAGTGTCTAAGACACAAAATTCTACCACTATTTTGGCATCTGCACGTGTACTTTCTTCTCTTAAATTCACCCTCAATGTAAGCCTCCATATTTCCTTTCTAGAGAATGCTTCTTTAAGGCAGTCTTCCTCTCTCCTGCCTGGTCCTATTGAATCTTGTGACTGCCCCCATTAAACCACAGTGGTTGGTCTTCACTCTGAGATTCTGTTGAATGAATTTCTATTGACATTTGTCATCAGAACGAAGTACTAGATATCTGCTTTGGATAATATAACGAAATCTAATTGACTCAGAAGAATTCAATGAGTATTTGTTGAGTACCTCTATGGGCTGGGTAGTGTTCTAGGCCTTTGAGATTCAATAGTCAACCAAATAGTAAAAATCTCTGCTTTCATGGAGTTTACATTTCAATTGTTAGTATTAAAATTATCTTTGCCTCATCTTAACTATATTTATGAGATAGTTTTTGAAGAGGAGGTCAGGTTGAATAAAAACAAAATTTTTTTTTGAATGATGAGTATGACTTGGTACAAGTCATTGGCTTCTAAAATGTGGTCCCTAAATGTTTCTTAAATGAGAAGCATTTTTGTTTAAATAAACAAATGTAATAATGTTAAATTGTCTCTTAGTTAAAGGGTACAATAAAGCAGAATAAGGTTTTTAGTAAGTGAATCATCAACTTATAGCTTCTTTTCCAATAAAAATTTTTTTTATTATTTATCTAGTTCAACAATCTTAACTTTACAATGACTGAGTGTTCTTAAAGAGATATGAGATAAGAATATGCTGGTTTCCTCCTTTAATTTTAATTTTACAGGCAGACAAAACTCAAGTAGGTACGTTTTCATCAGACTTATTCAGGCTCTAAAACTAGCCATGTCACAGAAAGAGATTTTCAACATTTTTTTTTTTTTTAACTTAAGAAGAAAACATAGTCAACCTATTCTCAACTGTATGCAGTAGAGCATAATAAATGATAGGTTTAAACCACGGAGGCCATTTCTCCTTCCCCCGAAGCTGAGTGTGACAATATGATTTGATTCGATTTGACCAGTGGAACTAAAGCAACATTTCACCAGAAGAAAGGCACTCGCATATAGGGACTTGCCTTCTCTTGCTGCATTTGGAACCCTGAGACCAGTATGAGAACCAGCCCGAGCTAGCCTGCTGGAAAATGAGAGGCCGTGAGGAGAAGAACCAAGATGGCCAGCTGAGAGACAGTCAATGGCCAGCCATGTGAGTAAAGTTATCCTAGATCATCCCAGCTGCCAGCACATGTTTAAACAAGCCACAGAAGCATGAGAAAGCCTAGCAAAGATGAACCAAGCTAGCCCAGAGCAAAGAACTGTCAGCTTACCCCCGGAATCATAGTGTAAATGCAATGGTTATTATAAATCACAGTATTTTGGGGTCATTTGTTACAAAGCAAAAGCTAAATGATTACAAACATGAAAAAGATCTTGAACAGGAGCACATTTTCATAAGTTTGGTACCCGAGCACAGACCATTGAGAACCAAATTATCTTTCACTGTAGATCCTCACAGTGTCAACAGTTCAAGCCAGAATCATATGGAATATGTTGTGATCTTTTGCATGGACTCTCTCGTCCTGTGTTATGATGTAATCACAATGTACACATAAGAATAAAACCTCATTTATAAGATATTTTTAAAGAGAATAGACACCCAGAAAATGTGGACTTTTTGATAGAAATGGTACATTTGTTTCGTTGAGATTATTTTAAATAAAATATATTAATTCTCAGTTATTGTACTGAGTATAAAAATTATACTAAGAACCATGTCAGAAGGTTGAGGCATTATCTACTATTTCAGTGGACTGCTCTCACAAACTTCACATACACAGGTTGAATGGATCTTCTGAAAAAATAAAATAACTATATGCCATTTCTCTACCTTTTTACCATTTTCTGGGTGTTCCATTTTGAATATTAATTGACTGATTAACTTGATCATCCATTTCCCTTGAAAACAGACTATTTTTCTGCAAGGGTTAAACTGCAAAACCGGGCAGTTATTTTTACATTGATTTTACTTTCTATCTCTTAAACTTTGAAATGAGTTCTCATATAATATTTTAGTTATAAATATTATGTTGGAAAAACTGGAAAAGAGCTTGAAATATTTATCACCTCAAATTATTTCCTCTTATAATTTTGAAAGTAGTATGAAAAGAAATGTTCTAGTTAATACAGTTTATGGCCATCATTTACACTTTGACACATGTATTGCATGATCAATAGATGCATTTGGAGATCTTAAAAAGAGCTTCAACATCAGTATTCTACTGCAAAGATATATTTACATATTCAGATTGGTCCAGTTATTAATATATCATATACACATGATTTATATAATATTTGACTATTTGAAGCCTCATTCCAAAGTTTTTATTTTTGGTTACCTTTTTTCAGTCCTTTCAATACAGTGTAAATAGTAATTAGCACTCAAATACAGTTCTACAACTTTATTACCAAGAAATAATAAATAATATAAATAAAATATTATAAATAATATAAATAAAATAATAAAATACATCCATTTTAAGCCTTGATATTCAATCTCTATAGGGGTCCATTTTAGTTTAACTCACACTTATTCTTTCTTCCTTGTCATCAATTCGAATTTTATCTTTTTTCCAGTAGATGGTGGGTTCTGGGTGTCCCCGGGGAGGTTGGCACTCCAGGATTGCAGGCTCTCCGGCTGCCACTACAACATCTGTGGGATTTTGCCGGAAGTCATCTCGTAACACTGAAGAAAAACAATTGTAGTAAAAGAAAACTGAATGACAGTAACTTTAGCTTCCTCTTGCAAAAGGTAACTTCAAGTCTTAACTTACTTTGTTCTAATAAAATTCACTGGTATTTACTGAGAACAGAACCACGCCCATCTTAAAATATGTTAGAGCCAATCTAAGCGCTTCATCAACAGGGAAATGATTAACTCTATGACTATGAACCTTTGCTATAAAATCTGAGTTTAAAATGAGATAAGCCTAAAGAAAATAAGATGAGACACATTCATGATATAGTTTTGACATTTAATACAAACTCAAAGTACAAAACTGTTTATGTAGTATGATCCCATTTTCTATTTAAAAAGCATATACGTATACATACACGTGTATAAATGCATTAAAATAAGTTGTTATACTTGTTATACTTAAAGCCCTGAAACAAGTCATGTGCACGTGGTCTGGGAGCATGTATGCCTGTTCGGTCTGGGAGGGGAAGTGGGGTGAGAACTCCTTGAGAAAGCCCTTTCTCGTGACATGAATATGGACAAGATCCACACTGTTTTCATTACACTTCTGAAGATAGACTCATTGTTCACCCTTGCAATGCACTAGCACCCACATACACAGGGCTACATTTTCATTCTGTCTGCATCTCCACCTGCCGAGCGACATCTGGGCAGCGTGACATTCGGAGCAGAGATATCCCTTATAGCGGTTTTGCCAGTCTGAATTTCCCCTCCTTTCATTAGGAGAACAGCAGGTTGGACCTCCGTTGTAACCTCCGAAAATCTGGCATGCCTGGCTCTCCAAATATCACCTATCTATCTGTGCACTTTTCTTCCCCTGGCAAAATAAAAAAGCCTGGAGAAATGACTCGGTCCTATCAGACTGCAGAATGCTGGTTTTATTTAGCAAATAAGGACTATATCTATTTTAGGGTAAACATTAGAAAAAGCAGTTGAGAAAACAGGTGAAGGAGATTAAAGGGTACAAGCTACCAGTTATAAAATAAATAAGTTACAAGGAAGTAATGTACAGCACAGGGAATATAGTCAATATTTTATAATAACTTTGTATGGTGTGTAATCTGTGAAAATATTTAATCACTACTTGTACACCTGAAACTAATATAATATTGTAAGTCAACAATACTTCAATAAAAAATGTAGTTGAGACCAGCTAATATACCATATAACACAATTGCCTCTACTTTTTGTAACTGCCTTGACCTTTCCTATTCTTTGATATTCTGACACAGACAAGGTTTTTTCCCAATGTACCTTGGGGTAAAAAAATAACCCCCCCCAACACAAATATATGCGTGTATATGTATATGTATGTGTGTTATACACGTGTACATATATATACACACACCTGCATACATATATACATATGAACACACACATACATTTTCTATATATAAATTGGTCAAGCTATTTGAAATTGGTCAGCTATTTAAAATCAAAATTGGGCAGCTTGTGCTAACTTGTTATGTAAATCATCTGCTGCAAATGTGGATTAGGTCTAACCAACTGCTTTTCATGTCCTGTAATGAGTCCCACTTCAGCACTCCGCTTCTTTGTTGGGCCAAGTCTCCAGGTTAATTGTCATTCTCCAAATAAATAAAAATCCCCTGTCCTGAAAATAGGTCCAGAGAGACAACTGAGTGACTTTTAAGGCTTTTCTTTTCTTGTCTCTTGCAACATGGTTTTCCATCTTAATGAAGTCATGACCTTTTATGAGATTAGAGAACCTTGTCTCCTATTGAAGGAGCAGTAAGAAAGAATTCAGCACAAATTGCTCACTCTTAGTTTATAAGCTGATTAATTTACTGCTTTAGCTGCTGAGGAAATGTGCTCCATTTTAGCACAATGAACTGCACATTTTTCGGTTCTCTTGTCTAACTGGCAAGAAGGATGTGATTTATATGCATAGGGGTTTGCTTCTGAATGGGCTGAGGGAAGTGTGCATTTAAATGTGATGTTCATGCAGGAGGGTAAGAAGGGGTTAACACTGTGCTTCCCTATTGCAGGTAAATCCTCAAGGTAGAGCAAGCTGGTGACTCATTTATATCCTGAATACAGAACAGCTGCCTATTTATGCAATGTTAAGACCCGCAAAACTATGGTAACAGGGTGGTGAGCACCCCTACAATATCCGGTACTGGCAGCAAGTGGTGTTTTGGCAGGCTCTCAATCTGGTCCAAAATGACACATCTGGCCAGTTGGAGAACCTTCTCCAGAACTGGTCTCCTGACAAGTAAGCCAAAAAGCCTCTGCTCAAATGGTACTTAGGACCACTGCAGATGATTCAGAAACACAGTATTACATCAATCTGCAACAAGCCAAATTAAGAGGAAAAAAAAAAAAAAAAAAGGTCCTTTGATATGGGGGATAAAAAGGAGGAAAATATCATAACAAACTAGGGGCTGCTGCTCTTAAACAATATAACGTGTGTTTATGGCGTTGACAAAAAAAAGAAAATGACTCCAATTTGCAAATGAAGCCAAGAAATCTAACATCAACTGTAATTTTAGGCTTTCCGACTATTCACCCAGAGAGTAGAGTGAGATAATAGTATAATTGGTACTGCACCCTCTTCAACTTGTAAAATGCTCTCTGGGGTTTATAGAGTAATTCATTTTTGCTTAGTGATACCATTTCTTTTACATCTTTGGGGATAATAAAATGTGTTTCTTCTCTCTCTCTCTCGCTCTCTCTCTCTCTCTCAAATAAAACGTTCAAGAGAAAAACAACCCTTTCAGCAGGTTCTAGCACAGCAAACAAATATAGAATCTGTCTTAGGAAACAGAAAGTCATTTTTACTCATCTCAAATTGTATAAATGTTCTGATACCTGCTTCTGTGTTTCTGACGTTTGTATACCCATTCACAAATGTAAACAAAATAAAATGAACTATTTATTGTTTCCAAATTTTTGCTAATTATTCATTTCTGTCTTGGATTTTGCCCTCTGCTTTATGGCAAGTGATAAAAAATAGAAGGTGTTCTCTACAGGAAAGGATTTATGTATGTTAGATAACGGGAACTAAAACAGTCCTGTAAATGTAAAAAAGCAAAGCAAGTCCAAATTGAGTCTACATATTTTTTCTCATTAAGCTCCTATTCTAAAAAGAACTGGAAGCCATATTTTCAATGTGGCTTGACAAGTAAGCCAAAACAAGAGCATGCAGCAATATGTGTTTACCTAAAGCTCCAAACAAGTCTTTAAATAGGGTGAAGAGAAATAAACATGATGAACTGAAAAGAATCTGGTTAAAAAGACAAAAGCTGGGGGCAGGGTAGAGGTAAGTTGTACTTTAAAGAAAAAAAGATATAATAGGCACACTTTTGATATAGTACTTGCTTGCAGATCTAAGTTTAGAATACAAGGGTTCACATCTCCATGGGGGAAAAAGAGAAATCTAGTTGGCTAGAACCCAAATATTCATTTCTCTCTATGAGCTGAAAACACAAATGAGACTTCACTAAGCTAGTCATAACCTGGGTTAGACTTGAATTCTCTTTACATTGACACGCACGGTGACTTAGAAAGTTATTCTGGAAGATCAATAAATTCTGAATTACTACTGTGTTTGATATGATAGAGTTCATATTCATGACATAAAGATGTGTAACAAATTAATTCAATTCTACAAGAAGACACTGAACACTACAATGTGCTTGGCAGTGTCTTATAAAGTGGTTAAGGAATACTGTATAAAACGGAAATGACATGACGGTGCCTGTGGTAGGCTTGTTCTCTAACGCTCCACAATAACCTCTCCCTCTTGGTATTTATTTCTTTGTCTCATCCCCTCCCCTTAACTGTGGGCTGGACCTGGTGACATGCCTTTAATGAAGTGATGGAATGCCATTTCAAAAATTAGGTTACAAAAGGTTGTAAGTTTCATCTTTTTGGTTCTGTCTGTCTTTGTCTCTCTCCTCATGTGCTTCCTCTGATCATGCAAGATGCCACACTGCTCGATGTAGAGGCCCATTTGGCAATGACCCGAAGGCAGCTTTCAGCCAACGGTAAGCAAGGAACTGAGGCTTCAGTCCACATCCCTTGAGAGCTCAAATCCTGCCAGCAACTACTGAAATTTGGGAACAGGAACTTCTGCAGTTGAGCCTTTACATGAGACCACGGCCCTGACCAACAACTGCATTGCAGCGTTGTGAGAGATCCTTAGGAGGAGACTAAGTTAACTCATGTCTGGGTTCCTGACCCACCGACAGTAAGAAAATAAATGTGTGTTGTTTTAAGCTACTAAGTTTTGTGGTAATTTGTGATACAGCAATAGGTAACTAATACAGTGCCCTAAAACAGCTTCACATCTAGGTATCCCTTTAGAGCAGACCTCTTGGACTCTTGCTTCTTACTATCCCACATTCTTTAGCTCACCAAGTCCTCTCCCTTCTGTCCTAATTCAATAGTTCTCAAAATTCTTTTTTGCCTCAGTCAACAGAGACAAGGCAAATCATTACTCTGACATTTCATCATTTTAAAATAAATTAGCAATAATAATGAAATGAGACTGCATAATTAGCAGACTTCTGAAAGATACATTTCTGA
Organism: Orcinus orca; assembly: GCF_937001465.1. Classification (NCBI taxonomy): domain Eukaryota; kingdom Metazoa; phylum Chordata; class Mammalia; order Artiodactyla; family Delphinidae; genus Orcinus; species Orcinus orca. The sequence continues at coordinate 118,369,899 of NC_064563.1, forward strand.
CTTACAACCTATACATGCTTCCAAGCAGTTATTAAAAATGCAGAGCCTAAAACATTATGGATGAAAGTATTCATACACACCATCAGATAAAGAAGACCATCCACAACAAATTAAACTGATCACGGGAAAGGTAATTTAAAAAGAGATATGTAATTAAAAGCACAGTTAGCAGCAGTTGAAACCTCTGGCAACTCAAAGCAACGCTGATCACGAGGCTTCCACGCCAGGAGGATTTCTCTCTGTATGTGCACCTGAGCTATCAGAGCTGTGCAGCAAGAGACTTCTCAGTAGAAGACTGACGACTAGTTCTAAGAGATGCCCATCCAGTGCATATTTTAGTTTAAGAATACAAAATTTGAGTAAATCTTGATACTTAAAAGGACCGTCAGAAGACTTTAGTCATAGGAAATAACAAGAATTTTTTTTTAAACTTGCTGTTTTGAATCAGCAGCACACACAGTAACACTTTGATCTCCCTATTTTAAAAGTAATTGCCCTACAATAATAGCTGATATTTAATGAGTACACACTATGTGCAAAACCTGGCATCATGGATATGTCATAGGTCATTTGGAATGACCTATTGTAGTGGACAAGTACAGAGTCTGAACCCTGCAGGTCTGACTCTAGACCCTACGCACAGTCATTATGCTACAATGATTTGTAATATCACCTGTATCTATTTATTTTGTCCCCACTGCCCTAGTTCAGGATGTCCTTATCTCTTCCTTAATTACTTCCAGGGTATCCTATTTAAACTTTTTCTCTGATTTCTCTTTTAATCTCTCTATTGTGGCTATTATGAGTTTGCTGAAGTGCACATATGATGACATCAATTCCTTTTTCACAACTTTTTAAATGGCTTTTAAGAAAAAATTCTCTTCTTAATGTGATATCAAATGTTGTATAGAATCAGGTCTCTGTGTTTATATTTCCACACTCATCACATACATTTCTGCAACCCTCTTGCCGTAGACACACAGAGGAACATCTAATTATCGGTGCACATTAGCATATATGGTCTTTCTGCTTGAAAATCTTCCCCAGATACCTTTGTTCCCTTACTTTTTCCTATTTCTTTCTTCAAACACATACTGTTCCTTCAGTGTCAGCTTCAGATTCACTCATCTGAAAAGTTTTTTCTTTTACACTTACACGGGACTAGGTTACCCACCACAGGGCTCCCATCTTTTTGTTTTTTTAATTAATTAATTTATTTTTTATATTTATTTTTGGCTGTGTTGGGTCTTCATTTCTGTGCGAGGGCTTTCTCTAGTTGCGGCGAGCGGGGGCCACTCTTTATCGCGGTGCGCGGGCCTCTCACTATCGCGGCCTCTCTTGCTGCGGAGCACAGGCTCCAGACGCGCAGGCTCAGTAGTTGTGGCTCACGGGCCTAGTTGCTCAGCGGCATGTGGGATCTTCCCAGACCAGGGCTTGAACCCGTGTCCCCTGCATTGGCAGGCAGATTCTCAACCACTGAGCCACCAGGGAAGCCCAGGGCTCCCATCTTGAAGGGCATCAGACGAGTTCATCAAGTATACTTGACAGGTTGATCGAATTGATGAACTCCTCTTCAAAGGGTGTGCTGCAGTCTTTTTCTTATTGTATAAAATACACGACAGTGTTTTAATTTGATTTCAAAATGTCATTTTTGAAGAACAATTTAAGTTGGTAGGATTTAAGAGACAGTGCACTCGACTTGCCTACCTACAAGCTCGTATATCTCTAAAATAAAAGCCTGGCAGTTCAAAAAGGTCAGAAATCAATCACTCAAAGGAACAACATATTTATGTGCAAGCAATAAAACTGCTAGCACAAATTATAGTATATCATAGTAAATATTACAGTGGGTTAGGAAAAACAGTGATAGCCATTTCTACCACTGGTACACATTATGTTCCTATCCTCATCACCAGCAGCACCTCTCACCACGGGGAATGATCGGGTGTAATCGCAGCCAGCCTGAAGTTCAGGTCCTCTACTCTACTTCCCAGGAAAGTGCACTGTCTTGTCCTGCTGCAGTAAATGGCTGTTGTTGACAGCCATGCTCTGACCCCAGGGGGAGCTCCAGCCTCAGAATGAAACTGAGGCTCTGCACACTAGAAAACATATCTGGGTTCTTGATGCCATAACTGAACAAACCAATTCTGAAGACTGTGTTAAATCTGGACTTTCTACGTATGGGATCTAAAGAGGTTTTCTTTCATTTTTAGGCCAGTTGAAACTGAGTTTCCCCCTTCAACTGAAAGCTCTACACGGATAAGTTACAATAATTCTGTATTTTTCTGAAGTTGCAAAGACCGAAAGACCTAATAAATCTAAAGATTTATTAATAAATCATCATTCACAACAAACTACTTTATTATATTTGGTACAATCAAACAAGATATGGTCAGAATGGACAGGCCAGCCACCAGCTAAACAGACAACAAGATCTGATATTTAGGGAACAAGTCATAAGTGGTTTATTCTGCACAGAAGGGGAATGGGAAAGAAAGAACTCAGTGGGGAGACATCCTGCTACCCCTGTGCAAGCTGACACTCTGGCACCTCTGCAACATGCTGACAATTCCAAAATGAGAAGGTCTCACCCCTCATCCCGCTAAGATTCCCTGTGCAAGCAAATTCACTCAGCAAATGATCCAGATAAACCAGTGGTATGAATTGGAGCATGATAAATGAACAGGGATACCCGGCGACTTGCTCATTTTCAAGTCATAGCATTTTGCGAAGCCTCGAATTCTGCAGGGAATAAAACACACAAACACACAACTCGTCCAAGAGGAATGGCCGGCTCCAAATTCCTTAGCCAAGTCTTTATTCTCGAATCCTTTTTTTAGCCCTGTTCTGTCCTCATCCGCAATATAATTTGAAGTCCCCCTAAGAGTGCCAAGCCTTCCTTAATGTTTTCCATTAATGTTTAAAACTTGCTGAAGGATTCTTAGAAATTGCATGGAAACATCATGCTCTCTGTAATTTGTATCCGTAACCTCTGTAATGCATATGTTCTCCTTGGGGACCAAGAGTTGAGATCATTCATAAACTCTTGGATCACATGTGGCACTGCAAACTGGTGACATCTGACCACGGCAGACTCGAGGCCTGTCTCTGGTAATCATTTCCTTTGGTTTGAGTTAAGGAGCCAGCAGTTGGCACTCCTTCAACACTTGGAAGTCCTATTTTTGGCAAAGCCTAGCATCTGATATTCGACAGGGATCTGCATACCCTATCCATTGGCTTGTGAGGAAGTTGTGGACTGAGGCTAATTAATGTTTAATCAGTTCCTCTTTTTTCTTCAAGTGCCATTGTCCACAAAATTGGTCATGTGGGATCGATGTTTCCAGAATCACAGAAAACTCAAAGGCATGAGGGGAACTTAGAGGGTGTGTCCAAATATAATAGTAAGTCAGGAGGAGAACGGTGTGTAGAATTGAGGGTACTGGCCTAAATGTGTTCAAGGCGGCCTTCCTCTACTGTAAAACAAAAACTCTCCACATCCCCAAAATGTTCTACTCTGCTACCCAACCTCCTTCCAGCACCTGCCCTTTTGCTAATTTCACTCTCAGTCACAGAGATAGCTATACCTCTGGATATTGGAAGAAATAATACATTGAATTTAAAATTCAGAACTACACAGATTAATCCTAAAAAAAGCATTAAGTGATGTTTCTCAAGATGGTAACAAAGGGAAACACCAGATTATTTCAAGCTTAAATACTGCCTCCTACTTTCTCTAAATCTGGGTTGGGGCATTAGTGAATAAATAAATAATCACAACATCTTTATAGCATTTACATTTACAGGACGATCACAAATAACCATCTGTCTGCTTCTAGCTCTTCAACCTGGTTCATGTCCCAAGAGCCTCAAGTCTTCAGCTAAAGAAGTTAGGCTTCTAGGTATCAGGAAGGCTTGTTACAGGCGCTTTGTGGAATGCTTTTTTTTTTGGCCCACTATTTCTCATTTTTTTCCCACACTCTCTTTTTTGCCTCATTTAGCTCTCACTGTAAGACCAAAGAAAACAAAAAATTGAAAGGGACAAATCTTTTTTATATTTTATATATATATAATTTGTATATATATATATATCTGTAAAAAATTTTAATTCAATATACTTATATATTTATTTAAGTGCACATTTAAATTTAAAATATACATAAGTGGACTTCCCTGGTGGTGCAGTGGTTGAGAGTCCGCCTGCCGATGCAGGGGACGCGGGTTCGTGCCCCGGTCCGGGAAGATCCCACATGCCGCGGAGCGGCTGGGCCCATGAGCCATGGCCGCTGAGCCTGCGCGTCCGGAGCCTGTGCTCCGCAACGGGAGAGGCCACAACAGTGAGAGGCCCGCGTACCGCAAAAAAAAAAAATAAAAATAAAAATAAAATAAAATATACATAAGTATTCATTTAACTTCAAACTTCAAGATTCATTACTGCCTTAAGGCTACATCTGTCAATTTGAATAAAGGAATAAAGTGCTATCAAGTAAATATTAATGTGCTGCTTTATTCTGGATCCCAATAGATTCCTACTCTCCTCCCGCCTTGTTAGTCCTTATCTGAAGGCATTAGCTTTTACAGCATTCTAACATTGCACAGTTCACAGAGGTACACAGTCTGCGCAGCTGTGTACCTCTGTCATTTCACCCTTTCCTAGTATCAGTGGGTTAGTGCTCTGATATTTCTCTCCCATGGTGTATTCTGACGTGCCCGATCAGCATGAATTACAATGCCAAGTAACTGCCAGATGTCATGAGTTACAAACTCAATAGTCTAAGGATTATTACACATTAGGGCACCCTACAGTGCAAGGGTGTCCTGGAATTTATGTGTTATTTATTACCTATTGGCAAGGTCTCAAAGTAATCTCACCCCTGCTGATGAAATGAGGGTTGGAAGGAGAAGAAGGTCAAGGTCAACCTTCCTTGTCAAGAATGCCAGTTACTTTGAAACTACTATTGCTCTATCTTTTTTCCCCGTCTACCTGAAACTCAACACATTTCTGAATAACTGAGCTATATGTTATAATGGGCTTTCAACTTGATTCTGCTGATTTCACAATTTCCATCATTTCACCTATTTTAACAACACATTTCATAACCATAATCACTAGTGGTCTGATTTAGAGTGTAAGAGTGAATCTCACCATAATTCATGAACTTAAAAATGACCACTGGGAGAGTATGCTGTTTACTTCCCTGTTTTACACAGGAACATAGACCAAAGCATAACTGCATGAGACTTACTTGAATTCAAATGCAACAATGAAAGTAGTTTTTATAAATTTGTGGCGGTGATCACTCTGTAGTATATACAGCTGTTGAACTATAATGCTGTACACCTGAAATTTACATAATAAAAAATCATGTTCCACATGCCTGTGGGCTCTTTAGTCTTTCCTATCTAATATTAAGATTTGCATACGTCCACACTGCAAAATATGGGCATTACTGTAAGCTTCAGGAATTTTGCTGAAATGGATGTAATTTGACCTTTGGGAAATGTTCTATTTGATTACTACATAACAAGAACTTTGAAATGTTTCCTAATCCAGAACATAGCATATTTACTTTTTAATTGGCTGATTAAAAAAAAGCTCTATCATCTCTCTGCTCTATCCCAAAGACCCAGTAACCTTCTTTTCTTTTGCTACCAAATGAATTCTCAATGCTGCGGTTAATATTCAGCAATCTCATTACCCATCTACTGTAAATCTTCAAAATCATCACCATATTTTGACAGCTAAGCAGGAGAAGAGGAAGCAAGAAGCATATCCAAGCACTTTTTATGAATGCAAATGTGCTAGAGACCACATTTAAATTATTTCAGAAAATTCATATTATATCATTGACAACAACCAGCAAACAATGTGCTTGAACCTATGAGTAGCACAATTTCCTTTTTTCCTGATGCTAACTCCACAGGCCCCCATCCAACCTTGCCATATACTCTTTGAAAACAAACTGATACCAAAGAACAAATAATGGATATCTTTTTAAGGTGTGATACTGAGTTCTCATGATGAAAATGTATTATAAGTATGTTTTCCCCAAAAGTGTTTAAATATTTTAAAATTCATGTAAACTCTAATCAAACCTTCATATCTTACATGAAACTAGAAAGAAGTCATATTAAGCATGGAGGTTTAGAGAAAAATCCCCCTCTTCTTCATACCCTGTAGCCTTGGTCAGCCACAGAGTATATACTCAGCAATAAGGGAATAAATCAAATTGCCCTCGGAGTTTTTTGTTATATTTTTATTTTCTGGGCTCCATGGTTATTCCTAGGACTAAGACTCAGTACAATTTTACTCTCAAAATAGTCGTGGATAAAAAATAAACAGAGCCACTTCCTTCCTGCTTGGTGAGGTGCCTATATGGAGATAACCACCTAGTTGCATGGGATTGTTTTAGCTTCTCTGCCTGGGAGGGTACCAAAACTTAATAAGTAAGATTTCTCAGAAAGTCTGCCAAACCTTTATTGCTTAGTTCTAATCAAAGCTATTTGTGATGCCAGATTATTAAAATTATTATAATTCACAAATTATTATAATTCCAAATTTGGACCATTTTCATGCACCACATCAGCCACTTCACCTCACTCTTCCCCAAACTTTCTACAAATGGTAAAATTAGAAACTTTTTTCTTGATACTCTCAATGAACAATCGAATTATAACTGTTCTGAATGTAAGGCAAAATACGTGTATTAAATGTGGGCCAAATAAGAAAATCAGAGGTTGGAAAATGGGTTAATTTTCAAAATGAATTAGTGGATCCTACATAATGAGATGTTACATATATTTATCCAGTGATGTCTAAAGCACATGGCTAATACAGCCCTTGAAATGGTTTTTTCCACATTTACTTAAAAGGAAGACCTTTGCTTCAGTAAGCTTCTAGGAGATATGGCTTCAGTTCATCACTGGGAATGTTGTCAGTTGATGAAAGTGCTGGGTATGGAGTTTGGACTCTAAGACTTCTCATTTCCCTGCTAATATCACAAGTAGCTGGGGAAAAATTTATTCATTCCTTCTGAAATCTAAAATCTTTAACCTTACCTATTATTTTGTCTTCCATACTAAACATTTGAGAAAGTAAATGGAAGCATTCTTCATAATTATGCCAGGACAGTTCCAGGACATCGAGGCAGAATGTTAACTACCCTCCTCTTTTCTTCTGTACAGTTTATTCTCTAAAAATCTCTACTGCCCCATCTTTGCCCTCTCAATCATAATTCACACCTACACTGGCCTTTCCTCAGGTCCTGGAACATAGCAAGCTCTTTTCCATCTTAAGACCTTCACACTGTTTTCTATTTCTAGGTGCACTCTAGTTCCTCTCCACTGTTTGCCCAGTTCCTTTCACGATACCTAGAGCTTCCATTTAATAAATGTTTATGGAACTATTACTTTTTGATGGGGAGGCAATATGGTATTGTGGTTAAAATAATGGGCTTAGTCAGAGGCCTGGGTTTGAGGCTCGGCTCTGCTACTTAACTTGATGGTCTTAAGTCTCAGCCATGTTAAGCTCACCTTCTTCATCTGTAAAATGGGGATATTAAAGTTTATGTCTTTGGATAGTTATGAAGAATAAAGAAAGCGATCTTTGTAAAGCACATTGTGAAGCAAAGGAAACACTTCAGAAATAAGAATTATTATTGTTGTTAGAAATTAAGAATGCTAGTGAAAAAAAAAAAGGGACCCTGAACCCTATCTTCAAGAACCCTATCTTGTGTATAAAATAATTCCTCTTTTAAGGTCTTGAGGGTCAGACAGTCAAATACTATGCAATTGCTACTGGATGGTGATAATTACTACGAGTGAGTACTATCGGATTTAGGATTTATATATAACAGTATAATTCTAAAGTCAAACGTATTTAGGTATCATTATTTATGTTGTAAAGTATTATCTGGGCAATAAAATATCATTGGTTCCTCCAAATCAAAAAGTTTAACTTTGCTCAATAAGTTTTACCCAGCTCATTTCTAAAAGGTGATTTTAATATGATATTTAATTTTGCTTTGTTTAATTGATACCAAGTAAATTAGATATTTTCACTTTTCCATTAGTTCTAGTTGTAACTACTAATTTGAGATAACAGAAGAGGTTTTTTTAATCATTGGTTTCTTTTTTATTTAAAAAGTAGGTACTGAATAGTTTGATGGTGACAGGTGCTATGTACCTATCACACTTAGAAGTACAAGATATTTCAAGCAGAGCCCTTAGGGTGCTAAAAAGATTTAGGAAAGTTACCAAAATATAAGTCAAAAATCACAATCTGAAAGAAAAAAAAGCATGCAGCATCATAGAACCACATTGAAAATGTATTAGGATACAAAGGAGGGAAACTGTTTTCAACAAGAAAGTCATTTTATCAGGGCCAGCTTCAGAGCGGGGTTTGAAACATGCACAGTATGCTTTAATTAATTACAAAAAGAAACATGCTGGAATGTGCTTGCATGTACAAAAAACAATCTCTGGAAGGACACACAAGAAACTAATAATAACAAAGCCTTTGCAGAGAAAAACAAAAGTGGGAAGTGAGGGATGAGAGAGGAAGACTTCACTATATGCACTTCATACATTTTGATTTTTGAACCCTGTAAGTGTATTAATTACTTACTAATATGTATATTTTACAATGTATAAAGAAAAATAATTTTGACTAAGAGTGTTTTGAAAGTATACCATCTGCTCCAGCTGGATTCAACACAATGAGCTGGGAAAAAGGTAAGGAAACCTGGTTTCTCACAAGAGTCACTCAGTGACACAAACTGCAAGTTTACAGAAAATTGGTGCTTTCAAATATAAATGCCAACAAAATACCTGTAGAATGGCAATAAGTCTGACCTTTGAGATCAAAATATATAACTCGATTAATCAGTTATTTTCTAAGGTAGAATAAATATTCAGAAAAATTTAATGTTAAGAAGGTCTCTTCATTTAAGATGAATTGAAGGCCAACTCTGAGCTAGGTACAAGAGATATAAAGGTGAGTAAGATGACAACCTTTTGATCTAGACCTAGGCCTCTTAAGTGCCTCAACAGAGGACTGAATACAAAATGAGGAAGTTATAGGGGAAGGAGCAAGCAGTGGTAACTGCTCTAGATGAGAGAGGCTTAAAGCCATCACATATATTCACTGTCAACACATGACCCATAAAAGGCAAAATATCACTTATTTTAAAAAAGTTCCTCAATTCTCCCCAATTATAAGTTGTGATTCTATAAGCCCACTTTAAATATGTGAGTCAAGAAAATTATAAATGATTTCTCCTTTAAAAATAAAAACTTACCTCCATTTGAAGTTTCTTTATGGAGTTTTATTTAGAGAAAATGTGAAAAACTTTAACTTTATAAAAATTTTGGTTTATTTTCCTTGATATGTCTGTGCCTTTTATACTCATATGATTTGAGTGTATAAAAACATCATGAGTTTTTTATTTTAAAACTTGGAATAAAAGGATAAAAAAAGATTAAGTATAATGATCCATTAATACAGTTTTTCTTATAGAAAGATGGTGGTATATCATAAAATGAATTATAGTCCATCTTAAACAATACAATTGGCTCAAGGAATCTTTCTCTATACCAGTAAATTCAATTTTGTCTAATTCTTAGGTTTATGATAATGTCAGCTCCTTAAAATGTTAGTTAAAACTCATTAAATGCATCTGGAGAGGTAACAGCTTCGTTACTGTAATATGATGTAAAGAAAAAGAAAATGCTTTTTTATCATTTAATTGTCTTCAAAACTGAATATATTTGTATAATAAAACGTTCACTGTATATTTTCAATAGTCTTCAAAAATTAAGCAGCCCAATAACTAAAAAGTGTTCTTTTCTAAAAATAATTTTGTTCCTGCAGAGTCTTAGTTGCTGTTTTTCTATTCTTTTTCCATTAGATAAAGGTGGTCATTAGAGACCAAATCATTTGAGATAATACTAAAATACACTAACATAGTCTTTCTTTCTTTCTGAATATTTTTAATGTTTAGGTAGAAGAGGCTTTCCATACAATAGATATATTAATCAAGTATTACATTTAATTGCCTTCACTAGGTATTATTTCAGTGTCTCGTAAGACTAAAAAGAGTCGGATGGAAACTATATTGGAAATTAGCTATGTCTCCAATATAGATGTGATTATTCCATGTTTCTCTCCTGTAGTAGCTTAGCCATAGAAATTGCTTGATAATATTGCTGAGAGTTAAGATATGGAAAATAACTATAGTGATTTTTTTGTACTCTCCCCCAAATCCTACATGATGAAACCAATACCATTAAAGCACTGCAAAAATATATCTAATTTAAGCTTGTATTTCTTATCTTGTGTTCTGAGATACTTTCATAATTTTCCTCCCTCTAGCCATTACTCTTGACTGTACTTTGCCAGAAACTCCTTGTTCTTAAAACATAGTCAATATTACTCAAAAATGGAGAGCTCCCAGACACAAATTCTTCGTAGTTAACCTCTGTCAGTCCTGCCTCCATGCTGATGATTCTAAAATGAATGCCTCCAGCCTTGAGCTCCTTGTAATTCCAGACTGCCTGCTTGACGTCACCCCTTGAATGTCTAAGAGTATCCTGAATTTAAGGTGACCAAAATTGAATTCTTGATTTTTGTCACACAAATCTTCCCCCTCCCCCACCCTGCAAAACTTTTGTGTCTTTGTCTGTGGTACAATCGGGTATAAATTATCAACAAATTATTTTTCCTCCATTTCTGTCACCCACGGACATCCCCCTCACATGCACACATCATCATCATCTTGTCCATTGGTAAGCCCCAATTACCAAGAGACTTATCCAGAATCTGCCTATTTTTCTTTACTACCACCCCATCACTTGGTCTGAGTCACTGTCATCTCTCAGGGAATATTAAAGCTGACTCTTAATGATCTTATTTTTACTCTTCTTACAGTCAATTCCTCACATAGCCAACAGAGTAACCTCATTAAAATTGTAAAACAAATCTTGTCATCCTTCTGCTTAAAATTCTCCAAAAGACTCATCACATCTACAGAAACATCCAAATCCTTACTCTGGCTTACAAGGCATCTTGAGATCTGGACTCTCATCTCATGATACCCATTCCTCTTGTTCCCTCTCCCTCAGCCACACTGGCCCTTCTCTTCTTCTAGCAAGGCAAAGACTTCTTCAGGTCCTTTTGCTACACTATTCACTGTGATATGTTCTTCCCCTAAGACTTCCTTTTAGCTCTCTTCTTCTCGTCCATCAAATCTCAGTTTATATGACAATTCTTTGAGTTTCCCTTTTATGACTACCCAATCTAAAGAAGCAACAAGATCACACATATCACACCCTTTTGGTATTTGCCCCCTTTATATCACATATGTGGAATTATTTTGTCTGCTAGCTTGTTCATTATCTATCTGCCTTCAGTAGAATGTAAGCCAGCTCCGTGAAAGGAAGGACCTCATTCATTGTTTACTGTGGTATCCCCAGGGTCTACAATGGTATTCTTGGCACATAGCAAGTGCAAAGTAAATATTTACTGAATGAATAGATGAGTGAGGAATTTCAATTCTTGTCATCAAGATAAGACTAAACTGGATACAGTTGATTATTACATATGCATCTTTAGTAGAAAGTTCCCTAATTTAATGATTTTACTCAATAAATGTATGGGAAGCTGCTTGTCATTTGCTTTAGTAAAAAATATAGTATGCTTTGAGGGGCATTATTGTGGAATGATCTTCCAGTAGTGGAATGCTAGTAGTTTCTCATTTTCAAAGTTAAAAACTAACACAAATTTCACAGTATTCAAATGGTCAGAAAAATGTCAGAAACTTATATCACTGCTTAAAACATTCATAATGTTTTCAAGATTATGTTCTGCATTTTTTAAAAAAATATCTCAGTTGTCTAGTTGGATGGGATAAATCAGTGTCTAATAATGATCAAGATTTCTTGCCTATAATGGAAACCCCACAATAAACCTGTGAGGTAGGTAGGCTTATGAATGAAAAGACAAATGTTTGAAGATACCAACTTCATCCAGTTAACAAGAGGAGGGACCAGGATTTGAAAATAGACCTTTTTTTTTTTTTCATTTTCTATTATTTTGAAAGAAACTTAAGCATAACACACATACTTTATAATTCCTTAACCCAATAATTAAAGTATACTACAAATAATTTAACTTGGAAACTAAGGTCGTCATTATAATCAGTTATTACATCATGCTGTGAGATGGTGACTTCAAACATTAGGCTAAATCTATTTTTAATTTAAAGTTCATGATGAAACTTGCTTCTTTGAATGAATCCCTAATATGAGCTTGATTCTGTACAATTGCTTTTTCATAGAAACTGGAGAACAAAAGCTAATGGTGGGTGGATTGCTGATCAGTATTACACTGCTATCTTTCTGTATAATAAACTATTGCAGCTTTTCTAATGGTAGCTCAAGCCCTGAGGATTGCAGTCTTCATTTTTTTTTTAAATATATGTCAATCTCTTTTTTCAGCAAAACTAAACTTTTAGTCAGATTCAATCTTTTTTGTGTTTTCATTTATTTTAAACGGAACATTAGAAAATACATGTAACCATCTTGGAGACAGTTCATTTCTCAGAGTGATATAATCATTATGAGATTATATCTCTTGCAAATATAGGTACAGACAGAACATTACATCTTCAGCAGTTCCTGGCCCTCTGCAGGTGAAGCCCACAGGTTTTGGTGAATGAAAGCCTTCGGTTTGAGTCCTGGCACTGCTGATTATTAGCATGGGACTTGGGGCAAGGTATTTATCCTCTGTAAGCTTCTGCTTCTTCATCTGTAAAATGGGGATAATGTTGCCTATCATCTAGGGTGACAATGAGGATTAAGTGAAAGCACTTTTTGGCATTTAGCACATGATTAGCAAAGAGGAAGTATTCATTAACTTTCATGGTTTTGCATAATCAAATAGACAGTGATGTTCAAAGTTATATATTCTCCCTTATAAAGTATGCATCTCCCCACAGTGATAATTCTCCCGGTTAAGTACATAAATATATAACAAAGTTGTAGATTAAATACAATATCATGGAAATTTCTGTTATTGCACTAATTTAATAGTGGAATATAAAGTAACATCAAATAATATTTTGCATAAGCAAAATAATGTTTACTGGGACTAAATAATTGGTTTAAACATTTACATTAATTAGATTAGATTAAAAGTTGTGGCACTTTAATTTTGCTTTATATTATTTAAGAAAAAAAATCAATCATTTACTTTTAGGGTAGTCTTTCTTATTAAAAACACATAGAATAATTGGGTCAAGATTTTTAGCAAAAGAAAGAATCACAATAGTAGCAAGCAAGTGCAAAGAATGACACTACTATGATGCCAGGAGATTTTTATGCCTAATTTTTGGTGAGCAATCATTTAATTTTAGTTTAAATGTAAATATTTTAACCAAAAAATTAGCTCCTTCTTATTACAAATTTTCACTATGCTCAAATTTGTCAGATATCTCTCTTTATATCTTTAATTGCTGAACAAATATTTTCATCATTTACTAGCTTGGGTATTTGATCCTCAGTATTATATAGCTGGTGATGCCTAAAGATTAAAATAAATCTTCTCGAGAACACAAAAAGAAAATAGTTGAAATAGTGAGAGGAAAAAACAAATCAGGTTTAGTTCCTCAAGAATCAAAAATCACCTGTTCCTGACAGTTCCATCTTCCAGTCTCCAAATGCCTGTTAGTAAAAGAAAAGCAGTCCGGCCCACCCCCTGACATCTTTAATTGACTTCCTAGAGAGTGTTATCAAGAGCTACTCAAGCGGGGCTAATAGTGCCTGAAGATTGCTCACACATGGCAAAAGTGGGTGTGTTGGACTTTAAAAGGGCTTCAGGGAGAGCATAATCTCTACTTCATGTGGGAACAAGAACCAAGGGTTATCTGAAAAGCAACAAATAATCCTTCAGCACTCTTGAGACAGAAGGAAGATGTGTAATTGGGAGCTGGTGGAATTGGTGCCTACATGCAGACATCTTGAAGATGCTTCGCATCACCATATTTAGATTGTGACCCTGAGTTGTGTTAGATGTTGGGAACTAAATGACAGAAAAAGACACTGGCCATGCTGAGCCTTCCTTTTGACAATTAATGTTGAGTCTTTTGAGAGCATATTGTACCTAGAGAGGTATCTTATATTGAGAAAAAGCAAAAAGGATCTGGCAGAATTCAGACAAGCCCAGGCATTTTCAGTTCCATGTAAAATGTCATCCCTATTGGGAGGACAGCACATATGGTGCCTAAGATCTACTTCTTGGACTGCTGCCTAGGCATACTGGGATGAAAAGAAGTTTGTTTGCTTGTCCTCTTTTCATTTTCCTTTTGCCACTGAATTTCTCACTTCTGCGATTAGAACTAGATATTTAATTGAAAAAGAATGAAAGAAAGCATTGCACACAAAAAGCAGCATCTTGTATATCTTTTAGCTTTTATTAAACCCTCATATTTTCACATGAATGTTTGCCCATCATTTCTAAGACTGTTCCCTACTTCCTCTCTACCAAGCTAAGATTCTTTCCTTTGAAGCAGGGCCAAGCCTTGAGGTTTCTTCATTTACCAACAAAACAAAAGTAATTATGTTTCATATCTAAAAAGAGCAACTCCTGTTCACTCTCAATTTGATATCTTTAATGACTATTTTCATTGGCTCACTGCATCTAACTATGAAAATTTTCACTGTACAAGCGAAAATACTAAATGGCTTTCAATATTATTTCATTTTCTAGTTGACATCCAGTTGCAGTCTACTTGTTTGTACTTCTACGTAGAATGTAGTTCTATGTAGAATGTGCTATGATATTATGGTATATTTTTACACCATGGTACTAAATAGTGTGCTCAGAATTCAAGGGCATATCGGAACACTAATAATATTTACTGAATAATTTCTCCATCACTTTACTACAAAAAGACATGAACAGCCTTGATAATAACCATTTTATAAGAGAAAAAGAAATAAAAATTGGCATTGAATTTGCAAATTCCTTCCACATTTAAGGACACTTTATTGACAAAGTTCTTTAGTTACCATTTACCTCAAGGAGTTTACTATAAAGTGAAATATTATAAGAAAATCTCTTTGCAAATGAGATCATGTATGTTATGATAGTATTTGATACTTATTAATAAATGAATAAAAAGGAACATTGGCTATTATCACCAAAAATTTTTTTGAAGGAAGAAAAGAAAGATTTTTACTCTTGCTTACATTCAGATTCACCTGTTTTGTCCTAATTAACTATATTCACAATGTCAGCTACTATAGGAATTTTTTTTTAGTGTCATACTTTTTGAATGTTTCTATACAATCTTTCCCCTAGTTCTTGTAATTTACAAAAATATTTTTTTCATTAATGATTGTAGCTGCTCAAACATTTTTTCAAGTTTAATTTATTGTCTTCTCAAAGATGTGAAAAAGATTCTTCCATTAATCAAATGATATGCAAGCTTTGCTAACTACAGTAGTAATTCTATTCATTTGAAAGGTAGTTAAATTGGTTGTTTTGGGTTCAGCATTACAGCTTCATTCTTCTATTTGTTATATCATGATAATTTTACCTTTTCAAATTACAAACCATAGAATTAAAAATCTACTTTACATTAGCCATAGAATAAAAAATCTACTCTACATCAACAGTAAACTTATTCAAGCAATTTCTCTTGCCATTTCTTGGTGTTAAGCCACTTTCACACACCTGGGAGATAGTAGCCTAAATTACAGGTACAGCCTGGGCGTAGGAATGGCTGCAAAACTAACTTGTCCAAACCATGATGATTCATATGGTATCCCAACAAACTGAGTTAGCAGAATGTCAACTTCTATCACTAACAGATATAAATAAGTCATTAGAAAGGGAGAAAAATAGAATAGACAATTAAATAAGATTAACTATAATGAAAAACAATAATAATCCTGGGAAATTTCAAGAGTATATGGTGACTTCTTATGAATTTAGAAGAATGTCAAAGAAATATTCAAAGGACAACCTTTCAACATGTCAAGCTGTGAAATGTTATAGGTCAGCTACACTATGGATTAATAATAATGTTCTGCACAGATGATGCCAGTACAGAGTTAAAATGATATCTGATATAGCATACATTGTTGCTGTGTAGAAGATTAATATAATGTTTCCATCTTTCTGCCTCAAGATGTATTAGTACAAGTAAGGACTAAATGAAAAGGTTCTTGAATATAAAAACTGGTAGGCATTCAGGAAAGTTTTGATTGTAAAGGAGTCTGGGGTTTGGCATAGTGCATGACCAATGTGATGACAGTGGAAATATACAGAAATTGATAACTAGAGACTGTGCTGCATTTAACAAGGCAGAACAATAGAAAGTACAAAAACAGGGAAACAAAATTGAATGCTTATCTTTTTTTGAAACAAAATCATGTTCATATGATAAACAACAGAGTAACTATCGAAATAAATATCAATGTCCTGGACAAGTTTTAAAAAAATTAACGTACTAGCAGGTATTTGTGCCATAAATGAACAAATAGTTCAAGGGGATGGTATAAAAGAAAGGCCCAGAATAAGAAGATTTTTGAAGGGGATGCCAATCTCAAATAAGGGTACACACACGTTCTTTTTTTTTAAATTCCAATGAAGGTCTCTGATCAATTCAGTTGTAACTGTTGATGAGAAATAAAGATTGAGGACAAATGTTCTGAAGGAGCGACAGGAAGGGCATGTATTTGAAGACACATAAAACACATGAGAAATCTTCCAGTCTCCTAGTGATTCCTTCACTTTCCTTTCTAGAAACTCACATTATAAAAAGGTCATATTGTTACTTGCCTTTTTTTTTTTTTTTACTTGCCTTTGAGTTGGGTAGTTAATTCATGTAAATTGATCAAATAATCATTTAATTACAACTCCATGCTATGCACTCAAGTAAGACCTGTAAGATAACAGTTAATAAGATACCATTTCTGTCATTAATGACCTAGGACTGTAGTGGGAACTATGGTTAAAAAAGAGAAAATGTTTAGTAATTTTCAGAAATAATCAGGAATATTAACTAAACTTTACATACCTCATTATTACAGCTGTTTGAAAAAAAAATCTCAAATTATTAGACTAATTAGCATCTGTAAATTGAGAGATTAGATTATCTCCAATTCCTTTTAGCCCTTACAACCTATAATATAAGCAAAACAGTAATGGAAACCAGTATGGCCAGTGAATGTGAAATTATAAGGTCCAGTTAGTGGATATGACTAGAAATTTAGATTAAAGTAAAAGAAAAAAAAGCCAGCCTTTAAATTTGTAACTTATAAAAAATCAATCCATGTAGATGAGTGTTGGGGAGAAACCCTCCTTATTAAACTCTGTACTCCCAAAGTCGAATACAATGATTAGGAAGTTGTTCCATAAATGCTTAACGAATTAAAAAGATGACATGGAAGAGCATTTATGGAACAGATATAATATTTTTATTTTTTATAAGTATTTTTCCCCAATTTGGAGCAGCTTAATAGGTAAGATGGTACTTTTAGTTTTGGACAAATGAGAAAATAGAATAAAATATCTGTGAGACATCCAAGTTACAATGTTGAGTTGGTTTGAACATGAAGATCTGTGATAGCTAGGCCGTAGCTATTCGTTGAGGAAATGTCAGCACTCATGTAATAACTGAAGACATAAAATTAAAATGCATCACTCAAGGATGAGGTAGGAATCCTGGAGGAGAACTATGAGAAATACAAGTTTACAGAGCAAGCTGAAGAAATGGAAACTGTAGAGAATACTGCAATTTGATTCACATTGGTTTGTATGTGTGCCCTTGATATTCAAACCTATTTCTGCAAATTAAATGAACTTTTCCAATGATTTCTATAATTTACATTTTTATGGAAAAACATTTTGGTTTGAGGGCACAAAAATCACATACATCATATCAATCATTTAAAAACTAATCCTGTCACCTGTAAGCTGATCTATTCATAATAATAGCTAATATTTATTGAGCACTTACTATATACTAGTTACTGTTCTCAATCCTTGACAAGAATTACCTGCTTTAATCTTAATAATAGTACCAAAAATAGATATTGTTAAATTACCATCTTACAAATGAGAATACCTAGCCATACAAATATATACAATATATATTGCCCACTGTTCCCATGATAGTAAAGGGTAACTGGGAGATTGGAGACAGTGTTTGTTTTACCCGAAAGCATGTTCCTTGTATTCACTATATAAGATTGAAACGTAAGCACGATTAATTTATCTGAGTTTAACTATACATACTCAGAAGGAGAGGGAGACTCTATTTCCACAATTCAGTCACTTCCCAATACTATTCCTATGAAATAGGATTTAGAAATCTGTCCTCTCACAGTCTCCCTTTCCACATGTAATGAGAACATCTCACTATTCTGATTGCAATGAATGAGTGTGATACTTTATGGATGATTCAATGAATTTTGAAAGATCTTTTTTTTCATTATTTTGCTATTAACTAACCGTTAAAATAAATTCCAATTTAAAATGTAATTCAGTGAGATGTTTATTGTTTTTCCGGGGGGAAAGATGGAAAGTAGGGAAAAGAAAGAAGGGAAAAAAAAGAAACGGAGAAAGGCAGGAAAGAAGCAAAGAAGGAATGAGGAAGAAATCAAATAGTGCATCTTGACTGACAATGGTGGAACACTGAAATTTCAGAGTGAGATCTTTCAATATTCTTCTCATTTATTCATTTAATAAATATTAAATAAAAGCAACTTGGGCAAGCACTGCACTAGCATCAGGGGATGCAATGATGAGCCAAAACATACCTGAACCCTATAGGTTTTCACTGAAATAGCTATACCCTCTTGTCATGAGGACATTAAGCCAAGAGTGTGTGATCTAGATAGTGAAAAATATAGGAGTTCAGAGAAAAGCACTATGAGATCATAATAATTTAGGAAAGATGTAGGAGGAGATAGTTTTGTTTGTTTGTTTTAAGTTTGGAGAATACTTTTAACCTATCAATTGAAATTTTTGATTTTATAGACATGGACAATTCTAAAACTTCAAAATTCATAAGAATTACATGGAGAGAATTGGAAATTATAAATGTTTCTTAGTGAAACATTTTTACACTGAATTTCAAGTTACTGAAGAAAATTTTGATATAACTAGGAATTAAGAATATATAGAAATCCACTTATAATGCATCTGTTATGATTTCCTTTGAAAATCACAACTGTTCTCAAATGCATTTGGATTTTTGTAAAATTATGCATTTGAAAGAAGCTTTTTAACTTTATAGAATTTTAAATGTGCATTCACAATTAATATGTTTCACTATATTCTGCAGTATAATTAATGAATCAAAATTAATTCTCTACTTAGCTTGAATGCCATCTATTATCTCAAAACATGATTCTAAAATATATAACATAAAACAAAGGCATTTTTCTTCCATTAAACTCATCTTTACCTTGCCTAGACTTACAAATATCACAAAGAAATCTCCAGTATCTCTAAAAGATAAAGGCTTTAGCCTTGTTCTACTGATTCTACCATTTTTGATATTAAAAAAAAAAATCATATATATATATATGTATCCATGAATAATATTTAAATGTTTTTCATGTTAACTGCTGAGATAAAAGGAATAAAAATAAAAATGTGCTAAATATACCTGTTCTAATTATCTTCATTATTCTTGGGATATCTATTACCCAGCAGGCACCATATTGGATATATAACCCCTAAACCATGCAACTCTTTTCAAGAGAGTATCTCCAGTTCAAAGATATATGTTTCTGAGTTTCAGAAATTGACTTTCTAAATGTCATATGGCTTAGAGTTAGAAACCCAGGGTTCTTTTTCTCTAAGGCGTGAATTCCTTTCACTTCCCTTACAAGAAAATGGCTCATGTTAGTTTAAGTTACACTATTAGCATTCCATGCTAACAATAAGAAGTGAAATGTCTCATTCACCAACAAAGTGAAAAAGTAGATTTGAACACTTTAACAACTGGATTCTCAATTCTAAATAAAAACCAGCTGACTCTACAATGCAATTATTCTAAAATATGCCCAGAGAAACGTGTCTAGAGAGTATCTAAAGATTAGCAACCAGATATTTCTCAAATGGAAAAGCAAAAGCTTACGGCACACATTACAAATTTAGGACATTTTATTTTTTTCTGTTTACAGGACACTTGTAGATTTTTTTTTTTTTTTTTTACTAGAGCTGAGTTATTAGAAGCTGAAACAGAAAGTTGCTTTATTAAACGGTGGGATTCCTTATTTTTTATTTTTGCATCATTAAAAATAAAAAATCTCATTGTGTTTACCAAGAAGGTTTGTGCCTTAATTGTAGCAGAGCTACAATGGCTCACTTGATAATAAAATGCTAGCCAATCAATCCCCTCTGGTGTTTTTCGAGGTCTGACTTTACTCACTTGAGAGACACCATTTTTTCACTTGAATAATTTTGTATAAATAAACTCAGATTTTGCTAGCTAAGCACGTGGAAGTCATATAAAGCACACTAATCACATAGTTTAAGCATTCAAAATGTAGCATATAGCAAAAACTGCAGTGCTGTTTCTGTCAAAACCTGTCACCTGATGCAGAAAATTGTTGGTTTTATGAGTCATTTTTTTCAGTGAACTCTAATGGAAACACGGCTTATGGAGATTTTAATGAAAGATGCAGATTTCTTTCTTTCTTACTTTCAATGAAACTCAACCAAACTGTCCTCTCTGTGATTAAAAGGAACACATTTTTGGGTAAATAGAGAAAAAGCCATTTATAATGTATTTTAAGGACTTACAGACTTTACAGCACATATATTATCCTTTCATTTCTCTAAAAATATATTTGCCAACCTAACTCTGTATCTAAGAACCTAAAATTGCACTTACCCCCATATGTGTTTTTTAAAATTCAAAGATAAAAATTGAAAATATATACCCTTTCTTTCTTATTACTATTTTGTTTTTATAATCTTAATAACCATTTGCTTCTATCACTAAGAGTGATTATTTCATGCTATGAACTTCAAGCTCAAGTTTTCTTCTGTAAAACTTAATATTGAATTATAGAACATTTCATAAATGTTAATTCCAAAGAACAATCAAGCTAATTGTACTATGATTATTATTACACCTTCGCATTAAGTCAATTGACATATCCGATTAAATGTCCAGTATTCTTAGAAATACCTTTCACTTGGTGACCAGTAAAACTACAAAAAAATTACCTTAGAGAGTTAAGATATTTATAAACAATTTATAGCTACTATAGATATCTAGAATGAAATAGATTTTTGCTGATTTTTATTCACATTTCCTCAGATAATTTCTTTTCACATAGCTTTGCATATAAACATTTTTACCCTGGCTCTTATAAGTGATTTTATGATGAAAAAGCTTAATGTTAGTCCCAAGCTCAGAACGCAGTAAGAGGATGGAGGTGATTCTCATAGGCACTAGTTAAGTAAATGATAAAGTTTCTGTTGCCTAATTCCCTAGTGAAGTTGTTACTCTCTTAAAGCAAAGTTTCATTTCATTTGATTGAATAATTTTTCCTTACTATCTACTATATTCCAGGCAGTGTAAAGTACATAATATCACTAATACATGCCTTTTCCCTTAAGAGGTATATGCATCAGCTAACTATTGCTGCCTCACCACAACCTCAAAACTTGGTAATAGGCGAACTAAATAGACATTTCTCCAAAGAAGACATACAGATGGCTAACAAACACATGAAAAGATGCTCAACATCACGAATTATTAGAGAAATGAAAATCAAAACTACAATGATGTTATCAACTCACACCAGTCAGAATGGCCATCATCAAAAAATCTACAAACAATAAATGCTGGAGAGGATGTGGAGAAAAGGGGACGCTCCTGCACTGTTGGTGGGAATGTACATTGGTACAGCCACTATGGAAAAGAGTATGGTGGTTCCTCAAAAAAAAAAAACAAAAAACAAAACAGCATGGTAGTTCCTAAAAATTGAACTACCATATGACCCAGCAGTCCCATTCTTGGGCATATACCTGGAGAAAACCACAATTCAAAAAGATACATGCACCCCAATGTTCATTGCAGCACTATTTACAATAGCCAAGACATGGAAGTAACCTAAATGTCCATCAACAAAGGAATGGATAAAGAAGATGTGGTACATATATACAATAGAATATTATTCAGCTGTAAAAAGGAATGAAATAGTGCCATTTACACAGACGTGGACAGACCTAAAGACTGTCATACAGAGATGAACTTATCTGCAAAGCAGATACTTATCTGCAGAACTTATCTGCAAAGCAGAAATAGACACACAGATATAGAGAAAAAACTTATGAATACCAAGGAGGGAAGGAGGAGTGGGATGAACTGGGAGACTGGGTTTGACATATACACACTACTATGTATAAAATAGGTAGCTAATGAGAACTTACTGTATTACTCAGGGAACTCTACTCAGGGCTCTGTGGTGACCTAAATGGGAAGGAAATCTAAAAAAAGAGGGGATATATGTATACGTATAACTGATTCACTTTGCTGTACAGCCAAAACTAACACAACATTGTAAAGCAACTTTACTCCAATTAAAAATTTAAAAAAAATCAACTTAATGGCTTACAACCACTATTCCATTGGCTCACACTTGGGTGGGTCAGCAATTAAGGCTGGTTTTTGTTGAGTAGGTTTTCTGACCTTGCTTGGGGCCACTCATCCATCTATAGTCGTCTGGGGGCTCTACTGGGGCTGGATGGTCAAAGTCAGTCTCATCAACATCTCCAGGTAGTTGTCCCAGAATACTGGGACAGCTATATGGCTGTATAGTGGGGCCATTCTCCATATTTGGTCTCTCAGTCTCCAAGGGTCTAGGTCATGCTACTTCACATGGTGGCATCAATGTTCCAAGAAGGCAATGTGAAATCAGCAAGGTCCTCATGAGATGTAGGCTCAGCATATCAATTCTACTGTATTCTATTAGTCAAAGCAAGTGACAAAGCCAGCCATACACAAGCAGTAGAGAAATGGACTTCTTCTCTCGATAGAAGTGACATTGTAAAGAGTATAGATACAGTGATGGAAGAAATTAGTGTACTCATCTTTGCAGTTTACTATAGTTTAAAAAAATTAATGTGGCACTTTATAAGCTTTACATACAATAAACAAGAGTTTATATTCAACAGAATATCTCTCACACATACACATTTAAATAGCTCAACACTGCAGCACTTTTCTCCACCTCTTATAATCTCTCAAGGAAAAACCTAAAAAGTA
This sequence comes from Orcinus orca, assembly GCF_937001465.1. NCBI lineage: Eukaryota > Metazoa > Chordata > Mammalia > Artiodactyla > Delphinidae > Orcinus > Orcinus orca. The sequence goes on from NC_064563.1 coordinate 118,393,193, forward strand.
ATGAAAAACGACAACGAAAACATAAAGGTATAACAAACATGGGGTCTCTCTTTCTTTATTGTGTTGTGCACTAGAACTTCTCGATAATGGAACTTTAATTCTGGAACCAGCAGATGAGACCTCAATTTTACTCTTAATTTAAAGAAAAATGCTTGTTAGTTCAAAAGGATGCTATCCATGATGTTACTGATGGAACTGTATGGATATAAAGCACGAACTCCATCCCAAGCAAAGTGTGATGCCAAGGTTTTTCTATAATTTACATGATCCATCTTGCGACCTAGTTGTCTCTCCAGAGATGTCCCACAAGCAGACTCCACGGGTTTATATGGCAGAGTACGACTAACTGAAGCTCACTCTGTTAAACTTCGGTTTACTGTATAAAAGCTTTAATTGTTAACAGTTTGTTTTTATTTGATGTTCTTAGAATTTAACAGATGTTAACAATCCAACAACAATATTGAAAAAGAATCTCATTATTAATGGGCAGAAAAAAAAGCACAAGTGTTGAATGTTCCAGCACATGGCAATCAGAATACCATGTTTCTTAGTACCGCATGCTTCATCGCAAATGTTAATGGTGTCTTCTTCCTGTATACACAAGAACAGTTAGGTATTCATAAACTATCAAGCAATACTGCTAAGTAACTTATTAGTCTTGGCTGTTGTTTTGAAACATTTCTGGGCATAGGATCAATTTAAATCTCAATATACTTGAGGGAAACCTCCCTCAAATAGCAATGAGTTATAAGCAGGTTTTCCTTTATCAAAGTCTGATCTCGCTTTTCTTTGAGAAAATTTCTGACTCTCCAGGAAATTAAATGGCATCTGATCGGCTTGTTTACACTTTCTCATTTCCCGAAACCATTTTGCTTCCTTTACTGCATTCTGTCACAGTGAAAGTGATTTGGGGATTTAAAATGGATTCATTCTGCTCAAACAGATGTCAAAGATGAGGTACACTGGTTTTAACAACTATTTAGGGGCCAAAAGAGGAATAGCTCTTCCCATGTAAAAGTCTATAGTGAGCATCCAAAGGAGTGTTTTCTATTTTTCTCCACAGCTATATTTCACTAAATTCAGTCAAATTTATTGAGCAAGTTTTGTGTATCGCTGCAGAGAACTGACATGCATCTTTAAAACCGCTAATGTATTATAGAAATTATAATACATGGAAATAGTTTTGTTTTGCTAGAAACCACAACACAGCATTTGAGCACTGTGAGAAAACAAATACATCTATTTTTACATCCATAAAGTGATTTTAAAAGAAAAGCAAAAGTTACGCTCCTTATATCATATTTCAAAGGATGTGACAACATAATGAACAAATGTGGACATATGTTTATTCTTTGTTGTACTTTTTTGTGGTAGTGGCATTGGGATGCAGTGAGAAATTAATACTTGCCTAGCAGTTAAATCAGGCATGGCTAGAACTTAGTGATATAGTAGTTTTGATAATGCTTAAAATTATTATTGGTTTTAAACTATGTCATATGCATTGCAAAATATTACCAGATGAGGTGGAGAAGAAAGAAAATATTAACTGCCTGTGTCATCATTTTCTTTGTGTTTGTATGCACATGTGTGTGTATGTGTGGCTTCGATGTCTCCAATTTTGTCTCCGTAAGTGATTCTTTGACAATTAGATGGTGCTGAAAAGTATTTAGTGACCTGAAGTATGATGCTATTAACATCAGCTAGAAAGACAGAAAAAAATCAATACAAATTTTGCTCACAATTAGCAAATAATTCAATGACTTCTTGCTAGTTCTCTAGAGAGGAGGGTTGTGGAATCCTTGAATTCAAGGGAAGATACTCTGGATTTATTTCTACAGAAAAGCTTATCTCACAAACCTAATGAATAAAGGCATAATTCTAAATGAGTCAATGCCTCAGGATAATTGGAGTTACAAACCCAATTACTAAATGTCATCCTCAGTAATTATTCCACTTATGCAGTATATTAGACATAGTTTCAAGTATTCCTATAGTTTATATTTCAAAGAAAAGCTAGTCTTTCTATTTTTATATTTGCAAAGCCACACTTTTAAATTGTTGAAAAGCAACTGCTACCTTTTTATTCTAGTATAATTAATTAAACAAAAAGACAACTTTATATATCTTTCTTTTTTCTAAGAAACTATCATGGAAATTCTATCTTCCACAGTTACCAAGTTAAGTTTAAGTCTGTATTTAAACTGTGCACTAATTTTATTGAAAGATGTTGTGGACAAAAAAAATCTCTAACCTTGTTTTAAAAAATTATTTACTACTGTAAGAGTCATCTTTTCTTTTCCTTTTATGAGTTTTGATCAAAAATCACTTTTAGGCAGCATATATGACCATTTTGTATATATACTAAAAAGTATATATAATTTTGGGGGAGAAGGGAATATTCTGCGGGTACTTAGCATGTTCATATTATACCCAGTCAGCTTTTGGTTTGTTTATTTTAACTTATATTAGATTGACTTAGAGATATATAACAACTATTGAATGTTGTATTTGTTCAACTGGTTGTTAGCAATCCTGAAATAGTCTTAATTTTAATAACATATTTTTTCTTAAAAAAATGATTACAATTTTTACAATGTATCTTTTCACTATTAGCACAGTGGCTAATGATGCTGGTGGCCAGGTGCCTGTCTTTCTGCTTTCATGCCAGTCACCCTCCTAAGATACTGAATTATTTGAGTCCTTGAAAAGGCTGTTTCTAAGGAAGAAGCAAAATATGTCAGCAATACAGCAGGAGATGTCACCAAACTGGTGTGGCACATCAATCACTTACTGATTTTTATGTGCCAAAAAAGGACAATATGCCATTTAAAGAATGAGAATACCATACCAAACCAGCTCAGGATTTGGAACTGAGAAGCAATGAACTGCAGACATGTGGCCCATCCTGATTCAGTCACAGTAATTAGGAAGGATGACTCCTGACACTGCAAACACAGGTGACAATCCTGCTGACAACACCTAACTGGAGATACTAACTAATCAGATATGAAATCCAGGCCTTTCCTCTATACATTACATAACTGAAATAAAGGTCTTTCCTAATTCCCAAAGCTTGAGATAAACACACATGTTCTTTTCAGTAATTGCTACCCTTTTCCCATTTAGGATTTTATATCTGATTCACTCAGAGGCTTCACAGTTCAGGCAGCAATTATTCTTTGTGGAAAAGTCAATGCTGCTAAAATCAGAATTCCCACGAAGTTTTCTGAACTTCTTTTTTCCTCTTTAAAAGTTCTCAGGCTAGCAGAATGTTAGTTTCAATTAACTGAACATAGCAAAGTATAACTTCCCTGTCAAAGGGCAGACTAATAAATCCCAACAGGAAGAAACTGATATAAAATGACATTCAACAGAGTTATCGAAGATGTTTAGATGGAGACATAAGTTAATGTATACGGAATGTTCATTAAAATATAAAAGTCTTATACATACATATCTACCTAATCAAAGTGCCTAATGACATGCTCAAATGTACCAAGTACCATAAAAAGTTTATATTGTCTTAAAACCTCATCTTCTGTAGTATTTATGTTAGTCTCCCTAATAAAATATAAAAAGACATGAAGCGAAACTAATTTATGCAAATACATGTGTAAGAAGGGGTGATATGAATATTAGAATTCTGCTCAGCAGTATTCTTAAATTTATTTATGTGAACTTTAAAGGGAACTGTTGAGTAAATAGAAGAGAAGATCTGAAGTGAAAGATGAAGGCATGAACAATAATAAATGAGAAACAAATACAGAAGTAATCAGAGGAAGAAAAGAGGTGACGATCATTAGGGACATTGTCTGCTTAATTTGTAAAGTATATAGCCTGAGACGCTACATATAGATCATTTTAGAAGGCTGTGAGGTAGGTAACATTGATATTGGTATCAAGAAAAAAAAAAAAGGTTTGGCATGAAAGAGAGGCTCTGATTAGATAACTCATGGCACTACTTTTATCCCTTCTTTAGTCCAGGATGGCCACCTCAGTGACATGTTTGCCTGCAGGGTACAACTTGCATGGGGAAAAGAGAGAAGAATACTCCAAATAAAACCAGAGGATCTAAATTATTTTTATTAATATGAGAAGTGATTAATGTACTAAACTGTAAATTACTTATAATGGTGTCTTATAGGGACACAGTAAAAATGCTTCGAAGGAAAAATGAAGAGAATTAAGGTATTTTTTTTCTGAAATGGCTCCATTATTTTGTAAAATTCAATTTTAGTAGGAATGTCCTGCCTCTAAAACAGGAACTCCAAAAGCACATACATTTATACTCCAATATCATTCTGAGGTGTTTCATGTTATTGATAATAGCTTAATAGTTATAAAATTGAGTAGAACTGCACTGTCTTTAGTTGACAGTAAAAGTGAGTGAGACTTAGACTACTTGCCAACATATGTAAATGACGTTGCAACAGTCACCTGAGATCTTATTTAGAGAGATCTCGGAAATCTAAGATTTCAAAGGAGGAAAAATTCTATCAAGCTGAATTTATTTTTCTTTTGAGTCTTTTTCCTTTTCAGGAAAAGAAGTGATAATTTTAACCACTCTGTCCTATATATCTGACAAGATTGTTTTAATGATTATCGAACATAATATGTGAGAAATGGTTCTATAAACTATTCAGAGCTATACAAATCTTATTATAAGCAAAAATAATACCTTGGCTTTTACACTGATTTTTCTTCAGATTGCAGCCAATCAAATTCTAGTATTCCTTAGAAGTGTCTAAGGATTCCAACAATATTAGATTTGAATTTCATTTTAAATTTGTTTTTAAACTATCTTTAAATACAATAAAAAATAATATGCACTAAAATATAGTATATTCCTAACCTACCATTCAGCAACCAACATATGTACTGCCAATATAACTGACTTGATTCAGAGCTTAGACTCAAACTCACCCTGCGCAATGAATATAAAACTAAACTGCTTATTATTACTCATGGTTATATAGCACTGTAAAGTTTTAAAAACCTAGGACATCCACACACATTACATTGCCATAAATCTTGGATCAGAAGTCTGGTCAGAATCATAGACTTTATGATTTTTTCCTTTTTCTTAACTTAAAGCTTGTTCACTTGAAAAAAAAAAAGTGAAACTTCTTCACTTGTGAAATGGTACAAATGAGAATACTACACACATGAACCCTGGCAGGGCTCGCTGACACTGAGGGGCATCTGCTGTGTTGGATAAGGACACATCACAGTGTTAGAGCCATTTGACCAATACCGAATGATATAACACATCACAGTAACACGAAATGGTACTCTAGATTATTTTGATATTCATCACTTTTGGATGCTTATCAGACATTCATAATTGTGATATCTCTTTAAATACTGTTTAATTATATTTTATATGTTAGAGTTCTGCTTTCGAAAAGCTTTCCATTGGTTGAAAAAAAAAGGTTTGAAAATTGCACTGTTTTTTCTTACATAATAAGATGATCTTGCATAATGGCCATAACCTATTTTGAACTAGAAATAGCAGCATGGAAGGATTCATGACTGTAAATTTTATATTATTCTGATAGTTTAACTTAGAAATCAATTCTAAAATCTTTTGTGTTTAAACCTATAAAAAAAGACTCAAATTAAAATGCTTTAAAGCATTCCTTACCCAATAAACAAAATATTGATAAGCATCAGCGAAACAGATCATTCTAAATTTGTGTTTTCTTTGAATTGCTGAACAGAAGAATAGCTTAAAGTAGCACTCTTCCAGTTTCTTCATGCTTATTCACCAAAATTGATTTTTAAGGTTTAGAAACTAGCAGCCTGTTTTCTACAGAAGGCAAAAAGTCACTTTGAAGACCTCGACCAAAGACATTTTATCTTGTAACTTTTACTCTGGGTGATCATTTTTCTTCAGGTTGATCCCAAATGCCTCACTTATACAGAAGTCCTCTGGAATACTGATTTCTTATGCAGTGCAACTCATTTTATAAAGGAATTCTTTCCTTATTTAAATTCAGACATGAAGATACACATTTTCTTAGTATCTATTATTTTTAATCGTTCCAAAAGTCTTTTGAAGTACTGTTTTACAACAATGTCAAATACAGTTTTGGTATTTTTAACTTAGCAATTGTTATCTATTTTTACTCTATACTACCTTATACAATATACATGTGTACATACATATGCAATATGCATATATATATACACATTCCTGTCACTTTTTTGAAAACGTTGCACGTTTTGCATAACATACTTCAGAACATATTTCTTGGATTAAATGAAAGGATACAATGTTCAAATGCAAGAGAAATGGAAAAGAGCTGCTCTATTGTAAAACCGGTTGAACAATGACAGTTACAAGGGGTCAAGCCCCAAAATGAAAGAGGAAATGTTCACAAGGAGAGGCTGAGATGCACAACACTCCACACAATGCACTTCTCACTTGTATGTTCTCCATTGGATATTGACTTTGCTGACTCAGTATGAAATCTTTGCCAGGAAGAATTGTACCGATTTTGGAAAATCTAAAGAGACTTAGGGCAAGAAAGGGACAAATAGAGAGGCAAGCAACAAAACAGGGTGGACTGAAGGCTCTTCCTGGATCTGGGTGCTTAGTGAGAGAGTCTCTCCTGACACTCCTTCCACTCACCCTCAAATATTTCTGGAGAGGCAGTTTCCAGAAACAGGTCAGTTCACAATGGTGTAAATGGAAAAGGGACCTAGCAAAAAGTGATCAAGATTGCACACTAGGCGGAGACTTTCCTTCTTCCCACATAAGAATCAACAGAGAAAAATAAAATTGGTCTTTCACAGAGGTATTAAGATTTAGGGAAATTTTAAGACATTTTATCCAAAGCAAAACCACAGGAAACTAACTATAAATGTTTACTTTACTATAAACACAATGAATTTATCCTTTTATGGTTCATTTTGCTTCTTATAGAATAAAAAAAGACACTTCCATTTATCATGTCTTGACCCATATATATTGGCTGAGACATTTAATCTGTGCACATTATAACTACTAAAGCCATATGCACGCCTCATTATAAAAAGAAACCTCTATTCCTGTATATGCAAAATTGTTACAGTTATTTGAAAAATAGTCAATAGGCATTGCTGCAATTTAACTTTTATTTATATCAAAAGACTCCCAAGTCATCAATGAACTCTGCTATTCAATATAAAAAAAAAAAAAAGATGCAAAATGGCATGTGGAAGTAATTGCAGGGGCAAAGTTCTAGATTCAATAGGTTCATCATACCCATCGATATGAAAAATTAGGCTTTTTATTGACCAAATGATATAAGAATGTATCAGATGTAAGGACAGGGTTAAAAAGCATCCTGAGAAAGGAAATGGTATTAGCAATGGTCGTTTTATTCAACTATCTCATTGTTACAGCAAACAGATAATAGGATAACATAAATGGAAACAACTTGTGTGTTTTAGATACATTTGTATTCTTTGTTCCTCACATTGAAACAATGTATAAGTATCTTATGATTTTGAAACTGTAGATTAAGTAAAAATTTCATTTCCATTTGCACATCCTTTTGCTACATCATTTATTCAATAAACACTACCCGGCTGCCTGCTGGACCAGTACCAGACCGAAGTGTATTTAACTTGGTTAAAAGCCATTTACAGTATATCGAATCACATACACTTTAAATATCTTACAACTCTGTCAATCATACCTCAGTAAATCTAAAAGAAAAAAAAGCCATTTAGAGAACAAGGTATGACACGTATGAGGGTGTCTAGAATAGACCTAAAGCATGTTAGAAAGTGAAATGCTCTGTTAAATAATGTTTGTTTAGGAAAGAAGAGAAGGAAGAGAGGAAAGAAAATGAGAGAAAAATAGGAGATGAAAGAAAGTAGCAGAAAATGTTGAAGGAAATAGAATTTTCAAAATTGATTGACATCATCACCTTAGAGAGTTGCCCTGCATTCCTGAATGGCGATGGTGAAGACACTGTCTTCATTAAAATTGTATTGATGCAAGGAACTCCACGTGCTTAAAGAAAACATTTTTTCCCTCTGCGGATCATGTTCTATTCTAATCTGAACACCATAAGGATTTATTTCTGCATATGCCAGAGGACAGGGGAAGAGAAAACATAGTCTATCTTTTCCAGGGCTAACTTGGATATAAAAATTACTAATTCATATGATAAGAGGCCACAAAACTACGCAGCTTGATAAAATACAGACTTAATACAATGGAAAAAAACACTTCCTTTTAAATATGCCATATTCCTCACATTTTAACATATTTCTTTGATCATCATGTCTAAGTCCCGAGCAAAGCAGATAGAGTGCTGTCTCAATAAGTGATGAGTCCAGATTCTGGAAATTTTAAGATGTTAACTGCTCCTTAATGACTTGCAAGATATCATTCATTTTCTTTGCTATTAATTTAATGGCTAATGGCTAATAGTAAATAGAAGGTTCTATTGTATTTCATTACCAAACCTGATGGTAACTGTAATGGTACCAGTTAGCAGTTACCAGTGATGGTAACTGTAATAATTTAATATATAATAATGCTCTTTGGTAATTTTTATCTTCTTCAGTTATAATGGTTATGATTTTATCTTTCCCTTGAAGTAGAGAGGTTGCTTTTATTTTAAATGACCTTGGAAATACAGAACACTACCAATTGAACGTTTCTATATTAATACTACTTCAAGAAACGATTTCATTTTTTAATAAAGTCAATAGAATTTATTCAGGGTTAAAAAGCATGGTTAAAAAAGTATGATAGTTACATAGTAACACATCCTCCACAAAAGAAATAGCTCTCATTTCGTATGTACTTATAAAAAGTATAGTCTAGCACAGAGGTCTGCAAATAAACAACCCATGGATCAAATTGGTCTGTTACCCATTTTTTTTTTAAGGTTAATAAGGTAAAAACGGTATTTACATTTTTTTAGTTAATTTTTTTATTGAAGTATAGTTAACTTAAAATATTATATTAGTTTCAGGTGTACAACATAATGATTCAATATTTTTAGACTGTGCTCCATTTAAAGTTATTACAAAATAATGGCCATATTTCTCTGTGCTGTACAATATATCCTTGTTGCTTGTTTATTTTATACACAAAAAATTTACATTTTTTAATGGTTACAATTTAAGTAGTTAAGTCCATACATAATATCCTTGATTTATATATAATAGACATATCTCCTAATGCTAATGTAATATATTATATATAATCTACATAATATCACGTATGCATGTATGTATGTGTGTCTTCTCTCCTTTGGAAACTCGGTTTCAAATACACACTCTTTAGCTTAAATAGCCTCAAGTGTTCTAGTAAGTAAGGCTGCTCTCTCACAAACTATGTATGTGCACTCTCTCCAAATATACAATATATACAGTTTTAACACCTGGTAAGACTCAGAGTCAGGTCTGACATACTAGGAAATCAGTCTAGGTGGGCAGCGATTTGGACAACTGTGAATCCTGCTTGGCCATTTTTTTGTCTCTGTTGCCGTTTTTGCTCTGCTCCCTCAGAGGCCAGCACTGATATATATACACACAGAGAGCAAGAGAGTAAGTAAGCACACTTGCATTTTCCAGACCAATCAAGGCTATGTAGGTTGAAAAGTGTGTATCTGAAACTGAGTGTTTATCAAAGAGGAGGGAGTATGGAAAGACAGTGCAAATATCCCAGACATCATATATAAGGTAATCCAAATCATGACCATGTTTTAACTTGCTATAAGGCATAGATTTTCATTTCCACACAGTACATTTTATTTATTATCCTAACTTTGCATACTGTAGTGTCTGGGCTTTGATAAAAGTTCTGGCATCCAAATACTAAGATTAAGAATAGACTGGCCGGAAGGCAGAGTGTGTTCAAAAAAAAGCTGCCATATTTTACTGTAGACATTTTCAAAGGAGATTTTCTTTGATTTTCCAGGAGGAATTTTGAGTAGGCCATCACCAAATCAGAAAACTTTGCCACTTTCTATGCCAGACTGTGAAAACAATGTCAAATTCCCTCACTTATCTGTAAGGTTGTGATGGACGATACAATTAATAAAGGAATTTTTCTAGCTCCATTTCATTTAGAAAACTTAGACATGTTTCAGTTCTATACAAATATTGTATAAGAAACAAAGAAACAGTATAAGAAACAAAGAAACAAACTAAAATTAGACGCTTTAATAGGAGGTACTTAAAACTATGTAGTTTTTTGCTAACATAAAAAGTACACTATTAATTACTACTATGTAGTTTTGTTATAAAGTAATAATAATCACTACTTTATTTAAATCTAATGGCTTATTCCTTTGATTACTATTTAAAATCATAAATATATGACCCCAGTCACATTATAATTCAGTTCCCGAGTACAAGTTTTATAATATGAAAGGAAATATGATGCAGTAACATTTTGTGCTTAATTGAAACAGTATTGTAACAGAGCAAAACAACCCTGACTCCATATTGGATCTATTCCTTTAGCTCTAACCTTCGTGCCCTGCTGCCTGTGCTTAGTCATTGCTGGCTCTGAACACTTGTAAAAGAATGTTGCCTATAGCCTGAAATATACATGATAGTCTATTCTCAAGGCTCTGCCTCCCAGGCTTGACCTTTAAAAGTATAACACTTTTCATTCATAAAAAGTTGCAGAACAGAGAATAACATTTGTCTTGTTGGAGGTTTACAGGAACATTGTGACCAGACCTACATGGACAGCTGCAAGAACAAAAGATTCTAGTACCAAGAAGTTTGCTACACCCAACCACACTCCTCCCCTTTTAGTATAACCGAAGTTGATTGTAATTTGGGTAAGATGGTTCTTTTGGCTTTCCAAATAAGGTTGATATTCCTTGCCCAAACACCTCATCTCTCAATTTATTGTTCTCTTGTGCGGCAGGCAGTATGAGCTTGGACTCAGCAACAATATCGCATTAAAAATATTCTCACATTATGAACAAAATTTTAGAAATCACAAATTAAAAAAAATAATAATTTGTCAATTATTCACAGTATTTTAATACTGACAGGCCAAGTTAATGGTGAACTGCCACATGACATAACCACAGTTTAAGAAAAAAAATCTACGCTGTTTGTGAGCAGGGAATGACAGAAGATTTGGATTGTATAAGGTATTCAAGCACATGTTTCCTTGCATGAATTACAATTGCAATGTATTAATATTTCGTTAGACCTGAGTCAGAAGGTACATAAAAGCAGAAAATCATACATATATATAAAATCGTCCAAGGATTGATAGTATAAAAGACTCACACTTCTTACTAATGAAATAAGTTGCATAAACAAAGAGGGTGAACATGCATTATGTGTTATTGCATAGTACTGAATTTTTAGAATTGACAGATATTTCTTTTGGACATAAGTTATCGTACTTTTTTTTCTTTACTTCTCTAGGTTTTAAATCAAAATAGACATTTAAATCGGCTTTAAAAACAAAGATAACATCTACATAAGTAAACTCCTAACTGCACATATATTTTTTTGTGCAGATAATGTTCTGATTACTTTACATATTATTTTCTTCTGAAATCCAGTTTTTCTACATATAAATTAGTTTCTCTATTCCTCTTGTATCATCTCAGAAGGTCACATCTGACCATATTAGACTCCTCAAAAATCCCCAGAGACATGTTAACTTGAATAATTCATAAAATAGAGTATTTTTATTCTTAAAGTAACAATGTTGATACAGGCTGACAGCTAGTTTTGCTCTTAAAATGTAACAAGTCCCAGAAAAACTGTGACAATCGGTGTGGGGAGGTGGGTTAGAAAGTTAGTGGTAGGCTACTTTTTCCATAGTTTTAATATTGCAATTAGCCTTCTCTGGTTCTATAATATAGTGGTTCGGATTATGCAAAGACAATTTTTTGCTTATGCATATATTTCATTAGAACATATTCAATTTTATTCCACAGGGGGAAAGCTAGCTATCTCATAAATGATTACTTCATGATTATTCCAGAAAATATTTCTTCCATCTCTCAACCTTTTATCAGCCCAGCATGATATATCTGATTTTTTAAAATCTGAAACTTAAGAAATATCTGAAGATAATATAAAACATGGGTTGGAGAACCTAAGAAGCAACTGTATTACAAATCACAGCCAGCTAGCTAAGACCAAGCATAGCTATAGGAGCAACATTATTTGAAGAATTAGATCCAAAGTCACAATACATGCCTATGCTCAAAGTAATAAAGAAAAGATAATTTAAAGAAATAAATCAAGATTCAAAAGTTATAGCTCAATAAAGAGCTAAGCAGACTATGAACTAAACAAATGCTTCTGCTTGGGAAGTGGTTGACCTGAGGGGACCAAACTGCCATGAGACACAACAGATGTATTGAATAATATGCCATTAAATTTTGTTGTCATGTTGAAAGACTGTACGCCTATTCTAATAAAAAACCCGAAGAAGACCAAAAGGTAAACCAGCATTTGTTTCCCAGAGGATTATATAGATCAACCATTCAGATCTGAATTAAGGCCTAGAGGGAGGTGTCTGGGAATTCATGACTTAAAGGCATTTGAATATTACAAGTGTTTGGCACAGGGAATGGGAAACAGGTTTTTAAAAGAAAAAAGAAACAAACACACATATGGTGAAATGAGGGCAGGACTGAGCAAGCCTGTCTTTATCTCACAAATTCACTACCAACTCATTCTTAAGAACTGAGTCTTAATTTCTTCAAAGTGGCTCCTATGATCCTGGTGTGGCATTTTTGGTCATTAAATATCTATGTTGTGAATTTTTTATGCAGTCAACCTACCGAATTCCTTTATAAACACCTATCAGATGAAATTTACGATATGTTCATTGCATGGTCTCCAATAATCTTGGATACCCTATTTCTTTTCTGACCTTTGTCCGCCCTGTTCCATTCTTAACTGGTCTCTGCTGCACATACACATTGATATGAAGACAAAGCATTGTCAGATGGAATCAATAGATCATTCCTTTGGTATTGAGACTGGCTCTTGCATAGTTTACTTTCATTTTTTTTTAGCAGATCAATAGTGCTAAACTGATGCATTACAAATTGGGGGTACAATTAGTATCTGTCTTCAAGTTAGTTAACGTGGGAATACTGCTTGACTGGTAGAGTTTAGATGGAAAAAAATTCTTTTGAAATTTTTAAGTCGTATCAAAATTGCCTCTAAAATATAAATGTTTCAAAAAGAAATGTTTAATTTCTTTAAAAAATTATTTTTCATATTTCTTAGTATTTACTTGATTTAAAAAGACATTTTCTTATTAGATACTTTTTAATAAAATATGATTTGAAATATTTTCCATTGATGGATCAGGAAAAGGAGTTCTTTTTGAGTCTCTATAGTCCTGGTCTAGAAAGAAAATAATTAGATTCATAGCATATTCATTGAAGAAACTTAAATGTATTAATCTTAAATGAATTTTCTGATTTTGCTTCATTATCTATATAAAAATGCACAGTTAAGACATTTTTTAAAAGGAATGTTAAGAATTAACTTTTTTACACTTACACAGTTGCTTTAATGCCTCTTCTTTACCTACTTCTTAGTTTGCATTGAAGATTCATTTCACTGGTGACAAAAGAGAGTTGAGCCCATTTTCTTCCATCTCATCAATATATTCATTAATGGGACTTCATCAATCTCACTGCACTAAGAAAATGTTAAATCTTCCAAGCATATTAAGATTGATTTCATGATTTGGGGATCAAGTATTCATTATTAGGCCATTTTTTTATTTTATATGTGACTGCATCAAAAATAATAATAGACTATAAGTGGCCTTAAAATAAAAGAGTGATATTCAGTGAAGCCATTATCTATGTAAGAGTAATAAGGTACACAATTTATTAAATTTGACCCTTAACACCAAAAACAGTGTTACATATTGATTTGCTCTTCCTTTACCTAGGATCCAGTAAGTAGCTGGACCTCAACAACTTTTCATTATACGTGGCAATGGGGAACACAGACGAGAACAAATACATCCTAAGCCTTCTTTGCAGCATATTGCAGTGCACGATTTGAGGGTCTCAGCCTAGATCTGAAACTTAGTTTTACTTACTTACTACGAATGGTGGTAATAATTAATATCTTACAAGATTGCATGTGTTAAAGAGCTCATTCATTCAACCTGTCAGTAGGTTCATTTCTTTCAATATTTATAGAGTTGGTGTATTAGGAGGTGGAAACATAACTCTAAACAGGGCTATATAACCCTTATCCTCCAAGAGATTAGATTTTAGTGAAGCTGACAGATTTTACATAATTATGTACTAATTTACAATTGTGCTTATAGCTGCATATGGGAAATTTCGGGTACTTCGCTTAGTCTGATCATTCGTGAACAATTCACATTGAGGCTCTGACTTAAGTTCTGCTGAGAAAGATATCCAGGGATTACTTGGTGAAAGAGAGAAGTAGTGGTCTTTTCAGCAGAGGGAATAACATAATCAGAGACTGGAAGAAGGATGGCATGTAGGAGGAAGTGAAAAGGGCTGCAAGGATCATGCATGACCTTGTAGGTAACACTGACAATACTGGACTTTTTCTCAAAAGCAAAAGGAGATCACTGAACAGTTTCAAGTAGACGAGCAACATGATTAGGGCTAAGAGTGGCCTCAGGCAGACCAGATAACAAGCTGTTTCATATTCCTGTAGAGAAATGCCGCTGCTTGACTAGGATGGTGGCATTATGAATAGAAAGAAGTAGATGGATTTGCAATGTAATTTAGGAGAGGAAATCCACTGGACCTGGTAACTAAGTACAGGGAATAAGGAAAAGGAAAGGGGCAAGATAGACACAGGAATTCTTGTACTGAGAAATTTCATAAAGATGGAGACATTCACTAAGATAGGCTATGATAGAAGAGTAGGATAAAAAAACAAACAAAACTGAAAACCAAGAGCTAGCCCAAAGGAAATGTTTCCAAGTAGGTGGTTGGATATCTAGAAGATAGGTCCAGGCGAGAGTTACACACTTGAGTTATCAGTTTATAGAGGGCAGTTGAAGCCATGAAGTAAAGGTGACTGCCCGGGGAGATGTAAAGAATGAGAGGTTTAAGAGCACACACAACTATGTCTAGGGGAACTCAATTATTTAAAGATTAGATGACAAGGATTACATCTAAGAAAAAGGAAGCGCAGTTGCTAGAGAGAGAGAAGGAAAATCCTCTGAGAGCAGAGCATGCCAAGCACCCTGCCTGGCCCATGGCAACATTACGTAAGTGTCATCTACCAGTAACACTGCCAGTATGACAAAGAATAATAGAGCCTAATACAGAACAGCCTAGGAAAGTATAATACAGGACAGGCAATACCTACTTTATGTTCATCTTTCCTAGCTAATAAACCGAGATACCCAAGTGGCCCAGGAAGCCCCCTTTTCCTTCTCACAGCTGCTTTTAATATCCTCTTTATCTCTCCTATTCTTGCTCTGTTGGCTCCTGTCCAGGATAAAATCTTTTAACTTTCAACTCACGTCTACATGGTACCTCACCCTAAGACCTATCCTGAGGAGGATCTGAGATGCAGAGAGGCCAGGTGGGAACAGTGGTAGAGAGAGGGAAGGAAGGAAGCAGAGGAGATTCAACCCTGCAAAAGACTCCTTCATCACAAGCTCCCAAGAGAAGGCAGTGGCCTCCAATCAAGCCACATGTCTCACTCCTCCAAAGGACTCGAAACAACAGAAGAAATAACCCAGGCCCTCTCTCTTATGTCTCTAGCCTATATCCTGCTGGAGTCTCCCCCTCAGATTCGGTGGATCAATTCCTGCTAGTCACTGACTGGTGGGACAGGAAAATACAAGAGGAAAGCTACAAGGCACAAAAAGTCTGCTTACTGCTCTGGTAGAGGATAATCCATTCCTGATCTTGAGAGTCAAAACTCAGAATGAAATTCCCCACAATTCACTCTTCCTTGTGGTGTTAAAGACTAATTAAGAAGTGAACATGATGGATGTTCACTAAACTTATTGTGGTAATCATTTCATGATGTATGTAAGTTAAGTCATTAGGCCGTACACCTTAAACTTATACAGTGCCATATGTCAATTATATCTCAATAACACTAGAAAGAAAAAAAGAATTAATTAAAGACTCTCCAAGGGTTAGCAAATGTTTTCTCTGAATTGTTTGGCTTTCAGGCCAAAAGGTCTCTGTTGCAACTACTTAGTTTTGCCACTTTTGCCCTAAACTATCCATAGACAATATGTTAGTGAGTGAGCATGGCTGTGTTCTAATAAGATTATATTTACAAAATTAGGAGGTTGACTGGATTTGGCCCACAGACCATAGTTTGCCAATCCCTGGCCCGTAATATCATTAATGCCTTCATAGACTTCAGGAACTGAGCTAAATCAGGTGTCATAGACTGGTGTGGGGATAACTAAAAACCAGGATTGTTTCTATGCAAAACTGTCTACTATATTGCAAATGATTATTTACAAATGAATTTTGGGAACACAATGAATCCACAGAGGCCATTCTGCATTCCTCATACATAATTCTCTTTAATTATATATACATGGTTAAAAAAAAAATTCTGTATATAAAATGCCATTCCTTACACTTCCTATAAAATTCTGTAGAGGCACTGCTCTAGCTTGAATATACAAATAGTTTTTTGTTTTATAATCCCCTCTTTGGCCTTATTCTGACTATATATATTAATAAAAACAGAAGAGTTGAAACAAATCTCAAAGATTTGATTCCAAATTGCTAAAGAAGTAGGAAGCATATTTTACATAGATTGTATGCTGCAGAGGGAAATGTTCTGCCTAGTTTTTCTAAATATTTATAGCTATGACAATATCCAATACAAGTCTCTTAATCCTTATCCTTAGTTCCAGGGTTTAGAGTTCAAGGGTGTCTCTATATCCAATGACTGCTAGAGTTTTCACTCTGGAGACGGTGAAACATCAGCGTCAAACCACATACTTTTGTTATTGATTCTTCCCTATAGACTTCCTTATAGACTGATAGTCTTTCCTTGGATTTGACAGGAACAAAACCAAGCCTTTCTAGCCTTAGCATCAACATCTTCTTTCGGCCTGGCTAAGGATTGATGTCAACTAGTCTGCCCCTTTTCATCATTGACTAGCCTTCCTCTTTTACGGAGCCAATTATAGATTCTTTATTTCTTAACCCAACCCACATTTATTGAATATTATGAGTCAAATCTGAGCTAGATACTGGGAACACAGGTTGAAAGTAAGACAGGTTCTGCTTTGGGAAGGCTCAAAGTCCAGTGAGGGTGCCATTTCAGGAAGAACGTGCAAATAAGGTTATCACTAAAAGCTGAAAAGAGAAGCTTAATTTCATAGAAATCAATAAGTACATCTATTTTTGAACTGTAGTTGACTTCAACAATTAATTAGAAAATTATCCTCAACACCATGTAGGATGTTTAGCTTCTCCTCATTAGTATTTGCTCTTCCATAGATATCTGTTGAATGCATGCATTTTTATATCCCTTTTCTCTTATGGTATCATCCTATCCCCTTCACCTAAGTATAAATTTTTGAAATCTTCTTTAATTCCACCTTGCTCCCATGTCCAATCAAATCCCACTGATTATTTTGCAGATTTTTCCACATGCAACTTTATTTTCCATTGACGTTAAGATCATCATCACCTTTCATATACTAAGCAGTTACTTGCTAGAGGCAGCTCATGCAGGGCCACAAAAGCCAATTGCTAAATTTTCAGGTATTTTGTGAGTCTGTTGATAGATTATATACATTTACAATTGGTACTGAAGCTGAAACAGTTTTCAGTTTGAAGAATATAATTTAGATGAGAAATAGTTTAACAGTAGATCACACATTAGAGATGACGACAATAAATGTATTGGGAAAAGAATTAGCATACTGGGATTCAACTCCATTTGGTAAATCGTGATTGAACTGCAACCATAGACTGACTACAGATAGAAGAGTTTTGCAAAAATCCGTGAAAGCACTCTGAAATATGAGATTCACAATAAAAGGTATTATATATTTTATTATTTGTAAATGGGTGTTGCACATCCTTCACATCAGTAAAATTTATAATAAATAAATGCACACACAATTTTATTTTGGAAGTTGTCTATTAAACATTTACCAGCACACCTCTGATTAGCAGCCACTCCCCACAGACATACATACAAATGCAATAACAATAAAACTTCAAAGATACCCTCCCAGATGGTAAAAACTTCATAGTTTATCATCCAAGGCTTTCCATATAGCCTTCCTTTCCAAACTTTCACAGTTTCTACATGTAGACCTTCAGCTCCTGTCCTCACTCTTCTAGTTACCATTCAGCAGAGCTCTCTTACAGGTTCCAATCTTTCATCTTTGTTCCCACTGAACTGACCTGTCTTCCTCCTACCAGTCAATTTCTACTCATCTTTCAAGAATCTGTTCAAGTCCTCCCTTCTCCCCAGAATTTATTCAGAACTGCTAATCAACACAGGGTTGGATTTCTAGCCATCACTCAGTGTCTATGCCCTGTTTCCAGGCATAGGGGTTGGATTATATAAAACACGCTTATCGTTCTCTGTTCTACTAATAGACTCACTTGATCTATCCCCATGGTCATGGTAACAGCAGAGTGGACCAGGATAGACTCTCACTCGTAAGCTCTGCCATGCTAATCCACCTTCTCTCTCTCTCTCCAAACTGTTGGTAGCTGTCACTGGAACTAAGAGGCCATAATTTTGCAACTTGGATGGGGTCATTTCAAACTACAGGTGAAATGTATAAACAGAGAGAGCAGAGGCACCAACAGGCAGAAAGAAACAGGGCACAGAGGGAACGCTGTGTTTCTTACAGAAGACTACAATCTTGTTTTTCAACTTCACTACTCTCAACTTCACTTTTTGTCCTTGAATTTCATGAAATAATGAGAGCATCTTTGCCAATAAACCAGCTTTTTACATGAGAAATTTTTAGTTGTTTTTTTTATTACTTTAACCAAAAGATGCATGAACAGAACAAACAGTAATGTCCTTGGTTCTCTATAATTCACTGGATTCCCCTCAGATACTAGCAGAGTAGAATTTTATTTGGTTAATTGCATAGGGGTTCGGGGGGGGGAACACTAGTTCACTACTGTTCATTTCTATTATATGCTTTCTGACCAGTTGGGTACCAGTTGGGGCCACCATGATGGCTTAAAAAATATGTGGGAAAGCCTAGTAAAAACACGTCAGGTACATTTATAAGATTGTAATAAAATGTAGCTCTGACCTGTTCCCAGAATCAGTGAATGGAGAAATAAAACACAGAAGAGAGACTGCATTTGTGACCTTTCATTCTCCCATATGCAAGAGTAGTTGATACTTTCAGTTTCATACTTTGGGTTTAAATGGCCAATTTGCTTCATGATACAGTAAGATTAAAAAATTTGCTCTGTTGTCATATATGTTTCTCATGTTTTCAGATTGGGCAAAATAAACCATTTTCATAGATTAAAAAATGTCTTGTATAATTTTAGATTAGCATTATTTCCTTGGTTCCAATCTAAAAATAAGTCAAAATTCTATAGTATGGTTCTGACTTTCTCTTCCACAGATATGCGTTTTGACACAAAATGCATTGTTCTTATTATACTGTTAAAATGAAAATCTTTGCATTAAAATTTCTTGATGTCATGCATATATGCATTATGCAATCTAATCCTAGTATGCAATGGTCCAACATGACTACAAAGTATAAGTATTTTTTGTTGTTCAACTTTGTCCAGCCACAGCAAAAACATAAAAATAAATTAAAAGCTATGGGAAAAAAAGCACTGCTCTGAAAGCATTCAAATGGAAATTAACACTAAAATATCACTTAAGATTTGATGTGAATGCCTGAAATATAAAATATTTCAATTGTCAGGTCTTACAGGTCAGATAATTTTGATACTGTATCTCCTTTAAATTTCAGTCACAAATAAAATCACATATTTGCTCTAGTTCTAAGAGGAAAAAAGATCGATCTTCTGAATTAACAGGACTAAGAAGTGTGTGTACTGGTGTAGACTGAAAAGGATGAAAATTTCAGTTACAGCACTAAAACTGTATGTGCTTTAAAGCTATGCTGCAATGATTTTTATTAAAAAGATAACATTTGTCTTGTTGTGCTTTCTTGGTAACTCACAATATTTTCTTTTTCCTTGGAATGAGATATCACAGTAAAGATTTCAATGATAAAATAAATGCCAAGTTTTTAATGAAAAACCAGCTCAGCTCAACTCAGCCAAAAAAATGGCTAATAGTTGCCTGTAAGGTTAAAAATAGAATATAAAATTAATCTTTTTATATCAACGATCAATGCAAGCTGAATAGTCAAAATTATTTCTCCTTATTAACCATTATCTTTAATGATTTATTGCATTCTTTATTGATAGTTTAAATTATTCCAGTGAGGTAATTAGCAGTCCTTGCAAACACAATGAAGCTGACTAAATGATTCAGGTGAGATGAGTCAGCAATGGACCAGGTGCAGAAACTGCAAACCTTGCAGTTGGGAAAATTATGGTTTATAAATTAACAACTTGCTGTCATTTCCTTATCTTTCCCTTATTGCCAGTGGGAGTCAGCAGGCTGTCCACTCCAGGCAATAGCTAGTTTTTCTTTCTTCTGGGATTGGAACCTTTTGTCTACCTGTGGTGACGTTTCTTAGGAGAACGTTAGAGCCAAGGCCAAACATAGGAAGAAATTCTGTTAGCTGTGATGTCATGCTGTGGAAAGGTGGGTACATGGGCAGAGCTGACAAACCCTGAGCTACATTATCAAGGGAGTGTTTCTTTCCACCGACTCCCCCCAAACCCCATCCTTATGACTTCACACACACAAACATACACACACACAAAGTGTTCATATTTATCTCCAGGAAATATACAAAAGAAAACTAAGCTCTCTATCTAAGAAACCGCCTCAGCATTTTCTAAAGTTGACAGAAATAATTTGATGGTGATAAATAAGAAGCAAAAGAAGAAAAAAAATAAACCCTTTATATTACCAGTGTGGAAGGTCAGCTGTTTTAGTAATGTAAAAATACATTTATGTGTAAACCAAGCTTTAAAGTATGAGATTATAATTAATTTTCAACATTGTTCTAACTTTTAATGTAGAATACTTTTGCAAATTGATATTTATTTTTCAACTTAGATGGGATACTCTCTAAACTTTCACATGCATTATCTTATAAAGCCAGCAAGAACTTATCCCATGACTAAAACCACACACTTTCTAAGGACATAAGAATAACCATTGACTAATCTAATATTCTCTTCACTAGATCTTCTCTGCACATTTTAGGCCTTCCTACCTCAACGTTTTGCTCATACCATTCCACTCACACTCTCCCATTTCCTCCAATAAAATTCTGCCCATCATTCAAGATTTGATTTAAATCCCAATTCTTCTACAATATCTCCACTGATCGTCATTGTCTGGAGTTATTCCAGAGTTACTATTTCTTTGCTTGAATATCTGTGCTAATTATCTCCCAAGTATTAGAGATACTGGTACCCTTAGGCGACACCAGCCTGGTGTAGAATAAGATAGGAAGTTAGCGGGCACAGATATTCAAGTAAATAAATACATTATAGATGATTTTCATATCTTGCTTGTGCTATCCCAGCTCTAACTCAACTCTTAAAGAACCATGAAAAACTCTTATTTTATGAGCCTCAGTTTTTCTCACATGTAAAATGAGGGGCAGAAGTACAAGATCTACAAGATCTCCCCCAGTTAAAAATATGTTGTTACTGAATTATTAATACATTCACACATTCATTCTTTCAGCACTTACTTAACTCTTGTTACATGCCAATCAGGTTAATCAGCTCTATAGACACAAATATGTTATGACACTACCCTGGAGGAACTACCTTTCAGGAAGGACCACAGTGAGGTAGGGGCATATGAAATTATGTACTATAGGATATATCCACACATTGAAGTATTTTAAAAGTAAGAGGTGTGTAATCAATAATGCAGTGTCTAACTCATCCTGTGAATTTCAGGAAAGATTCTCAGAGAATATAGTGCTCTAGCTGAGACTGTACAGATGAAAAGCAGGTGTTCCCTTCAGACAAAGTAGAGAAGGACCTTCCAAGTAGAGGGACCAGTAAGGACAGAGGCACAGAGTAGAGGTATGAGGTAAAACTGTGATAAATTTGGAGTTATATTAGGGCAATCACAGTTGAAAATGGACAATTTCACATATTTCAACCTAATATAATCTTATCAGTTATTTATTTTAAACTTTTGGTATTTGCTGTTCTGTGTTGCATGTATGTCTTAATTCTGTAACTACTTTGAAAGATTGCGGCATGAAAGGTCCATTTCTTACATAAGAAAGTCATTTAATTGGACATAGTAGCTTCTCAATAAATATGTAATTAATATGACATGATAATTCATTTAGACTTTAAAAAATAATTTATCTGAATGACATCATAGAGACTAAATAGTAAGGTTAAATAAATCTTGCTTGAAAATATAGCATCCTCATTTACTTAACTACCATATATTTTGATGATTTTTGCCTAGTAACTAAATAACAGAAAAAGTAGTTACTTGCATTACACTGCACAGCATAGCATTACACTGCATTTATCCCAGGAAATCTGCTTTTTTAATCATTTAACTTCTAGATTGTACAATTCTGACTACCACAGAGAATATACTTACACTATGTATGGGGCAACTGGGAACTGGTAAATAATGAAAAATAGTAATTTACGTAAAAGACCCAATGATAGCCTTCTAGTGGCATATCATATCTCTAAAAGTGAGCAAAGTGTTATATTCAAAGAGTACTTGAGTATTCATAAAATGAGGGCACATTATTTTCTAAGCCTTCTACGCTTTTATAGAAAGTCGTATAATTATCTAATGATAGGCTGACACGTTCATGAAAAATAGGTGCAAATCACTGTGAGTGTCCAATCAGTGCCATGCCCTTCAGCAATAAAGATGGAGAAATTCAATGAGGGGAGGTCAGGAAAATGCAAAGAAACACATTAGCTATGTTTTGCAGGAAAATATTAAGATAATCACTTTAAAATTCATGCTTGAAATGCATTTAAATAATTCTGTGGTTCAATATTATTGAACTGATTGTAATTTTTGACACAGCAGTTTGGGAACAGATTGATTCCAGAGTCATCCTTCTATCTTAGGAAGGCATGTCAAAGACATTTTTAAAAATGCGTGCTGAATGCCCACCATATGCAAAATTTGTGCCAGGAACAGTTTAAAATGCAAAGGTGACTAAGACATAATCGCCTTGTAGGGCAGAGAGATACATATTAGCTATAAATGCCTTCTTAGCCTCATGTCTATTTCTGGGGAAGACTGTCTTCACATTAAAAGATATAATGGGGGGCTTCCCTGGTGGTGCAGTGGTTGAGAGTCCGCCTGCCGATGCAGGGGACACGGGTTCGTGCCCTGGTCCGGGAAGACCCCACGTGCCGCGGAGCGGCTGGGCCCGTGAGCCGTGGCCACTGAGCCTGCGCGTCTGGAGCCTGTGCTCTGCAACGGGAGAGGCCACAACAGTGAGAGGCCCGCGTACCGCAAAAAAAAAAAAAAAGATATAATGGGTATAGTAGGGAAGTAAAAGTTGTAAAATATCACATATAAGAACCTGCCAGTTCCTTATCTTATTCTACACCAACTTGATTTTGCTTTCAGATACCAGTACCATAAAATTGCATATAGGCTATTGGGCAGTTAAACTAATACTGCATTAGGTAAATGGCTTCTTAACTTTTGTGACTAGTCTGCCAATGTTGGAATATTCTACGGTGCTGCCTCAGCATTTAAAATTACCAGAAGAGTATAAAACAAAGTGCCCATTAAATGCAAGAATACAAATCAGCACATGAATCTAATTTCTCAGGATATTATTTCTAATTCATTCAAATGAATTTTGATGAACTGCAAATTAGAGTCTAAATTAATGGGATTAATGTACAAAGGGAGATAATATCTTTAACAGCAAATATTCTTTTTTTTAAACTTTAAGTTATTTAAGTTTTCTATAATTTATTTGTTCATTATAATAAAATTTTTACTTTACTGAAAATAAGAGAATCAATGGATTATTTTTAAACCCTATTGATCCACTTTTATTTTTCCAATCCTTCTTGTCTTTTTCATCTTTTATATCCACTTCAATTAACTTATTTTTATAGTTTTTAACAGTGTTATGATGCTCACTAGTTCAATGCTTCTGGTTATTAAAACCTGAGGCCCATTTAAAAAGTACATGCATAGAACATTTTCCTGAAATCATTAAACAAAATCTTGATTATATGAGCTAATCTTTACATTAAGCCTTTATCATTATGAAATACTCTTACAAATTCATAGTGAAGTTGCATCATCCTCTGCATAATGCTGAATATGGCAACAGAAATAAAAGGTGTTATACATGGTCAGATTGGTAAAATGAGATAAAACTTGAAACTTCTCTGGATGTTTGCCATGATGTAGATATCAATGGGATGGATAATTATATAAAACATAAATCTATCAAAATAAAAAATTTTTTAAAACAGATAATACTAAATATTTACATAAAACAAAGGTCCTGTGATATTTCTAGAGACACCTAATCCACAAAATAATCCTAGTTAACAGATTACAAAACTAAGGCTCAGAGGGGTAAAAGAGCATGCCCATGGAGCAAATTACAGCGGAGGCCAGCTTTCATCTTGCATCCATGGGATTGAAAAAGCCTGTGATTTTTTTTTTTTTTTTACTTTCTATGTTATATTGTCTCATTTTTAGACTAATTTAAATAATTATAGAGACCAAGGCGGGAAGAAAGGTGAATTGAAAATTCTAATGGGAGTTTGACATTTAGTCTGCAGGACTAGGGACATAACCACATATTAAAGGTAAATTGTCAATGGGGAAAAAATGTACCTGAATCTACTGAGATTAGACTAAGGCAATAATGCAGTCTCAGAGTACAACAATGTAGCATGCAATAAGGGACACATTCTAGAATGTCTCATTTTCCAAACCTATCTCTCCAAACAATCCCCACTCTTCATTTTAGAAGGGCATCTCCAAATCAATGGAATCTGGTAGACTGAAAGAAACCTCAAGCACAACCGGAGTTAACAACCAGGACATATTTTCTATATGAATATCTGACCAGTTTAATTTCCTTTTAAAAACTGAATCAGAGTGACAGACAACACATTTGGTAAAGCTTCAAACCGCCTGTTTGGCTGAAATCATTACTGGAGCAGGTGGCTTTTATTCTGTTGGAAGTTTCCCAGCTGTACAGCTGCTAAATGGGAAGTAAAGAAAGCAGCCACTCCCAGAAGGATGTGTGCCCAGAAAATCTGGCCCTTGGTAGAGCCAATCCCATGAAATGTGAAGGCTTCTTTCTGAATAGCTAGACACAGACCAAAATACACCTTTTAATTTTATTTCATTTTGAGAGACACACCATACATAATATCATATACATACATATATTCAGACTTATTTAAATGTATTTTTTTAAAATGGCTTTTCAAACATACTGACTTGACTAACAAAAAGAAGCCTGTAAAATATTTACCTTAAATATTTACTTAATACAGCTTCTTTGAACTGGAAATGTATGGAAGCTGAGATCATGCTTCATGTTGTGGCCTTTCTTCCTTCTCACCAACATCAGACTCTTATATAAGATCAAATTAAAAATTAAGGATATGGGGTTTTTTAAAGAAATTGGGGCAGGGATATTTTGAATATTCAACAGAGATCAATAGTTCTTAGGTATTTAGTATTAAAAAATTATCCTGGATACTTGCTTAAAATGCATATTGCCGATTCATCCTGTTCCTTGAGACTTAGATTCTGAAGGTGTGGTTTGGGCACAGTAATCTTAATTTTTAATCATTTCTCCAACCCCATTTTCAGGAAGACCATACGGAGAGCATACTTGAGAAATACCAGCCTTAGAAGGCAACTCAAAAACTCCAGTCCTAGCATAGAAATATAGTCATTTTAGAGGAGTTGGTTTTATTTCCTTTTTAACAAATACCAATTTATTTATAATGATATTTCATATTAAACTCTATTAAACAGATAAAGTTTTCAATTCCAAACAGCAGGGTTTCAAAGCTATGTGCACTGTAGCTTTTATTTTTATTGTCATAGTAAATGACCACCTAATATTTTTTATATTGTGAGATGGGTTTTGTGGCAGAAGGCAGAAGCAGAAAGTGCTAGAAGTAAGTTGCTTATAATACACGGAGTTCCATTTGTCTGTCACATACCACACTATTGTTGTAACATTAATGCCCATGTAGTATTTGTTTCCTTTTTTTAAAATTTTCACAGTAATATATGTTCTCATGCTCAATTCATTTTATTATTACTCTACTTATGACATGTGTTTACAGATATCACCGTTAATTAACTTTTTTATTCTTCCGTTTTCTCATTTCTACCAAGAACATGCTAGTATTACCATTAAGGTGAGGATTAAATGAGATAGTATATGTGAAACACATATCTGTGTTCAATACTTGATAGCTATTGTTAATAATATTTATTAGTAGTATGTTAGAAGGTCAATATAGCTCTGTAAGCTGACAAAGTATGATTTAAGCTTTTCTATGATAGGGCATTACTGAAACCACACATTTATGTTATGTTAACTTAGAAGACCTTTACAGTATCTGTCTATATGGTACTGGAACAAAAACAGAATTACAGATCAATGGAACGGGATAGAAAGCCCAGAGATAAACCCACGCACATATGGTCACCTTATCTTTAATAAAGGAGGCAAGAATATACAATGGAGAAAAGACAGCCTCTTCAATAAGTGGTGCTGGGAAAACTGGAGAGCTACATGTAAGAGAATGAAATTAGAACACGTCCTAACACCATACACAAAAGTAAACTCAAAATGGATTAAAGACCTAAATGTAAGGCCAGACACTATAAAACTCTTAGAGGAAAACTTAGGCAGAACACTCTATGACATAAATCACAGCAAGATCCTTTTTGACCCACCTCCTAGAGAAATGGAAATAAAAACAAAAATAAACAAATGGGACCTAATGAAACTTAAAAGCTTTTGCACAGCAATGGAAACCATAAAAAAGATGAAAAGACAACCCTCAGAATGGGAGAAAATATTTACAAACGAAGCAACTGACAAAGGATTAATCTCCAAAA
Organism: Orcinus orca; assembly: GCF_937001465.1. NCBI lineage: Eukaryota > Metazoa > Chordata > Mammalia > Artiodactyla > Delphinidae > Orcinus > Orcinus orca. Next base: position 118,420,373 of record NC_064563.1, read on the forward strand.
TACACAAGCAGCTCATGCAGCTGCATATCAAAAAAACAAACAACCCAATCCAAAAATGGGCAGAAGACTGAAACAGACATTTCTCCAAAGAAGATATACAGATTGCCAACAAACACATGAAAGAATGCTGAACATCATTAATCATTAGAGAAATGCAAATCAAAACTACAATGAGGTATCACCTCACACCGGTCAGAATGGCCATCATCAAAAATCTACAAACAATAAATGCTGGAGAGGGTGTGGAGAAAACGGAGCCCTCTTGCACTGCTGGTGGGAATGTAAATTGATACAGCCACTATGGAGAACAGTATGGAGGTTCCTTAAAAAACTAAAACTAGAACGACCATATGACCCAGCAAGCCCATACTGGGCATATACCCTGAGAAAACCATAATTCAGAGTCATGTACCACAATGTTCACTGCAGCACTATTTACAATGGCCAGGACATGGAAGCAACCTAAGTGTTCATCAACAGATGAATGGATAAAGAAGATATGGTACATACACACAATGGAATATTACTCAGCCACAAAAAGAAACGAAATTGAGTTATTTGTAGTGAGGTGGATGGACATAGAGTCTGTCATACAGAGTGAAGTAAGTCAGAAAGAGAAAATCAAATACCATATACTAACACATATATATAGAATCTAAAAAAAAAATGGTTCTGATGAACCTAGGGGCAGGACAGGAATAAAGACGCAGACGTAGAAAATGGACTTGAGGACACAGGGAGGGGGAAGGGTAAGCTGGGACGAAGTGAGAGAGTGGCATTGACATATGCACAATACCAAATGTAAAATAGATAGCTAGTGGGAAGCAGCCTCATAGCACAGGGAGATCAGCTCTTTGTGACCACCTAGAGGGGTGGGATAGGGTGAGTGAGAGGGAGTCACAAGAGGGAGGGGATATGGGGATATATGTATGCATATATCTGATTCACTTTGTTATACAGCAGAAACTAACACAACATTGTAAAGCAATTATTTTACTCTTATAAAGATGTTAAAAAATAAATAAATAAATAATTAAATGAAAACAACATTTATTATTTACTAGCTCTTGGAAAATGTAGGTTGGGCCTTTCCCTTCTAAATCTCGTAACACCTAGTAAAACAATAATTTCCATAAATGTATCGGTCATATGAATGTATGAATCAGAATACTTTTCTTCATGGCTCTTAAAGAGATTTCACATCAAACAATACTCTGAATTGTGACTCTCCAAGAAAAACAAGAAAATGAGAAATATACATGGAAATGAGTAAGTTGTAACATTTTGAAGAATTAAGTCAATTCTAAAGTATCTTTGGTAAGCTGAGCCATGATTAATAAAAAATTACCTTATAGTTCAAAAGGTTACTATTTATATCTGCAATAAAAATGTACACTTGTTTTGGGATACGGATGTAGCTGATAAGTTGGAAAGTTATTGTGCTATGTAAGAATATAGTCCAAAAAATGAGAAGCACCACCTGCTTTTTAATACTATAAAAAGTATGTAGTATTGAAAATGTGCTTACCCTGCCGTAAAAACATTCGGAAGCTTTGATTTTGCTCGGTATGTAATGAATTTGTCCTTTAGCATTGAATGTCCTTCACATCATTTTAATTGCACCTAAATATTGCTATTTTTTTCTTCTTCTGTTGAGTTCCAATGATAAAGTACTGCTCAAGTACTATACCCGTTCCATGCTAGACCAAGCTGGCATCTCTTCAGAGACACTAGAAGTCCCAAAAAGGCTGCTGGGACTTTTTCATATACTTCTCCACAAGTAAGAAAATCATATAATAATGTTAGTTTTAGTGGGTTACTAACATTGTTCAAGGTAAGATTTAAAAAAAAAACTTGAGGTAATAAAAGGGTTTGTTAGTTCGGTTTGTACATTTATTTATTCTTTCTTTTATCTTTTCTGCTGTCCCCAAAACACTTCAGGCAAATAATAAAGTCATCTACTTAATAAAAATATTAAAACTAAAAAAAAAGTTTTAAACATGTTAAATGAGAAAATTATAAATATATTAACAATAAAGGCAATTAATGTATTTGTCATGATTATGCATTAAATTTAACCAAGTTTCCAGGGAAAAATGCATTGAATATGTATTATCTCTCAATAAAACATAATGCTAGTAAATTCATGTGATAATCTACCTGTTGTTGGTACCATTTTCTGAGTATGAAAATGTTATGATAGTGTAATTCGAAAACAGAAGGAAATATCATGGCATATTATGGCATTCTTTAGCTTGTTAACGAATTTACTAATATTTGAAGGTTTACAATATACTGAATCCATAAACTAGAAAGGCACGAGTTAATGAGGTCTTTGAGGATTGGTCAAATAAGCGTTCTATTCTGTCATTAAATGGTCTTGGTGTATAATTAATGACCTGGGCAATGCAATAGGGAGCTTGATGCATTTATTATGTATGTTTTCTTGAAGTTCCTAGAAATCTTAAAACTATACCCCACAGCATTTTCCACTGAGCATATAACCTAGGAAGAAAAGGGTATCTCTAAGCAGATTACTCCTTCTCTCTATGGTGTATTATTTTATCATTTCCTTTCTTATGATCTCTCTAGTTTTTTTTTTGTTAATCAATCGATTGATTCAACATGAATATATAATAACAAAGAAGAAAGCAAAATGTTTTTGGCAAATCTTATAACTTACAAAAAATAAATCAAGAAAATGTGGTTACCCTGAACCAAAAATATTGGGAAGCTTTGATTTTGCTTGGTATGTAATGAATTTGTCCTTTAGCATTGAATGTCCTTCACATCATTTTAATTGCACCTAAATATTGCTATTTTTTTCTTCTTCTGTTGAGTTCCAGTGATAAATCCAACGCCCAGTGAAAGAAAGGAAAGATGTCAGAAAAACAGAACCCAGACGTTCCAGCTGCTTGAAATTATCTTACACTCAACATGCACATAATGAACTTATTATGTTTGCTCACCTCCTGACCAAAACTGCCCATCCTCTGTACTCTATGTCTTGACAAACGACATCAAAGTGTAACTTTTACCCCAAATAGAACCTTGTAGTCATTGTTATATGTTCTCTTACTTTCCAAATATGTCTTAAAGTCCTGTTTTTCTTCCCCTAAAAGAACACATTAGGATCTACCTTCTCCTCTCAATCACTCTTGCCATTTCCTTATTATATTCTGCCTGGGCTATTTCGGAGGACTCTTAATAGTTTACTACCTCCAGTTTTGGCCATTCTCTGCTCCACATAGCTACCAGATTTATCTTTCTACAATACAGACATGATTATGTCACCATTGATGGTTAGAGAATAGTATCCACACGCACTCCTTAGAATAAAATTCATTCAGTATGACTACCTGCCCAGGCTTAACTCCTGCCTCTCCCTTTGTTTCAGTAATTTTCAAAGCCATAACTTTGCTTTCCCACATCTCTCTGGGAAAGTTGAGCATCTGCTCTTCTGTTCTTCCATAACACTCTGTGTTTCTCTAGTTCAGCACATAAAACATCTGATACTAATTACAATAAGGGCAAACATATGCCCTGAATATCACTGGATGGCCCTCATGTTAAATATTCTCTTCTGTTTTCAGCCCATGGGTGGGGGCATCAGTCTTTATTTTTATTTAGAAAATATGGTCACCACACTTTGGGGCTGTCCCACCAGACAGGCAGCTCCCTGCAGGCAGGGGTGGGGCCTTAGTAATCATGAACACTCAAAGGTTCATTGTTTAATTAAACTAAATTGGAAAAGGAATTCTCTATTTATACAAGTTGACTATGAAAGGAGCCATATGTAACAGATTACGTGTGATCTCAACACTGTCTGGAAATCTATTCTCTTTCAACACAATTCATTGTTTCTCTACAGAACGATGTAAGCCAGTGTTCCCATTTTATCTTCAAACATTAATGTGAAAAAATGATCTTGCATCTTGAACTGTACCCTACGAAAATCATATACGTGATTATCTACCTCCTTTACCCACCCATATGACTGCATCTGGGCCCATTATCTACCTTCTCTCATGACAACAGATGATGTCTGTGTGTCCAGATTAGAGCAACTTCTCCATTTTTGCCTAGCACCCATCTCCTTTTGCCTACTCAAGCACATTGCTTCAGCAATTTCCCTCTCTCCTTCATGTATCAGCAATTTTTCCCTCTTTACTAGATGATTTCCATAACACACAGACATGCATTTATTTATCCCACCTTAAAAACAAACAAAAAAACCCCTCTCTATTGTCCCCACTTTCCTCTCCTGATACTCTCCGTCTCTCTGTTGCCTGGACTGAAGAACTGTGGTGTAACCTCCTTACTGTCTCTTGATTTCTCTTCTCCCATTCTCTCTTGAACCTCTTGCAGTAAAGACATCACCCCCACTATCCAGCAAAATTACTCTTATAATGGTTACCAATGACCTCCATGTTGGTCAGTTCCTGTGGCTCATTTCCTTTCATGCTTCAGTAATGTCTGACACAGTTGAATGTTCTCTCCAACTTTAAACATTTATTTCACTTCACCTATGCCATAACATATTCATTCCACTTTCTGCCTACTATCTAACAGGTTTTTTCTCAGTCTTCTTTGCTAGGTCCTCTTCATCTTCTCAACCTTTAAAAATAAAGTGACCCAAAGCCTAGTCTTAGGATTTCTTCCACCTCCACGGACTCTATGTATAGTCCCACCAAATCTGATGACTTTACTACATGTATGCTCCTATCCAAATTTATATGACCAAGCCAGACTTCTTGCTTGGACTCACTCCTCCAACTGCCTACTTGACGTCTACAGTTTTAGATGTCAAATAGACAAGGCAAGTTTGACTCGCTCATGAAGTCTTCACTTCTCACAGTCTTTCCATCTCATTAAATGGCAATTCCCTTCTATCAGTTAAGCTGATAATAGTTGATTCTTCCTTGGCTCTTGCCCTTTTCTCATAACCTCACATAACGTGATCTAATCCTGATGGTTTTAATTTCAAAACGTACCAGACTCTAATCACCTTGCAGCACCTCCACTGCCTCCACCTGGATAGCTCTCACCTGGATCATAGTAACTTATCTCCCTGTTTCAGTCCTGATTTGTAAAATTCTCAACTAAACGCCAAGAGTGATCTTTTTTAAAACATAAAATAGACCATGTCTCTTCTTTCTTCAAAACTTTCAATGGACTCACTTAACATAGAAGCCAAAGTCCTCAAGGGACTCCATGACCTGGCCTCTGCTCACCACTCTTGACTCAACTCACCCTGCTCACCCTACCTTATTCGTGCTCAACTCCATTCACAGTAACCTTCTGGCACTTTCTGACTTGGGACCCTCTTCCTAGAACATATTCTACCCCCACCCCTCATTTCCACAAACTAGTTTGTTTTCATGTTTATTTTTGTTTTTAATTTCCATTAGGGCTTCATTCAAAATTCACCTTCTCAGGCAAACCTTCCCAGGCCACTTTATCGAAGATTGGAACCTCTCAGATGCCCCCACCCAACCCAAACACGCACATTTTTTCCGGTTCATGCTTTTTCTCTTTGTTATGCAACTTGATTATCCAAATAATATATTTTATTTTCTTGTTTGTTGTTTATATCCACTTGTAGAAAGAAAGCTCCATTTTTGGTCTCTTTTGTTCCTTTCTGGATTCCCAGGGCCTAGAAAAGTGTTGGGCTCAAAAGTTGTGCTTCATAATTTTTTTTTTTTTTTAATGACTGAATAGAGTTCCAAGAATCCACTGCAGTTACTCATCCCCAGAAGGCCAAGAGGCATTAGTTACAGTGGGAGAGGAACACACTTCACTAGCGCAGTGTCCCAGGGCAGAGGCTAATGCTAAGTATAAAACAAAGTGTGGGGCTAGGCCAGGACTGAGCTAAGAGCCCCTAGGAAATGGATTAGGAAAGCATTTCTGGGATACGGTCCAGGCAGGAGGAGACTTTCAAGCCCTTTTCAAAGACTTTCACATCTTTTACTTAGAGAATCCTGGACTTGGCTGCTCAAACATCACTCAGGGCTTGGGTATTCCAGGAACAAATACTTCTGGTTTGTGATTCCATTCTCACCAGTCACTGGGAGGAGGAAAACTGCGAGATTAAGTCGTGAAGCTGCAGTGCTCAAACAAGGTTCTTCTCTACAGCCTGATTCAGTAGATCTTGGGGATAAAGGGGTCTCTGGAGGGGTCACTTTTAGCAAACAGCCCTGCATAAAGCAAATGTCATGTGTCGTGTGTCTTCATAACACATGTGTCATAACCACAATTTAAGCTACACTGGTTTAAAGCTCAGCAGCTCAGTTCCTTCTGTACTTGAACTTGTCCTCTCTTGGTTTTCCAAAGGCAGTTCCCAGGAAGCCCTCTTAGGTGTCAATCTCCAGGTAGAAGCTTGCTGTGACTGGTGTGGCCATTTCTTCCTTTTGTCAGGGATGTGGATTAAAGGGCCTATAACTGTCTTTGGCTTGCTGGGCTCCTTTAGTCATACTGCCTGCACATACTGCCTGCAAAATCCTTTTAGAACTTCCTGAAACTTAACCAGTGAGGATTCCATGTGAGTTAATAACTCTCCTCTTCTAAATCAGAAACATCACTGGAAGGTATGAAGCTATTGGTCAACCACATATTAATATAAATTTAGGGTTTTTTTCCTAATAGCCAGCCAAAATCGACAATACTAAAGTGAGGAGGATAAATGTAATTTGAACATTCAAACTTGATATATCAGGGATGAAAACATTAAAGGATGTGCAACTCAGTATCTTTTTCTTTTTTCCTCCTTATAAAGTATCTTGTAAGCCTTGCTGTATCAATGCATAAAGGCCTTCTTCATTCTTTTTATGGCTCAAAGTAAGATATACCCTACCTTTTTTAGTGATGTTCCTATTGACTTGATTCTCTTTAGAAGTTGATGCCTACCTTTTGCCATAATATATAAATTTACACAGATAGTGCTATTTTACACACATACATATATTTACCTGAAATATACATTTACAAAAGTAAATGCTGGATCTAAAACTACTTTAATTCATATTGTTAAATTGTCCTTAATAAAGGTTTTATTAATTTGTAACCACACCATTGCACTAGCAATGCATGAGAGGGCCTCTGGGATGACTTTGGATAAGCATGCAAGTAGCCTGTGGGCACTTTTTTCCTGTGGAGACAGGGATGAATGGGCATCAGGAGTTAGGAGAACCCTAAAAGTGGTGCTAAACTAGTTTTATTTTTGCTCTGTGGTTATGAGAAACTACAAATTACTTAACATTTTATTATAGTGTATGTAACACAGTCATCTCTCAGTCAGCCCCTGCCAGAACTATTACAGACCAAGAAAATGAGCTATAGACTTTTCTAATACACTTCTAAATGAAATTTAAAGACTAATAATTAGAATAAGAATTTTAGAAATGGAAGCCTTATAATAAGGGTGGGTAATTTAAATATTAATACATACACTAAAAACTTGGGTATATAGAAACAGATCCCACAGACAGATATATTAATCCATTTATCTGTCATGTTTCAAGAATTTTTGAAGACTGCTGCATTCAATGTTAATTCAAAACCAACTTTGGTAGACTAGTGGGACCTCATGTCTAACATCTTCAGGCAGTTACCTTTCTAGCAGAGCATGTAAATTAGTTATTGCATCAATTTACTGATCCCTTAGAAGATAACCCAATTAAGGACACAAAGGTTAGCATGTATAAATTTAACTACATAAGGAGTAGTTTCTGGTTAACATGTATTTTTATTCTGCTATTCTAAATATGAACATCTCTGGACTTCAATTCAAATCTTCATATTGAAAAACTATGTGAGCAGAATTAGCGTATGTGTATGTGGGCAGCAAGGGCGGGTACATATATGTTACATATTATTCACTTTGGTCCTTTCCTTGGCCTGATAATTGGAAATACTAGCTAGAGACACACTGCAGTTCGGCTCTATAGCTTCATCAGAATCAACAGAGCTGCCAGAACATTTTTAATGCTATTTGAAACCGTTAATGACAAAGAGTCATTTGCTTACCCATGGTGCAGTCCTTCTCCAGTGAAAATTACTGGTCATGAATCTGGTGAACATTTACAGGAATCTCCAAATGAAACAGCTAAATCCTTGATGACAGGGAGCCTCATAAAGGCGGCTCATTTATTCTCGCAGGGCATTCATCCCTGCCACTGGGATCAATAGAAAATCTCATCTGCTATATCCTTAAATGCCAGAGTACAAATGCTCTCTTCGCAATTTTGCAGAGAAAAGGTTCTACTTCCACTTTAAGGAACTGACACCAAATCACTAAAAAAACACAGTCTTATCTTGCATTTCCTTTAGACTTAAAGCCTAAGCTTGTAGAAAAAAAATAATGCTTTTTTCTCTCATAAAAAATAAAAGTAAGACTCAGACATTTCGAAGATTTGTAATTGACTACCATAATAAATAAGAGTTTATGATTTGGCCACATAAATATTAACAGCTTCAGAGTCGCAAACAGAAGATATGAATTAGCAACTTGTTGCAGTATAGCTGCTCTGTAATCTTTAACAGTTTACTCCACAAAAGTGATTTTAATCTCAGTAAAGGACTTAAAATTTTATATAAATTCAAGATGCTTGCACAAACAATTCTTCTAAAGTACATCTAAAAAGACAGAAAAGGAGAAATCAATGTAGCCTAAATAGAAGTTAAAACCCTGATAGCACTTGGGAAAACAAACAAACAAAAATAAATTTATGATAATAGATTTTTTTAGCCCAGGACCTGATAGGATATTCTAAACTATAACAGAAGAGATTTTACTCCTTCTCTAGGTGTCCTCCTTTATAAACGCCATGACTTGCTTACTAGCAATTTGCTGTTTAATTAATACAGAGGGTCTGTCAATTCTAAAATCTTAACAACCTAATAAAATGCCTTTTGGCAAGAGTATAGATTCTATTATGGTTGGTAAATTAGAAGACTAGCGTTTCTATAAAGGGGATGTGCTTTCCTTTCAACTTAGAGAAGCTTCATAAGGATATAAAATCTTTTTATTATTTCCTTCATTGAAAACGCAAAACTACAATCAACACACACACACACACACACAACTCATTTTAGAATGAACATGCTCAAAACACAGAGGTGTATTTATTCTAAGGACAAGTCAGTTACTACCTAACAGATCTGTTTATTGCATTATAAGGACTGGAATGTTCCTCAAGGAACTTCAGGGAAGGTTTTGGGGTTTTTTTCATCCCCTCCCCTCCACCATTCAATTGCTAAGATACATTTATAAATTCATAATTCATTGACAAATCTGTTAAAGGAAGATAAATTTGGGAACAAAGGCATAACTTTCCAGCATAATCAAAACTAAAGATTTATATTACTATAAATTTAACTTATAGTAACATGTAATGTGTCTGAATGTAACTCTATAATCCTGTCAGTGACTAGGTATGTATTAATAGAATAGTTTTTTTTTTAATCAAAACTTTAGAAGAACATGATCATTTTTACACTTTTTCTGTGCAAAGACCTATTTTTTAAAATAGTCCTAAAGATTAGGAATCATGTCAAAAAGAAGCATGAGCATCACTTTTGCAAAAATGCTTTTCTTTCTTAAACTGTGAACATAGTTTGGTTCAGGCCATGGCCTAGGAGGCAACAGGCCAGCAGGAGGCCAGTAGGATTAACTCTAATTACCTCATGTTTCACCTTAATTAACTCCTGATACAAAAAGTAAACGCTGCAGGAAGGATAGAAGGACCCTAGGCCAGAAAGCAAGATATCTAAACTCTCATTGTTTGCACATGATAATCTTTCTTTTGAATTTCCCTTAATTCCTCCAAAAGATCAATTGATGGACACACATTACAGTGTGATTAGCTGTGCTACGGAAATAGAATGCTCTTTTTCATATTTGTTCTTGGCATGGAAACCACATTTTCAACAAGGCGATACATCAGTGAACTGTCATAGTACTTTTATTATATTTGTTTAATAAAGCCATAATAAATAGTTTAAAAAAAGCTCTTCTAGAAGGTCCAGGACAAACTATTCTGTGGTTGATGTAGTAATTATTTCAGGAAATATTTGACCAACCGATTAATAACTTTTTCTTTAATCCACCAAAAAACCAATTTTCCAGATGCCCCTGTACCATATCTTCCTTGAGAGCAGAAGGCAATATGAATGCTCCCTGCTCCCACATCACTTAGGAGCGGTGAATACCTACAAACATAAAAGGAGTGACAGCTATTAAAACCAATAAAGCCTTTTTTCCTCTTCCTCCTCATAAAAGAGACTCATTACTGAGTAGTTATCACATTGCAACCTAAACTTTAAATAAAGTTCAAATATTTGCTAAGTTTAAAATGTAAACTTTGAGAAAGTCATGCACTGTGCATTTTCATCAGCAATCCCAAGATGCTGAAAAGAAGCATGAATAATCCAAATAACAAAAACAATTACAAATGATTTTAGAAATGGGAAAGCATGGAGGGGGGACAAAGAGTGACATTTGAAGCCTCGAATTAAAAAATGTGTAAAAAACAAGTGAACCGCTTACACTCATACTATTACTTTTTTTTTTTTTTTTTTTTTTGTGGTACGCGGGCCTCTCACCTTTGCGGCCTCTCCCGTTGCGGAGCACAGGCTCCGGACGCACAGGCTCAGCGGCCATGGCTCACGGGCTCTGCCGCTCCGCGGCATGTGGGATCTTCCTGGACCAGGGCACAAACCCGCGTCCCCTGCATCGGCAGGCTGACTCCCAACCACTGCGCCACCAGGGAAGCCCCATACTATTACTTTTTAACTTACACATAAATATATTCTAAAATCCTGGAAAATAAATAATATAAGACCTAGCATAGGATGATTATTACTATTCATAACTGTTATCTAGTTAGCTTTATCAAACATGAAAAAATGATATAAGGCCATGTTGAAAACAAATTTTAAGTTATTGCCTCAAACCTCTCCTATAGGAACCAAGAAAAATAACTGCTTCATTAATTTCTGACTTAGTCATTTTAACTTTAATTTTTGTTTGCAAAATAAAAATTAGTACATAGAATAACAAGTATGGAGGCCTCTAATTTTCGCCATTCAGCAAACATCTTTGTGAAAGGCCAGACAGCAAATATTTTCAGCTTTGGGTCGAGCTGGATTTGGCCCAAGGGGACTTTTGGCTAACCTTTGCACCATTAAATTGTATTTCTTGCATTCCAAGGACATTTGTGTTCTCTTCCTTCTTTCCTCTTAAACTCCTAAACTCCTAAAAATCTCCAGTCCTTTACTAGACTTGGAAGAATTGGTATTTGGCAGAAGCTTGTACTTTTTATAACTAATATTTATCCTAAGCTTAGTAATTGCAATTCTGACTTCTGCACATTTCCCATCATTGCCTAATGTTTCCTGCAATGTTAACTTATATTTAGGGCAGAATACTGCCTGCCACACACTCACTTTAAAGGCTTAACAGTTATTCAAGGCTTAACTGTAAGGATAATATGAAGCTATGAAAGATATTAAGGTAACCTTAAATTTTTTGTTAATTAAATACAACTGTGGTATTGAAACAAATTTAAATATCTTTTACAAAAAAGGTTTGATATTATTTTATTTCCATGAAAAAGTACACTTTCTACCTTCTCTAGTGATTAAAATGGAAATTCTTAAATCACAATCAGTAAATATCTGTACATTTATGCACTAACATATACATGTATTCATTATTTTTCTTTGCAAATAATTCTTATTCATCACTTACTGGGAACTCTCAGCCCTGACCTAGCAGTATATGAAATAAGAAGTACCTGATGAGTCAAAAATAACTGGAAATGCAAAGATGTATTATAAGAGAGGTCCCTGGTTTCAAGAAACTCCTAGTCTGGTGACACAGATGAGTAAACAAACACTTCTGTGAATTTTGCTCTCAGAGAAGTATGTGCAAGTATATGAATTGAAGAAGCACAAGAGCTGGGAGAAACAACATCACTTGGGGAGGGTTTAAGAAAATTTCAGGGCAGAAAAAATGCCAGTACTAAAGCTTTATTCCTCACACATGGAAATCTATCCTTCAAAATCAGTTCCAAAACTTGAGGATGCCATTTTTGTCATGCTATTATTTGAACAGAATTAATTCCCGTTGACTAGAATAACTCTCATCTTGTTCTTTTGGATTTTTAAAAATCCTTATAATACATGTCAAGTAATTATAACAAGAATAGCGAATGTGTACTTTACTTCCATTTTGCCAAATTTCCCATAATTGATTCCAGGTAAGTTCCCCTGCCCCCATTAAATTCTAAGAACATCCATATGTCCTTGTAAAATGTTACATTAATCATCTGGAGAGAGTTTTTCTTCTTTCGTATTTCATTTGAACATATGCAAAGAATGACATGCTTTGAACTGCAGAATACATTTTTTCATGTTAGAAACAAGCACTGGAATTCCATGTTTGTGCCGTGCCATATTGCTGACCTTTAGGATCCCTTGTTATTTATGTGTTTATTTCTAGACTGATTACTAAGTTTAATTATGACATCTGTAGGCTCTTAAAATGTCAAAGCTTGTTGTCCAACAACTGTGAGAAGAAATACTGTAACTGACACACAGAATAAGACATGTAATCATGAAATTATCTGTTTTATATAAACACAACTAAAAGTCGGTTTTGCCTCCTTACATCTTATACATACGCATGCACTTAATGTTTATACAGAGGGGCTATGTACATAAACTTACACATAAACTATTATATTTCACAAGGCTTTACCCTCTTTTAATGATTTCCCCATGCCTAATGTTTATTTTAAAACAAAGCACCCATGAGTAATGATATTCTATATAGAAACTGTCACATAAAATTTTTGCAGTCTCAATATACCGAGGAGTCATCCCCCAATTCCTCCATAGTTGTCAAGGAACTGTGGTCCTTGGGTACCTTTAATTGGAGGCATCCACTTGCCACTGTTGTTTTATTACAGCAAATGCCAAGTGAAAAGCCAACCATTTGTAAGCATAAAGCCAAACTGGAACACTGATCTACTCCAGGCAACCGAGGCCTGAGGACCAAGTGCCAAATGTAAAACCTTGTTACCTCGGTGTAGTTCAAACTCCACTATTCTCATTTGGATTTGCTACTCCATTGAAATGTTTGGTCTGTCCCTGCTTACTAATTCCATAGAATATGTCCCTTAGAGCTTTCCTTCCAATATCTCAATGCTCTCTGAAGGACACCAACCCACCGAGTTTTCAAGTGCATACTCCTTTTATAGGTCCAATAGGTTTAACTCTGCCTCTTAAAGAGACAGGATAGTCTTCAAAATGAATTACAGTGCAAAATCTAATTCAAGAAGCATTTGAGAAAAATCCTGGAACTTCCCTGGTGGTGCAGTAGTTAAGAATCTGCCTGCCAATGCAGGGGACACGGGTTCGATCCCTGGTCTGGGAAGATCCCACATGCCGAGGAGCAGCTAAGCTCGTGCACCACAAATACTGAGCCCACATGCCGCAACTACTGAAGCCCGAGTGCTCTACAACTCGCGTGCCACAACTACTGAGCCTGCGTGCTGCAACTACTGAAGCCCGCGTGCCTAGAGCCCATGCTCCGCAACAAGAGAAGCCACCGCAATGAGAAGCCTGTGCACCGCAACGAAGAGTAGCCCCCGCTCGCCGCAACTAGAGAGAAAGCCCGCGCGCAGCAACGAAGACTCAATGCAGCCAAAAAAAAAAAAAAAAAATCCTGAGTTCTATCCAGCATATATACAAAGCAGTATAAAATATGCTGTCTCTATGTGAAGAGGAGACTTGGATTCATGAAAAAGTCCGTAACACTGGATGAATAATAGGTGCTGAATTCTAGAAATATAAACGAAGTCATTTTGTATTTAAGGATTGGAATCCCCTTCCTAGAGTTCTGCAGTAGCACATGACCAGTATAAATGACATGAAGTATAAACTCATAAACCATCTGACAAGAGCTGGATTTTCAGTAAAATGTAGGGGCTGACGAAGAAGCAATTTAACCAAAGGCAAGAAATTTCTGGACATATTTAATTCCTTCTACAATGTTTTTGTATCCCCTGTATCTGTGACTTGTGTCAGGAAATAACCAAGAATCCAAAGAACAATCTGAAAAACTCACATTGTCCTGTATTTTTATTATCACAAGGGACCCTCCCAGAGAAGGTAGGAAAGATCATAAATTAAAACTTACTTCAAACAGAATAAGACACAGAGATTAACAACAGAAATTTTGTAATGAGAAAAAACTTGACTTGTAATTAGAAATTTACCACTCACTAGGTGTAGAATTTCGAAAATTCACCTAACTAGGCTCTACCTCATTCTACCTCTTCTTTGAAATGGAAATACAGGGCTGCTGTGATACTAAATATACCTGCATTTAGCTCACGCTCAAATGCATAACACGCCATCTACTAGCCAGTATAAAAGTGTTCTTGAACCAAATCACAAAACAAGCCCAGTTTAATAAGGGAATGTTCCTCAGAAGAAAAGCTGATCATGCTTTCTCACTTATAACTTATGCAAATTAAATATTTTAAATCAATTACTTGTAAAGTGATACATTTAGAAGAACAAAATACACTGGATAATTTTTAATATTTAAAGTGAGTTTACTGGCTTTTTAGGGCTATGCTCCCAGATGTCTGGTTTCCTTCACAAGGCCCCCAAAATGACTCTAGAAAAATCCATGGTGGATTTCACATTATCAATCCCTGCAAAAAGCTACAGGAAAGTAAGTGCAGTTCAGAACTATCAACTACCAGTAATTATACAAGATGTCCTTAAAGATACTGAAACATTTTAATAGTTCTGATTATAATTTACCAACAGTCAGATTACTCGTGTCACCCATACATTCCTCTTTGAGCTAAGTCTATTGTTCTTAAGGCCTGAATTTTCTGAATGGGTAATGACACATCCTGGGCCAGAAGTAAGGAATCTTTTTAAACAAAAGCCAAGCTACGTGGTTAGAGTAATTACAAAATGACAGTTTTAAGAAGTACAATTTAAAAATCAATTTCAATGCTTTTATTCCTAATGCTTTTGTTTGCTTTCCTCTACCTGCTTATCCATCTTCCTTGTCTTGTTTCTCCACACACTCCCCTCTTCACCTCTCTTTTCCCACCTGATACCCACACAGCAAAGTATCTCCTAACCTAGAAAAGCCCAGCCCAAGGCAGTGTACTGCCGTGATTTCAACCTACACCCTAGAGCCAGGCTGTTTGGATTTCAGTTTCAGCACCATGACTCTTAGAGCTATGTGATTCGGGCAGGTTACTTAGGGTTTCTGTGACCTCAGTTTTCTGGGGGATAATACAAGTGTGGTTTTTTTTTTTTCTACTTTTGATAAATTAAAAAAAAAAAAGTTAAAGGATAGATAGATCAATATGGATGCGCACATGCCCACCACCACAGGTATTCTTACCCTTAAAAGGTAACACTATATTCAGTGCTGTTAAGTACCATATATGTGCCAGTCATTATCATGACCACTTAAGTCAATTTACTCCTGAGCATATTCCTGTCTCAGTCAGTTTGGGCTGCTAAACAAATTACCATTGACTGGGTGGCTTAAACAACAAACATTCACTTCTCACAGTTCTGAAAGCGGGGAAGTCCAAGATCACGTTGCCAGCAGATCCACTGTCTGGTGAGGGCCTGCTTCCTGGTTTGCAAATGGCTCTCTTCTTGCTGTGACCTCACATGGTGGAGGAAAAAGAGAGAGGAAGCAAGCTTTCTCCTTTCTCTTCTTTTAGGGCGCTAATCCCATCACGAGGGCTCCACTCCTATCACCTAATTACCTCCTGCAGGTCTCACCTCCTACTATCATCCCACTGGGGATTAGGGTTTAAATGTATGAACTGTGGAGGAGACACAAACACGCTGTCCATAACAATGGCCTAATTCTCATTAAGGTATGGTGTTATCTTCAAGGAATTTAGAAACTTAGGGATTTAGGACTTGCTTGGAGTTTGGCTTTAAAAGGTACAATTTGAAATTTGTGTCAAAGAACATAGATTTCAGATCCCCAGTTCAGCAGCTTAAAGTGTATTGAATTGTGATTTAAAACTAAAAAAACAAAACAAAACAAAATATTGGTTTGTCAAGCCACACATTGTAAAGAAATCACTAAGAGACTTCCATAAAACATGTCCTGACTACAAAGCCAGAATTAAAATATCTCTTGTCACCAAAGAATGTTTTCGTTAGGGCACCCTGTCTGCAGAACTTCTGGGGGAAATTTTAGATATCAAGAGAATTAATGTGCCAAAATAAACTTAACTCTCTTTATCACTCATTCAAGGTTTTTAACTAGGTTATTCTCATAGTTAACAGTTTTGAGCACTTCTCTAAAATTGTTCATTGCAGTTCATTTAAGTATTTTCCTAAAGTCTATATCTAATGAGAGTGGAAAGGAGGGAAATATGAAAAAACAAAGCACAACAAAACAAACTTGGCAATTTAACTTGTCTTTTCAAAGACACTTTCAAAGGCACCTGTTAAAAACCAACTACTAAGAAGTAATTTCTGATCTTTGATAGTTTCTGACACAGGATCTTGAATCATATCACTTTTAGAAAGAGGGGAAAATCCTCTGTTAACTCCAGGCTTTTTATAAGACTTGCCTTTAATAAAGTCATTAAAAAGAGGTCTAGTAAAAAAAAACCATGTTGTTTACAAATGTGACTAAGAAAAATTTCTTTACTAAAGTAAATAATTTTCTTTTCATGTAGATATTATATTGCACCAAATATAGACTAAGTATAAACTACTAGATGTAATCTCCTTCTTTCTCTGTTTCTCTCTCTTCAGATTTCAAGACTAGAACAAAATCACTGGCAAAGTTAATAAAATTAAGAATAAACTCTTAGCTGGGCACCAAGACCACCCTCTTACTTTTTAGTCTGAACACTCACTTCTCCCAATCCAGCATTCCACACTAACTTCTGCACCTTCCCTGAAAATCCTCTATTTTGGTTTCCCTGAATCAGAAGAGATTGTAAATGGCTTAGATGTCTAAAGTCCAAATAAGTACATAAGGAAAGGTCATATAATTGGCTTAAAAATTAATCTTATTATTCCATTATTGAAGTGACTATTAGTGTATATAATTTATACATAAAATATATTACATACATAATAAAATACTTATGTACTGTATAGTTCCTCCTGCTTAGAAAATATAAAGACTAAACACCTGAATCTTAAAAACATCCTTCTGGTACTAAGACTTAAAAGTGTTTAAAATTTTCTCTCTCTCTCTTTCTCTGTCTCTCTTCTTTTTGTTTGTTCTTACTGCTTAATTTTTCTAAAAATAGCATATATTCCTAAAATAAAGTAATTAAAGGGCTTTGCAGGTAAATCCAGAACAAAGCTAGAAAAACACTTAACAGTTTCTTCCACTTCAAGACAGCTTAGAGCACTAAAATTTTATAAATTCCATTAGGTTAAAAAATTCTTTAAAAAATAAATGCAATTTAAAAATCCCAATTTTTTGCCAAAAAAAAATTTTATGAATGATGTAAGCACTCATAGACATTTATTTATAAGCAAATATCATACATATATACATTGCCTAAAGAAAGACATACATCTTCGCCAAACGATGTGGCTACTAAATACACAGGGGTACATAGAGAGATTTCTTATTTAGGATTTTTTGGTCAAAGTAACTGACTGTATTCTCACCTATAAAGCTCCCTCACCAACCTGGGCTGTCAGCCAGAGGTAGGCAGAGCCTTCTAGATAAGAGGTGTGATGATGGACTGCCTAAAGATGGATTATTCTAGAGGATGCATCTCCACCCCTCTATAGAAACTAATGTCTCTGATTATTACTCTCAGATAAGACTGGTTTAAATGCATCTTCATGGAGAGGGATTCTACCATGTAGATTTTTATGTACTTTGAATTCACAGAATATCTAGGTTAGTAGGGTGCAAAAGACAAACAGACCATGATCAATAGGGTGCAAAAGACAAACAGACCATGATCAATCTCACTGACTAAGCTTTTTGGTCACTTACAAGTTATGAATTGTAAGTTACGCATGAATTCCCTTTTGGATGAAGGGATAAATAATTTTTCAGAAACATGATTTATTTCTACAGTAACACTGTGAATGTTTTCTTTGAAAAAACAGATACTATAATGATATGTGTACTACTCACACAGCTAGATCTTTTCTAAAATTCAGATATGTCATAGCTTTAAATATTCCTTAAGTATTTGTAACCAGGAAATTTTAACATATATTTATATATAATCTAAACTTGCCACTGTTTTCTCAATGCATTCACTTTTGCTATAGACCTCAGAGATGAAATCTTCATTCCCTCTACAAAGAAAAGCTAAAAACTGTTCTACTCATGAGTTCACAGTATTATGAAATAACTTGACAAGATAAATGCGGTCTATTTCTTTGTTTACCTAATAAAATAAAATGAAATTAATAAGATTAAAACAAACGACAAGATGTGCTTTTGCTGACTGACTCATTGCAAGACTTAAACCATCCATCCTCAACTGGCAGTTGACAGGAATATAACTGAGACACTCAACAGCAGCAATCTAAGCATGGCAGAGTCTAATAGAATGGTTGTGTCCAGAGATATTTAGCACTCTGGGGTAGAGGGGGGAAGCTTAGTAGATATCAACACCTGCAAATAGATACAAGTATTTAAGTACAATAGATTAAATATCAATGATTCTGCATAATTGTGCTCAATTAGTCCCTAGTGGCCATAATAACTATAACAGTAATACAATAACACATAATAATTTTAAAGATCAAAGTGTTTCATGTAGTTACTGTTTTGTCACTACAATGTCATTGGAAGATGATGAGGATGCTATTATTAATTTGATTATTTCAAAAATGAAATAACTCAGAAACACAGCAAGAAAGAAATTTATTTAGAGTGAATAACAGACTGTCTAGCCTTAAAATTTGACTCTTCTATAATTTTCTTACAAATTATGAATCTTCTCTCTTTGAATGATATGGGAAAAGGCACTACCTATCTTATCATTTAGGATGTAGAAATACAAATAATAACCTAGAAAGTAGATGAGACAAAAATAAGAATTTCAACTTGGGGATGTATGGAGGGATGCAATTGAGAATGGAAAACATTTTCTTTAAAATTTTATCAGATGTAATTTTTAAACCTTATGGCTAGATTTGAAAACACACAATTTTCTTGATTATTTGGAGGTTCCAAATGATTAAGTTATTGCAGAATGATTTCCTAGTAGTTGAAATTTTCAACATGCTTCCAAAATGAATTGGAGAAGAAAAAAAAAAAAAAAGAGTCCTGAATACTGGCAAAATTACAGCACTTTCAAAGCTGTGACTTGTTCACACCTTAAAGAAGTATAAAACAATCCATGCAAAATATAATCCAACAAAAATAAATTTAAATGCTAGATTACTGTATCACACGATACATATTAAATTCCTTTAAAAATTCTACTTCTAATAAAATAATTTAGTAAATTGTGATTAACAATTAAACTCTTATAAGGGAGGAATTATATTGGATTATACTCTATTACAATTAGGTCCTTTACAGAACTTATCCTGATGTCAGTGTATGGTAAAACTCCAGAAAAACTTGTTGGATGGACTAACAATGATAACAATTAATTAGTATCAGGTTAGAACTTGGGCTTTTATTATCCACAAATATCTAAAATACAATTTAAATAAAATGCAGATAATAAACTATAAACAAAGCTTGAATTTAAAACTGAATTGGACCATCTTATAGTCTTATTCCTTCTAATTTTGCTGCTCTCCTAAAGCATAAATCTCCTTCTATTCCCTCCAAAACGTTCAATTTTTAATAAAGTAACATCTGGTTTGGGGATGAGGCTATACTACCTGCTGTTCCCCCACCCCTCTGGGAAAGTGGAAAAGTAAGCAGCTATTCAACATCATTTTTGTTATCCTAGTAACAGCTGTGGTTTTTAAAGGGATAAAGCAAGAGAAATTAAAAATGAGAGTACTTGAACACTGTGTGTGGAATCTACTGTGATATGTAATAAACTACATTAAAATTAACGTATCCTAATGGAAAATTACACTGTGGTACTCCTAAATGGAAGGAAGGAGTAAAAAGAGAGCAAATGTTGGATTACGTGGTAACCTATTGCCATATGTATAAGTAAATTAAAACAGCAGGAGAAACCACTAAGTAAATTATTTTCTATGTAGTTTGATTTTGTGAGTGTAAGCATCCTGTTAGTACAAGAAAAGGAGAAATATTGGGCCTATTTATGCAAGTTGGAACTTAAATAAATTCCAAATTGAATAATAGTTATTACTGAAGAATTGGCATTGAATTTTCTGTTTTTTCCTTTTTCTTTTGCCCTACCCAGGTACGTGGGGACTTTCTTGCCTTTTGGGAGGTCTGAGGTCTTCTGTCAGCACTCAGTAGGTGTTCTATAGGAGCAGTTCCACGTGTAGATGTATTTCTGATGTATCTGTGGGGAGGAAGGTGATCTCCACGTCTTACTCTTCCGCCATCTTCTCCTGGCATTGAATTTTAAAGGTGGTGTAACATGGTTAGAAGTTTTTTGATACCTTGATATCAACACTGTTCCTGATATTCGTGCCAACAGACAATTTGGTGAGGAAAGATTTTACCTAAGGCTATAAAAGCTATAATGAAAATTATTAGAAACACTAAAATCCAGAGATTCTTGGTACATTTATTGCTACTTTTAAAGACATTTTAATATTTTGTAGTGTTATTCTAACATAGAAATGAGTATTCATCTAAAGGAAAACTGACTGACCCAAAGTAAAATGAGCTACAAATTCACTTACTTTTTACATTCTCAAAACACATATTTCTGAAATGTTGTAAGAAAAATAAATGGAGAAGTTAAACTCTTCTGAACACAAAATAGGAAACCGTATTACTGACTGTGTTATCCTCTTAATAATCAGTACAGAAATATGTGTTCATTGAATTTTTTTAATAGTAGTTCAATATTTCATCCTTCTTTTAACTGGTGTTTCTTCTTCCCTTTATTATCCTTAATATATTCCACTGAGAGTTTTCTTTCACTTCAAGAATAGGGAGGCGACAGGCCAACGGCATCTCCCTCCCAGAAGCCACTGCCATGAAAACTTGCACACTAATCAGAAGTGGGTCAAATGGTCTTCACATGAAAGCATCTAACAAGGTCCCCAAGGAAGCCCTTCTAAGTGGCAGCACAGAAAAGCACGATTGCTTTTTTATGAAAGACGAATGCTAGCTTCCATTGGCCCATCTTAAAGTACAGATGCTTGCTGCTTTGAAGTTACTATAATCACGGTTCTTTTGAAAGATTATTATGGTGTTAGAAACAAATTCCCTGAGATTTGGGATCAGAAGCAGTTATGAGGGCTTGCCGTACAGGGAAAGACTACACACATAAAAATAACATTTTGTTTTTTGCCACTGTTTGGTCAAATAAACACTTGTAACCTTCCATTTCTCAGCTCCCAGTTACATAAATATTTACATTAACTCTGAGTTTGATAAAGTCTACTGTAGATTTTAATAAATTAGCAGAAAAAAGTATAATTATATTCCATAAGCATAGTGTATTAAGTGAGGAACTCCAAATTTGGTTGCAAGGAACAACCAAATTGATCAAGTCAAATACTCAGCAGCTCATATATGAACAGTAAATCAATGACGATTGAATAATAATATTATGACATTTGGATCAGTAAAGGCTGTAATCAATTTTCTCCAAATATGAATATTCTGGACTATCTGAAATGGTCCCAGCTAAAGAGCTATCATCATCAAACAGCATTGTTTGAGAAGTTTATCATAGAATATAAGATTGCCAATTCATTCACAAATTCATTCATATATTTTTAAGTAACTGACTGTATGCTAGTCAGTGTGTGATACTGTAGTCATAGGCAATTTTTCTTTTGTTCTTGAGAAACAAAATTTGAGCCAATAGAATGAGGTAAGTTATTTATGCTTATTCTCTGTCTTCTAGAAGTTTTAGCTCATGCTATTCACCAGCTTCTAAACCTTTAAATTGTATTTTTCAAAAAAAAATAGGCAAACAAAACCAAACATAAATTTCCATTCAAAAGCAATCTTGCCATCCTGCTTAACACATCTTTGCAATTATCAGGAGATTGAGAAGGGAAATTGATATATCATTCAACTTCTATAGGTAAAAGAAATAAAAATATGTTAACTGATATTATGTCAATGAGCAAAGAGATATAGAAAATGAGATTTCATTAAGAAAATATGAAATAAATCCAAATGTGTTACTTTAACATTGTTTGAAATATAACTAGAAAAAAAGAGCTCTTCCTAACACAGAAAAAACAAAAATGCTCTACTCATAAATGCGCTTCAATCTAAATTAAAAATGGTATTAAAGTCTTCTGAACCTATTATTTTATGAACATTCATGGTAAAATTTCTAATATCAGCACAAAATAATGAGAAAGGTCAAATTTTAGTGCTATCACAAACTTGTTTTGTCCAAGATTTACTTTGTATATATAAAATGAACAGACCAAAGTTCATAATACTTCTGCAAATTCAGAAAGAAAAAGACAAAGGAGTAGCTTCCTTTAGGAATAAAAAAATAGTACTATGTTTAAATCCCACAAAATTAATGTTTAGCTCAAGGATTTGCTGTTCATCTCAGAGCCCCTCAAGCCTGAGGCAGGATTAGGTCAGACTCGTGTTCAAACAACTGGAGGAAATCAATGGATTTCACTTTATTAATAATTAAAAAGCTAATGCAGACTGGCAAGTGATTAAAAATGTGTAGAACACATATTTATTACTGCAGTTTCAAATACCTCCATAATATATACTTCTAAATTGGGCCTCACAAGAAAGAAAGAGGTTATGGTAAATAAGAACAAATGACAGATAGAAAGAAGAGGCGAGGATTTCTGTGTCGATTGTAGATGGAGCAAAGTTTCTGCCTGCAGCGGGAAAAGCAAAGCTCGTAACTAGCTTGGATCCATGACAGAATGCTGGGTTACTGTTGCAGCTTATTCTGTCACCCATAACTAAATTAATCCCTATTAGGATTTGTCAATGGTGACAGAAACAAAGTTTGCACAATGAAGGACATTAAAGCTCTTCTGACACAGTCAAATAGGTTGAATTTTAGCAATTCAAAACCAGAGTTTATTAAAGATACAGGTTAGACCACACTAGCAATCCCTCATTTCTAGAATCCACAGTAACTTCATTACTGTAGCTACTAATAGCCTAAATATGATTTATGAAGTCAAAGAATAGATGAATACACTTCTAAACTAAAATGCCAACCTTCAATTTGACATCAAACCTTCCTTAAATATCACTGCTTTGACAGTTCTTATTTCTCACTGTCATTTCTTCCATAGATAAAATCTGTTATGCATGGTCTGGCTAAAATTAAGTTTTTGAAGTAATGAGTCTCAAAGGAAAAGAAAGGATATGGACAATAGATCTTAGGAAGCAAAAAAAAAAAAAAAAAAAAAAAAAAATTGTCCAAACTCTCTAAGGTATATATACTCCTCATCTTACAAAACAGAATGCTGTTTTCATATTTACATATCATATTGTAATACAAATCCAGGGAATTCTAATGGAAACAGTTTTGAACAAATACTTCAGGTTATTTGCTAGGAAGGTGTTTTGTCTTATGCCTCCTTCTTCCTCAACTGCTAGTATAATACCGGACACTGAGAATAAATTAATCCATAGAATATAGAGAAAATAATGTTCTCCTATAAATGCACAGACTCCTGGGCTTCAAGAGAGCAAAACATTCTGAAAGGTGGAATTAAATCTTTTAGGGAGGACACAGCAGACTCAAAACTATGAGACCCAGAACTCAGGAGGGTGTCTAAAGTGAAGGTAGACTTGGAATCCAAAGGGACTGGAACACATCCAGATAGTATTTAGAAGGAAGGGAAGCATGTGTTCACTTATCTGCAAGCTGGACTTGGTTCTAATGAGAGGTGAAGACTGGAGAGATGACCAGGATTGTTGTGATGCTGGGGACTCAGCAGGGCAATCGCCCCAATGAGAACTTCGGTCACTATGTACATTGAATGTGATGCTTGCAAGAATAATGGAAAATCTGGATTGCCATATGTCTTTAAAATGTAAATGGTTTCACTTTGTTATACAGCAGAAACTAACATACCATTGTAAAGCAATTATACTCCAATAAAGATGTTATAAAAATTTTTTTAATGTAAATGGTTTAAGTGTTATTTAAAAATATAGCATTCCCTCTTTTGTATCACATTTTGATTAGAGATGTCATAGACCAAAGAGAAAACCAAAAAGCACTTGACTGGAATATTTTCATACATGATAGATTTTCCAGGAGGAGATTAATCAATTTACAGATCACCTATAGGTAAGGTAAAATAGGTAAACTGGGATGCACTCAAAGCTACATGGTTGACGTGCAAGGAGGGGCTCAGAGACTGGCCTGAGGACCTGGCTCTTCCTACCATCATCCCCTTGATCCTCAGTCCACTACAGGTGACCCAGCCCCAAGACTGATATTTGGGAAAACCCACTTTCTCTCTTCTGGATATGGGTCACTGCATTTAGTATACACTCTCAGGTAAAATCACAATGTTATAATCTTTTTATTCTCTTCTAGTAAATGTGTCAACATTATGAAGTGTAAGGCAACAGTACAACCCAGTCCTGCCATAGCCTGGAGGAGCACATCTCTGGACTGGGATCCATGCTAGCTGCAAATGATACCACAAACACACACCCATGTGGATATAAAGTGATAGCAAATGTGATCTTGCTGAAATGTCAAAAAAAAACCAACTTAATGCCTTAGGTCAAAATTTAAATTATTCAAAGAGAGAAATTGAAAAGAAAAATATAAAGGAAGGAAAGAAAGAAGAAAGGAGAATATACATATATAATATATATATTACATATATAATTACTGTATATATATAATTAATGTGTGTGTGTATATATATATATATATATATATACATACACATATACTTTCTGATTTTCTTGATTAGTTCAATATCCAACTCTCTTGGGCAGTGCTGTCAACAGAACATCATCTGTGATGATGGAAATGTTCTACACCTGGGCTACATGTTCTTCACCTATTCTTACAGAGTAGCCAACAGCCACAGGTGGCTCTTGAGCAGTTAAAATGTGGTCAGTGCAAATGAAGAACTGAAATTGTTATTTTATTTAACTGTTAATAATTTAAATGTAAAAAGGCACATGCATCAAGTGTCTACGAAAGGGTAGCATACATCTCGGGAGGAGGAAAAAATTTTTAAATAAGAAATTAAATTAAAAAAGAAAAACCTCCACAGCAAATTCTGAGTTTGCTGTACATTTTATAATTAAAAATGCTAAATCGTGTTTCCATTTAAAAATTGCTTTTAGAGAACACTGTTCTTTAAGACAGCTTTTTATAGATTTTATTGGTGTATTAAAGTTCCTTCTTGATTTACAGCCAATTTACTATGGAGGTAAAAGGCCACAAATTGAAGAGTGTGATAAAGTACTTAAGACGCATCACTCTTTGCCGGCACAAACTAGAACTTGGCATTAGTTGTGAGAGAAGGGAAGGGATAAAGGGGGAAGAAAAGGGGGAGTGGGAGGGAAGGGAACCCCAAGACGTTTTCATTTATTCAATACAAATTGAGAAGAGAACCAACATCCTTTACATTTTAGTAAAATGATGCCTTTACAGGAAAATGCGTGTGGGCACGTGATGTGTGTGTCTGTGTGTGGGTGTGTATGAATGACCGAGAACAGAGTTTGGGCTGCTTTTAGATATTCAAAGAATATAACTAAATTTGCTATAAACTTCTGACCACTTGGCAGCTGTAAGCAGTGGAACAGGCTATATTCATGTTCATAAATAAGGCAAAAATACTTCAAAATCTGACCTTCAAATTTTTCCCATTTGCACAAGCAAGACTACCATACAAAAGATAATAATCTAGTTGAAAACTTAATCTTGAGTATTAACTGTTAAGACACCAGGTTTTAATAAAATATCATCAACTTGAACCTCAAGTGCTGCTACAAATGCACCTAACACTAAAAGAAATGCTGCTACAGCGATTCTGTTCTAGAATTTTTGTAGTCCGAATTGTAATTAAATATATTCAAGAAATCTCTGTGTGTTTTAGAACATTAAGCTTTCCACAGTATCTCTCTTTTTAAAAGTAGGAGACAGCTCTTTGGTAAACATTAGTAAACATTTTGGTAAACACTTGTGTTTCAGTTATGAGAACGAGCTCTGAGGTCAGAATTTGAATCAATTTCTACTGGCTGTGCAACCTAAGGAAAGTTATTTAACTCTTCTAAGTCCTATTTTTATCACCTACAAAGTGAGGAAGAAATTAATACCCACATTTGAGCAGTTCTTGTAAAGTTAAAATAATAAAATGAAAGTAAAATGTTTAGCATGGCACACAGTGTTTGCCATTAGAAAGTACTGAACAACTGTCACCAGTAAAATATAACTGTCATTATGAATTTATAGTACAGTATTTCATATTTTTGTTTCCTTGTTGTATTGTTGCTGTTGCTGCTGCTGCTAGATTTTACTTTTAGATTTAGGATTAGAAATGATGTGATACACCGTTCAGAATGGCCATCACTCAGAAGTCCACAAATAATAAATATGGGAGAGGGTGTGGAGAAAAGGGAACCCTCTTACACTGTTGGTGGGTATTTAAATTGGTACAGCCCTTATGGAAAACAGTATAGAGGTTCCTCAAAAAACTAAAAACAAAGTTGCTGTATGATCCAGCAATCCCACTCCTGGGCATATACTCAGACAAAACTATAATTTGAAAAGATACATGCACCCCTATGTTCATAAGAGCACTATTTACAATAGCCAAGACATGGAAACAACCTAAATGTCCATCGACAGATGAATGCATAAAGAAGATGTGGTACATATATGCAATGGAATATTACTCAGCCATAAAACAGAATGAAATGATGCCATTTGCAGCAACATGGATGGACCTAGAGATTATCATACTAAGCGAAGTAAGTCAGAAAGACAAATTCCATATGATATCACTTGTATGTGGAATCTAAAATATGACACAAATGAACATATCTATGAAACAGAAACACACTCACAGACATAGAGAACAGATTTGTGGTTGCCAAGGGGGTGGGGAGGGAGGGAAGGATTGGGATTTTGGGATTAGCAGATGCAAACTAGTACATAGAGGATGGATAAAAAACAATGTTCTACTGTATAGCACAGGGAACTATATTCAATATTCTGTGATAAACCTAATGGAAAAGCGTATGAAAAAGAATATATATATCTATAACTGAGTCACTTTGCTGTACAGCAGAAATTAACACACATTGTAAATCAACTATACTTCAATAAAATTTTTTAATTAAAAATTAAAAATTAGAAATGATGTGATAGAAAATCCCTGGACTGAGTGTTAGGATTCCTCTGTTCTATGCTATGTCACTCACTTTTTTGAGGGTTTTGGGTAAATCATTTAACTCTGCAGCAAGGTGTCCGCAGTGTTCCATGAGATAGGAGAACATAGCAAACTCCTCCTATGTAGCAAGAATTTCATGTAAAATAGGATTGTGAATTGAGATGTCCTATCTCATTTGAGAGTTCATTCCAAAGATCTCACAGAATAGAAAACTTGCATAACTCAATTTCCCATGGAATAGGTATAAAATGAGTCTGGAGGAGGGGCTTCCTCAGATATACCAAGGTGGGTGTTTAGTTTTCTTCCTAGCTTTTTACCATTGCTAAACTCTGTTCCAAAGTAGTTTATCTCCAGACATATTTTCTAGACCCATGCACTATCACTAAAAGGTCACATCCATGACATTGCAATGGATATTGAAAAGGTTTAAAATAGTAATAATTATGAATGTTAAAATGTGAAAAGATCTAAAATAATATTAATTATGAATGTTAAAATAATAGCACAATGCTACTAAAACCACTCACAGATGCACTAATAAAACAAAGAAACAAACTTCATATTTGAAACCACAGGGCGTGGATTCTAACAAAACATAGCAGGTGTCTTAATTACCAGAGAATGTCTCTTATAGTTATCAATTCAATAAGCCCAACAGCTTTAAAATTGTGGGAAATTTTGAAGAAGTAGGGGTAGAGAGAGGAAGATTCACACTATTTAACGTTTTATCCATAAATGAAATCTATAGTTATATTCTACATCTTAATATTTCAAATTCTCGTAACTCAAATTTTAATTGTGTTTTATTTATGGTTCAGGACCCTATAAGGAGCATGCAAAATATTTTGTGGAACTCTTTAAAGGTTTATATTTATTCATTTATTATTTAATGAATTAAAATGAGATTTATTGAGTATCACCTGTTTCAGGTAAAGTACTCAGTAGAATGCCATACAGACGAATAAGGCACGACATTTGCTTTCAAGCAGCATGCAATCTTCTGAGTAACTAGTGACTACAAGGCTATCATCCAATTACTTCTATAAGTTTGAAGAGAGGAATTTATCTTCCTATTTAAAAAGAAGACCAGTTTATCCATCTGGAAAATGGGTCTCAGTGGTACTTGGAATCTTTTTTTAGAAGACAACTTTGTATAAAATAAGTAGTGTAAGCACCACAGAGTGCAACAGCAGAAAAGAGATGGATTTGCTGGAAAGAACTTGGGTTAATAACTTTAGAGCAAACATTTACTTGGGTTAATAACCTTAGAGCAAGCTTGTAATGTGCAAGCCATTACACAGTCACTGAGGACGAAGTATTATCAGAGTATCTGGGAAAGATTAATTAATATATTGCAGTTTGGCATAAAAAACCCTATCTGAAGAGTTTCAGTTGACATATATTTAGATTTTAGCACTATGAAAAATAATTATCACCAATCTCCAGCCAATTATCACATAGATTTATGATGACTATATGTGTAAAAAGGGTATGTGAAAAAAGTAGAACTGATCCTGATTCATGTTTTTGCAAACATTTTGCAACATTTTACATGTAAAAACACTCCATAAAATGTATTTTATTTGGCAATTGGCCAATTCTTTCTGGAATACCTCTCAAATTTTTCACAGATTTTTTTTTTTTTTTTTTGGCTACACCGCACGGCTTGCAGGATCTCAGTTCCCTAACCAGGGATTGAACCCAGCCCTGGCAGTGAAAGCCTGGAATCCTAACCACTAGGCCACCAGGGAACTCCCTCATAGAACTTTTTCAGGTAAGTATTCTAAATATAACCTCTTCCCTCCCCAAACACAAACAAATAAAGCCCTGGATTTTTAGTGATTTTAGTTGAGCTCATCTATGCAAGTTTACTAGAATTGAAATAATAAACATCTCTGAAACAGTAAAGGTTATATAATGGATGAAAGATCTCTTTTGTTGAAAAGAAGCACGGGTGAAGCAAAGGGAGTGAAAATAACCCAAATGTTAAACTTCCCATAGGTGGTATCTTCCCAATCTCCTTTTCTTCCATGGCAAAATGTAGAAGAGAGTTCCTGAATCATTAGATTTTAAATCAAAATCAATATATCTAACTTTAAGAACCTAAACAAAAAAGTAGTTAACTTTCATCCCAACTTTGAGTTGTCCTAATACGAGGCCTTGAAATTCAATACAGTTGAAAGTAGGTTTAAGTAAAGAAGACTTTAAAAGTGATGATTAATACAAAAAATCTTAGATTTACAACAGAATGTAAAAGGAGAAGGCCAGAAATATTGATATATACATTTTATTACAACAATTTATTATAAGGATTGTATTATAAGCTCCTGATTTGGTCTCTGGGTTGGTAATAAAACATCTAATGAGTTCTCAGATGGTGCTGATACTGCTGGTCTAAGGACCGCACTTTGAGAATCATTGTACTGGGGGAAGAGTGTGAGTCGGATGAGCTCAGATTTTGGATTCCACCAATCCTGAGTGTGAACTGCAGAGCTTTTGGTTGGCTAAGAAAAAGCTTCATGGGAGAAGTTATAAAGTCATAAGACTCCAAAGAGAGGAACTGGATTCCAGTCAGAGAAGTCTGCCTGGTACTAGCACCGAGATGAAGAAGCAGCAGAGGCTCAAGATGGCGGAAGTGAAAGGTTTTGTACAACTGAAGGGTTAAGTTTTAGAAGGAATAACTGGTGTGGGATAAGGCCAATAAGTAGACCATGTTCATAATATGAAGAGCACAGACTGAATGAAGAGTTTTGGCCACCATTGTAGGATCTTAAGCACACTGTCAGTTTGTTTCTTAGAAATACAATATTAAAAATGTCTTGGAACCACGGAAAGACTGTCAGGAAGTTGGGAGTAAAGTTTGTAAGGCTAGAAAGAGGTAAGGAAAGCCTGAACTAAAAGTCGTGGTTGAATAGTGACGAGAAGCAGAAAAACTTGACAGAAGTGGAGAAGAATCAATATGATTTAACAATTGGTTAGTCTGATAGGAGAGAAAGAAGACTGGAACGTGACTTTGAAGCAACTGGATGTTGACACACACTGAGCTATTACTTTATTTAATAAAAACAGACTAATGAGTACAGACCAGCATAATGCTGAAAGCTGGCTCTATTTATTGCAAACCTGAGTCTTCACTCCATTCGTGTAATAAGCATGAAATAATAAAATATATACATTAGTAAAAAAAGAAAAATAGTTTTAAGTTTAATAAAAAGAATATATGGAAGATTAGTTTCCTGAATTGAATAAGTTGCTTAACTCCCTGTGTAGCTTTCCTGATAGCAAAGTAATAGCAATAGCTATCTCACTACTGAGTTCCAAGCACTTTTACCATATGCATCCATTTAATCTTCAGTTTAGCCCTTTGAGTTAGGTACTATTATTATCTCCATTTTACAAATGGTAAAACTGAAGTTAAACAATGTGTCCAAAGAGACGTGGTTAATAGGAGATTCCAGAATCTCTTTTCTTATCAGCTATACACAGTGTGGTAATAAAAATATTTTTACTTAAGTAGCTGGAGATTGCATGAAAATTAATAAAATATAATTTTAAAAGTTATAATATTAAATGTATATGCAGTGGTTGCCTATTTTATCCATTCCAACAGCTAGGAACTTGAAGATTAAATAAATCTGTAAAAAGGAACAAAAGAAAAACAAAAATCTGACAGCAATTTAAAATCCTCAGGCATAAAAAAAGTTATTTTGTTGATATATTAGCAATAAATAAAGATGAAGTATTATAAATACTTCATCTTTTTTTTAAAAGAAGAACATGTTTGCTATTATTTTAATGCTGTAATTTAGAATGTTTTAATTTTAGTAGCCCTTTAATTTTAAAGGGCCTATCAAATTTTCTGAATTCTTAATCACAAAATTTTATCTAAAATTTTAATTATTTTTTCATGTCTTTAACTAATTTTCATGTTATGTACTATTTTTCATATATTTCCAGGTTCAGTCTTGTGCACAACTTTTTATTCAATCAGCAGCCTTGCTGTTGTTTACTCCTCCACTTAGGAAAAAAAGTCAAGAACTAAAGAATCTTTATTTTAATATGTGTCTGCTTGTTGGTAGGTGCCTGAAATATGTGATTCAACCAGGAATTATGAGTTCTTTGCAAAGCATCAAGGACAAATTTAGCATTTAATGGATGCTATCCGAAGGGAAAAAAAGTTAAAAAATAAAACCTCCTAAACACCTCAAAGTTCTCTCCGAAAAAATAGATTTCATGTCAAGATGGTATCACATTTCACATACTCTTCCCTCAACAAATCAGAAAATTTCCATGATGAATTTACTCTGGTTTAAAAATAAATTTATAGAAAGATATAATCCAAGAAAAACAGAATAGCAATAGCAAAAATAAAAAAGGAGAATCATATGAGAGGGAAACAAATGGAACTACTCACCATATGTGAATACATGCAAATGGAATTTTCTGAGTTTTTCTATGATTATGTTGACAAGTATCCTTGCCTGAAGTCATTTTTCTTCTTCAGAACCTAAACATTCACAAATATCTAAACTTGTGGTTATCTAACCATGGGTAGTGTGTGTACTGTAATATATGCCTCAAGGGAACTGCAAATGTCAGGAAGATGCAAAAATAGTCATAGAGTGTGAAATCATCAAAGGGATACTGAAAGTTTAGAAGCTATCATTTAAAAGGCCCTTCATGCAGAGTTTCTCTGTTGAAAACAGCCCTGCATTATATTTCTGAAGATCTAAGTTAAGCTGAAGAGACTGGAAATCTGATAATGGTTTTATGGGCTAAGATAACAGGGCATCCTGGATACTTTCAACCTTCTATAGATTCCATGGAAACAGGAAATGTAAGAACATTGTCTTGCTTATTCTAAATGTCTGCTTTAGGAAGAAATGGGGAGAAATGCCAGTGTCTTTTTCAAGGGAAAAAAGGAAAAAAAAACCTCTCTGATCTTTTTGCTCACTTTGAGTTTGGGGCTGGGGTGGGGATGCAGGAATGGCATCAAAAGATCAGGGTTTATCACACTTGCCATTTGGGATGGTGCTAATCAGTGGCAAGAATGAGAGAAACATTCATCTTCACACAGATTCACCACTGAAATAATCTCTGTAACACCCACTGCTCTGACAAATAAAGAAAGAAAGAGGGGACACTTTAGCCTAAGAACGTAAGAAAATGTGTAAGAAAATAAAGCACTATCAATTCTATTAGTGCTTGAATTCTAAAAAATTCCCAGCTGTGATTTATCATTAGTATTACCCTTTTATTTTCATTTTTTTCCTTTCATGTTAATTTGTCTTCACATAATTTTGAAATGCTTTAACATGATATTACATTTTGGTCCTCGGTCTCATCACGTTTTCCTCAACCTCTCCATTGTCCTTCCCTATGACAGAAGGAGAGGAAAAACAATAGACCAGCATTCCATGAAGGTCTACACCATCTGACTCTCCAATGGGGAAGATAATTAAGAAGTTTAAACAGCCCACTGTGCTAGTGTGTTCCAGCTTCGAAGTAAAAATTGCATTATTTTGATTTCTTACAAAAAAGTAGGATTTTTTGGCTTGCTGCCTATTACAAGGAAAAAATTCAAATTCATATTGTTCACTGATGGCCTTTATTTTGCTAATGTTCCTTGTTTCATACATAATATCAGTAGTGTCCACTTTAACTGCACAGAGGCTCAGAGTGAGCATGTTAGAACAGAAAAGGTGCTTTAGAAGTGACTATCCATTAAGTCCTTCTGAGTGTTTTACGATAGTCCAAATAACTTTGCTTCTCCCTGGGGATAAGAAGACAGATATGTGCCTGGCTGAGAGATGGAGGGTGAAAGCTAACAACTGAGTTGACACAGGATCTAGAACCTGTCCCAGGACTGAGAAAGGTGAATCGGAGCCTGCATGCAGCTGACTGTCATCTAGGGGAAGAGCTGCGAGCAGCAAGGCTAGGAGGGGACTGATGGATAGAACAGGGAGAGATGCTGAGAAAGCAAAGAACAGGCTCCACGGGAGTGAAGGAGTGTCCTGAAAAGAGGTAGAAGGTCAAGACTAGGAAATTTAGAGCAAGCCATACCTCATTTTATTGTGTTTGCTTTATTGTGCTTCACAGATAACTGTGGGTTTTACTTTGTTGTTTTTTATTTAAATTGAAGGTTTGTGGCAACCCTGTGTTGAGCAAGCCTATTGGTGCCACTTTTCCAACAGTATTTGCTCAATTGGACTTTCGGTGTCTTATTTTGGTAATTCTCCCAATATTTCAAACTTTTTCATTGTTATTTTATTTCTTACGATGATCTGTGGTCACCGTGTGATCTTTGATGTTACTAGTGCAAAAAAGATTACAATTCCTTGAAGACTCAGATGATGATTAGCATTTTTTAAGGGATCAAATATTTTTTAAATTAAGGAATATACTTTTTTTAAGACATAAAGTTATTATACACTTAATAGAATACAATATACTCTATAGTATAAACTTAACTTTTTTATGCACTGGGAAATTTCTGTGACTTGCTTTATTGAGATATTCACTTTATTCTGATGGTCTGGAACCAACTGGAATACCTCCAAGGTATGCCTGTATCAGTTTAGAGGCATAAAAGGATTGATTCACATGTGGTGATAAAGGATAAAAATCATTTAAGCTATTATTTAAAAATTTTTATCCAAACCAAGAATGTACAAAGATATTAATACATATTTTGCTTTAACAGTATCACATTTCTTCAAGTTATATAGCTTGAATTCATTACAGTTAAGCAAATATTAAGTTAGATAAATCTAGGACAGTATAAGAACCATCAATTTTTCAATGTTTTTATTGAGTGCCTACCAGAAGCCAACAACATGCTATATACTTTGGACACAAAAACCAAATCAGCATACTTAATTTAATGGTATCACAGATTAACTAAAGATGCACACGTGTAAACAAATACATATGATAAAGGGTTGGTAAATACCTTAACTAAGCTCTGTAAAAGAATACAGAAGTGACACCAAGGAGAGATCAGTAACTTCACCTGTTCTGCATGCTCAGTCTGGGGATGAATGACCACAGAAAACTTCATAGAGGAAACAAAAATTGAACAGATCTTCAGTAGAGGTTTTACAGGCATCTGTGCAGAAGAGACTGCATAGTTGACCATGATGTGGAATTATAAAACATTTCAAAGAATCCATGATTGGTCTAGTGACTGCAAAGAGAAAATTCACTCACCTCAATAACACACAACCTATTTCAGATATCTTTACCTCTATCTGTATTTATATTTGTATCTGTATTTATCCATATCTATCTATATATAGTGTATAAGACTATATAGATTTTGGTCTCAGACTTGGGTTCAAACCCTGGCTTTGCCACTTAATAGATACATGGCTATGAGCTTTTTGAACTAATTTCCTCATTTGAGAGGCTACATAAATTCAGTGGTTAAAAAAAGTAATGGCATTGGAACTAAATTTATTGGGGTTTTTTGTTTGTTTGTTTAAATTCTCTCTCTAATGTACCCTAGTTCTGCTGTTTTGTTGAGGAAATTTTTAAGTTCTCTGCTTCCCAGTTCCCTTGTTTTGTAAGGTGGGGATAATAACATTCCTACTTCATAGAGGTTCAAAGAGTTAATACTTGTAGGGCTCATAAACTGTACCTGGTAAAAACAAAGTCCTCAAAATACATTAGCTGTGTCTTCAAACTGGGGAGAATAACACTTATCGATTGATTTGCAATAAGATTATGATAATTTTCAAAAATGTTACTTCCCTTCTAACTTCAAGTAAGGAAAAACAAGTCTTATGTATACTTTCTAAAAAAAAAAAGTCTGAGATTTATTCATCTTTCCAAAGTCCTATTGCTAAGAACTAGATTTAGTTGGCACCACCACTTAAAAAATGCAACAGATAAAGCTTTCTTCCAGTAAATGTAGACATGACCTAAATTACTGCAAAGAGAAAACTCCAGAGAGTCAGAGAAAAGAAAATAAAAAAGTATCCTTCACCTCTGGAAATACCTGATTGTATCTTTCTGATTAGTTCTGAACTGCTTTGTTTTGCTACCAGGCTGAGGAATCACTGCCATTAGTCACTGATATTAAGTATTGTTTATGTCCAACCTAATGGCAAAGGGTTAAAGTAAAGTACACAAAGGATTAAACATCAAAAATCCTGGGTTTTCCTTTTGAAATGGATATACCCAACTAAATCAGATATCTGACTCCAATTACAGTAAGTCAATAACCTCAGTCACTTTAACAACATGGTACAACGGCTAGACACTCTTGCCATGGATCATGATCTCATATCTTTCCTATGGTCTTGAGGACATAATTGACTTCTGTGTAAATGCCTACTGAATTTGTAATCCAAAAATGAAATGCAACAAACAAAACTCAGCTTGTACATGACATATAATGCAACACCTATTGAACCATAGAAATGAATGAGGATGTTTTCTGGTTCGAATGTAGAAGATCACCGTAATATATCAAGGGGAAATCTCAAGGATTCATAAAATTATATATAGTAAATTGACTACTGTATAAAAATGGGAAGAAATAATGTATCTTTTATATATGTATTTGCATACTCAAAAACCATTTTAGGAGGTCTAACCAAGAACTCTGGAAAGAACAACTGGATGGGCTCACAAGATAATTTTTACTGTTTATCCTTTTCTACTTTTGAATTTTGAATCATGCAAATTTACTGTATCTTCAAAAATAAACAAAAACAATCTAAATTTAAGGTATAATTAAATTTTCTAAAATAAGATAAGAAAATTAGCTTCTGGTCAAGTTCATAAATCACTATATAAAATTATGATTTTAGTAAAAAAGAACTTTTATCCTAAGTACATTAGATTTACAAGTGAATAAACCTGGCTTAATTATTCCTACATAATGAGAATGAAGGAATAATTTGGCGTGACATTTTCTCATAAATCTAGTAAGCTTATTTCAAGAAGCAAACACATTTGATCTTGCCAAACAGTTTCATACTAACTGAATAGTAGAAATGGTAGAATTGAGAAGTGAATGATCATTGGATACTATGATGATAGCCAAAGTCAATACGTTTATAGCATATGCCCAGCACTATGCTAGTACTGAGTTTGTGCTCTCAAGGGACTTACTGTCTAATGCAGGGAGGGCAGTAAGAGTTGCAGAAAATACACAGGTAATTAAATTCAGCAAGATTAAGGCAAGTTAAGCAATGGACATTCTGAATATACGTAGAAAGCATATGCAACTGGCCTAGAAAGAAAAGGAAAGGCTTTCAGGGAAAATGAATCTGAAATGGTCTTCAGGAACCGCACACCTAGACTTTTTCATGAAACTTCCACAGCTTGTGCTATTTTAACCTTAATGCAAAATCAGGAAGACGTGCAGTTTGTGCACACAAACTTTACAAAAGTTAA
Organism: Orcinus orca; assembly: GCF_937001465.1. Classification (NCBI taxonomy): domain Eukaryota; kingdom Metazoa; phylum Chordata; class Mammalia; order Artiodactyla; family Delphinidae; genus Orcinus; species Orcinus orca. The sequence goes on from NC_064563.1 coordinate 118,457,270, forward strand.
TCCCAATTGTGATGCTGATTTGCATTCTACAGTAGTACCTATAACAGGGTCTGCTCCCATCAGCTATAATGAAATATTCCCAAGAAAATATCTCCTAAACTGTGCCTAAATCCCTGAAAATGAATGCCAAATAGCCTTAGAATCTTCAGAGACAAGGATGGCCCTACTTGAGAATGAAACTTAAAAGCTTTTGCACAGCGAAGGAAACCATAAACAAGACAAAAAGACAACCCTCAGAATGGGAGAAAATATTTGCAAATGAAGCAAATGACAAAGGATTAATCTCCAAAATTTACAAGCAGCTCATGCAGCTCAGTATCAAAAAAACAAACAACCCAGTCCAAAAATGGGCAGAAGACCTAAATAGACATTTCTCCAGCGAAGATATACAGATGGCCAACAAACACATGAAAGAATGCTCAACATCACTAATCATTAGAGAAATGCAAATCAAAACCACAATGAGGTATCACCTCATACCAGTCAGAATGGCCATCATCAAAAATCTGCAAACAATAAATGCTGGAGAGGGTGTGGAGAAAAGGGAACCCTCCTGCACTGCTGGTGGGAATGTAGATTGATACAGCCACTATGGAGAACAGTATGGAGGTTCCTTAAAAAACTAAAAATAGAACTACCATACAACCCAGCAATTCTACTACTGGGCATATACCCTGAGAAAACCATAATTCAAAAAGATTCATGTACCACAATGTTCATTGCAGCTCTATTTACAATAGCCCAGAGATGAAAACAACCTAAGTGCCCATCATCGGATGAATGGATAAAGAAGATGTAGCACATATATACAATGGAATATTACTCAGCCATAAAAAGAAACGAAATTGAGTTATTTGTAGTGAGGTGGATGGACCTAGAGTCTGTCATACAGAGTGAAGTAAGTCAGAAAGAGAAAGACAAATATCATATGCTAACACATATATATGGAATCAAAAAAAAAAATGGTTCTGAAGAACCTAGGGGCAGGACAGGAATAAAGACACAGACGTAGAGAATGGACTTGAGGACACGGGGAGGGGGAAGGGTAAGATGGGAGGAAGTGAGAGAGTGGCATGGACATATATACACTACCAAATGTAAAATAGATAGCTAGTGGCAAGTAGCCGCATAGCACAGGGAGATCAGCTTGGTGCTTTGTGACCACCTAGAGGGGTGGGATAGGGAGGGTGGGAGGGAGGGAGATGCAAGAGGGAGGAGATATGGGGATGTATGTATATGTATAGCTGATTCACTTTGTTATACAGCAGCAACTAACACACCATTGTAAAGCAATTATATTCCAATAAAGATGTTAAAAAAAATGAAAAATATAAAACAAGCACAGCAAAAAAAAAAGTTAAATGTGCTCTTGGATGATTAATTTTTAAAAATGACAAAGAACAAAATGTATTTGACCCCACAAAGGGTTGCAATAAGAAAAAAAATAGAATCATAGAAATTTAGTATGGATAAAATATAAATAGAGAATCAAGGTATTTGAATATTATAAGCTATGCCTCTTAAAGACTTATAACCGGAATCTGTTTAATAGACAAACACTTGATAGATGTATAATGAATACTCTAAGAAAATGTTTATGTGAAGAGAAATACCAGAAAAGGTATAGGACACTGAAAACATGAACTTATTCATAAAATTTCTCTAATAATTTCATAGGTTAATATTATTAGATAGAAGAAAAATTAAGTTCCCATAAAACTATATTATCAACCAAAAGCTCATTTGTCATATCCACTAAAGACTTTTATTAAATTCTGAGGCTCATTAGTCAAATATTCACATAAAGCAGCACAAGTGAGGTACTGAAGTGTCAGGCATTGGTAAATCTTAGCACTCTAAGTGTTAACATGAAAGCAGAATCCCTTTGAGAGGATAAACAGAATAAAGTTCTGGAAGCTAGAGGTAATATTTCAACCACAGAGTTTATTACACACAGTTCCGTTGCTAAGCGTAGCATGTCCCACGGAATCACAGAAAATCACTACTGCTGATCTCAAAGGTTGAGACTCCATCTCCTTCTGATAATGCCATAGTAAAATGAAGAAAACGTCTCTTGGCATCTTCACAATACCTTCGGTTTTTCACGTTGAATGTCTTTTTTTGTTTGTTTTTATTACTCAGCTAAGAAAACTTTCAAGAGCTCAGCTATTAACCTTACTGAGTTATTATTATTTCCAAAGTGGGAATGACTCTCAGAGTATGTATTAGAAACTAACGAACCATTATTGAATGGGAGGTGGAGGAAGGGGCCGGGGAAGAGAAGCTACACTCCAAAGATACTCACAAGGATACAGATATAAAGGAACACACTAGTCCTCTCCTTAGAAAATGGACACTTGTGCCTAACCATTTTTTCACTTTGGTTAATCACCAGTTCAATAAGAATTGTGCACAGATTTCTTGCTTGTAGTTTTTAATGCATATATCCACACAAGAACACAATCATACAGTAGTACCCTAGTACTATTTGAACTCCAAAGTGCAGTGTGTCCACAGAATGAACAGTGGGCAATGAGATTATAATCAAGACAGTGCTAGGGTTTCAAGGTGAGGAAGGCCCCTGAGCAGAAATCCCCACACCAGATGAACTGCATTTTCTAGAAGGCATGCAAGTTCTTCAAAATGTTTCTTTCTAAAGGTCCATAAGTGGATGAGTGAATTTATTATAATAAATACTTCTTTTCGCAAACTCGACAGAAAAAAAATCACCTTGGTTGTACTCTCACTTTGGTTATCATAACAAAAGCAGAATGTAATCATTCAGACTGCTCTGGTATCTGTTTTATGTTGAACTGTTCTTTAAAAAGAGGTGGAGAGAAAAAAAGAAAAAAATTCCTCACTCAAAGTATTTTTCTAGTCCTTACAACTGCCTTTCATTTGAGATATTTTAAATTTTGCTAGTCAATACTTTTCTCTCCTCCCTAATTGAAATGCATTGTCCAATAATTGGTTTAGAGCTTCTATTCACATCTCCATGTCCTTGGGTTGGCTACAATAGTTCACCAAAGGCATTCAAATTGAGTCTGGGGTATACTGTGAGAGCATCCTAATATTGGCACAAAAATGTGAAAGTGATTCAGAATTCACTACAAATTTTGTTACTATCTATGTAATGGTTTACATGTAGCCGAGAAATCTGGAATCCCTTTCCACACCTAACTTGTCTGCTGAATCTCATACGTGTTACACAAAGTGAATGTTACGCAAAGCGATGAATCATTCTAAGAAGATAGGATTTTCCTTTACATTTTAATTGTAGGGATGGGACAACTACTTAGACAAAGGTCTCCTGCCGTCATTGAAGGGACCAGCAACCAATCAAAATGGTACAAAGATTAAACTGAAACCACCTGAACAAACCACAGCTGCAGAAACAAACTTTATCTAAACTTAAGCAGAGCCTCTAAATGCTTCCAAGGGAGTCTCCTGCTTGAAAGAAGACTGACCCTTAGCACTAAGAGGTATAAATTCAGTTACCATAAACCCCCTCTGGAGGAGCTTCTGGCCAGGAGGGAGACCGTCTACGGGCTTAAGGATGAACATGTCTAATGGAAACCTCCACACTTTCCCACTGAAGCCCCAAATTCCTCATTTTTGCTAAGCTGGTATATATGCCCTTGCCCTTTGCTATTCAGCAACTTTCTCACTACTGAGTACTCCCCCATACACGTCAATTAAAATTTTTCTCCTGTTAATCCGTTGTCACTTAATTTGCAGGTCCCTGACCACTTGGAGTTACTAGAGGAAGTTTTCCTCCCAAAGCCATGCTAGGAATTAAAAGCATTATCTCATTAAATAATCTAAATAAAAATGAATACATTGTTTCTTAATATCATTATTCCCTGTTTACAAATCAGAAAACTGAAGCTTAGAGATACTATGTGACCAAGAATACATCAGCTGATATGTGGTACAGCCAGTATTCTGACCCCAAAATGATCCTCTTTCCAATATTTATTTCCTTATGCAAAGAGACTTTGATATGATTCCTATTGACTCTCTCCTTTATAGTTTATCAGGGCTCCCCAAACTTTTCCCAGTCAATGCACATATAGAAAATGATAATGCACTGGTACTGCCCACACCAAAGGAAATGAAAGAGGCCACTTGTAGCTATTGATATATGTGATGACTGTGGCAGCTTACACACAGCCCTACCAAACCTCTTCTCCAGTGCCCCGTGGCTAACAGGCAGCCCATCTGTGACATCAGGCACAGTGGCTGGGAAGCACCAGACTAGAGGATATCAAGCATTATAGAGCAGCTGGTTCAATTAGTGGTGATGGACAGCTATACTGAGAACCACGAGAAGATCTACAAATAATATCGGAAAATATCAAAAAAGTGAATAAAATACAGGACCTGCCCAGAATGGGGAGGTGCTAGAAGGGCTTCAGAAATTAAGTATTATAGAAAACAAGTCAGCCTCTGCAGGCTTCAACTGTCTGGTAACTGTGAGTATCCATTTTTTATTTCTAGCTGAAATATTTTCTGACGCTATTCAATATCTCCATATGGATGGTTCAGAGACACGACAAAACTCAGCATCTCCTAATCCATGATTTCTCCCTTCAGACTTCTTTGCCTGTTTCAGGATATGGTACTACCATCCATCTGGCCAACTACGCAGATCAGAAACTTGAGAGATCTTTGGATACATCTACCTCAACTTCGATACTTAAGCTGTTACCATTTCTTTTCATTTGCCCTCCAGAATAGCCCTCCAAACCATCTAACTCTCCCTTAAATACACTTCCAAGCACTAGAATATGGAATAGTGCTGTTTTTGTATAGCTCACAAGAAAAGAATGCTTTTTACATCTTGAAATGGTTAAAAAACAAAATCAAGAGACAACTATATCATGACACATGAAAATTATAAGAAATTCAAATTTTAGTATCAATAAAAAATGTTTTATTGGAATGCAGCCAGGCTTCCTCATTTACATATCATCCATGATTGCTTTGGCACTACAATGGAAAACCTGAGTAGTTGCAACAGAGACTGTGAGGCCAGCAACTCCTAAAACATTTACTATCTGGCCCTTTACAGAAAAATTTACCGATTTCTGTGGTAGACTCTCTTTGGTCTTTCGGCTGAAGGGCTATACTGACCACCCAGGAAATGGTTTATAAATCTTCCCATCAACTCTAATCTTTCCTTCAAGCAGCTAGATTCATCTTTTCAAATGCAAATCTTATCACTCTCTTAAAGCTTTGCAAAGTCTCTCCATTGTTTTTTCACAATGAAGATTAAAATGGCCTGCTGGGTACCACTTTATCTGGTTACAGACTTCCTTGGTAGCTCTTTGGTTACACTTAACCCGTCCACTGGAATTCAACCACAGATGCCTGCTTTCAATTCGTTTGCTCAGGATGCTCCCATTTACATGGAAATCCACTTTCTTTTCTTACCTTCTCTTTGCCCAAGTTAGTCCCATTTAGGCTTTGGTTTTAGCTCCACTTTCACTTCTTCAGGCAAATCTTACCACACCTTTCCTCTCCAACACATAAGCTGGGCTCCCTGTCCTATGAAGGGTATCATTCTCCTTTACTGGACTTATTACAATTTCCTATATATTTGTAAGATTATTTAATTAATGCTCTTCTCCATTGTTATAAATTCTGCAAAGGCAAGGATTATGCTTATTTTGCTCATCCCTTTTGCCTGGCATTTTAGGTACTCAGTGAACATTTGTGAAATGAATAAACATTAACAAGATCCTAAATTTATGTTTACCCCTCCCCACCAAACGATTAAAGGGTAACTGGGTCAGTTATACACATATTTAAAGATGATTTGATGTTCAACATTTTAAAACTAATAATGTTTTTAGATCTTTCTCTCCTTTAAAGTACTGCTGCCAGATGAAAATAAGATAAATATACAAATAAGTAAAACAGAATAACCTCTGAAATTTGGATTTAAGATGAACAACAAATACCTTTTGTAATATAGGCAAGTTCCGCGCAAAAAATTTGTCCCAATACTAAGAAAAAAACTATTTGTTGTTTACTTTAAAGAGGTCTCTAAGGAGAAGTAAATTTGACTTGGTTATTGAGGTTCTAACTAGGCAAAATTACCATCGAAGAAGGTGACTGATAGAAATGAAGGGATATGGCATTTTAATGTCATAATAATGCTTGTCTATGAAATTGAAAAGGTCATAATCTTGGAAATAAGAAAATCACCAGAATTAAAGAGAAACAAACCACCAACAAACTAATCTAACCAGAAAAACAAAACACAAGGCCAATGTCAACTGAAAAAGAAATGCACAACGTCAGAGTGGTGACTTAAGTTCTATCTGGGGCAAAATGATGGCTATAGCCTTGGAGACCACTTCTCAGATAGCGCTGTGGAACTGCTCCGAAGAGGCAAGGGGGTCAGTATGGATGTGATTTTGGTGAAAGAGGATACATGCAATCAAGCACACATTTTGACAGAAGGTTGCTACTAGTCACAAGAAGGTGGCTGCTAGCAGATGTCTCCTTTAATGCTTTTAGTGCTCTTTTAGATAGGGGAAGATGCCAGAAATTGTGCTCATAAAATCTTCTCCTGAAAATATCTATGGAAAGGTCTGTTCTGCTAGTTTTTTCCAGAGCACAGACTGCCACACTCCTGATCTCTGCCCTGAACTCCTTTCAGGGTGTGTTGAAGGTCAGCGACTGCAGTGACTAGTGACCTAATCCTTATAAAGGCAGATGGCAGGTGACAATTTTTAGTTGGCACCAAGCAATATGCAGATAAAAAAGATTTAGCAACTAGCTCTGAGTCTCTATGAAAACCTTCAGGTTCTCCTGAAAATATAAAATGTATTGAGATAAAAGTGCAAAGAATTAAGTTGATAGAAGGTGGGGGCGAGGTACAGGTTCAGCAATATGTTTGGAAAGGAGGGACGTGGACGGGATCCTAAAGTTTTGTGAACACAAGTCAATTTGCTTCTTAGAATACATGTTTAACTTGAAATTAAAGCTAAGAGCAGGTCATGTGTCACAGTTTTGTCTTTAACTTAAAAAAAATAAAATTCACTATGAAAAAAAGACACCTAGCATGCTCAATGCCTATATAAGGCTTGCACTAAACTATCACAAAGGAATTTGCTGATAAAATACAGATATTTGTCATTAACTATACAAGCTCAAGGTAATATTTAGAGCATTTAATAATAACACATGCTGACATAGTTCACTTATTTTAATTACCTAGACAAATTTATTTTTACCTCCTCACCACCCTCCCTCTCCGTCTGCATCTCAAAAAAAAAAAAAGTGTAATCAATGAAGTTTTCTTTTACACAATCTAATTTTCTACAGGTGTCAAATTCATGGCTATTTGTGGGTAAAGTAAATCTTTCCAGGGCTTCCAAATCTTGATGGGGTTTAATTATGTTCTAATTCTTGCAGATTAGTACATTTGCAACTAGAATATCTAAGCAGCTCCCTCCCTCGCCCACCCCAACACCCACTTCCCTGCATTTGATGGTTAATGAAGGGTTGGTCAAGCCAGTGGATGCTAGTGAGTATTACCTTGATGCTCAAGTGGAATCTGGGGGATTCCAGCCCTAGCAATGCTGGGAGCATAGGAGAAATTTAGCACTTCAATTTCTACATTTAGCACCTATGTACCCTCCTTTTTCTTTGATTGAAGAACTGAATTAAGAAAGCTGTATTTAAAATGTTTTCTTTTCCTGAGTTGTCTATAGTTGTCTTCTCCACACTATCTGTTCTGGTAGGCAACTCAACCCAACACACATTCACACTGTCACAGTGATCTTTGATTTCTGAAGGCTCACTGGATGGAAATAATTGCAGAATACTCAAGAGAGACATGTTTGAGTTCTCTAAATCAGCATAGGTAAACTTTGTTTTTTCCAAAACAGATACTTTCTGCCTGAAAAGACATACACACACATTCATCTGTTTTCTACATTTTATTGTTATGCTATAAGGTTCTGAAATAATCTCTCTTTTGAATTGCACTTGATCACACTCCAACCACAGTGTATAATAGTTCCCAGCCCTCTAAGCTGACATAGAAATGTATTTTCCACTATTGTTCACATCCCTGCCTGCCTAGACAGATTTTCCCAGGTGCTTCAGCTTTTGCAGTTCAATGAACGCGTCCCTGAGAAGCGAATAAAATCCAGTTGTTTTCTTGTTTCTTTTGCATCTTTTTCCAAGAACATTTGATTCCTATTTAGATACTCATGTGCTGCTTTCTATTCAAGATGGGGCAGGAAGTCAGGGTGAGAAAGAGCACTAATCATTAAGCATGAGAAAAACAATTTTGTTTCCACTAAGGCTTTCTGCCAGGGAAGAAAATAAAAGAAAACAAAATGGAACAACTAAATAAAAAGGAACACAAAACATACTCATCAACAGCTTTTCCTACGAAGATTCTGCATGGCTTGCAGGCCTACTATAAAAATTTACCTCACCAAAAGGTTACTTATGCAATGATTGTTTGATATGAATACTATAACTCTCCTGAATAAGGAATCTGAGAAAAGGTAATACAGTTTTATGCCACTGGTTTCTTTTTGCGGTACGCGGGCCTCTCACTGTTGTGGCCTCTCCCGTTGCGGAGCACAGGCTCCGGACGCGCAGGCTCAGCGGCCATGGCTCATGGGCCCAGCCGCTCCGCGGCATGTGGGATCTTCCCGGACCGGGCACGAGCCCGTGTCCCCTGCATCAGCAGGCGGACTCTCAAACCACTGCGCCACCAGGGAAGCCCGCCACTGGTTTCTTTATTGTAGTGATACTTTAAAAGTTTATTTTTCTAAAGAGATTATTATTTAGATACAAAAATCTCAGTACATAATAATAAATGCTAATGATTTAAATTATGTGTATTACTCAGAAATAAAGCATAGCATATATATAGATGCACTGGATATCTATATCTATTATTTATATTTTAATGTAATTTTAATTTTTTATTAATGCTGAATATTTACCAAAGTCAAGAATAAAACCTGAAAATTATAAATTTGTTTTCCTGGTTGTTACGGGATGATCTGTTTCCCACAACAATGTATGTTGAAGTCTTAACCACTAGTAATTTAGAATGTGACCTTACTGGAAATAGGTTTATAGCAGAGATAATTAGGTAAGACGAGGGAATACTGGAGTATGGTGAATTCTAAATCCAATATGATCAGTATACTTTTAAAAAGACGTGAAAATACAAGAAAAGACTGCCATTTGAAGATGGAGGCAGGAATTGTAGTTATATAGCTACAAGCCAAAAGCACCAAGAATTGAGCACTGCCCATCAAAAGCCAGGAAGAGGAAGAATGCATTCTACTCAGAGTCTCAGAGGGAACATGGCTCTGCTGACACCTTAACTTCAGATTTCTAGACTGAAGAATTATGAGAGAATACATTTCTGTTTTAAGACAACAAGTTTATTTTACTTTGTTATGAAAACCCTTGAAAACTAACACACCTATTTACCCTTCAAGATTTCCAGTGGGGATAATATCTGAAATAGGATCTTCTTGAGAATACATTGTTTCTCTTTTATGCTTGAACTAGCAGTTCAAAAGTGGAACTACAGATGGAGAAGGGATCAAGATGGTGGGAGTAGGAAGACCTTAAACTCACCTCCTCCCAAGGGCACACCAAAATTATAACTACTTACAGTAGTAATAAATATTTGCTCCTAATCAATCAATGAGTCATAGCATAAATAAAAGAGGAAAAAAAATACCTGGAGACAAATGAAAATGGAAACACAACACTCTGAAACTTATGGGACACAACAAAAACAGTTCTAAAAAGGAAGTTTATAGTGATACAGGCCTACCTTACGAAACCCCCCAAAAAACCCCAAAGTTAGCAAAAGGGAGGAAATAATAAAGATTAGAGCAGAAATAAATGAAATACAGACTGAAAAAAAAAAGATTAAAAAAACTAAGAGCTTGTTCTTCAAAGAGATAAACAAAATTTATAAACCAGACTAATAAAGAAGAACAAAAGAGAGGGCCCAAATAAATAAAATCAGAATTGTAAAAGGAGACGTTATAACCAACATCACAAAACTACAAAATATCATGAGAGATTACTATAAACCATTATATGCCAACAAATTAGACAGAAAGAAAAATGGGTCAATTTCTAGAAACATATAATCTTACAAGACTGAATCAGGAAGAAATAGAAAATCTGTACAGATAGAGCACTAGTAATGAAATTGATCACTAATCAAAAAAACTCCCAACAAACAAAAGTCTAGGAACAGACTGTTTCACAGGGGAATTCTACCCGGGAATAATAAGAATTTATTCTTATTTAAATAAGAGTTAACACCAAGCCTTCTCAAACTATTCCAAAATATTGAGGAGGAAGGAATGGTTCCAAATTCATTTTATGAGGTCAGCATTCCTCTGAATTCAAAACCAAAGACACTACAAAAAAAAAGAAAATTACAGACTAATATTCCAGATGAACAAAAATGCAAAACTCCTCAACAAAATACTAGCAAACTGAATTCAACAATACAGTGAAAGGGTCAGACATGATGATCAAGTGGGATTTATTTCCGTGATGCAAAGATGGTTCAATAAGTGCAAATTAATCAATTTGATACACTATATTAACCAAATAAAGGATAAAAATCATATGATTATCTCAATAGATGCAGAAACCTTTTGACAAAATTCAACATCCATTTATGGTAAATACTCTCAACAAAGTGGGTGTAGAGGGAACATGCCTCAACATAATAAAGGCTATATATGACATACCCACAGTGAACATCATATTCAATGGTGAAAAGATAAAAGCATTTCCTCTAAAATCAGAAACAGAGAAGGATGCCCACTCTTGCCAATTTTATTCAACATAGTAATAGAAATCCTAGCTACAGCAATCAGAAAAATAAAAGGAAAGAGTCTAAATTGGAAATGAAGAAGTAAAACTGTCACTGCTTGCAGGTAACATGCTACTGTATATAAAAACCCTAAAAACTCCACCAAAATCTGTTAGAACTAATAAATGAATTCAGTAAAGTTGCAGGAAACAAAATTAATTTACAGGAATCTGTTGCATTTCTATACACTATAATGAACTGTCAGAAAGAGAAATTACCATCACAATCCCCTTTACAATTGCACCAAGAAGAATAAAATACCTAGGAGTAAATCTAACCAAGGAGGTTAAAGACCTGTACTCTGAAAACTATAAGATACTGATGAAAGGAACTGAAGATGACACAAACAAATGGGAAGATATACTATGCTCATGGATTGGAAGAATTAATATTGTTAAAATGTCCATACTACCCAAGACAATGTACAGATTCAATTCATTCCTATAAAAATACCTGTGACCATTTTTTTTTTTTTTGAGAAAGAAGAACAAAGCTGGATGTATCACACTTCCTGATTTCAAACTATACTACAAATCTACAGTAATAAAAACAATATGGTACTGGCATTCAAACAGACATAGTGATAAGTGGAAAAGAAGAGAGAACCCAGAAGAAGAAAACATGCTTATATGGTCAATTAATCTACAACAAAGGAGATAAGAATGTACAATGGGGAAATGACAGTCTCTTCAACAAATGGTGTTGGGAAAACTGGACAGTTACATGTGACAGAATGAAACTGGATCACTTTCTCACTTCATATACAAAAATAAACTCAAAATGGATTAAAAACTTAAATGTAACCCTGAAACCGTGAAACTTCTAGAAGAAAGCATAGGCAGTACACTCTTTGAGACTGATGTTAGCAATATTTGCTGCATCTGTTTCCTCAAACCAGGTAAACAAAAGCAAAAATAAACAAATGAGACTACATCAAACTAAAAACCTTTTACACAATGAAGGAAACCATCAACAAAATGAAAAGGCAGCCTACTGAATTAGAGAAGATAATTGCAAACAACATATCTGATAAGGAGTTAATATTCAAAATATATAGAGAACTCATATAATTCAAAACAAAAATTTAATAAATGGGCAGAGGACTTGAGTAGACATTTTTCCAAGGAAGACATACACATGGCTAACAGGCACATGAAAAGATGCTCAACATCACTAATCTCCAGGGAAATGCAAATCAAAACTGCAATGAGATATCACCTCACACCTATCAGAATGGCTATCATAAAAAGACAATAAATAACAAGTGTTGGCAAGGATGTGTGGAAAAGGGAATCCTTATACATTCTTGGTGGGATTGTAAATTGGTGCAGCCACTATGGAAAACAGTATGGAGGTTCCTCCAATAATTAAAAAAAGAACTAACATATGATCAAGGAAGTTCACTTCTGGGTATTACCTAAAGAAAAGAGTACTAATTCAAAAGGATATATATATATATATATATATATATATATATATATATATATATCCCTATGTTCATTGCAGGATTATTTACAATAGCCAAGATATGGAAGCCATCTAAGTGTGCAGAGATGGATGAATGGATAAAGAAGTTGAGATATATATATATATGTGTATATATATATGTGTGTGTGTATGTGTGTGTATACACACACACTGTGGCATATTACTCAGACATAAAAAAGAATAAAATCTTGCCATTTGAAATAACTTTCATGGCTCTAGAGGGTATTATGCTAAGTGAAGTAAGTCAGATAGAGAAAGACAAATACCATATGATCTCACGTATATGTGGAATCTAAAAAACAAAAGAGACAAAACAACACAAAAGGAAAACAGACTCACACATAAAGAGAACAAAAGGGTGGTTGCCAGAGGGGAAGTGGGTGGGGGGAATGGGTGAAATAGGTGAAGGAAATTAAGAGGTACAAATTTTCAGTTATAAAATAAATAAGTCACAGGGACGTATTCATATAGCATAAGAAATATAGTCAATAGAACTGTAAAAACTTTGTATGGGGACAGATGGTTACAAGACCTAACATGGTGATTATTTACTAATCTATTTAAATGTCCAATCACTGTTATATACCTGAAACTAACACAATATTGTTCAATGAGTATATTTCAATAAAAATAATTTAAAAAATCTTGCATGTGCTTGAGCAACTGAAAAAAAATGAAAATACAAGTACTTCACACCCATTCCTATTAAATCTTTTAAAGATTTAATAAGCTGGTGATTTTCTTCTCAGAGGGAAAGGTAAATTTTAGTCTGTACAACTTTTCTACTTTTCCTCAAATCTTGCTTTCATTTCCTTGCCTCATCTCCAAATAACTCATCTGATTTAGGACTAGCACCAGGCCCCTCTATGTTTCTTCTCACAATAGAAAAATAATATTTGGTGACAGAACATGTAGGTTAAGAGCTGGGACTTTGAAAGGAATCAGAAAGCTTAGGTTCATCTTGGTTCTATCCCTTGATTACTGAGTGACCATGAATACGGTTCTAAACCCATCTAAGGTCATTTTCCATACGTGTGATTCATAAAATTGTTCTAAGAATTCAATGATAAAATACACAAAAGGCATTTGCAAAGTGCTTAGCATACATTAATGTTTAAATAAATATGACTGATTATTTGTATTATGATAATTCAAGAGAAATCTCAATAGTATCATTTCATTCCAGACTAAACACTTCTCTCCCCATCCCCAATTTTAAGCAATATTTATCGTATTTCCTCAAAGTAGTTCTGTTTTTTCTTTAGTCTTCATCTAAGCAAAATACTCTCCGTTTCTAGTAATGAAAAATAATAGAAAATAATGTAACAGGTCCCCATATTTAATTCATCCAGATTTAGCAAACATGTTTATTAGCAAACAAGTTTACATGTCATATATGCTTTAGACGTTTTAAGAAGTCAAATATAAAGACAAAGCCCCAACTCATACCATCTCCTCCAAAATTAACCACTCTCTTGTGTCAGTGTGGTATTGTTCCTTGCATATTTCAACAATTTACTAATATGTATTTCCCCATAATATATAAAATCAGTTTTCTTAAAAATGTTCATAAAAGGTATACTATGAGACTTCAAATAATTTTTTTCTACATTGATACAGGTGTCTCTAGATTATTTGTTAATGCTGTAAAGTATCCCATTGTATGATCATTCCAACCGTCTATATATTTCTTCACTGTCACTAACCAATAAATGAAAAAAAGCATATATCTATAATGTAACTGTTTCACTTTTAGGTAAATATCTGAGAGAAATTATTGATGCATATTTGCAAGAGTAAATGAATAAGAATAATAATTGCAACAATGTTTGCAAGAGCATAATTTTAAATCTTAAAAATAGTCAAGCCTTACAAAAAATGAAGAAAAATGTGAAATATTTTCTTTATAATCATACCCAATCCCACACCCTCTGCAGAAATGTTGCTGTTAATCTTTTAACCATCTGGTGTGAATCCAGTTGTTTTTCTTTGTATTTACTCTCTCTCTCTTTTTCATACACACAATCACAAAAGTTTCTTTTAATTAGCTATCAAAGGAATCATGATGAATAAACTGTTTTGCAACTTTTTCATTTAACACAGAACTTTCCATGACACCATACAGATCTAGTTCATTCTTTTTAATGGCTGCATAATATTTTATTGTGCCCATGAACCAAAATTTACATATTTATTTCCTTACTGATGCAAAACAATCTATGCCCACATACATAAGTATTACTATAGAATGTAGTTCCAGATGTGAAATTGCTGAATCAAATAGTAATGAGAATAAACATCTTTTTATATGTATATTGGACACTGTTCTTTCAGTAAATTTTTTTTTTCTGCTTTGCCCATTTTTCTTTTGGGCTGTTTCTTTGCTCATTATATAGCGTGTATAACACTACTAGGTTATATACGCTATTAAAGTTTCTCCCTGTCTGGCACTTGTTTTACAGCTTAAATTGTGGTGTCTTTCACCTTATACAAATTTTAATTTTTTATATTGCAAATTTTTCCTAAGTTCTATTATTTTTTTGTCTTGCTTGAGAAACTATTTTTCATTCTAAGATTATACTAAATAAGTCTCCTAAGAATTCTTAATACTTTCATTGTTTTATATTTAAATTATTAATTTAATATTATTTTTTTCCCAGGTGGACAATTCTCATTCATACCTAAATTACTAGAATGCCTGTCAGTTCAAACTTCAAAATGTTTCCCACATCAACCATTTCTCAGAACCTCCACTGCTGCCACTGTGGAAACCATCATCGTCTCCCTTTGCCTAAGCTGCTAGAATCACCTCTTAACAACCATGATACCATGATTCTCATCATAGTAACTGAGCTATTTTCACAAAATATAAAGCAGTTTGTATTATCCCCCTTCTCGAAGCCCTCTGTATACATGCAACAGTAAGAATGAATGGCAAGTGCATTTTGCTAAGTGAAAGAAGCCAGACTCAAAAGGCTACACATGCTATGATCTAATTTATAAGATATTCGTTAAGAAGCAAAACTATAGCAACAGAGAGCAGAGCCATGGTTACCAGGAATTCAGGGTGGGAGAAGGGCCTGACTTCCAAAGAGACATTATGGAACTTTTTGGAGCGATAAAAATTTTTCTGTGTTTTGATGGCCAAAGGTGTTTACCTGACTCTACGTGTTTATCGAAATGCATAGAACTATATACTAAAAAGAGTGCATTTTGCCATATGTCAATTATACCTTAATAAACTTGACTTAACAAATAACCCTCTTGTGGCCCTCTATTGTTTTTGAAATGCAATGTAACTTCTTATCATAGTTTATAAGGCTCTGCTTGAAATCAAGCCTGTCTACTTCTCAACTTTATCTCCCACACCTTTCCTTTCAACACCTTCTGAGCCAAGAAGGCAGGGCTTTTTATTCTCTTGGAGCAATGCCAAGCTTGTTCCCTTCTCAAGGCACTGCACTTGCTCTTTTCCAGTCCAGAAATGCCTTTCTTTGTGATTATACATGTTAGAATTACTAGCTTCTAAAAAATACCTATGCTTAGGCATTGGCCTCAGAAATTCTGATTCAAACAACACCCTCATTCAACATACTTCCGCACTAGGAGACTTCATGGAGATATGGCTATTTCAAATGACAATCAAGTTCTTCATCTAAGATTAGGCCATTGGCTTTTCAAAGATATCTTGGTCTCACTCATATTATAAAGCTAGTTTGCTTATTTATACTCTGCTTTTACCAAAGAGTTTAGATTGCTTACAAAATACATACTACAAAAGCAAATTAAACTAAGTAGTGAATGTATCAAGGTGAAAGAAAATAAAATAGAAAAACTTTTAAAAATATGCAGTGAGACCATCACAAAAGAGCTGTGATATTCTGTACCAATCATAGAGATGTGCCCTAAATTGCTCCGTGTTTTCTAGTCCCTAGTATAAACTGGAAAACAATCATTTTTGTAACTCTCAGTGTCCATGAGACCAACAACCACTTGCTCAGGAAAGAGAAGACTATTCTTCGTACTGACTCTGGAGATATATTTCTCCAGGGGGTTCTCGCGAGGTGTCTGCAGGGTAATGCAGAGAACAACATCCTCAACAAAATTCTTGCAGTAAATAAAGTAATGAGTTTCTCAGGGCTGTTTCTTCTAACGATCCTCAGTGTGGCCCAAGGGCATAGTTCCAAAATACAATTCTGTAAAAACAATTCAGGCATGGAGCTGCAGGAGAGATGGGTGGTGGTACTTGATTGATGTAAGTCATTTTCACATTTTTTTATACTTATAGTTTAATCCAAGAAGAGATTTCAGATTATCTAGAGCAATATTTTCCAGTGTATGTTCTGAGCAGTGTTAATAGGTATTGAGTTTAAAAAAACAAGTCTCCATGGTAAGTTACCCTATGCATGGAAGAACTATTTTGAAGTATACTGAAGAGATTGATGCCAAACATTCTCCTTCGAACATTCTTGTTTCAGCATTGCCAATCTCAATTCAAATAAAAAAAACAGACACAGAAGTGTACCATACTCTTCCTGGCTCTTAACTATGTCCAGAAATGTGCTCTCCTCCCATCATGCTTTACCTAAAATGTGGACTTGTAATAAAGCCTTCTCAGAAGCAGCGGTCTTTCCTGTCACTAACAGAACCCCCTAAATTTGTGTGTCCCACAGTGCCGAACTGTACCATTTGGCTAAAGGAATTTCTCAGAGAATAGACAGAAACATTATTATATGAACTTGAACCCAGAGTTCATAAAGGGGGCTTAAAAGATCATCTTTTTTAAAAACAAAAATTAACGTTAATAATGGCCTGAGGGACTTTCCTGTGGTCCAGTGGTAAAGAATCCACCTTCCAATGCAGGGGGCATGGGTTTGATCCCTGGTTGGGGAACTAGGATCCCACAGGCCGCAGGGCAACTAAGCCTGTGCGCCACAATTACTGAACTCGTGCACCTCAACTAGAGAGCCCGCATGCCGCAAACTACAGAGCCCACGCTCCCTGGAGCCCACGTGCCACAACTAGAGAGAGAAAACCCGCATGCCCCAATTAAAGAGAAGCCCATGCACCACAACGAAGAGCCCGGGTGCTGCAACGAAAGATCTTGCATGCCTCAACGAAGATCCCAGGTGCCTCAACTAAAACCCAATGGAGCTAAATAAATAAATAAATAAATAAATGATAAATCTTAAAAAAAAAAAAATAATGGCCTGAGCCAGTAAGAATTCTTCCTTCATCATGGAATTTAAAGGAGCAGTTCTAAAAAGAAGTCTGTTGATAACCTGTAAACAAAGAGATTCAATCAAACACAGACAATATATGACCCAGAAGATTAATAGATCTGTTGAGACCAATGCAAGTTATTTTAGTTACAATGATTTTGTGATGGACCATACGAAATGAGCTGTTTAAATCCAGAAATACACTGCATCCTTATTTTCCTGATCTCCTAATCTAGCCATCTCGTCACAGAAAGAAATACCTTCCAATATCCAATGTCCAGAGCAAATTAACGTAAGATCAACTCAACAAAAAGACAAATTTGCACTGATAACCTCTTGGTTGCCACATCAGTGCTCCTGATGTTGAACCCACAAAAAGTAAGATCAGGGTAAAATTCAATGAATTGTCCATTTTTTTAAAAAAAGTAAGAGTTTTGAAATTTTCTGTATTATTCACTCTGTATTATACTTTTCTTCAGTTAAAAAACCTCATGTCTTAACTTCTTCATGGGTTATCAAATGAATAAAGAAAGCACATTATGACCTTGCAACTTCTACCATCAGGATGTCATTGACTCAAAACACTGGGGAAAAACATAGCACGGCTTCCTGTAATTGATGTGTCTCCTTTTGGTGATGATGCTGTGCATAGACACATAATGTCAGGCAGACCATTTGAGAATATCTTCTATAATAGAGAATGAGGCACAAATTATAATGAAGCCCTTGTCATCACCCCCGAATCAAGAAGTTTGACAATACATCTCTAGTCATGCCTGTCCGTGTGTTCAAATCCCAGGCCTTCTTTGATACCTTAAAAAGTCTAGATTTTTCATTACGTAGCTCTGTAGTGCTTTGGCCTGAGTTTAAAACAAGCTCTTTAGAAAGCTAGTGTGAAATGCTGATACCTGCAGTTCTTGCTGTTGGAGACTCCAGATTATATGGTGCTCCTTCTACTTATACTGTTGTTGTTTTTTTTTTTTTTAATGTTGAGCCTTCTTTTAATTTATTTATTTTTATTTTTGGCTGTGTTGGGTCTTCGTTCCTGTTGTAGGACTTTCTCTAGTTGTGGCAAGCGGGGGCCACTCTTCATCGCGGTGCGCGGGCCTCTCACTGTCGTGGCCTCTCTTGTTGCAGAGCACAGGCACCATATGCGCAGGATCAGTAGCTGTGGCTCACGGGCCTAGCTGCTCTGCGGCATGTGGGATCTTCCCAGACCAGGGCTCGAACCCGTGTCCCCTGCATTAGAGGCAGATTCTCAACCACCGCGCCACCAGGGAAGCCCCGTTTTTTTAAAAAAAATTTATTTATTTATTTATTTATTTTTGGCTGCTTCGAACAGGGTCTTCGTTGCTGTGCGCGGGCTTTCTCTAGTTGTGGCGAGCAGGGGCTACTCTTTGTTGCGGTGCGTGGGCTTCTCATTGCGGTGGCTTCTCTTGTTGCAGAGCACAGGCTCTAGGCACTTGGGCTTCAGTAGTTGTGGCATGCAGGCTCTAGAGTGCAGGCTCAATAGATGTGGCGCACGGGCTCAGTTGCTCCGCGGCAATGTGGGATCTTCCCAGACTAGGGATCGAACCAATGTCCCCTGCATTGGCAGGTGGATTCTTAACCACTATGCCACCAGGGAAGTCCCTCTACTTACACTGTTGACATAACATGTCCTTCCTGATTCACTCTTAACAACTTTAGGCTAATGAGAAAACATGATTAATTATTAGAGTTATCCTTCCTTTACTTGGAGATAAATGCAGCCTTCCTGATGCCTGAAGTATCCCACCTCCTTGTATTTCATCATCAATGATTTACCCACCATGTTAAGGGAAAATATTCATGATGACTAGTGAGGTACCTTAACATTCTCAACCACAAAACTCTTTATCCCATTTCACCCCCATCCCCCATTCCTGTCAGTCCTGGTTCCTGAGCCAGGGGTAACCTGTCTACTCCTCATTAATCCCTTCACCTGCCATCATAAGTCATTTCATGCCCTCCCGTAAAAATCATGACGCCTTTTTCCAACTCACCTTCCACTAGTCATTCTGTGGTAACCAAATGGTACCTTGATTTTAAAAAGAAAATGTAAGCACTACAACTAAAATTCAGGTGTTATTTAAACACAGTGCCAGTATGTTTTGATATGTTTATGTTGCTCTTTGTTCCATCAAATTAATTATTTATTCAAGATCTGACTACAGTACAATAGAAACTTGAAGTTGTCACAGTAAACCTCCCGAATATTTATCTTTCATGATGAAATAAATTAGAAAGGCAAGTAATGAGTAAAACAAACAAATAAGAGGACTGGAGCTTTCTTTCAGGAAATAAAATAGTTTCCCTAGATGTTTTGTTAGCTATTATTCAACACTTTAAAATGGAGCAACCATCAAAACACAGCTTACTGAAACATATATAAATGTAGAAATGCAAGAATTAAAACTATTTGTGACCAAATGTACTTGGTAAATCAGGATGTCAGTGAGTGTGTGTTTGGCTCTAAGCCTGGCAGACTTAGAAACCTGGTTTTCGTGTGTGAGACATCCCTAAAGACAGAATTTTCCACTGCGCCTCACTTGTGTCCTGTTCCCTGCAGCTGTTTCTCCCCACTCCCTCTCGCAGGTGACCTTAGCCCCAACTGTCCTTCCCTACCACTCTTGATAAAAATCCAAATTGCCAAAATAATTGCTTCTAATCTACAAGAACAATTCCTCCCTCTTTTGAGGACCAGAGCAGTCTTTAACCAACTAATTATTCCCTAAAGTAGCTGAACTTCAGCTAATGTATCTTGCTAATGTTCTATTAAAAAAAGAAAGGTCCTCCCCACTAAGCCAGAACTCTCCTTCAGAGTCTTCTCTTGCCCAGCATTTCAAATAGCAGCTGACACAAAGGAGGCTGTGGTTGATTTTCTTCCACAGCTGAAAGGTTAAGAGCATCTTCATATTTAGCAGAAGTGGGAGAAGGTGCAGAAGAGATTCACATTCAGTTAACCACGTTCAGGAAACTGATATATTAAATCATAAACTGATTTTTTAAAAGTCCTTAGACTATAACTGTCAAATGAATCAGAATATGTGTGTCAGTACATGTCTTTTCACAGAAGCCAAATCATAATTATAAGGTCAATTTATTAACTTTCACTAAGAAATAGTTAACATCAGGACAAGATTGCAGGAGAACATTCTGCCAGGAATTTTACTTCTGCAGGGAGACAAGAGCTGCGTGGAAAATCAAGTATTAATCATAATATTGTTTGGTGATTAAATCAGAAAAAAAAATGAGTTAGGGAGCTGAATCAAATGTTCATTGGCATGGCCTAAGAGAATCTGACTCACCCATGGACACAAAGGCTCTGGAATTCTCATAGTTCACTGGCTGAATGAGGCTCCCTCCCTTTGGACACATTTTACTAACTTTTGCTTTTGAGTATCCTTTTAAATTGCCTCTAGAAAGTCTGCCTTTTCTTATTAAAACATTCTTTCCTTAGAAACGTTAAGCCATTTAATAGGTAAGGGTCCCTTTGGTTTAAAAGCAATTCTAGTTCTTTAAAGTAACTGATTAATTATATGTTGATTTCATAAAGTAACTCTCAGAAGGCAATCTTATTTCTTTATTTCCAGGTTCTTGGGGGACATTGCACTATAGCTCCCCAGAACAGATAACGCTATATTTTTAGCACCTATTGCAGTAGGAAGAAAACCAGGTTAGGAGTCAGGAGAGTTGAGTTTTGGTTTAATCTCTCACACTTAACTAGTTTTGTGACCTTGGGCAAGACATAATAATTGCCTTCATTTGGAAAATAAAATAATACCTGCTCTATTTACCTTATAGGGTTGTAGCCAAGTATACTCTATGTCAATATACTTTACTTATCTTTTTCCCCCACCATGAAATATTTACTGACCACTTAACTATATTCCATGCTTTGCTCTAAGCACTGAGATAGTTAGGAAAATGCAGACAAATGTATCAGACCACATGGAGTCTATAGTCTAGGTGGATGATAGGTAAGTTATAAGAAGAAAATAAAACAGGAAGGGGGAATAGGAAATGTCAAGTGGGAATGAGAGCACTGCCATTTAAGAGGAGTGACAAGGGAAGATCTCCCTTAGAAGAAGCTTTCTGAGAAAAGAATTGAAGAAAGTAAGAATTGGCCAGATGGGTACACATTGGAAAAGTTAATGAGGCAGAACCAATAGCTAATGCATAGACTCTGGGGTAAAAGCCAGGATCACCTGCATGAAAAAGCAAGAAAGTAAATGAGGACTTGGCAGGTGTATTAGGAGAGAAGTCAGAGACGTGTTAGGCACTGATGCTGATGTGAGAATAAACTGAAGGGTGCAAGGGCAGAATTAGAGAGACCTGTCGTGACGATTTTGCCATAATCCAGGTGAGAGATAGTGATTGCCTGAACTTTTGACCTTGGGCAGTGGCAAAGAAGATGAATATAATCTAGATATATTCTGAAAATAGAAGAGCTATGTTTTCAACAAGAATTGGATAAGAGATTAGAGCAAGAAAGATGTACAAGATCAATCAAAGTTTTCGGGCCTAAGTAAATAAAAAATTGTAGATGGAAAGGGTTTCAGGAAGGAAAGTAGAAATATTAGTAGTTCAGGTTAGAGCATATTAATTTTGAGATTCCTGTTGGACACTGAAATGAAATATTGAGTCAATAGTTTTGGAAGTTGAAGGAAGAATTCCAGGCTTCAGATATAACTTTGGTGACTATCAACATACGGAGAGGGCGGCTAAAGCCATGAGAATCATTGAGATCACCTGGTAAGAACATTTGCATAGAAAATGAGAAAGTTCAAATGCCATGAGTAGGGGCACTTCAAAATATAGGGTTTGGGCAAGAAGGTGAAACCAGAACATATATCAAAGAAGGAGTAGCCTGGGCTTCCCTGGTGGCGCAGTGGTTGAGAGTCCGCCTGCCGATGCTAGGGGACACGGGTTCGTGCCCCGGTCTGGGAAGATCCCACATGCCGCGGAGCAGCTGGGCCCGTGAGCCATGGCCGCTGAGCCTGCGCGTCCGGAGCCTGTGCTCCGCAACGGGAGAGGCCACAACAGTGAGAGGCCCGCATACCGCAAAAAAAAAAAAAAAAAGAAAAAAAAGAAGGAGTAGCTGGGAAGACAGGAGAAAGACAATTCAAGAATCATGTCTTGGAAGCCAACAAGGAAGAAAGCATATCAAGGAAGAAAGTGCATCAAAGTGCATCATCTGGTTCAAATGCTGATTATGGGTCTATTAAGATGAATACTCAGACATGGCCATCAGATTTAGTAATTTGGAGGTCACCATGCTTCATGATAAAGGCAGTTTGGGTAAAAGGCTGGGGGAAATAATGCTGCATTTTAGAGTAGACTCAGGAAAAAAATCAGAATGAAATTGCAGACAAAAAAATACAAATAAGAAGCAGAGATAAGGAGAGAATTGATAAAATAAAAATTCTTTGTGTGTGTGTGTGTGTGTGTGTGTGTGTGTGTGTGTGTGTTTAATGGGAAAAATAAACATAATCACGTATTGATGGGAACCATCTAGATAAGAGGGAAAGAGAGAAACATTGCTGCAGAAATGTTTTCAGAACAAAGGGCAAATTATGATGTTTATTTATTCATGTATAATCAGAAATAACTTCAGGTATGGAAAATAAGATATTTATATTACAGTTGTTTTCGTTTGTGATGGCGTCTGTTTTTCTTGACAGGTCATAAGATGAGTCAAATATGAAACTTAAGGTTGTGTGGTGTCCTTGGAATTAAAGCAGCCTTTTCATGAGTTTTCTCTCCATAGTTCCCTAGACTCCATTGAAATGTAACTTTTCCTGAGAGGACTCCATCAAGTTACATCACTCTAAGCTTCTGACCAACCAACAAACTTATAGTAGGGAGAATTCTAAAGAAATCCCTGAAAGAGTTCCTTCTGCTGGTTAATCAATTGGGTACTGCTATGGAGGGACTTTGCAGGTGGAAATAAGGTTATGAACTGACTTTAAAATAGGGGGAGGAGGACGCAAAATTCATGTCTCCACACAACTAGGGCACCTACCAGGCAGCGGTGGGCGACCATGGACACCTAAGGGGATGGGAGGAGCCCCCAGCAACCAGGTAGGACATGCGGCGTGGGGGGTGTGAGGGGGGTGGAGAAGTGGAGGCGGGATGGGACTGGCACCCCCTGCACACTTGGGCCCCCAGGAAGCTGCTGAGATCCCAGGCCTGATCCTCTGCCCACCGAGGCCCCCTCCAGCCGTGCGGGTCCTAAGGGAGTGGGAGGGAGGGAAGGGGGAGCAAAAGTAAAGGCTGGACCTAAGGGACCAGCACCCCTGAGGGGTGGTTCGGGGAGAGGAAGAGTTCCTACACCCAGCAGGACCCACCCACAGTTAAGGGTCAGGCAGCGATGGGGGAGACCCTGCGGGGGGGGGGGCATGCAGAGGAACAGAAGGCAATGCGGCCAGTGCTTTCCCTGTCCACCTAGGCACTGTGGAGCCTGTTGAGCTCCCAGGCCTAATCCTCTGCCCTCGAAGCCTCCCTCCTGCTGCAGAGCCCAAGCCCTGCCACTAGCCCCCAGCCAGGGCCCCACCTCTACACTCGGAGACCCCCTCCGAAACCCCCTGCAACTGCACTAGGCCTAAACGCCACCCACGCAACCTCACCCAGGGCCTTATCTCCAAACTCTGGAACTCCACACTCTGGAGGTCCCCCTTTGAACGTG
This sequence comes from Orcinus orca, assembly GCF_937001465.1. Lineage (NCBI taxonomy): Eukaryota > Metazoa > Chordata > Mammalia > Artiodactyla > Delphinidae > Orcinus > Orcinus orca. The sequence goes on from NC_064563.1 coordinate 118,481,583, forward strand.
CTGCCTCTCCCCTTCTGCACAGGTCCTAAGCAGAGTCCCCACCACATGCTTAAACGTCACCCCCCTGCCTAGGCCCTGCCCCACCCTAAACCCTGCCCCTGTCTAAGTTCCAACCCCTGCCTAAACTCCGCCCCCCATAGCCAAGGCCTTTTTTTTTTTTTTTTTTTCTTTTTTCCTCTTTTAGGTTGGGGTTTTGTTTTACCTTGTTGTTGTTGATTCACTTATATTTTTATTTTTTCCAATAAATCTTTTATTTTTCTAATTTTATTTTATTCTTTGTACTTTGTTATGGTTCTGCTCCTTTTGGCTAGTTCACCTTTTTTTTTTTAATTTTTTCATTTTTCTATTGTGGTTTTGTTTTACCTTGTTGCAGTTGTTTCAATTATATTCTTATTTTTCTTATATATTTTTTATCTTTCTAATTTTATTTTACTTTTTATTTTCTGTTATTATACTGCTCCTTTTCTTCTTTTCTTTTCTTTTTTTTTTTTTTGTTGTGCCATGAGTCTTCTGGGATCTTGGTTCCCAGGCCGGAGGTTGACTCCAAGCTCCTGTGGTGGGAGCTCTGAGCCCAAACAGATGGACTAACAGAGAACCTCAGACTCCAGGGAATATTAATCAGAGTGAGGCCTCCCAGAGATCCTCATCTCGGCACCAAGACCTCGTTCTATCCAACTGCCTGTAAACTCCAGTGCTGGAAGCCTCAGGCCAAACAACCAGTAAGACAGGAATACAGCCCCACCCATCAGAAAAAAAAAAAAAAAAAAAAAAACGACAAAATCGTATGTTACAGACGAAGGAGCAAGGTAAAAAACCTACAGGACCAAATAAATGAGAGGAAATGAAAAAGAATTCAGAGTAATGATAGTAAAGATGATCCAAAATCTTGGAAACAGAATGGAGAAAATACAAGAAATGTTTAACAAGGATCTAGAAGAACTAAAGAGAAAACAAACAGTGATGAACAACACAATAACTGAAATTAAAAATACTCTAGAAGGAATCAAGAGCAGAATAACTGAGGCAGAAGAATGGATAAGTGAGCTGGAAGATAAAATGGTGGAAATAACCACCAGGGAGAAAAATAAGAAAAAGGAATGGAAAGAACTGAGGACAGTCTCAGACACCTCTGGGACAACAGTAAATGCACCAATATTCGAATTATAGGGGTCCCAGAAGAAGAAGAGAAAAAGAAAAGGTCTGAGAAAATATTTGAAGAGATTATAGTGGAAAACTTCCTTAACATGGGAAATACTCAATCAAGTCCAGGAAGTGCAGAGAGTCCCATATAGGATAAACCCAAAGAGAAACACGCCGAGACACGTATTAATGAAACTATCAAAAACTAATTACACAGAAAAAAATATTAAAAGCAGCAAGGGAAAAGCAACAAATAACATATAAGGGAATCCCCATAAGGTTAACAGCTGATCTTTCAGCAGAAACTCTGCAAGCCAGAAGGGAATGACAGGACATATTTAAAGTGTTGAAAGGGGAAAACCTACAACCAAGATTACTGTACCCGGCAAGGATCTCATTAAGATTCAGTGGAGAAATCAAAAGCTTTACAGACAAGCAAAAGCTACGAGAATTCAGCACCACCAAACCAGCTTTACAACAAATGCTAAAGGAATTCCCCTAAGCGTGAAACACAAGAGAAGAAAAAGACCCACAAAAAAACAAACCCAAATCACTTAATAAAATGGTAATAGGAACAGACATATTGATAATCACCTTCAATGTAAATGGATTAAAAGCTCCAACCAAAAGAAATAGACTGGCTGAATGGATACAAAAACAAGACCTTTATATATGCTGTCTGCAAGAGACCCACTTCAGACCCAGGGACACATACAGACTGAAAGTGAGGGGATGGAAAAGGTATTCATTGCAAATGTAAACCACAAGAAACCTGGAGTAGCAATACTCATATCAGATAAAATAGACTTTAAAATAAAGACTGTTTCAAGAGATAAGGAAGAACACTACATAATGATCAAGGGATCAATCCAAGAAGGAAGCAAAACAATTACAAATATTTATGCACCCAACATGGGCGCACCGCAATACATAAGGCAAATGATAACAGCCATAAAAGGAGAAATTGACAGTAACACAATAACAGTGGGAGACTTTAACATCTCACTTACACCAATAGATAATCCAGACAGAAGATAAATAAGGAAACACAAGTTTAAATGACACAATAGACCAGGTAGACTTAACTGATATTTTTAGGACATTCCACCTGAAAGTGGAAGAATACACTTTCTTCTCAAGTGCACATGGAACGTTCTCCAGAATGATCACTTCTTGGGTCACAAATCAAGCCTTGGAAAATTTAAGAAAATTGAAATCATACCAAGCATCTTTTCCGACTACAACGCTATGAGATTAGAAATCAATTACAGGAAAAAAAACTGTAAAAAACACAAACACAAGGAGGCTAAACAGTGCATTGATAAATAACCAAGAGATCACTGAAGAAATCAAAGAAGAAATTAAAAAATACGTAGAAACAAATGACAACCAAAATACGAGGATCCAAAACCTATCGGACACAGCAAAAGCATTTCTAAGAGGGAAGTTCCTAGCAATTCAAGCTCACCTCAAGAAACAAGAAAAATCTAAAAAAACAATCTAACCTTACACCTAAAGCAACCAGAAAAAGAAGAACAAAGAAAACCCAAATTTAGAAGAAGGAAAGAAATCATAATGATCAGAGCAGAAATAAATGAAATTGAAGGGAACAACAGCAAAGATCAATAAAACTAAAAGCTGGTTCTCTGAGAAGCTAAACAAAACTGATAAACCTTTAGGCAGACTCATCAAGAAATAAAGGGAGAGGACTCAAATTAATAAAATTAGAAATGAAAAAGGAGAACTTACAACTGACACTGCAGAAATACAAAACACCATAAGAAACTACTAAAAGCAACTATATGCCAATAAAATGGACAACCTGGAAGAAATAGACAAATTCTTTGACAGGTACAACTTTCCAAGACTGAACCAGGAAGAATTAGAAAATATAAACAGACCAATCACAGGTAATTAAATTGAAGCTGTAATTTAAAATATTCCAACAAACAAAAGTCCAGGACAGGATGGCTTCACAGGCAAATTCTATCAAACATTTAGAGAAGAGCTAACACCTATCCTTCTCAAACTCTTCCAAAATATAGCAGAGGGAGGATCACTCCCAAACTCATTCTACGAGGCCACCATCACCCTGATACCAAAACCAGACAAAGATGTCACAAAGAAAGAAAACTACAAGCCAATATCACTGATGAACATACATGCAAAAATCCTCAACAAAATACTAGCAAACAGAATCCAGCAGCACATTAAAAGGATCATACACCATGATCAAGTGGGGTTTATCCCAGGAATGCAAGGGTTCTTCAATATACGCAAATCAATCAATGTGATACACCATATTAACAAACTGAAGGAGAAAAACCTTATGATCATCTCAATAGATGCAGCGAAAGCTTTTGACTTTGTGAATTGTGAATTGTGAATTCACAATTGTGAATTGTGAATTGTGAATACACAATGGAGAAAAGATAGCCTCTTCAATATGTGGTGCTGGGAAAACTGGACAGATACATGTAAAAGAATGAAATTAGAACACACCCTAAGACCATACACAAAAATAAACTCAAAATGGTTAAAGACTTAAATGTAAGGCCAGACACTATCAAACTCGTAGAGGAAAACATAGGCAGAACACTCTATGACATAAATCACAGCAAGATCTTTTTTGACCCACCTCCTAGAGAAATTGAAATAAACCCAAAAATAAACAAATGGGACCTAATGAAACTGAAAAGCTTTTGCACAGCAAAGGAAACCATAAACAAGACCAAAAGACAAGCCTCAGAATGGGAGAAAATATTTGCAAACAAAGCAACTGACAGAGGATTAATCTCCAAAATATACAAGCAGCTCATGCAACTCAATATCAAAAAAACAAACAACCCAATCCAATAATGGGCAGAAGACCTAAATAGACATTTCTCCACAGAAGATATACAGATTGCCAACAAACACATGAAAGGATGTTCAATATCACTAATCATTAGAGAAATGCAAATCAAAACTACAATGAGGTATCACCTCACACCGGTCAGAATGGTCATCATCAAAATATCTACAAACAATAAATGCTGGAGAGGGTGTGGAGAAAAGGGAACCCTATTGCACTGTTGGTGGGAATGTAAATTGATACAGCCACTATGGAGAACAGTATGGAGGTTCTTTAAAACCTAAAAATAGAACAACCATATGACCCAGCAATCCCACATATACCCTGGGCATATACCCTGAGAAAACCATAATTCAAAAAGACACATGTACCACAATATTCACTGCAGCACTATTTACAATAGCCAGGACATGGACATAACTTAAATGTCCATCAACAGATGAATGGATAAAGAAGATGTGGCACATATATACAATGGAATATTACTCAGCCATGAAAAGGAATGAAACTGAATTATTTGTAGTGAGGTGGAGGGACCTAGAATCTGTCATACAGAGTGAAGTAAGTCAGAAAGAGAAAAACAAATACCATATGCTAATGCATATATATACAGAATTTTAAAAAGCGGTACTGATGAACCTAGTGGCAGGGAAGGCATAAAGACGAAGACATAGAGAACAGACTTGAGGGCACAGTGAGGGAAGGGAAGCTGGGATGAAGTGAGGGTAGCATTGACATATATACACTACCAAATGTAAAATGGATGGCTAGTGGAAAGCTGCTTCATAGCACAAGGAGATCAACTCGATGCTTTGTAATGACCTAGAGGGATGGGATAGGGATGGTGGGAGGGAGGATCATGAGGGAGGGGATATGTGGATATATGTATACATATAGCTGATTCACTTTGTTGTATTGTACAGTAGAAACTAACACAACATTGTAAAGCATTTATACTCCAGTAGAGATGTGGGAAAAAAAATAGGGGAATTACCCTGGATTATCTAGTTGGGCCCAATATAATCACATGGGCTTTAAGGCAGAGAAGGCTAGGTAGAAGGAGATTCAGAGAGATTCTAAGTTTGAAAGGACCCAACCCCCTGTTGCTGGCTTTGAAAATGGAGGAGATGGGCCACAGGACAAGGAATGCTGACACCTCTAGATGGTAAGAACCACCCCTTCCCCACAACACACACACACACACACACACACACACACACACACACACACACACACGCCCCTCCACTCCCATTGTCAACAGCAACCAAGGAAATGGGAAGCTCAATCATGCAACTGCAAGAAATTGAATTCTGCCATGAAACTGAATGATCTAAAACACAGATTCATCCCTAGCGCTTCCAGAAAGAAATGCACACTTGCCAGCACCTTGATTTTGGTCATGTGAAATCCAAAGCAGAGGACCAGCTGAGCCTGGTCTTTTGAACTACGGAACTGTGCAATAATAAACAGATGTTCTAATCCACTGAATTTGTGGTAAATTGTTATGTAGCAATAGAACATTAATAAAACCCTATTTCCAAATGCTGCTCACTGGTACTAAAAATATAGCTGATGTTGTAAGAGTGGAATGAGGGGTAATAAAACTAGACCCAGGTAGTAAGTTGATATTCCATTCCATTAGCAGTACAGTTGAAGGAATAATCATAATCATACTTATAACTGTAGCCCTCATGAAGCTTAAATGTACATTTAACTTAAAATTATGACTTGCATTTGTTGTAGAGGAGATTACACTTTGACCTACAAATATTTAAATTATATTGAACAATGCAGCCTAAATATATCAAATACAAGCTAAGACTTAAAGGTCATTACGTATTTAATCATGTAAACTACTCCTAAACACAAAAGTATCTAATGTTTGACTGAAAGTAAGGTAAGACTGGTGATTTGGTTTTAAATGATGCAGGATATGATGTGCTTGTACCAAAATTAGCACAATAATAATGAGGCACATTAATATACGACAGCCAAAGAACCAACCAATAATAAGTGCAATTGCAGGATGTACCATGTTAGCCACTATAGAACAGCATAATTAACATTTAACCGACATTAACTGGCAAATAATGTGGCTAACATTTTAACATAGACCAAATTAACTGTTAATTGGTTAAAAAGATTATTACAGTAATGAAGAGAATACTGGAAAATAATTACCATCAATTATGCTGGACAAAATCTTCATAATTTATTCTCTGCATATATTTTCACCTTTTGATTTACAAAGTTATTTAATATCATTATTCTGTTAAGTAAAGCTAATTTAAGTACCTGGTCAGAAGAAAGACATCATTTTGTAAGTGTTTACTTTAGAAACCAGATATGGATATTAAGGTTCAAAGATAATTATGTCAGTTACTGGTTGAAAACTACAAATTAACTAGGGATTTTTTTTTTTTTGGCATCAATTCCATGAGCACAATATCAAGGTTATTTGTTTAAATACTAAAAATACTATTTCTCCCTGTGGTGCCAGCTTCCAAGATGGCCACCAATTATCTTCATCTGCTAGTACTTATGTCCTTAGATAGTCCCCTCCCACTGAATAGGGCTGACCTGTGTGAACAGTACCATAACATAAACGTGAGGGCGTGTGACTGCCAAGCGTAAGTCATAAATGACATTGCTATTTCTACCTGATCTTGGATCGCTCCAGGAGAAGCCAGGTGCCATGCTCTGAGGACACACACGCAGCCCCACGGAGCTACCTCCGAGGGAGAAACTGAGGTCTCCTGCAAACGACCACGATCAACTCAGCAGTCACGTGAGTAAACCACGTTTGATACAGATCCTCTGTTCAGTCAAGCCAGTTTAGATGAAACCAGCCCTTACTGACATCTTGACTAACACCTCATAGCAGTTTTTATGCTTATTTGGGGAGAGGGTTCCCAAACCAGAACCCCAAATTCTTGACCCATATACACTGTGAAGAAGAATGAATGCTTATTGCTGTTTGAAGCCTCTAAGCTTTGTCATGGCATTTGTCATGCCTCAACAGGCAACAAATACATTTGCACTCGAAGACGGATGATCACAGGGCTCTTCAAGATAGTTTAATGGGTTAGGAATAATACAACAAAACAAAACAGAACGTTAGAGTATAAAGTATAATGTAATGTACCTGACATTAGAAAGAATCTTATAACAGACTCCCAAGTACCTACTACCCGTGTTTAACATCCATCAGATCTCTTACGGATCTAGTACCCCTCTGCCCATCTCACTTATTGCTCTTGTTTTTTTTATTGCCCCACTTTTTTCTTCTGTATTTTAAAGCAAGGTTCACATATACTATCGTATTTTAAGAAAGAATATTTTCACGTATTAAGGAAATTTTTCCATTTGCCTGGATCTCTACATGGCTGACTCTCCTGTTATTCCAATTTTAAGTCGAACATCACTTTTTCATCATCTTCTAGGAAAACATCTCACACCACCATAGGAGGAGCACTATATTCCTATGTAAAGGTCATTTTTTGTATTCTTTGCATTTACAACTCTTGATCACTTACTTAATCATTTATTGTCCCCTCCCCCTAAAAAGTCAGCTTGAGAACAAGGATTTTATTCCTGTCTACTACTCAACACCAAGCCATATAACCTGGAACCTGAGAAGCTCAATTAAAAAATAACTTCAGAACATTTCTTCGTCTTCATCTCATTCAGCACACTGGTGATACTCTCTTTTTCATCCATGTATTTGCTTTGCACTTGCCATTCCCTTTGCCTGCTGTTTACTCCCTTTCTTTCTTCAACTGCAATCTCACATTCATGATCAGATGTTATCACCATTGAAAAGTCACTAATATACAAAGGATATTTATTTCAATAGCAAATTATGTTAAGCACTTAACATATTGCTCTGAAACTCTCTTTCTTGCCCACTCTGAGAAGCTAAAGGGCAGAATGTTGTCAGGTTATTCCTTACATCCTATACTTCTTGGTCTGTACTCCTTACGCATGTAGTTGGGCACTTCATCAATGGGAAATATACAAATATATGGATTCATGAATGATGATGAAATCAGTGTTCAAGCTATTGTACTCTTTTAAGATAATAAAAGAGGAGATCACAGCTAGAACATGTAACATCCTTTAATATTTAAAATGCATTTTGTAGTTTACTAGAATTAATATGAGCATATGATGAAGATTAAGAGAATACTTCAACTCATGGTTGAAGATACAGGTAGTCTAACTCTACAAATATCTCTTATAGCTTCATGTGAAGAGAAAAAAATGCTCTCTCTTGCTTACACAACTCAAATTGTGTCAAAGGTCTTGTTAAGGACTGAACTACATCTGCTCCCACATAATTCATATGTTGAAACCCTAACCGCAAATGTGACTGAATCTGAAGATTTGGTTTTTAGGAATTAATTACAGTTAAATAAGGTCATGTGGGCAAGGTACTCTTCCAACAGAACTGTGTGAGGACACAGCGAGAAGGCCCCATCTGTAAGCTAGGAAGAGATCTCTCATCAGAATCTGACCACATTGGCAAACTGATCACGGACTTTCAGTGTCCAAAACTGTGAGAAAATAAATTTCTGTTGTTTAAGCCAACCCAATCTATGATATTTTGCCATGGCAGCTGGAGCTGACTAATACAGTAAATTAAAGGCAAACACTGTATGAGGAACACAGTGATGGGCTTTGTGGAACAGATATATGGTCTCCAACATAAAGGCATTTACAAGGAGGGACACAGTGACTACACCAATAAGAATCACGTGTGTTCCCCAAAATGATTTAACAAAAGGGGCCAAATGGAGAGTCAGGGAGAAAGGCTCAGCAAGGGTGTGACACCATATGGACCAGTAAATGGGGAGTGGACTTCCTGGACTCCAAGGAGCCTCCTGGTGTCCCTCAGGGTACAGCAAAGAGATATTCAGGTGCAATAATATAGAAAACATGTTCAGATACTTAAGTTTATACTCATACATGTATGTAACTGTCTAGTTACAAAGGAATACTTCTCTCTACAACAATTATGGACTATTTTATTTTTTTAAATCAACTCTGGAAATTTCAACTAGAGCAGAAGGTCTGTTTTTGTTTTACAGTAACCTCACACAGTGCTTTCAATCCAGGTGTTGAGAGAACAGAACTGACACATCCTACGCTTCCTAGACTTTAATGATGCCCAGAGCTTTCATTTTCTTTTACACACTGACAATGGAAAACATGGTCTCCTTATGTACAACACAAAACCTAATAAAGTATCCAGCTGTTCTTTCCCTGGTGATTTCTGCTGCTTCTAGCTGAGGTACAGTAATGTCAAATTTTCATGAAAAGGGCTAGAAAACATACTGTATAATTGTACCATGCCGGAATATCCATAGTACATTTGCCGTTTTCTTTGTCCCTGTCTTCATATATCAAATACATGCACAGAAGCTTTATTTCCCAGTGGCTTAAACCTACAAGATAATGCATATTCTTAATATCCACCTCTTTCTACATTGCTCTCTCTTGCAATATTCCAAGAATATGCTTTCTTTGTTTTATTTCTTCTGTCTCAAACTACAAATGCATCTGTTTCTGATAAATGCAGAGATGAAAAGAACTAGAAATATGTTTATAATTATTTTAAGATTGCCTTAATCAGAATAAGAATATAACCACTCATGTTCCACGTTGACTCTGAAAAATTCTGCGAAGTCTATTGACAAAGCACAACCACGCTTACTAGTATTGTTTTAGGTGTGATGCTAGATTGCAATGATCAATATTACACTTTCGCAACACTATCGCATGTAATTCCGTATCTATAGAATGTTAGTATCCTCTTAGGTAAAACAAATCCTTGAGAAATATTTAAAAGTTTGAGAAAATTAGTTTTCATTATATGATGTGATGCTGCTTCACCAGACACAAAATACCACTTCCCCAGTCCCATTGGCCACTGGACTTTGAATGTGTGTGGGCAAGCCCGAAGACCCAATGGCAGTAAAAATAACTTAGACTTAATGTGTTGAATGTTTTAGGGCTTAAAATTACAAGAACTATAACTATGTAAAAAGCTGTTTCAGGAAAATTTAAATCTACAGTCAAGATCTCCTCTTCCATTTGGTCTGATCTGGTCATTCTAGATATGGTAGATTCCCCTGCGATTGAAGAAAAGACCAGATAACATACTGATTTTTTGTTCTTATCAGTATCCCCAAAGTGGGAGGCTTTGAGAGTTAACCCCTTGTATTCTGATGCTCAACCAATAGGGTCAGCAAACTTTTTCTGTTTAGAATCAGTAAATATTAATATTTCAGGATTTGGGGGCTACACAGTTGTAGCACAAAGCAGCCGTAAACAATATGCAAAGTATATTTATTTTGGGTACCAAAATTTAAATTTCATGTAATTTTCCTATGTTACATAGTACTATCCTTTTGATTTTTTGTCCTCCATTTAAAAATACAAGGAGCATATCTAACTCATGGTTGGCCAGGTTTGGTCCACAGACTGTAGTTTACTAATCCCAGCTTTAGCACTGAATAAGTGACAACACCTCAGAATCTAAAGCTGAATTTTTATTTTTTATTTATGTATTTATTTTAGCCTAGCTATCTTTGGGATCATCAAAAGGGTTAGCTACTGATTGTCAAACTGTCACTAGCTACCATATGGAATGCATTCTTACAGTTAGGTCACTAGTATTACATTTAGTAACCTGTCTGGTATGACCTGGAACTTCCTAGGCAAGATCTGACCGCTCGTCTATAAACAAAAGTTAGCCAACAAAATGGACTTAAATGAATTTAAACATATGGTGCCTGTGAAAAGGAATGACCTGAACTGGGTCTTCTTAATAGTTTGCGTCCTATGCGAGCTAATGAAATAGACCTTAAATACATGTCTGAAAAAGGTGATTTGTCTTTTTATGTCCAATTTTTACCTCATTCTACCAGAGAACTCAACAGTGCAAACTGGCAATGAACAATGATTTAAAAATACAACCATGGACTCCTACAAGTATCAAAGAATCAAAAATCACTTACCTAATTGGAAAACAAAGAGCAAAGTCATTTGAAATCAATCAGCAATCATTGTTTCCAAATCCGTGTTAGAAGACATGAAAGAAAAAGAAAGAGAATATTTCATTAAGATATTTTCTTCAGAAAGTGACCTCTCCACAGTCATATTACTAATTCTATTGCTAATAAACCACCACTGTTTGGAAAACCAACTGGAAGCATTCTTTTATTGTTCTCTTTACCACTCATTACAAAGAAATGATTTTAGAAATATCTGATAAAAACCCGTACAGCACTTGTATAGCTAATATGAATTGAGCAGTCATACCACTTATGATAGCAAGTAACATAGGACAGTTTTGAAAATCACTTGAATGACATCTTTATCTGAATATCAGCAGGGAAAGGGCCAGGGTGGAAATTATACAATAAGAAGGAAATTGAACAATTCAGATATGTTTATGGAAAACTTGCAACTTGGGGCATCTCATTTGCCATCAAAAAAAGCTGTTATTCATGATGTGCAGCAACAATAAAAAGTAGCTGTCTGGTATAAAAATTTTGCCAGCAGAGCAAATTCAGGCAAATAAGCAGTTTTCAAACAAATGCACTGAAGAGGAAAGAAAAACAATAAGCCTATAGAATGTTTGTATGTATGCTTGCCTCTCCAACTCTGTCTTTAATATACATGATGATTCCTAAAGCCAGCAATTCATGAGTAGGTCATTATTCCCTAAAACATGTATTTTCGTTCTATGTAAAGTCCATGATAATAATGGTTTCTTCTTGCAGACCTAAAAAATGACATAAATTTTAAGACTACCTAAAGATACAAAAGAACTGAAAAGTGTCTTTTCTTTCATTCAATGGATTACTTTAATGCTATACTGATCAGGATCATCTCTTGCATTTTGAGGTGATCAGATGTCGTCCACACATGTAGGTTTCACTAAGATTTCCCATTCAGAGCATCAACACTGCTCCAAAGATTTCTTGGTAAAGGCTGAGATTCAAGTACTCAGAACTTTATTTCCACATGAAGAAGACAGTGAAACACATCTGAAACTTTCAAGCTCACCACACTTTTCTTCATTATCTGAACATTTCAACATCTTCTTGGTTAAAATTAGCTGTATAGCCAAATTGTCTCAATCATAAACTCGTGCTCAAATTCTCTTTGCTCATTTAATCACAGTCAACATTTAGTAGGTTAACTGCAGATTATCTTCTAACCCTGACCTAATCCTGGACACACCTACTTTAACAATATGGGCCACACCCATGTTTTAAAAAAGTATGATTTTAAAAAGGTATTATTTTTTATTATTTGCCAAAATAATAAAGGAAAGAAAAGCTGTCTCTATGTCCCCATCTTCCCACCAGGAAAAAGTAAATACATTATAAATGATTAAGTATCTCACAAAGGATTAAGTAAATACATTATAAATGATTAAGTAACCTGGTATTTGTTCTACCAGGATACTCCTCTAATATGGAAAATTAAATGAGCATTTTGGGATGGTACTAGGGACTCACCTCTAGCACTGTTTCTATTATTAGACATGCAATTCCAAAACAAATCAATTCTTTCAATACATTAGCTTTATTATTCTAGCCTCACTTATCAGTGAAATATGGAATCAAACAATTATTTCAATAATTTACTCAAGAGAAATGCAACAGTTTAGAAAAAATGGCACTGTTCTTTTAGTATCAAACACCTAATCCTAATCCATTTTCTTGATCTATGACTAAATATATTAGTATTTTTAAAAACACTGAATACTTGTCACTGCAGATACTTAATAACTAAGCATATTGAAAACGATATCTTCATTCAGTAGTTGTGTTCTGTGGCTCCTTAAAGATCTTTGTCTGCTTTTTTTTCCTCTTTTCCTTTCACAAGGTAAAATAAATTATTTAAAAATAATCACCACAACATTGCCTCATTGCTCTGTATCAACAATGTTCATGTGTTTTGCTTTCTGCATTTTATCTTTGGAGTCATTTATCTGAAACGCATGAGCTTTAGTCTTCTTGATGTTCATCTGCTCCTTTTTCAACCCCTCTCTAGTGAGGTCATGATGATCATGTCTGAGATCTCATGAACAAGTCCAGAACAACCAGATGTGGGGTCTGACCAAAGCAAGGGAGGAGCAGATGGCATCTAAAGACAAAGTGCATTTCCATAAAAATATCCCAAATAATGAGAACTGGAAGAAACCCAATGTGGAAACCCTGAAGTTAAAATACTTCCTCCAAACAAAGATTTTTCCTAATCCCCCAGATCAAAATAAGATACGAGCTCTAGCTTGTTTGAACATTAAAAATAGGTCTGTGATCCCCCTTCCTGATGCCTGTTTTCTAAAACTTAGCTTTAGAATTGGAAATAACCACATTTTCTTTGTTTTACCCAAGTATACTATTACTGACCATAGTTGTTTATTGGAAATCTAAAGGTTCAGTGGAATGTTTCAAGGATGCTGGGATTAAACTTCAACCAATACTTAATGATTTATTATTTAGTAAAACAATTTTGATTACATTGGTTTGTGGAGTCAAGTTTGAGGGTTTTCTGGCAAGAAAGCAGAAATTGACTAATAAAGTCATTTCGGATAAACACATTTTACTGATTATGTATACATTTAAAAGACTCTACCATTTCATACTGGAAAGTAATGCAAAGATTTTTTTCCTCTAATTTTTGCAACATGTTCTTAAAAGAAATGAATTCAGCACCAAGATTAGTAAATGCTTATGTGATCCCAGAATCAATTTGCTTTGTGATGTTGTTACTTAATGTTTTGTGTGGACCTAAGGAATAGCTATTTTGGACAGGCTATGAAACTTGCAAATTAATTGCTAGGTTCAAATAAAATAAAGTAACAAATACAGGAAACATAATTAACATAATTCATCTCAAATAAGGTATTTTGTTGTTATTACATTTTAAGTACTTTTTAAAAGAACAGTGAACTCAACTCAAGTTCAGTTAACATAATATATTTCAACATGAACATAATTTGTGGTACAAACTCACTAACTTTTGAACATGAATAGCCTTTGTAATAAAAACTCCCTAATTTTCTTCTTGGTCATAAGGATGAACAGAATTGGCTGTCTCATTCCCAGCTTAATATTTTAGGAGACTAATCTTGGAGAAGAAATGTCATTATTCTTAGAGCAAAGTTTTTCCTTCTAAGAAAAAAGCAATGTACCTTCTGATAATTGTGCCTGCCCTGTGGATGGAAAAGGTAAACTGTTCACCTTTGAAAGAAAAAAAAAAAGACATTTTAAGGCTCCCCGATTTGTCTTTGTGTTAGCGCTTCTTAAGAAATAGTAGCTGACGTTCTAATGGCTAGAAATTGCTGATATTCATTCAGAAAGTAAACAATTTCTTCCAGACATAAAAATCAACCCTTTAAATTATTTGTCCCATACAAACAATATGAAACTTCATCTCTTGGGGACCATCTCTCCTCCTTTCTCTTTTTATAGAACTTGTACTTCCAAGTATTTGTTGGACAAAGATATCACCTCATCCTGGAGACATGCTAAACTTAGCAAAATAAAAATGGAACTTGTTTCTCTCTTTTCACCTCACAAATATTTTCCACACCCTTCGTTTCTGACCTTGGTAAAAAGGCATCACCAACTCATTCAGTAACACAAAATAGAAAGTATCCTTTTATTCACTATTACTTTTTGCCAGCAATAAACCTTTGCAGACTGCCTATATGGTGTCAGGCAATAGTGTGATACACTAGGCTTAGGGAGGGAAAACGAGACCTTTCCCTGTCTTTGCTCTCCAAGTTTGTATAGAAAATGCCCCAGTTTTTATACCAGCTACTTTCTTATGGAAGACGCTCATTCGTTTCCTAGTGGGCCGCTGCTAGATTTTCTCATTGTTTCACATACCAACAGTCTCCCCCAGCCCTAGTCCATCTGTCATACTTCTAGTAAGAAGGATTATCCTTAAATTAACAGCAAAAGGGGGAGAAAGGGAGGAAAAGGAAGAGGAGGAGAAGGGGGGAAAAAAAGGAAGAGAGAAAGAAGGAAGGACATAAGGAAGGTTAGAAGAGAAGATGAAAGAGGGAGACAGAGAAGAAAATCCCTCTGATTTCCTGTTCCTCACAAAATAAAACCTTTTTTTCCCTTAATCAAATAAGTTATCCTTTGTCCTCTGTTCTCTGTCTAACCATTCAATCTCACTTCCCATAATGCCACTTGCACACTATGCTCTTGACAGACAGGCTCTCTGTTCACCTACAGAGCCTACTGGAACTCTTCAAAAAACTCTCCAGGTGTGCAAGTAGGATCCTCTGTCTTCCCTTTTCTTTTTCTTCATCAGGCATATTCCTGTTCATTCATTAATCCATCTCAAATGTCATTACTATAAGGCCATTCTTGTCTTTCCCAAGCAGTTGCTGGAACCCCCGTACTTTATACTCCATACTAATCGTAATGGGCTATTAATGGAGCTTCAATTTTGTGATTCCACAGTTCCCTGCGCAGAGCTCAGCTATCACAAGTTCCGCATTTTTAGTTTATGAGGTTGTTTTTCCTATCAAAGCATGAGGGCTCATTAACCGCATCTTAGACAGCACTTAGAATGGTGCACTGTGCGTCTTTGGTGTATGTGTCTCTCACCCATTATAATATCAACACTTTGAAGCCAAGGTTGCCTTATCATTCAAGAAATGACTGTGAATTATTTTCTTTGCTTCCTCCTTCAAGTATGATCACGAATGTTCATATGTGGACCCAAATAGAGGCAGATGAGTTCTAAGTGGGCTTGGGGTGTGTAGCAAAGAAGGTAATGTAGGTGAATAAATAGAGGTAGAAAAATATTTATAACCCAGCATAATACCAAATGGCATCATTTTTGTTCTGTAATTAAGTTAAAGAGCACAGATATAGACATAGTTAGAGATGACAGAGATAGAAATGAAAGGATATTTTTTTTTGCCCTCAATATTTAGGATTTTTCCAGGCTTAAAGTATGATCAGCTATCTGCTACATTCAAAAGCATAAAGTAAGTTAATACTAATCATATGTGTACTGAAACAAATTTGAAGAAAAGACTGCATTGTCTCTTCAACTTTTAACTCCTTTTTGTTTGTGTGATAGTATCTTTGTGAAGGTCCATCATTCTCACCTACTGCCATAGACTTGAAAATGTCAAATGCAATGAAAGAGATAAGCTTACAAAATAGATATGTGTCTTGCTCTCACAGGGAATTCTCCTGCGGGCTGTGAAGACTTTCCAGGAGGACAAGTAAACTTGAGTTACAGGGCTTAATAACTGCCACCTTTGCTTCTGGTTTGTGTCTCAGTAGGGCATACACCATCAAAAAAAATTCCTGAAAAGTAACTTCTGTCAATTTTCTTCCCACCAGGCTTAAAAGTATGTCACTCCTCTGAGCACTACCAAAGAGCTATTGCCTCTTCTTCTGCCACAAAGTCCATTAGGTCATAAGGAATATCCCAGAGCTGTAGACGTGCCTATGTATGTAAGGGAGTGAGGAAGGGAAGGTGTGAGAGAAGCAAATTTGTGATGGATGAATGAATGAAGCAGTGAATGCTTCATCTTATCCTGAGCCTTGGTCAAAAAAGAAAAAAAAAAAATCCCTCTTCAGGCCTGAAAACCTATAGTAGACATCTAATGGATTGGATTGTATGAGTAAAGAAAATTAGTGCCCAAAGCTAAGCACAGGCAATGCGGGACAGGTCCCCCAAAGATTTCACTGAAGATGACGTTTGGCTTCATTTGGGTCAGCAGTGCCCATGGCAGGATTACACAACAAAGTGTTTCTTTGGCCGCCTCTCACTTTCTGCTCTGCCTCTGTCCTCCCAAGATTTTTAATCATACTTCTTTCACTCCTTACTCCCAACGTTCTTATTTTCCTCTTTGGCTGTCTGTAGAAACTGAGCACAATTTGAAAGTTCTGAAATGATCACTTCCTACCTACCAGTCAAAATTTCCATGCTTCCGGGGTAGCTGAGTTCATCAAGGCATTAGAAGAAAAGTACCTATAAACTTTATCAAGATCATTCACCCTAAAATATAGGTGTGGACAGGACAGCGGACGTTAGATTCTGTCTTTTAAAAAATGGAAAAAAAAGCTTACTAAATCTGAATGAATTTTTCTGTAGAGTTTGGGACAGACATTCCAGAGGCTTGTTGGCTCCTCTTGCCTAGGCTGGATTAATACCCTTTCTGTATATATATATATATATATATATATATATATATATTTAAAATTGGCTCCAAAGTACACCCTTCTAAAAAGTGTCTACCTCATCCCAAACTATGGGTAATTACTCTAAAAAACACACTGTGATGATTTTCATTATTGAAGCAAGGAAACAGACAAACTGGTCTTTGCTTCGCGTAACATATTTGATCGCAGATGGTTATAACAACCTAGAGGACACACATTTATAAAAATTTAGGCATATGTGATGGTGGATCCTGAACGCATGAGATAAAACTCACTGCCAGGTTTCTTATCAAGAGTCATGTGGGCAATGGTTTGTCACTGTTTGTTTATCATAATAACAAATATACTTCTCTTTATCAACAGATGCACTAAAATTCAAATCACCAGTTTATAACAGAAATGTTAAGTATAGATTTTTGTTGATG
Organism: Orcinus orca; assembly: GCF_937001465.1. Lineage (NCBI taxonomy): Eukaryota > Metazoa > Chordata > Mammalia > Artiodactyla > Delphinidae > Orcinus > Orcinus orca. The sequence goes on from NC_064563.1 coordinate 118,499,225, forward strand.
TAGATTTTTTCACTTGTAAGCTTCCGTATTTGAATTCTGTTCATAATAATCAATCTAATAAAACTAAAATCTAGGATTCTTTACCTTGTCAGTTGCAAAAAAGCAGAAAGCTTCCCTTCTGACAGTAAAATGAGAAATACAGCGGAAGAAGTAGCTGGTGAAATTTAGGAACAAGCAGGTTTAATTAAGGTGTCTGGGACACCATCTTAAGAATGCATGGTTGAATCAACAAATCTAAAGCTATAGCCTCTTCACAGTTAATAAAATGGCTGAGGCTAGAATATAACCAAGCCTCAGCTGAATTCATTATAATAAACTGCCTTAAGCTAGCAGAACTGTAATCACATGCATTGTATCCTGTGAAATAATTCTTTTTTTTTTGGCGGTGGAGGGGGAAGGAGAGGAGTCTGTACAGAGTACAGAAAAGAGGAGTCCAGAGTAAGAATTCAGTAGACTTCAGTCAACTAGAAATCATCAGACACATTTTCTGATTAAAGCAAGGAAGTTTTCCACAGCCTGTGTGAAATCTGCATTAAGACTCTCTCCCTCTTTTCTGACTACTTTGATCTAGTATTCAACAAGCGCCTTTCTGATATGAAACGGTACTAACACTAATATTAATAATGCCTAATACTGATTCTTCATTTTGTGCCATACATAGATTTGTTTGATTCGACCATGTGTTTCTTTTTATCATTATAATAATCCAAGAAGTACAAATAGGTACTGCTCATTTTGGAGTTAGGCCTAATGAAATACATAAGTAGGTCAAGGATACACAGTAAGAAATTGATAGGATCAATATTCAAGGCCACAAAGTCCAGTTCCAGAGCTTTTAACTGCTCACTCTAGAACACAATCTCTGGAAAAGCAACCCACAAAGCTGAGGACCAGACAAGATGAAGAAGCCGCAGCACCACGCTCCCACCTGGACAGATTCACTGGCTCATCTGCTACCATATCTCTGTGTCATGGTCCTATAATTTTAACCAATTCAAATTGGTCACAAACATTTCAAATAGAAACAAAGGCAAGAACAAATATATCACCTGACTTCTTTTTCATTTTAAAAGTTTCAGGTGATAGATGTGAATATACTTTATGTCTATGAATACAAAAATGAGACATTCAACACCAGAGCAGATATCTGAAGAGCAGTGCCAATTTAATTTCTATTGTGGGAATGTTCCAAGCAATTTCAGAGTTTTTAAATACAGGGAACAAAGAATATCAACCAGTGTACAAATACCATATCTAACCAGAAAAGCAGCCATTTCAAGCTTGTAAGAACAGTGAGAATAACCTTTGATTCAACTGTATAAGTAGTATAACTGGGATTCTTTGAACCTCAGAAAATCCAGGTATCAGATTTGCAATAGTGCTGTTTTTCTCTTTGCCTTCAATATTCAAAATTTAGTTGCTGAAAGGTTTTTGTTTGTTTTGTTTTGTTTTACTAGTAGAAATTTGATTACGGATAAAATATGATACAACACTCTGGGGCACATAAACCACATCCAAGAAAATACCCAGCTCTCCTGTTTTCCAGTCTACCCAACTGCAACTGCAAGCGTCCTCAAAATGTCATCAGCAATAAACTGCAAAAGGCTTCACATCTCCTCATTAAACAGTCTCCCTAAAGCCTTGGGCTGTAAACGGAAATTGCCCGGTTCCTAACACAGCATTTATGAATTCAGACACAGACACTGGCACTTTCACTAAACGCAAAAATGTATATACTGAATGCTGTTTATGTAGCAATCAGTGCAAGGTACACAGAAGCGAAGAAACACTCTACATAATTACCATATGAATGGGCTTAATATTTTTCTGACATACCCCAAACATCTACTGCACAATTTGAAATCTAGATTGGAGAATATGTATTCCTAATGCCCTGGGGTTTTTTTCCTGTCGGATTCCACAGCACACCCTCGAGTGACAGCTAACTTTTTCACACTAAAATGACAGGCTATTTCATATAGAATACTAATATGATTACCTTTTCTTTAAAAATTGGATGAATCAAGTCAGTTGAATATTGAGAAAAAATTTCAACTGGTAACTTATTTCATGTTGGAATTTAAAATTTCTAACACTTTGTTTTAAATACACACGCACGCGCGCACACACACACACCCCTTCTTTACCAAATAAAGAATATCACCAAAGAGGGCCAAAGCTGGTATCTATATTTTCCCTTCAAGGCTTGTAGGATAGCAGCTTTATAGACAAGGGCAGTCTGGAACATAAACCCAACTGCATTTGCACAAAACAGTAACCTATTCCTTCTTGTCTTAAATTCTGTGCTCCTTTTTCCTCCTTACTAATAAATGTCCTTTGTCGCAATTTTTTTTTTTTTTCTAGAATAGGGAGTTTTTGTCTGCATTAAAGACCTCTTCAGGCAGATATTCCTTCTCCTCAATGATTTTCTTAATGGCATCTGGGAACTTGTCTGCTACCTCTTGGTTGGGAGGAGCTGCTTCTCCTGTTATCTTGACATTTTTAAAGCCAAACTTCTTTCTAAAAATTATCAAACTATCCTTTGCTGGCATTAAATTCTCCAACTTTAGATTCTCCATTTTCCTTTTGCTTTGAGTTGTCATATAATAACTTTACTTTTTCCTCAAACCATATTACAGTCTATAGGTATGCCTTTCTTATAATAATCTTGCATCCACATAAAAGCTGCATTTTTCAATACGAGATAAAAAGGTATTTTGCAAAATGTGGGAGGTTTTCACGCCTGCTGGTGTAGCAGCAGCATGTTTCACTAATTTCCTTTTCTGCTTTTACAAGGGTCCTTAAGCTGGATTCATTTATCTTGAAATGGCAGTCAACTGCAGCTGCAGACCTCAGTCTATGGTCAACTCAACTTTTTCTTGTAATGTCATGACTTTTCTCTGCTTCTTGGGAGGATTTCCAGCATCACTAGTGGCACTTCGTATATGTCCCATAGTGTTATTTACGGTTTACAGTATTGCACTAAACATGATGAAAAATATGTGAGAACCAAAAGAGATCACTTTTTACTGCTCTATGAAATTTACTGGAGGACAGATGAACGGCTCACATGGCACCTTAAGCAGATACTCAAAACACTTGAGCTCACTACCATAGCAATGGTAGGTGGCCACAAAATTAATACAGTAGTACAGTGTGTACTACAGTTAATTTTATGAGATTACTGCATCTTTACTTACATTTACATTTCACTCAATGAGAATGGCACCATGTATGATCTCTGTGTGTATAAGTTTTGATAAATTTTAACTTTTTATAATAGATTTGTGTGTATTTTATGATAGTAAAAAATAAAAGACTAGTATCTGGGACTTCTCTGGTGGCACAGTGGTTAAGAATCCACCAATGCTAGGGACACGGGTTCGATCCCGGGTCTGGGAAGATCCCACATGCCGCGGAGCAACTAAGCCCGTGTGCCACAACTACTGAGCCTGCGCTCTAGAGCCTGCGAGCCACAACCACTGAGCCTACATGCCACAACTGAAGCCCACGCGCCTAGAGCCCTTGTTCCACAACAAGAGAAGCCACCGCAATAAGAAGCACGTGCACCACAAGGAAGAGTAGCCCCTGCTCGCCGCAACTAGAGAAAGCCCACGTGCAGCAACAAAGACCCAATGCAGCCAAAATTAAATAAATAAAATACATTTATAAAAAAAGACAAAAACAACCCCCCAAGAAACAAAGAGGGCCAAGATGGTATTCAGTAAGTATACCTCAATAGAAAGCAAGCAAAGTTTACAACATGTCATCAGACCAAGGCCCAAAATTCTTTGGTTGCCTTTCAAAGCTTTGTATGAGCTCCCACCAAATTGTTCATTCTTTACTTTCATGCCTAAGCCCTACACTTCCAACTGATCTTCTAATAACCCCCTAAACACACTCCATAAATGCCCACCTCTATTCATCGTCTATTCATTTATCCAGATGGGCTTCCTTACCACAGACCCTGAGCTCAGTCCTAACTGACTTCCATTCAAATCGAAATATGATCCTTAACAACATAGTAATTATCAGACATAAATCATGCCCAGTTCGAGGTCACTCTCTGACACAGTATAGACACCAAATCACCAAAAAGTGAGTGGTACCTAGTAATATACCTTATGCTTGGAATTTGGGGTGAAGTAGTGGGACCAATGGTTTAAATTATACTGAGAGGTAAAGAAAATAATCAAAGAAGGGTGGAGAAGGGATTCAGTTTGAATTTGTCTAATGCTAAAGTTCATGCACTTTAGCCTAACCGAACATCCAACATGTCTATGAATTCTTCCTTCATAACCCTAAACTTCAGAGTTGTGAGCATTAATATATGGCAAGCACAGTAAACATCACATAAGTATTAGTTACCATTGCTTATGTCATTGTGCTTCCCCTCACATGACACTAAAAGTAGAGATAGGTTATAATCTGGTTAACATAATCAGTGTATATCAACAGTTTGACTCCTTAGCTGGGCTACAAAAAATTAGATGACTGCACATCTCTTAAGCATTGCACAAGAGTAGACCCAGTGAAAGGCATACAGAAGTAGGGAATGAGAATTAAGGTTAAATACCCTGAATAAAATGGCTAAAGAACTCACTATAATATCACTATCACCATAGAGAACTCTTTCTTTTGAAATTGTTTCTACTTTACTTATTGTCAAAAAAGCAGCCAGGTAGGATATTCATGTTTCATAAATGATATGGGATCCTCTTAATATAAAGGGATCCTATATAAACAAGAGTTACAGTGGTATTCCAGTAGTCTAAACATGAGAACCAGAGTGGCATTTGTTATGATTTGCCATGCAAGTAAGGAGTGAATCTTAAAACCCCAAGTACTAGAAGGAGAATAAAAATAGAAACAGAAAACAGAGTTCTAACTGTTTAAGCCCCAATAGAATTTTACTCACATGTATCCTTCTAGAAAGTCTTACATCTAGTATCGCCTATTTCATCATTCCTACTTTTCTTAAAAGCTTTCTTTCTAATTTACCCAGTGCTAAATTAGCTTCAGATTATTTATTTTTGTCCTTAAAAGACTACATCAATATCAACATTAGATCATTGATTAATGGAGAAAACCTAACTGTCAGACTCTGTTTAGGCACTAACTTGTGTTTTAGGGAGACTCAGATCAACACATCAGAAAGCAATGCAGCACAAAGAAATTCAGTGGGTTTGACAAAAGAATGCAAGGGAAAGAAAAAATAAAGAGCTGAGTTCCAGCATTGTTCCTGCAATTATTGCCAAACTATCACAGATTTCAGCAGTTTATGAAAACAGTATTTTGTGTTTTCAAATATGCTCTTAAATTTTTCACAGGATATATCAGATGGGATACATTCTTGTCATTTTTGGAGAATGTGGAGAAAACAGGCATGCCAAAGACCAAGAACAGCATGTGGGAATAACACTTTACATGCTATTTTAATGCCACTTTTTTTTCAAAGTGTAAAGTGTTGTGAAACAGTAGCAGGGGCAATGCAATGTCAAAAGGTTTTCAACTATATATCTATCTCTTATTGCATTATGGTGCCCTGTTACATTTTTAATATATGCCATTATTATTAATGCCAGCTCATCATCTTTACTGTACATTAAACAGCAGATCAATTGTCACATCACAGCATAGCAAAGGGTATATAGAAAAAAAATGATGAAATGCTGGCAGGTGATTCATATAAGCATAGCTAGTTTACAACTTTAGATTTGGTTAGATACTGTCAATCAATGAATTCTGGCTTAATAGCATGGCCCTATAGAATATGAACTGGTACACTGTTGCAGCTTGTAAACATTTACACAGTCAACTGTATTCCATGCCTTAAAACAATAACGCCTTTCAAAATGTGGCCTAAACTTTATTATTAAACTCAACGGTGGCATGTGGTTAATTGCTCAATTCAAGGAGCCCTTATATTAGCTTGCTATGTGTCTCATCCACAAGGCATTGTGAATGCACCGGAGAGGAAAAGGCTCCTAGCAATTTTGCCGGGGAGGGGAGGTATAGGAGTGGTAGCTGCATAGGGAGGGAGGGAGGAAGGAGCAGAAGGTGGGTACAACAGGAAGATTTCCAGTGTTTTACTTTGTAATGCAACATATAAGGGTAGCCATTCAGCATAGTTTCAGAAATATTGCTCCATGTGCAGCCGAGACCCAGGAGCATATTCCTAGCCTTTGACACTTGGGATCCCCTCGTGACTTTATTATTCCCTTCCCTAGGCATGGTTCCTGGTCTCAAGGGTACAGGCTTAAACTGCAAAATGGAGATACAGTGATGGAAGGGGTAAGGAAATAAAGAAACCCTTAACCCATAAATTATCCCCAACCTAGTTCTCTCTCTTTCTCCTATCTCAGAAGGTACAAACCTGCCTGTCTCTCTGATCCTAGGAATGGCACACTGTGAATAAAATTAATCTGAAGGCATTCCCAAACAAAGAAGGTGTTTTCCCCGCCACTACTGAATCTACAACAAGGCTTAGAACTATTTTCATAGAACTGTTGTTATACATAGAGGCTAGATGTTTGTAGTGCTAGTTATAAGTATATTAAGCTACATTATGGGTTAAATAGGTTTTGGAGGGCTGACCGAGAAACTTAATCTTATGGAGCAATGTTTCTATGGTAAATGGCATCCCAAGTTCCAAATTGTCTATGACTTACCCATGGTCTTTTAGAATATGATTCAGTTGTGAATTGAGAACTGTCTGCACTCTGTTCCTTTATGACAGTGTATTTCACTGTTTCAGTTGAAGCAAAACTGGCTAATTCTTGGTTCTTGGAAAACAGAATGAATAAAACTGTCTTCAAAGCAGAATTCATGTTGAGGAAGAATCTGAATAGAACCCAGTAAGGAGGAAAACAGCAAATGAAGGATACATCTCCAGCACCACCAGGGCGACTTTGCAGGAATTAGCTGGTGTTGTGTTAGTTCCTATCCCTGAAGAATCACTGCTAAGCCATTTGAAGCTGCCTTCTCAAAGGGATTATCTCCTTCAATCTGTTTTAATCACAACTAAATGCTTTCAATTGTTAGATACTGAGCTAGAATTAGAGAATCAGAATTCCCCTAGATCTCTGTCATTTGGTTGAAAGAAAGAAATACACTCACACACACATACACACACATTCTAGAAATTAAATTGTCATCTGCCATTGTTCAGGTTAATTATGAAAAATAAAAGGGTTATATTTTTAAACAGCACAAAACCAGATCAATGCATACATAAAATATTCTACATGAAAATGCTTTGGAGATTAGAGGTGATTTTTCAGAAGCAGGAAAATACATTCTTTAGAAAATGGCTACATTTGAAGAAGATTACTATGGTTAAAAATAAGTGAAATGAAAAACAGAATGACAAACTGAGCTACAATTTGCAAGTTAGGTGATTATTAATTGCTTATTTTGCTCATTGCTGAGATTTGATATCAACCAAAAAAATTCCCACACATTTATTTACTACACGGCAAATTTTGAGTGTTCTCAAAGAGCACATTAGTCTACATAGTATGAGGAGAAAACTGGTCATTGACTAACTCCATTTATGACTAGAATCATCCCATTAGACACATGCTTACTCCAGAAAAACTACAAGGATGATAAAAAATGCTTTCTTTCAGTATTTCTCACACAATACAAGTTGTTAATTGATATTTTCCTAGATGAAAGGAAGAATTATTTTCTTGCATTAAAACTAAAGAAAAGAAAAACTGTGGCCCAATGACAGAATTTCAGCAATCCATCATATTTAATTCCATGGTAGAAGCAGTATAATTCAAGGTGAAAGCATGGACCCTGGAACTAGTTTGTCTGTATTTGAATCTCCATTCTACCACTTTCTAGGAGTATCATCTGTCCTGTCACATGAGGTCAAAATAATACTATTTATCTTGTAAGATTGTTGTGAAGATTACATGAGCAGGTTGCTTAATGTGTGTAACCACTGTGTGCCCAATAGATAGTTACATTTCATATTTTTGTGAACCAAATTTAAAACAAAGTATTATATAACAATAAGCCAGATGAGTCTTAATTCTCAATTTTCCACACACACCCCCAATTCCAAGACTTTGATGGCTATTTCAGACATCGATAGGTTCACATTTTGCACAAGAGGTAGAGCTATCAAATAATTGTATGCTGACATCAGTTGCCCCTGACAGCTCTAAGATAAGAAGTAACAAGCAGTCAATGTCACACTCCTAAATCAAGCCCAAGGGCTTCCATGGCACCAGACAGTGGCAGCTTGTTACTGCTAAGGAAATGTCAGTCCAGTCAAAGCATGGGGGAGTTGTCAAATCCCTGGTTGTGTCTGCCCTGGTATAACTAACATTCTGTAAGGTAACGGTCATAAAGATGATGTTATGTTGCCAAAAACCCTGAAGCAGAACAGCCAAGGTGGCTCTCAGAGTTCAAGAAGTTGTTTGACTTCTTCAATCACAGGAATTCCTCCCTCCAGGAGACAGGTTTATTTTCTCTCTGTTTGTAGGCACAGCCTTTAGGATCAGAGATCATATTTTCTCCCTGTGAATGTTATAAGATTTGTATAAAGCCAGACATCAGTATACATGTGATGACTTTCAGTTTGCATTCACAAGCAATGCTTATGAACCATTTCTTATTAACTTCTTAAATGCATTGGTTTTTAAAATTACTTATGTCTGCCCCCTTATATCATAACTGGATTTTAATTTCCTTTGACTGGCACTGATTCTGATACCCTGCTATTATCCATTCTCACCCACAGCATCTTTGCCACGGCAGGTATCACTTACTTCTGAGGTGGCACGTTGGTTGAATCCAAGGGTCTTATTAGAGATTTTCTATTTCCATTTAATTTTAAGAGTAGCTTCCAGCATGGGGAGGGGGAAGGGTAAGCTGGGATGAAGTGAGAGAGTGGCATGGACATATATACACTACCAAATGTAAAATAGATAGCTAGTGGGAAGCAGCCGCATAGCACAGGGAGATCAGCTCGCTGCTTTGGGACCACCTAGAGGGGTGGGATAGGGAGGGTGGGAGGGAGACGCAAGAGGGAGGAGATATGGGGATGTATGAATATGTATAGCAGATTCACTTTGTTATGCAGCAGAAACTAACACACCATTGTAAAGCAATTATACTCCAATAAAGATGTTAAACAAACCAACAAAGAATAGCTTCTAGGTAATACATATGCTGGTTTAAAAGGTTCATTTTCTTGCTGTTCCTGTAAAGTATGGTGGCATTTTGTTTGTGTTTCAACTTTCCCATCAACAAGCCCATTTCTAGTCTCTATGTCACAAAAAATAATAGAATGTGCTGGCTATTCTCAGTCCTATTTTGCCAATAAATATCAGTGCTCATTGATCCAGTTTTTCATTACAGTTGGCAAAGACCTTTAGTAACATTTAAGGGCTTCAATCCCAGAGTGCTATACAAGCACCAATCAGAATTCCATTTTTGAGTCCACGCTAGAAACGTACATTCATCAACATACTGCAGGACCTGGATCTCATCCTTTGCTGACACTTATAGACAGTCCCCTGTGACTTTTACCATGAAGAGTGTGTTGGGGTTAGAACTGGGTTATAGTCTGTGGTCATTAATCTAAAGTCTCACTGTGGACTTTCCTGTGCCTCAAATTGCAAGTCTCTCTCACCCTCTTCATACACCAGTGTCAAAGAAAATACTTACATCTGTGCTATAAATCAATTTGAATATATGGTAACAGAAACAAACATATGGGTTAAATTTCCGTGAAATTACACATGGTTATAAAAATTGACCTAAAAAAAAGTACTTGGAAAAACATGTTTGGGATTTGATCGAACAAAAGTATTTTAAAATATCTCAAGCTGTTTGGCAAATCTCAGAAATGCCAAGTGATTTCCAAACCTACTCACAGCATCCTTTGTCTAATACATCAGCCTTTCAAAGCGTGGAAGTGTGTGTGTGTGTGTGTGTGTGTGTGTGTGTGTGTGTGTATGTGAGAGAGAGAGAGAGAGAGAGAGAGAGAGAGAGATGAAACAATGAGCTTTGTAACCATTTTCAGGAGTTTCATCCTATAAAAACAGGCTAATGAATAACATTGCACAACGGTTTAGGAAATTTGTTATCAGTATTGCAAATACCTGTCAGGTACAGGTTCAGCTCTACACACAAGTAGAGTCCTAAGGTATGTACTTGCTGTGATTAGGTGATGTCAACGGTACTTGACACTTATTTTCTCAATCAAATGGCATGTTTTCTGCAGAAAAGCTATTTGTTTCAGTTAATGTGGGGAGAAACACAGGTTAAAATGCAAATGTGTTACTCTATTAGCATGGAGTAGCACACACATCACACACTTGATCTCCTCACATACTTGATGTCTGGGGCTTGAGATAACAGTTGTAAGAAACAATGAAGTCTCAACTCAGGAGAGCAGATAAGAAAAGTCAAGAGCATGAGGGCACTGCCAAGGAAGGGTTGATTGCTTGGGGGCGTGAAGGCCATAGTCCTGGGCAGTTGGAGATCCTTCAGTACATGAACGTGGGGTAGCATGGGTGATTTCCAGCATAGAGAAGGTGTTTATGGACATGGGGGTGAAACGTTATTTGATGCATCGAATTATACCTGTCTTTATACCTATAATTATATATATAATATTTATATATGATATAAGCTTCATATACCTTATATACATTATATGAGTATATATACATATTATATATAACATACACTTTATACCTTTATACCTGCAATAACACCAGTATCTTAAATAACTCAGAGACTCTATAATACTCAAGCTTGAAAATAGCCATAGAAAATGCATAAAATATAGCCAACCTAACCAGTTAAGGATATTATATAAATAAGTGTTTATCTGTCTCATGACTTCCCCATTTCCTTACTTATGGTTGCCTCCCTCTTGGTCATCAATCTGGTAAATTTGCTGCTGATCTCATCTTCAGAGTTTCATGTTCCTTCAAATCATTGTGAACCTTTGCCACCAAAAACTCCCTTAAGCATTACGTTAGGCAAACAACACTTCCAATTAGAACTGGTAACTTCCCATTTACTTCAGAAGGGAAGCAAAACATTTGAGCATGCTTAACTCTCCGATCACCATGATGTCTGTTGGGGCAATTTTCTCAGTAATACTTTCAAAGTTGAGCACCTCCTCATTATACGTCTCCTTCAAATCATACAGCAGAGTGACAAACTAATTCCTTCCAAGAAACACTATGTTAAGAAATCAAACTTAAACATGAAAACATTGTTTTATCACAAGTTTCTGGACTACCTGGTGTTATTTGAATCTATCTATAATTTTTGTAAGATTAACTCGTAATATTGATGTGTATGACCTAGGGATCAAAACTTAATCTTCTCTCATTTGATAATTTGTCACGGTATAAAACATAGTGCCTGCTTAAGGTTTGCTCAGGAAAATTAAGTGATGTGGCCCCCTCAGGTCTGCCCAGATAACTCCTCCACACTTGAAGCCCCTTCTCTACCGATTACTCAGAACCACAAATACTGCGGTGCTTTCTGCATAGGTAACACCCCAGCACTGTGCCCAATCTCTTGATTGTCTCAACCACCCTTCTGTGCTTAACTGTGTCCCCCAGCCCTATGCACTGTGGGCGTGCTCCCTTGGTTCCATAGGAACCTTCAAGCTGTGAACTTTCAAATATGCGAACATGCATCTGGTTCCAGCAAGGAACCAGACCCTGTGCCATCACTATCAGACGTGAGTGAAATTGCAGCTTGCCCTCGGTCTCCCATTGCTGACGATCCTTCAGCTCCACCATCTCCCACCCCCTCTGCCTCCTCCAGTCAGTTACTCTTCTGGCCTGTTCACTCGATGCCAGCCCCTGGATGACAGCTGTTGTACTGTACTACCGTACTTTTCAAGGTACTGTACTGTAAGACTAAAAATGTTTTCTTTATGTTTCGTGTTTGTTCATTTTTTATGTATTATTTGTGAAAAGTATTATAAACCTATTACAGTACAGTACTATGTAGTCTACTGTGTTAGTTGGGTACCTAGGCTAACTGTGTTGGACTTTCAAACAAATTGGACTTAACATACAAACGCACTCTTGGAACGGAACTCGTTTGTATGCAGGGAACTTATTGTATTTCTACCAGCACTGTCTCACTGCTTAGTCATCTGTTCACTAGCCTTTCACATGTCTTGTTTGTCTTTGTATTTCTTCCATGTTGTCTGGAATGTAGCACATTCTTGGTATTGCTTAAATACTTTCCAAGTAGATAAATAAATGTGAACAAATAAACTCAGATTATAATTACAACTCTCAACTGACCTCTAGTGCCATTTAAATTCTCATACTTAAACTTTAACTATGGTTCTATCACCTCTCTCTAAAATTTTTCTCATTATGAAATATTTCAAATTCATAAACATAGTGAATATACTCACCACCCAACTTTATACTTATACTTTTTAAATTCCTCCAGACACATAATTTCTAAAAAAAAATACAGACCCATTCTACTACCTTTTAGTCAGTTAAAATCCTTTCATCTGGAATTGTGTGCTGTGCTTGTGTGGGTGCATAGTAAAGTACCTTTGTCTACTCTTTCACACCTACAATTTTGAGTCTAATAATTGAAAAGACCTCTAATGTTTTTAAAGAGTTGAATTTTAGTTGCAAGACACATTCAATGATATCATGTTTTTAAAAAGAAACAATGAAATAAAGTTCTCAAAAAAATGTTTGTATGGTAGCCTGTGAATGAAGTACCATTTCTGGCCACTAGAGGGAAGCTGCCTTCAAACTCATCAAAGAAGTTTGTTTGTTTTTTTTTGTTTTTTGTTTTTTTCCTCACTTAACAAGTCCCCTCCCTGGTTTAGTCAGGTATTTGGTCAATGTACTAATCAGAATCCTTCATTAACAATACATTTAATGGCAATGTGTAATCAAATAAAAGACCCTTTTTCTAAGAGCTAGAAACAAAGAACCATAACTGCTAACTGCTATCTGTGTCCCTCTAGAGGCAAAAGGAAACCTATAATTTGCCTTGAGAAAGTGGAAAGAGATCATGAGGCAAAGACAGAGGCAGCATCAAAGTGCAATCTTATTCCTTTACCATCTGTCACAATCACTGTCATTCCCCAAAGGCCATTTTTAAAAATGAGACACGAGAGAGAGCCCAAGAACTTGAAAAAAAGTAAGAGTTCTGCATCACACTGAATATTAAAACTCAACAATAGCAGCTAGCAACTGCTAGAAATCAAGAGGAAAAATGTCTTCCAGTATAAGCCCAAAGCAGGGAGTAGTTTTTTAAAACAAGTAGGGAAGAAGGAAGAGGATGAGCACACAATAAAAGCTTTAGAAATACGTTTCATGAAGGGTGGCTGTATGTTTTAAAGTTTATTCACTTAGTGTATTGAATTAAAATGTACAGCCACAGTTTCAAGAATTATTATACTGCTATGATTTGAACAGGTGCATTCATATTACATTTAATAAATTTCAAATTGTTCAGCTGTTACGTACCAACAAAAATCAATCAGGCACACAACTGCAGCAGTGATCGATTGACCACATTGTTACCTTTCCAGGTTCTTAGGCTCTCCACCACTTGGGGGCAGACTGAACAGCAACAGGGCAGGGAGGATAAGAAACATCAACAGATTCCCTAAGTGCTTTTTAAAATACGAATGTGTGAATGAAAGCCACTTAACTCTCATTTAAATCCATTTCATATATAACTAGAGAACATAGACGTTATGACATAGCCAGAGTATAATTTGAATAATTTCATACTAAAATTTTACGTGAGAGAAAAGGCATGCTCAATATTGCCATTCAGCACCCCTGACAGGCCCAGGCATTACTGATAGAGGAAAAAGACAGTGTCTTTTTTTTTTTTCCTGTTTTCCTTTACTCTTTAGAGGTTTCAATTAAAGCTGTCTTACTCATAGCATAGTCAGTTGTAGTATAAACTTCCCAGTCAATGGACAAACCTCAAATCCCAATGAAAAAAACAAAGGCCTAGACTACTGACAGAGTCAATGCTTGTTCTGTCAGTTGGCATGAGCAATTAGGTTATTAGTTTGTGGCAATTCCAGGCAGGTCCAAAGACAATTCCTTCCTCTTAAATTAAGAGACTTCTGCAGTTGGACCTGATCAATGACTAAAGTCATTGTAATCAAAAAATCTGTATTTCCAGGGAGAGGAGAAGTTCAAAATATACAATAGAAAGAATAGTTATTTCTCTACCCATAATTAGACTAATGCATATATAAAATGTATCAGAGTTCTGTGGCTTCATCTTTTCCTTTTTTTAGATTTGAAGGGTAGACTTCTGAACATCCAGCACGTGAGCAATTAGCTCATAATGGACTTGACCAAAGCCCATATAGTCAATGTGATAAGACCAGATTAAAATGAAAAACAGAAGCATAATTACTTTCTAGGTATTATAATATTGGATAAAGAGCACAGGCTAATCAAAATCATTGACTTGGGCATATCTATAGAAGATGAATCCAACGATTTAAATGGAAAAATACAGAGATTTATAAAAGATGAATAATAACCACTGTCATCTTAAAGAAGAACCTCAAAGGCACTAAAGCAAATCTGATGACCTAAAGTACAATAATTTGATGAACATTACTACCTTGACGTTGATTTCAATAAAATGTAAATCAGCTTTAATTTCTCAATCATAAAACGTATAAAAGAACACTGGGCGGTTGGTGGCAGCACCAACTACTTACAGAGTGATTATTATGTTTTAGGCACTGTCCTTAGATATTGTACTTTACAGGTATCACCTAATTTAGAACTTGAACCTGCAAAGGAGGTGCCATCTCATCTTACAGGAAAACTGAGGTTTAAAGATGTTAAGTAATTTGTGCAAATGGTGTGGCCCTGGTTTGAATCTAAGTCAGTTTCACTTTTAGAACCTATAATTTTAATTTACACTGTCTCTTGTTAATTATCACTCTGGTTTGCTGAGATTCCAGCCCAGACATACTAGCAAACATAAGTAAGACAAATGCTGTAACACTTTTATCTATAATAGGAAAACAGGTCTCTATGGCAGAAACCGCCAGTTTCTGATGCAATATCTTTTTTTTTTCCCTGTAAATTTATTTATTTATTTTTGTCTGCATTGGGTCTTTGTTGCTGCACGTAGGCTTTCTCTCTAGTTGCGGCCAGTGGGAAGCTACTCTTCATTGCGGTGCACAGGCTTCTCATCGTGGTAGCTTCTCTTTGTTGCGAAGCACGGGCTCTAGGGGTGTGGGCTTCAGTAGTTGTGGCACATGGGCTCAGTAGTTGTGGCTCACAGGCTCTAGGGCACAGGTTCAGTAGTTGTGGCGCACGGGCTTAGCTGCTCTGCAGCATGTGGGACCTTCCCGGACCAGGGCTCGAACCCGCGTCCCCTGCATTGGCAGGCGGATTCTTAACCACTGTGCCACCGGGGAAGTTCCCTGATGCAATATCTTTATTCTCCTTTTTTTTTTTTAATTAATAGAACCCTAGTTTCGGGGTGGGGAGGAGAGGCATAATGTGATTAATGATAAAACCACACTGCCCAGCCTTATCGCAATGTGGGACCCTGTGAGAAAATGCTGGGCATAGAGTTGTAAGCAAAACACACTGGTACTTCTTAAAAAGCGGACAGACTCACTAGCCTCTAGTCTTTTGTCATTCTCATTATTCTATAAATAAGACGTTGTGCAGACTTTCTTGCAAAACATGTAGGCAATTATGAGAGGGAGACCAAGAAATCTGCAAACACCTTAGGTGCATAAATTGAAAATTTACATATGACATTAACTTTTAGAACTCTTTTACTACCAGTTGAATAAAATCCCTAACTGATAATAGCCCAGTTTTCTTAAATGTAAGCAAAGGGATTGAAGGATATAACCTCAAAGTCACTTCTAGTTCGTAACTTTTATGACTTTATTAGAGTAAGAATCCCAAAGATAAGAAGAAAAGAACAAGTCAGCTTCACAAGCATTCACTGTTTGTTCCAACACTGTAAAATTCGATTAAATAAAGCCCAGACTTGTTGGAATTCATCACAGAATGCCATTCACCCTCAGACCTTGTAACTCAAATACGTGAGAGTAGTTTGATCAGTGTGGCCTGAATAATGAAATTTAATTTCCATTTAAAATTGTGGGCTCCTTTATATACCGTCACACGAAGCTTCTATTTACGTAGCTATGCTAAGACTGTTCTGCAAATAAGCCCCTGGTGTAGTTCCAAGTTCATATTATTAGTTTGAAAAAGGTCAATTTTGTTTTCTCCATTTTACAGAAGAGGAAACTGAGGCTTTGGAGACATTAAGTAAACTTCATAAGTCAGTAATGTGGTCCAGCACTCTTCTCCTTGTACCACATTCTCTTTATTATTACTATTACTCAAAATATCCATGAGCTTACAAAATAATGGTAATGATTTAGCTAAGCAGATACATGTAAAATTTGAAATTTGATTTCAAATTGTTGTAAAAGAGTAAATACGTTACTGAAGTCTAGCCAAAAGACCAAACGATGAGCTTAATTTTAATAAAACAGCCTGCAGGTACATGCCCTATAGCAGGTTATGTGATAGCCTTGCTCTCCAATGAACTGAATAAAACAACTTCAAGACAACAATTTCTCTGTCTTCCTTCCCACCCTAAGTGGCCTGATATAAATGCTTTGTGTACAATCTTGCCGAAATATAAGGAATAAATGATATATTTTAACAATTCCCTATCAGCCCTCTGATGATAGGACTCTATGATACACAGTCTACGCTAATACTTGTAAAATGGTCAGAAATATCCTTGAGCTCTTTGATAGCAGAATTTCATGTATAGAATTTAATCCTGTTGAATCAATATCATAATCACTAAGGGTTTAGTTACTAATAACATATTCACTAATGTTTGTTTTGACCTAAGACAAAAAAACCCATAAATAATACATGGAAAAGAACTCTACTGAAAGAAGAAGAAGCTAATGCAAGATGCAGTTTTGAAAAAGTCAAGACATCAAATATGTAGTTAATCAGCATCCAGACTAAATAAGGTTGGTAGCAATGGGGCTATCCTGAGATTGGAGATTTGTAGTTACTATCTGTATAATCACTATCACTGTTGGCCAAATGTTTCTGGCTGTCCCCTCCTTCCAGACACATGACTAGGTTGCCTTCTGACTTCTTTGTGGGTTTATATGGCCATGTGACTTCCTGAAGCCTATGAATTGTGAGAGAATATGGCATGTGTTACTATAGGATGAAATATTTATCCTGATGCAACAATCTCTGGAACTGTCCTTTCCTTCTGCCACTGTCACCAGAGTTCAATATGCCTTCACCCTGGCTGATAAAAGAAAGGTAATGCCTATACCTGAGCAAGGCCCCAGCCAACCTGTAATAGGCATATAAAGAGTGATAAATTTTGTTTTGCTTTTAAAACTATTGAAAATTTTGAACTTTTGTTACCACAGAATTTCTAACGCATCCCAACTAACATAATAAGATTTGGTGCCCAAAGTGTTGAATGTAGGCATGCGTTATCTTATTCTTTAGATCTTTTCCTTGACGGAGGGTGGAGCAGGCTACACCACATTCATATGAGGCCTTTCCTTTTATTGAAAACAGCTGCTAAGTTCCAATTAGATATTTTAAAAAATGAAGATAAGCTTTGTACTGTCAGCTGTGAAATTAAGCATGACTCTAAAAGCCATCAGGCAAGAAGAATAAAAGTTGTAGATTTATAGATTTGGTGATAATTAAGATTTCTGAATTTTAAAAATGTGTGTGCAGTCATTTCCATGAGTAACTGACACAGTGAATTCTGAAGTGCAGTTTTCTATTTCACTCTAATGATGGAGTAAGGACTGTTTCCTCTTTTGGGTCAAGTTAGACATTTTCACACACTAATAATACAAACTTTGTGTGCTTTTCATTTAAGACATTTAAGGTTTAACATAAGAAAACATATAGTCGTTAAACTCTTTAGCTTGTGAGAGGAATCTGTCTTATACTTTATGGCTGGGGAACAAAAACGAACTATCAGACTTGTCTAGACACTCACTCAAAAATCTTAAAAGAGACATGGGTTTATATTTTACTATCTTACTACTTCCATCATGGTTTATGTGTGAACTGAAAGGTAAGACGAAAAGAACTCATTTGTTTTCTCATACAGGAATGTGAGTTTTTCTATTTCTCTAAGGGCATTCATAAATCTGGCTTCATAAAAGGCTTCTAGATAATACAGATGAAGGTCATCATTTGCAAATAATGCATGAATGATATGATAAATGATAGAGATCAAAACATACCTGAAGCCACTAACAAGTTGTTTTAAAAATAGCCTAGGTATTGAGAGGGTGCAAAACGGGTGAAGGGGGTCAAAAAGTACAAACTTCCAGCTGTGAAATAAATAATAACATACTGCATGGTGACTAGTTAATAATACAGTATTGCATGTTTGCACATTGCTAAGAAAGTAGATATTGAAAGTCCTCACTGCAAGAAGAAAAGAAGAAAAAAAATGTAACTAGGTATGGTGACCGATGTTAACCAGTCTCATTACGGTGATCATTTCCCAGTGTATACAAATACCAAATCATTATTCTGTACACCTGAAAGTAATATAATATTATATGTCAATTATTCCTTAATAAAAAATAAAATAAAAAGTTAAAAATAGCCTAGGCGTGTAAAAACAAAAATAAATAAAACATTTCTGTACCTGCTTTTATTTATATAGTGTCAAACGTTACAGAAATAACCTGAAAAATAGCTGGAATTCAACGGGATTTTATATACATGAATAACTGCTGCTAAAGGCAGGTAAGAATGTTAAGAAGTATAAAAGTTTTCCGAATCATTTGTTTTGAGAGACGAGGATGAGAAAGTGAGATAGTTGCTTGAAACAGAGAACAATTAATTGTGAAAAGAATTAGGGATCTATACTAAACCATATCATATTATCTAATATAGAGCAAGAACCTTTAGAAGTTAAGAAGTGGTTAAACCCACTTATGGTCAATTAATCTATGACAAAGGAGGCAAGAATATACAATGGAGAAAAGACAGTCTCTTCAATAAATGGTGCTGGGAAAACTGGACAGCTACATGTAAAAGGATGAAACTAGGAATATTCTCTAACACCACATACAAAACAAACACAAAATGGATTAAAGACCTAAATGTAAGACTGGATACCATAAATCTCCTATAGGAAAACATAGGCAGAACACTCAGACAAACACTCTGACTCTTTTGGATACATCTCCTAAAACAAAGGAAATAAAAGCAAAAATAAACCAATAGGACCTAATAAAACTTAAAAGCTTTTGCACTGCAAAGAAATCCACTGACAAAACGAAAAGACAACCGACTGAATGGGAGAAAATATTCACAAATGATATGACTGATAGGGGTTAATATCCAACATATATAAACAGCTCATACAACTCAACATCAAAAAAACCAAACACCCTGATTAAAAACTGAGCAGAAGAACTCAACACGCATTTTTCCAAAGAGGAAATGCAGATGGCCAACCGGCACATGAAAAGATGCTCAACATCACTAACCATCAGGGAAATGAAAATAAAAACCACAATGAGATATCACCTCACACCTGTCAGAATGGCTATCATCAAAAAGAACACAAATAACAAATGCTGGAGAGGATGTGGAGAAAAGGGAACACTCATACACTGTTGGTGGGAATGTAAATTGATGCAGCCACTGTGGAAAACAGTATGGAGGTTTCTCAGAAAACTAAAAATAGAACTACCATATGACCCAGCAATTCCACTCCTGGGTATATATCCAAGAAAAAATAAATTAAAACACTAATTTGAAAAGATACATGCATCCCAATGTTCATAGCAGCATTATTTACAATTGTCAAGAAATGGAAGCAACTTAAATGTCCATTAACAGATGACTGGATAAAGAAGATATGGTATATATATACAATGGAATACTACTCAGCCATAAAAAAGAATGAAATCCTGTCATTTGCAGCAATATGGATGGATTTGGAGGGCATTACGCTAAGTGAAATAAGTCAGACAGAGAAAGACAAATACTGTGTGATAGCACTGACAGATAAAGAGAGCTAGTGGTTACCAGTGGGGAGAGGGAAGGGGGAGGGACAATATGGGGGTAGAGGATTAAGAGGTATAAACTATTAGGTATAAAATAAGCTACAAGGATATATTATACAACACAGGGAATATAGCAAATATTTTATAATAACTATAGATGGAGTATAATCTTTAAAACTGTGATTCACTATATTGTACACATGTAATTTATACAATATTATACATCAACTAAAAGTTAATTAATTAATTTAAAAAAAAACAATGCAACAACAACAACAAAAGAGGTAGCTTTGTTTTATTGAAGTGAATTCAGTTGAATTCCAGTGTTCTATGGGGGATAATGATGGCCATGATGTATGCTGTATGAGGACTTTTATTACATACTAACTCCTTTTTGTTTTTAATCATTGACCCAGTGGCTTCAAAATATTTTCAGCAGTTACATTCTTACCAAAGATGATAAGAGGAAAACAGTAGAAGTCAATTAAATAGACTCATATATCCCTAATTGACTGTGTCTTGTAAAATCCAGTTGTGCAAAAATATGGCTCATCTATGGAAACTGAGAAATCATGTCAAAGATAAATTTGATCAGAGCTATTGAAAACACTAGGTTATTTCTAGTGTACATAGAATCCTACAATATTATTGGAAGTGCTTGTTGTATGTAATTGTGGCGTCTTTGGCAAAAGCCAGAAACAAAGCTGCAAAGAATGGTTGCACAAATCACAGTCCAGTCAGCTGATGAGGAAAAGAAAAAATTAGAAACCAATACATACACTGAGGTAAAACTCTTATTACCAAAATCGCTTTTTTCATGCATCTAGATTTTGCTTTGATTTAATAAATGAGTCAGAAAATGAATTTAAACCTACCCACAGAAATTCATAATAAAATGTGTGGTGGATTACTTCTGCTATGACATTTCAATTTACTCATCAGAAGACATCTGATTACTCATGAGTGCTTATATTACATTAGCCTCTTTACTCATGACAAAAAGGCTATATCAGACTTAATCCATTATGGTGTTTGTTTTTTTTTTTTTTTTTTCATTTAAAGCTCATCAGTACTATGCACACTGAATTGTATATTTAAATGGTAAGACATTGAACTGGTAAATCATGGTCATAGAATAAAATGCTGTTCTAAATTTTTTTTTTTATCTATCAGGATACTGAATAAGTAATTGTTCTGATAACAGACCTTGAGTCTTAAGTGAAACAAGATTATATAAGTTTTTGCAATACCATTTAATTTTAAGACATCTCAAGTGGAAAGAAATTCACAGTTTTTCTGAAAGATACAGTTGCTCTCTCTGGAAGTGAATATGTTTTTCTTTTTCTTTTTAGAACCAGATTTGAACTGAACAACAAATGAGTAGACAGAGACAAAATCTTTTCTACGCATATATCCTCAATTGCGGAGATTTTATGCTCCAAACAGAATTGGAGCCATTGTCTTGCTTTCTTGTCTGCTTTGGCGTTCTTAGGATGCAAAAAAGAAATTCATTTCTCCTAAAAGGGTCTCCAAAAATATCTTTCTCACTTTAATTTCTCATAGGTTTTCAACCACCTGCAACTCTCTGTTTAGAGATGTAGAGAATATAACTTAATCTAAAACTTCTTTTCAGGCTATAAATAGGGACTCAATTTTATTATATGTTTATATTTAGATTCCTAAAAAGACAGTTAATTTTTTCCATAAATGTGTTCTAGATTTGAGTTTATGTGTACTTAAAATTTGATATGTGATCCACTGAAAGAAATTTAAAATAAGGGGAAAATTTCTTCTCTCAGTCACTGGAATCATAGGAGAAGCCATCTTACTCTGAATAAAGAATCTCTGGATGTCCATCCTAGATAGTACATAGAAATTGAACTTGAAGTCTTTAAACTTTTTTAATGGAAGGAAGAGCTAAGGTCTGATACCACTTCCCCACTTTGATTTACTATGAATTGTCTAGAGGAAGAATTTATATTAAGGAATGAAGGAAATCACTTCTAACACTGACATTGAGGCCTTACTCTTGCTGTTTTTCAAGTATCACTGCTTTAAATATCACAGTCATCTCCCTGTGGGCCCTTCCACAGAACTGCATACACAAATGTGGTTCTTGCTTATATAAATGTTTGATTCTTCCTGGGGTTGATTCTTCCTGAGGTTGCAGCTAGGTTACTATCTCTAGAG
The DNA here is from genome assembly GCF_937001465.1 of Orcinus orca. Taxonomy (NCBI): domain Eukaryota; kingdom Metazoa; phylum Chordata; class Mammalia; order Artiodactyla; family Delphinidae; genus Orcinus; species Orcinus orca. Next base: position 118,521,504 of record NC_064563.1, read on the forward strand.
ATGGGACGGATGACATTTTGTCTTTTGCAGGCAGGGCAGTTGCCTTTACTCATCTGGATAGGAAGCTAAAAACACTGGTTCAGAGATTAACTTGAGAACCAAGCTCTTAGGAATAGGGTTGCCAGATGATCAAATTCAGTACAAATATCTTTATTTTGTTAAATCTGGCGATTCTAATTATGAGCCTTACATCATTATCCAGTGGCTTCTTCCAGGGCAGTGTGGAAGAAGGAATCTCTCTGTAAGTATGAAGCACTAAGCACACTGTAGACAATCAACAGAAGCTTTTTCACTCCCTCTAGATTCAAACACCAGAATCTAGCAAAACAAACAAACAAACAAAATGCAAACACACACACAAAAGAAGCACCTTTCCCATTGGACAGCCACATGTAAATCAATGAAGCTAGAATATACCCTCACACCATACACAAAAATAAACTCAAAATATCTTAAAGACTTAAATATAAGACAAGACATCATAAAACTCCTAGAAGAGAATATAGGCAAAACATTCTCTGACATAAATCATACCAATGTTTACTTAGGTCAGTATCCCAAGGCAATAGAAATAAAAGCAAAAATAAACAAATGGAATCTAGTCAAACTTATAAGCTTTTGCATAGCAAAGGAAACCATAAACAAAATGAAAAGACAACCCACAGAATGGGAAAAAATATTTGCAAATGATGCAACTGACAAGGGCTTGATTTCCAAAATATACAAACAGCTCCTACAATTCAATAACAAAAACCCAAATAACCCAATCAAAAAATGAGCAGAAGGGCTTCCTGGTGGCGCAGTGGTTGAGAGTCCGCCTGCTGATGCAGGGGACATGGGTTCATGTCCCGGTCCGGGAGGATCCCACATGCCGCGGAGTGGCTGGGCCCGTGAGCCATGGCCGCTGAGCGTCCGGAGCCTGTGCTCCGCAACGGGAGAGGCCACAACAGTGAGAGGCCTGCATACCGCAAAAAAAAAGAGCAGCAGACCTAAATAGACATTTCTCCAAAGAAGACATACAGATAGACAATAGGCACATGAAAAGACGCTCATCATCGCTAATTATTAGAGAAATGCAAATCAAAACTACAGTGAGGTACCACCTCACACCCATCAGAATGGCCATCATTAAATAGTCTACAAATAATAAATGCAGGAGAGGGTGTGGAGAAAACAGAACCCTCCTACACTGTTGATGGGAATGTAAACTGGTGCAGTCACTATGGAAAACAGTATGGAGGTTCTTCAAAACTCTAAAAACAGAGTTGCCATATAGTCCAGCAATCCTACTCCTGGGCATATACCCAGACAAAATTATAATTCAAAAAGATACACGCACCCCTATATTCATAGCAGCGCTATTTACAATAGCCAAGATATGGAGACAACTTAAATGTCCATTGACACATGAATGCATAAAGAAGATGTGTATATTTATATATATACACACATACCATGATAATGCCATTTGCAGAAACATGGATAGACCTAGAGATTATCATACTATGTGAAGTTAAGTCAGAAAGAGAAAGCCAAATCCCATATGATATCATTTATATGTGGAATCTAAAATACAACACAAATGAACATATCTATGAAACAAAAACAGACTCACAGATATAGAGAACAGACTTGTGGTTGTCAAGAGGGAGGGGGATGGGGGAGGGAAGGAATGGGAGTTTGGGATTAGCAGATGCAAACTATTATATATAGGATGGATAAACAACAAGGTCCTACTGTATGGCACAGGAAATTGTATTCAATATCCTGTGATAAACCATAATGGAAAAGAATATGAAAAAGTATATCTACATCTATATATCTATAAGTGAGTCACTTTGCTGTACAGCAAAAATTAAATACAACATTGTAAGTCAACTATACTTCAACAAAATTTTAAAAAAAAAGAACCCCCCTACCCCGCTGCCCCGCAAAAGAAGCATCTTTCCCACTTTTCCTTCTAATTGGCTTCATATTTTGCATTTCTCCGGAATCCCCTAAATTTGTATTTGGGAAGAATAATTAAGCACAGAAACTGTATTTCTGTGAAGGATGTATGTATATATTTATATGTTGTGAGTACATAATATATGGTTTAATAGCTACCAATATACATTAGAATACATACGAAAATAAAATAGAAGGAAAATAAATTTTGGTTTTTTAGATATTAAACCAATGTTTCTCAATCCTGGCTATAAACAGGAATTAATTGGGATTTAAAAACCTCCCCAAACTGATGACTTGATCCCAACCACAGAGATCCTGATTGAATTGGTCTTGGGTGGGGAGGTCTTAGATGGGGTGAAGCAATTGGTATTTTTAATTAAGGTCCCCAGGTAATTCTAATGTGCTGTCAAGGTTAAGAGCTATTGCAGACAATAATACCAGCCAAGTTTAGAAATATATGCCTATGGGCCGCTTTAGTAGAGTCAGAATTAGGACCCAGTATTCATTTATCCTCCTGATTTATGGTGGAAATAATATTAAACACCTTGGATCTAATCCCAAATCAGCTATTTACTGTACGCATGACCATGTGGTCAGCTGTTTTAACTTCTCTAGGTACTGAGTTTCTTAATCTGAGAAAAATGCTGTATTCCCAAATTACCTACACAATTTGAAGAGGGTGGATGAAATAATGCCTTTGTATACAGATATAGGAATTTTAAATATTACTGAAATTACAGAATTTCTTGGTCACATCCATTTCATTGAAGTTGACAGGCATTGATCATCTTTACTAGTCTGTCCTAGCTCCATAAAGTTATGATAACACAAGAATGGTCAGAAATAGCCCTATTTAAATTCTTCAGCGGATACTCTAGTATCTACATCTAGTATCTTGCATCCAGATCTCTCTGTTTCTCTTTCCAGGTCCTCTTCATTGCAGTCTCTTATGATGTGTCCAAAGTCACTGGCACAACTTTTAGAGTCCTAGGCTACTTAGAGGTTCTTTCTTCCACTAGATGTTCTCCCATGAACATCTATGTCCTGGTGTTTATCTTTTAATTCAATTTTATTCATATATCACTAGAAAACTGATAATGGTAGTGTGAATCAAAATCCCCCAAAGTCCAGGGAATTTAAATAAGATCTTCCTGCCTACATAGAATATGACTTAATATTTGGCTTAAACTTGTTACTTCTAGCATGAAAAGAATGAATACCACATTTTCTGAAAATTTTCAAATTAATGCTTACATTTAGGTTCCCTTTTGTACACATTGAATATGTACTCTTTTTTTTTTTTTTTTTGCTGTACGCAGGCCTCTCACTGTTGTGGCCTCTACCGTTGCGGAGCACAGGCTCCGGACGCGCAGGCTCAGCGGCCATGGCTCACGGGCCCAGCCGCTCCACGGCATGTGGGATCTTCCCGGACCGGGGCACGAACCCGTGTCCCCTGCATCGGCAGGTGTACTCTCAACCACTGCGCCACCAGGGAAGCCCGAATATGTACTCTTTGTATGAATGCAGTTTAGTAGAAAAAAAATGAAATGTTCTCCTTTAATCAAGTTAAAATCTCTTCTACCCAACTTACTTATAGTTAATATTTTTAATTTAACTCATGTTGTTCCCAAGAGAAATTTCATATGTTTCTCAAATTTGACAAAAATATCCCTACTCCCCCCCCTTTACTGAAAATCCTGATTAGTCATAATTAGTCGAGTGATTAGAACCTCGTCAAGCTGTCAGAAGTGAGAGCCCTGGGTAAGGTTTACACCGAGTGTTTAAAGAAAATGTGCCTATCTTTATTCAGGGCATTGACTGTCCATTTCACTGCAGTCCACCCACATTAATTTTACTCACTTGGCCCCTGATGCTTTTTCGTTTGCAACCCTTGGCCAAAATGATAAACTCTGTTTTCAAATAGTTGACTTAAATTCCACAGAATATATCCTAATCTATAATTTTCTGATATTAAGAAATAATATTAGTGTCAAGTTACTTGGTTCCAACAGAACAATTCTATTTGAACACAGAAAAATACCAACCTGGTGTCTCCCCATCATCACTTTCATACCACCCAAACATATATGAACTAAATCTGTAAGCTGAGACAAGGCTGCAAGAGTAACTTGATTTCTCATCCAATGAAGTTTAGTTGTCAGAAACACTCAATGTACTGTATTTTCCAGACAGCTATGTTATGCATGTTTAAAGCTGTGACTGTTTTGTAAAATAAGATGTTTAAGGTGATAAGGTATCCATTTTGAGGCAGGGTCCAAGGTGGCAAGGATGCATTTATCGAACATTTTTCAAGGATAACTAGAATGAAAAGTGATACTCTATATTGTCAAATGCAGAGATAATGTCCTTCACACACAATGCCTTTGTTCCTGATAGGAGCAAAACAATATAAGCATGACATTTGATTTTCAGGCTAAGGTTTCTAAATAAATGTTCTAATGACCTTTGAAAACAAAGTTTCTAGGATAATACATTCCTCTAACTCTTGAACTAAACTAAGAGATGTCAGTTAATTATTTTGTTATTATAGAACCATGGGAAGATAAATTTACCCCACATACAGACTGACAAAAACAAGTTTTATGTTATATGGTTTATATCTCCATCTCTTTTAAAGAATATTTATTTTCAAAACTCAATTTAGCTTTCAGAAAATAGTTTATTGGTCTATTAGTGAACTTACCTCTTAAAATAGTCACATTGCATTTTTTAAATATATGTTTATTTTAACAGAAGCTAAGATTGAAGAAACAGTTTTATTGTATTGTATAATTTAATGTTAGATATATTTCATATTAATGATCACACTTTATAACTTTGAGGTTATACATATACTTTGCTTTGCCCAAATAATTGAATACTTCAAAAAGGTGTAAACATGTACTTATATTTTGTTAATCAAATTGTATACCATACATACTAATAGAGCTCTCAAAAAAAATGAGAGATTTGTGAAAGGGAGTTTCTATACAATTAGAATACAATAATATTTTGAAGTATTTAAAGAAGGTTCTTTTAAAATCTGATACTTACATAAATATAGTATTGGTTACTGTATACATACATCATTGTAGTAAATTCACTATTTGAGCAAACTTCAAAACTAAAACAAATATATTTATTTTCATTTACTATTTAAAATGATTCTTCTACTTTTATTGTTACTATGTGGAAGAAAAGGAGAAATAGGATGTTCTCATTATTTCCTAAACCTAAAATACTCCCATGTCTTATGAATATATTTTTAGAACAATAAAGAAGTTACCTGAAATAAATATATTCAGTTTTTTTTTTTCTGAAGAAGAATAAAAGATACACACAAACACACGTAAATTCTTAGGTTGATATTCCAGTTCACTCTCATTTAAATATTATAAAGCTAATTTCATACTCTGGAAAACTTTGAAAAAATAGTTTTTTTTAATATTATTTTCACATGGAAGTCTAATAGTTTTTTAAAATTCAAAGTAGTTTTAGTTTTCTTCTTTGGTGACTTTTTTTGCACTTATGACAAATGATAATTTTAAAATAGATACTGAACTTGGAGCAAAGATGTTATCCTTCAGGCTGAGAATGCTTTCTACCATGGGCTTTAATTTAATTTTGATAATGCCATGTGAACATGAGTGAATTTGCAGATTTCAATATAACATTTTAGACTTGGAGATAAAGGGAAAAACTGACAATATCTCAATACCATAGACTGTACTCTTCTGCCCTTTTTACATCTTACCTGAGAACACCATCCCCAAATGTGTCAGCCTACAGCGCTAACATATTGCTGTGCATGGCACATTCTGGGACTTGGATATGTAGGCAACCTTCAGTCTTATAGTCTAACACTCAGAAAAGGCAATCACAATGATTTGCTAGGAAATCTAGTGAAGAATGCTTCCACAATGGCAGTTGAAACCCCTTGTCTAACCTCTTTTATGAATGCAGTGTTTAAAAATTTCACATCGACTATCTGATGTTTATTGCATATTTTAACAGCTATACTCAAAGATTATTTATTTTTCAAATGTTGCAAGCCATGGGTCAAAATGTCCTTAAAATCAAAGTAAAACAGCCATCTACTTTTATTGAGCAACTTTTCAAATATAACTGTGTTCAAATTAACTCATGATGGAGGACGACTGGTAGAGTCCTTACGAGCAAATAAATATTCCCCAAGGGGTGAAAGAACTGGGAAAGCAGACTATTTAAAGACCAGTTGTAACAAAACCCAAAGACAAATAAATAATGCAATATAGAAAACTTCATCTGATCATTTTAGTGCGAAATACTGCAGGCTTATAAATGCATTTGCCAAAAACTACAGCTTACTTAGGTATCCTCTCCCCAACTGACATATTACAAATACATTTACTCCCTTCGTAAGAACAATCTTCTAAGCACAATACATAGATGCACATACCAAATTTATCACACTGCTGTTTGACCAGAAAAAGATAAAATTTCCTAATACAAATAAAGTGAAAATGGTTCTTCCAGTTTAAGGTCCATAAAACACTTATTAAGGATAAAAGCAGGTTATTTAGCAATACTGGACTTTGTGAGATGCAGTATGTGCAACAGAATGAAATAGAAATTTCAGTGATGGAAAATCATACTCCTTCCCTCGTGATAGCATAATAACCTTTTAAATCATGTTTGACATTTGTAAGTCGAGTGAGCTGGCAGCCCTGCAAGGTCTATGTGGTAATATATGTGGTAAACCCTTTCTGGAGCAGTAATCTCATTGCTGTGTCTAACGGCTCTAACTTCATGTGGCCGACTGGGCCCCAAGAGACTTATCTGGCTCTGCAATTCTCAAGCCACTGGTTGCTAATGTTCCCTATTATGAGGAAAGCAGAAACGTGCCTTCAGGCAATGGCCACTCGGCTAGAGGTACACCACCAGCCAACCTTCTGCTGAGTTGTTTTGTTTTAAACTATTAAATATGCACATGCGTTATACAAAGGGGGTTCTTTGTGCTTCAAAAAACAATATGACAGCGATATTTACTCTGCTCCAATTGCTAATCTGACAAGCTCCATCTGGTAAGCAGACCCTTTATCTTCTCATCACCCTAAATCTCTGAAGGAAAGTGGACACTAGTGGCATATGTCCATGTCTGGTCCTTATGCTTAATGAAGTAGAATATTTATAGGATTAAACTTTAACGACACCTATAAGACATGTTACTTGATGTTGAGAAGGAGAGCTATTCCATTACAGCAAACTATATCAGTCCATTTTCTATCACTCCGCATTTCATTTGTAAAGGGAGCCCAGCACTACACCTCCTTACAAAGGTGAAACTGAGATTTAATTCTTCTCAAAATATTTAATGATCTTAAAGTGGCAGCTTCAGTGTCCCCAGGGTAACCTCGACTTATCCTTAGCTCTTGCCTCTATATTTTGTCTTCTTATATATCTTTCTTCCCTACTCAATTGTAAGCACTGTGAAGGCAAGACACACAGATTATTTCGTAAGTCTACACAGTAGATGCTTTCTAATAGTTCCATGAGTAAATGGATACATTTTCACTCTGTTGTAAACATGGAATATTTACATTTTCCATAGGAATAAAAATGCTGACAAAACAATCTTTTTACCTTATCATAAAAACAAACATATGAATTGGTAATTTTTGCCTTCCACAGTTGATCAAAGAGCTTCATTTATCTTGTTCTTTGTTACTCATTAAACAACTCATGCACTGAGTAACCCTGAGCAATCCATATTCAAACATGAAAAATATTCTAGGAATATTTTCAATTCAACATGGTACTCTGTACATACAATTTAATTTATCATACTTTGTAGAAATATAGAAGGAACATGGCATGGAGGTACTACTGTGGGTTAGCCCAGAATCAAATGTGTATTCTGAGGGAATTAGCAAGATCTACCTTCAAAGTTGGTAGCATAGTAAATCCCATGAATTCCAGCTATGGAGGGATTAAAAATAAAGGCTATCGTTCATTTTAAGGAAAGAAATATAAGTGCTGCTTTCTATTAGATGCTGATGAAAAAAATCTGAACAGGAAAGATACAGTATTCCCTGGCTTAATTGGTATTTTGTAATCAACCAAAAGCCAACTTTATCCAATGGGGATTTAAAGGCATCTAAGACTTTGGTTTAGAAGTGGGAAATAAATGATGAAATCTCCTTGTCCATTTTCTGGGTCACTTTCTCAATAAAAAGGTCATAGCCAGCTGCTATGGCTTCCTTCCAAGTATATATTTCAGCTGTATTAATGCATTATTTTATCTTTTTATCACTTAGAGAATATTTAGTGTATTTTCCATTAAGTGCCTGAAATTACAGTTGATTTTAAATCTTTCAAACTAATACAGTGAGCTGCAACACGGTAGAGAAGAGATTTGGAAATCTGGCATTATCCCTTAGATTTGGTGTCCACGCCACTATAAATTGTAAGAATTTCTAGCCCAAGAATATACGTTAAATATATATAAAAAAAGGTGTGATTATTCATTCATTGGTTTTACTTTCTTAGGTAATACAACTCACGATAGTTTAGGAGTGATTGTGGAAGATGTTCCCATCTTCCATTAACTTCCATTAGTTAAGCCTAATACTTATGTAGGCTTAGTGAAGAGAAATACAGCTTTAGTCCGAACGATCATAGTTAAATTAAGCCATCACTATGAATGAGGCACTGATCTAACTTATATATATATTAGTTCAATCAATCTTTACAACCATCCTGTGATGTAAGTACTGTTATTATCCTCATTTTCTAAATGAGAAGACTGAGGTCAAGTAACTTGCTTGAGGACACGCAACTACTATGTGACAAAATTGGGCAGTTTAGTTTGTCATGTGTTTAACCACCAACTGTGTCTCTAGTAATATCTGAAGTTATAATATTTGAAGACTGGCTTGTAAACTAAAAGGAAGGTCTCATTTTAACTATTATTAAGAGTACTTGTACTAGGTACAAGGGCTAGAAAAGGGAATTTTTCACTTGACTGTCTATGCCTATTTTGCAAATGAATGGTATAAAAAACTTATTTTTGTTTCTGTTCACATGTGAATTTAGATATCTACAACTATATGTATGATAGGAACTCAAATATTTGCGGAGTGGATGGATTGATAAGTGAATAAATACATGGATCTCTGTATAAAATATATTTATATAACTTTGTCATTTTGGAGCAATGCATGCACATACAAACACGGAAGAGGGAATGGAGGTTACACAGAAATAACTGGGAGCCACTACTGAGTATCATTTATAAACTGCACTTTGCTAATGCAATTGATTACATTATCAGCAATGGTGGGAATTTGCTTTGCACCTCTCCCAATCACTGTTAATAACTATCCTGACAATAATGATAGTAATAATAATAAAATTCACTGGGAAATTGGGGTCTTTAAAAGTATTATGGAAAGTATTAATAAATGCATCTTTAGAGAACTTTGTTATCATTTTAAATCAGTAACATATCTAAATTTTTAAATGCATCTATTGTTCCGATGTAGGTTTAAGACAAGTCCCCCAACCTCTCTATTTCAGCTAGATTGTAGTCCCTAAAACTCTCTTATAAAGAAATTCTGGAAATACTCATTATGTAAAATGTCGAGGTTTTAATGAAAATGACTGAAGCAGAGAGAGAGGAAGTAAAAGATCATGTGTGGTTTATTTAAAAAGTAAGGACTACCACCTAAATAGGAAAATGACTAGGTTTAATGTACCACAATTTCTTCTTCCTCTTAAAAACAATTTGTTTTCTTCCAGCCTTTTGACATCAGTATTTTTTGTAGCGCAGCAAAGACAGAACTAAAAATTCCAAAGACTGATGTAGAAATAACCTCTTTATAAAATTAGAAGAAAAAAAAAAGAACAGATGGGTTGGGCTCCCATTCATGCTCCCTACATTGTACTAAATTGAATTAGAAGGAATAACCACCTCTTTGGGTCCCTGCCTAAATATCTAGTTAGAGCTTGAATTGTAAACTACTATAGATTATCTTCAATCCTGAGTGGCTGCTCTATAGACTAAATTAACTCACTAAGTAACTTTTTTTAAGAATATATTTTGGAATATATAAGGCAGCTTTGCAAATGATAAAACTCTAGGCAGTGTCAATAGCTTGAACAAAAGCAATAATAAAAGTGATTTCACCACTGCATAGTATGTTTAATTGTGTCAATTTCTCTTTGGCTCTGAATCTACGCTAATCTGCAAAAGTGAATAAAGATACAGCATATGCATTGGTGTCCATGTTGTGTATATAGAATATATAACATGGATGGCAGATTTATATGTTTACGAAAAGAAAGAATGAGGAATTTTTTTACAGTATGAGAATATGATGAGTGTTATAGAAATATTCGCATTCCATATTTATTTCATGAATCTGCCTTCTTTGGTGTCACCCAGACTCAGAATCTTTGAAGTAAGTTGGAGTCTCCATCTTCCTTTTTTTACTTCCATCTAGTTGGCAGACCTTGCCTGCTATTCATCTGCAATGCCTTCTATGTCATAATCTCCATTTGTACAGCTGCCTTTCTAAGTTCCACTTTCTATCAGCCTGAACTAATTTTGCAATCATGCCCTAACACTTTTCCAGACTTTTGCTCTTTATTCGCTCTCTCCAAATTACCCTCGACTCTCTCCTAAGTTGCTTTTCCTAAAACACATCCCGATACTAACCCTGCCATCTCCATCTATTTCAGTGCCTCCTCTCCTTGATTTCAATGGCAATATAAACATACTTAGTCCAATATTTTAGGTTTGCCTGGATCTAATTCCAACTCACTTTCCCAACCTTATTTTCAATAATGTTTCACGTTCAGCAAAAGAGCATTACTTTTATTCATGCGTGCCTCTCTTTTCCCTCTTCTAAAATGCTTTCTCCCTATTCTCTGCCATACACATCCTACTTAGCATTCAGTATTTAGTTCAAATTCTTTTTCTTTTTTTCCATGAAAGTTCCTTGGCTCCATAGTTCAACACTTCCACCTTCTCAGATTCCCTGGCTGTTAATCTAGTATCACTGAACTAGACATTAGAGCACAGTTCTTTATAATCAGTGTTTTACTGTAATTATGTACATATATATCTAATCTTCCACACTAACTGTAGCACTTTAAGGGCATAGTCTCTTACATTATCTAATCTATAGTGCCAAGCACACTGCATGTGTATAGGAGGCACAGATGAGCACATGTATGAAAGAATGATGACTTTATCCATAACAGAAAAAAAAAATTGAACTCAACTCTCCTGAACCCCACCAAGCTATTCTGTTCACTGCTTTGCTGATGGTAACTCGCTATTTAGTCAGCTGTGACTGTTAGGATCCACCTACTTCAAACATTATACTTGCACAGGGTAAAATAATCTTCATTACCATTTTCCATGACTGATGTAAACCTTTCCCACAGCAATTCAGTCTCCTTCTATGTTACCCTGATCTGAGGGCAGCAGTTAGAAGGCAAAGGGCCTGTGAGCGAAGCAGTCTGGATTCTTAGGCCTACCTCTCCAAAATTCCTTAGCTTGGCAAATCACTTATAGCCTTCATTTTCTCATTTGTTAGATGAGGGGTTTGGGCTGGATGATTCAGGAGTTCCTTTCCAGCTCTGAAATTTATTGGAGGTGAAAGGTATAATCTACCAACTTTGACCTTTAGAAAATCATTTTACATGCTTGAGTTCCTAGGGATTATTATTAAATGATCCTCTGTTTCCCCTGGTGCTGGCTGGTATGGTTCTAACACTCATTCTGATCTCTACCTTTCAAACTTTGTTTCAATATTGCTCAATTCATGCTGAGAATTTCCCTACATCTGTGTCACAGCCTTCAGAATTTCCCTGGAATTCTTCACCCAAAAGGGTCCATTTCGCTATCACTGAATCCTCTGAGGGTTCTAATGCCATTTGTTATTTGCTTGAGGAGGCTAGGCTTTGCTGAACAGCCCGCGCAAGCTTAATGCCCTGCCTCCTTGGGTAGCTGCCCCCTGACAAGCTCCTGCATCTGCTGCCTGGTTTCTCCACCTTCTTGGCATGTGTCCAGTGACTCTTCTGGCTCTCTGACCTTCATAACTATGCCTCTTCATGTCAATGTGCCTTCTATCCCATGGTCTGTTTTTCTCCTTTCTACCCACATTCAAGGTCTTTTTCCTTCCCTTTCTATTCCGTACAAACTTCCTTCACTTCTTTTGTTTGCCGATTTCTTTGTCTTCTCTTGATGTATAGACTCTGAGTGTTAACAGAAGTCTAGAAAATCAGAGGCTTTGATAAAATTGGGTGGGCTTGACATAAATGTGGGAAAATAATCAGAACCAAGAAATGGAGGTACAAACGTTTAACATTAGATCCTGGATGACAGACTTGAAATTGCAGTATGGTAGATGTGATACCGTCTATGGCAAACTTCCAGAGGAGGCAGGGATTCTGTCATCTTATCACCAAGCATTCTGGAAGCTGTTTCCTTTCATTGGATCTGCCTTGAAAGAACTTATCTCTATTCTGTGAAGAGAGTATACTCAGACAAATATCTCATTTTAACGTCCCCTCAGTTCCAAAACACCGGCGATTCCAGTTCAGCCTGAAGATCAGTATGTCCAAAGTTCCATTAAATTTGAAGAGATTTATGCAGTAGATCAGTGGTTATCAACTCTGGTTAAACATAGGAATCGCCTGTGGGACCTCAAAAATTATGCCTACCTATCACCCCTAAATTGACTGATTTAAGCCTGGACATCAGTATTAGTAAGAATTTCCCACCAGCAATCAGGCTCCTTGGTACTTACCCAAAGGAGTTGAAAATTTACATCCAAATAAAAACCTGCACACAGATGTTTATAGCAGTTTTATTCATAACTGCCCAAACTTGGAAGCAACCAAGATCTTCCTCAGTACATGAATGGATAAAGGAAGTGTGGTACGTCCAGATAATGGCGTATTATTCAGCATCAAAAAAGAAATGAGCTACCAGACCATGAAAAGTCATGGAATTAGCTTAACTGCCTGCTACTAAGTGAAAGAAGCCAATCTGAAAGGTTACATATTGTATGATTCCACTTATATGACATTCTGGAAAAGGCAAAACTAGGAAGATGGTAAAAGGATCAGTGGTCGGTAGTGGAGATAAACAAGTGGAGCACAGACAATTTTTAGGGCAGTGAAAACACTCTGTAAGATACTGTAACGATGGGTACATGTCATTATACATTTGTCCAAACACACAGAATGTATAACAAGAGTAAATCGTAATGTAAACTGTGGATTCTGAATGACAATGATTGTCAGTGTAGATTCATCAATTGTAACAAAGGTACCTCTCTGGTGGAGGATGCTGATTATGGGGCAGCTATGCATGTGTGGGGGACAGGGGGTGTATGGAAAACCTCTGTACCTTCCTCTTAATTTTACTGTGAAACTAAAACTGCTCTAAAAAGTAAATTTATATATATATAAAATATATATAATATACTATAATATAATATATATATATATATTCAAAAACTCACTGCAGTATAGTCAGCTCAGATCTGCCTTTGGTGGCTGGGAGACCAGGAGGGTGGGAGGTTTACCTAATGATTGTTTAAGAACCATTTTGATAGTTTTATACATTTTCCAGTTTTGTGGTAACTTAAGCCTGGAAAAAAAGAAAAGCTTTCAGCTTCTGTCATGTCCCTTGATCTCAAAAATTATTCCTGTTCATTTAAAGGTACAGACAGGTCAAAATATGCAAAAAAAAAAAAAAAAAGAGCAGTCGATCCTGTTCATGCTTCATGCTTTTCTGGGAGAAAAATGTGTATGTTGGGGACATTTCTAGGGAAAGACGTGAACGGCTGCCCATCACCATTCAGCAAAAACCTAAATCAGTAACATGGCCTACAAAGCCCGGCATAGACCGCTTCTTCTTTCCCAGCTCTCCAGTCTCCTGTCGCACATGACTCCCCAGCTCCCCGCTCTCAGCAGTACCCGAACTTTCAGCTTTATTAAGGTTCTGCTGAGCTTCATCTTACCACTGGCCTTCTCCATCTGCCTAGAATGTCTCTCCCATGGTTCTCAAGCTTTGCTGAGCATTAAAATCACCTGGGAGCATTCTAAAGCTCTCAATACCCACGTCCTACTCTGAACAATCAAATTAGATTTTCTAGAGATGGGAGCCAGCCATCAGTAATTAAAAAAGAAAAAATCCTCAAGTGCTTATGATGTGCAGCAAAGTGTGTGACCCAGTGTTCTAATTTCCTCAGCTCATCTGCTTAACCTCCAATTTGACTTCAGGTCTCTACAAATTTTCACTTCCTAAGAAAAACTACAATTCACAATCTGGCCAAATACCTCTATTTACAATTTTACAGCATCAAGCACCTTCCTTCGTATTGCAGTGTTAATTTTATATTTATTGGTTGGGGCTACAGTCTCTGTCCCAAACTCCAAACTAGACTTTACAATCTATGTAGTCAGTAACTATACGGTATCTAATTTTGTTAACAAGACTATCCCCAGTCCCACAACAACAACAGAAACAAACAAACTAAAACAGAATTTGCCTATGTCTAGAGTCTTAAATTCATCACACGTATAGATTCAATAAATCAGCTGGACATCATAGAGGTTCATAATGGTGCTATAAATATATTGACAACTTTGCTTCTAATCTTTAGTGATACTTTTGCTAGATCTGATTTTACTGGTAAAATGATATTCTCTGTGATAATATAATACAGTGTTATTGCACTTTTCAATTCTGGACACAAGGTATAATCATTTGCATGCATTGGCTTAAATCATCTCTAGTCTCCTTTATTTTTTTCTCCAGTACAAATGTATGCAATCTACTAATTGTAGATCTGCTGTAACACATTCTGTTAATGCAGTTGTTCAGGAAAAGTGTGATTACATTTTTTGGGGGGTGTATTTTGTAAAAAATCTGCCACATTGAAATTTCCTCAGCTGTTGGTTCACAGAGGGTGTCAGACCTGTGGGCTGTCACATGGTCAAATAAGGAAAACAGAACATCAGGCATGTTAATTAGTATTGCATAAGCACAGCCATAATGAAGTCTAATTGCTTTTGCAGTGGCAGTTACTGTAAGACCCAAAACCCATACCAGTCTTCTTCCTGTGAAAAACAAGACAGAAAAATAAAAAAAAAAAATGTTTTCCAAAAACTTATATGCTTTTAAGGATGCTGGCATGTAAATGCTCTACTGAAATGTTTGCCACTTGAATATTTTTGCTTTATGCTAATATTTCTCTACTTTTAAACTTCCCTATCCATTACCATCATCCTTTCCGTACACACATTTTTACTAACAACTGTTCATCTGATTCTTGCCATCTAAACTAGCTCCACAATTTCTAGAAACAATTTCACGCTCAGTCAGTTTTGCAGTCTGTATTTGATCTTAGTGTGAAAAAGAGAAAGAACAAAATTCATCACTACACACATAAAATACCCTGTTCTTCAATAAACCCAAGAATTAAATGGAAAACCTAACAGTTTCTCATGAAGCTAAATTACTGTACACCAAGATATCCAGTTTTAATCAAATTTGGAACGATTCAATGAGGATCTAATAGCCAAATGTCAATTTAATACATAATATTGTCACTAATCCTAAAGGAAAAAATAATAATAAAGACTGTATGTGGTTATTTGACCTATTTCATTCATGCTTATGTTAATTTAATTCAAAGTTTTCAAGGAACAATGACTGTCAATTAAGTTAAATTACACTCTAGGGAGAGGCCTTCTGAACATGTGGATTACAATCTGCAAAAGAAAAAAACAAGACACCAAAGCACTTCACTGATCTGAATTTCAGTCATCTTTTAAGATGGCATCCTAAGAAATTTTGAAAGCAGAATCTATGAGTGGCTCCTCTAAAATATCTAAAATCCTCGAAAAATCCATCTCTTACACGTATAGTCACTTGCTGAATGTTTCCTTAAATTTTATTCTCACAGAATGAACAATTTGGATTATGATAGCCTTAAACATGTGAAAGACATAGCATTGCTTCAATATTTGAGGAAGGAAAATAAATTGGGAAGTATCTGGGGATGGTGGGTTTCAAAAATAATTTCAGCTTTATTTTTTCAACTAAAAGAAAATGTACCACAGAAGTGTTTTAAATTAAGGAAATAAGGGATTATTGGTTTTAAGGAATAAGAATAATTCCTGCAGCTAGATCCAGAAATCTATTAAAAGATAATGTTAAAACAATGTCTGCCAATTTGAAAAGCATGTTGCAATTCCACTTTATAAGATGTTTTGTGAGGGCACACATCTCTAAAGAGAGCATGTATGCATAGAGGAGTTTGTGGGTGTTCATGTGGATGGGAGAATGTGTGCTAGTGTGCATATAGCATCTTAACAAATTCTCCTGGGTTTATTTCAAGAGTAGAAGGGATTGTATGATGAATCAATTCCATAAAACAATGGCTTATGAACTCCAGATGTAATGCTTTTGCACTTTGTCTAATAAGCAGCGGAATTTGTCAAAAACAGCCTTCCTTTCTAAGAGAACCCAAATGAACAGCAACATCTATTTTTAATCTGTTTAGAATTCCAAGTTGTCGTTCACTTGTACAAAGGAATCAAGAGTGAAACCATTTGCACTTATATCTTAGTGGCATATTACTCAACATCTGGTATGATCCAAAGTTCTGAACTATAATTTAAACAAACTCCTGGCTAGAATGCAACAAATAAATAAGAAAAAACTGGGAATGCCTCACATACTTTTCAGAGTAGACTTCAAGAACAATAGACTAAATATTTACTCAATACACTTATGTGAAGGATAAGGGAAAACCACAAAGACAAAGTGGAAAAACAATTTTTAGCATAGTTCAAGACATAAACATCATTTTAAAAAATTCCTCTCAAAGTTACAAAAATAATTATCAGAATAGTCTATACTCATGATGTCAAGAAGACAATTGCAGAGTATTTGCAAAGTTATTCAGTTAAAAAATGGCATTGCCCCATAATTTCATATTTCTATAACTTCCATAACTTCTTTGGGTATTTTGAATTCACGTTATTTATCAAAATGGAATATCTTCAAGATACATGATTCACTTAATGAAACATAGTATAATATCTACAACATGCTACCATTTTTGTAAAGCGCAAAGCTATATATGAATATGCAGAGATTATTCACATATATTAATGGAAGTTTATACAAGAAAAGCAGCAACATTTGTTACTTCTGAGAAAGGAACGGGATGCTTCGGGGTTAGGGTGAGAAAGAGACTTGATTTCCTTTAATAGCTTTTTTACTTTTTGGTTTTGTACTAATAGAGCGTTTTGTTTTAAAAATAAATAAAATCTATATATTAAAATCACATTTGATTTCCACTATAAACCCAGCTCTTGATTTAAGACCTTTTTTGTCTTATCTTCATGGAACATATATTTTGGGAAAATAAGTGATGTGTACATAAAAAAATAAAATTCAAACAAAAGTTTGGAAAGTAGCATAATGAGTGTATGACATGGAGTGAAAGTGGTCTAGGAGCCCCATGAAGGTCATAATGCCTTAGATAGTTAAGAAAAGACTTCAGGTAAAACTGGACATTGTAGGATTTATAGAGAGAGAAAAATAAAAGGGCAATTCTGTCAAAAATCACATATTTGAAGCACCATATGAAGACAAGGTTGGCCAAAGCAGAGTCCCACTTGATTACAGAGATTTGTGTGTGCGTGTGTGTGTGTGTGTGTGTGTGTGTGCATGCACGTGTGTTGACGGACTCTGTGTGGCTATGGAGAGAAATGTGGGTGTGAGTGTGTAAGTGCTGGAATGAGGTGAATGTATCAGATGGCAGAAGACATTTTTTTTTTATGATTCTGAAAGCAGGACAAGTGGTTGTACTTATTTGGTTTCTCTCCTTTCTTTTTCTTTTATTTTTCTTATAGTTATTTTAAATCTCAAGTATTAATACACCTACAGTTAAGTGCACAAGTCAAAATTACTCATGTGAATAAAGATATACAAAGTGAATATATCCACGTAACCTATACCTATACATAAATGAAGATCTGTAATATCACTAGCCTCCCAAAAGATCTTTCCCCCACATTCACACCCCCAAAAGGTAACCAATATTCTTTTCCATCACCAAAGATTAGTTTTGCTAGTTGTGGAAGTTTAACTAGAGAGGATCATATCACATGTGTTTTTCTGGATCTGGCTTTTTTCCCTCATTATGTCTATAAGGTTCATCCGTGTTGATGCATGTGGCAACCCTTGACGCAAAAAGGTTAACCTTGAGCTCTTCGGCTAAATAATTACACATACTCACTACCCCAAAGTACAAAGAACGGAAGCAAGGTAAGGTTAATTAGGCATTAAAACCTATGAATTGTATTGCACATTACAATTTACACTGCTTCATATTTCTTATTTCATTTGCCCTTTACAATAAACTAATAACCTATTAGAAGATGTGATTATTATATTATTACTAATATTATTATTTTACAGATAAGGAAGTGCAGATTAGAGAGTTTGCAATAACTTACTGAAGGTCTTCTTTAAACAGCAAGTAAGGAGTTAATTGTTATTCACAGTCAGAGCTTCCACCTTCAAAGTCCATGATCATAATACAAGACCACATTATCTCCATTATTATTTAAATAGAGAAAATGGAAAAAAAACTACAATAATATAGTTTAAAGTCTATTTCTCCACTTTCATGACCTAGCATTATTCCTTAGAAAATATGACGCTGATGCTGACACTATGGGTCAGGTCTTTTCCTGAAAGCTTGTATTATTTCATTTAATCATCATAAAAACCATGTGAAGTAGGTACCATCATTATTCTTATTTTACAGATGAGGAAACTAAAGCCCAGAGAGGTAAGAAAACTTGCCTGACGTCACACAGTGTACTAGTATATCTGAGTTGGTAAACTTCTCCCATAAAGAGCTAGATAGTAAATATTATATTTTAGACTTTATGGGCAATATGGTCTCTGTTATGACTACACTGCTTTACTGTCACAGCACAAAAGCAGCCATAGACAGTAAGTAAATTAATGGGCATGGCTGTGTTACAATCGGACCTTATTTCCAAAAACAGGCACTTGGTCAGATTCAGCCCACTAGCTGTAGTTTGCTGACTTCTTAGAATCAATGGTCATAGAATGCTCGAAAATACCATAATGCAAATTCCAGGTAAAACTTAATTCATGGGTGAAGCTGTAGAAATACTTGCAAGATATAAAAGTTAAAGTATGTTGCAAAAGCATAATACAGCAGAACCCAGAAGCATAAGTAAGCTAGTTAGTGCAAATGCAGAGCTAAAGGCAGAATCAAATGACAAGTGAAAATGAGTTTCCTCAACAAAAAGTTAACCTTAACTTTTCCTCTCTTACTTTACATATGGAACAAACTTTATTCAGAGGCCTGAATAATCAGAGCTGTAAAAATATTACATTATGTAATGTAGGCGAAGCTTGGGTTTCATGGATCTAGGAGTTAGTAAAGGAAACCAGTCAGGTAGGTTCAATAGCCCCAAATGAATACAGCAAAATTAAAATGCATGAACATATTGTCATTCGTAAATTTAAATATTTAACTTTTACCATTTTTAAGAGTGGTTGGTATGTCTATTTTTAACTTAGAGATAAAAATGTGCCCTTACTCATATTTTTTAAAGAGTCCCAATAATAAAAGCTCTGTCATCTTTGTAAATTGTATGCTTTGCTTGTCCTTGTCTTAGAATCCAGTTTATTTTTAAAACAAACATTCTGAAAATCTTTGATACTGCATTCAGCAATCCATCTGCTCCAATGTAAATTCTTTCAAGTGCAGGTGGCCTGTAATGTTGTGTGAGAGCAATTAATGAAGTTTTGAATCTCTTTTGCTCTTTCACGCTTGGCTGGATGGTAAAAAGGGGTTATCATCTTTAATTCTCCAGCTTCACAGTATATACAATTAGATATCTTCATGCATTTTCATTTCCCTTTTCGATACATATATTATACATGTTATTTTGGTTGTTCTAGATACAGACCAAATGAACTCACCAATGATTTGCAGGATGGATGAAAATTTTAATATCTAGTAGAGGTTATATTAATAATGCTTTTTAAAAGTTTAAAGAAAATATTTCAGTCTGCCAGCATTGTCATTTAGATTCTCAAGTTTACAAAAGCAACTAAAAAAAAAGCAGAAGGCTTTTTATGCCAACATCAGTTGTTTAATGAAAAGTTCAAAACTTTAGATATTTATCATGTTTCATTTAATATATAGACTTTTCTTCATATGCTAGTAAATCATTCACTCTAATTAAATAATAACTTAATAGCTAATTTATAAATTATTTGATTAGACCCCCAATTTTTCTGATTATCATATTATGCTCTGAGCCTAACAATGACTCAGATCAAATTATACTTATAATAAAATGTGTGAGAGTTTATGTCCTTATCTGTATAGAGATAGTGTTTTGCTAAGTGCATTGAGAATTTATCTGACAATAACCTTACATTTTATAAGGTATGAATGGTTGTAGATAGCTTTGTGAATACCACATTTGTTTCTTTTTTCCTTTAATACAAAGGTTGTGTTTCTAGTTTACAGGTAGAATAATTAAGATCTATTTTCTATCTATAGTAATAATTGTGGAAGCATGGTAAATATTAAAGATTGAAGGATAGAATCTCTAAAGGAAGCAGCCCATGGAATAAGTCTTGTCATTCTGAACACAGTAAAATTTCATCTATAATGCCAGTTAGTTATCATTCAACAACCATATTATAGTCTATACATCCCTATAAATCATATTAAAAATTATATTTTCACGTTTTAAATTGGTTATTTTAAAAATCAGTCATAAAAAGGGGGAGGAAAAAACCAGTAGAAATATAAAGAACTCCAATAGTTGACTCTAAAAGCTTGCAAAATATATGCACTTCTAAGGATATTTCTAGTACTTTTTTTCTTTATCTTTAATTCTATTTAATGCAAAGTAAAATCTTAATATAGAGGCTTAGAAGAGTTATTGTCTAGCTGGAGACTTGCTAAATTGAAGTCAGAAAAATTTTGTACTAAAACTGTCTGTAAGAAAAACTTTTGCTCTTTTGTTTTTGGAAAATACAATTTTTTTTTAAGTTAAAGTCTAGAATTTAAGAGAAGAAAGAAAGATTGAAGTTTTCTCAGGAAACCACCCTAAAGGCCAAATATAGTCTGGGCAATTCAAGACACAGAATACAGGTTTGGGACTCATCCACTGTCAACTGAAGTCATGCTTATAAGGAAAATGAACAAATGCAAGCTTCTTCAGCTAGGGATGAATATTCAACCATTGAATGGCTGCTTTTTTGAGTAGGTTACATGCGAAAGTATAAGGATGGCCCTTAACACCCTGCTAACCCAACACCCGATAATACAGATAGCTTTACATTCCACTTGATTTCCCCAGAAAAATTTATTCTCTCATGCCATTGCATATTGTTCTCTATAACTGGAATACTTCTTATCCCTATGTTCCTGTTCTACTTCAGTGTCACTTGCTTAGTCCCTGAAGCTAATGTTAGGCATGACTTTGTTTTGACTCTTAGTTACTTGGTTTTTCCAACCTAGATTTTGATTGGTTTTATGTGATCCGTGCACAGAAGAGTGCCTGGCACTAGACAGACGATCAATGTACTGAAAAAAAAAAGAGTCACAACGAACAAAGAAAATGAAAGAAACTATAATACATGGAATCATATTGTTGTCAGGGATTTCATGAGATTGCTTAAAATTATCTTATTTTCTATTGTTGGGTTATAATCAAACTGGTGTGGGAAAAAACATTTCACTCATTTTATAGTTCTGTAAGTCTCATCATTCCTTTTGATTATAAGATGATAATGAACTTATAGTTCATTAGAAAGAGGTACCCATCCTTTCCATAAGCCAAGTAAAGCCAAATCTGTCCTGTCTTTAGCTGCTTACTAGATTTTATGGGGTTAACCAAACCAACAGAAGACAGGATTTCTCTTCTCTAACTGGAAAGACAAAGCATTCACATATTTATCAACTGTAGATTTAAATCAGCTATAGTTATATAACCTATTTATAGGGAATGTAATAAACCAACCATAAATATTGATGAATTCAGCAACAGAAAATATCACTGTGGCCTAAGCAAGTTGCATAAGGTTTTATGACAGAAAATTTGTTTCCCCAAATATGTGGGTGGTAGCAGAGAAATGTTTAACGATCATGCATTCATGGGAAACATAAACAGTATAGAAACCAGATGAGAATGGAACATCTCAGGAAGAGTGAGCAAGAGAGATACTTTGTACTGAAGAACAACCTTCAATGCTTAAAGATTTGAGATCATATCTAATAGTTAATCAAGAATTAATAGTCTCTTAAATAGAAGGTCATAACCTACTTATATTAATACCTAAGAAAACATACTTTACACTATATTGAAGCAAATATATTTACACTATTTGAAGCAAATATATAGCATTTTTTAAAGTAATCACATGATAGTCTTTCACTCTCCATTAATAATTGCATGTCTCTGTGAGTGTGACACCAAAATCTGAACAACCCCCAAAAGCACAATTTAACATACAAAACAAATTAAGCCCTAACCACAACATTCTAATGCATAGCATGGCATATACTTCATAGGAAAAGGCAGATACCAAGACTGTTTTTTCTTAATGTTGTTATTTTCATCCACACTGAAGCCATAATAAGTAGAAAGTATTTAATTCTGTGTTCTTAATATTTAAGAAAATACTACATCAAAAAGAGAAGGAAAGAAGACTCCAAATGTTAACATGTGTATTCATTTTGCCTTACTTATAATGTTAGTCATTTAACTGAAAAAAAGAAAAAAATTAGTCAGGTCTGGATTGGTCCACTAAGGTTTCAACTGTTTTTTGCACGTTAAAAAATGCATATGCATGAATTCTGAAATAATCATTATGAACACACCCCACAAGTTAAGTAGAATTTTCTACTATGCATATTCAAAACGTCTTTTTCAAATGCTAATTTGTTAATTACAAACTTTTTCTCCAGCTTAACTAAACTCATAGACTTCATTGCAATCATTTGCATAATGTTTCCTCTATAAGCAATGCCATCATTAAGTTACTGAAAATTTTCATACGAAAAGTACATTTTATTAAACCCAAAAGAATTAAGTTTGTTATTGAGGACAATTATACTCAGAAAATATACAAGGTTCTGAAAATTTAAGCATTTAAAAAATAAATGGAGCACTCCATTCATTTTATATTGTGGTAACTTATAAGACGTTTTCAATTTTCATAGAGCACTGCTTAATTATCATCCACACTTCTCACACCAACAAATAATCAGGAGCATCACTAATAAAATACTGGTGTCTGGAGTCTAAGGAATATGATTAGGGTCTCTAAACTTTCATCTTCTCAGTAAGATAAAATGCTGCTATGAGTGTGATGATGATTTAGTCAATAGTTAACTAATGCCAGCTGTTTTCATGATTATCATAATGACAATTGTAGTTTCAAAACTGCCAATTCATAAGTTCTGAGTTTATGTCATGTTTCTTGTCTTTTTTTACTCCTAGTGGCTATTTTGCTTTTATACTTATTGCTAACATCTCCACAACAGGGAAGGTAGAATGACACCAAAAAAAAAAAAAGGGTAAAACACAAATTAGTCAACTCTTATTTGTATAATCCTTAATTATAACCATCAATAAAATTAGCTATTAAAACCAGCTTTAAAAATACAGTTTGGATATTATTTCACTTTTCGAGAAACAAGGGATAATACAAAGTGTCTACTCTATAAGCTTATTGTGAAGATAGAATTAGAAAATTTATATAAAGTTTATAGCACTGTACCTGGCTTCCAGTATGCACTTAATATATGTAATAATAATTCATAAATTCCAATCATTCATGTATCCACTTGTATAAATTATTCTAATTTGTAAAATTAGTATATATGTTTTTACATTATATTTATTTCCTAGTAAAACTATCCTTCAGCTCAGGATATAAACCCTGAACACACAATTATTTATAGGATTTTGGAGTGACATCAGTTGAAGTGCTATCAGGAAGGCTAGAGTTGGATGTAGGATACTCATACCATCATTTAACATCATGGGATTCTACAGGAGCTAATGGAGTTGTTCATGACAGACAACCTCAATCTATCAGCAGGGCTTTTTCCATAGGTTTACATGGCCTTTCACTCATGGAACACATATTAACTCTAAATATGTCAGTTATGAGAATCAAAATCTAAACTCTTTGTTTAAAGGGAAAATTTTATTCTCATCTCTTCCCATCCTCCCTGTTCTCTCTGAAATGGGCAAAGAAAATTGCATTCCTCTGAATGGTACAATTATTGAAGCTTTTCCAGGTGAAGATCAGGAGAGATAATAAAGAATAGCAAAACAATCCTTATGCATGAGAATGTATCTTAACTATAGGTGATCTTATACTGACAGAGCATGTATTCTGAACGGGGTCATTGGAGCAATGTCAATCCCAAGGGGACAAATAGATTCTCATTGCAGGGTTGGGTGCAAATGTGCTTTTTATATATAAAAGCACAGACATGCATACAGTACATAAACAAATATAGACTTCATTGGTAGTATTAAAATTTCATGGGGATAGCAATTAGGAAAAAAATGTTGAAAAAGCTCCTATAAGGGGCAATAATGGAAAAAGGTGAGAAACACTATGCTACTGATATCAGAGAGGTTTTAAAATACAATCTATTAACTATTAACATGGAAGGACATACCTAGAAAATCATGAATACAGTTAAAATGTGTAGAAAGAGTGGAGAGGAATATGCACAACTTTTTATAGTGTGTTTAGGAATTTTTGCAACCTCTCCATAGATCGTAAAATCAATCTAAATTACATAATGCATCACTAGCACACAAGTACGTTTGCTCAACTCATAGAGTATTTTGATAGCACCTCATATAAGGGGAAAACAATTAGATGCCATCATGTAGAAAATGCATGCTTCAGTTTGCTTTAAGAGCTTCATGTAGACAAAGTCAAAAACCCCTAAAAACAAGGGTAACTTAAACTATCCTTTCCAAATACCACATCACTTCTTGTGTTTCATCTAGAGACAAATTAAGAAAAATAATTTTTAGGATATATAATCTTTTATCATATTGTACACCACACTGTGGTCCTGGCACTCTTGCACCAATAATTTTTGCAATTGATACTATAAAACTTTATCTATTATTTTGATATATGGCTTAACACCATAATTTCAGTACTGCAATGTGAAGAGAAAAACCTATTATTTACTGAAAGAAGAATAAAATAGGATAAAGAAGAGATGCATGAAAAAAACTTGAAGATATTTGCATTTATATACCAGCTATTTTTTTTCCAAACTTTATATTTCTTCACTAGTTGTACATATTATAAGAATAGGGCTTCCCTGGTGGCGCAGTGGTTGAGAGTCCACCTGCCGATGCAGGGGACACGGGTTCGTGCCCCGGTCCGGGAAGATCCCACATGCCGCGGAGCGGCTAGGCCCATAAGCCATGGCCGCTGAGCCAGCACGTCCGGAGCCTGTGCTCCGCAACAAGAGAGGCCACGACAGTGAGAGGCCCACATAACGCAAAAAAAAAAAAAAAAAAAAAAAAGAATAAACTGGACTTCCCTGGTGGCTCAGTGGTTAAGAATCTGCCTGCCAATGCAGGGGACATGGGTTCAAACCCTGGTCTGGGAAGATCCCCACATGCCGCGGAGCAACTAAGCCTATGCGCCACAACTACTGAGCCTGCGCTCTAGAGCCCATGAGCCACAACTACTGATCCCGCATGCCACAACTACTGAAGCCCGTGTGCCTAGAGCCCATGCGCCTCAACAACAGAAGCCACCACAATGAGAAGCCCACACACTGCAATGAAGAGTAGCCCCCACTCACCGCAACTAGAGAAAGCTCGAACACAACGCAGACCCAACGCAGCCAAAAATTAAAAAAAAAAAAAGTTTAAAAGAAGAATAAGCTATAGGTGCAGAGCAACTCTACTGGAGAGAGAAATAGAAGAGAAATATCTTTAGCCAGAAGTAGTGATTTTTCAGACAATGTGCTCATTTTATTTCAGTAAGTTCTTTGCATATACTCAAGTTCCTCAGTGATCAGACATGAAATGCTGATGTTCTATCTAAAGTTTTATCTAAAAAGGTTTTGACATATGATGGTTTTGGGGGTTTTTTTGGGTTTTTTTTTTTTTGCGGTACGCGGGCCTCTCACTGTTGTGGCCTCTCTCGTTGAGGAGCACAGGCTCCGGACGCGCAGGCTCAGCGGCCATGGCTCACGGGCCTAGCCGCTCCGCTGCATGTGGGATCTTCCCGGACCGGGTCACAAACCCGAGTCCCCTGCATCGGCAGGCGGACTCTCAACCACTGCGCCACCAGGGAAGCCCCATATGATAGTTTTGAATGACAGAATATTTAGTTTGACTTCAAGTTTATACAAATTGTCTCACCACACAGGATGTCTCCTCAAAACTGTGTCTGAAAGATTTGTCCTCAAGACAAATCAAGTGTTCCAGGTCAATTATATATGCATGCATGTGTATATCTATTGAATTATGTGATATATTTTCACATTTCAAATAGGAAATTTTACAATTTAAAAATGTTCCTTAACAAATGCTTCAGTAACTTCTCTAATTGCAATGTAAATCTAACGGAAGTATCAGTAATTCAGATAGCTAATTTTAAAAATCCATGTCAATACAATATGGTTTTTTAAATATATAAAAGAATCCTTCACTTCTTCAAATTCTTAGTACCAAATCCTGATGAACAAATACAGATATCTGATTTTTATTTTTAAATCAATCTTTTCATTCTAATCTAAAACAGAAGAATATTTTGACTGTCTACTGTTCATAGACTGTGTCACAGTGACTTTAAATTCATCTCTGTGAATCAGTTTATTAATCCACAAAACAATGCTTGAAGACTATCCATTATAAGTACTGATTTTTAAATTGTTCATGGAGGGGGAAAATTACTTACTAAAAAGTATATGATAATGCTTTACCACATCTATTTTCCCAAAACAGTTTGGAAGAGATGCTACATCTTGAAATTCATTCTCCTCATCTATTTCAATCCCTAGCCTATGACATTCTTTTATTTTTAAAGATGGAGAATTTTTGAAACTATCATTAAAATGAAACTCAATCGCAGAATATTCATTAGGTAGCCATCCATGTTGCAACATATTTCAAAGTGGCTGGGAAGTGACAGGTACAGTTGTTTCTCAACCTTATGACAGATAGGTTTTGCTAGTTTTAAATGACAATTCTAAAAATTTTATTTTCATGAAATATAAAACATTCTAACAATATATGTAAGTATAATTTTAATAGGTAGCTAACACTCCCCATCTGCCAGAAAATAAAGCCATTTGAAAGACTAAAACAGAAGAATCCTGCCAAGTTATTTGGCTTTAGTGCTTCTTAGATAATAAAAAAGAAAAAAAAGACCATATGCTTCCTAATTTTCCCACAACACTTTATATGCAAATTTGGATGTAAAATGCATGTATTTTATATGCATTTGTGTGATAAATGTTTCTTGGGAAAAAAATGGTGTTTAATTTTGGTTAAAAATTTATGCTTCAGTTTATTCTACTCAAATGCTTACAGAGAAACTAGAGGTAAAGTCAACTCACATGAAGCCAGAATTACATTAGGGCTATAAATGATTACAATAATAACTTTATCAGTAAACTCAGTATAGCTTTAATTTATGGAAAAAAAATTTTAATGTCAAATTATTTAGATGATGTTTACATCAAAGTGAAATAATATTTTTAAAACTTTTTTTGGATATAATTTCACGTGACCAAGTCTAATAAAGAATTGGATGGGTCTTGAAATACGTACATAGTCATGTAATTACTACCACACTCATGCTGCAATTGTGATAAAGAACATTTCCATAACACCAAAAATTCCCTCTGATCTTTGCAGTTATTCTCTTCCCCCAAACCCATCTCTGAAATTATTGTTCACCTTTCCATCAATACAGTCTTTTACCTCTTCAAAAAGTTTATATAAATCAAACCATGAAGCATATAATTGTTTGAATCCACTTCTTTTATTTAGTATGTTTTTAAGAGTTCTTCATGTTATTGTTCTGTACTAGTAGTTCATTCTTTTTATTACTATGTAGTATTCCATTTTATGGATATAAGACAATTTGCTTATTTATTCACCAATTTATAGATATTTGGGTTATTTCCAGATGTTTACTATGATTACTAAAGGTGCTATTACAACATTCACAAATAAGTATTTGTGTAGAGATATATCATCATTTCTCATGGGTAAGTATCTAGGAATTGAAATGTTGAATCATATGGTAATTGTGTACTTAGCTTTATGAGAAATTGCCAAATTTCCAAACTGTGCCATTTGCCTTTCCAACAACAATGTATGAGAGTTCCAGTTGCTCCAAATTCTCAACAACATTTGATATTGTCAGTCTTTTTAATTTTAGCTAATCTAGTTTGTTTGTAGCATAACTTATTGTGGTTTAGTTAGCACATCCTATAATAACAAATAACAATGAGCACTTTTTCGTGTGCTTATTTGCCATGAATATTTATTCATTGGTGAAGTACCTATTCAAATTAAAAAAAAAAAATTTTGAGTTGCATGTTTTCTTCCTATTAAGATGTAAGTGTTCTTTACATATTCTGTATGTAAGTCCCTTTTTAGAGATATGTTTTAAAAATAGTCTTTTGAAGAGCAAAGGTTTTTAATTTTGATGAATTCTAACCTTTTTTTTTTGGATGGCTTATAAGAAATCTTTGTTTACTTCGAGGTCACTTGATTTTCTCCTATGTATTTTAGAATACATGTTACAGTGTTGAGCTGTTTCATTTAAGCTAGGATCCATATTGAGTTAATACTTATATGAGGCACCTGGTAATGGTAAAGTTTCTTTGGATACTTTTAATTAATTAATTTTAATTTTATTTTATTTTTTATTTTCATATTGCAGCACTATTTGTTGAAAGACTATCCTTTCCTACATCAAATTACCTTCCCATATTTATAAAAAATCAACTTCCCGTATATATGCAGATTTATGTCTGGACTCTATTCTATTCCATTTTTTCTTTATGTCTATCAAGTCAATATCACACAGTCTTGGTTACTGTAGCTTTACAATAAGACTGAAAATGAGATATGTGAGTCCTCCATCTTTGCTCTTTTCCAAAACTGACTGGGTAAAGAAGCCTTGGTTTTTTGTTTTTTTGTTTTTTTCTTTCAGTAATTTAAAGAAGTCATTCCACTGTTACACAGCTTGCATAGTTTCCGGAGAGAATTTACTCTCATTATTATCTTTGTTCCTTTTAAAATACTGGGTATTTATTTCTTCTAACTTCCTTCAAGATTTTTTCTTTATCATTGGTTTTCAACAATTTGATTATGATGTGCTTCAGCATGCTTTTCTTTAGTTCTATTCTGCTTTAGGTTTGCTGAGATCCCTTCAATCTGTCAGTTCAGTTTCCATTAAATTAGAAAAATGTCCAGCTATTATTTTTTCAAAGATTTGTTCCATCTTTTATTCTCTCCTTTACTTCTAGTACTCTAAGTACATCTATACTAAAGTTCTTGGTATCACCCTGCTAACATAGTTTCGTTTTATAGGTCTTCAAGTTTGCTGATCTTTCCTTCTGCTTTTTTTCTAATTTGCTGTCAATCTCATTCAGTACATTTTTCATTTTATTTTTTGTCGTGTGAGTTTTTCAACTTAGTTTTTAAGACTATTTTTCAGAGCTATTTTAGGTTCTCAGCAAAGTTGAGAGTAAGGTACAGAGATTTCTGATATACCCCCTACTCCCATGCATGCACAGCCTCTCACATTCAACATACCCCCCCACAGTGGGACATTTGTTAAAACTGATGAACTTACATTGGCAAATCATCATCACCAAAGTCCACAGTTTGCATTGTGGTTCACTCTCATTGTATGTTCTATGGATTTTAACCAATGTATAATGAGATGTATCCATGGTTATGGTATCATGCAGAGTATTTTCACTGCCTTAAAAATCCTCTGTGCTCCACCTATTCATCCCTTGCTCTCTCCTAAACTCTGGAAGTCACTGGTCTTTTTATTGTCTCTATAGTTTTACCTTTTCCAGAACAGCACATGGGAAGAAGAAAAGGGGGAGGGGCAAATTAGGAGTATGGGATTAACAGATTCAAACTACCATGTATAAAATAGATAAGCAACAAAGATATATTGTATAGCACAGGAAATTATAGTCATTATCTTATAATAATTTTTAATGAAGTATAAGTTATAAAAATACTGAATCACTATGCTGTACACCTGAAACTAATTATAAGATTGTAAATCAACCATACTTCAGTATAAATAAATAAATAAATAAATAAATAATTTAAAAGGTGGCATTTCACACTGGTGGCATTTCAAATCATGTTGGGACAATTAGACATTAAAAAATAAGTTTAAACACTACACATCTATTAGAATAGCTAAAATCTGGAACACTGACAACATCAAATGCTGGCAAAGAGGTGGGGCAACAGGAATTCTCATTCATTGCTGGTGGGAATACAAAATGGTACAGGTACTTTGGAGGACAGGTTGGCAATGTTTTATAAAATTAACTTACTCTTACCATATAATTTAGCAATCGCAATCCTTAGTATATACCCAAAGGAATTGGAAACCTAGGTTCACACAAAAACCTGCACATGAATGTTTACAGCAGCTTTATTCATAATTGCCAAAACTTGAAGCAACCAAGACGTCCTTCAATAGGTGAAAGGATAAATAAACAGCCAGGCAGTGGAATATTATTCAGCGCTAAAAAGAAGTGAGCTATCAAGGAGTAAAAAGACATTGACGAATCTTAAATGCACATCACTAAGTGAAAGAAGCCCGTTTGAAAAGGCTACACACTGTATGATTCCAACTATATGACATTCTGGAAGAGGAAAAACTATGGAGATAATATTTTTATTTTAGACATCATAATTTTTTTATCTCTAAAAGATGTATCTTTTTGTATCTTCCAGGTCTCTCCTCACCATGCTTTCTTTACTTTCCAGAACATATGGAACCTATTTATAATAACTGTTTCTACTTCACTGTCTGCTAGTTATATTACCTCTGCTATGTCTAGGACTGCTTCTAATGGTTGATACTTATTCTGGATGTGGATAATATTTCCCTGCTCTTTTTTCATGTTGTGTAATTTTTGATTGAATGATAAACATTATGAACTTTATATTACTCCTTGCTAAATTTTTGTTGTATTCCTTTAAATAATGTTAGATTTTGTTGTAGTGTGCATTTAAGTTAGAGGGAATCAGTTGAATCTTTTTGAGGTTTGCTTCTAACCTCTGTTAGGACAACTTCAGAGAAGTTTTAGTGTAAGGTTAATTCATACCCCCTACTAAGGTAATACTTGTCAGAGAATTCTATCCATTGGTGGGAACATAAACACTTCCCAGCTCTGTGTGAGTGCCAAGATTTCTGCCATTGGGTAGTGTCCTTCCATTTATGAACTGATCAAAACTCAGCCAAAGATTTGAGGGGGCTTCTCTGCAGCTTCTCTCTTTCTTCCTCTCTCTGTCTCTCTCTGTCTCTGTCTCTCTCTGTCTCTCTCTCTCACAGCTTCTTCTCCAGTGCTTTACCCTACAAATTCTATATACACCTACTCTCCAAAGTGTGTGGGATCTCTCTGTTTTACATCTCAGTGAGATGACCAGGCCCTGTTTGGGCTCCCCCTCCTTACTTTGTAACCTAGAAAGTACCTCCAGAAACAAAGCTAGAACAACTGAAAGGCTCATCTTTTTTGTTTCCCCTTTCTCAGACATCACTGCCTTGAACTGCCTGCTATTCAATACTTGAAAAACCACTGTTTCTTTATTTTATCTGGTTTTCTAGTTGTTTAGGGTGGGAGGATAAATCCTAACCATTACTCCATCATAGCTGGTGAAATTAATTTTTATATAGCACCAAGATATTGATACCTTGTGTACATTCAATAATTAGATCATTTTATTTACTGGTTTTGCTTCCTAACAGTATTTTTATAAAGAATTATTATTCTTCCTTAATATTTAAGAAGTATATCTCATGACTTGTGGTTACTATTTTTTTTACAAAAATGTCATTTACTTTGCTTCTTATCAAATATGATATAAAATTTTCCACTGTGTGCTTATATACATTTAGGAAGAAAAATTAAACATCATGCCTATAAAAAGTATGTTTTATGGCCAAGTTGCAGATTAAAAAAGAACTGTCACATCAAATAACAGTAGAAATTAAGGCATGAAAAGCTTTGAACATTTGAAGCAAGACTTAAATAAAAGTAGATTAAAAACACCATTAGGGCAGACTAGAAACTAAGAGAAAAGACAAGAATAGAAACTGTAAAAAAGAAGATACTGGTCAACTAGCCAAGAGAAAATTTTATTACTTGCTATAATTACACATAATACATTATCTATACTTTGGTTACAGCTTTGTAAAGTTGCTAGATTTCTTTTATTTTTCTGTATCTAGGACTCAGATTCATGAATATTCTTCAGGGATAGTTGAAATTATCCAGTCACAATTTTGGTACTTCAACAAGATTATTCATGCCTGAGTTGGCCTGACAAAGCCATTTACAGACACCTTCTACCCTACAAGAAAGGGCTCTGATTTAAAAGTTGCCGAGTGGCAAGACTTTATTTCATTGATAACTGTGAAATGTTTTCACAAAGATAAGGCACAATTATGGTAATAAAACTGTGATTAATTATGGTAAAGATATAATTGTAACAGAGTAACTACTGGATGATGCTACCACTTTTATATTAACTTGAACCCTACATTTATAAATCTTTCCTCATCCTTAACAATTTTGTATTTTGATTATAGAAAGCTTAGATTCCTTTTCAAAGAGTCTTTTAAGCTAGTTCATCAATTTAACATATCAATTGCTCTAATTCCTCATATTAGGGTTTAGGATGGCAAAACAATCAGGTTGAGAGAGAAAGAAAAAGCTATTTCTCTCACATGGTGTAAAATTATAGCCACCTGCCCTATGTTTGCAATATTACTAAACCAAATAAAAAGCTCAAAATTAAGTACTTCCTTCTACTCTCCGCAGAGAAGAGTGTCTTACAGCAGGAAAGAAGCCATTCTCCACGGCTTACAGAGGCATGGTAAAAATAGCACTCAAACCTTCCTGCTCTAAGAACTTGTTCAGAAGATGAAAAAGCTGTTGGTTAACCATAAGGAAAAGTTCTTGCAATAATGAAACCACATGAAAAAGGTAAAGTCAGGCAGGGCCCATGAGGGCATCTAATGTTGCTACTAGGTAGTTTTCTGTTAATATGTAATTTAGGGAACCCAAAACCAATAGGCAAAGAACAACAGGGTACATCTGAGTAGTACTTGGATTTTTTCACTTGTGATTCTATTTTCTTCTACTTTATTCTCTTTTGTACAAGGACAATAAAAAATGTCACTAAAAAATTACCGATGTGATTTTGTAGCAAGAGACTGGCTAAGAATAGTGCACTGCAGAGGATCTAATCACAGTGTATACTTATTTCCTCACTCAATCCTGATGTTCCTTAATCCTTCAGCTGTTACTTCTAAATACTCTTTAGGTTAATGTTTGACAAATTCACTTCTGTCAGCGGATGGTGCCATGTTTTAAAAAATATAACATAAAGTAAATATGTCATCCTGCAAAATGCATTATATCTTTCTATTATAATTTACCAGTAGCTTTCCCCACTGCTTCTGGAAAGCCTCCAGCTACAGAATTATTTTTAGGAATTATTAGAGAAACTGAAATATTCATGTAGATATCATTGTAGGTTTATAATGCAAGTTTTTACAGGCAGAAGAGGTAATCTTGTTCAATGTTACCTTTCTAACACTTAGCGCTGAGTAGGTCCTCAGTAAACATTTGTTGGTTTACTGTATATATTAAATAGAAGATATAAAATAATTGCCTTAATGCATAACTTTTACACAGAGAATGAGGAATTTCTGAAGACTGAAAACGTACATGTACAGTGATAAAATGATATTTTTTACATAAAAAGTACAAAATAAATATCTTCATCAATTTCAACCATGATATACAAGCTCTATTTTAAAAAAAGAAAGCAAACTCTACATTTTCATTAAATATCTTGCATCTTTTTCGATCGTAAGTAACTATCCTTATATCTTTTATGTAATTTTTGTCCTACTGGTAAGTATACAGCAGCGATCTTCAAACATCAATGATTAGGAATTCTTATTTGCATTATCATAATATTTTGAACCACTGAGTTCAATATTGAGGCTTTTTGCCAATATGGTCAATGCTATAACTTAATGTAATATCAGATATCCATACAATTCTAAGAAACAAATATATTTAAATGTATATACACAGGGAAGAATTGACTCAGTGTTCTTATCAAATATGATGCTATCAAAATGTGGCAGGATGTCACTCTGGCGATAGCAAGATTACTTGGCACTTTGTGAGCCAGCATAAAAATAGGTCAACAAACATCCACAGTTTTTTAAAATCTGAGTCAAGAAAGTTTAATTTAGAAAGTGGTATTTATTTGAGCATTCTAGAATGTTTTTAAAGAAAAGATTAGTCTGTTGGTTGTTTCCAAGGAGTACAAACTGATTTCAGCTACATTATTTAACTAAGTAAAGAACTGGGAAAAGACATGATAGGAAACATGCAAGAACTATGTTCTTAATCTTCATTTGCACCAAATCTAACTGGTACATTCAACTTTCTAAAGCTTGACATTCAACTTAAAGCCTAATTCTGTATTTTGAAATGTTTCATGTGCCATTTGTTGCTATGTTTAAATTTTAATTAGAGTACTTATAAAAACTAAAATTAATATAATTTGCAATATAGTTTTCATTTATTTTTAAAGCACACAATGAATTCTGGCTGCCAAATTATAATCGAGGAGAATTCACACCAGGCCAGAGAAACGCTCTCCTGCCAACACACTTTCTGAAAATTCTCAAGACTTCTTCTAAAACATAGGAACCAGGATATCAGTGATTCATCATTGCCTGTTATTAATCACAGAAATACATATTATAGATGATCATCCCTTATGCATTGGTATGTGTAGGAGAGTTGACGATTTGTGCTTCAAAATGTTGGTCCCTTTTATAGGCAGATATATTTACCCTCTATCTCAGAAAACCCCTTGCCAACCATGTTTTCATTAGAATTCCTTAAATTATGGAACAATAACCTCAAAGAGGATTGTTTATGAGAGGTTTCTAGGCACCCTATATATCTGTGACTTGCAAATGAATTTTAAATGAATGCTAGGAGTGCCAAAAATCCAAAAGAAAAGCCCATGTGGAAAAAAGATGTATCAAAGCCTAAAGGATTTATGTTTAAATTATTGAAATTCAATTGTGGATGCATGGTTTATTTATGCTAATTTGCTTTCTAGCTGCATTGTATGCTCTAAGTCCACTGGGTTTAGGACAGAAGACAACGACTTCTTTTCTGTATATTTTAATATTTTTTCTACATCACTTGTCCATATTGATAAGACCAGTGACTCAAAAATGAAAAACGTTCGTGTAGTGTTGGTGTAAGTCAACTTTCCTCTCGTCTGTCTTTTAATTGGCTCAGAGATCTGGATTTTCACTGTAGTGTGAGAAAACTATTCATTAGTTAGAAGAATTAAAAATATGAAAACCTTCTTTTCATACCAATGAGGGAAATGAAACTGAATCTGATAAAATGAAAACATTATATACTTATCTAATATATGATAGAACTATTATTTAAACATATCGTGCATACACCATGAACAGTGTAGTAGCAAGCTATCTAGAAGAGGAATTGTTTCATGAGAAGCCTATTATTATAAGCACAAAATATAAGCAGGTATACCCATCTCTTACTACTATTTCTAAAGATGGGCAATGCCCTGGGGAAACCTAGGGATCCAGTCAAAGATACATAGCTCCTTTGATTCTTCCTACACGTCTCTGGCGTCTTTTCAGTGTTGTCAAATCTGTCAAGAGCTGTGCCCAAAAGAGGACAAATAAAGTGAATATGAAAATGCCACTTTAGCCTCTGGATTAGCAAAGAATGTACGCTTGTTGCCTGCAATGATGTTTTCTCAGAATTCTAAGGAAGGACCCTTTTTCCTCCCTTCTCCAAGTGATGGGCATGAACCTGTTTCAACTTACTAGGTTTCCTAAAATTAGGCAAACTGTGCTAACAAGGGTGTCATTGAATAGTATTTCTTCAGTTTTACTCTGTTTGATGGGTAAAAATTACACTAACACAATATATAAGCAGGAACTTTTTCTAGTCTTAGTGTCATTGTGTCCGCCCTTGGCTCCCCCAAGTAGCATACGGGCCTCAGAAAGCCTACATTATGAGAAGACCCCAGTGCTGAGGCTGAGAATTAATATTTTCATGGTGTGAAGTCTTTCTGCTGGAATTGCCTCTGTTGAAAAACTGGAGTACACTAAGTATTTAAAACATACTCCGTATTTTTTCCCATTATTCCATACAAATGCCCTAATATTTTTTAAAAACTTGCTTCTTTGTGGGAATTAAAATATATGCATTTTTCATTGAGCATAGGTTCCATATTTTATTAGGAAAAAAGAAGACCCAGACAAAAGAAGCTAATTAAAAAACACTAAATGTTTCTTTAGTGTGGTGCATTAACAGTATTTAAGAATTATGTTATAACAGTAAGCTGTAATTATAACATGGCAGAATAATGATATAATTCAGCAAGCTCAAAGCAATTCTACTACATCCAGATACAGTGAATACCCAGCAGGGAATGGCATTTCACAACAACTTGCTCTCATAGTCTATGCAGGTCATATAATATTTATCTTTTATTTCACTGAGTGTGATCATGATGCCAAATAATGTGCTCTGTTGTGCAGAAAGGGTTAAGTTATGGCTTTTGTGAGCCATTAGGTGGAGATTTATTGGGGGAGTTAGTAAGTCTATAGTTCAATATGTGGTGATTGAACAAGGACCATAGGTGCAGAGACAGAGAGAGGAAGAGAGCTGAGGCAAATGACATCCCTAGGGCTTTACAACATATGGCCTATCAGTCAAGGGTCAAGCCCCCTCACAAATTGCATGCACTTTACATAGCCATCTGCATCAATAAATTACTACTCTCCTGTAGCCAGACACTAATGCATGAGCAAGAGGGATCAGCCCCACTTAAAAATAAACTGTTTTATTTATTCTTGTTCATTTTGGCACAATACTGCGACCCATCATTTCCACACGAGACCTTCCCCCCATAGTCAGGCCAATCCACTAATAAGTACACTAAGTTTTAAAAATATATATTTGTCTTTTCCAGAGTGATGGAACATATCTTATAGAGTAACTAAGATGCAGGTGAAGCAGGTCATTTATAACCTGGGAAGATGAAATTTCAACACATTATCTTATTTCTTTCTGCTGAGTTTCCCTTTGATGCCCAAAGACTGGTTTGCTAGAGAAAACTTCCTGGAATATTGTACTTTGCATTTTTGACATTGTCAATTTACAAATTAAGAATGTCGGGCTTCCCTGGTGGCGCAGTGGTTGAGAGTCCGCCTGCCGATGCAGGGGACATGGGTTCGTGCCCCGGTCCAGGAAGATCCCACATGCCACAGAGCAGCTGGGCCCGTGAGCCATGGCCGCTGAGCCTGCGCGTCCAGAGCCTGTGCTCTGCAACGGGAGAGGCCACAACAGTGAGAGGCCCGTGAACCGCAAAAAAAAAAAAAAGAAAAGCAACCAGTTATTTCACTACCATGTATATGTGGAAAGAACCTTTGAAACTGGTAATTCTGGGGCACATTTGAAACAGCATGCAGAACAGAGCTCAACTAAGATGCTTTTTGTGTAAATTCAGTTGTTATTTTAACTGCATAATCTTGGAACTTTTATGCTTTGGTGCTTTTGCACAAAAAAATTAAAGCTTTGTGAGTCTGAGAGTGTCTTTCATATCTGAAAGAAAAAAATATATATAGTGCTTGGCACCCAAAAAGAAGCAAACACTTTTGAAAACGAATAAATACTGGAGAAGTTCATCAGTTTGTAGCCATGTGATTGACTGGTGGTACATTTAAAAAGTCAACCTTTGTCACAGAAGCAGGGTATTTGGGGTGAAAAATGGGAAAGTAAAGATGAATAAGTACCACTTCATTTAATTCTTGTAGCAATCCTCTGATATCAGTAATTATTATCACTATTATATAGATTTAAGAAAAAAAAAGAGAGAGAGAGAAGGACAAGATTAAGGGATTTGCCCAAGATCACACAGTGAGAAGAGGTAGAACAGGGATTTATAGACAGCTCTTCCTGGTCCAAAGTTCACTGCCATCCAACTTTCCAAGAAAGGCAGAGGAAGCTGTGAGATCCACAGTGGGGCTGAGAAGTCATGGGATTCTAGGGGAGGGAAGGCCCTTACATATGACCTTGCTCAACCACTTTTCTGCGACTTTAAACAAGAAGCACTCACAGGAAACAGAAAGGGGGAGCAGCAGCAATTCAGTTCAAGAAGAAAAGTAATACAGGTAAGAAAAGATATGCATTGTTAGTGGGAATGTAAATTGGTGCAGCAACTATGGAAAACAGTATAAAGTTTCCTCAAAAAATTAAAAATGGAACTACCATGTGATCCAGCGATTCCATACTGGGTATTTATTTGAAGAAAACAAAAATACTAACTCAAAAATATATATGCACCCCTATGTTCATTGCTGCATTATTTACAGTAGCCAAGACACAGAAACAACCTAAGTGTCCATCAACAGGTGAATGGATAAAGAAAACGTGGTTTATATTTATACAATGGAATATTATTCAGCCATAAAAATGAGGGAAATCTTGCCATTTGCTACAACATGACAACATGGACAGAACTTAAGGACATTATGCTAAGTGAAATAAGTCAGACAGAGAAAGACAAACACCATGTGATCTCCCTTATACGTGGAACTAAAAGCAAACAAACTCATAGATACAGACAACAGATTGGTGGTTGCCAGAGGCAGGGGGTGGGGGAGAAATGGGTGAAGGCGGGTCAAAAGGTACAAACTCCCAGTTATACAATAAAAAAGTTATGGAGATGTAATGTACCATTGAGACTACAGTTAATAATACCATACTGTATATGTGAAAGTTGTTAATAGAGCAGATCTTAAAACCTCTCACCCCAAGGAAAAAAAAATTCTACTATCTATGGTAACAAAAGTTAACTGGACTTATTGTGGTGATCATTTTACAATATATACAACTATAAAATCATTATGTTGTATGCCTGAAACTAATATAATCTTACATGTTAAATTATACCTCAATTAAAAAATATTTTTTTAAAGAAAAGAGAACGGATAACTGTAGATCAGTACAGCTCTGAAGCTTAAATGTTGCCAGGAATAAGCTCAGTAATTGTGCATATCGAGGACAGATTTCAACTTATACATTTTCTGAAACACTGAGTAGAGCAGGATTCTGAGGGATGCCCAAGATCAATGGGAAAAGAGACAAAGACAGAACAGCTTAGACATACATAGCACAAGGAAAAAGACAGAGTTGAGAGAGATGCCTATACTTAATGAGATATTCTTCATCTTACCTGAAAAACTGGTTGAAACCTCAGTTTGTTTACTATACTTTATAAGGCTGGGCCTGGGTATCCTTTTGGAAAGTTTTTGATTCTGTATATTTTCCAGATTATACAGAATACCTTTAAATGTACAAAAATCTTGAGATATATATCCATGAAAGATTTTTTCTTTTGGTTTGGTATGTATTAAAAGGGCTAACTTGGATTCCCATAAACCTTATGTATTTCCTTAAATAGTCTATCAATACAAAACTTAATTAATTACCTTTTAGACTGAGAGCAAATAGACACAGGCATGATTTAGTATGAGAAACACAGATGTGTACTTCACATCTGAGATTGGACTCTAGTTCACGAAACATATTAGAGTGGACACAAGACCAAATTCTTTTGATTTAGATGGAAAGTATACAGTAAGATTTGCATTGTAATGGATCCATTGACCCCTGGTCAAGATGGAATTGTCAATAGAAGTGTCTTATGTATGGTATGAATCATATTTAATGGTTCTATTAACATCATATTGAGATTGAAGTCTCAAGGAGCATGGCTTAGAATAATGGAAATGGAAGAGGGCTTTATTTATTATTTTCATTTCATTTCTACAAGTGTATTTTTTCACTTTTATATCATCTCTCAAAAAAAAACAAGCAATGATACACTTATTAAAATTATATCAAAACACACAAACTTGTAAAAGGCATCCAATTTTAAAACAGATGATTCTCCCCCTGCAAGATCAATTCCTTACTGGCCTACACCTTAAGGAATAAGGAGGATAGGGACTAATGGAAAAAAGGGAGGATTGACAGTGAGCAAACATAGCATCTTCTGCGACTCCTGAGTCTGACATGCTGTGAAACGGTAGGCAAGTGGCTCTATTTCCCTCTCTCAGATTCTTCAACTGGAAAACAGGGATAACATATGCCTGCCCTTTTATGTCATAAGATGCAAGGATGAATCAGATAATATAAATGAAACTTTTGGAGCACATTAGAAGAAACTGGTTTTTGAGTTACGATAATTATTTAATGATTTCTTACTGTTATTACATCAGAATAATAACTACTGACCAAATTCAGTATTCATGTAAAAAATGGACAATCATCAATCTACACAATTTTCTAATTGTCCAAGGTATTTCTGAAGGAACAGGAATTAGATATTTTATGCAGTGACATACTTGAAGTAGTAATCTGTCTTATATGCCATTTTAATTTTTAAAATGTTAAAATACAATATCTGAACTACACTCTCCATTTTCCTAACAGTTAAATGGGAAGGCAGCTCTCCATTCAGACTTGTCAGAAGTAATATAATGACTAATAAAAATATCAAAGAAACAGAATGATAAAGGAAAAAAGAGAGAAAAATATTTCTCTTACTATATGGTCATCTATACACTAGAAGTAACTATACTGTAAAGCTGTGATTCTAGAAGACTGTGAATGGTAATGGAAGATCATGGGAAAACAAAATAGCATTGAATCCTCTGGAAGGATCAAGTTGAAAAACTGAAGGATACTTCTCCCAGCAGACACAGGCCTTTTTCAAAACGGGGAAAATCATAAAAATGTAAATTTAGAGCAGAGATTTGAGAAGATGGCAGAGGAATAAGACGTGGAGATCACCTTCCTCCCCACAGATACATCAGAAATACATCTACACGTGGAACAACTCCTACAGAACACCTACTGAATGCTGGCAGAAGACCTCAGACCTCCCAAAAGGCAAGAAACTCCCCACGTACCTGGGTAGGGCAAAAGAAAAAAGAAAAAACAGAGACAAAAGAATAGGGATGGGACGTGCACCAGTGGGAGGGAGCCGGGAAGGAGGAAATGTTGCCACACACTAGAAGCCCCTTCGCGGGCGGAGACTGCGGGTGGCGGAGGGGAAGCTTCGGGGCCGCGGAGGAGAGCGCAGCCACAGGGGTGCAGCGGGCAAAGCGGGCAGATTCCCGCACAGCGGATTCCCGCACAGCCGACTCCCGCATAGCCGACCATCACTTACCATCCTGAGAGGCTTGTCTGCTCACCTGCCGGGGCGGGCGGGGGCTGGGAGCTGAGGCTCGGGCTTCGGTCAGAGAGCGGGGAGAGGACTGGGGTTGGCAGCGTGAACGCAGCCTGAAGGGGAGAGTGCGCCACAGCTAGCCGGGAGGGAGTCCGGGAAAAAGCCTGGAGCTGCCGAAGAGGCAGGAGACTTTTTCTTGCTTCTTCGTTTCATGGTGCACGAGGAGAGGGGATTAAGAGCGCTGCTTAAAGGAGCTCCAGAGACGGGCGCGAGCCGCGGCTATCAGCGCGGACCCCAGAGACGGGCATGAGACACTAAGGCCGCTGCTGCCGCCACCAAGAAGCCTGTGTGCGAGCACAGGTCACTCTCCACACCTCCCCTCCCGGGAGCCTGTGCAGCCCGCCA
Source organism: Orcinus orca (assembly GCF_937001465.1). Taxonomy (NCBI): domain Eukaryota; kingdom Metazoa; phylum Chordata; class Mammalia; order Artiodactyla; family Delphinidae; genus Orcinus; species Orcinus orca. The sequence goes on from NC_064563.1 coordinate 118,563,552, forward strand.
CTGCCAGGGTCCCGGGATCCAGAGACAACTTCCCCAGGAGAACGCACGGCGCGCCTCAGGCTGCTGCAACGTCACACCGGCCTCTGCCGCCGCAGACCCGCCCCGCACTACGCGCCCCTCCCTTCCCCCTGGCCTGAGTGAGCCACAGCCCCGAATCAGCGGCTCCTTTAACCCCGTCCTGTCTGAGCGAAGAACAGACGCCCTCCGGCGACCTACACGCAGAGGCGGGGCCAAATCCAAAGCTGAGCCCCGGGAGCGTGGAACAAAGAAGAGAAAAGGAAATCTCTCCCAGCAGCCTCAGGAGCAGCTGATTAAAGCTCCACAATCAACCTGATGTACCCTGCATCTGTGGAATACCTGAATAGACAACGAATCATCCCAAATTGAGGAGATGGACTTTGGGAGCAAGATATATTATTTTTTCCCTTTTCCTCTTTTTGTGAGTGTGTATGTGTATGCTTCTGTGTGAGATTTTGTCTGTATAGCTTTGCTTTCACCATTTGTCCTAGGATTCTGTCCGCCCGCTTTTTTTTCTTTTTTTACTTAAAAATTTTTTTTTCTTAATAATTATTTTTTATTTTAATAACTTTATTTTATTTTATCTTACTTTATTTTATCCTCTTTCTTTCTATTTTTTCTCCCTTTTATTCTGAGCCGTGTGGATGAAAGACTCTTGGTGCTCCAGCCAGGCATCAGGGCTATGCCTCTGAGGTGGGAGAGCCAACTTCAGGACACTGGTCCACAAGAGACCTCCCAGCTCCACGTAATATCAAACAGAGAAAATCTCCCAGAGATCTCAACACCAAGACCCAGCTTCACTCAACGACCAGCAAGCTACAGTGCTGGACACCCTATGCCAAACAACTAGCAAGACAGGAACACAACCCCATCCACTACCAGAGAAGGCTTCCTAAAATCATAATAAGGCCACAGACACCCCAAAACACACCACCACACATGGACCTGCCCACCAGAAAGACAAGATCCAGCCTCATCCACCAGAACACAGGCACTAGTCCCCTCCACCAGGAAGCCTACACAACCCACTGAACCAACCTTAGCCACTGGAGACAGACACCAAAAACAGCGGGAACTACGAACCTGCAGCCTGCAAAAAGGAGACCCCAAACACAGTAAGATAAGCAAAATGAAAAGACAGAAAAACATACAGCAGATGAAGGAGCAAGGTAAAAATGCACCAGACCTAACAAATGAAGAGGAAATAGGCAGTCTACCTGAAAAATAATTCAGAATAATGATAGTAAAGATGATCCAAAATCTTGGAAATAGAATAGGGAAAATGCAAGAAACATTTAACAGGGACCTAGAAGAACTGAAGAGGAAACAAGCAATGATGAAAAACACAATAAATGAAATTTAAAATACTCTAGAAGGGATCAATAGCAGAATACCTGAGGCAGAAGAACGGATAAGTGACCTGGAAGATAAAATAGTGGAAATAACTACTGCAGAGCAGAATGAAGAAAAAAGAATGAAAAGAACTGAGAACAGTCTCAGAGACCTCTGGGACAACATTAAACGCACCAACATTCGAATTATAGGGGTCTCAGAAGAAGAAGAGAAAAAGAAACGGACTGAGAAAATATTTGAAGGGATAATAGTTGAAAACTTCCCTAATATGGGAAAGGAAATAGTTAAGTCCAGGAAGCACAGAGAGTCCCATACAGGATAAATCCAAGGAGAAACACGCCAAGACACATATTAAGCAAACTATCAAAAATTAAATACAAAGAAAAAATATTAAAAGCAGCAAGGGAAAAACAACAAATAACACAAAAGGGAATCCCCATAAGGTTAACAGCTGATCTTTCAGCAGAAACTCTGCAAGCCAGACGGAGTGGCAGGACATGTTTAAAGTGATGAAGGAGAAAAACCTACAACCAACATTACTCTACCCAGCAAGGATCTCATTCAGATTTGACAGAGAAATTAAAACCTTTACAGACAAGCAAAAGGTAACAGAATTCAGCACCACAAAACCAGCTTTACAACAAATGCTAAAGGAACTTCTCTAGGGAGGAATCACAAGAGAACGAAAAGACCTACAATAAAAAGCCCAAAACAATTAGGAAAATGGTAATAAGAACATACATATGGATAATTACCTTAAATGTAAATGGATTAAATGCTTCAACCAAAAGACATAGAGTGACTGAATGGATATAAAAACAAGACCCGTGTATATGCTGTCTACAAGAGACCCACTTCAGACATAGGGACACATACAGACTGAAAGTGAGGGGATGGAAAAAGATATTCCATTCAAATGGAAACCAGAGAAAGCTGGAGTAGCAATTCTCATATCAGACAAAATCGACTTTAAAACAAAGACTATTACAGGAGACAAAGAAGGACACTACATAATGATCAAGGGATCCATCCAAGAAGAAGATACAACAATCGTAAATATTTATGCACCCAACAGAGGAGCACCTCAATACATAAGTCAAATATTAACAGCCATAAAAGGGGAAATCAACAGTAACACAATCATAGTAGGCAACTTTAACACCCCACTTTCACCAATGGACAGATCATCCAAAATGAAAATAAATAAGGAAACACAAGCTTTAAATGATACATTAAACAAGGTGGACTTAATCGATATTTATAGGACATTCCATCCAAAAACAACAGAATACACATTTTTCTCAAGTGCTTATGAAACATTCTCCAGGATAGATCATATCTTGGGTCACAAATCTAGCCTTGGTAAATTTAAGAAAATTGTAATTTTATCAAGTATCTTTTCCAACCACAATGCTATAAGACTAGATATCAATTACAGGAAAAGATCTGTAAAAAATACAAATACATGGAGGCTAAACAATACACTACTTAACAACCAAGTGATCACTGAGGAAATCAAAAAATACTTAGAAAAAATTACAATGGAGACACGATGACCCAAAACCTATAGGATGCAGCAAAAGCAGTTCTAAGAGGGAGGTTTATAGCAATACAATCCTACCTTAAGAAACAGGAAACATCTCAAATAAACAACCTAACCTTGCACCTAAAGCAATCAGAGAAAGAAGAACAAAAAAACCCCAAAGTTAGCTGAAGGAAAGAAATCATAAAGATCAGATCAGAAATAAATGAAAAAGAAATGAAGGAAACGATAGCAAAGATCAATAAAACTAAAAGCTGGTTCTTTGAGAAGATAAACAAAATTGATAAACCATTAGCCAGACTCATCAAGAAAAAAAGGGGGAAGACTCAAATCAATAGAATTAGAAATGAAAAAGGAGAAGTAATAACTGACACTGCAGAAATACAAAAGATCATGAGAGATTACTACAAGCAACTCTATGCCAATAAAATGGACAACCTGGAAGAAATGGACAAATTCTTAGAAATGCACAACCTGCCAAGACTGAACCAGGAAGAAATAGAAAATATGAACAGACCAATCACAAGCACTGAAATTGAAACTGTGATTAAAAATCTTCCAACAAACAAAAGCCCAGGACCAGATGGCTTCACAGGCGAATTCTATCAAACATTTTGAGAAGAGCTAACACCTATCCTTCTCAAACTATTCCAAAATATAGCAGAGGGAGGAACACTCCCAAACTCATTCTACGAGGCCACCATCACCCTGATACCAAAACCAGACAAAGATGTCACAAAGATAGAAAACTACAGGTCAATATCACTGATGAACACAGATACAAAAATCCTCAACAAAATACTAGCAAACAGAATCCAACAGCACATTAAAAGGATCATACACCATGATCAAGTGGGGTTTATCCCAGGAATGCAAGGATTCTTCAATATATGCAAATCAATCAACGTGATACACCATATTAACGAATTGAAAGAGAAAAACCTTATGATCATCTCAATAGATGCAGAGAAAGCTTTCGACAAAATTTAACACTCATTTATGATAAAAACCCTGCAGAAAGTAGGCATAGAGGGAACTTTCCTCAACATAATAAAGGCCATATATGACAAACCCACAGCCAACATCGTCCTCAATGGTGAAAAACTGAAACCATTTCCACTAAGATCAGGAACAAGACAAGGATGCCCACACTCACCACTCTTATTCAACATAGTTTTGGAAGTTTTAGCCACAGCAATCAGAGAAGAAAAATAAATAAAAGGAATCCAAATCAGAAAAGAAGAAGTAAAGCTGTCACTTTTTGCAGATGACATGATACTATACAGAGAGAATCCTAAAGATGCTACCAGAAAACTACTAGAGCTAATCAATGAATTTGGTAAAGTTGAAGGATACAAAATTAATGCACAGAAATGTGTGGCATTCTTATACACTAATGATGAAAAATCTGAAAGTGAAATTAAGAAAACACTCCCATTTACCATTGCAACAAAAAGAATAAAATATCTAGGGATAAACCTACCTAAGGAGACAAAAGACCTGTATGCAAAAAATTATAAGACACTGATGAAAGTAATTAAAGATGATACAAATAGATGGACACATATACCATGTTCTTGGATTGGAAGAATCAACATTGTGAAAATGATTCTACTACCCAAAGCAATCTACAGATTCAATGCAATCGCTATCAAACTACCACTGGCATTTTTCACAGAACTAGAACAAAAAATTTCACAATTTGTATGGAAACACAAAAGACCCCGAATAGCCTAAGCAATCTTGAGAACGAAAAATGGAGCTGGAGGAATCAGGCTCCCTGACTTCAGACTATAATACAAAGCAACTGTAATCAAGATAGTATGTTACTGGCACAAAAACAGAAATATAGATCAATGGAACAGGATAGAAAGCCCAGAGATAAACCCACGCACATATGGTCACCTTATCTTTGATAAAGGAGGCAAGAATATACAATAGAGAAAAGACAGCATCTTCAATAAGTGGTGCTGGGAAAACTGGACAGGTACATGTAGAAGTATGAAATTAGAACACTCCTTAACACCATATACAAAAATAAACTCAAAATGGATTAAAGAGCTAAATGTAAGGCCAGACACTATCAAACTCTTAGAGGAAAACATAGGCAGAACACTCTATGACATAAATGACAGCAAGATCCTTTTTGACCCACCTCCTAGAGAAATGGAAATAAAACCAAAAATAAACAAATCAGACCTAATGACACTTAAAAGCTTTTGCACAGCAAAGGAAACCATAAGCAACACCAGAAGACAACCCTCAGAATGGGAGAAAATATTTGCAAATGAAGCAACTGACAAAGGACTAATCTCCAAAATTTACAAGCAGCTCATGCAGCTCAATAACAAAAAAACAAAAAACCCAATCCAAAAATGGGCAGAAGACCTACATAGACATTTCTCCAAAGAAGATATACAGATTGCCAACAAACACATGAAAGAATGCTCAACATCATTAATCATTAGAGAAACGCAAATCAAAACTACAATGAGATATCTTCTCACACTGGTCAGAATGGCCATCATCAAAAAATCTAGAAACAATAAATGTTGGAGAAGGCGTGGAAAAAGGGAACACTCTTGCACTGTTGGTGGGAATGTAAATTGATACAGCCACTATAGAGAACAGTTTGGAGGTTGCTTAAAAAACTACAAATAGAACTACCATACGACCCAGCAATCCCACGACTATACCCTGAGAAAACCATAATTCAAAAAGAGTCATGTACCAATATGTTCACTGCAGCTCTATTTAGAATAGCCAGGACACGGAAGCAACCTAAGTGACCATCAACAGATGAATGGATAAAGAAGATCTGGCACATATATACCATGGAATAATACTCAGCCATAAAAAGAAACGAAATTGAGTTATTTGTAGTGAGGTGATGGACCTCAAGTCTGTCATACAGAGTGAAGTAAGCCAGGAAGAGAAAAACAAATACCGTATGCTAACACATATATATGGAATCAAAGAAAAAAAAAAAGGTCATGAAGAACCTAGGGGTAAGACGGGAATGAAACACAGACCTACTAGAGCATGGACTTGAGGATATAGGGAGGGGGAAGGGTAAGCTGGGACAATGTGAGAGAGTGGCATGGACATATACGCACTACCAAACATAAAATAGATAGCTAGTGGGAAGCAGCTGCATAGCACAGGGAGATCAGCTAGGTGGTTTGTGACCACCTAGAGGGGTGGGATAGGGAAGGTGGGAGGGAGGGAGACGCAAGAGGGAAGAGACATGGGGATATATGTATAACTGATTCACTTTGTTATAAAGCAGAAACTAACACACCATTGTAAAGCAATTATACTCCAATAAAGATGTTAAAAAATGTAAATTTAAAATTCCTCTGTGCCAATGGACACTTAGGTTGCTTCCATGACCTTGCTACTGTAAATAGAGCTGCAATGAACACTGTGGTAAATGACTCTTTTTGAATTATGGTTTTCTAAGGGTATATGCCCAGTAGCGGGATTGCTGGGTCGTATGGTAGTTCTATTTTTAGTTTTTTAAGGAACCTTCATACTGTTGTCCATGGTGGCTGTATCAAGTTACATTCCCACCAACAGTGCAAGAGGGTTCCCTTTTCTCCACACCCTCTCCAGCACTTACTGTATGTAGACTTTTTGATGATGGCCATTCTGACTGGTGTGAGGTGATACCTCATTGTAGTTTTGACATATGCACAATATTACTCAGCCATAAAAAGAAACGAAACTGAGTTATTTGTAGTGAGGTGGATGGACCTAGAGTCTGTCGTACAGAGTGAAGTAAGTCAGAAGGAGAAACACTAATACAGTATGCTAACACATACATATGGAATCTAAAAAAAAAAAAGGTTCTGAGGAACCTAGGGGCAGGACAGGAATAAAGACGCAGATGTAGAGAATCGACTTGAGGACATGGGGAGGGGGAAGGGTAAGCTGGGACGAAGTGAGAGCGTGGCATGGACTTATATATACTACCAAGTGTAAAATAGATAGCTAGTGGGAAGCACCACATAGCACAGGGAGATCAGCTCCGTGCTTTGTGACCACCTAGAGGGGGGAAAGGGAGGGTGGGAGGGAGATGCAAGATGGAGGAGATATGCGGATATATGTATATATATAAGATATGGGGATATATGTATATGTATGGCTGATTCATGATTCACATCTTTAACAATAAAGATGTTAAAAAATTTTTTTTTAAAAATAAAATTCCTCTGATGGCAGAGAATAAATCTGAGTAAAGCAGAATAAATATCAACGGAAATTACCACCTTTCTCTAAATGTACGCAAGTAAAAAGGAAAAAAAAATCTAGAAGCTCATGTGAAATGGCAGTTACTACAAAACCAGTTTGGTGTGAAAAGAAGCTGAGGATGGATATGACCAGCAACGACCAATCAAAAAGTCCACGTTAGGGCTTCCCTGGTGGCGCAGTGGTTGAGAGTCCGCCTGCTGATGCAGGGGACACAGGTTCGTGCCCCGGTCCGGGAAGATCCCACATGCCGCGGAGCGGCTGGGCCTGTGAGCCACGGCCGCTGAGCCTGCGCGTCCGGAGCCTGTGCTCCGCAACGGGAGAGGCCATGACAGTGAGAGGCCCGCGTACCGGGAAAAAAAAAAAAAAGTCCACGTTAGAGACTCACTAATAAAGTTGAAACCTGAAATTTGTCCCTGGATCTTTAACTTTCAGTTTAGACTTAGACCAGGATCTATAAACAAACAAACAAACAAATATTTTCTGTTTTTATAACTACTTATATCATGGCTATACTCTCCATTGGTTATACGCAGTGAATTTGAAACTTCAGAAATTCTAATTTTTTAAATGGCAGGTAAATGGCTTAAAACCTAGCTTTACTCCTTTCAAGGCACACCTGTTTGGAATGGGAGCCTTTTCTACCTCTATAGTAATTCAGGGTTTTAAATTTCCATACCTGATCAGATGACCCTACAAGTCATTCTGCAACTTGTTCCAGAGAGATCCACTACAACACAGAAAATAGAATCTTGAAGAATCTGTTTAAGCACTGTGTCTCAGTGTTTTAGATGTAAAATGGGAACAGTGTGGAAGCGCTGTGAGCATTAAATGAATTAATTACCGAAGTATTTATAATAGCACTTAGTTCATAGCAAGGTTAGCTATCATCATCTTCATCATCACAGTCATCACATTCATCATCATCCTCATCATCAAGGTCATCTGCTCTCTCAAAGATTTAATGTAATATTTGCCTATTTTATGATATTTCAACTTTGATTTATGATGCAAAATGACAATGGTTAAAATATGAATGACTTCCCAAGTAGCTTTTAAGAATTTTTTATATGCTTTTTCTCGGGAGTTTTTTGATATACATTTTGGATTCTTTGTGTGTGTGCATGTTCCTGCCTGGCTGTAGCCTCGCTCCACACCCTACACCCCCCAAAGCCACCATCAAGGCTTGCTCCCCACTTCCAGGTTCAACTTGAAGCTGGCCCCCCTTCAGAAGAACACCCAAGCTTTTTTCAGTAGTAATCCATTACTCACAAAGATTTATAACCAAGGTCCATCCAAAGACTTGTATGAACAGAATGCTCTCTCACTGTGAGGGCGCAACTCCTGGTACGCCTATCAGCACAAATGCCTTTTCTTTGTATAATAAAAATGTGGTTCCAACTGATCATGAACTCACTACTTTTTTCACCTCTTACACATCTTCAGCAATGTAAGCACTGCAATTTTGCCATTTTTCAATATGCAAAACATAGGTATCAAAACAAAAGCAAAACAATAGAATCCTCTGATGTGTTTTTCAATCACTGGACATTATCTATAACATATATCTTACTGGTTCACTTGAGAACATCTCTTTGTGCTTCATCTCAAAGATATCCTCTAGCTACTGTATGAAATGGAGAGGGTGATACATTTGTTCCCAACCATAATAGTTTTGTGAAATATTTATTTTCTAACAGGCAAAATAATGTACAAAATTGAAGTGGAGAAAATTACTAGGTGGGCAGCTTTAAACTACTATTTTTCAGAAGGCCTGAGAATGTGTCAATCAGTGTAAGGATATTTCAAAATACTATAAACTTTTCTCCTCTCATTCACATAAAAGATGAAATCTGAAATGCATTCCTCCCCCCCCCCTTTTTTTTTTTTTTTGCCGTATGCGGGCCTCTCACTGTTGTGGCCTCTCCCGTTGCGGAGCACAGGCTCCGGACGCGCAGGCTCAGCAGCCATGGCTCACGAGTCCAGCTGCTCCGCGGCATGTGGGATCTTCCCGGAACCGGGGCACGAACTCGTGTCCCCTGCAGCCTGCATCGGCAGGCGGACTCTCAACAAGTGCGCCATCAGGGAAGCCCTGAAATGCATTCCTTCTATAACAGAGCAACCAGAGGTTTTGCAGTAGTTGTACTGCCTTTCTTCCAACTTAGGTAATAAGCCAAGTTTTAAAAAAAACATGCACACAAATACGCATATGGGAGCATATAGTGCCAGTGTATCTTAGCATTTCACTGCTGGTATATGAGTAGTAATAGTGTCATGATTTCTGATTAAAATATATCCTTGTATAAAAAAAGCAGAGATTCTCCAGAACAAAGGATGAGGCCACAATAAAAGCTCCCTTTTATGCCATTTCCTTAGAGAACTGACAACACAGTATAGCAATATGCCTTGTTCTTTCCAAGACTAAACATCATTTTTAAAAGATCTATTCTCAGTCTACAGAAAAGCTTTAACAGCTCATTCCTATTCAAAGTGTCTTTGGAGAGAATATCATCCTTCCCTTGGATCTGTCACTGTTAAGAATTCTTAAGTGGCTACGGAACTTGTAAGGCTGTTTCTGTGACCCTCTTGGCATTCCCCAGGAATGCATTTGCCATTTGGGTAGAGGCAAGGATGAGGGTCCCATCTCTGTCTCCCTACCTGGCTTTATTTAAAATGAAGTACTTTGTTTCTAGTGCAGACAAAGAAAGCCGAGGCAGATCTCCAGATAAATTTATTTCCCATACTCTCTCTCTGTCCAGAGATACCTCCTCAGATATGTGACAGGTCAATTGGAAACCAAGAGCCTGGGAGTGCCTCATTTCAGCACTAATTCTGGATTGGCAGCCTCTCAGTGAAATTCCCATGAAGCCCAGACACCAGGAATCAAACCAATGCAGTTTCCTTCGTGTTCCTGCCTTGCTGCAGCCTTGCTCTACATCCTCTACTGCAAAGCCACCGCCAAAGGTGGATTACCCGCTGGGGCAGCACAGTTGTCAGAGTAGTGAAAGTGAAGGGGATGGTGCACAATTATTAGGTCACTTAATCATTTCAGGGACTCAATTATCATGACTGACTCTCCTGTCAGTCCTACTGTCATCTAATAATTGCACAAACTGCATTTTCACCTCCACTCTGAATCTATGGCCTGTGTGACCTTGGGTAAGTCGTTTAAACTCCCAGAGCCAATTCCTCTTGCCAGATATAACACACCAAATTACTGTTTGAGCTGAATCTTCTTTATGCTGTATCGCTTCATTTCAAATGATGGGTTTACTGCAATTCAAAACAGTGAATCAACTTGCTTCACTGTCAAGAAACTTCTTAAAGCACATTTCTAAGGATCATGAATAGTCATTTTATCCATCCTGAGTGGCCAGTGAATCTTCAAACGACTCAGTCCATTGATTGCTGAGAAATAGTTTAGCTGTGCTGTGGAGTATTATCACCTCATTTAGTGATGAATATGCCTATTTCAATAAGTTGGATAAAGAGCTTATAACAAAGTCTGTCTTCCATTTCAATGATAACTGTCTTAAACAATATAGTCAATAGATCAAAAGGGTATTCATATTTCCCCCTAAATCCACAAACAAGCTGCTGTGCACCCATGAAAGACATCTTAACCCAGTGCTGTGAGAATAGCCCTCTTCTTTCTTAGACTCAAGGACCACCTGTTTTATTACTTCTGTAGGACACTGCAGATACATTAAGAGGAATAAGTTGATAGCATGTGAGAGCAGTTTAAAGTGAAATTCTAACTAGAATGACGAGAGGATCTCCTAAACAGCCTGACCCTCAGCAGGTCCCACAGGTAGTGCCACGGCCCAGCAAAGCTATTAGTATACACATCCAAGAGACAATAAAGAAGGCTGGCCAGAGCCCCAGATGGTGCTGCCGTAAAAATACATTCCAAAGCTTGGCATCTGGATTTCGCAGCTGCCATGCATAGCCCATGTGTGGCAATAAATACTGGTTCTGAGACTGGAATAGCTAGAGGTTAGGGACAAATGGAATCATCTGAACCATCACAATGGAACAAACAGACAAAGCACTGAAGTGATTGTGAAATGGCATGTACTGTCAGCTGCTGAAATGCTAAGGTAAACTTTCAGCAAATAAGGGTTTATTTGTCAAAGGACAGCAGCTAGCAAATAACCATCCTTTATTTATTACTGTTCTTTATTTTGCCAATTCCAAATATTAAGCTCTGCTTACTCTTATCTATCTTTTTTGTCATCATTTGAATTCTTAGTACTTCCGTTCAGCCACATCGATCATTTATGACATAACCTTTTAGTAACCAAGTGTCTTCTCTTTAAAATGTACAATATTTTTATCCATTTATTTGTTTATTCATGCAACAGCTATTTTGCTGCAGATTTCCCATGGGCCAGGCACAGTTCCAAGCATGAGAGATAAAGGAATATACAAAACAAAGTCCCAACTCTCATGATGCTTACATTCTACTAATGCAAATTCATGTATATGTTTCTTAATATTTATTGTGCACTGACCATATGCCATACGGTTCTCATCTCAAAGACAAAGGAAATTCTGTCCAAGGAAACAGACAAGAAAACAGGTAATAACAAGCCTGTGAAATGCTAACTACAACAGCAGAAGATAATTTCCTGAGAACACAGAGAAGGGTCATTAAATTGGATATGAATATAAGGAAAGTATCAGGAAGGGCTTTGCAAAGGAAGAGAGACCTCAGCTAAGAACTGAAGGCTTAGAAGGAATTCACCAAGGGAACAGCCAGAGGTGGGAAAAAAAAAAAAAAGAAAAGAAAAGAAAAGAAAAAGATTTGAATGTGCAGAGCTCAGCCAATTGTTTAGCGGAACTGGAATGTAAAATTGTAAAATGGGAGGAAAATATGGAAAGAAATAAAGGTAGAGTGAGCAGCAGTGGCCAGTCATGAAGGGCTTTTGCAAACATCCATGAACAGAAAAAAAAAAAATTTTATTCCTGAAGGCCACCTAATTTGGGAGATTTATAGGTACATAAATACCTATATATAGGTAAAAAGGATACATTCCCAAAGAAAGATACTTTGCAAGTTGAGAAAAGAGATCACACTTATTTACAGCAGAAGGTCACTGAGGAGGCATTTATGCTGAACTCTGAAGCAGAAGTGGGATTCCATAGAAGAGGATCATGGATAATCTGGCCAAGATGAGTATGAAATACTTGAAACTCTTAGGTGGACTTTTAAGACAGTCTGCTCCTCTGAGGAAAATGAGTATAATTTCTCAACTTCTAAAGCTAAGAAAACTCAGGAAGAATATAGGATTAGATAAAAGTAACACAAACTTGAACTTCTATAGCAGCCATGTTCCCCCACTCACCAAGTTACTTAGTTTAATTAATTTGGTTATTACGTAAACCAGCATTAATCCTGCTTCTACCTTTAGGGTTGACCTAAAATTTCCAGCTATCCTTTCACTTGAAATTTGTACAAGTGGATTTGAATCTACCTTTGTAGTCTCCTATACATACTTTCCATGGCACATTGGCCTCCCTCTGACATGCTGGTACTTATTTTAAACTCACAGAATGTTGGCTCATCAGTAGGTTATAAAACCAATATCTTTTATCATATACTCCCTAGCTAGTAGACCTGAACACATGTTATCTTGCTCCAGATTCCACTCAAGACAGTAGCTGAAGAAATATTTAAATGACATTATAACGAAGCATCTTTCTTACCTATGAGATAGATTCAGATAACATATCCTGACATATTATTATCAAAATATCTTTATGGCATTGTTTCTTATTACACATTATTTTTCCCCAATTGTGTCTTAATCCATAATGTAATATGAAAATACTGGTAATAACATCTTCGGTTACACCATTGATCTCTCACCTCTTAAGCTGGAAGCAGAAAATCATAAAAGCCCTGAATTCCATCCAACTAATCAGATTAGTTAGGTAGGCAATCCTATGTTAAGATAATGTTGCTGAAAACACAAGTCTGACCTTTTTTTACCAAAGATTTTTCACTGTTCACATACAGGCTACTTTGTCCTTCTTTATTTTTACTGAGAGTTTGTACTTTCTAAAGAGTAACACTTTTTATTTCTTTCAATCAGTACATAATGATTTCCTATTATTTATAGCAATCATTCCTTTTGAAATACTGTTCTAGTGCCCTACACAGGTCCAAAATGCATGCCTATTTTCATGGTCTCTGCATCTGACCACAGCAGCTTGCCAATTAAGTCTTGCCAGGTCCTGTCATTTCAGCGTTTAAAAGAGCTTCTAAAGTCCCACCTGCTCTGTGAAGCTCCTCAGCAATAAAGATAATTCAGAGGATTGTTTGTTCTGCCTAGTCATAACCTTTGGGCTACATTCTGTTTGCTGAAAAGCCAATCTTTTCCCTGATATGGTTTGCTGAGGGCCCAGTCTGCTTTGTGCACTATGTGTATTTAAATAATAAAACAGAAGCTGGTGATCCCAGGGACCCTCATTGCAGATTATCAAGTGTAAATTAGCCAAGTGTTTTGATAGCTCTTAATTACAGACAACAGACAGACTCATGGAAGCGTCTGCATAAGCCACACATCTAGGTAATATGAAACCTGGCTCCACTCCTTGGCAATTATATATCTGTTGAGATATGGGGAGGGGAGGGGGACCACCAGGTGTCCACCAAGAAGGACAGGATTTGTGGATTAGCAAAAAGTGAGAGCTAATGAGGTTGGATGCTAGGAGGGCTTTCATTAGCAGTGCTGTATTAGTGCATAATTCAGAGGCCATTTTCAAAAAGGATCTAAAAATTCCCTGGAAGATCGCTGGTACACAATATAAATTACTGGGGTAAGCAGGCTAGTTTACTCTGACAGTGCCAAGGTTTGTTTGTTTTGGTGTTCCTTATAAACCTTGGTTTCACCCTCCGCTCTTAGCAAAAGGCTGTCTCGGGACTACCTTATTCTTCTTTACTCCTTCTCCATCAATATTCTCCACAAATAAAGTACTTTACAATACCAATTGATCAATGATTGAAGCTTTCTGTACTAAATTTTTGGACTAATGCTTAAACCTCCCACCATCTTTAAGCTAAATAAAATATGAGATATCAAAATGTTTATGCTGAATAAAAGAGATTTTTTTTTGTTTATTGTTTTCGCACACGCGCATACACACACGTTGAAAAGCACACTAAGGAGTTTACTTCTATGACCTCTGTTTATACTTTATGATCTTGATGTTATCCTCATCATGCACATTAAGGAAACAGAATAAATGATTTTCCAAAATTACATACCCTGTAATTGGTACAGACTTGTTTTTAGGGCAAAGATGCATTACTAACATTCTTAAATGTTATAAAATATAAAAACAGTGATAACACGTAAGTATTGACTTTTAAAAATATTTCTAGGATAATAAAGCAGAAAGTATCTTAGATTTGTCTTTTGTTGTCATCTGTGCTTTTTGCTCTATTCATCCCATTTCTGCTAGTGAAATTAAAACAAGAGGATCACTGGCACCTAAAGAGAAATTATCTAAAGAAAAACCAAAACTTGATCAACTGTTGACAATGAGGCAGCTTCATTGGGTTAATGAATTTATAGACACCATTAGCTATCACATACAGAGCTTCAATAATTGATCGTTTTGGAATCAAAGATATTTTTTGATGTGATAATTGAAACACATGCTCAAGGCTGACAGCAAAGCTGGCTTACAACCTGCAGGAGATGCTCAACCTCCAGACAGAAACACCACTGGTCAGTTTTATAACTACAGCTAAATGTGAGAAGAAACCAGATGACTTCCACTCTCATACACCCATAGATTCCCACTGGCAAGACTGTCTTCTCATTGCTTTCTACAGAATAAATTAAAATGTATTTTTCCAGAAGAAAATTGGGTTGATGTTTGGGATCTGCTTAAAAACAGAACGTTTTCTTCCACCATGAACACAAAAGAATCTGAAATGCAATTTAGTTCCTATGCTTGCTCACGTTTTTTATCTTGTGATGTCTATAAAATAGCTTTGCTCTCCAAATCTAAGGGGTTTCTGAATTGCTACAGTAAGAGTTTGGGTAGTAACCGTGTCCCCCCAGACTGTTTGTTTCTTGAGTTCAGAACCACCCACATCATGTATTGTACCACTATTTTAGCACTTCAGAGGTTAATTTTTTCTCACACTCAGGGAGCCTGTCTCTGAAATAGACTTGCAACCACAAGGTGGCAGAAGAGATTTGTGGTCACATGGTCTAACTTCAAAGATTGGTGCTTATATATTTATTGTGTATACTACATCTACTCAGTAGTTGAATTGTTTTTATACATGGACCACTTTACACCCGGCTTGTTTTATTAATTCTTACAAATTTACACTTTGCCAACACTTTTCTTTAAACTTACAGGTGCCTTTAAGTAAGGCTTTCTCTACTTTCACACTCATTTAACTGGATTTGATTTGAAAACCTCCAAAAATGTCTTGGTTCCCATAAATTCTTATTTCCCTGGGTAATAACACATTTCTGTGCTTCTTGTATCAAAAAAAAAATCCAGTATCCCCAGTGCTAATCTGAATCCTACCTCCCTAGGTTATTTGGGATCTTAATAAAGAGTCTCACCTTCTCTAGTTTTCCCCCCAAAAGTACAGTTTAAACTTTGCATTTCAATATATTGTTGTCTCTAAGAAAAGATATAGTGGCCCGCCTCTATGATGCACAGAACTGGCTACTGAAGTTTAATGAAAAGGTCATTAACCTTGGGTCAGAAGAACTGGGACCTTTTTTCTATTCTGCCACTTTTCTGCTGGGTGACTTTGAGCAAGACACTTAACCCCTTTGACCCTCGGTTTCCTCTTCTGTCAAATGGAAATGCTGGTTCAATATGGAAGTAAGGGTTAAATAAATATAACTGAAATAAGTGCCTAAAACAGAGTAGGTCTTTAACAAATTTTATACTAGAAGTGCTTTAATTTCTCACTGTAATTTGGCAACCAAAAAAGAGATTAAGAATAAAAACAACCTGTAATAAAACCAAACTTTAAAATGTGGAACAATTCTTTCCTCTTTTCTAACGGTTCTGAAAGGTGTTCTACCTTAACATCACATAAGACTATAAGTAAGAATATTTGATAGTTTTGTTTTCAGCTTTTAAGTTCTCTGCTTAGAGAAAGGAGACAAAATCATCATTCTCTCAAAAAGCCCAACAAAGAAATGTTTTAATTACTTACTACATTGTAAAGCTACTTCTAAGGTTTAAGCCTCTTTCTACTTCCTGGAATATAGCAACCACATTAGACAAATTGTTCTGTACTGGTTCAATTAAAATATGAATATGTTGACTTGATATAGCAGTCACTATTCACTAGAATAGCTAAAAATGATGTCTTTAAAGGAAAAACAAAGCAACAGATTAATTATCTTCTCAAACAAAATCAAAAGTAACTACTTAGCTAAATTCTCCTTAAACATAGTACTAAGCAAAGTATAAAAACAGAATATGAAAAGAAAAATTATGTCAAATATGTGTCTATTTTATTATTTTGAACACCATATATTTCAAATACAATAGATTAGGATTTTTGTTTAATGTCAATTTTTATATTCATGGTTCTAGGTTATTTCTTTACCATTATTTCTAGTTTACTGTATCTAGAGCTTAGAAACCACAGCTGTGTCTAAGAAAGCAACAATCTTCGTACGGAAATAACCCAAATATTTAGATGAAGAATACGCCATTGCCACGGTGCTGACATATGTTGTCATTTCTCAGTGGCAAAGAAGAAAAAAAAATCTGATCTTCCATCATTTTAAACTCACTCAGGCCTTTTGATCACATTGTATGATTTTTATTGTCCAAATAGATTTTAATTTTTTCTACCCTGGAGAAAAGTTTGTTTCACGTCAAGACATACATTTCATAATACTTTGGTAATACTAGATTTAATCTTTAAAAAGACAAAATTTAAGAAGTTTTCTTCTGGAATAGAGCTATGCAATGAATATTAAACTTAATTTTGCAGTTTACAGCACAAAGCTCTTTATGTAAATTACTTCCAGAGAAATTATTTTTCTCCACTTGATTTAATTTTAAATACCTCTTCCATGCAATTATATTTAAATACTTGACTCAATTTGTAGAACAAATTCCTTGGCTTATATGAACTTTTAATTTCTAAATTCAACTTTTAAAAAAGTCTCCTAGGAACAATAATCATATTTCTAATATTCTCATTAAAGTCAAAATTTTAGTGCTGAAATTGTGTACTTCAGAGGCAGTCCCCTTTTTACAGAATCAAATATAAACATCTGCTGGCCATCTGGAGAAACACAGAGACATGCCAGCTGAGGACTCCTATACTGTGCTTACTTCTCAAAAATTTGTTTGCAATGCTTCTGAGTTCTCTTTAGCTTGGGTCTTAAAATGCTCCACACACATCTGTAATGTCAACTTCAGTGTACCCATACATCTTTCAAAGCAACATAAATTGAAGGTTAATACAACTAGCTATATAAATTAATTTAATGCTGTTTTGTCAAATAGAGTAATTCACATTTTCTAAACAGGTGCCCAGTTACAATTCATTTACCAAAACTTTTTGTTTATCCCTAATTTAAGAATAAGATGCAAACTGTCTGGAAAAAAATCAGGTGCCATTTAAAATGAGTGAAGTGATTTATGAATAAGCCGTGCACACATTTGTCACTCTGAGTCAATGTATTAAGCACCAGGTTTGGTTTTGTTTTGTTTTTAAGGAAAGAGTGGCCTCTCCTCATTTATGAATCACAGCTGCAAAAAAGCGAACACTGAAAGGCATCACCACTTGGTTGGTGGTCATTAATACACAATCCAGGTGTATCACAAAGTAAGCAAAAGGATTGCAAAGTGGACAACATCAAAGAGAGTGCCTCTCCCAAACCTTCATGTTTGATTCTGAAGGAAAAGACCTGTGTCTGCCTCAGCTGCTGTTTTATTTGCACGGCTCAGTCATAGCCCACAAAGACTGTAGGTACTTTTGACTAGTTTGACTAATTTACTTTTTAAAAAAGGATTAAAATAATGTTTAAACCTAAAAAGTAAAACCAACCATCTACTAAGGTTATGGTAGATGTCTCTCTGAGATACACTGCATTTAGGCATAAAGCACCCAGTTCCATCTTGCTTCCAGCACTAGGTGCCAGGGAGACCAGATATTGAAGGGGAAAGAGAGAAGGCATTTCCACCTGTAGAATGATAGAATGGCGTAAGGCTGAACATTTGTTGAAAGCCCAGTACGAGACAGCCCAGTCCAGGCATTTTTGACAATTACCAGACTCAAAGTAATCTTCCAAGGTAGACTGAGGGCCTGCATTTTATAGATGAGGAGACTTAAAATGACCCAAGCTAAATAACTTGATCAAGATTACAAAGTAAATCAGTCAAAAGCTAAGACAGAATTCAGTTCTAGTCCTTTCAAGATCTAAAATTAATATGCTACTCTGAATTAGAGTGGTTTTGAAGTAGGCTAGTCATTTTACTTACAATTTTTTTATATAATAGCAATATTTTAGGGCTATGATCTGACCTCTTACATGTAGAATATTAATATGTTATGATATAATGAAGTTTTTCTGTGTTTATATATAAAAAAATTTCTTCAGAATGCTTCCTTAGAAGAGTGGTTCCTCAGCTAAAACTTACAGATGGAAAATCAGGAAAAACCAACAACTCTAAAACTTTGGAACTTTATAGCCAGCTCTTAGTTCTCTGTGGTTATGGATCTAGGTCCTATAGCTATCATCATCATCATCACCATCACATACAGTAGCTATCCTCAAATTTGATTAGTATAATCAATTTTGATTATACAAATATTTTTTAAAAGAAACATTCTCTTTGACTTCTAATAATAATAATTATTTGTTTTATATTACTTAAATATCCATATGAATTCACAAATATAAAATTAGGTTTAAGTTTCATAAGTTTATGTCCTTGGGCAACTGTAAAATGTTTAAGTATAAACCTATGCAACTTCTAAAATTTAGATGAACAACCTAATTTTAAACTGATAGATGATATTATGCAGCTGAAACTAAATGTCACTGGCAATATTAATTTGAGGCTGACTGTCAGGGACCACGTGAATACCACTTATCCTTTTCTATTCAAACACCTGCAAACACTTTGTTCTTACTATGTTGTCTTACAGTCTTTGTTTTTCCCTAATGCCTCACATATCTGTAAAACTTTGATTATTTCCCTCTATATCACACACATTAAAGAACTATCATCTGGAACAAAAGCAATTGTAAAAACTTAGACACAGAAGGCAGAGAAGGAATGTTTTGTCATAGGTGGTTTCCAGGTAACCCAGAAAAAGCATTTTAGCTTTCTTTTTTTCAGTTATCAATGAAATAAAAAATTCAAATTAAAAAACTTTTGATATAGAATCCTTTCACTTATGGGAATAAAATTGGTGGACTCAAGTTCCAGAATGCTTATATCAAATGATCTCCCGAACTCATTTTATTGAGTAATTTTTCTCTGACAAAAATTTAAGGAAGTGTTATTACTAATTTAACAACATAATTTTACTTGCTTAACATCAAACAGTTGGTAAGAAGCAGATCTGGGATTCAAATCCAGATCAGTTGGATGCCTTGAAATGCTAAGAGAAATAGTGAAAAATATTAAAATTCAAAGAAAAAAGAGAGCGCACATACATTCGCAAAGTCAGCAACATTGTGCCTTTCTGTCAAGGAAAATGATTCTACCACTCAGTATTTGGGGTTGTAGGGGAAATACTCTCTAAGTAGCACCATTATTCTTACTGAAGAGAAGAGAAGCCCATGTATTTGTGAGAGGATAACTGAAGGGTGACAATGGGCCTCGTATTTGGGATGTGAATACGGAGTTACTCTCATCACTATCAACAAACCTAACTGAGCCCGCAAGTGCAGAGTACTCTGTTGAGCACTCAGACTAATGGCCCTGCAGTACAGCCTAATTCTAAAATTTTACAGAAGAAAGGCAGTATCCTCTCACCTAAAACATAAATAAGAGTCTACTGATTCCTCCCTTAGCTCCATGACAACCTACTCTTGCCAGCTCCAGGAATAAAGACTAGACTCAAAGCTTGGGAGCTATTCCTAGCTGCTTATGGGAGAAGCATTACACAGTCCCACAGCAAATATCATTAGTGATCCATTTACGTTAAATAAAGCAGTTCTAAGCTTGGAATCTATAAGTAGAGACATGGACTAAAGGCTTCAAGCTATTCAGAATGATTCCTCTCTCAGCAGATCACCACTAAAATAATAAATGCAACTGTTTATTAAGAGTGAAATACTTTAAAAATCACCCCCTTGTTTTTTCATTAATATTTACCTTAAATCTTTCATTAAGTTGAATATACATAGTTCGCCCCACCCCCATTCAACTTTCAGCACCAGTTATCAGTGATCAGTTAAGCAATGTTTGGGAACCAGCTAGACATTCCAATCAAACAGCCAATAAATCTTCCTGTTTCTTTGACTGAAAAATTATGCCTCAGAGACAGGTTGTGTAAAATAAGAAGAAGTCCAGCTATAATCAAGAGGCAGATTCTCTCCAAGGAATGAATTTATTTAAATTAAATTCACTGTTTACCAAAAAAGTGCTAAAGTGCTTTCTTGATGGCTTTCAGAATATTTTAGGGAATCTATGCAATACTGCCTTGGAGTTCCACCAGAAAGAAAAATAAAATGTTGAGTGCCAACACGTCAAAAGATAGTTGATGTCTCGTGATTCATGTTTCCTTGAGAATGCTAAAGTGTGCAGCATCTTCCACATGGGGCTGAGTTCATTTTGCTATCTTGTATTTCACATTTATTTTTTTACATGGTGGCTCAATATCTAATGGTTTAGATCTGGCCTTACCACTAAATTATCTTCCATTCAACTGAGGATTGATCCAACCTATATAGCTGGAATTAGAGTGAGTGTAGCCACACAATCTCAGGGTTAAACTTGTCTGCAATGGTCCCCTCCTCCCTTACTTACCCACCCAACACACACCTATATATATACTAGATACTTTAAAGCCAAACTCAATTCTTGATCCTAGCTCAGGGGTCTTCTGGGATTCAGGGAAGAGCTCATGGATCTCTCTTTGTGCCCAAGAAGCCACAAACTCATTAAAAATGAGTTTAGCCTATTTCTTTTCCTTTTACGTAAGAGTCAGGAAATTCCAAATAATAAGGTAAGAAGAGCTGACCAGCTACTATTTCTTGACTTTGTTCATAGTACATATTAATTGACATAGTACTATGTTTACCTGTTTTAAGTTCACATTATTTAACTAACTTAGTTCCCCATGGCAACTATTAAAAAAACAGACCTTAACTCAGACTAAATTGGCAGAACATCAGCAGTGAGTGCTTATTCCAGTTATTATAACCGCATACCTATATAAAGGTACACAATTTATTTTTCTGCCTCAGACAGATCCTTCAGCTAACTACAATTTCCAGTTTTATAAATAATTCAGCAATAGCAAGATCATTCTGTGATATCTGGTCTTAAAATTCTTTAAAATATTATGGTTCCATTTAAATCCTAGCAATCTTGGCTTTTCTTTGGTCTCAGTTTTCTGTTTATTTTGCTTGTCATTTTCTATGTACTTTCAAAAGGTGTCTTTATGAAGTTTGCTGTTCTAGCAACAAAGTTTTAGATGTTTGAAAAAAAATGATTCTATTTTAAAAAGTCACATTGTACTAAACATCAGCTTGAAAGAAAGAAGCCACAAATGGCAGAGTTTTCCCCTCACCCTGGATGAGAATCAGAAACCACCCTTGTTTGCCAAAGTTTCTCTGAAGTCTCCATTGTATTCACACAGCCTCATCCTATGGAGAGTTGAGCTAAATGAGTCAGTATGTTAATTATGAGCTCTGGGAGCACAAAGAAGAAATAAAGAAGTTATTACCTTCCCAAGTTTCTCAGGCAATGAGACCCACTTCTGGAGATATGTGGTGCTCTACCAGAATCTATCATGAGAATGAGCTTTGCAGTAAAATGCACAGAATTAATTTTTTAATGAGAATCCTCTACTGGTTTTCTGAGTCAGATCCACCTGACAAATGTCACTGGGCAACGTCATCACCAGTTAACCAGCACAAGGCCTTTAGAACAGATGGTAGAGCGACGCCTTTTCAGAAGTCAGGCTGGCTAATTTCAGCCACCACCACCTCTCCACCATGAAAAGGAAATAAAATAAAATTGGCTCCATGTCACTCAAACGTGACAGTACTTTGGATTTCTCCCCCATGATGTTTTTTAGCCTTGAGGCAGATATGACAGGCGCCTTATTAAATTCCAAAAATAAATGTGGAGCAAGAGGCAGTGCATTCCAATGAGACATCCAGCTTGTTAAAATGCAACATGCATAAAACTTGGTTCATTGTATTTTTAGCCATCATCCTCATCATTTGAAATCAAAATGGAAATATAATATTTGTTACCATAATCTGAGTAAAATTAGTAAAAAGATCTGTTATTTTTTTATAAAAATTAGCCATTCATTTGTTCACATGGACTTAAGCTGGAATTTCCCAAAAATATCTCCATCAATATCCGGAAATAGGCAAAAAAGATTTACAGAAGATTTCTCACTCTATATTTTAGCATAGCCCACGCATCTACTAACATTTCCTTAGACAAACCCAGTGATATTTATGGATCCCTGCCTTTGTGCATGCTGTACATTTTCCTATCTGTATTTCTGTCTCTCAAACTACTACAATCCTACTTTGATTTTCACCATCTTTTCCTGACATACACCCTCTTCCCCCATACCATTATAAGTAACCACAATATGTGCCTTGTTCAGCTATTTAGCACTTAATTCATTTATTTATTCTGCCTCACGTGTTCATTTATTTCCTCCACTAGAAAAGTATTTCTTCTACAAGGAGCTTCTAGGCATCCTTACATAACCTACAGCATCCAGCCTGAGGCATTATACATATCAGGGATTCAATAAATGTTAAAAAGAAAAAACATGACCAATTGCACACATCATAATGATACAATCACTTTTGTTTCTTCCTTGTCTTACTACCATGACTCCAAGAAATTTGGATAATTGATCCCAAGAAGCAACCCAATCTTGAAGTCCCAATATGTGTATAATCTGTACTAGAAAAAACACAACAGAGTGTCTGAATCTGGTCTTTATCTTCAAGAAGATTTACGCCAGAGTGTAGGGACCAGGCTTTGAGGACAATTCTCGGGACATCTCTATGACTCATTCCTTGTAACAATGATAACTAGCATTTGCCTTGGGATTAACAGTAACTAAAGTACTTTTAATGCATCATTTAATGTTAAAACATTCTCATAAAGGAGGCAATACTAGCCCAGTGTTATATATCAGAAATCAGAGATTCAGAGACTTTAAATCACTTGTGCAAGGCCACCTGCCTGCCAAGAAGTGACAGTACTGGGGTTCAAGGTCGTGTATGTTAATGACAAAAAACCATGTACTACGCACCTTCAATAATTCCACAATTTCACAAAGCACAAATGTATGTCCCAAGGAACCTGAGGAGACTGGACTAGCAAATCCATGACACTGTACCCAGAATATTCACTCAGTTTTACCCAGATGATTTTTCCTAATATCTAAGGAAGTGACCCACCTTCCATTCCCAGCTCCAGGGAGCTCTGGCAGAGCCCCCTCCCTCCAGACCATTGTGTTCCCACAGATACTTCTAAGGCTTCCCTGGTCCTAGGAATAATAATCATCATCATGTAGGTCTTTAATCAGTACCAGGGTGCAGTTAGCAATCATGATCCAAAAGATGGTTCAAAGTGCTAAAATTTAGCTTATTTTTATTTAATTCTATTTCTCATGCAAGAAGCAAATTATTATTTTTCAATATGATCAGGTTTAATCTGAAATGCGTTATGCAAACCATCATTATTTCTAAGAAAAAAAAATAAGGTTAACACAAGATCATAAAGATGGGAAAGGCTTTCCTATAACTAAAATTCCTTCAGAGAGTTTCTGTTGCAACATCCTAGGTCAGAAAGCTGACTAAGGCAGGTTGGAGCAGGTTATTAGGGTTCTAATTCTCTCCCGGTTTCTCTATCTTTCTCTCTATCATCTCTATCTCTTTCTCTCTCTATCTCTATCTTCCTCTGTTTTCCCTTGTTTGATATCTTTCATTTAATTAATTTCAACCAGGTAATATCTTGCAATATTAAGGCACACTATAATAGGCCATATATAACCTTCCACATTGAGGACCATATACAATTTGAAGGTCCTTCCTTACATATAAAAAGAAGGCAAAAGACACTATCAGCCACTCTCTCCTCTGCCTTTGATTTGACTCTACATGTTCAAGATTACCCCCTTCTGTTCTCTCTCCCACATTTATTCTCCCTTTTCTGTTGAAGTTCAACAAGAAAGCTGTCTTACGGAAGAACATTTGCTGTTTATACCACCCTCTTGTAAACAAGTCATGTCACTGTTGTCATGATGTTGTATCTATAGCAGAGCTGGATGCAAAGGAAATTTCAACACACTGGAGAAAGTATTTCAGTAAACTTCAAAAGAGAGTATATTCTGGATAACAATAGCGTGGAAGCAGTGTCAGCTTTTCTGCTAAGTACCTTCCCACACCTTAGATTTAAATTGCTTTAGCCATATAATTATTTTTTCTTTTCATTCAGAGATGTGAAAGAAGACTATATGATGCAAAATAAGAATGTTTGCTTGCCAAAACGTTGGTTAGAAAACTAAGCCTTAGAGAAAAGAACCTCAACAGGGAAGAATATTGTTATCTCTTTAGCCAAATGCCATGTTTTGCCTTTTGGTAACACTTTAAATTCTTAGAATATATTATTTCTTCTCCTGACATAAATATGAATGTATCCAATCTTACTTGAAATGTGTGAAACTTTAACACTAACAACCCCTGCCAACTGCAATCCATAAGGCAATACGTATTTCAGCACATATCTGGGTCCTCTCTTAGTATAAAAATAAAAGTAAATCAAAGTAAGTTGTTAAAAGAGCTTATTTTCCACGTTAGCAAAATATCTACAAAGTGCTTCACGTAGTTGGGCTTGCTAAATGTTTGTGGTTATTATCAAATCTCCTGATAATAAAAAAAACTGTTCAAAAGTCACTAAAATAGTCAAAGCTTCTGACTTTTGATTCCTTACGCACTTCGTATTTTAGATTCCAACCACATAAAGGAAAGACTGATACAAATGGATGATCCTTTCTTGATACTTAGTTTGCTTCCTGGTATTGATTAATCATACTGCAGTTGTGGAAAGCCCTGAATTAGAGGTCAGAAGATTGATGTTTTTATACTAGCTTAGCCACTATTTATTTCCTGTGTAAGCCTGCCACCTGACTTAACTTGTCTGTACCCCAATTTTCTCCTCTGTCATTTGGGATCCATAATAACTTACCTCTATTTTAATGAACAAATGGATAGTGATTATTGCTTTTATTTATTCGTACTATTCTTGTCAGATAAATGAACTACAGAAATTCATTTAAAATGTAAAGTTGCGTTGGAAATAGTGCTATCATTAAGTAGCACAAACTGAATTTAAAGGAAACAAGAAAATAAAAAATAACATTTGTCTATTTCCTCACTATAATTATTTTAGTTTTGATCTGTACACTTTATGGTTTGAGTCAAAACTAGAAACAGAAATATGAGATCATTATTCTGTTAGTACCATCCCCCGAAAAAGTGTAATTTTCACAAGTGCTTCTATTTCACCAGACTTAGAGGGTGTTACATAGTTAAAATTTGACTTATAAGTACTTAGAACTTTTAAAATACTTCACCTCATCCATCCTTTGATATTTTACTATTACTATCTTTGACAACCAGTAAAAAGTTTGGTGAATAGATCTGTTTACAAAATGCCAGTTGATGCACCAGTGATCAAATATGTACAAAGTACAGAGACTTCTGTATAAAAATAGAAGCATTTTATGTACTCACTCATCAAAACAGATGAGTTTTATCAAGAGATGCTTATGCGGAGTTTCTGAAATATTTTCATTTGAATTGTTACACCTGCCAATCATCTCTGACTTCTCAGCTAATCAGCAGACAAAAAGAAAAATCAAAGAAAATTTGAAATAAGATTGTAGCTTAAATTTAAAATTACTACAGCCTGGCGTTCATTTTCGGTTTGTTTGTTTACAATTTCACGTGAAGCCTGGGCTGCTATGTAAAGTTATGTTATACATTTTCCCTCAGCACAGCCATTCAGCTCTCATTTTCCCTGTTCTAGCTGGGTAGGGATTAGTAGCCCATTTTCATTAGAAATATCAACATTTCCTAAAGTTATTAGAGATATGTAAAAATGTCATCAAAAACTATATATCTGGGGGGACACTAGGAAAATTATGAACTTTTCAGGATATCAGCTACCTCCTCTATCTGCAGGTAGAAAGAAAACAGGAGTATTCCTGAGTAAAGGTCCATGTCACTAGGATAGTTCTGCATTATACATAGTGGTGACTGAACACACAGTGGCAGAAAATACTTGTTGACAAACAAGGTAGCCTGTTTGCCTAAAAAGGCCCAGTGATAAACAAATTTTCTTTAGAAAGAAGTGAAAAATATAATCATAATGAGCAAAAGAAAAGTAGTTTTAGTCTGCTAAATGAAATATGTCTCTATAAAAGAAAATTGAATAGTAAATATGGCTGAAGCTATAATTAAAAGCAAATATTTAGAAATACAGTAAATGTTCTTCAACACAATTTTTTTCATTAAACTTCATTTTAATTTTAAAAGGAACTATTTAAAAAATTTTAAGCCATAAGTATTCTTAATAAAATTGGCAAAATAGGAAGTAGTAATTGTGATATGTACTTTATTTTTAGGGGCAAGTGGGATCAAAAAGGCATCGAACGTTAATACCAGATTATTCTAGCAGAAAGAATTTTAATTAACCAAATGAATGCTTTTGAATCACATTGTATTTTTGGCAGAAAGCATGATAGAAATATGTTAAAATAAATTTCCTTAAATCTCTGAAATTTTCTGTCTAATATATAAGTGAATTGATTCTTCTGCTGACAGAACATCACAATTTTTGACATTGCATTAAAAAAGCATATATGTGTCATTGGTTCAAGTTCATATTTTATATTTAGGTAAATTCCACTCACATCATTAACGTCTTTTTTCTTTCATATTATTGAACGTATAAGGTTGTAAAGCTGGGAAAGGACTTTCAGGTCATATAACATTTCTTTAATTTTAGAGATGAAAAAATTAGTATTTAAGCTATTCTGATTTCATATTTAGTCATCACTTTATGTGTGATTTTTTTTCTCCCAAATATATGGTATATTGTAATTAAGCTTATTTAAATATTGTTTACTGTAATAGATTATAAAATCTACCAAAATACAATACGAAGTCATTGTTTTTCCATTGGTCATCTTTTGGGAGAAGACACAATAACAACCTCTTCATTTTGTCTGATTGAGCTCTTCTGCTTTTCTAATTTAAATACTTCAATCACAGAAAGGCATCACTTTTTGAATGTTACAGTGAAAAAAATATCCGCAATGCTTAAATACAAGCAACCACCAGAAACCCCCAGAATTAAAGTAAGGCCACTTCATGATGTGGACTTCATCCACCTAAGCATCAAGGAACCAATCCCAAAAGTCCCCAACCAATAACCAGAAAGCCCTGACATTGAGAAGATAAGCCCTAAACAGACACTATCGGAACATTTGTCATTGAATTTTTAATTCTGTTTCTTTTTCAATAAGCTCATCCCATCTGATGACTCTCCTAGAAAGGGTGAGTATTACATGGACAAAGCACTTACATAGGCCAACATGAAAATTACAAAAGGAAAAAGGATAAAGAGATTGCAACATTTGATTGAAAAATATTAATAAACCTCTTATTCCTTTTAAGTAGTTCCCCTCTCTCCTTGGGGGATAAATGTCCCTTTCATATGCCAGATAACCTTTAAATAGATGCATCTTTCATTTCAAAGAATGCTCTAAAAAGCAGATTGTCTCTGTGACTCACCTAATTGTATTCTTTTCTGTCCACATTCACATTAAATGTTTGCAGTGTAATTCCTGAAGCCAAAAGAATTTCACTGCCTCAAAAGTAATAACAGACACCCAGGCATTATTAGTACTCAAATATTTGACTGCTCTCTCTTAGAACCCTAATCTCACTTCATTTTAACATGAACAACAACCCCAGGGGTTCTGAGATGGTAATGATGTCACAATCCCAAGGGCAAAAGTGGGTGAAGGGAGGGGCGAGGAGTCAGGTTTGATTTCAATAGACGGTGTGAGTTGTTGCTCTTCTGTGAATTTTGACATTGCCTTGGAAGGAAGGAAGGAGTCTGTTCAAAGCCAGCCTAGACAAAGCAATATTAAATATTTAATTTCCAAAGGCAAAAACCCCAAGGTTCCAAATCTCCATGAAAGCTAACGGTCCTCTCCCTAGTTAGGCTATCAGGAGCAATTTCCAAACTCAGCACTAATTTGGCTGTAAGATACAGGGACTTTCTTCAGAAATATTTATAAATCCCCAGGTTGTTTTCATTACTTTTAAAACAGAAACACAAAGTATGCATATTTTAAAATTCTGAAAATATTAATACACGTGTATTTATATACTAAGAGGATTCACTAACATATATCCTGTCTTGTATATAGACGTTAAAAGCAAATGAATTTTAGTTTCATTTAAATATTGCTCTTCTTGAGAAAAAAAACAAAGTTAAATAATAAGAATGAAATGCTCACATTTTCTTTTCTAAAATTAATATAAACATCTGATTATATATAATATTAACTTAAAATGTATAAAAATCTATATAAACACTTGCTTAAGATTTGGTTATAATTCTTAAAAATTATTTAAAACAGTGACATGTATATATACTTAACATGGGATAGTGTTCCAAAAGTATTATACCAGCACTGTACTAAAATTTGAAATACAGTTAAATCCCCATTAACTTCTAAACACTCATATGGGCATTACACACACTGGATAATGTTCTTTTGCATATAATGATGGGCAGGGTTTCTCTCCTTCTGTACCACAGAAAACCTATGATGCAGATGTCATTTTTTTTCTTTGACACCAGGGCCTAATAGTGTACTCCTTTAAATCATACTGCCTTTACCAATGCATAACTGCTTCAGATTCATTACCTATAACCCAGAGAACTGCTAAAGACAAAAAAAGCAAGGATGGTTTTTTCACATTATTTAAATCACATTCCAAATATAATACAAAGAGGCTTCACCTCATTGATATTACTGAACTGTTCACAGTATTATTAACTTCAAATTTTCAGACATCCTAATTGATGAGGCAGCAATCAATCAGATTAGCTTTGCAGAGATAAAAATTGACCATGAAGATAGGTAAAAGCGATTGTATGACCTGCTGTAGACTTTTTTTTTTCCGTTTAATTTTTCCACATAAGTAATATACTTCTTTATATTTGTTGGTTTATTATATTACAAGCACTAACCTCAAACACAATGACTTGGTTTCAGAAGGTGGAAAATATGTGTCAGATGTAACCCATGCTGGTAAATAAAAAGTTATTCTTTAAATTAAAGGAAATAATATAAAACTGAAAATTATATATTACTGTAGCATAAGCACGGAAGTACTTTGAAAATCATGAGGCAGTTGAAATGAACAGATATCTTTGAGCACTGAACTAGATGATGGGAAAGGGCATCATGGGCCAAATCAGCTGGCCAACACAATTTGGAAACTATTACCAGATTCATCATTCTTGTGTCTGGGCTTTCCACTTGTTCTTTCTTCTTCCAGGATTCCTCTTACTGTGGTCTTTGTAGGACAGCCTCTCTTTAAGAGAGAACATTCCTGACCACACCAGGTAAATAGCTCTCCCTGATCCAGTTACTCTATACATCATTGCTTTATTTATTTATTTTTTCCGTAAGATTTAACTACCATTTAAAATTATATTATTTGCATGTTTCCTAGTTCATTTTCTCTCTCTTTCCACAGCACAGAGCTCCATGATAGCTGGGATATTTTCTTTCTTAGTCACTTCTGTAAACACAGTTGCTCTAACATTGCTCGACTCATGGAGACACGCAATAAATTGAAAGAAAAATCAGTGGATTTTGGAAACGAGGAAGAACACAGCAAGGTTGAAGATAGGAGGAGAACCAAGAGTGTACAATACTAGTGGATTCAAAGAAAGAAAAATATTCAAGGAGGAGCAAATGGTCAATTATTTGAAAGCTACAGAGAACAAGAGCTGGGTAAAGCATTGAAAGATTTTGGAGATAATAGTTTCAGTAGGGCTACAAGGATAGAGACTAGAGTCTAAGAAGAAGAGGACTGGGATAGTCTATTTCCACAAAGTGTGGAGAAGAGATAGTGAGGACAAAGAATCCGTGGAGAGAAAACTAATAGAGCTATGAAAGAGAGCCATAAGGGACAAAATATCACCCCAGAGAAGGGTGACAGGATTAGAAATAAAACACCAGTATAGGGTTTCAGACTGGGAAAGAGTGGAAGCAAGTCTGTCCTTGAAACTGTAAGGAAAGAGAAGAAAATTAAGGTAACATATTAAGAATTTATAGGTAAAAACAGATAAAAGATTCTAGCACAGCCAACTCTATTTTCTTTGTAAAATAACGGGTGAGAGTTTAAGAACTCAAACAACAGAGTAGGGCATAGCATAGAACATCCAATAAAGAAAAAGAACCTGATGAGGATTCCTAGCATTTCTCTTCTTCCCCCTTTTTAATTAAAGGGTTTTCCTTTATACTAAGGCCCTTATCACCAAAAATTATATGATCCTACTGAACAGGATGATGCCTAACTAGCGAGAAAGCAACTCACAATTTTAAGTAAAGCCATATTTTTTTACCAAACCTGCCAAGCACCTGTTTAATCACACAAATTATTTTCTTTTATTAACTGAAAATTAAACTGCATATTGAGTAAATATTTTAGAAACAAACAAAATAAAACAGTACTTCAAAATCTAGAGAACCTAAATATGACTAAGTCAATGATTTTCATGAAAAAGATAATAAATGAATAATTTTGCATTCAAAAAGTTTAATTTTAAGGAAAACCAGAATTGCTGTTTGAAATATTCTTTACAAATGGCCTATGCTTTAGAGAAACTGTAGTTTCTCTATATTTTATGTGGCAGCCAATCTCCTAGTTTTTTCATTAAGAAAATTTGAAAAAGAAACAAGCTTTCAGATAAGTACTTAGAGATTTGCTTGAAGGATTCTAATAGAAAAGTAAACTAATACAAAATTAATGTACTCTAATAAACAGGACTTCAATTGATATAGCCATATATATCCAATTCCAGTATTAATATCTGTTTAATTTTCTTTTCCTATTGCCTTTGTCAGACCCTAGGACATTCACTTTTGCCCTCAAAGAAATCTAGGTTAACATTATACTTACAGAGTAACTTATGTTTATATTATTGTTGTTGTTGTTATATTTTAAAAGTAGTTTAACATGGCCGATTCAAGGAATAACTCCAGAGTTCTCTGACACAGAAAAAAGATGTATTTCCCAGCACCAGATGGAAGTCACTTAATAAAGTTCAAGCTTTTATTCACCAGAAAAAGCAATACTTTTACTTTCATGTAAACTATTATATGCTTTCACCATTTAACCTAAGACAACCCAGTTAAACAATGTGTAGTATTATTGTACAATAGCGCTGAAGTAAAAAATTGATCTAACTTTTATCACAGAGGGAATTCTGAATACAAATCATTAGGGAAACTAATAACCTCCTGATTCCAATGGGTCGAAATCTCCTAAAAGAAACAAAGATAGCACTAGGGAAGCATGGCAGCAAGCACTGGACACCACTGCCTATTCTATTTCTTACGAGCTACTTCAACTTGGCCCATTCTTTTAACTTTCCCAAGCCCCAATTTATGTATCTGATCAATAGCTTTAATAATACTCATGATGCTTCTTCCTGAGGATGTTTCTGAAAAGCAAATTAGATAATGTACATAAAACAATCTCAAACTATACACAGCTACATAATTTAGATTAGTACTAAATCACACACACACACACACACACACACACACACACACACACACACACACTAACCAAAAGGTGCGTCCTTTTCATTATGTGTTATTTGAGAGAAATATGTTACAGATACTGAGGTGAAGGCTTAGAAATTAAAATGAGTTCTTGAATGTGAAAACAGTTTCTTAGAGATTACTTTCATTGGTTTAGCAGATAGCTTATCAACAAAGCATGCCAAATGAACCTAGCAGACTGAATATATGTTGAGCCACATAAAATGCATAAGAACTAAAAATGAGTAGTCCAACTATTTTAAAGTTTGTGTCCTATCAGCTAGTTTGTTGGCTTGATAAAGCTTAATCTGGACTTAAGCATATCAACAGAGGACCAACTTCAAGAGATCAGAAATATTTAGGTCTTTTACTGGCACAGTTCCGTGTTTCTCTCTGGATTTTATTAAGATTTTATTTTTAATCTTGCAACTAATATTTTAAAATTAAAATATATATGTGTGTATGTGTGTGTGTGAATCACAGCATCTGCTGTCCTAGCTATTCAATGAAAACCCTCAATAAAATCCCAGAATTACTGCTAATTTGAATCCAGCAATACAGAGAAAATATTGCTAAATGTTTTTATAAAGAAATGTTTTAGTTGTAGGCTTTACCAATTATTTGAGTCTGTCAAATAATAAGTCAAATATTAGGAAAATACACTGTTGGATTTAACTTTAGTCTGGTTTCTCTCCTAATACACATGCACACCCATTAACATTTGTGTAGAGTTTTCAACACGTGGACTGAAATAACTGTTACGTCTGTGTTTGCAAGAGCAAAGTAATGGAGTCATAAAATAAACTTCTGCATACATGCAGAAACTAGTTTCACTATTTTGATGGACTTGACAGTGAATGACAGGGCAAGGCAGCTGAAAGAACAATCAGATTATCTGATTGACTTGAAAGGACAGTATAACCTGTTTCCTCTCCCTCATCCACCCAATACTCCACCTTATCCTGATCCAACCTATCAGTCAAACCCATCATATACAAACCGGTTTGTACACGTAAACATTAGCTTGGGCAGCATAACTAATGCCATTCTAAAAGAGGAGAGAACTGTCTTCACAAAAATTCAACTCTGTTATATATTATCCTTAACTTGTTCTTTCCTTAGAACTGGGTTGTCCTGGAGTGTCTGTCCAACAGCACTTTGGAAAGGAGTCAAATTGCTAATTACTTTACCAAAATCCTATTTTAGTAGTCAAAATGTATCATAGTAAAGTTTTTTCAATAATCACCATTTGAAAAATCTTCTTCAAACCCATTTATGAGAGAAAAATAATCTATTTGAGAATATTTTTCTTGACTGTTCTAAATGGAAACAGAGAAATAAAGCAAATTGACAAAGTTGTATGTCTGAATCTTGCATGAATATCTTAAAAGCCATATTTGTTGTTCTTTTTTAAACTGAGGTTTATGACCTCCTTAAATGTCATTTTTAGTCAAAGTTTCTGAATTTTATTTTTTTACTCATATTTTGGGGCAGTTAAAATACTTTATTCATTTTGCTCTACAAGAAAGAAATCCAGAACCTGTGTGTTCCACTACTATAAACAGAAAATTACGAGCCTAAAAGCCATTTAATAAAAAACAAAATGCTTTTAAGGTGAAACATTTTTCCATTGTATAAAAAGGTCAAGAATTTTTGAATAAAATTGCATTTTACTTTGGCCTCACAATTCAAGCTTTTAAGAAAAATCACCTTGGTCAGCACCACTCATTAACTGAGTAATCTTGTCTTGATCAATCAAGACAATATAAGGACTCAAAATAGCACGTGTGGAGGCAGATTTACCCCAGCTTATCCTTACGTTGTTCTTCTTATGGACATTTCAGTGTAGGCACCAGACTCTACAAGCAGCTCTGAGCCATGTAAGTGTGGGAAAGAGCACATAAAGAGTAGAAAGGAGAAGAAGGAAAGGGAAAGAGGAGGGAAAGGGGTTGGGGGAGAAGAGGAGGAAGAAGAAGTAAGAAAGAAAATGCTCGTTTACAACAGTCCTAATAGGGTCATCTTGTTTTACTAGGATAGTAATTTCTTGCTATTTATTTATTTATTGTTTGTTTGTTTGTTTATTTTGTGGTACACGGGGCCTCTCACTGTTGTGGCCTCTCCCGTTGCGGAGCACTGGCTCCGGACGTGCAGGCCCAGCGGCCATGGCTCAGGGGCCCAGCCTCTCCGCGGCATGTGGGATCTTCCCGGACTGGGGCACGAACCCGTGTCCCCTGCATCGGCAGGCGGAATCTCAACCACTGTGCCACCAGGGAAGCCCTGTTTTTTTGTTTTTTAACAAAAAATAAATTGTGTTTTTCTAGTCAAAACAGCCTTAATTGAATTTGTTTGTTGTTTACTCAGTTTAAACATATCTCAACTTTTTGATGAATATAACATTCCTAAAATAAAAGATTCATGTTATATTATTTCTTGCAAATAATGGAGTAGAACTGTGTCTCCAAATTTTCATTACAGAAATTTTCCAGATGATAAGAACAAGTGATGTGGATAGTGATCCCATGATAAGGATAGTGATATCATATGTTTAACTGAATCTCATGATACATTACTCCATTCTCATTAAAACGTTTCTCCCTAAAAATTGAACTTCATAAGAAATACGGTCTTAAAGTAAACATCACGAACATTTTCCTGTAATGAAATTTGCATAGCATGAAACCACATATAGAAATTATATTTCTGGCTGAAAGTGAAGGATTTTGCTTAAATATTTACAGCCTTTCCAATACTATTATAAGCATACAAGTGTTAATTCAGTTTCAATGAATGAGTCATTTTTTTTTACTATTAAGTGTATTTTAATACACTATTACACACAATCTCTTGACGGTATATATACTCATAAACTGATTTAGCTGCACATCCTATTTTCCCCTATCTCTTTAGTTAATCATGTTCTTAAAATCATGTTAATCAAAAATGACCCACACAGAGCTTTATTTAATTTATTATAGGATTTATTTTTTTAAAAAAGGTTGCCTGGTAATGAATCCATGGCTGAAAGTATATTAAAGAAATGCACTTTGAAGAACAAAGGAAAAAAATAAAACAGGGCTTCACACAGCCCGAGCATATTGTTGAAGATGAGTTTCCTCTGAGCAACACAATCCAAAAGCCCTCAGAAAGAATAAAAAGGTGCTTTTTCATCATTACATATTATGCAAAATTTACTAAACTAGAATCCATTAATGAGAGCAAAATTGGGGGAAACACCCTTGAAAAAAATTCAGTCACTGTTTTCAATAGAATGAAATAATATGAGCATAGTAACCCCAGTTACTCTATATCTTCTATTAAAAAATAAAATACCTAGAGTAAATTTCACTAATTTTGCAAGGAAAAGTCTATATATACTGTGTGAGATACTTACTGAAATATCTAGTAGTAAAATGAGAAGCTTTAATATACTTCAGAGTGAAGAAAAGAAGAAAAAAACATTGTAGCAAAATATCAACATGGTTACATGTCAGATCATTATACTGTGTTCTGTAATTCTGTATATGTTTGAAAATTTTCAGGAATCTTTCCTAGGGAGAAATAAGTGTCTAATAATATAAAGTGTATCTTATCTAGAATCTATATAGTCAAGAATTTCAAATGGATTCTCCTAACTTTTCCTGGATCATGACTCTTTCTCTGATTTTAGGAGAAAAGTATCTGTAACCAATGAACTCAGGAGAAGTTTAATTAAAAAAAAAACACCCCACCCCCCAAATTCAGTCAAACAATAAAACAAATTTTAGGATAAACTGTAGAATTAACATAGATTTAATTCACCAATACAGTAGGTCCAATGAACGTTAATATCCATGGTGATAGCAATGAAGCATTATAAAACTCTTAAGTCCAAAGAATATTAAATGCTGTTCTCTGTATTTTATTAATGCATTTTTTAAGGCAGTAAGGATTTCTTTGAGAAAGTATAAGCCAAGAATGCCATTTTACATAATCTTAAATTAGCCAGATATCTTTTCCCCAAGCCTCTTGTAAGTACTTTAGTTTACTTAATTAGGCAATCTTTCAGCTCTAATATTCAAACCTTTGTGGTTTATGAAGAACCATGTACACTGTCTTTGGATTTGGACTATATAGTAAGTAAAATCAGAAATTTGTGTCAGGGTTCAAAACTCCTTTACTTTCTTCTGGTGAAGGGGCTGTCTTCTCACAGGCATCAGATTGGTTGAAAGCACATTCATGAACAGTGTTAGAGAATATGGTTTACAACTAGTAGTCAAAAGGAGTAATGCTAGTTCTAAGATCATAGGCCTGAAGTACTCTAACTACAACAGACATCTTAAAACACAGAAGTGGCAAAGGCTCATCTATACAAATTTAGAAGGACATAACTTGTAAATCAATTCCAATAGCAAAAGTATACACTAACCTCCTTTAAAATATTTGAACAATGAAGATGCCACATATGAATATGACATACATGGACAGTTATGGGAAACCCAACCATATGACAAAATAATATTCTAAGCTAATCAAATCACCTTGATATAATCACATTGAAGTAAACACATAAACAAAACTAAAAGGAAAACAAAACGAGGTTTTTCTCTTCTCTGGCCTTAATGAAGTATTGTAATGACTCCTAATATAATCCGCATATAAACATAGTCTATGTCACAGTTTCTCAAAATGATTTTTTTTATTGTTCAAGGATTAAATATGCTTAGGCAACTCAGTTGAACCAACAGAGCACAGATAACTCTACTACAAGTTTTGCAGAGTGTAATATGCAAATTTCAATTATGAATCTACAGGAGAAGGCAGAGTAGGTAGTATTTTACAGTGTAACCCTTTTGTCATGGAACAGAGAAGAGAGTAGGCAAGTATAAATAATTAGTATTCTGCAGGACACAATTTTGTGGAATGTGCATCAAAACCTCAAATAAACAAGTTGACATCAAATT
Organism: Orcinus orca; assembly: GCF_937001465.1. Classification (NCBI taxonomy): domain Eukaryota; kingdom Metazoa; phylum Chordata; class Mammalia; order Artiodactyla; family Delphinidae; genus Orcinus; species Orcinus orca. Next base: position 118,600,756 of record NC_064563.1, read on the forward strand.
TGCACCCCCTGAAAAAAAATGGCTCAAATGCCTTGTTTAGGTGTTCCCTTCTCTTGGGAAATCAAGTTATCAATATTTAGTCTCAGTATCCATTAAGTATGACTATGTTGTACCTAGAATTGTTGAGGTAACTGTTTTTTTTAAATGTGAAGCCCTTTCCAAATGCATATCAAAATGAAGATATATTCTTTTCAAGGCCTATTTTTTTAAAGTGTAAAAATTCCTTCTTTACAGTTGAACTATTAAAAGCCCACAGAGCCATCCTTATAAGTAAAACAGTATAGCTAACTAATAAAGTAATTCACCTAGACTTTCAGCTTGTGTAAGGGTAAGAGCTTTGACTGTAAGGAAAACAGAAAGCGAAGGCTCCTGTATATTGTACACCTCAATGATCTTGGAAATCATTTTCCCAGGGTAGAAGGGGAAGAGGTCACACATACATTCTATTTGATTCTATTTTGACAGGGTGAAGTGGATTACCAAAACAACAGTTCATACATATTTAAAGAGGAAGGAAAGTACTCCTTGGGAACTACAGCTTTAAGTGCTTTTCTACACCAGATGTCTGCTTTTTAATGGGTCTTCTTTATTTAGGAAATGAAAATGAAATTAGGAGTAGGTCACATTTTCCCATTGAACAAATGTGCATATCACATGGAGCACGTGGACATATCACCATGCTGTCTCATCATCAGCTTAAAATACAGAACGAATTTAAGTGGCAAGAAAATGCTTTTAAAAAAGTTTCATTTATAAATGCTTATATGTATGTATGTGTATATATATATATATATATATATATATATATATATATATATAAAGATAAAGTTTTGAACAGCAGTTGTTTCCAATGACCTAAAGAAATTTTGAGGAGAATGACCAATAAAGATAACCTGAAGGGAAAAACAGAATCTACTTTGCAAAGTAATTCATGCTTACATTCCTTCATACTGAAAAATGTTGCAATTTTTTGAAAACCTTCTAGGAAAATCTCTCATCTCTTTATTACTCAGAAAATCCTCTGTGATTTACCAGAGGTACATACATATACATATAACCCACTGGGAAATGCATACACCAAATTGGTAAAATAAAAGGATCTAGAGCAGGTACTATTCCCTATACTTAATTCTTCACATTGACAAAATTTCTGTACCAGTTTTTGGCTAGGATGTATATATTCAATCAATATAACTTCTCTTTTCCACTTAGGGTTTTGGGACAGGAAGGTAAAATAAGATAGCATATTAATAGTCCAATGGGCTATCCATTCTTTTTTTTTTTTTTTTGCAGTACGCGGGCCTCTCACTGTTGTGGCCTCTCCCGTTGCGGAGCACAGGCTCTGGACGCGCAGGCTCAGCGGCCATGGCTCACGGCCCAGCTGCTCCGCGGCATGTGGGATCCTCCCGGACTGGAGCGTGAACCCGTGTCCCCTGAATTGGCAGGTGGACTCTCAACCACTGCGCCACCAGGGAAGCCCCTATCCATCCATTTTTTAAAAAAAAATATCTATCGTTCACTTGGACAAGTATTGTCTCTCATTACAGGACTCCCTTTCTTTTGGGAACTCCTATTCTATAATTCCCGTCCAGTGGCCACATTTTTATATGTCCCAATAGATTGGTGCATAGATGGGCACTTGATCTAAACTGGACAGTGAGCCCTTTTTATTTAAGGGATGTTCTGTAGTATGAACTATAAAAGGTTGCATAAGAAGGTTAGTTAGGAGAAGAGACAGACAGACAGACAGACCCTGGGAGGAAGGTATGAGAGAGACAAAAAAGGCTGGAGAAGGTCTGAATCCTGGTGTCAGGCTCAGCTTCCTCCCTGTGCCTTGGATCAGTGACACACGCTACCAGCTTTATAACAAAAACCCTTTTTAACTCAAATTGATTGAAATTGTATTTCTGTTACGTTTAACTAAAGACTACCAAATAATACATTGTAACCCTATAAACTCACTTTCAAAGGGTAAACGCCTTCTATCTACCATGAAACTGGTCTGAGTAATGGGATTTCAGCTTATAGAGCCATGCAGTGCTGCACTGCAGAGCACCAGGGAGCATTTCCACACGGGCAGGGGGAGCCAGGTCAAGAAAGAGTGCACCCAGATATATGAACCATTAAAACCATGGGAAGACAAAGCTGTGTACCTGTCATGTTTACAGCTGCAGTGTTCATGTAATTCACGTTTTCCTTGTCAAAAATGTTCAGAACGTGTAAAACCTAAGATGCATAGGAAAGCTTTATCATCAGATACATAAGTCACTAAAAATTGTACTTATGCTAAATACTAACTTTGACTCCTTCATTTGGATTATATTTTCTATGAATCTCCTTCACCTCTTTTTTTGTAATAGAAAATATGTGATTTCTCCTATTATACAACATCATAATACTTAGGATGCAAAAGTTAAACAATAATTAATCTTTTTCCAAAAGATGAATGGGTAACTCTGCTGTGTAAGACTGAAAGTTCATTAATGTCTAAATGATAAAAGAGATACTAATCTCTCTTCATTAGTTAGGTGAAGTTAGTTACACCTTCTATGAAAGTGTATTCAGAACTTACATAATTTTAAGTATACACTGGAAGATTCCATGATTCAATCAGAACATTAGAAAAAAATGTCCATTTAATCATCTTGACAGATTCATGCCTTTATTAATTTTAAGAATCATTTATAATTTCTATAAAGAATCGAGTTGAACTGAATTAAAATAGTAGAGACAGTAATCTAATATTTTAGATTTATGGGGAAATGATAATATAAATGAACACGTTTAATATATATATAAAGCATTGACTTAAAATGAGTAATTTCATTTAAGTAATGGCACACGCTTTTATAGTAAAATTTCTAGAAGCATATCCATATTTTCAGTTGAGGCCTGAATGTAACTTTTTTGTATGTGAAGTTTCCAGTTTGTGAAGAAATGCAAGCATGTTTTCTAAAGCCATGTTCTGAATATTTTCTATTGTCATCTGTACTTCTGATCGGATATGCTACTGCTCCTATATTACTAAAGGATTTTACTTAAAGTAATTGATATTTACACCTCTTTTCTATATCAAACATATTTTTAGAGTTAGTGTCAGACATCTAAAAACTTCCTACACAATTTGGACTTTTAATTTGATGTGAAATTAGTAAAAATCTTTGACACATAAAACATTCTGATTGTTACATCTAACTTACAACTGTGATTTCGTGAGGGCAAGTTTAGCCATTTTATAAATCGGCAAACTGATGATCACAGAAGCTAAATGACTTCCTTAAGCATCACAATTCAAATCTTCAGTTTCTTACCTAAATCTATTACCCCCAAAGGAAAGTACCCAACATAATATATATACTTAGGTAGTCAATATGGTTCTCTCGGGGCTTCCCTGGTGGCGCAGTGGTTGAGAGTCCGCCTGCCGATGCAGGGGACATGGGTTCGTGCCCCGGTCCGGGAAGATCCCACATGCCGCGGAGCGCCTGGACCCGTGAGCCATGGCCGCTGAGACTGCGCGTCTGGAGCCTGTGCTCCGCAACGGGAGAGGCCACAACAGTGAGAGGCCCGCGTACAGCAAAATAAAAAAAAAAAAAAAAAAAAAAAAGATAGCTAGTGGGAAGCAGCCGCATAGCACAGCGAGATCAGCTCGGTGCTTTGTGACCCGCTGGAGGGGTGGGATAGGGAGGGTGGGAGGGAGGGAGACGCAAGACGGAAGAGATATGGGAACATATGTATATATATAACTGATTCATTTTGTTGTAAAGCAGAAACTAACACACCATTGTAAAGCAATTATACTCCAATAAAGATGTTAAAAAAATAAAATAAACAAAAACTCACTACCTCAAAGGAAAAAATATATATATGGTTCTCTCAAAAATTTTACTTATAAAATAAAGACTACTGAGTTTGGTTATAATCATTTAACAAAATGTGGTGTGAGGAGAGAGAGAAGTTTTAAGATAAATGAAAAGGAGCAATAATGGGCACTGTATCTCAAAATAAGTTGATAAAACAATGCTAAAGATATTGGAAAGATGAGAAGGTCATTCACTCATGTACATTTAAACACTTTCAAAAAGTTTTAAAAGTAAAAAAGAAAATTACAAAAAGACACTTTCAATGTGCCATGTTTTGTGCTAGATTCTAAGTGTATATATAGTATTACATAAAAATTTACAGTTCTTAATATCATAGAGTTTATAATCTAGAGGGAAGTTCAGATATTAATCAAACACAAATAAATGTATTACTACAAACTGCAGGAAAATATGAAGGAAACAAATAGGGTGATATTATACTGAGAGAACTTCTGTAAAGAAGAATTTCAGTTAACTCTGAAAGATAAGTAAGAATTAGACAAGTGGAGAAATCCAGGCAGAAAGGAAATCGTGTAAAACTTTAGTGTGAGAAGAAGCTTGGCATATTAAAAGAGCAGGGTGAGGGGAAGATGGCATAGGTAAGGACTAGATCATGAAGGGTCTTATTTAAAGAACTTGCTTTTTAATGCCCACTCCATTAGGAAAGCATAGTGGACAAGGGGATTTAATACATTCATACACGACGACTGGACCCTACAAATCATCAATTTAAACAGAGACTTCCATACTCTTAAATCTTGGTTATAATTTTCTTGGAATCTGGGAAGTATATATCTATTTACTTCAAAATGTCTTTTTGGAAATTCAAAGCTGTCTTTGGCATGGATAATTGTGCCAAATGTATCCCAAAGGGACAAAAGATAACTAATTTCAAAATAATGAGATATAGCTCATTTACATAGAAAACTACTCTAGCCTGTTACATTAATTTATTTTTCTGTGTTCTATTGTTCTTCTTTATGAAATAAGGGTTAAGCCTAGACCTTGGGTTTCCAGCATGAATCCAAAAGCCGTGAAGCTTAATCAAATTAATAAAAGAAAATTGATCTAGATTGCTAGTTCACATGAGTATAATAACCACATACTACCTCCTACAAGTTTTATGGAACTGGTTCCCTTCAGGTGTCATGTTAATAAGCTTGTATCAATTAATAACTGTAACTGAAGCTGAACATAATTAAGCATTTAATTTTGAGCTCTTCAAGTATAATTCCATTAAAGTCACATCATGAAACTGGGGCAAAAGAAAGAATTATTGACAAAAGATGACCAGAAATGAAAAGCTTCACCATGCAGTGATGCATGGCTTAATTGGGTCCAAACTGACTATTAAGTACGTTTATCTTCAAGTCAACAGTAGAAAAATGAGGAGGCCTACACACCTTTGAATTTCTGGTCGTGAGTTTACTAATAATTTTCCCTCAGCAAATGATCTCCTATATTTTGAAGCTCTGACATCAGTTACATAGGGTCTTAAGATAGTTCTTCAGATTTTTAGGTTAAAAAGTGCCTTCGTGCCACTGGTCTCCGTACACCGCCTTACACACTTGCCATGGGGATTTTTAAAATAATACAAAGTAACATATGTTTTGAAGAAAAACATGTCCGTCTAAACCAAACCAAAGACAAAATAACCTTTCATAATTCTATCTCTTTAGAGATAGAAAGAATATCTTAATATTGGGGTATTTGGCATTAGAGCCTTTTTTTTCCTTGCACATGGGAGATTTTATTTTGGTCTGTTTGTTTACGAACATAGAATAATACCATTTGGTAATGTGCTTCTTTTACTAAATAATATATAGTGACTATTTTCCGTGTCAGTAAAGTAAATATAGTTCTAATACAGACTTTTTAATCTCAGCAGAGTATAATATTGTATGATTATACCAAAACCCTTTTAACCAATTTCTTGGTTTTGGTATTTGTGATATTTTAAATTAATTTTTATGACAAAATATGCTGCGAAGAATATCCATAAATCTTTGAACGCAATTTAAGATCAATTCCTAGAAGAAAACTGTTAGGCACATGCAATAGATATTTTAAGGCCATTTTCCAAATGGAAGGGGGCAGGGTGAGGTTTTGAGATACTTATAAAAATATCTGCACAGGATGCTGCTAAACTACAGGAATATGAGCTTACTTCCAAAGCAAAAGTCCTAAGAACCTGATCACCAGATCCATAAATGTGTCCTAAGTATTCTTGGAAACAGCTTAGAAAAACATATAATTTATTTAGTTTTTCCTTTAAAAAGGAGGGGGCTTCCCTGGTGGCACAGTGGTTGAGGGTCTGCCTGCCTGTGCAGAGGACGCAGGTTCGTGCCCCAGTCCAGGAAGATCCCAGCTGCTTGGGCCCATGAGCCATGGCCGCTGAGCCTGCGCGTCCGGAGCCTGTGCTCTGCAACGGAAGGGTCCACAGCAGTGAGAGGCCCGCATACCGCGGAAAAAAAAAAAAAAAAGGAGGAACTTTTAGGAGTCATGTGTTCCAACTGTCCTGAAATATCAGAATCACCTGTGTTGCTTTGTGTAAATACCTGTTTGTGAGCACACGTCTGGACTTAATAAATAATTATATCTGAGTGCAGAAACTGGGGATAGTGGTATTTAAAAGTTTCCTAAACGATCCTGATGTGGCCAGCCTGACATTTGCCCTTGGACCAGCATTTTGGATCTCACTGCCTACTCCAGTCCTCTCATTTTGTAGATTAGGAAACTGACTCCACACACATTTTGTTGTTTACCAAACTCTCTAGTTAACGGGCAGATAGAGACCTCTAAACCTCAAATCAGTGTTCTTTTTGCTCTATCAATTTGCTTCTATTGCTGTCAATATGGACTCGTGATAATCAGCCCACTGGATCTACCATTAGAAGACAAATCAGGAAAGAAATGGATTATTTAATAATATTCATTGCATTATCTCACAAAGTGGAATGCATGTCTTTTGAACCCTGTTTATTGCTATTTTGATCTTATTGCTTTTTTAACCTTGAACTTACTGAAAATTAGATGAAACTATCAAAGTAAAATATTCTTAGACAACCTTACCTTCAGTTAAGACGTCTTTATGTGACATCAATCCACTAAAATAACAATCAATCAGCAAAACGTAATGCTTTTGTCCAAGGCAAATAAATATTTAATTATTTTTTCTATAAACTATCTGGTCTTAGATTTATATAGACCATGAAACAAAAATATTGAGTTTTGTTCTTCATTACTATTCATATTTGCTGCATAGAACTAACATTACCAAATTACTTCTGGAATAAAGTTGTTAATAAATGATAGATTAATACCTTCATGAATAGCCTTATTAACTTTACAAGACCATGCCTATTTTTCAAAGAATCAGATGAGAGATCTCTTTCTTAGAATCTTTCAAAGCTTCACCAAAAATGACGTAGAATTGTTCATAATACATCAACCATAAGGATCTCTCAAAATATACAATATAATATCACACCATTATTTAACACAGTCCAATGGCTTCTTTTTGCATTAAAAAAAATCCAAATGCCTAACTGTAGCTCACATAGCCCAGTGCCATCTGAACATGACTACTTTCTCTTTGAACTTATCTTCTGCTGTTTTTCTCCTCATCTATTATGACCAGTCATATTGGCCTTCTTTGTCTTATTCTTCTACACATTTGGATCCTGAAACTAGCATGGTACCTGGAGTACCAGAGAGCTGTGTGATTTTCTCAGGCAAATGCCTCCTTTTCAGAGAGAACTTCTCTGACAGGCATGTCTAAAATAGTTACCAATAAACATCTACTGCAGCAGATTTTAATTCTCTACAACAGTTGTGATTAGCTAATGCTTCTTCTGATTTGCTTGTTTGTATATTTATTTGCTTACTTGTTTATTTTATTTACTTTGACCACCAAAATATAATCACCAAGAGAGAGGCTATGTCTCTCTTGTTCTCAGGTAGTCTTCCATAAGTAGGTGTTGGGAAGAACGAATGAATGAGTTTGTACAGGAATAGAAATCAAATAAAATATTGTAGCCAACATTTCATTTTTAAATATTTTTTTCATTATGTAAAAGAAATCTGTTAATTTAATTTGGGATTGTGAAAAATTCAATATATCTCTATATCACGTGAGATATGAAAATATGGCTTTTTTAAACAAAACCCCAATTTTAGATTACAAAGATAACTCAGTGAGGCATTGTGTCATAAAACATGTGGCCATAAGCTATTGTCCATCTTCAAACAAATATGAGACTGATTTCTCATTCATGGCTGTAAAAATAGTGTCTGTCCATTAGTATTAACTTTGTCCAGCCTAATAGGTCCTCAGGAGCTAAGTTTTAACAGGTCAGAAGTCAATGAAAACACATTGATAATTCTAACAGTGTTCATTATCAGCCATCAGCATGCTGTCTGTCATGCCAACTTGTGAAACTGTATTAACTGGTTTCAATTCAATCTCCACGTTCTTTAAAGCAAAAGAAAACATAAATTTATGATAAAATCAACTGATACAATATATAGCTTAATCAATCAAAATTCTCCCCCAATACTACATTTCACCCAAAGCAAAATGTAGTTCTATAGACTGAGAGAGTAATATAGTCACAACTTCAGAATTCTTAGGGAGCTTTGAGTTCCAGGTGAGATACTTTTTTAAGAAATACAAATGAATGGGCAAGGTCATGAGGTGAATAGGTTTCCTAATCATTCTGTTCACACTGGGTAGATCTTTGTCAAATGGTTTAGAATCACAGAAAAAGACTAGGAATTAAACTTAGCATTGCTTAGTTTTAATGCACAAATCTTAGTCTTTAAGGAGAGAGCTCATGATAGGTTCTTTATCTGAGCCAATTGTTGCCCTCAGATATTCACGGATAATTCCCACCATGGGAGAGAATCCACCACAAGCTCCTGTTGAGTATGAAATCAATTCTCAGGAGTAAGAAGACATCTTTAGTACCCACACATTCTGAAAAGCAGCAAGGATCTTAAAATGTCAGCTGCATGAAAGGCATATCATGAATAGACTCCACTCAAAGTATTTAGAGGTTCAAACACTGAGCCAATGAATCTGCAATTATCTTACATGAACCATGGATACTCTTAAAACTGCTACACACTAGAAGCCTACGACTGCCCTTTTGTGATCGCTGGAACTTACCTCCAATCCCATTTTGGGAGCTACACATGCTCCTCACTGGACAGTGAAAATAATTTTGTATTTCATATGGGCACAACATACAAAGAGTGCCAATATGAATTACACGCTCGTTTTTTTATTTTTTATTTATTTATGGCTGTGTTGGGTCTTACACGCTCGTTTTCAACCTTCCCTTTATCTAAAAATGATGTTGAGATCAAATTCTGCTAGTGTATATTTATAAGTATGTTCTAAAAATAAAATGATGGCTAAAGTGAATAAAAGGTAGAAACACTAGTAAAACCATAAATTAATAAATGGGTGTTCTACTTAAATATCTAAATGTAAAATGCAGATCAAAAATAATTCTGACTCATTTAATATAAAACTGGGATGAAACATGATTCTTAATATGAATAGTGTGACTGCCAGAATGGATTTTTTTATATCATATAAAGTTTATATTTTAGAATGATCCTTACTAACTAAAATAGACATACAGTAATAACTCTCCCATTAAATCCTCTCATAACTCGAAGTCCTTCTATGAATAAATCTTAGGGACTTCCCTGGTGGTGCAGTGGTTAAGAATATGCCTGCCAATGCAGGGGGCACGGGTTCAAGCCCTGGTCCGGGAAGATCCCCACATGCCACGGAGCAACTAAGCCCGTGCACCACAACTACTGAGCCTGCGCTCTAGAGTCTGTGAGTCACAACCATTGAAGCCCATGTGCCACAACTACTGAAATCCATGCACCTAGAGCCCGTGCTCCGCAACAAGAGAAGCCACCACAATGAGAAGCCCGCGCACCACAAAGAAGAGTAGCCCCCGCTCAGCGCAACTATAGAAAGCCTGCGTGTAGCAACGAAGACCCAACGCAGCCAAAAATAAATAAATACATTAAAAAATAATAAAATTAAAAAAAATAAATCTTAGACTTCTGATGGGAGAAGCAGGACTCAATAGGAGAGAAAAATCATACACATATAATGATATTCCTTATATTCACTATAACTGCAGCTTGTGTTGCCAAATAAATCAATTAAATTGATATAATGCCCATATTTAAATAAAATTATTTAAACTATATTCTGTGTTTGTTGTTTATAGGAACAGAGTGTCTACTATATAGAGGATAGAGTACCTCAAATCACCAGTTCATTGATGAAAGGAGAAAAAAATAAACAATAGCCCAACCAAGTGCTATGCTTTATGTGTGACCAGTCAATGAACAGTGCACAATCATGTAGCAATTCAAGAATATTACAATGCATTTAAAATGTCCATGAAAAAACTGAAAAATATTTAAAAAAACACAGAAATATTTTCTTACAAGAGAGCACAGCTAGGGCAATCATTTTCATGCAAAGAAGGGGCAGCACTACAATTAATCTTATTCCAAAAGGGAAATAATATTTTAAAAATTTTAAATCTATATCCTCATTATTATGGGCTAAATTGTGTCCCCCAAAAGGATGGATCCTTTCTTAGAGGATTTGGAGAGAGCATGGACCTTGATTTCAAATTTCTTTCCAAAGCTGTGAGGTAAAGTGAATAAATTTCTGTTGTTTTAAGCCACCCAGTGTGTAATACAGTAATTTGTTAAGGTAGCCCTAGGAATCGACTCTTGTTCCGCGTAACCCTGATCTACATATTTCAATATTTTCCTTCTCATCAGTCAAAGCTAGGTTATTCTTTAAAGCCCATATTTGCAATAAAATCAGTAGTAATTTTTTTTTGCTTATACATTACAGAAGTATAATTCCTCCAATGGCACAACCCATTAAACTAGTTTAAGACTACATGTAATTGACCTATTGGTATGAATCTCCTCACATTCCTACCTCCCTACCTAAGATCTGGTTAATTAGACTGGCCAACATTAGACATTTTCTTGAAGAAGAAAAATATGGATTATCTAACTTGGAGTTCATTTTGTTTTCTTGTTCACACATTTACAGGGAGAAAATACTAAATTATAAAAAGTACTATCAGGTAAACCATTGGATAGTCAAATAGACTTCAAAAAAGGAAAAGAAAATTGCATATTCTAGGAAAAATCTGAAACTTTTTTCTACTTTTATTAAAATTGAAGGGAAGTATAGCAGTCTAAAAAGTTTCAAAAGACAGATTTAAACATATTGATCTTTTAAAATTATGAATTCCATAACAAAAATCATGGCACTTAAAGTATAAAGCTATTGTCATAAATGCCTTCTAAAACTTATTTCATGTTATTTGTTGGGAAAAAATTGCTCTTAATTCTAAGTTATCTTGCAGTTTCCCACCAAATATCTTTTATTTGAAGTGAAAGAATCTTAAAGTTTGAATAATGTAAAGAAGTATTTTGCTAACAAAAAAAGCGATGTTTTTAAATTGCACCCACTGAATTGAATGGTAAGATTAGTGTGGCTTTAGGAAAATGCCATCCAGTATTATTTAATGGTTGTGAAGCAAGTGCAGAGGTAGAGTACAGAGTAAACGATGGGTAACCATTGGGTAACCACTGAGCTCTGTCGCTAGTCCTTCATCTCTAGCTGTTCCACTGGAATCCTGCAAAATTAAGCCAGGTTGGCTGGGAGCTCTGACTCAAAATGGTTTCCCTAATATATTTTAAATAATATAGGCAGTGCATCATTCTTATTTACCTTCTACTCTAAAACAGGTTCACCTCCTATTTACATTTTTGGTTGAGATTAAGGCCACGCCAAATTATGCATCATATTTTGTCCTAGGAGGGAAAGTATCCAAAAGAGAGTGATCTTACACTTATTTAAGTTGCTTTTTTCATGGAGAAGCAGTTTTGAATTGTGGTTAAGAGCACAGGTCTTAGATCCTTGTTCCTTCACCTACTAGCTGTGTAGCCTTGAAGATATTACTAATTCATTTGTACTTTAGTTTGCTCATCTACAGAATAGGGACGAGTCTAGTTTCTATCTCACAGAGTTGCAGTCAAGGACTGAATGAGAAAATACAGGTAAATCAATTCCAACAGTGTCAGTTTCAGCCACCACTATCAACACAATCATCACCAAACTGTACTGCAGAGAAGCCATGAAGTCTCTTTCAATAAAAACATGAAACAGTAAAAAAGGAAAAAATTAAATATATGTACATAATTAACTGGCATTTGGTTTCTTGAAAAAGATAGACAAGTTTGATTCAGTAACTTTTACATGGTGAGTGTATTCAAACACTTTGAAGCTGACATTTTAAATGTCAGCATCATCATCGGCTTCTGATGCCTTAGTTACACATCAATCTTACTTTAACTAGTTTTCCCTCCCAAGAAAATGGGAAACCTAATTTATTTTTATAAGTGTTTTCAGGAAAAAATAGATTCTTAACCTAAGATTACTTGCAAACTCTCAAAATGCCATAAACAGTTTGTGCCTCACCCCCAAGAACAGAGTATGATCAATCATTCCCATGATATATTTGCACTAAGTATTGCTTAACCTTCTTAATCAACACAATAAGAAAAGTAGGTGAGGTGACCTTCTGGCAAAAAATATTCTACAAATTGCATAAACCCTTTACACACCTTGAGTAGTACCTTTACATGCAATGCTTTGTCTTTTAGCATCAGGTGGAATTGGAGAAACATATTACTTAGTTATTTGATTCTTTAGGCACAGTAGGACACAATGCTACACTGCAATGCCAAGAAAAAGAGATAGGTCTTCCTCCTAATCCCAAATGACTTTATGGCATGACTGCTGCTAACCCATCCAGCTGTATTCCTATGAGTGGCTGAGATTCTATTTTGCTGTAGGCTAAAAGACACTGTGCAGGAAAGCAGCTCTGTTGGGGAAGCTCTCAACGAGAGAGAGTCTGCTAGAAACCATCCTTGCTGAGGATCTCCTACCCTAAGACCTTTCAGTTAAGATCAGTCATGTTATTCTGAGAAGGTGAGTAATTTCATTTCATGGGGCTGTTACAATCACCCAAGGAGTCATTTGATAGACACTAAAAAAAATATTTGATGAATGCAAGAAAGAAAGAGAGAGAGATATAAACCAAAAGAGAGGGTGAGGTAGTGGGAGGAGGTGATGGAGTGGGGTAGAGGAGATGGAGAGGGAGAGGGGGAAGGAAGGAAGGAAGGAAGGAAGGATGGAAGGGAGGAAGAGGGGAGGGAGGGAAGGAAGGAAGGAGGGAAGGAGGGAGGGAAGGAAGGAAGTGGGGAGGGAGGGAAGGACAGAAGGAAGGAAGGAAGGAGGAAGGAAGGAAGGACGGAAGGAAGGAAGGAAGGGAGGAAGTCAAGTAATTTAAGTTGAGGGCTTTCTTACGTAATGCTTCCATTACTCGTGCTGCCAAGGAAAATCAAATTGCCTATGAAGAATAATTTTTAAAACAGTAATGAAGTTAGAAGGACAGGAAGGAATAACTATTTCAGAACAAGCCCCGCCCTGGTCATTTCTACAAGTTTTAAGGAGAAGGATGATAGGATAGGCATACATTAAAAACATTAGTCGTTTTTACTATGTCATCCCTCCTGAAATATCACCAATTTGTTTTTCTTCAAGTCATTCAGCATTTTTCTAATACTCTAGAAGACAGACGTGTAATCAGATGGAGCAAATTAGAATAAAGTACCGTAAGGTAGCAGTGCTCTACACTGCAGAAAATGTTGTCCGTAGCAGTTTGAAACATGGTCAAAATTCAGAGAAAAAGCCCGGCAACTAGTAATTTCACAGTTGGCCAGCTTCTCTCTAATCTTTGCTATTATTCTTGACTCTTTCTTTGACTTCTGAGTAAGTGCGTACCTATCTGGGCAAGTCAAAATTAAAGTTACTACTTTAATCAAAATGTAGATTAAATAGGAATCACACCTACACCCTTATTACCTCTAAGTAGCTTCCATATGTAATTTGTTTAAAACCTAGGAATTTGTGAGCAATCTAGATGTATAATTTTTAAGTTAGTAAAACTCATTAGGCCATCCATAATTTGTTTGTCCTTGAAGATCAAAGTACAATCTTAATTTTTAAAATTAATTTATTAATTTATTTTTAATATATATTTTTTTAAATTTTTGGCTGCGTTGGGTATTCATTGCTGCGTACGGGCTTTCTCTAGTTGCGGCGAGCAAGGGCTATTATTCTTCTTTGCGGTGCGCGGGCTTCTCATTGTGGTGGCTTCTCTTGTTGCACAGCATGGGCTCTAGATGCGCAGGCTTCAGTAGTTGTGGCACGTGGCCTCAGTAGCTGTGGTTCATGGGCTCCAGAGTGCAGGCTCAGTAGCTGTGGCGCACAGGCTCTGCAGCATGTGGGATTTTCCTGGACCAGGGATCAAACCCTGCATTGGCAGGCAGATTCTTAACCACTGTGCCACCAGGGAAGTCCCTCAAGGTACAATCTTTTTTTTTTTTCTTTTTTCAAGGTACAGTCTTAAGGTAAACAATATTCAGGAAATTGCTGTTGGCAGTTACCCATTATATTTTAATGTAGATATCAGAATATAGGTCTTTTTTTTTCATGGAAATTATGCCAGTGACTTCAAAACCAACATCCAGATAATATAAAAATGTTACTACATTTTATTATTTGTTATAAAAATAGAAGTATAGCAGAACCCTTCAATGAAAATCCAGGAGAAAAATATTTATTTTCCTTATACCTTATCCCCATTCATGATTTCACGATTACTTTCTGTGTCTATTTGTCCTTAGATGGTTTAGTTTGCTTTTTTTTTTTTTTTCTTTTTCTTTTCACAGCCTGCAACTATTACCCTGTGGTGTGTACCTGTATTGTAGTTTTATTACATTCAGAACTGGAAAGTTCTTTTAACCCAATCATTTTCCCCTCAAAGTCTGATCATGAGTCCCCCAGTTACCACTGACACTTTTTGAAAATGGAAGTTCCTAGTCTCTGCCCCATACTCACTAAATCGAAATCTCTGGGGGTGGTTCCACGAATCTGGATTTTTAACAAATTCCTCAGTGATTCTTATACTCTAAAGTTTGGGTATTTCTGCCCTAAACTCACCAGTCCAGTTATGCGTACAGTCATACACAGGATCCAGAAAGAAATTTTTAGGTAACAAATGCAGTAAATGTCCACGAGCTCAGTTCAAGATGAGCATGTTAAGGCATGCAGAAATAAATACTCTGTTCTGATAACATGTCCAGGTGAAATAAGGCAAACCAATCTACTTGAATGCAGAATTTAAAGATGGAAAATTGGGATTATATTTTCAGCTACAAAAAGTATGAGTTTCCTTGATCTATTCAAAGTTCAGAGGTCTTGTTATTAAATTTATTTCAGAGTAACACAATACGTATAACTTAAAAAATAAGAAAAATGAAACTGTAATTGTTATTATATGCTCAGATTCTAAGTTAAGCACAGATGGCTGCAATGGGGTTTGCTACTTTGGGGGAGGATTTTGCCCTTACATTATTCTGTAAATCTCCTTAAACAATGAATTGGTGAGGTGCTGCCTCACCAAACAAAGGAAGGGAATGTGACAATGTAGAAGAGCACAGAATCCAGAAACACCTGACTTCAACTCTAGGTTGTTCCACATTATGAGAGGTATGACCTTGAGCAAGTTACTTAAAAATCTCTACAGCTTTGTTTTCCACGTTTTGCATAATGAGGATAATACTATCTTACCCTTCAAGGTTGTAATAAAAATTAGGTAAGTGATATAGCACTTATAATGACCAGCACCTGGTAGGTGCTTGAGATATTATAACTAGAACAGCAGCAATGACAAAGGCAGCAGGTACAATAATTGCATTCAAATTATACATATTCTTTATATCAAAGAAATACTTGCAAATATGCAATTACAGATTGCCTGGAATCTGACTGGGGCCTTGGTGAGGAAAGGGAATGCTTGGCCTGTAGTGTCTGGGACAGTCCTTGTGTGCCAGTTGGCTTGTTGTTTAGAGACAATGTGTTTAAATCCTATGTGCTCTCCAGTCACTGGTATCTGAAGGGTGGCAAAATATGGCACTCCAAAATACACCACTTTAGCATAAGGATAATTTTAAGCTAAAGGCACTTGAAAAATAGCAGGTACAAGAAAGGCACTCTGAACTTCCCTTTTCTTCCTGAAATTAGGAAATAAAATTTATGCGAAAGATGCCTTCCTTATACCAGAGGAAAGAAAAATTCTTATCACCAGAGAAAGGGAGTAGAGGTAGACAGAATTCTGTAGGAAAAGACCTTGTTAAAGTAACTTTCATCTTTAAAGTAACTTTCATCTTTAAAGCCCCATATGTTTAATTGTCTCTCTTTGTTCAACCTAATGTATAGGCACTTAGGTTTTGCCACTTCTTTGGCTCTTCGTTTCCATATGAGGGCCCCCATGTCATGCAAAACTTATATTAAATAAATTTGTATGTTTTTCTCTTCTTTACCTGTCTTTTGTTATGGAGCTCCAGACAAGATCCTAAGGTAGTTAGGGAAAAGATGTTTCCTCCCCTACATATCAAACATACCATATACTCTTTAAGAAAATTATGTGGCTTTCAGGGACTTTTGATTTTAAGAACACTCTTTTTCTTAATCCTCAGTCTGGTAGTAACTAAGAAAAAGCCGAACTATAGTTCTTCTGACAATACCTTATCTTACCATCTGGTCTGCTTGAAGATTAGGAGCATCCTCCTCACTAGAGACAAACACACCACCTGTAACCTAAAACAACCCACAGCACAATATAAACACCTTTCTGAAAAACGTTTATAGGACTAATGAGAAAGTAATACTGATTTACTTTTTCTTTTCTAAGTTGCATTTACTGTGCTGCTCTTTGTGGCTCCGAAATTGATTTAATACCATGGACAGCTACCAAAAATAACAATATCTGTAATCTTTTAAATGTTTTCCATTTTATGCCCTTAGCCTACAGTAATTAGATTATATATAATAGATTACATAGGTTCCACACACACACATTATTGGTATATATTTCATTACTACGATCTCCTTGTAAATAGTTGAAATAATATTATTAAAATGAAAGTGACCCATAACACCTTCTAAAATGCCATTCCCTTTCCAAGAGTAAACAGGTGTGTGGGTGTGTTTTCATACCATTTCTTACACATACATATACATGTAAAAGTAGAGAAATTAAAGATTTTTTATATAAATGAAGTCATGCTCTTTTTCCACTTACTCTTTACATTCAACACTATGTAATGGATATTTCCATGCCAGTTCATAAATCTCTACAAGTACACTATTTACATGTGATGTAAACAGTGACTGTGAGAATTACAATAGCCTGCATTACTGACTGCCCACTGTGAAGAGATGAATTAGCTGAGGGACAAGAGGTTGACCATTCTGACTAAGGAATCACTGACTTTTTTTTTTTTTTTTTTTGCGGTACGCGGGCCTGTCACTGCTGTGGCCTCTCCCGTTGTGGAGCACAAGCTCCGGACGCGCAGGCTCAGCGGCCATGGCTCACGGGCCCAGCCGCTCCGAGGCATGTGGGATCCTCCCGGACAGGGGCACGAACCCTGCATCGGCACGAAACCTGCATCGGCAGGCGGACTCTCAACCACTGCGCCACCAGGGAAGCCCAGGAATCACTGACTTTTAACGCATAATGAAAACAGCTGAATTAGCCTTTATGATTTTTTTTTTCCTGAATACCTTGTCTCTGCTCTCTGGACTTCACCTGGACACCACCACTTAGAGAACAATGACTCATTTCACTTGACCTCATTCGATGTCTCTGGCTCCCCAACTAGGGATCAGCTAGGTTCTCTACCTCAGTTTCCAAGGGAGAAAGGCAAAACACTTACGATTCAAGCCACCTAGATAAAAACCCTAATGCATAACAAAATAAGGGAGAAAACAATTGCATCAAAGGAAGTGCCAAGGAGTGAGTGGTACCACAAGGAGATGAAAACCCAGGATGGAATATTGCAAGAGATTATAAAGTATTTTCACCAAAGGGGCTAACACTTCACTTTATCAACCACCAAATAGTACCCTTCTGGGAATCATTACTATTGATTACTGTGTCATTTATATGTATCACACTGTATGGTAATTATCTGTTTATACATCTGTCTCTCCAGAGTCCGGGTTCTTAAAGTTTATCAATGAAGACCAAGCACTTGAATATAGAGTATATTTTTATGAACTACTTGTTGAAATGAAATGCCTTTCTGAGAAACATTTGGGGGCCTGACCAAAGAAGTCATGTGCAATCTGAACTCTGTACCTTGGTCCTGAAAAGCCCACATAGTCAGGCCACTGTGGCCTTTCCACCCTTCCATTTGATAACTCTTGCTCCCTGTTCACTCCTCTCCAGCCACTGGGTGTTTTTTCAGCTCTTAAACCAGCAAACTGCTTTTTCAACTTAGGAACTTCAGGCAAGTGGTTCCCTATCGTTGAAATTCTCTTCCCCTAGCTCTACTGATTCCTTCTCATCCTCAAGTTTCAGTTCAAATATTCCCTCCTCAGTGCTGACCACCCTGACAGGGGCTCCCTGCTATTCACTATTTTAGCATGCTGTTAATTTCTTCCCGGGACTTATCCTAACCTCCATTTTGAAAATAGATCCTTCTTATTCAGTGTCTTCCCCCAGTAGAATGTATTCTCCACGAGGGAATAGACATGAGTACCAAGTATCATATGAGGCACATCCAATTTTGAGGGCTTAACTCAATCTAAGGGTAAAATATCAACTCTCCAGATGCACAGTTTATACCTTCTTTACTGCATTTCTTTTTTGTCTCTCAGCTGGACTTCTGAATACCACAAGATCTGTGGATGCTTGCAGATAGCAGTCAAGAGGGAATTCTTGACTGCTTGGGGAAAGTTTAGGTAGGCTGAAAATAAAGGGTTTTTGCCCCATTGCTAACATACCATGAATATACATTATTTCCAAATAATTAACTAGGAGATCATGAGATATCTCTTTATGGGTTATCAAAATTTGAAAAACTATGTTCTGTAGCACTGATTCATTTGTTCACTAGTTTATTCATTCAATCAAATAGTTGTTGAGCTCTTGCTATGCATCAGGCATTGTTCTGGGTGCCAGGGATACAATTGTGAACAGGACCAACTTCTGGCCCCTGTGAAACTTGCATTCTAGCTAGGGAGCCAGAAGATAAACAAATAGAGAGACTTGGCTGGCGGCCACTTTCTCCATCTTCGAAGCTTGCAATGTTGCATCTCTCTGACCCACCTTCCATAGTCACATCTCCCTCTGGGTTCAGTAGAGAAAGGTTCTCAGCTCTAAAAGATTCTTGTAGTTATATTAGCTCCACCTGGATAATGCAAGCTAATCTCCCCATCTCAAGGTTCTAACTTAATTACATTTTAAAATCCCTTTTGTCCTGTAAGGTAATGTAGTCACAGGTTCTGGGGATTAAGATGTGGACGTCTTTGGCAATCCATTATTTTGCCTACCAAGCTAAAGGAAGCTAAATGAATTATTTTTCATCTTCCTTTGCAGTTGGATGTTTGGCTGTTCGATTTATTCTCACTCCATTTCTGATGGCAGAAACATAGAAGTCAGCAGTGTTCGGATCAATTCCCCATTTTTCCAACCATTTTCTGACTAGCCTCCACTTGTCTTCACTGGAACCAACAGACTCCACAATGAACCCTGTTTTTTAAATAACATAATAATTTAACCAGTCTCTTTTTTGCTCATATGTGATGCTTAATAACCAGATGATTTTTAGCACTGTATCATACAGACCCAGTGAAGATGAACGTAAGACTGTGAATATTCATCACAAGGTAGATAAAGTTAAGTCATCTGTTGTTCAGTAATGAAGCTTTCTACATAAGTTCAGCCAACACTGGAAGCAGTTGATCACTACATATATTGCCCTCATTACAACTTGCAAAAGTGAAAGGTGTGAAATTTCAGCTTGGATACTTGGAGGAAATAAGATTTTGAAATGGGATTGATGATCTTCCTCCAGAGAAATCACGTGGAAGCATTTCTGTCCAGGAGAAATATTATTTCATGATACCATAAAATATTTTAGGAGATAGCCAATGGTTTCATGTATGAGAACACTGGAACTATTTGAACTGTTGGAAGTTTTGATTTATTCAATTTACTTTGTCTTTTCCCTCTCTTTCCACCTCTCTGCTTTTTTCTTTATAATGTAACAAGGAATTTCATTAGGTCTCTCTTTTTTCTTTTTAATTAAGCCAAAATTTTACCAACTTTTACCCCTTTTTTGACTCTATTGTATACAGTTATTTGGTTCAGTATATAAGTTAAATTTTCCAATGAATAAATCTAGTCATTTAAATTTATTTACTGCTTGCTCCTGAATTTGCTTAATCGGGTACAAGCAGGGAATAAAGAACGTATTTGTCTGTGTTTGCCTGAGGGAACACAAAGTTGCTTAACCATTACCATTTTTTTTAACATCTTTATTGGAGTATAATTGCTTTACAATGGTGTGTTAGTTTCTGCTTTATAACAAAGTGAATCAGCTATACATATACATATATCCCCATATCTCCTCCCTCTTGCGTCTCCCTCCCTCCCACCCTCCCTATCCCACCCCTCTGGGTGGTCACAAAGCACCGAGTTGATCTCCCTGTGCTATGTGGCTGCCCTCTAGTTATGAGAGATCAATTTATCAATATATCAATATCAATCTATCAATATAAATTAAAATAATAAAATATTAAGGTAAAATAAATATATATGAATATATTAATAATAAAATGTATAATATGTATATGTACATATACCTTTGAACTACCACAGTATATTTAAGTATTCTGATAAAATACATACTAAATCAATTTATTAGACAAAAATATAAAAGGGCCAAATTGTTGAATTCTGCAAGGGGAAAATGAGACGCTCTCCTCATCATCAAATTTTGCTAATTCAGTAAAATAAATATTAACATCCTCTCAAATGATCTATTACAAACTTACAAAAACACAAGACTAATTAGCAATCCCCAAAAGACTTGTGTTTGAGAATTCTGATTCTTTATAATGGAGTTCCTAGATTTTCCAGAAAGAAGCATGTTTCAAAGTTACACGTTTAATGAAACACTCAGGTAAGTATAGTATTGGATTAATCCACACACACACATTTGTACTACGATACACAGTAGCTAAAATTACGTAACAGGCTTTCAAATGGATTTCTCACATTCCCATACGAAGCAAGCAGAGCCCTGAACTACCTGTCTGTTGCTCCCTATTCGCTCGCTACTGCTGCTCTCCAGCAAGGTGCCAGGGAAGGCTCTAAATATATTTGATTAGTTTCAGGCTTTCATTTTTAGCAAGTCATCACCCTCTTAACAGCAGATGATGCCCTCTAGTTCGAATCAATGTGAGTGGCCCTGGTTACAATGGGCTGGATTAATGATGAAAAATGTGTCGTCAGCCTAGAGGTCCTTGGACATTCATCACCCAATGGGTCTGCCAATTGGTGGGCTGCCCCTGGCTCATCAGCACAATACTTTCCCAGCCTTAAAGAGATAGTGTTCTTTTCAGATTAATTTAATGAGGCCTGGGAGGTGGGGAAAGGGACATGGTGAGACAGTTAACTTGACAGTTAACTTGACAGATTTAGGTTCTATATGTTTCAGTACTTCTCTAACAAGTGTGCTTCCTTTTGAAATTTGCAAGGGAAGTATATGCAATTATTAAAAGCTGTATCTGGAAGTCTATAATTGCTGATGTTTCATTTTAAAATATTTTTCTTATAAAGTAAACCTAGAAAATGTTACTAATATGGATATGATAGATTTAAAATGTTTGTGGTTAACTATAATATTTCCAGAAACCTTAAATGCCTGATTAATTCTCAAAATGAAGTGAATATCATCTTTAAAATTATTTTATTTTATTCACTCCTTTTTCCTTGAGTTCATTTATATTGTTACTCTCAGCCTAGGACTTTTTTCTTGACCTTGATCATCAGTGCATATACTTTCATTTAAAAGATAGAAAAAACTGTAAGGAAGCCACTTAAATAAGTTCTCCTTTTAAAAAAGTTTACATTCATCCTGCATTCATAAATGTTTACTTAACATTTCATTGAGCAACTTCCTGTCCTTCTCCAGCTCACCAAAGTAATGGACATGTGGAAATTAATATAAGAAATTGTTCTAGGTTTTATAAACAAGTCAAATAAAATATATTTGGCAAAATTAGCAAGGAAAAAATAAATGCCAAGTGTAATTTGTATTGTCTCCTGCTTATCTGAATTTAATAAAGTTGAAAAAAATATTAAAAACTATTAGTCACTGAAAGGAAACAACACACATGTCATGGGTTAAGATTGGGGAGGGGGAGATGGTGACAGATTTCAATGTCATTGTTAACATGGAAAATCCTAATAGCATTGCCCCTTCATTCTGAAATTCTTTCTTCCAAAAGTCACCTGATGTTCAATTTCTGATAAATTATAATGATTACATGAAAAATGATTTTCTGATATAAATCAAACATTACAAATTAAGCTTTACACTATAATTACTCCTCCATCCATAGCCATGTTTCTAACAACCAAGTAATGCATGCTGACTTTTTCAATTTTGGTCTGAAGGACATAAATTTGTCATTTAATGGGAAGTTCATAACTTCCCATTAACTTTGTAACTTCCCATTAAATGACACAGCAAGTCCAAGATACTATAAGTTAATAATAGCAGTTAACTCAGTGTTGATTCCAGAAAATTGGGGAATACTTTTTCCAGATTAGTAAAAGAGATCTGTAAACATAATTTACCCTATGAACATTTAATCTTGGCAATTACCAAGTTCTCAGGAAACACATACTGAGTTGAATGAATTAACCCAATTTTCTGCTGTTAGGAAATCTTAAACATAAACCTATTGCATTCAATCAGAAAATATTACTAAATGAAGGGTCTGGAGTTTGGAATGACCAGAGGATATGTAAGAGAAATTAAGCAACATCCTGAGAAAGGAGTCATTAAAAGTAATAACCATGTTAAGTTTGGCACAAGCGAATTTACATGAAGAGTAGCTGGTACAAGGACACAGGACAGTAAGGTGTTAGGAGTGAATGGGGCCAGTGACAAGAAGACAGCTTAAATGGAGAGTCCCCCAGAGAATTTGGAGAGAGGCTGTAAACTGATATATTGAATTAAGCTGCCACTGATCTTACTATCAACTAGAACTAGCTATAACATTTAGGAAATTTTTCTAGATTAGATATGAAAGAATAAAATCTTTAAATCAGTATTCCACAGCCATTGGTGTTTGACATCAGCTATCATCTCACCTAACATAAGTTAGTCTTTGCTTTATTCGCTTTAGGCTTTGACAGCTGTTTGAGGACAACAAAATATAATAAAAAACTAATCTATACCTGAAAATGTAGGTTCCCAATGTCTACATTAAAAAACAGATGCATACACGTGGGTCCAATAAATAATATCTAGCTATAACTCGATAACTAGAACTTCAAAAAAGGGAGTGCTTCACTTTTATTCTTGAATTTTTCCACTTTTAGGTATTTTCACAAATTTGAAAAGATATGTGAGGTTTTGCGTCATTTAAAACAAGAACTTTTTCAAAGAATTCCCTACCAGAGTGATGATATAGTTTTGTTTAGCCTTGCTTTTTAGGTCATGACCTGTCTTCACCTTCTGCTACTCCAAGGTCATGGCCCTATTAGTAAACAAGGAAATTTGTCCATAAAATTATTTTGTTGACTTAAATACATGAACATTCCAATGGTCCACATATCCATCAAAAACTCCTCCCCTGTCATCTTAGTAAGCCCTCATGCCAAGAAGAATCCTTTCTGTACAATTTTCTCATAGAATTAGGTATGACTCTGCCCTGGAAATTGATATCTTCTCTGAATCCAAGGTAACCGTACCATTACAAATTTTGTTCTGAGAGCATTTTTACTCCTTCTAGCATTGATTATCCTACCAGACTGAAAATCAAACTATATTGAAACAACATTGACCTTTTAGTGTTGGCATGCCACTTACAGACCAGGCAAGGCTGTGAACATATTATGGAAATGTATTCTAATATTTGTAAAGCAGAGTAAGTGTCAAAAAGGAAATATGTTCTGTTATCAAGAAGAAAAAGAACTCTCAAATTTAATGAGAAACAACTTAGTTTACAGCACCTTATTTGTTATAGCAAAAAATACTCATTAGCTAAGAATAGTTACCCAGTAGTTCAAATTATTTGGCAGATAACTTCTATTGCTAACATTAAAATTATGACCAAAACTGAATAGTTGCAGTCAATATTTAAAGGTATCTTTATTCTGTAAGAATTAGTTCCAATAAGCGTATAAAGATAACCTAGCAAAGCAGAGAAATGTGTGGTAGTCCAAACCCACTCATTAACTTTATGAATTGGAGGATTTCCATTTTAAATTCTTAAGAAAATACTTTCCTTTTTTTTTTTAAGCATGGCCAGTATATTAAAAAATACTTACAAAGCAGAACACATTTTTTATAAACTTATGAAAACAGGATATCTATGAAGATAAAATAACTGCATTGAGGATGTACTGGCATTTAAATTTTACTTTCAAACTATCTTGTTAAATATAAGAAATAAAATGACACACCCAAATGACACATTTTTGCTATGCATCAAAAACTGCATACCCAACTTTTCTAAATAATATTAAATTACTTACTTTTTTCAATGCATAGTTTACCACTCTGTTTAGATTCACGCAATTTCTTTTATTTTTAATTTTAATTTTTTAACATCTTTATTGGAGAATAATTGCTTTACAATGTTGTGTTAGTTTCTGCTGTATGACAAAGTGAATCAGCTATACATATACATATATCCCCATATCCCCTCCCTCTTGCGTCTCCCTCCCACCCTCCCTATCCCACCCCTCTAGGTGGTCACAAAGCACCAAGCTGACTTCCCTGTGCTATGTGGCTGCTTCCCACTAGCTATCTATTTTACATTTGGTAGTGTATATATGTCAATGCCACTCTCTCACTTCGTCCCAGGTTACCCTTCCCCCTCCCCGTGTCCTCAAGTCCATTCTCTACCTCTGTGTATTTATTCCTGTCCTGCCCCAGGCTCTTCAGACGTTTTTTTTTTTTTTTAGATTCCATATATATCACGCAATTTCTTCCCCAAACAGAATCACATCCATTTTATGACCATGCTGTGTACTATCTACAATCATCTGACATTTAAAGGAAAAGTGCTATTTATAATGTTTATCATGCTTGCCAGTATACTTTTACAAGTCTTTGACATGTCAATGTGAAAAATTTATAGATATACAATAAAGCTTCATTGTAAGGATTTTCAAATAAACTAAGATGCATTTTGTGTTTGTCTAAAAGGCTCAGTAATGAAGCCCTGGGGACTTGTTTATGCATAGTGTTTTCCCAGTAGGAGAACCAATATTGGTCAGTTCTCTCGTCCTCAGAGGCCTTTCTCAGTAAGTGGAACAGCATTAGCTCTGTTCTTTAATTCTAATTAACAACCAAATCATAAATTGTAGGCTTTGCCCAATTGAATTAAGCTTTCAGCATTGCGTGTGTTAAAAAAAAATTCCTACTGCCTTGAATTTTATTAGGTAAAAAGAAAAAAGCAAGGGCAAAATGGTGAATACCAAAAGCAAGATAGTGTACAAGTTTAATGCATTAGCCTCTTATCCCTAGAGATCACGGTTCCTACCTGTCTTACACCGCACTTTTAAAGAGTTGAATGATCTAGAGAAATCCCTCATGAGTATTTAGCCCTATCACTGAGTCCCTGAACAATTAAGATTCTCTGCTCAATTTATGGCTCTCTACTGGACAAGCTGGTGGCACAACAGGTCAAAAATTAAGGTGCTCACACTAATTTGTTCTCTCAGTAAACTTACATTGTCTATTAGGGTTATTTCAGGACTAAATGAAATAACACACTTAAAGTACAATATCTGTCACCCAGTAAGTCATATTAATATATGGTTGCTCATATTATAGTACTTTCTATTACTTTTTTTTTTACTTTCTATTACTAAAACTGACCATAAAAACTTAGACAAATATTCCAGACGTGTATAATGTATTTATTTAGCATCTAATAAAAGCCTTATTCGAAAGGTAAGGTTGATCATTTATTTTTATCTTCCTGAATAAAAATTCAGGAAGTGTCTTTCTTCCAATTTTTTTTTTTTCGCTTATAACGTCTGATATATTTCCAGGAGCATCTCTATGAAATGTACTTCCAAAATGAAAACACTTTTCCTGACCTTCACATGGATGTTTCTGGCCAGCAGGGCCATTCACCTTTGATATGGGCTACCTTAGCATTTTTGTACATCACTGTAAATTATATAAAGAACACAGACATTACCATTTCGGAGGTTCCTTCAGTTTACATCAGTGTAATAATTTTGTGTATACACTTCACATTCCTTATAGTCCAAGAGTCTAACCATTGAATAAAACTAATAAAACTCTTCTTTTCAAAATCTAGGATTGAACAGCAGAAACAAATTCTTTTAAAGCATGTTTTTAAAAAAGGCTTTAGCCAAGATAAAAGTACAAAGTATGTTCAGACAAAATATAATGCTTCCTTGCTAGATGCTGCCTGCCAAGATCCGGTGTGTTTCACAGATTATAATGCTGCATTTCACTGTTTTCTCTAAAAATAAGTTATACAGTTTTTATTTGAAAAGAAAATAGAATTCCTTTTATCTGATAAATTGGGAGGAATGTTAAAGGAGGCATTCAGGTCAGGATTTGCTTACAGAGCTCTCAGAGACAATATCTTTTATTTTGAGAAACATCTGGCAGAGCAGTTAACAGTAGGGATCAGAATTCATGTTTTACTCATTTACACATAGAGAATGCCACCCTCAAAAATTTGCAAATGACTAAAGAAAAAGATTACTTTCTAGCACACTTAGAATTTTCCAATAAGTTTAAGCTAATTGTCCAGTTTTAATTTTATTCTAGTCCTTCATGAACACTTGGAATAAAATTGGTGTTTAATGGAGATATGGATCTTCTCTGCAATAATTTCATGCATTCTTTAGGAAAAAGGGTCAAATTTTCCACCGAATAATATTTCATGACACAGAAGAACAGATATATGGTTTCAACCGCAGTGCTAAATTAGCCTGAAATATTGCCTCTTTTTTTTTCATGGAGCTATAAAGAATAAGGACAAGAGTGCTAACATAAGTAACTTGATTTCAGCATCACAAAACTCAACTAACTTGTTTTAAGCTAATGCCATCATATTCTACTTAAGATAAAACTACAGATATCGCTGTCCTATTCAAATATTTGTTTTACTCTGAAATTTATTTTTATAGTAAATTGTTATATACTGTATATGTTCACGTCCCTTCTTATATGTCTTATAAAATCTTACCATAAAATAAACATCATATTTTAAAGACTACTTATTTGGGGGATATAATATTGAGAATAAACTCAGCCTTCAAGAAAAGAAGTAGATTGAACAGGCACTGTTTTGACATGTTCAAGATTTGCTATTTCTTTGTGTCATCGTGATTGAGTGCTTGTAAGCAATACATTTTCCTGTACCCCCGATAAAAGAGGGCACAGGATCTTCTTTAAAAAACAGTTATCATGCATGACATATGAGGTAAATATCATTTATCATCTTTCCATGGTCACTTCTAAGAGGGTTTCTTACAAATCTTATCTTCAGTGTTTTTGTGTCAGCAATCATGTAACTTCTTCAGTTTCCACATAATCTTCAGCATGTTCCACATTTTAACCTTATCATATCTACTTACAAGAGTTCACAATATCAAACCAAGACACATTAGCACAATAAGCATTTACAAAATTTGTCACACCAGGAACATAAAATTCTCAGAAATTTCATTAAGAGATCAAATGAATGTGAGAACCCATGAGAAGAGTCTAAGCTAGAATAATATGAGTTAAATTTTAGAAAGTATCTGATACAATATTTTTACTTTAAAAAAATGTGTTATATAGAGGGAAAATTTCTGTATTTTGAACCAGAAAGTCAACTGCCTCTTTCTTTCTCTCTCTCCCTCACTTTCTCTTTCTCTCTCTCTCTTTCACACACACACACACACACACACACACACACACACACACACAGATTACATAAGTAATCTGGATTTAAGTTTTAAATATTTGTTCTTGCACTAGAAATGTTATCTTTTCTCATCATGCATTGCTTAAAAATATATCAAGAAAATTCTTTTCTTCTAGACTGCTTTTTTGGCTCTGTCGAGACCATAGATCTAAAACTATGTTACACAAATATCCCTTTGGTAGACTTTTGTAATTTCAGAACTGATTTTTAAAAATTTTGATGAGTATAAAATGTAACTAGACAGATGCTAGACTATAAAGATACAAAATAAAAATGTTCTCTTACAGCATAATAGAATGTTATTGCCAGTTTTATCCTGAAAAGAGTACATTTTGGTTTAGCACTACACATTACACTTTTAATGGTCGTTTTTCTGCCTTCAACTAATCAAGGACACATAGATAAGTATGAAAATGCCATGTAAAAGCATAAGCATTCTCAAATAAATCCAGTAAGCAATGTAATCGCATGCCCAGAAACTCATTTCTCCACCTTTGTTTCCAGGGCATTGATTGGGAGGTAGGGTCAGAATTTTTTTCCATAATCCTGACAGGTCATTTTGCATATAAAATATATCTAGACTTTAATAACCCTCTAGGGTAATGGTAGCTCTGTTTTGACAAATATTAGTGCTTCCTTTCAAATTATTTAATCCTTCAGTTGGAAAAAAATATCATATACATTAATTTCCCCGGATGCTTGTAAATCCACTCAGTTGGCTTTTACCCTTCAGAGTAAATCATATATAAGTGAATAAGCCTATAAGCCTATTTTATTTCAATCTGTCCTATGTCCTTTTTTTTGTCCTTTTTTTGTAACACTGATAATTCAAAGTAAGAATCCACATAACATTGAAGAGAAATAATATGTAAGCAAAGCACAACAGCCCTGAAATTTCTCATGCTTAACGTTATAAAATGTATGCTTTTACTCATTTACCCAATTTGAAAATATTACTCCAATATTTTATCATATTTGAGGTTGGAAGTCATTTTGTTCATAGCATATATGTGACACAGTCAGTATTCTTGTAGTTGGCTCTGAGCAATTACAGTTAACATTTTTTATAATTTACTGAATTTATCCCTTACTCAGTTCTAAAAAGAAGAAGTCAAGTTATTCTCTGGTACTTATTTCAATGAATTTTGATGAAAGAAAATACACACATACCAATTATAAGTGCATAAGTTAATTTAAAACATAGTGCACTTTATTTTTTATTCTTGAAACGGGTGAGATTTGGAACTTAAAAGAACTGCAGAATTGCTTTTCCTATAATCCACTATAAAGAGAGACTCTAAATGCAGAAATAAATAGAACTGGAGAAACTGTCTAGGATTTTTAAAAAGAAAAAAGGTACTGATATGTTGAATTATTCAGGAAAGAGTGAATGTGAAGATCTATGGATTCTGCAGTGGGACTAAAGTACTTTTTAAGTGCAACAAGTCACTATATGCATCTACCTGTCAAAACAAGACCAAAGGCAACTGTAAAGTCAAATATATTCACCATAAATATAAAGATTTTTAATACAAATTTAAAAATTCATTTGGGTAATTTCAAGTATATTTGTTTTAAACTGGTATTCAATTACTTTCAGTGCAGTTTGGGTGTTGAATAACTGGGCCCTTTAGGCACGAATCAGAAGTTTCAGATCCCAAGAATGGCAAAACCAAACCTTATGCATATTACTTTTTATTTAAAATGAAAGAATTAGGTAGTCAATAACTATCTGATATCTTTGTATGCTGATATATTGTAACTAGACTTACCATGGTGATCACTTTGAAATGTACAGAAACATTGAATTTCTATGTTGTATAACAGGAACTAACATAGTTTTATAGGTCAATTATACTTCAAAGCCAAACAAACAAACAAACTCACAGAAAAAGAGATCAGATTTGCGGTTACCAGACGTGGGGACAGGAGGAGAGGGAATTGGATGAAGGCAAGCAAAATGTACAAACTTCTGGATATAAGATAAATAAGTACTAGGGATGTAATGTGCAATATAATAAATATAATGAACACTGCTGTATGTTATATATGAAAGTTGTTAGGAGAGCAGTCCTAAGAGTTCTCATGATAAATTTTTTTTTCTATTTCTTTAATTTTGTATCTGTATGAGACCACGAATTTTCAGTAAATTTATTGTGATGATCACCTTATCATGTACATGAATCAAATCATTATGTTATATACCTTATACAGTGCTGTATGTCAATTATTTCTCAATAAAACTGGAAGAAAAATAATAAAATAAAAGAATTAGTCTGCACTTCCCTAAAGGGCCAACATTTCAAGTTAATCTAAATAGACAAGTTCACTTAACTAGAGCAAATGTTAATTTTAGATTCTTCTTCCAACCTCGCCGATCTATAGAAGAAATATTTTAATATATATGACTTATTTAATCCTAGTTGCTCTTTTATTGTGTTTTTACAATGAAGGATCAGTCTTATAGTTTTCATTTTCAATTATTTCAGTGATAATTTTATAGGAGAAACAATAGCTGTGATTACATTTGTGATAATTATTACAGAAATTTATAGCTTTTACTTTCTGCCTCTTGAATACTAAAAATACAAGTTTTCAATCACCCGATGTTGACATGGTGTATATTACATTACATAAATGTAATTCAGCAGACCAATTCACTCTATAAATAATATTACCTAATCAAAAGAAAGTTAAAGTAGTATTTTAATCAGCTCATCAGCATAAAAAAAAAAACAGTCAAAAGTAAAGTAGTAATAATAGGCTGCAAGTTAGAAGCCACATGGATCTGGGCTAGAATTCTAACTTGGCACAAACTGTTGTATGATTTGAGTTACATCATTTAACCTCATGGAACCACAGTTTCAAAATCTGCAAAATGGGATCAGTATTATCTACCTTCAAGAATTGTTGTCAGGTTTAAAAGATAACCACAAAACCTCATTACAGGAAAAACAAAACAAAACAAAACAAAAACTGTCTTTTTGTAAAAGTCCTATACAGCCCTCTGTACTCTGGATAAACTCATTTGCATTTGACTGAGGTCCAGCCTTCACCAGTTGCTTTCTATTAGAATTTAGATTTGTCTCTTGCCTTGGTCTTCTCTCTCCATCTTAAAGGACCCTTCCTCTCATCCTCTTGGTCCTTCAAACTATTACCTCCCACTCTACTAATAATCACTCATTTATTTTTTACCCCCTTGCCAGTTTGATTCAAAAGTTATTAACCTATGGAATCTTCTCTTTATAAGACCATCTGTGAACTTTCTGATCTTCAAAACTTTGGGGCTTTTCCTCCTTGACTTCATTTCAATTTCCCCATGGTATTAAATATTACTGTTCACTTCTAATCTCCTTATTCTCTGCAATGCTGACATTTTGGTATCCCTTCTACTTCTCCCACTACTCACTTGTTTCCTTCTGTCATTCCATTTCTTTTCTTTCCCCAAAATATCCACTCCTCGAAAACCTGTTTTTCAGCATTATCTATGTCTGCCTATAATTTCCAGGTTAGTAATCTGACTTTACCATTCTAAACAGATAACTCTTCCACTTTGTCTACATCTAAATCTAAGATGGCCATTATATAGTATTTCCAATGCTAGGTCCCCAAATGAACACATTCTATTCCACATAAACTTACCCCTGTCCTCACTCTTTTTGGTGGGACCTATCTTTATGGCAGCCTTGAACCCACACAAACACTTGTCAAGTTTTGCAGGTTCTGTTTTCAAATATCTCCTTCATCTATTATGTTCTATTTCTATGGCTGCTCTGCTATTTCTGGCTGTGATTATAATTAATTCATCAACACGTTCTATAAGCTACTAAGTGTCAGGCATTATGCTACAATCTGAGAATGTAAAAATGAGAACTGTATTATCTCAGTCTTATCTGCCCAACTGAAGAGCCTGAAATATCCTCTAAAACTTTTTTCCCCCAAGTCATTGTATATATAAAAGAAGCAGAATATTTTCATGTGAAACTCATACTCATAAATAGTACATATATGTCTACTTCCTATATAATAATATAATATCTTTAAACTGACATTGAAGGATTACCTAATGTGAAGCAAACTTACTTCAATAGTTTCTTTCATTCTCAATAAATGTATTTAACATGTAGTTAAGAAAATACATGCATTTTCTTACCTGTGTTTTCA
Organism: Orcinus orca; assembly: GCF_937001465.1. Lineage (NCBI taxonomy): Eukaryota > Metazoa > Chordata > Mammalia > Artiodactyla > Delphinidae > Orcinus > Orcinus orca. The sequence continues at coordinate 118,632,970 of NC_064563.1, forward strand.
CTCACATTATCCCACCAGCTTGAAATGTCCTTTCCCTTCCAAATGTTTGATGTGCAAACCCAAATCTCACCATCTTTTTTATACATGCTACAATTGCCAACGTTCCATTACTCACTGCTTGGTTCCCACAGATAGAAGTGATCCTCTAAACTCTTTAATATTTTATCTGTATCACTTCTTGATTGCATATTCTCTACTCTATTGTAGTTCCTTATCTTCACATAATATCTCCTTTTTAGAATATAAGATCATTAATAGCAAAATCTACATCTAATTCATCTCCCCCATCTCCCATGGTGACTTATACATAGAGGATGCTTCATAATTTTGTCAATCAAATGGCTGCATTTCTAGTTTTGAATTTCTGTTCAAAAGATCAAATACTTTATGAATCTCAGAATTTAAAATTGAAGCTGATGCAAGATTTATAAGGGTAAAACACATATACTTTATAATTAGTCAAGATCAGCTCTGGAGATTCAGGTTGTGTTGTCCAGCAGTAAGGAAATCCCCTGAGCCTTCGTTCATTATACCAACCTTGCAAACATGCTTCTAATCATTCAGTGAACATATCTATAAATATTTTTATCCTGAAGGTTTGCTTGGTGTTTAATGGGATCTAATGATGTCCAGGGCCATAAAGGAATAGAGAGTAAACCTCAGATGCAACTGAATGTGAAAGATATGATGATGATTAAAGACAGCAGAAAAACTGACATTGTGTGCTAATGTGATAAACAGCACAGGGCAAATCAACAATGATAGCAAAGATTTTTATAAATCTTGGCATATCACTTGAAAATAAGAAAGTTAATCAGTTCAACAGAGATTTATTGAGTGTTTATTATGTGACTAGTGATCTGCATCATGTTCTAGACATGATCAAGAGGTTCTAGTCCACGTGAGATATCAAGGCAATTGAACAGACAAAATACACAAACAATACCTTTCATCACTATTGCATTAGTCTGTAGGGATGCCAATTTAGGGGAGTTTAAACAGAAATGTATTGTCTCACAATTCTGGAGGCTAAAAGTCCGAGATCAAGGTGTCAACAGAGTTGGTTCCTTCTCAGGTCTCTCTCCTTAGCCTGCAGATGGCTGTCTTTTCCCTGTTTCCTCATATGATCTTCCCTCTGTACATTCTGTGTCCTAATCTCCTCTTTAGAAGGACAGTCCTCACGTTGGAATAGGGCCACTCTAATGACCTCATTTTGGTTTAATCACCTCTGTAAAGACTCTATCTCCAAATAAAGTTACATTCAGAGGTATTGGAAGTTAAGACTTTAGCATATGAATTTGGGGGCACCCATTCATCCCATAACAACTATTACTACCTAGTCATGTGTCCAGTTAAGGAAGTAATCCCTGTGGCAACACTGGAGAAGAGGGAACTCTTAGTGTCCCAGAATTCTTAAAGATTATAGAGGAGCAAATAAAGGGAAGAGCATGCAGCTTTGGCGGTTGGAACAAAAAAGGTTTTTTGTTTGTTGTTTGGTTTTGTTTTTGAGAACACTTAGTAACAATAAAACATGTGTTGGCATTGGTGAGATATGGATTTACAGACTATCTGGAATCTGATTAGGTTATCATCTGATAACCACTTAGGGGATAAAGTAACATTTTCATTTAAAGGTAGATTTGATGACTCATATTTTATGAAAAGTGCTTATATTCAGCAGGTCTCAGATAATGTAATTTACAGCCTGGTTACATGCAGCTTTAGACATTCTTTACTAACAGCTTTTTTTTAAAAGTTCCTTTCACTGTGGAGCTGCCTCTCTTGGGAGGGATTGAGCAGTACACCAACTCACTGTAGTTTCAGGGATAAAGCTACAAATGGCACCAAGCCCTGCTTCTGTCAGCTCACTAATCACTGAGGTCTGCTCAATCTAAGGTCTGTCTTCTCATCAGCTGATCGAGGTTGGCACTTGTCTTTGGCTACACAACTCAAATTAGGAGGATGGACTGTTGCTCTCTCATGAATTATTCAAAAGAATGTGTTTGAATTCAATTCCTCCCCTACCCCACCTCAGACAGAATTAATCACTCCCTCCTTCAGAATTACTGTTCTAGCTTGTACATACCTCTGTTACTGTGCTGATCACATTGTACTTTACTGTATTACAATAATTTATTTGCATGTCTTTCTCTCCTCCTGGACTAGGGACTCCTTTATGATGAGGACTGTGTATATCTTTTTTGTCCCAACACCAAGCACAAGGCCTGTACTCTCTGTCAGTCCTCAACCAGTCTGTTAAATGGATGAATGAATGAATGAGTTATCTGGCCCTTCCCACCACCATAAATGTACATTGTTATTGCTGTATATGATACCAATATGAATTACCCACATATTCAGTCTCAGCTGTTGGAAATTTCTTGATAAGGAGTGCTTTAGTCTCAATTAGCCTTGTTGAGGATGGTTACAAAAGTTGCCAAATATAAATTAAGTCTTTCCAAAGGAATAAAATAAAACCCTTTGCATGAGATAACCATTTACTAGGAATCAGAAGGTTACTGACAACTTTTATAACAGCAGGATACATACAGCTAAAACTATACTGATGTTTGTGGCTCATAAAGGACTTTAGGCTATTTTAACTAAAATCAATCATTGCACCAATAAGAGAAGTGTTAATAGTTCTCCTTACTTAAGAAATGATTAATTTAATCAACTTTATTGCGCTTACCACAAAACTATGTTAATCAACTTGCATGTGACTTTGCATTTTAAAATATTTTCATTATAATTAAATGTTTGACAAGTTATATATACTAGAATAATAAGAACAAATATTTTTAAGACAATCTGAAACATAAAAAGCCAGCATATTTGGGCATCATTCTTTTTCTTAGTTACAGTACTCAGTAATGCACTTTTCAATCTGAATATTTTATATTCTAAATGACTTGTTAAGTTTTATTCCTTTTCCTGTTTAATTTCTGCAAAGACTTTAGAAAGAGAGATATACTTTACACACCTTAGGGGACCCAGGCATGTGTGAGAAAATATTAGCTAAATATTACACTAATGTCTCATTTTTTTTTCATTTCCCATGTTTAAAATTATATACTGAAATAAAATGCTTAATACGGCAGAACAACCCTATCTTAATAAATTCAGACCTACATTCTCAATGACAGGTGAATCCTTCATCCAGAAAGACACATACACCACTCTGAAATGTATACAGAAATTAGGAAATATCCCCTTCTATGAGCTTCTCCTGGAAACATGGGCCATATCTCATCCCCTTTACTATACGGTCATTAGCTCCACAGCATGTCAGATAATCTTGGTACGTCATCTAATCAAGTCTAACAGGAGTGTAGTGTGGATTCACTACAAAATCCTAAGCTGTTCCTAGCATAATCAAAAGGCATTCCAGTTTATCTCTGGCAGTTCATCTATTACAACAGGTGGACAACATTAAAAACTGGCAACCAAGTGAGATTTAAAAATGTAGTACTGTATTTTTAAATGCTACCCTTATTTAATTAGACCCTAAGGTCACATGTAGGAGATTATTTGAATTTGCCGTAATAAGTATGTGCAAGTTTTATAATGGTGTCTATGGAGTTCTGGCAGCAAGGTAAGTGCAAATCAGTAGAATCTGGACCAGAAGCATCACTTTCCAATAATCATTTTACTTGAGAGTTCTAAAGGTGCTTTTGTGGATTTTTATGAGTGTATATCATGGGCCAAAACAAATACCACACATAAAAGTATACATTAATATTTTATCACAGAATTTCTCTCTCTTCCTATACTATACTGTATGTGTATATACATATACACACACAAGCATACACCTTTCCATGTAACAAGTTTCAAAAATACTTGGGAAGTATTTAAGAAAAATTTGCTTTTAAACAGAAGTATGAAATGAGATCTTCAATTCTACAGAGATAATACACCCCTAATGTGCTTATGAACTTCATAGCATTTCCTTTTATTTTCAGTGTCTTTCATTCAATTGACATGGTATAGAGAAAAACATATAAAGGATTCCTATAGATAGCTTAGAAATATTTTCTACTCTTTATTACCTCCCCAAATCATTCGACCCTTTTGTTCTTGATTGATTTTTTTTACTTGTTAAACTGGTCCTTTTACACTTGGTTCGATCATTCAAGTAAAGTTTATTTTTCTAGACCTTGGCTGCACCATGTAGTTCATACAAAATATGCTCCCTGTTCTATTTCCTCTTTGTGGAGCCTTACAGCACTTACAAGTGTTTTTAGTGGTAAACAGAAGATTAAATGTAAGTATTAGATCTCATCAACACTAAACATGGGGGAAGAATGTCTGTGGCTCTTTTCCAGGCAGCAAATTAAAGCATTGCTGGCAGTGGTACTTCAAACAAGCCCTGATGCTTTTATCGACTCCCTCACCATCTCAAACACAGCCCAGTATTCAGTCAATACTTGTCATTCCACGGGAGCCACTAACTCACTGTTGCTGTCAGTTTTCCTTATCTAATTACAAATGGGCTCCTGTTCATGAAAGTATCTCGTAATAGAGTACACCCAGGACTGTAACTTGTTAAGAGACAATTTAACTAACTTTAGCAGTTGTTTAAGATCGTCTTATATTCACATATATTTCCTTAATAACAGCATTTTTTCTCTTTTGTTGATATATTTCCTTAATAACGGCAGTTTTTCTCTTTTGTCTATATTTGTGTTTTTATGGAAAGTAAGTTTATGGGAGATTTAAGATTACATATTTATGTACAAAATAAAAAACACTGGATATTGATAGCAACAGAAGTGTCAAGGCATTCTTTTTAATGCTATTAATTGTTATTATCTTGATGCTGCACAAATTTAAAGTGTAACTTTTTCCTGCCTCCTACTTTTGATTAGATCTTCCCTGGTCCTACTATTTTCACATAAAATATTTACAATTTTTTACTATATGTTTTCCTCAAAACATAAATCTTGTTAAATACATATGTATGTATTTGTATACATTCATAGATTATGTGAAAGAATAAAATATATTTGCACTGCATTGTAGGAAAATATAATTAAAAAGGAGATATGTACGGCGTCTTTTGCTTAATTTAAGTTTTTTTTTTTGCATATTTATTAAGTAAACTTGCCTATAGCAATCCAATCTCCTGAGAACTGAAGAGTTATTAGCAAGTGACCAGGAATTTTGAAGCCTATTGTTAAGGATGGAAAGGACACTGACAATCTACACCTAAAGGCAGTTACTAAATATTAAAACTCTCTGAATTTTCATTATGCAAAAGGCAGTTTAAGAAAAAAGTCTTTCATTTTCATTATTTCTAAGGAATATTCTATACCTTTTAATAATGAAAATAACTAATTTAGAAATAAGAGGAATACCTGTAGTAAGTAGCCACACATTATGATATTACATACCTAAAATACACTTAAGTCCATCAAAATGAATTATTTTGGAACTATTGGCAGATACCCAAGTCATCCAAATTTATAGCAGTATTCAAGCACACTTAGCATCAGCATGGTGTCTAAACAACAGTAGCAATAGAACAAGATAAGTATTTCTGTTCCAACTCAACCTCAAACTTGAAAAAAGATGAAGTTTGCTCTATGAGTAGCCTTCCTATTTTCAAGATATTTCTTCAGAGTACTAAAGAAAACAAAATAGCTAAATCTTAGAAAATGTTGCTAAGAAAATATTTAAATATAGCCATGAGCCAAAATAATCCTTGTAAATTGGGGGGTTTTATATATACATGACAACAAATAATTGTATATATACTGAGGAGGTTATAAAATTACTTCAAAAAACTAAAATGATACTTATTTTTAGTGCATTTGTTTCTTAGATATTTAAAATTTTCTCTTTGCTGGTTCTCTTGAGCATGCATCTTCAACTGTTTAATAAAGTGGGATGTCTTTTCATTAATCTGAAGCACCGAAATCAGTTTATAAGTGTGCATTTTGTGTAGAGCAGGTTTTGGAGATCTGGGATCAAAACTGTTGAGTGTGAGTTCATGGCAAACACACCGAAAGAGTACCTCTTCCTTTAAAAAGTCAAAACCAATAATCTAGGCATCAACATATAGTTCTACCTGGGGGTGCTTTAAGGTATTCTGAAATCACATCCTAATCTGTGTGTTGGGAACTCCAGTTCTACAAGACAAAATGATCAATGGAGGGAAAAGATAAATATGGATTATACATTATTGAAAGAGTATGCAACAGATATCTGCAAAGCTTGCCTTCTACCATCCATTGCTGTCTCCAGATCTACCTTACATAGTGGCCCCACCCCAAGAGCACTTTCTATCCCCTTATCTTCTTTTATCTACCTGATGTTAAATTTTATGTTGTCTATAGGTTTATCTTCTGTCTTCCCCTTTTACATGGAAGCTCTACAAGGCCAAATCTTTACCTCTACTATCTACTGCTCTGTCCCTGAGCCTATAACACCACTAGGTACATTGTAGTTGCTCAATATATATTAGCTAAATATGTAAATTAGGAAAACACTGAAGGAGGTGCAGAAGAATAGAATGGTAATCGAACCATTTCTTTTGTACATATACATACACATCTATGAACAGAAGGGTGATTCGTGTTGATTCACTAGAAAACATGAAGGAAAAAAATTAACCTATCAATTCACCCACAGTCTTAGTAGGGTATGTGGAATTTCCTTCTTCTTTCCTATTGGTTAAAAATATAATTTTCAATATATATGATTAATCAGAAAAAGGGAAATTTAGACTCAAAAATACCACTAAGGATAGTATAACATGAAATAGTTCATATTATGATATGAAAAGTTATAAAAATAGAGTAAGAAATATGAAAATATTGTTTGGTGCTTAAAGTAGATGGGTTCTTAGAACCAAAGGACAGGGAAAGAGCATGTTTAGTACTTGTTTATCTAGATGAAAAAAATCTTCAGAGGTTTTGGAGTTGAAATTTCGTTAAATGCAAAACTGAAAATATTTTGGCTGCATTTGAACATTTTTCAACTCTAATTAATGAGATATATCCGAAGTATTAACAGACAGTGAAACGGAGGTAAACAAATAACCAGTGGGTACAACTGAGAGCCCTTTCAACAGCTGTTTGGACTACATCTGTATATTTTCCATAATTTTTTAGCCAAAAAATATTGAATTCACAAAAAATTATCTATAAATTATTGAAAGATATGCTTTTTTTTTGTTCTACACGTAGAGAGTACTAAGTTTGTATTTTTGCTTCCTGACTTTGGTCAGATTCTCAGTCTTGAACTTGAAAGTTTTAGATGATAAAATTAAACAACAGTTGATCAAAATAAGATGTCACATACTTCTAGACTAAAATTCATTCTGATCTATATGGAGCAGAAAAGAGTAATCTAGTTTTAACATAGTGTAGTTTATTCCTAGAAAGAAATAAAACAACTTATTTTCATTAATCTCAAATATTTTCTTTATTTTCTTATTTTTATTTTTTAGTTTAAGCATGTGTGGATCTAGTAAGATCCACAAGTTTTTGGCAGCAGAGATAAAGATGAATAAATTCATAAAGTGAAGAAATGACAAAGTGCATTTTGGTCTTATTCCAAGGTGCTATATGCTTCTTGAAGCATATAGCTGTGTATAAAGTAAATACTATCTACCAGTTCATATTTACCTCCTGACTTCCACTATAATTTTAAAGATGTTTGAACACAATGGAAAAATTAATTATGCACCCTAAATTTTACTTTAGAGATTGTGTGTTTATGAACAAATAGTCTAAAGACATTATTTCCACACAATCTCTGAAAGTACCCAAATGAATAATCTGTTCACATAAGCTTTATATATATATTTGTTTTACTGGGCATTTTCACTGCCTCCTTCATATTTAACCAATCTATGTCTACCATTGTTGGAGGTCCTCAGTAATGATCACCAGCATAAGGCTTTCCTTATAGACCTTGGTTGAAGTAAACACCCTTTTCTCAGTTAGCTCTGAGGTATATGAAATTTGACCACTTCCTGCTTCTTGGGAGTCTCTTCCCTTTCACTGTTTATGACTCCCCAAATTCATCTGCACTTTTGGAATTGTCCTTTCCTAATTCCCCCTCTGGATCCTGCTACTTGCTACCTAAATGTGAGTGTCACTGTAGGCGTGTCACTGTAGGCTGATTCCTCAGCCTTCTCTCTCTCTCTCTCTCTCTCTCTCTCTCTCCTTCTTATTTTTCCTGTGCTTCATTCTTAATGATTCCATCTCTTCTAATAGATGTTCTATTCTGTTCTAAGTTTGGTTTCAACTTCCTTAAACTAGATGATTCCATAGGTTCTATTTCTGCCTCTGACTTTTCTCCCTGCTTCTAGAATGACATTTCCAAACTTTTCTCTGGTTTTTCCATTAATATATCAAACTCAGTATGTATCAATTCAGATAGCACCAAAATCCAATTTTCCTCTTGATTTTCCAGTTTCCATTAATGATGCTTCTTTCTTCTCAGTCACCGAGTCATCTCTCTCCACCCTTGCCTTTGATCCTAAGGTCCCTGACTATTCCAGCTTACAAATCCTGGAAATTCTACCTAAACCAGTCTGACCAATTTATATCCTTTTCATTGCACTATCACCTTCCTGGTTTAGGTGTCATGATTTCTCATCCACACTGCTGCAATAGTTTCCAAATGATTACCCATTTTATCAATGTTTCCTGTGTCAATTTATCCTACACTTGTTAACATGTAGCTCTAACACCATCACTTCATGTTCAAAATTCTGATGACTAATTATTGCATATTTATTAAATTAAGTCGGAATTCTTCAGTCTACAATTCAAGAACCTCTCCAATATAGTTCCGATTTACATTTCTGTTCCTACCTCATGCTACTTTTCTTTAGATGCTCCAAAAGAAACAACTAGTTTTGAAAATAGATTTGGAAAGCTTATAGAGCTAACAGCTTTGTAGTTAATACTATGTTCAAGAACTGTGTGGAGAAGCAGTAAGTACAGTGGTCAGGGAAACACTCTAGAGCCAACTAAGTACACACTTTGACTCTAACAGTTACTACTACTTAGATGTATGACTTCAGGCAAGTTATTTAATCTTTTTGACTCACTTTCTACACCTGTAGAATGGGAACAGTAATAGAATAGTATTGGGAATAGTAATATCTTACAGGGTTGTAGTGCAAATGTATGGGTTATAAATTCAAACCAGTAAGAAGATTATGTGATTCATTGTATGCTTTAGCTATTTATTAAAAGTGAGTTCTATTTTTTAAAAAAAATTATTGGTGACAATTAGTAGTATTTATGTTATGACTGGCTTAGTATTTAGGGATGTCTTTAAATACCATCACTTTATGAAGCCTTCTTATTTTCCAAAACTAAATGTAGTCTTTTTTAAATGAAATTCTATAGAATTTTTCTGTTTATCTATATTGTTCTCTGTTTGGCATGGAGGAGTGTCCGGCCGGTATGCTTCTATTTTAAGGGAGAGGCAGTAAAGAGTAAAACAGAACGGTTATTTGTCAGGAACAGAATGGGAGAAATGAAAACCATTAACATAACTAAATAGGTTGGCCTTAGCCATATAAATTAGCTTTAACAGAGCTAAACCAAATAGAAAAGGATACATGAAGTTTTGCAGAAATCTTAAGATAAAGAAGAGGGAAACAGGAATAATTCACATATAATAACTTGGTGTTGTTACATGAAATTCAGATTAAAGTTATCCTCTAACAATGAAAGGTGGTATGGGAGGAGGAGAGATCCATGCCAATGGCACTGGAGAAATGAATTTAAAGAAAGAAAGAAAAAAAACAACCAGCAAGTAGTATTGAAGGAAAAATTGAAATGTGTTGGTTTGGATGTTTTTCAATTTAAATCTATTAATACAGGTTAATATAACATTTTCTGGATTGTATAAAAAAAAACACTCTTTCCTTTGTAAGAGTAATTTATATATTTAAAAATTTCAAAATATTTTAATTGTTCTCTAAGCTTGAGGCAATGCTAATCAACACTGAAAAAAATCTTTATTTAAAATTCATGATTAGGATTTTCAGAGTCAAGCAAAGCTACAGGGATGGGACACTCATGACCCAGTTAATGTCTTAGTTGAAAGGTGTCATTACTTTATAAACTACCTAGTCTAGGAAATCTAGCTTGGGGATAGAATTCTACTCATAAGAAAAAAGTGAGTGATAAGAAATGAAGAGTTAGGAAAGCAGTCCTGAGGGTTATAGTTATTCCATTTATTTTCATTCCTCTTTCTTCTTTTGAGTAAATAAATGAATAACAAACATGTGGAAAGTCCAGGATACATCACACACTTAACTTTTAGGATGCCTAAGGCATTGTATATCACAATGAGAAGATAGAGTATTCGAGATGGTAGGTGTTTGGAATCAAGAGCAATTTCCGTTATGGTCAATGCTAAGAAAACAAAGGTGGTAGTTTCAGATCTAGAGAGAATTAGGGGAGATAATATTACTTCTTTATAACCACTGGATCTTTTAAATCCCTTTAGATATAATACCTTCAGAAATACAATATGAATTCCTAATTAATTACAATTTTTTTGAAATGATTAAACATAAATAATGCTTTAGGAAAATTTATATAATACACACACGTGTTCTACTTAAAATAACAGTGGCAGGCCTGTGTTAGATTATATATATATATATATATATATTTCATGATTTCATTGTTTATGAAAACTCTTTGGGATGGGCATTATGATCGCTATTTTACAAATGAAGAAACTGAGGGTCATAAAAGATTAAGCAACTTACTCAAGATTATATAATTATTGTGTAGGTAAGCAAAACCTCTTAGACTCTGAATCTGAGTCTTTGTATCATACATGTGAAGGGGCAAACACAATTAGGAAAAAAAAGAACCCTAAATTAACAAGGTCACTTCCTGTTTTTAAAACAATATACTTGCCAAATTGTTAATTTGGAAAAATAATAAAAGCATGGAAACTTTTTGTGAAATATGAGTGCTCTCTGGGGTTGAAAAAAAATTAGAATACACAAAGCTTTTAGAAATACATATTTGATAGTCATTTTTCAAATGATATACCATTATCTTGTAGGCTTAAATATATAAAAATCGTTAATATGTTATCTACTCTTAAAATCTACCTACACTTCTTCTAAATAGTGTTTCTTCCTTTAGAAACTGTTTCTAACTTCCCAAAGTCTTCAAAGGTATGAGCCAACCCTTTCTAAATAGATGGTTCTTCCTAGGTATTGATTCTGCCTTGTTGTTTTACCTTGTCTATCTACGTGACATCTCCACTCCATTCAGAGTTCATTGAATGCAAACATCCTTCTGATTAATGGCTAATTTATTATTTGCCTTGCAAATGTTTATCTGCTGGGAAATGGGATAAATACTTCAGTTCTGACAAGTAGGAGGGCCACTATTCTTGGCCTGATGGAATGGTCAGTTGACGGCATCCCAGAGGACCCGGGCCCTGCCTTGATTTTCTGAGACAATCTTCTGAAAATCTAAGTATCTATTTTTAATGAGTACAATGGAAAATCAATTAGCTAGTGGTTTACAGAAGGAAATTACTGATAACTTTTGTATGGCATCTTACAAACCTAATCACAAATAACCTGCATATGTAATCACTTGGCAATATTGTAACCTACTTATTTAAAATAAAAGTACACCACCAGAATCATAGACTTAACTATATATTTACCAAGCTCTAAAACAGCATCAACGAAAACACTTAAAAAACACACCCACATACGTAAACATTTAAAATCTTAAAACAAAAACCAAAATGGACAAATATGAAAATGTTAACAATGTTTTCCACTAAATGGTAGGTGATTTTTATTTTATTATCTGCACTTGATAATGTTTGTTAAATTGTGTAATAAAAACATATTCCTTTAAAATTATATAAATGGTATATAAGAAAATATTTCTCACAGAAAAGAAATATATCCAATGTAAGTTATGAATGACACATCGATGGTAGAAAGCCAACATTGTATATACAATTATTTTTTATCTCTGCAGTGACCAATTCTGTGGAAAGCAACCTCATGAGACAACTGGGTATAAGCCACGGAAGTATTCCTAGTCTATTCTGCTTGTTGGGAAGCAAACAAAAATCTGTTTGTCTATGTACGTACAGATATTTTCACACTGATGCTAAGAAAATCTGGAGTAGGGGAACATATCTAATTCCTACAAAACAAATACTTGTAAGTTTGACTATGTAAAACTATACTGTGAGTTTTTCCAAACAGTAAAATTCCAGGCAGAATATAATAGAGCTATGAAATTATTAGTCTGGGTGTAATTAAATAAATAGCATTTATAAACTAACACAAAGAAAAGTCTCTTGCTGAGGAAGAAATACAGCTAACCGACAGTTCTGATGCTCCAGGTGGTCTGACTAATTTAGGTGTTAGTTTCTCTACAACTGAAGGTAGGCAATGGAAATAGTGTTCTCTTTCTTCAAATTTATTTGAAATTATTAAACAATAAAACAGAAATAAATGGAAAACATGAGACTGACAGACAAACCTTTTTTAAAAGTCTGACAGATATGCACATGTACCACCCACCCTGCCTAGAATATATTCCACATTTTAAATGATGCCTTTCTGCTAAAATGATGGAGCTGAGGGTCTCGTCCTGATACTTACTGAGTGAAATTCATTAGCTGTGCATTTGGACTTTGGCTAATAACATGAGCACAAGAGGAAAAGTTAGAAAAGTTATCTTAACTCACAAAGAAACATAAGACAATGTAATAATCATTTTTGTAAATACTTTCAAGCCCATTTGAATTCTCCAAAGTCTATTTTAATTATAAAAAAAAGAGGAAACATCTTTGATATTAACTCTCAAAGAGAAATAATGCCAACAATTAATGTTATCCCCCTAAAAACTAACCCATGATTACTTTTCTAAGTGGGATGAAGTCGGCTCCATGTTTCTTCAGCAAGTACAGGCAATCTGCTGGGGTCCTGTTATTCAGACATCATATATGTAACGAGTCCTGACAACTGCTGATTATATCTTTTTTACAGGACTGCTTTCCTCTTTTTTGTTTGCCAGTTATATCCTCTAGTGTATATGCCAATGCAGGCAACGCCCCATCACCGGTAATTGTCACTGGGCTCCCTGTCAGTGACGAGGAGAAAAGGGTGACAGCCTTGACATCCCACCACTCATCCCTCTGGAAAATTGATATTGTCCTTCCCAGTAAACAACAGCTCAAGAATCGACCAGTCCCGCTGGCACATCCCCGAACAATCAGCTTCCATTAAGGACAGAAGCCACACATTTATCCCACCACAGTCCAATCAATAGGAAACTGACTTTTTCTGTTCCTTTTAAGCACCTTCTACTTGTATTTTGCACTTAATACCCCCCAATTACAAACACCCTGTGGTCCTTGTTTGCATCACTGGAATTCACAGTAAGATTTGAAACATTCATTTGGGAGGGGGTAGAGAAATCCTCATATGTAATGGATAATTTATTTTTAATATGATTAAGATGCAAATATTGAAGAGATATAAACTTCTGCTCCTTTAGATTTGAGACTTGCCAAAGTTTTACAAACATTTTCCATTAACTCTTTCTAAAGGCTAAGTAATTCTATTACTGCCATTTACATATAAACCAAATTAGGACAAAATAAAACCAGATAACAGTACAGTTGATACACATGTGGCTTTCTAGTAAAGTGAAATGTGTATCACAGAGAAGACACATATTTTTTAATAGAAACAAATAACCAATGGTTATTGACTTAATGGCAATCATTTAAAGTCTGATGATGTTAAAGTCCTTTTTCCCAACTCACAGATTTTTAAAGCCTCTTATCATGTACAATGCTCTGAAATATTAGTTATAAGACCATTAAATGCAATATGTTATCAGTAATTACAAATACATGTTCATACATTTACATGCTTACTTTTTTACAAAAAAAAATGCATGTTGGGTTGTGTTTAGTTGTGTACCCAATGACTACATGGAAATTCCAAGTTTTTAGGGCATAAATTTAAAAACTGCCTTGTCTATAATGACAGTGATTTTATAATACATGGGCAGCCACCCAGAAAATACCACCTAGGCAGAATATGGAAGTGGATAAAAAAAAATAGGATTCAGCTACAGTGACAGAGAATGCATACTCTTTAAAAGGTGACGAGTGTCAGCTCTGGGGGGAAGGCAGTGAGTGGCTAAAGGATCATGCCGGAACACTCACTTGCTGATTTATGAAGCTTCCCATGTGTCAGTCTGGGAGCATGATGTGCTGCTCTATTTCTGGACCAGAGTTAGGTACAAAGGAAGGAATCAGTCAAGGGAAGCCCATCACCGTCAGATGCCATCTCACCCCCCAGAGCCTCTAGGAGGACCAAAGTGGGGAGGTTCCTGCTCACCTCCCATCCCCTTTGTGGGGAACTGTGTCTGTTTCCATTGTAATCTCCAACCTTTTGGAATACTTTTAACTCATGAACTACCTTCTTAGAGTGACCTTTATCTTTAGAATAAAAAAAAGAAGGAAAAAAAGGCAAACATCAAGGTAGTTATTACTAAAACAGGTTTGTAGTTTAAGCACTCAGTCATAGATACAGAGAAGTTTTCACTGAAACGTGTGGATAAGTAAGTTTGATTTACAAGTAGCACTATAATTTTCAGAAGCAATGTTCACAAAATTCCTACTATATGTATGCTTGAATTCCATTCCACATGAAATTTTTATTAATATTAATGAAAATATTTCTTTTGAGGAGTTTAAATCCAATGTTGGTACATATTAAAAGCGATTTACAAACAACATAGCAAGTCAGGAGGTCTTATGGTTTCTTTTTATTTTATTTTCATTTAGAGCTTCTGTCTAGTAAATAAAGATAAAGGACTACTAAAGCTCGACAAATTTGGAGACTAAAGATGAAACAGAGGGTTTATTGTAGTCATAGATATCTACAACATCCCAGTAGGAACATTAAAAAAACCCTCCAAGTATCCAAGTGAAGGTTTTAAATGAACAAAATGCTAAATAAACATTTTACCTATATAAGAAGCCTAATGACTTGTTCACAAGCTCAAAGAACACAGACATATATTTTATATATTCACAGTTTTAGAAGCTGGAATTTGAATGCTTTCCATTTGTATACATGTAGACACAATCAGGACATTATACAAATGCAGGAAGTACAAATTCTTATTCTGTGCTCATTTAGTCTTCTTTGAACACTGGAAATAGAATCACTCCACACTTCCTGTTGGCACTTAAAGACAAGACAACTATTGGATAAAAACACAGTTATCTAAACCTGAGAGAAATTATTCACATAGATGAGAGAAGGCAAGTCTCCATACTCCAGCACCAATTTTTGTCCTTCCCTGAGATGGACACTGCACTTTTTCAAGGTGACATGAGCAGGACTCCACGTGGCAAGAAGCAAAGGGAGCCCTTGGTGAGGGTGAAATTGAACAATTTGTTCATTCAATCATTAAAACATTCCCTGATTGAGCAGACTTTTTGTTTTAAATTCCATACTATGGGTTATGTACTTACTAGGTGCTAGGACAAAAAATTACAATTGGATAGTATCTTATATAAAGAGATATTCTAATGAAAGGACAAGCAAGTAAAGTTAATTATAATGTGAAATAAACACATTGCTATGAGAGTTAGTGTGAGGAATGTAACCATGTCCAGTACTTCCATGCTCTGGGTCTCTAAGGTGAAGGAAATGGAAAGGAAGATCAAAATTTCAATCAGACTGGATATTTCCTATGCTTCTTGCTAGTTTTTAAAGCTATAACTTCACACATGTAATTGAGAGGACAAATGCTCCCCATGAATGTGAGATAACTCCATAAATAGAAAGATTTACACAGTGAAATTCCTTTCAACTATACAAAGTCATGATGTTTTCCTTCACAATCAAATTTCATAAGACCAAGACTAACAGCAACTGTAAGAACCATACTGGTTACACAGCCATTCTGCCATTGACTTAATCTTGTATTTAGGGGCAGGAGGTATGTTAAGCAAACTGTGTGCAATGTTTATTATTGTGGAGGTCCAAGTATAATGATGAAATGCCAAGCCATTGGGGAGTTACTGCACCCTCAACCTTACTAAATGGACACAATCAATACCTTAATGGGGATGTTTGGAATCAACCTTATGAGAACCAAATTGGCACATTACAACACATTTTCCAGCTAAGCATTAAGTTCATTTCCTTTTCTCATTTGAATTACAAATTTCATTTCTCTGATCCAGATAAAGACAAGATCTCATTTACAGGCTCAGAGTTTTGCCATGTTAATGTTCTACAAGGAACAATAAAGTTAATGCAGCAGAGAAACATCACGTCTCCTCTCTTGGGAGACAATTAGAATAGAGTATAGAGTTAGAATATAGAGTTCCATATTCCAATAATTCTGATGGAAGTGGCACAGGACCTCCCATAAAAAAAATGTGAGAAATTTATGAGGTGAGAAGATTCAAGGACTAATATATGATATTTTTAAAAAAATGTTTAAAATGCAAAACTATAGTATAATATCATAACCAGGATATTGACATCCACATACCATTTTACCTATATATGGTTATGTATTAGAATGGATTTTCTTTATCAGACTACCTCTATGCAGTGGAGAATTGATCTGGTTGATTCAAATATATTCATCTTAAGAAAAGAGCTCTGTGTGTATATGAATGTATCTGTATTGGTCTATGGTATGTCTGTCTAGTTATCCATCCATCCTTCTAGAGAAACCATTTTTGACTATGCCAGAAATAAATTTAAAACATAGATGAAATTTTTTTTAAAGTAACAGTAAGATATTTAAACTATTACAAGCCACGTAAATTCAACATAATTTTCTCAAGCTCTTAGTTTGTGTCCCAGATCATGTCTAAGTATAAGGTGTAAGTTGTTTAACAAAAGAGAGTTGTCAGCCAACTTGAGAAAACAGACATTAAACAAATGAACATGCAGATATGATTTCAAGTTATAATAAATACTATAATGTGAAATGACAGGGTGTTACAAAAGAAAATAGGAGGACCCTAAAAAGATGCCAGCAAGTATAGATGGCCTCTATGGTTAAGGAATTTTGAAATATAAAGCACTATGAAATAAATGGCCTAGAACACAGTGTGTGTCGTTGGATTATTGGAATCTCTGTAGGTTAACAGTTTAATGATTAGCAAGACTACTGTCAGAATCAGCTAGACCTCTGCCTTATAGCAAGATTAACTCTCACTCAAAGATATTTGGGGACGATTTATATAATGTAAAATAACATTTGTATTATCTACGTATGGGTTATTTATTCCTATAGCATGTCTAGACAGCAAGAAGAATGTCTTGGTTATATATACATTTTCAGAGTTAGTGGACATCATTGACATCAGAAAATGTAAAAATTTTGTATAGATTCAAAAGCAGCAAAATTTGTAACACCAACTTTACTGAAATTTTCAAAGTAATACTCTTAGGTCCTAAAGCAGAGATTTTTCAGTGTCTCCCACCTCTAGTGCAAAACCTCGTCACCCCTCTCACTCCCACATCCCCACTTCTCCTGGTCAAAAATGCTTTAAATCCTTTGCAGGCTTATTAGACAAAAAGAGAAATGCATACCTTCTATAAAGGATAAGTTATTTAATTCATATAAAAGGGAGGTTATTATAAAGTTTTGGGGTTTTTTTTTTGCGGTATGTGGGCCTCTCACTGCTGTGGCTTCTCCTGCCGCAGAGCACAGGCCCCGGACGCACAGGCTCAGCGGCCATGGCCCACAGGCCCAGCCGCTCTGCGGCACGCAGGATCCTCCCGGACCGGGGCACGAACCCGCGTCCCCTGCATGGGCAGGCGGACTCTCAACCACTGTGCCACCAGGGAAGCCCAGGGGTAGGTTGTTTTAATGTTCCATGCCTTATAGCTTTTGATCAGGGAGCGAGTGATACACAGGCAGGTGTATACTGTTTGCATTAGCAAGGTTTCTAGAATTCATTAAGACACTAAACTTGTCATATAAGATGCTACTTCTTGGATCCTGACAATGGAAATACTGTTGCTTATCTGTTTGAAAGTTATTTTAATTAAATGCAGAAGACAATGGTAGTTTTTTTTTTCCAACACAGTACTTTTATCCTCATTCATTGTATAGTGGATATCAAACTGTGTAAGGTCAATATTTGTTAAGCCATGCATTATTTTAATATCCACCTTCCAATCAGAATTACATATTTAAAGCATCCAACAATTTTGAAATTTAAACTGTGAAAAATATATAGTACAAATATATTTTGCGTTGTTATTACTGTCATGGCCATAATATTTATTCTTAAGCTGTTTTATTCTTTCTTTTTTAGCTATTATATTTCACAGAGTATGCTTTCTGCTATATGTCGTATTTTTTAACATTGGAGAGTTTTGACTTAGGAAAGTTTGCTAATGCTCCAAGTTAAAACTTGGTGAGTTTAACTCTCAAGTTTTTACACACTGAATTTGAGATGAATTGTATCTATATCTTCCTTAGAAAGAGATTATTTTTAAATGTACTGTTGGTATTACTGAATTTGCAATAGAGAAGTTCTAATTCTACATTATATTCAGACCATGACTTTGTATGTAACTTGGACAAAGCTACTAATTTGACAATGATATGGAATATGGAATATTCTTGTTTAGAAAGGAAGCCACATGTTTCAATAAGGAAACATGACAGCAGAGAATGGGGCAAGAAAGAAGAGAAAGGAGGTAGAATAGAATAAGGGAAACAATGGTAAGAGAGACAAAGAAGAATATATATTTTCAGAAAATACATGGAAGTGAACGAAAGCTAACTTAGTAATTTTCAAATTGAATTTTTTATTTCTAAATCTGATTTCTTAAGAGGAACCGAAAATAGAATATCTTTGGGCTATTTTTCAGAAAATAAAAATAAATTGCTATGGAATCATTCTCTAAATAAACCAACTTCAAAGAGTTTACTTTTGTCATGTTAATGAAAAATTATAAGAAGGTGATATATTACTCTGAAATGGAAAATAATTTATAATCTTTTACCTTACTTTTAATAACAACTAAAGATTGTGTATACATATTTGTCCTTAATAAAGAGTTGAAATGTTGCTTGAAGAGCAGTCATCAAGCACATATAATACAATAATAAATTTAAAATAGTCAAATAAAACACCAGCATCAAATGAAGCCTATATTTGAACTGTCTTGGCTCCATATGCAAATGAAGCATCATAAAAATGATGCTGAGGTTGCATTTTATGGAAGATAGAACTTTGTATTGTGGATGCAAAATCCAATTCCAAATACATAATTATTATTATGGTCATAATGTGTTTTTCTCAACACCTAAACAAACAACTAAAACCCCCTGGGATTGAAATGCCCTAGGCAATCATGCTCCATTGGCTCCCTCCTTCTGAGAAGTGCAGGCCATGAAGCTTACAGGGAGGGAGGGTTGTAATTAGCAGCATCTTCCAACCCATTGGAGTACTCCTTTTACCTATCTGTGGAACCAGTTAACCATTCAGTCATAAAGGATGCTTTAATAACACTTTACATATTCTAATTCCATAGAAAATTGGGGAAGTTATCATAGCAATAAATTACTCTTCAGCAGCCCAAACTCACAATACGATCCGTTCAAAATCAACATACAATTTCACATTCAAGTTCTTATTAGTTTAAAATTACAGTATCAGTATTTCTCTAGGTCAATCTGTAACTCCTGAGTAATTACATGCCAAGAATGCAGTAATTATATGCTCAGTGTCTAACTTGAAGTAGCAGTAATAAAACTGTAGTTCAAATGTAATTTTCTATACCTCTTATTGGCAACCGTTCACATCTAAAGTGCATGGTATGTTCCATAGATATTCTGAACAGTTGCATCCTAATTACTGAACTATATTACATATACCAGTTTATCAAATGAAATAATTCAGGTAAAGAAAACACGTGACTTCTCTCTCTCTCTCTCTTTTTTTTTTTTTTTTTTTTTTGCGGTACGCGGGCCTCTCATTGTTGTGGCCTCTCCCGTCGCAGAGCACAGGCTCCAGATGCGCAGGCTCAGCGGCCACGGCTCACGGGCCCAGCCGCTCCGCCGCATGTGGGATCCTCCCGGACCGGGGCACAAACCTGTGTCCCCTGCATCGGCAGGCGGGCCCCCAACCACTGCACCACCAGGGAAGCCCCTCTCTTTTTTTTTCATTGTATCAACATCACCTTTTGGAGATACATTATCAAATGAGTATATTTCAGTAATGAAAGAAATGGCTAATGCATCCAATACATTACTCCAATAAAAATATCTCAAGATGATGTAAACAGAATAGCATTAATGCAGTTACTCTACAAAAATAGTTTGTAGGAAAAAGTATTTTCCAAGACAAGCTTTATAGATAGTAACTATCATTTTTTTCAAATGTGTTAAAGTTTTTGAAACTTTTTGTCTCCCTCACACATGAAATGCTACCACATGTAACGGGCTTTTCCTAATCACTGGGAAAGCTCATCTCTATTTAGGAAATAAATAAGTTTTCTAAAAACGACATTGAAAAGCATGTCTTGTGTGTTTGCCTTCCACAATTATCAATACTATTAAGATAATAAGCATAAGAGAAAGTATAATTCATGTTCTGTCTGAGGTGAACACACACACAAATCTGCTACCTCTGGTAAATCTACATTTCGCTCTCTCTCTCTCTTCTTTTTTTCTTACAGCTAACTCCCAGACTAATGAAGAAAACATGATTTATCTAACTTACACTCTTTTATAATTTCATATATTTATATGAGCTACCCTGAATTTTACATTCTTATTAAATTATCCAAGTTTGGTTACAGACTATGGAGACATATTATGATGCCTCCTTTGACAGGAGGTTTTTATCCTTTGATTTGGACAGGTAGACACATTTTATTTTCATTTTCCAGACAATATTAAACAAATCACTACTCTACTTTACAGGTACCACTGATGACTAAAGAAGGGATAGTGCTGGATATAAGTTCTATTAACCAGGCCTTCGTCATAGTGAAAATCCACTGGGGAAGAACTGTGCAAGGATTGCTGCCAAGTCTGCATTAGGAAAATGAGGGAACCTGCTACAACACCCCCTAGTGCAATAGCTGGGAAATTCATTACTAAAATGTAGTAATCATCTTGCAAAAGTACCAGCATTTTGCACACATTACCTCCTGCAGATTGAAGTGGGAATAACTAAAAGAAAAAGGGTAATGATGGTCCGGGGAAATTGAATTTTCAGCGCACTTATCTTCTGTGTCATTCTATTTGCATGAGAACAATGTTAGCCACAGATATTACAGGACCTAATGAGAACAGGAGCCTCGCCCCGATGGGTAGGAGCCAGGATGGGTGTGGATGAAACCAATCTATCAATGAGATTTTAAAAGGTGCAATAGTCCCTGCCTTGCTAAGAACCGTGTGGGTGGGCCTTCCATCTGAGGAGAGAAGAAATTAAGAATGATGACTTGAGAGAGTTCAAAGCACGCTCACCTCTCTGTCAGCTGGCCCTTAATGATAACGTACTACTGCTTTCCTTAAAGAGCTTCATGTCTTATTCAGGGTAAATGGTGAAAATGTGGCATTTTAGAACCCATGATGTGTTTTTCTATTGATGCTGTCAGTGTGACCAGCCGCTAAAGGAAGAGTTGTTTGTCAGTTCCCATTCTCTTTAGTGATTCATCAAACAGTGGCAGTTCATGCATACAGTATCAGAAGAGGAATAAATAACTTAACAGCTCCATACTGAACACTCACATATTTTATTAAGCTGCCACCAACACCAGGGCAATTCAGCATGTCGGAAGACAAACGCCTCTAGGGGAGTCTCTGAGCACATATTTTAGTTACAAGCGACTACCTGCTACAATTATTTATTATTGAAATATGAAAACATCTTTTGAGTTGCAAAGGCTAGAGATGCATTTTATCCCTTGGCCCTATTCTTTATGTCATGAGTAAACTAGTAATGATATTCATTATTAATGTATTCAATTTGTAAACCACTTTTCCTCCAAAGAATTCAACTTGCAGTATCCCCAATTACATACGTTAACTTATCTCATATGGTGAGCCGTCTGCTTTTCACATGGTAAGCTACATTAGTGCCTAAGTGGTAGCTCTCTAAATCATAGCTATTTAAGACCAAGCAATAGTCTTCAAACATCAACAGCAGAGGACATTCCCATGTAGGTTGGATAGACCATAGAGAAAGTTTCCAATAACCACTTTGGTTATCACCAAGCTCTACCCAATGTTGAAACGGGGTTACTAGGGGTCCTGGCATGTGTCCAATTCATACACTGCATGTTGCCAATTTAAATCTTTTTCAAAGTTTTCACTGTTAACCATTTTCACCCCTGGGTCAGTCTGCAGGAAAACAATACATAAGTATAATTTCAGTGACTGTATTTACAGGCTAGGCAATTTGAATGAGATTATTTTTATACAAGAACTTTGAGTTGTATTTCATATATTTCCCTTATCTTTTTTACATATTAAACAACTGAATTATGAAGGCTTAGCTAAAGGCAAGGCCAATCATGGCTACATTTCAGGATTTCCTCTGTGTACTGTTATTGCCTCTCTCCCACAACTCCCATAAGAATTTTAGTAAATATCTACTCACTGAAATTTAATATCTAAGTAGCAATGTTTATTTCCCAGAATCAAATACAGTTAATCTCTAATATAGAAACAAACTGTGTCCCAAAAGCTCATTCAGAATTGGTTTTAGAACACAGAATGCAATTCCTCATAAGCACTAGTTTTATAGTATAGTGAAGCAAGGCTGTTCAAATCAACTCATGACCAACATGCCAAAAACCAAGGAGCGCACAGCGTCTTCACCTGTTACTAATCACTAACAAGTCCCCACTTCTTGGACTCCAACAGCCTTCAGGGTTACCATATCCTTTTCAATGGGAGTAGAGCAGAAGTCTAATAAGAACTGCTTTGCAAGCACGCAGAAAGCAAGAGAATTCTCTTCCAATTATAAACTTATGTTTCTTTCTTTGGCAATCCTATCTGGGAATTGGAGAATCATTGAGCTTCCATAATGAAATAAAATAAAACTTTTAGCAAAGGACACTGAAATTAAACTTACTTCACAGTAAGAACATTCAATCAATTTTTAGACAGTCAAATTTCGTTGGGGATGCTAATTGCTAGGTCTGTTATCCCTTGCTTAGTAAGTTAGAATAAAGCATTGAATTATTTACTTATTCTGCTTTAGTGGCCAGAAATAAGTGAGTCAAAGAAGAATAAGAAAGACATTAGGTGCTTGTTATATCTTTGGACTATAAGAGTTATAACAACATCGTTTTTAGTATTCATTGTGCATCAAAATCATCTGGAGGGCTTATTAAAACATCTATTGCAGGGCTCCATCCCAGAGTTTCTGGTTAGGTAGGTCTGAGGTGGGGTCCAAGTGAGGTTAATGCTGCTGGTATGGCAACCACACTTTAGGAACCATTGATATTAAAGAAAGAGTACAGACTAATTTAGAGACAGAAGCACTCTATTCAAATCCAGGGTTTTTACTCACTAGTTAGCTTAATTCTTATAAGTTCTAATGAATCAATAAAAAGGAATACTAAACACCAGCACAAAGTTGTGAGAATTAAATTGAGCTGTTATAAAATAAAAAACCTGAAATATTACAGGAGCTTAATAATTTTAAGACTGTATTGCACAAACACTACTGAAATCTTTGAAAAAATCTGTTATAATTTCTTACATCAACCTGCAATATATAGGAAAATGTTTTTTTCCAGTGAATTTCTAATGATTTGATATGTGTGACAATTGACTTAACTAACAATGACTTCCCAATGTCATAGGTACGTACATCAGCACATTTATAACTCAACCAGGCACTGAATGCAAAACCAGTTGACATTTGGGGTGCAACTAAATTGGCAATTGATAACAATTGTCATCAATTAAATTGACATCAATTTAACTTTGGAAATATGCAAAATTATTTCTATGCATGAAGATACAATCTTACATTATTTAACATGATCTCAACATCAGATCTGACTGCATTTTCAACACATCTTCTAGCCTACATCAACCATCCCCCAACTCCTTCCAAAGTAGAGCCTACCTTTACCTTCTCAATCAATCCAGAAGGACACACAATTTATGACAATACTGGAGGAGAAAACTAGGAAGAAACTAGGAGATCTTCATTCCATATTATTTATTCTTTATGCTTTCAAGGTCATGATCCCAATTATTTATGGTCTCTGATAAAAAGCGGTGATTACGATGAAAATTGTGCTAAAATGATATGGAGGAGGTGATGCTTCGCTTGCTTCTAGGGTTACTGAAATAATTTAGCAAACTGGCACTTGTAGGCATTCTGCCTTGATTTTAAAGGCATAGAAACTATTAGATAGAGGTGACAGGGTGAGACTGACACTTTAAAATGACCCTGGCTAAAATATGGAAAATAGAATGAACACAGTACAGAGCGGATGCAAGTGGGTCATTTAGTGGTTCAGGTGAGAAATAATAATAGCTAGACTAGGATGTTACAGGTGGAGCAGGAGTAAACAGGATCAACTAAAGATAGATCCAAAAAGTAATAGCATGCTGTAGTAATTCTTGGATATAAAAGGAGGAAGAGAATGGTGTCATGTGTACAGGAAAGTTATAAGTTAAGTTTGGGAGATGCTGAGCTGAAACGTCTTTGAGACACAGAAAGGAAAGTCAAGTAAGCAATGAGCTACATGGATAGAGCTCAGAAGGAAGGTCTAGACTGAAGATGGAAATCTGCACACCATCTAGAAAGAGTGGCAATAAAAGCAGTTAACCAGCAGATGGGAGCTCCTAGAGAAAGAAAAGTAGAGGGCTCTAAATAAACTGAGATGGATTGAAATGAGCTGTAAAGAGGCCATGAAGGAGAGGTCAAAGAGGTAAAACAAACAAATAAACAAACAAAAACACAAGGAAGTGCTAGGTCATGGAAGGCAGAGAAGACAAGTGTTTTACAAAGGTAAAAGGAGAACAGTTAACAATGTCAAATGCTTCTGAGAAGTGAAATAAAGTGAAGACTGAAAAATATGCAGAGGGTTAACAGCATGGAGGTAACTGATGATTTGCACAAGAACGGTTTTAGTAATTAGACCTGTATCCAGATCACAGTGTGTTAGTTTCCACTAAAAAACTACCATGTGTGTTAGCTTCCTATTGCTACCGAAACAAATTACCACAAATTTACTGACCTAACAGAGTTTATTATCTTAGACATCTTTAGGATGGGAGTTTGACAGGCGTCTCACTGAGCTAAAATGAAGGTGTTAGCAGAGTTTCTGGAGGATCTCTTGGGAGAATCTCTTCCCTTGCCTTTTCTAGCTTTTAAAGGCCACCTGTATTCTATGGCTACAGGCCACTTTCCTCCGTCTTCAAAGCTAGCAACAGTGAGTCAAGGGCTCACATTAAATGACTATAATTCCTTCTTCTGCCTCCCTCTTCCACCTTTAAGGACCCTGTGATTACACTGAGCCCACTTGGATAACTCAAGATAATCTCCCTATTTTAAGATTAGCTTAATCAGCAACCTTAATTCTATCTTCAAACTTAATTCCCCATTTGCCACGTAATCTAACATAGTCACAATTTCAGGGGATTAGGACATGGTCACATCTGATGGCCATTATTCCACCTTCCATATCAAAGTCATTTAACATTTATTGAGCACTGACCATATGTCCAGTAATCTCCTTCATTTTCCCCAAAACAAGTCATTTTAAAATAAACACTTTGAGGAGACACTTTGATAGGCAAATCTCTTTTCTATTTTAACTTACAGAAATATATGTCATTAGCTGCTCTTTCTCTGTACATATTTACTGTTTCTTGACTATTTCTTTTATGTCACACTGAAACAAGGTCAAGAAAGAAAAACACATGGTTAGAAAATGATAGGAGATACTTTAAATTATGTGTATTGTTTCAAGAAAAAATTCATTAGGAATTTAAAGTGTAGATTATGTTCTCAGAATTTTTTTTGAAGTTTGATCCATTATATTTATGTTACAAATCTACTGAGAAGGAAATGCTTTGCTGCCTTAGATAGATAGATAGACAGATAGATAAGATTCAAATTTAAAACTTTTGTGCCTCAAACAATTCCATCAATAAAAGTTAAAAAACAATGAATAGAATGGGAGAAAATATTTGCAAATCAAATATGTTATAATGAACTTTAATCCAGAGTATATAAAGAAGTCTTACAACTCAACAATAAAAAGACACAAAATTCAATTAAAAACTTGGCAAAAGATTTAAAGAGCCATTTCTCCAAAGAAGATATACAAATTGTCAATAAACACATGAAAAAAATGTTCAACATCATTAGCAATTAGGGAATACAGATGAAAACCAAATTAATATCACTTATACCTACTAGGATAGCTGGAATCAAAATGATGGATAATGACATGTGTTGGCAAGGATGTGGAAAAACTGGAATCCTCATACATTGTTGGTGGTTTTGGAAAATGGTGCATCTGCTTTGTGAAACAGTCTGGCAGTTCCCTCAAAAATTAATAATAGAGTTTATAAATACCAAAAATTAATAACAGAGTTTATAAATATCAACTCCTAGATATTTACTGAACAGAACTGGAAATAAATGTCCAAACAAAAACCTACACATTAATAAAGCGTTATTTATAATAGTCAAAAGGTACAACAACTCAAATTTTTACCAACTGATGAATGGATAAACAAAACGTAGTATATCCATGCAATGGGGTATTATCTAGCCATAAAAATATATAACACTAACACACGCTACAGCATGGATGAACCTCTAAAACTTTTTACCAAGTGACAGAAGCTAGACAAAAAGGGTCACGCTAAGTGAAAGAAGCCAGACAAAAAGAGCCAGTATATATGATATATTGTACTTCCACTTACCTGAAATGTCTAGAATTGGAAAATTCATACATACAGGAAATAGACGAGTGGTTGCCAGAGACTGGGGCCAGAAGTGAAGGGGCTGTGATAGCTAATCAGTACTTCCTTTCTGAGGTGGGGAAAATATTCTAAAACTAGACAGTAGTAATGGTTGCACAACTGTGAATATATTAAAAATCACTGAATTGTACTTTAAAAGGGTGAATGTTATGGTATGTGAAATATATCTCAGAAAACTTGTTATAAAAAATAATTCATGGCATGAAGAGTAATACTAATACCTATTTTCTACACATTTAATAAATTAGAAGTGTCACATCAAATTCTAGAGCAATGCATTTCAGTCTTTAATGTGCCTCCAATCACCTGAGGATCTTTTAATTTTTTAATTTTTTTTTAAGTTTTATTGGAGTATAGTTGATTTATAATGTTGCGTTAGTTTCAGGTATATAGCAAAGTGAATCAGTTATACATATACATATATCTACTATTTTTTTTTTAAGAGTCTTTTCCCACATAGGCCATTACAGACTACTGAGTACAGTTCCTTTTGATATACAGTAGGTTCTTATTAGTAATCTATTTTGTATAGAGTGGTGCGTATATGTCAATCCCGATCTCTCAATTTATCCCTCCCCCACCTTATCCCCTCGTAACCATAAGTTTGTTTTCTACATCTGTGACTCTACTTCTGTTTTGTAAATAAGTTCATTTGTATCCTATTTTTAGATTCCACATATTAGCGGCATCATATGATATTTGCCTTTCTGGGTCTGACTTACTTCACTCAGTATGACAGTCTCTAGGTCCATCCACGTTGCTGTAAATGGCATTATTTTGTTCTTTTTTATGGCTGAGTAATATTCCATTGTATATATGTACCACATCTTCTTCATCCATTCGTCTGTTGATGGACGTTTAGGTTGCTTCCATGTCTCGGCTATTGTAAATAGCGCTCCAATGAACACTGGGGTGCATGTATCTTTTTGAATTATGGTTTTCTCCAGGTATATGCCTAGGAGTGGGATTGCTGGGTCATATGGTAGTTCTAATTTTAGTTTTTTAAGGAACCTCCATACTGTTCTCCAGTGGCTGTACCAGTTTACATTCCCACCAACAGTGTAGGAGGGTTCCCTTTTCTCCACACCCTCTCCAGCATTTATTGTTTGTAGATTTTTTGTTGATGGCCATTCTGACTGGTGTGAGGTAAGATTCTGATCTAGTAGGTCTGGGGTGGGATCTAATATTCTGCACTTGTAACATGCTCGTGGGTGATGCGGAAGCTGCTTGTTCTAGAGGCACACTTTGAATAGCAAGCTTCTAGAAAGGCACTGTCCAATACGGTAGTCACCAGCCACATACGGTTATTGAGCATTGAAAGGGGGCTAGTTTGAATTAATATGTGTTGCAAGTGTAACGTAGCACTGGACTGAAAAGACTTAGCATGGAAAAAAAGAATTTAAGGTATCTCATTAATAACTTACACTGATTATATACTGATACAAAATTTTGGATATTGTGTTAAATATTACTAAATTAATTTCACCTGTTTATTTTTACCTTTCTAATATGGCTCCTAGAAAACGTTAAATTACTTACATGGTTTACATTATATTTCTCAGAGCTTTCCTAGGGTATTTTCTCAGTATCATCAACAAACTGTTGCTGAACTTTAAAGGCCAAGAGTTATAGGTATCAAGAAGGTTGTTAATTGTCATCATCTGTAAACAGGCAGGCCATAGTTGTAGCACAAATGTACTCTGCTGAATGAATACAAAGGATAGATAACAGGAATATACCCGAAATACTGTTGTACAGTGATCCTAAGAACTGCTACCAAAAGCAGAAGAGTAGGAGAAAATTATTTGAAATGCACATCTTCAAATAATGTGATATGATTGAGGATTGTGCTGATGCTACAGTACTAGAAAGTACATATACCATAGCATAGCAAAGTCAAGGGACAAAAAAAAAAAAAAAAATCTAAAGGACAGAACTTAAATGGGAGAGATTTTGTGGAAATCAAGACTATATTCATGGTCAATGATAAATTTTATGTATATGTACCATGGAAAGGCCCAACTGGTATTGCTTAATTTCTTCAACCTCACCTAAATATGCCAATTGCAATGCAAATTTTAAAGTAAGACATAAAAGAAAATGCCATTATTTTGTGCTGAGCTGGGCACGGAAAATTAAAAAAATATTTTTCACCTATTTAAGGTGCATTGGGTACTTATATCAGTAAATAAGCATAAAATAGAAATACTTGAGCATTATCACAAACTTAGTCAAAGACAACCTGAACGGCAAATCAAAGTGCGGTCTGTCAAAATAGTGTATGCTGACAGATAGCTGTCCACGTAAAATTATGCTAGAGATCCGAAAGAGAAGATTCACAAAGCATTCATTCTGGCAAATTGGATGAATGAAACCTTGAGGTTGTAGCTGATTGCAGTCTTCTTACGGTCAAAATGGTCCAGAGTAAAGGTAGAAAACCAGGCAAAGAGAAAAAGAATATGAATTCATCTTCCATTTAAATTTTTTTTTTCCTTTTCTTTAAGACTTCAGACCATTTTGAAAGGCACTCAGTGAACTAAGTAATATTGTACCTAAACACATAAAGTCAGCACCAAAATTATCTTTCAATGCAAAACTGAAAATAGTAATTTTACGTTTATGTGCAACCCAAACTCAATGATTACACATGTATGAAGTATATTCACTAATCAATTTTACTACAAAAAATAAATGACCCCTAAAATTGCAGGTATATAATACTATCCTGATACACTTGGAAAAGGTAACCTAATATGCAAGGCAGACATTAAGCAACTAATGCCAGTAATATATAAAAATTTCTCACTCTGAGAACTGATAGAGAGGAAGATATATGCTGCATTGAGTGGGCATAATATGGAACTTAATGTAGCCTGGGGGGAAAGAGGAGGATAGTCAATGCAGGCATCCCTGGTGTGACTTTGAGCTGACATGAAAGATAAGTAGAAGTTACATACGTGTCTATGGACTTAAAAAAACATTACAAGACAAAGACTGCATGTGCAAAGGCTCTGGGGCAGGAGGAAGCTTGATGAATTTACAGAACTTAAAATATGAGGCTGAACCATAGAGAGAAAGTATAATTAGGAGAAAATAGGTGGGAATCATCCAATGTAAGTCCTTTTAACCAATAAGAAGCCAATGAAAGGTATTTAATCCGTATTTCATTTTGATAAATCATTGAGAATGTAATAAAGAGAAAAATGAATTAGAAATTACAGTAGCAGGCTTCCCTGGTGGCGCAGTGGTTGAGAGTCCGCCTGCCGATGCAGGGGACACGGGTTCGTGCCCCGGCCCGGGAAGATCCCACATGCCGCGGAGCGGCTGGGCCCGTGAGCCATGGCCGCTGAGCCTGCGCGTCCGGAGCCTGTGCTCCGCAATGGGAGAGGCCACAACAGTGAGAGGCCCGCGTACCGCAAAAAAATAAATAAATAATAAGAAACTACAGTAGCCCAGGTGAGATCTGATGGTTGTTTGATGGAAATAAGAGAAGTGAGATCATAAGAGAGATTTTTTAAAGGTAAAATCAATAGGACTTGGTTCTGGATTAGATTTGGGGGCTAAGAGAGGGAGTCAAAGAGCATAAGTAAATGAATGCCATTTGTTGGGCTAGAGTACCTGAAGAGGGCCCTTTTGGATGTTGAGAGACATCGTTAGTAACATTTTAGACATTTTGAGTTTGAAGTGCACCTGAAGCATTTAAGAA
This sequence comes from Orcinus orca, assembly GCF_937001465.1. Lineage (NCBI taxonomy): Eukaryota > Metazoa > Chordata > Mammalia > Artiodactyla > Delphinidae > Orcinus > Orcinus orca. The sequence goes on from NC_064563.1 coordinate 118,663,696, forward strand.
TAATACATTATACACAGTTGAAATACAAATACACAGTTGAAATACAAATACACAGTTGAAAACATGGGCCTGTAGCTTAGCAGAATGGCCTACCTCAGAGACATAAATTTGGTAGTAATTTGCAGACAGCTTATAATTAAAGCCATGTGTACAGATGCAATGGTTTAGGAAGCATGTACAGGTTGTAAGAAGGACTCAGAATTGAGAATTAAGGGATTCAACATTTTAATAACCTGGTATAGAAGAACATTCCTGCAAAGGAGAAGAAGGAAAGACCAGAGATGTTAAAAAAAAAAAAAAAAGAAAAAGAAAAAGAAAAAAAACAAACCGAACCAAACAAAAAACTATTTCTCTGTTTACCTCACTTGGAATAAAAATAATCTTCTCTGATGGGAAATTCCTATTTATCCCTGAAGGCCCAGATAAATTACTACTTTATTTCTGTGGCATGTTCTTAACCCACTCAGCTTCACTGTACATTTGTATATATAATTCTACTTTGGCTCATATACTATTGTAATACATTTTTTATGTTCTTATATAAGCTTTTGAGGATAATACATTATTAAAGGAAATAGCAACTAACTTCTAAACTGGAAATATGTATTTTTTTTGTCTTTATACTTAAAATACATCTAGCTTAATCCTTTTGATAGAAAGATGGTTAAGTTCTCGGTTCATACTTAAGTGTCCATTTTAAAGCATGAAATGTCACATTTTCTAATAACAAAATTATGATAATGAAAATGTATTTTAATTGGGAAATAAACTGTATACTGTTAAAAACTCAATTATACTTGCAGTTCTAACTTGTAACTACTATGTCTTGAAAGCATCTGTTCTTAAAGTTAATTAAACTTGACATTCAAATCCTGCCAACCATAGTTTCCAAATAATTTTAATTCCCTATAACACTTTGCCATAGAATCACATCCACTTTTGTTTTGTTGGCACTGCTCTGTAATAAACTATCCTTGAAAAGTGGAAGAATGAGGAGCCAGTGTCCTTATGGGAAAAAAAAAAAAAACAAAAACTTTTCATTTCAGGATTTCATTGATGTAGCCAAATCTGCATTTTATAATTTATAAGGCTTTTCTAGCCTGGCTTTGAAGTATGATTATCTACAGACACTTTCCTGTTGTTCTCCACAGAAAAGGGGGAAAAAAAGATAACCCATCTTTCCTGGCCATAAATATTTTATTCAACAATCCTTTCTTTTCTGATATATAGACAAGAAAGAAAAGAACCACAGTTTGAGATAAAATGTTCCTCTTAACTTTCAGAGGCTTTTTTAAGGTAAAAAGATTACAAAAAGTGAACGAGTTACTCATCTGTCCTTCTCCACATTTTACTATAAAGAATTTTTCTTTTGTTCTCAATGCAAATGGTCATTGGTTCATTTCTCTCACCCGGGACAGTTATGTCACATCTCTTGACTAATACGCATGCATTTGCCACTAAAAGACATTTTAACTGAGAGCTGTCACATCCGTCATCTCCACTCGGCCTGGTTAAAAATTTTATCTGCCGTCTTGAATTAATTTCAGCTTGCCTGAGCCCAGCAGGGGAGTTTAGAGTGGTTTAGTTAAATTCTTCATTTTAAAAGAATATTATCGGTCCCTATTTAGAGTTTTCCTCCACATCTAATTTTTGTTTCACATTACTGTAACAATGATATAATTATATATCCATTGAAAAGGGAAAAACCAGGAACAAAAAATAAAATAAAATAATCATCCAAGAGTGACATTTTCCTGAGGAAGCCATTTTCTTTTGCTTTGTTTTCTCCACCAATTTTCCTGTTATTTCACAAATTAGCTATAACCCTGCCTAAATAGTACACAATTAAGAAGTAAATATGCAGAATTGAGAGAAAAGAAAATGAGAACCCCAGCACTAACTGGCAGTAGAATCACAAAAGGAGAAAAAAAAAAAGCAAAATAGGAATAAGGACTTAAAGACCAAAATATTTAACATAGAGCACATCTGGGACAAGACTGAATGCAACCAAATCAATAATCTATTCTCCTTAAAGACGTTCTTCAACAGTTTGCTTTGCAGGCAGCCAACACAGATGTTGGTGGGTGAAGAAGTTCAAGCTGTGAGTTGGATGAGAGGGCAGGGCTCTTTGAAGCTGACTAATGTCAACAAAAGTATCTAAGTCTCCTATAAGCCACTGCTGACCTGCGGGAATACAAACCTCCTGTGACAACTGCTGAACTCAGGACAAATACATAATCTTACAGGTTGCAAGTTGAGTTTTCCAAGCATGGAGATAGCTACTAGGAAGGCTTAGTAAGGGCATATGCATACATACTTACTCCCCCAGCCAGGACCTCTAGTCTACATTAAATACTATCTACATACATATGTTTGCAAAATACCATTAGAATTCGCAGAATCTCCAAGCTTTTAATTAATGTACTTTGGTCAGTAGTGATTTTAATACCTTAAATTGAAAGGAATCAGCAGAATCTCTGTTGGGTAACTGTAACCCCAACACCCAACTTTTTCAGGCATTCCGTTAAAAAATCTGAGGGAGAGTATGCAGTACATGCTTTTGCTTTTATTTAATCAGGATTAAGGAAATTGTACCTTTTAATTAAGCTAAATTGGTAGTTTAAAATGCTATATTAAATGTATTTGTGAATCATAAACTATTTTATGAAATAGAGTCAATATTTTGTTTCATATTTAATGGCATTTGTTTGACATAATGGGATTTAATATTTGTAAGATTTCACCTGATAGGAATTATTTTTGTGTCTGTACTCTCTAGGAAAAATTGTGAAAGCTGCAACATCAGTCATCTCTTCTCCTTGAGATTATCTTCACATAACGCTGCCTTAACAATGTTTTTACTATGGGGGCTTCCCTGGTGGCGCACTGGTTGAGAGTCCGCCTGCCGATGCAGGGCACACGGGTACGTGCCCCGGTCCGGGAAGATCCCACATGCCGCAGAGCGGCTGGGCCCGTGAGCCATGGCCGCTGAGCCTGCGTGTCCGGAGCCTGTGCTCCGCAACGGGAGAGGCCACAACAGTGAGAGGCCCGCGTACAGAAAAAAAAAAAAAAAAAAAAAAAAAATTTTTACTAAGGACAGAGAACGTGAGAAATGAATACAATGTAATTCTTTTGTGTATTATTTTACCTTTGTACAAGGCATAAGAAATGAGTTCCGGTAGTATTTCTTTTGTTAAATGTTGGGTGAGTAAAGGTAGAAAACAGTTTTCATGCAGAGATTATCAGGCATAAGGAATGCACAAGGAAATGCCTACTCATACTTGGGTTTCCCCAACTAGCAATGAATCACAGTACGTCCTGTGCTAAAACAGGCAACGCAGTATTGTGTCATTAAAATCCTTTTAATCAATAGGAATGATGAAAGTGGCTAAATCAGAAGTGGTAACCAAAACAGCTGATTGCAATGGGGTGGGGGGGGAAACATTAAAGGAGGAAGCACAGAAGTGTTTTAAACCTGTATCCTTTAAAATTTACTAATTTAGCCATCTGGCAAGTTTACTGCTATTATTATAAATTCTTATTTAAATGATAATAAAATCACTTGCCAACAGGAAATCAGTCATGCAAGGAGGACCTGCAGATGCACTGCCTCCTGCCCAGGCCCTGGAACTGTGTGTAAAGTTCAAGGCTGTTCATTTGCTCAAACCACATGGGGTAGTGCAATGCTGACAGCTTTAAGTCTTTCAGGGTATCCCCCAAATTCAACAGATCTTTTACAGCTTTTAGGGATCTAAGTGTGTGAGAGGGAAGAAGTGTATATTTATAAATGTCAGATTCTCTCCCCAAGGTATTTCATCTTTTCTTGTTAGATTAAATGTTAAAAACCCAGAGAAGAAAGGATACATCAGTCTGTATAACTTTTACACTAATTCTTGGCACAATAAAATAAGAGTGAAGTGTGATATTAGCAATGATATTATATTAAAGATTCCATTTGGAGTCTCTAGAATTATTTTGTAAACTACATGTAATAGAAAAGTACATCATGAAAACATTTTAACATAAAAAACTGTGCTTTTTACACAGGAAATATTTCTATGGAACTTTTATCACTGTGGTCACAAATTCGTTTTTGAAAATACTTTGTCCTTATAAAGAAAGTTTATTGAGTAAACCAAGTATTTTATCTTATGAAGATGGTGGCTAATTTTTTATAACATCAATATTAAAAGTAACACTACGTAATGTAACAATTTATTTAACACATTATAGCTTGAAAAAACCACTATTATGGTGTTATTAGATTCTCACCCTTTGGAGCCCTCTCAAGTGGGCACCAGTTCTCCCTTTTTACAGATGAAAATACTGAGCCTCAGGAAGATTAAATAAACCACCCAAGGATCACAGAACTAAGAAATACCAAAGGCAGCAATCACTCTCAGGTCTTCTGATTCAAAGACCAGAAGACAGAACACATGATGCTAGAGCCAGTAAACCAGAATGGAACTATATCTAAATAAACTGCAGTTTAGCAAACAAGCTAAAAAAGAAAGCCAGTAGTATTGCTTCTTGTTAGGTAGATAACTTCCTAACATAAACAGGTGTGTATTGCATATAGCGTAGATATATAAATTTACTAAAAATTTCACCTATATGCATGCCTGAATTTCATATTCTTTCTTTAACATGTCAGACTAATCAATTAGCCTTTTAAAATAGCATCATTTGAAGTTTTTAGGGACAGTAACTTTAGAAAAGATCCCAGGTAACACAATTCATCATTGTATTTACAATTCTCTATGTAACTGAAGATACCGTTTATTGATAGAGAAGATAGTCAAAATGAGTATTAACTTTGTTTTTACTAAAATCCTCCCCTATTCAACTCTTGGAAGAAAAAATGATTATTTCCACAGAGAAAACTCATCGTTTATCAACCAAAACTGTCCAATCGTGCCTCTCCATCTCCCTACAAGCTGGTTTTGGCTTTTCTGCACACAGCAATGAACCACTTCTGACAGAGCCATTGCCCTTCCCCCCCTTGCTCCACCCACTGCATCTATTTAAATTCAAACATGCACAGCTCATGTATAAGCAAACAGGTGCAGAGATCAGGGGGCTGCCAAACCCGGAGCAGGCAGGAGGTTCACGTGTATCTCACTGATGGTGGCACGCTACTGATAGAAGACGACAAGCCCAGACAATAGGGAGGGTCAGTAGGTGGCTCTTTGATTTCTTTGGCTTCCTGACATGGCAGCAGCCTGGGAGTCTGCAGCTTGTAGAAGACCTTATGTTCACTACCTTATGACATTTAAGTGGCAGGAATGAAATTTTTAGATGACCTGAACAGCAGCTTTCTGCATTTTCTAATCGCTACCTCCAGCAGTTAAGTGCATGAGACGGCTACCCAGAAACTTAAGATACCAGAAGTCCCAAACCACTGCCTCTTCTCCCTCAGAACTGTCAAGAAACAAACAGCAATAATGTCAGACAGCACACACAAATGGATAAGCATGCTACCAGAGTTTGAAAGAAAGTATGTGAAAGAGTATTCATTAGAAAAGAAGAATGTTGTCAGGTTGTTTATTGTACATGTAGAAGCCATCTTTTCTATCAGCACTTAAACCAATACAGATTTATGCCATATTTATTTGAGCTCACCCCAACACTAATCTCATTCAGTTGAGGGGTGGTGGAGGCAGAAAAATGATATCCTTAAATCAGGAAAAGTATCACCTTGTCATATTTCATGTTAAAAGACCCATCAAGGTTTTATAGCTTGCCTACTTTTAGAACATGTGGGGATATTCTGAAACACATAAAAGTTTAAGCAATGCTTTACTAACATTTTAAATGAGTGTCTCTCTTAACTTTTTAAAGCAATGTAGAGCTTTTAACCTCAATGCCATATAAAAGCATGTGTACTAAATCGCATTACTTCTCCTTTAGAAAATTAGCTGCAAGAATCACAGTAATATACTTGCAAATCTGAACATACATTTTTCATAACCATAATTGTTAGAACCCAAATGTTGAATTTTCAACGTCTCCCATGAATCAGTATTCATATTATTTTATCGTAATAGTTTTTAAGAAGTTAAAAGATCATGAACTTCTTTTACTTAGAATTTCTTTTTTGATTTCTTAGCTCCTGGAGAAATGAATTCTCTACATGATCTACATAGCTCATGTTCACCCAGCTAAACTACACTAGCCACTCTTCAGATAACTATTGTGGAGACTCAGGACTCTAAACTATTAAAGCCAATGAACTTCTCATATTCGTTTTCAGTTTGAATCAAAGTACCTTCATTATATATGATATTAATATTTAAAAGAAAGTGGAAAAAGATAAATGTACGAGGGCCACTGACAGCTTCCTTTCATGATCCGTAGTTTTACATTTAGGGAGATTAAAATAAGATAAAACAAATGCTCAGAGATGTATCTACTGCCCATTTTCATCACTGTGCTCCACTGAGCAAGGCATTAATAAATAATTACTTCAGGGCTCACACTATCACTGATATTTGAGGCCTGACCCTGACTGAGAGCCAAATTACACCTATGTTTATCACAAAGCATGCATATTGGAATTAATGAAAATTCTACTTGCTTCCACCAATTCTACCTCATTTCCCCAGTTAGCTTTTTATACTTGCTAAAAATGAGTGATACAACTTCATATTAAAACCCTAGTGCCATATGTCTTGTCTATTTTTCATCTGTAGAATCCACTCAAAAATGAATTACTGGGCTTCCCTGGTGGCACAGTGGTTGAGATTCCGCCTGCCGATGCAGGGGATGCGGGTTCGTGCCCCGATCCGGGAAGATCCCCCATGCCGCGGATCGGCTGGGCCCGTGAGCCATGGCCACTGAGCCTGCGTGTCCGGAGCCTATGCTCCCCAATGGGAGAGGCCACAACAGCGAGAGGCCTGCGTACCGCAAAAAATTACTATCTTTGATTCAATATTTCATTCAGGGCTTCCCTGGTGGCGCAGTGGTTGGGGGTCCGCCTGCCGATGCAGGGGACATGGGTTCGTGCCCCGGTCTGGGAAGATCCCACATGCAGCAGAGCAGCTGGGCCCGTGGGCCGTGGCCGCTGGGCCTGCGCGTCCGGAGCCTGTGCTCCGCAGCGGGAGAGGCCACAGCAGTGAGAGGCCCGCGTACGGCAAAAAAAAAAAAAACAAAAACAATATTTCATTCAAAGTTTACAAAGTGTAAATAAATTGTCTTATAATATTTTCTTTTTGAACAAGGTGATGTGTATATGTACCTGTGTATTTATATATAGTGTAGACAAAAATATATTGTTTTAAGCAGAACATGCTGGGAAGAATACTGCCATGGAAAAAAATCATACATAGAGTATGTTCTTAAGAGGTTTAAAATTTTTAAAGAGTCAAAATTCCCCCATATGAAACATTCACATGAAAAAATATGGGACCAATGATTACCCAGAGTTAAATTATGTAAAAAAACTCCTGTAAATTCAATGGGATTTCAAAGGAGGAAAGGGCCAATAGAATCTGGACTTGTATGAGAGTAAGGTTTGATAAAGGAACTACGATTTAATTTTCATCTTACAGTACATTTAAGAGGAAAAGAAAATGGAGAGTAAGTTGGTTAAACAAGTAAGAAAAGCCACTGAGTCAGAAATAAACATTAACATAAGTGAGAGATTGAGGGTTTTGTCTACGTAGAGGAGGCATTTCCTGATAGGAATTATGAAATGTAAGGGCTGCATAAATAAGGGAGAATCAGAGCATGTAGGGAATTGAGAGTAAATCAGTGAATGGTGGTCTTTCTTTTTAACTTAATCTGACAGACAATGTGCTTTAAGAAAAGCAAAGTGCCATGCAGAAAGTAAATGCTTTGGAATAATTCAATTGTCAGTAAGCTTACAGGGTAGAATGGAGTAGCAAGAAGTCTAGAAAGCATATGAACAAGTGCTCCTAGGAATAGTCCGAGCAACTGTCATAGGGGGACACCAGAAGAGTGAATATGAAAAAATGAACAGGAAATAATGAATGTCAGAGAAATTCTGAAAGAATATCAATATTTAGGTAACCAAGAATTTAGCAGAAATATGCAACACTGCAGTGGGGAAAATACTTTTTACTTCTTATTTTCTATATCTAGGTCGAAAAAATAGGTGTTCAGTCCACAAGTATTAAACAGAGATGAAGAAGACACAGTATATCATACTGATTTTATAGCAGCTATAAAATATAAAATGATGTCTGACACTTTAAATGGATGAATTGTATAGTATGTGAAGAATATCTTTAAAAGCCCTTGTTTAAAAAATGGTGTCTGGGGGCTTCCCTGGTGGCGCAGTGGTTGAGAGTCCGCCTGCTGATGCAGGGGACATGGGTTTGTGCCCCGGTCCGGAAAGATCTCACATGCCGCAGAGAGGCTGGGCCCGTGAGCCATGGCCGCTGAGCCTGCGCGTCCGGAGCCTGTGCTCTGCAATGGGAGAGGCCACAACAGTGAGAGGCCTGCATACCGCAAAATTAATTAATTAATTAATTAATTAATTAATTTAAAAAAATAAAAAATAAAAAATGGTATCTGGGAGATGTTTGGCAAAATTGTCATAAAGCAATACAACTAGAAGTTTTCTTTTCTTTGCGAGCTTGCTTATGTTAAGATACAGAGAGCCCAGATTCAAATCTAGTTTTGCCCGGTTTCAATTACTGTAACCTTAGTTGAGTATACCTGGCCTTACTCATTTTGTTTTCCACTTGCATAATGACGGCTGGGGACCAAGCCCTGTGCTGAATTTGGGGGAAACACCTCTCACCTGTAAAAACAGGGCTAATAACAACATCTCCTTGAGTTATGATAAGGCCAGAATGCAATTCTACACGTACACGGGGAGCACGGCATCTGACCCAACTCAGGCCCTCAGAAAAGGTATCTGCCTTCCCTTCCTCCTATAGCAAGCTCCAGAGGGCTCCCTTTAAAGGAAATTCTGAATTGGCGCGCCCTGCGCTCCTTGAAAGAGCTCACGTGTGACGACGAGTGTGGGGAGGAAGTTTAAGGAAAGAACTCATCCCTCCATTAATCCTGGTAGGGAGGCCCAACCAATAAGTTCCTGCTACTTGTACAACTTATTTTGTATTCAATGTGTATAAGCAATAGGCTCCAATAGCAAAAAAAGGCCGATTTTACAATATCATCTGATAGTTACATTTTAGCTTTTACAATGTCTCCTTTTTAAAGTTATTTCCATTTGATTTTTTTTCTTTTTTTTTTTTTTTTTCCTTGTGGTATGCAGGCCTCTCACTGTTGTGGCCTCTCCCGTTGCGGAGCACAGGCTCCGGACGCGCAGGCTCAGCGGCCATGGCTCACAGGCCCAGCCGCTCCGCGGCATGTGGGATCCTCCTGCACCGGAGCACAAACCCGCGTTCCCTGCATCGGCAGGCGGACTCTCAACCACTGCGCCACCAGGGAAGCCCTGATTAATATTTTTATTATAGTAATATACTTAGGATTTGGTTATCATATATTGACACTAAGGAGAAGTGTCACTTCGGAGGAAAAATCTCAGCCTACTTTTGAAGACATATCTATTTGCAAGTGAGGGTATGTGTTCTTAACCTTTAAACATACAATTAAATATACTTTTCTATGCAAGTGTATTTCCACTACATATTCAAAGTTGAAGATATGTTAAGAGTTTATGATTTTATCAAATATATAGGAATATTAATTAGGTGTTTCCTGATTAGATTGATTCTCCTTTAGAATCAATCTTTTTTTGGGGGGGGTTGTTTTTAATTTTTATTGGAGTATAGTTGATTTACAATGTTGTGTTAGTTTCAGGTGTACAGCAAAGTGAATCAGTTATCCATATACATATATCCTCTCTTTTTTTAGATTCTTTTCCCATATAGTGGTGTTTTTTGTTTTTTTGTTTGTTTGTCTGTTTTTTTGTGGTATGCGGGCCTCTCACTGTTGTGGCCTCTCCCGTTGCGGAGCACAGGCTCCGGACGCACAGGCTCAGCGGCCATGGCTCACGGGCCTAGCCGCTCCGCGGCATGTGGGATCTTCCCGGACCGGGGCACGAACCCGTGTCCCCTGCATCGGCAGGCGGACTCTCAACCACTGCGCCACCAGGGAAGCCCTAGAATCAATCTTTTAAAATTTAAATTTAAAGCTTTAAAGTTGGATAAAGGTGTTCTCAAGATCTGAGTGTGTATAGACACTTGGATATTTCTAATAGGCTGTACATACACATGTGAGAAAGGGAGGGAAAGTAGGAGAGAGTGAGACAAAGAGATTTTTCTGAGTTTTGGTAGCTCTCTTCCAAATACTAGCTGTTCAATTTATAAGAATTCACAAGCGTGCTAAACGGAGCCTGTACTTTTAAGTATGTGGTCTTCAGTCACTTTAAAACTACATTAACTGAATAATTTTCTAGCTTCTACAATCAGTAAAAGAGTAGTATAACACAGGAGTAGGAAGATACAGTGGTGTTAGCACAATTCCTGCAATAGAATTTTACCCAAGGATGTAAAGAAATGAAAAATCATTCATTCAGTATAAGCCTGTTTGGCTTGCCTCTAATTTATCACAGCTTACAACTCTTGCCTGCCAGCAGAGCTGAATTCATATGTTATTGTCCCAAACCTGTCACTTCCTGGACTGCTTTTTAATCTTCCTCCCTGAATTACATTCAGAAAGGTCACCGCTATCCAATTAGAACCTTATCAAAGATGCACACGCAGTCCAGATTCACGCTTATCGAGAATGGGTCATAAATCCAGAAACTGCACATCACAAAGTGCCATTACCATAATGAATAACTGAAGAGGGGACAAAAAAGAAGTGGCAAAACACCTGTATATTTGCCAGTCTTTGACTCCATTCTTGGGAGGGGTCATGAAAGGTGAACAACTGTAAGGTAGGCAACAGGGTGATGGAGAAGAAAGGGAGAAAATCAAAGCAATGGGCTTCAAGACTGTCACCTAGAGCATATCACACTGCTTAAAGACATAATGAGAATGACCAAGGATAAAAAAAAGTACACCTGTTATGAGAGATTATGTATTGCACCTTAGGATATAACGGAAAAAGCAAGTGCTGCTTGGCTAGATGGAATTATATATCCACAACTTACTGTATTTCTACACAGGCTTAAATTCTTATTAATCTTGGATAAATATTACTTGCTGTAAGGTTAGGTTAGATTTGTTCATTTCAGAAAATACTTAGCACACTTTCTTTCTAATCCTAAATTATCACATTGGGTCATAACTTTCTTGGAAATTAATGATTTCTTTCACCCTGAGAGTGAAAGTCTCATTAACAATTTATCACGACACACCATAGGTAACTCACTACATAACATTCATAGAATGCAGCAGATAAAAATTTTGTTTTAAACAAGGGAGAAGTGAGGAGGTAATATTTTTTTCAGTTTTATTGAGATATAATATGGCATTTGGCACTATAACTTTAAGGTGTACAACATAAAGACTTGACGGTAATGATTTACAGTACAGAAGGATTTCTTACTTTCCAAGAAGAAGTTAAAGAGGAATTTCTACAGGTTCCCTTTAAACAGAAAGCCCTTCAAGTATTTAGAATAAAATGGCCCACAGAATTTCAGGAAAATGTTTTATTGTATAAAGGAAGGTATACCACGAGTAGGTACTAAATTGGAACCCTGGGCTAAATTTTAACCTCGCACCATATTGTCTTAAATCAAAGTGCTGGGATTATTGAAAGTGTATGAAGTTAACATGTTGATAGGAGTATAATTTGCTCTGTTTATGTTTTCAGGGTCAGTTACCAGCAGACTCAATCATGCATATATCTATGAATGTTGATTTCAGGGAGACTGGGAGGTACTGTATAATTAAATGTAAATGGATCTCTGACATAATCTGAGCAGTACAAACTTAATATCAGATTTCATAGCATAAAGAATACATATATCTCCTTGCTCCTTCAGGGTGCAGTGTGTCTTTATCCCTAGAATGGTCCTAGCTGAACTTTTAGTTCACTCAGAATCTGGTTATAAAAAGAGCATTATTTGGTCCCCTCTCAGCTTTAAAACATTTCATCTTCATCTAAACATTAAGCTGGCTTCAGAAAAAAAATTACCACAATAAAAGTAAAACCTCTCAGGCTTCCCTGGTGGCGCAGTGGTTGAGAGTCCGCCTGCCGATGCAGGGGACACGGGTTCGTGCCCCGATCTGGGAGGATGCCACATGCCGTGGAGCGGCTGGGCCTGTGAGCCATGGACGCTGAGCCTGCGTGTCCGGAGCCTGTGCTCCGCAGCGGGAGAGGCCACAACAGTGAGAGGCCCGCGCACCACACACATACACAAAAAAGTAAACCCCCTCTGTCTGAGGCACTACAGGTCACACTGTGAACGGAAGTATTTCCACTCCATCAGGGTACTCACAGTGCATGTGTAACAAGTGGAATGAAATTGTCCATTTGTGAAGCTTATAATTACAAAGATCTCCCCAGAACTATATATCTGCAGTTGATAAAGGCAGGGCATACACTCACCCTTCCATCATCCCCTCCTGCCTCCAGTTTTCCGTGGGGTTTTGACGTTCAGCTGGTCACGAGGAAGTAAAGACACATTCACGTTTTCTGATGTTGACAAGCATGTCATCTATAACTTAGACTCTGACAAGTGGGGTTGTCAGGATTTGCCTTGATGGGAAAGTGATTGACCTTTGCTCATAATTATCCAAACAAGGGGAAGAAAAGTGACTAGTGAGGCAGCTGCTATTTCGGCTGCTGTCCAACTTCACAGAAAGAGAGGATGAGAGGTCTTTTTAAAATCTGAGTGCAGAAGATACAGCCTACAGGAACACAAAGCTTTATTGTAAAGGGCAAATTGGCACTAATACTGATGTACTCTGAAGGAGTGTTCTGTTGTGAGGATGTGTTGATCTTTATAGCTAGGAACTGTTAAGTTATTGAACTGGTACGACTTCCCTGGTGGTCCAGTGGTAAGGAATCTGCCTTCCAATTGCAGGGGGCAGGGGTTCGATCCCTGGTTGGGGAACTAAGATCCCACATGCCGCGGGTTAACTAAGCCTGCGCACCACAACTACTGAGCCCACACACCTCAACTAGAGAGAGAAAACCCACACGCCACAACTAGAGAGAAGCCCACATGCCACAATGAAAAACCCGCATGTCACAACGAAAGATCCTGCATGCCACAACGAAGATCCCACGTGCCTAAAAGAACACCCGACGCAGCCAATAAATTTTTTAAAAGTTACTGAACTGGTTTCACATATGCATTACATACCACACTTCCAAATCACTCAAGTGATATAGGATTCAAACACAAACTTTAGGCATTAAGTCATAATTTCATTGTGAAGATCTTACAATGTTGGAACATGTGGTTGCAAGGCTTCTTAGTATTAATATACCCTAGGTAAGTTTTGGTTTGAAGTACCATTCCAAGTACAACCCATCACTGGATTTAAAATTCAATAATTCGGGAGGAGCTTCAAGACGGTGGAAGAGTAAGACGTGGAGATCACCTTCCTCCCCAGAGATACATCAGAAATACATCTACATGTGGAACAGCTCCTACAGACACCTACTGAATGCTGGCAGAAGACCTCAGACCTCCCAAAAGGCAAGAAAGTCCCCACGTACCTGGGTAGGGCAAAAGAAAAAAGAATAAGCAGAGACAAAAGAGCAGGTATGGGACCTGCACCAGTGGGAGGGAGCTGTGAAGGAGGAAAGGTTTCCACACACTAGGAAGCCCCTTCGCGGGAGGAGACTGCGGGTGGCGGAGGGGGGGAGCTTCGGCGCCGCGGAGGAGAGCGCAGCCACAGGGGTGCAGAGGGCAAAGCTGAGAGATTCCCGCACAGAGAATCGGTGCCGACCAGCACTCACCAGCCCGAGAGGCTTCTCTGCTCACCCGCCGGGGCAGGCGGGGCTGGGAACTGAGGCTTGGGCTTCGGTCAGAGCGCAGGGAGAGGACTGGGGTTGACAGCGTGAACATAGCCTGAAGGGGTTAGTGCACCACAGCTAGCCCAGAGGGAGTCTGGGAAAAAGTCTGAACCTGCCGAAGAGGCAAGAGACTTTTGCTTCCCTCTTTGTTTCCTGCTGCGCAAGGAGAGGGGATTAAGAGCGCTGCTTAAAGGAGCTCCAGAGACGGGCACGAGATGCTAAGGCTGCTGCTGCCGCCACCACCAAGAAGCCTGTGTGCGAGAACAGGTCACTATCCACACCTCCCATCCCGGGAGCCTGTGCAGCTCGCCTCTACCAGGGTCCCATGATCCAGAGACAACTTCCCCGGGAGAACGCACGGTGCGCCTCAGGCTGGTGCAATGTCACACCGGCCTCTGCAGCCTTGGGCTCGCCCTGCATCTGTACCCCTCCCTCCCCCCGGCCTGAGTGAGCCAGAGCCCCCGAATCAGCGGCTCCTTTAACCCTGTGCTGTCTGAGCGAAGAACAGACGCCCTCAGGCGACCTACACACAGAGGTGGGACGAAATACAAAGCTGAACCCCAAGAGCTGTGCAAACAAAGAAGAGAAAGGAAAATTCCTCCCAGCAGCCTCAGGAGCAGCGGATTAAAGCTCCACAATCAACTTGATGTACCCTGCATCTGTGGAATACCTGAATAGACAATGAATCATCCCAAATTGAGGAGGTGGATTTTGGGAGCAAATATATATATATATATATTTTTTTTTTTTTTCCCCCTTTTTCTCTTTTTGTGAGTGTGCAGGTGTATGCTTCTGCATGTGATTTTGTCTGTACAGCTTTGCTTTTACATTGGTCCTAGGGTTCTGTCTGTCCTTTTTTTGTTTGTTTTAGTATACTTTTTAGCACTTATTATCACTGATGGATTTGGTTTTTGGTTTGGTTGTTCTCTTCTTTCTTTTTTTCTTTATTACTTAAAAAAATGTTTATATTAACTATTTTTTATTTCTTATTTTAATAACTTTATTTTATTACATTTTACATTATTTTATTTTATCTTCTTCTTTCTTTTTTTCTCCCTTTTATTCTGAGCCGTGTGAATGACAGGCTCTTGGTGTTCCAGCCAGCCAGGCATCAGGCCTGTGCCTCTGAGGTGGGAGAGCCAAGTTCAGGACAGTGGTCCACAAAGACCTCCCGGCTCCATGTAAGATCAAACAGCGAAAATCTCCCAGAGATCTCCATCTCAACACCAAGACCCAGCTTCACTCAACGACCAGCAAGCTACAGTGCTGGACACCCTATGCCAAACAACTACCAAGACAGGAACACAACCCTATCCACTACCAGAGAGGCTTCCTAAAATCATAATAAGGCCACAGACACCCCAAAACACACCACCACACGTGGACCTGCCCACCAGAAAGACAAGATCCAGCCTCACTCATCAGAACACAGGCACTAGTCCCCTCCACCAGGAAGCCTACACAACCCACTGAACCAACCTTAGCCACTGGGGACAGACACCAAAAACAACGGGAACTACAAACCTGCAGCCTGCAAAAAGCAGACCCCAAACACGGTAAGATAAACAAAATGAGAAGACAGAGAAACACACAGCAGATGAAAGAGCAAGGCAAAATCCCACCAGACCTAACAAATGAAGAGTAAATAGGCAGTCTACCTGAAAAATAATTCAGAATAATGATAGTAAAGATGATCCAAAATCTTGGAAATAGAATGGGGAAAATACAAGAAACGTTTAACAAGGACCTAGAAGAATTAAAGAGCAAATAAACAGTGATGAACAACACAATAAATGAAATTTAAAATTCTCTAGAAAGGATCAATAGCAGAATAACTGAGGCAGAAGAACGGATAAGTGACCTGGAAGATAAAATCGTAGAAATAACTACTGCAGAGCAGAATAAAGAAAAAAGAATGAAAAGAACTGAGGACAGTCTCAGAAACCTCTCGGACAACATCAAATGCACCAACATTTGAATTATAGGGGTCCCAGAAGAAGAAGAGAAAAAGAAAGGGACTGAGAAAATATTTGAAGGGATAATAGTTGAAAACTTCCCTAATATGGAAAAGGAAATAGTTAAGTCCAGGAAGCACAGAGAGTCCCATACAGGATAAATCCAAGGAGAAACACGCCAAGACACATATTAAGCAAACTATCAAAAATTAAATACAAAGAAAAAATATTAAAAGCAGCAAGGGAAAAACAACAAATAACACAAAAGGGAATCCCCATAAGGTTAACAGCTGATCTTTCAGCAGAAACTCTGCAAGCCAGAAGGAGTGGCAGGACATGTTTAAAGTGATGAAGGACAAAAACCTACAACCAAGATTACTCTACCCAGCAAGGATCTCATTCAGATTTGATGGAGTAATTAAAACCTTTACAGACAAGCAAAAGGTAACAGAATTCAGCACCACCAAACCAGCGTTACAACAAACGCTAAAGGAACTTCTCTAGGGAGGAAACACAAGAGAACGAAAAGACCTACAATAACAAGCCCAAAACAATTAAGAAAATGGTAATAAGAACATACACATGGATATTTACCTTAAATGTAAATGGATTAAATGCTCCAACCAAAAGACACAGAGTGGCTGAATGGATATAAAAACAAGACCCGTTCATATGCTGTCTACAAAAGACCCACTTCAGACCTAGGGACACATAGAGACTGAAAGTGAGGGGATGGAAAAAGATATTCCATTGCAAATGGAAATGAAAAGAAAGCTGGAGTAGCAATTCTCATATCAGACAAAATTGACTTTAAAACAAAGACTATTACAAGAGACAGAGAAGGACGCTACATAATGATCAAGGGATCGATCCAAGAAGAAGATATAACAATTGTAAATATTTATGCACCCAACAGAGGAGCACTTCAATACATAAGGCAAATACTAACAGCCATAAAAGGGGAAAGCGACACTAACACAATCATAGTAGGGGACTTTAACATCCCACTTTCACCAATGGACAGATCATCCAAAATGAAAATAAATAAGGAAACACAAGCTTTAAATGATACATTAAACAAGATGGACTTAATCAATGTTTATAGGACATTCCATCCAAAAACAACACAACACACATTCTTCTGAAGTGCTCATGGAACATTCTCCAGGATAGATCATACCTTGGGCCACAAATCAAGCCTTGGTAAATTTAAGAAAATTGAAAGCATATCAAGTATCTTTTCCGACCACACCGCTATGAGACTAGATATCAATTACAGGAAATAATCTGTAAAAAATACAAACACATGGAGGCTAAACAATACACTACTTAACAAGCAAGAGATCAGTGAAGAAATCAAAGAGGAAATCACAAAATACCTGGAGACAAATGACAATGAAAACACGACGACCCAAAACCTATGGGATGCAGCAAAAGCAGTTCTAAGAGGGAAGATTTTAGCAATACAATTCTACCTCACAAAAAAGAAACATCTCAAAAAAACAACCTAACCTTACACCTAAACCAATTACAGAAAGAACAAAAAACCCTCAAAGTTAGCAGAAGGAAAGAAATCATAAAGACCAGATCAGAAATAAATGAAAAAGAAATAAAGGAAACAATAGCAAAGATCAATAAAACTAAAAGCTGGTTCTTTGAAAAGATAAACAAAATTGATATACCATTAGCCAGGCTCATCAAGAAAAAAAGGGAGAAGACTCAGATCAATAGAATTAGAAATGAAAATGGAGAACTGACACTGCAGAAATACAAAGGATCATGAGAGATTACTACAAGCAACTATATGGCAATAAAATGGACAAACTGGAAGAAATGGACAAATTCTTAGAAAAGCACCACCTTCCGAGACTGAACCAGGAAGAAATAGAAAATATGAACAGACCGATCACAAGCACTGAAAAGGAAACTGTGATTAAAAATCTTCCAACAAACAAAAGCCCAGGACCAGATGGCTTCACAGGCTAATTCTATTAAAAAATTTATAGAAGAGCTAACACCTATCCTTCTCAAACTCTTCTAAAATATACCACAAGGAAGAACACTCCCAAACTCATTCTACGAGGCCACCATCACCCTGATACCAAAACCAGACAAAGATGTCACAAAGATAGAAAACTACAGGCCAATATCACTGATGAACACAGGTGCAAAAATCCTCAACAAAATACTAGCAAACAGAGTCCAACAGCACATTAAAAGGATCATACACCACGATCAAGTGGGGTTTATACCAGGAATGCAAGGATTCTTCAATATACACAAATCAATCAATGTGATACACCATAGTAAAAAATTGAAAGAGAAAAAACATATGATCATCTCAATAGATGCAGAGAAAGCTTTTGACAAAATTCAACACCCATTTATGATAAAAACCCTGCAGAAAGTAGGCATAGAGGGAACTTTCCTCAACATAATAAAGGCCATATATGACAAACCCACAGCTAACATCATCCTCAATGGTGAAAAACTGAAACCATTTCCACTAAGATCAGGAACAAGACAAGGTTGCCCACTCTCACCACTATTTTTCAACATAGTTTTGTAAGGTTTAGACACAGCAATCAGAGAAGAAAAAGAAATAAAAGGAATCCAAATAGGAAAAGAAGAAGGAAAGCTGTCATTGTTTGCAGATGACATGATACTATACATAGAGAATCCTAAAGATGCTACTAGAAATCTACTAAAGCTAATCAATGAATTTGGTAAAGTAGCAGGGTAGAAAATTAATGCACAGAAATCTCTTGCATTCCTATACACTAATGATGAGAAATCTGAAAGTGAAATTAAGAGAACACTCCCATTTACCACTGCAACAAAAAGCATAAAATATCTCGGAATAAACCTACCTAAGGAGGCAAAAGACCTGTATGCAGAAAATTATAAGACACTGATGAAAGAAATTAAAGATGATACAAATAGATGGAGAGAGATACCATGTTCTTGGATTGGAAGAATCAACATTGTGAAAATGACTCTACTACCCAAAGCAATCTACAGATTCAATGCAATCGCTATCAAACTACCACTGGCATTTTTCACAGAACTATAACAAAAAATTTCACAATTTGTGTGGAAACACAAAAGACCCCGAATAGCCAAAGCAATCTTGAGAAAGAAAAACGGAGCTGGAGGAATCAGGCTCCCTGACTTCAGACTATACTACAAAGCTACAGTAATCAAGACAGTATGGTACTGGCACAAAAACAGAAATATAGATCAATGGAACAGGATAGAAAGCCCAGAGATTAACCCACGCACATATGGTCACCTTATCTTTGATAAAGGAGGCAAGAATATACAGTGGAGAAAAGACAGCCTCTTCAATAAGTGGTGCTGGGAAAACTGGACAGGTACATGTAAAGAATGAAATTAGAACACTCCCTAACACCATACACAAAAATAAACTCAAAATGGATTAAAGACCTATATATAAGGCCAGACACTATCAAACTCTTAGAGGAAAATATAGGCAGAACACTCTATGACATACATCACAGCAAGATCCTTTTTGACCTACCTCCTAGAGAAATGGAAATAAAAACAAAAATAAACAAATGGGACCTAATGACACTTAAAAAGCTTTTGCACAGCAAAGGAAACCATAAACAAGACAAAAAGACAACCCTCAGAATGGGAGAAAATATTTGCAAATGAAGCAACTGACAAAGGATTAATCTCCAAAATTTACAAGCAGCTCATGCAGCTCAATATCAAAAAAACAAACAACCCAATCCAAAAATGGGCAGAAGACCTAAATAGACATTTCTCCAAAGAAGATATACAGATTGCCAACAAACACATGAAAGAATGCTCAACATCATTAATCATTAGAGAAATGCAAATGAAAACTACAATGAGATATCATCTCACACTGGTTAGAATGGCCATCATCAAAAAATCTAGAAACAATAAATGCTGGAGAGGGTGTAGAGAAAAGGGAACCCTCTTGCACTGTTGGTGGGAATGTGAATTGATACAGCCACTATGGAGAACAGTATGGGTGTTCCTTAAAAAACTGAAAATAGAACTACCATACAACCCAGCAATCCCACTACTGGGCATATACCCTGAGAAAACCATAATTCAAAAAGAGTCATGTACCGAAACGTTCACTGCAGCTCTATTTACAATAGCCAGGACATGGAAGCAACCTAAGTGTCCATCATCGGATAAATGGATAAAGAAGATGTGGCACATATATACAATGGAATATTACTCAGCCATAAAAAGAAACGAAATTGAGTCATTTGTAGTGAGGTGGATGGACCTAGAGTCTGTCACGCAGAGTGAAGTCAGTCAGAAAGAGAAAATCAAATACCATGTGCTAACACATATATATGGAATCTAAAAAAAAAAAAAAAAAAAAAAAAGTCAGGAAGAATCTAGGGTCAAGACGGGAATAAAGACAGACCTACTAGAGAATGGACTTGAGGATACGGGGAGGGGGAAGTGTAAGCTGGGACAAAGTGAGAGAGTGGCATGGATATATATACACTACAAAACTTAAAATAGATAGCTAGTGGGAAGCAGCCGCATAGCACAGAGTGATCAGCTCGCTGCTTTGTGACCACCTAGAGGGATGGGATAGGGAGGGCGGGAGGGAGACGCAAGAGGGAAGAGATATGGGGACATATGTTTATGTATAACTGATTCACTTTGTTATAAAGCACAAACTAGCACACCATTGTAAAGCAATTATACTCCAAAAAAGATGTTAAAAAATAAAAAAAAAAATTCAATAATTTGCAAATGTCAATAGAGTGTATTAACGGAATAAAGTACATGGAGGGAGATATTTTCTTGGATAAAAATATTCCGAATATCGTGTCTAATACCAGGTTTTCAACGTCAGGAAATTATCCAACTGTTACTGAAAATTTCCTGTGTGTATTGAGGCAGTGGGAAGAGGCTTGTCTCTGCTCCATACTCTTGAGAATGATCCGATTAACTCCCAGTAGCATTTTAAATGTAGAGTTTTAACATTTTCCTCTATTGCTCTTTTTGTCTATTCTCTGCTACCTATTTTCCTGTAGGCTCAGAGATTAGAACTGCTTAGACTGCCTGACCATTTTCCCTTTAATAGAGTGGAATTTTATAATAAATTTTTGTATCACAAATACTTTTAAACACAGTTCAGTTGTGAACTCATGATCTAGTATAGAAACTCTAGTGCTTTTAACACAGAGCCAGACATTTATTTTTCTTTTTTCACAGCCAGGCACTTCCAGTCTTGTGTTCATGCATGTGTCTTCTCCTCACTAAGTGTGGAAGCTAAAATTGGCCTAGGCCTGCATAAGTTCTGAGATTGTTCCTGTTATGCCACATTCTACTTGCCTGCTTGTGGCTACTTTCTGGCATAAAACAGAACACAGAAATCATCATTCCAAGTCTTTTCACCTCTGTTATTAGTTATACTCTGGACTTAGAACTAAAATAGAACTTCAACCAAGGGGTAAACACACATACAAAACACACATACAAAACACACTCCACATAGTTAATTTAAAAGATCTTAAACATCACATTAGTTCTTTTATCTATTTACTTCTTCATATAATGATTAGTCTCTCTCTTTTCTGCTATTCATAGCCCATGCTCTATCTTTAATATGAAAATATGTTTTTGAATATTCTGAGCTAGATACACAAGAGATCCTGTGACAGTTGCATTTATTAATCAAAAAGAACTTCTGAACTTGCAATTCTCTCATCTTGGAAGTATCACGTTATCTAAACTATTATGGAGAGGAAATTCCTTAAACCAGATTTAAGCAGTTTGGTGAATTAAGAGTATGTAGTAGACACCAGGATACACTGTACTGTCATTGATAGTATGAGTAATTAACTGTATTTCCTTAAAATAGAATCAGAATGAAAAAGGATTATTGTACTTCAATAGATTACATATGTTTTAGGGCAAAAAGTAAGGAGCAAATTAAAACCAGTGGGAAAAGTATAATTTCTTGTATTGGTCTGGAGAATTGGACAATATCTTCAAATAATCTATCATTATTTTAAAAGTTAAGAAATTGTACACTGCAGGGGAAATTTTTTGAATGATAAGGGAAGTTCATGACAGTCAGATTCAAGGTGTTGGAGCCATCTTTGTGTTCCAAGTTTTCCATGGTGTCTGAAATATTTTGAATTCTGAACAATTTTTATTAAATTTAATTGCTTTTGCTTGGAAGTGCTGCACAGAACTCTTCTCTTTCAAGGTCACTGTAGAGAGAGGGACTGTCCAGCTTTAAGGGAGATCATTCTGAATATACTGAGCTGCACTCATTAAATGTCCTACTTAGGCAGATAGGACGGAGCGAAGCACTTCTCCACGTTTCCTCACTGGATAATTGACGCTTATGGTCAGGCAGCCATTTGGAGAGTTTCTCTCAAGCACAGACTTGTTTGTGCTCACTAGACTGTACAATTAGAATCCCCTAGATAACGAGGAGAATTTCCCTCAAAACTGGTGGGAGTTGAGCCAGAGTTTTAATAACTTTTATCATTATTTAGTTTGTTATTTCTCAAGTCACAAAAAGTTAAATGCAAATAAAAGCCAAATTAAATTTCTTCAGATATTATATTGAATATATACCCTATCATTAAATCTCACTGTGATGGCCTTCTTTTCCTGGGAAATGCTAAGAAATAACATAGTAGTAAAGTTAAAGAAAAGTAGACTCTTTAGTAATGGTATCAAGAATAAAGTGAACCTCACCAGACCCTCTAGTTTTTAAAACTAGAAAAAGGTATATTTTCTTGTCCTTTCTTAGTTATATGAAAAGGTGAAAGGTATCAAGATATGAATTAAACAGATTAATTTTCCTTAATACAACTAGAATATATTATTATCCAATGAAACGACAATTGAGAAGAAGAATTTAGTGTAGCCTAACAGAAAATTGCACACTGGTATTTAATTATGGAGCTAGTTTTTAAAAATCCTAAGTCTGACTCAGCCAAGATAAAATTTTAATCAAAAGAAATTCATCTATTATTTTATAACGATAGCTCTGAGCTCTATTTTATTTTTTTCCAGTACGCGGGCCTCTCACTGTTGTGGCCTCTCCCGTTGCGGAGCACAGGCTCCGGACGCACAGGCTCAGCGTCCATGGCTCACGGGCCCGGCCGCTCTGCGGCATGTGGGATCTTCCTGGACCGGGGCACGAACCCATGTCCCCTGCATCAGCAGGTGGACTCTCAACCACTGCGCCACTAGGGAAGCCCTGAGCTCTATTTTCAGTGTCTCTTGTAATTATTAGTGCCTCCATAATTAAGAATAACATTTCACATCTGTCTGTAATTCCTTACTCTGTAATATCACATTCTGTGTAGAGCACAGAAATAAGAGGTATCTGCTGGGTGCTAACAGTGTACACAAAATACCTAACCTGAATTATTCTACAAGTAAAGTAAAAGTAGTAAAAAACACATCTTTATCACTACTACTGTCACCGTGTACCGTGCTATATGAAATACCTTTCAGTCATGAAGTTAAGAACTTAATGTATTTTTAACTGTAGAAACAGACATTCGATTGACATGTTACATAGAAAGTTTATATGAAAATCTCAGCAATTATAGTAAGTCTGCTCTGATAGAATAGGTTCCTTTCCTTTCTCTCCCCACTGATGTTAAAGTACCAAGTAAAGTACCAAGAGTTATCAAGTGAAGTAAAGAGATAGAGAACGACTGAAAATAAAACCAGTCACTTCAAGATTCTCCATGTGAGTGACAAGAAAGGGCAGAAGACTAGATAAGCCCAGTTTCTGCAACCAACATTATTATTTGAAGATACTCCTTTATCTGGAAATCTAGATGTGTTTGTAGCCATATAACTAACATACACCCACGATAGACTTCAAATAACCTGAGGATCATGTTGAAACCTTGGCACAGTACTATGTTGCTGTTCGGCTCTACATAAATTTTCATATTATAAATCTAGAGTTTAAACTCCCTCATTCCCACCAATTCTGTTTTGTTCCCATATTTCCAATTGAAAATCATGAGCCAGGAGTTTTGCATGCTGAAAGCTGCCAGTAGTGTTGTCAGGGATGTGTAACTGCTGTGCAAGGCTTTTATAGCTGGCTTCGAAGCTGATCTATGGAACCACTCAATTCCACAGCTGTCAAAGCACTGATACCAACTGCAGTTAATGACACAGCGTCATCCTCTAGCTCGTTTACCTGCCGCCCTGCAAACAAATGGACACTGGCAGTAAGGGGAAGTTCAGTGAGCAGCAGATACCAGATTTATCATAATCACTATGATCCATGGTTGAGGAAAATCAATTTCTCTTAATCGAGTAGAGTGACTTATTAAGGGTTATGAGTCCTGGCTGGATAGCTGTGCTGATTTGATTATGTTGGGAGGGAAATTAGCAGTGGCCTCCTACACAGTCTTTTCCTTTGTCTTCTGGCTCGGAGTTTGTTATTAAATTATTATCTTATGAAAGCCTTAGTGAGCAGGTCATGCTTTGATCAAGAAGAGACTGAGAAATAGGGTGCTGAAAAGGTTTCAGAAGTGTTGACAGGTAGAGATGTGAACATTCAAAATATCTTCACTGCAGAGCTATTGGTTTATAATTGAAAGGGCGTATATGTAGCATAAGCCTGTGCTAACGCTGGAACCTTCTTGAAAGAACCATCGTAAGTTAACCTTTGTCCTTCAGTTTCTCCTTCCTCTTTTTTGATACCATAATCTCAGACACCTGGAAAGCAAGGTACCTTGTTATGCTGAGAGGAATAGGTCAGTAGGTTAAAAGTCATGTACATGTTTTTAATCTTTAAAGATGCTTTGACCAGAATCAGTAGTAGAAAAATAAAAGTTAAATGTGTGCTAATTTTCTTTAACTCTCCAGGTTTTTAAAAGCTCACAAATCATGAAAAAAAAGTGGAAAAGATTCTGTGAAAATAACTTTAAAACATTTTGTCACAAGAACCACTTTTCTTCACCTTCCTGTCTCTGATGCAATATTGGGGAAAGGAAATAGAATAAATCAGTTGTTTTTCTGAACAGTTTTAGTTGGAATTTTGCAAACATATGGGCACCACCAGATTAATTTCCCTCTGAATAAAATAAATAATAAAATTATGAGATGTCTCATCTCTTTCAACATATATAAAAGCCAAAAATGGCAGGTTAGTAAAAATTACTATCCTTTGTAAATAGTTCTATTATAGACACTGTCCATATGTACAACCAAATATGTACAATTTTTCTTAATAATAGTATTTAAGATACCAAATAAAATTATTGGGTGAATTTTTCGTAGGAGCAAGCATAGAAACTAAAGGAATCCCAAGACAGAATGCTTTGTAGTTGAGCAGAGCACAAAATTGCTTTTTCTTCATCTTTCTCAAAACACATAATCCATTAGATGTACATGATTCCTTTAATAATCATGCATTTGTGCTTTACACATATTAGATTTTAAATATTTGATAAATATAATGCCAAGATTTCTTTTGATGGTTTCATAGTTCTTAATAGAGTTGTTATCTGATCTCCCCGTGAGTAAAATTTCATTGTTAGTACCATGATTTTAACAAAGGAATGATGCAATTCTTAGAAATAAGACAGTCTGGGTTCCATAATCTTTTGTTACCTTGAAACTCACACATGTATTCTCAATTCTCTCTCCAGTGGCCTCATACTGTCCCTTCAAAAAATTGCCTGACACATAATGGAAAATTTTTATTTTATAATCTTCCTTCACCTTTCAACTCTCATTTAAATAAACGGCTTTTTGGTCTCAATAACCAAAAATATCTGAAATTGCACTTACAAACCTTATTTGCCACATAATGTCCCAATTATGCATTTTACCATATAACTAAATAAGTACAGAGGTACATTGCAAGATTAAAGGAAGTAGAAAGTTAAAAGTTACTTATATGCCTCCATTCTTGGTTATCTCATATGTCATAGTCTAGAAAGGATGAATAGACAACTCCTATCCATTCATCTCTCTCTTAGCATATATTCATTTTTGTAACCCTGCAACCTAGCACACAGCCTAACATAGAAAAATGTTCAAAAGATATTTGCTGAATTAAACTCAACTCTACTAGACACATATCAAACATGGTTTACATGGACTACTTTCTTTCTTTGGAATTTTCATTTCTGTTAATGGTCCTCATTTTTCCATCACTTCCAATTATTGGAGACATTTTCACACTCAAGAGAATAAAGACAGTTGTACTTAAAAAGTCAGTAGTCAAAAGAGATTTAGCAACTGAATGAAAACTTCCATTAGTTTATTAGGAATAATTAAAAATTTTTAAATCTGTGGATACATAGTTCATTTTTTTCATCTAATGTTTATAAAGGTATTTTTGGCTGATCAAGTAGTAACCAAGAGTAACTTTTCATAAGGACTCTCTCCCTGTGGTATAAATAATCTTATTTGTGAATATAATGATAACTCAGTCAAAACAGCCCTTTCCAACAGCTGAAACTATCATAGCTAGTTTGATGATAAATTTGAATCTGATAAAATTGACACATTACACCAAAAAGACCATATTAATCAGAGGGAGTTGGAGAAACATTTGCCACTGAGCTCTATGTAGGATCATTTTATTACTTATCAGTCAATAATCACCAAACGCATTCAAGTACTCTTTCTCCTGGCTCAGAGAAATTAAAACTACAATAAATCTTCTGACATACAGTATTACAGTATTATTAAACACCATCATTCAACACTAGGACATTGGATAAAAATCACAGTCCTGTAATAAATCATATGTATTTTGGAGGTAAAGATTAAAATATACTTATCTTTATTCTTATAATTTTATGAGTCACAGGAATATATTATGTCCTATTCTAAAGGAAAATACACATTCAAATTAATCCATTTTAAATACATTTTAAATGATTGATTTCAAAGAGATTCACCCAATAATTTAGTAATGTGCTTTCCTGATCTTTAATGACCAAGTTTTAGAATATTATTCTTTATGAAAACATAGCCACATACAAAAAAATACAAGAAAGTGGTAGGAACTGTTTTCCAATTACTTGTATATTTCCTTTACTAAATGGTCAAATCTGATAGGAACTAAAGATTTGTTTCTAAATTCCCTAGTCTCACAGGTAAATTGTAATGAAGAGTGTGGAAACTATATTATTTCAACAAATTATACGTGCCACAGATTTTAAAAATTAATGAAACATACAGTTCTGCCCCATTGAGCTTAGAGTTTATCACTTATTTTCATATATACAGATCTCTAAGATTATATATTTCCCCTTATGTTACTGAAAGCTTTAATAGTTCTTAAAGCATCAGAATTATAAATCTCTTGACAACTGACATTTTTTATCATCAGTCTTCAGCCACTAATGCAGTTGTCTTAAACTTACATTCCAACTGGGTCTAGCAAAGTAATGTATATGAGTAAATCATTCAAGGTGTGGGTAAATTTGGTTTGTAGGACACGTGGATATCTGGAGAGAACAAGACTTATCTAAAAGCATAAGTGCAATTGGAACATAATAGCAAAACACTAGGAGGGCTGAGCCTGTCTGTATTTAGCCTTTCAGCTGCCTGTATTAAAATAAGAAAAATAAGGCAGAATACCTCCAGCCTATCTCTCGGTGGGTACTAGGGAGATATCTTTCACCCAAAGACTCAGTGTAGACCTAGGTTCCACCAAGCCAATAGAATTGGGGAGGTAGAAATGACACCCACATAAAGAGTACACTGCACCTCAGTCCCTTTAATGTCATTTTCACCTTTTGCTAGCAGTGTCTAAAGCTTCTCCAATAATATATATCAAAGGGGAAACCAATAAGAACTCTAGTACTCTAATAGGAAAAAAAAAAAATCTACTTCTGCAACTAGTTAATATAAGTTTACACATAAGCAATCTTATATTAGTATTGTCAATATAACAGATTAGTAAAGAATGATGGGAATTCATCTGTTTCAATTTTGAAGTAATCAATAGGAAATCATGGAGGTTACTGTGATAGTTTTGCTACATAAAAATGGAAAACCTTTATGTACGTAGACACAAAGGGACATGAAAAGAGGACAATATTCTTCATATATAACAAGCTCTCAAGTACCAATAAAAACAGCATTCCAAAAGGAAAAACACTTAAACAGCATGGACAAGAAATTCACTAAAGGAGGAAAAATAAGCCAACACTCACATAACAAACACTTTAGCCTCACTAGAAATAAAATGTAAAATTATTAGGAGATAACAATTTTATCTATCATATTGGCAAAGGAAAATGTCCAAAAGGAAGGCTATGAGTAAACCTGGACCCGCAAGCATTATTGATGGGAATTTAAATTGGAACAGCCTTACAGAAGAACCTACAAAACTCTTAAAAATATCTATAATCATTGATTCAGCTATTCTATGTAACTGAATTTATTGTGAAGAAATAATCTGGAATATGCACAAGAATTTTCATCATAGTATGTTCTTCATAGTTTATATATTCATATACATTCCTGAAAACCTGGAAACAACTTAAATATACAATGATAAAGAATAAGGAAATCAGCATACAACACAGGATGAAAAGTTGTACCATTAAACACTATAGTGAGGAAGAATATGATATGAGAAAATATTTATGAAATGCAAAGAAGCAAGATGACACAAGCTACAATGATAATCTGAAAAAAATGCAAAACACAGATACACATAAAAGCATGCAAAAATATAGTCATCCACAAATCATTAACAGCAGACTTCTGAGTGATTTTATTTTAGTATATTTACATTTATATATCTTTCACGTTTCTGCACTGAATATGCAAGCACTGAGAATATAAGTTCCATGAAACCATAACTTTTTTCTAGTTTATTCACTGACATATCCCTAACACCTAGAACTGAACCTGGCACACAGTAGATGCACTATATCATTTGCTTAAATGAATAAAAAAGTATGTTTACTTTTTGAAACATTTCCAAACTTTATTATAACTCACAAATGAATCAATCTTGTATAACTATAAAAGTATATCTGTAAGTATCAAAACAACTTTGTAAGATTAGAATCCTCATCCAGTTTTATAAGTAAAAAAAAAAAAAAAACTAAGACGCAGAAGTTAAATAATTTGCCCAAGGTCACAAAGCTAACAGGTAATTTATGGGAAGGAAGTGATCTATAGCTAGGATTAGAAGAAAGGTCCTTTGTTCCCACTTCGACCTTGGCCCCTCACCTCAATGATACAACCTCAAATGAATGGTATTCTGCTGGTTAGGATCTTACTAAGCAGCAGAACACCATTTTTTAATTCACTTGCCTGGACAACCCAAAACTTTAGCCTTAACTGATGACACAAGGCAAGAAGAAGCACCATCCTAAACTTCCTCTTAATTCATTCCTTAGGACAGATAAAATGTCAACCTTATGTAGAGTCACTGTCTTAGAAAGAACACTATGTTGAAGTTATTAGCAGTTAGGAGATATCCAATACATAACTGACCTATCCAAACAATGAACATCTTCTTTTCCTAAATGCACTTTTCTCAAAAAATTAGGGCCAACCTTAAATCAACTTTGCAAGAATCTTCTTGTAAAGAGTATCTCTGTCAATATAAAAGAATTTTAGAATTCATGATGAAAGATAAGCTGTAATGAAAGGCATGGCAGTGATTGTAAGGAGCCCAAGAAGAAGTTCAGGATGCAGAAGAATAAGAGAAAGTGCAAATGAGAGAAGCAAGGACAACTGTGCATAAGACTGGACCAGAAACGAGAAGTGATAAAATGAAATGGGTTTTATATGTGAGACGTTCCACTCTATTATTGCACTTGAAACAGAAAGGATATCTATGAGGATACTTCTGAATATAAGAAATTCTAGAGAAACATTCAGATATTGTAGTAAGAAGACTGTGGGAAGACAGAGCTTTTCTTAGGTTAAAATTTCTACATTATTATTAATCGAGAAAGATAAGTTTCAAGATCAAATATATAGAAAGTATATCCCACAAAGATTTCAACATCTTTCACAAGGAAACAAATAATTATTGTACATTTATATTCTTTCTTTCTCTCAACCACATAACTTTAAAATGTTGATCAAATTCCCCTGAGTACTTGTGCTGAAAGCCTGACATTAAACTACTAGAGAACATACAAATGAAAAGTGCTGAATAATTTATCACGAATTGGTGATTGTGGACAGAAATGTCTAAAATAAACTGATAAAGACAACGATCAAGAAGAAAACAACTAAAAATATGAGCTGGAAATACCAAACCACAAGGGATAATGTTTTTAATCCAGTGTTTGCTCCTGCATTTCTCTTCCATAAATTGGAATCTGTAAATCCGATTTGTGAATTTTAAGTAGGCCAATTATGGATCAAACAGATGATTACTTCATTGCTTCCATAATAACACCGCTAGGTAACCAATTCAAACTTATATTTAATGGTCGTATATTTTCTTTTAAATCATCTTCTGAATACATTTTGGAAATGGACTGTGACAATGGTTTAAAGCTTTATTCCTCTCTTCAGCTACAAGTCATCACAATTCTGACTGTAATGAGGTTACTCTGCATCTGTCTGTCACAAATAACCTAGTAACAACTAAATGGATTGCCATCAATCTTTCAATTAGAATATATAACTTGATTAGCACAATATTTTTTGAACTGATTGTATTACTTTGAAAAAGGGCTTTCATTTACTTTGTCATTTAGGGTCAAATGTGTGCAATCGCTGGGAGCTGAATAAATAATAACAACCTGTTTTGAATTTGTGGGCTGTAGCCTTTGTTAACATGTTTTTCTTTAATTATGTAAGCTACAACAACTAGCAGTACTTCAGAAGTAGAAATGAGCTAAACGTAGGCAGATTTTTATGACAATTCTGCACATGTTATTCTATGATGTCAATTCCTAACAACTGCACTCTAAAACAGCTGTTACTCAAATTTACACATCAGGAAAATTTCATTAAAATATTATTTTTTAATAATTTTTAAAGGTTATAATTTTTTAAAGGTTATAATTATGGTGAAGGAAACTATACCCGAAACATTTTTTTCACATTTCCTTGTAATGAAAAGCTTAGATTCACTCACATTACACCTTCAATCAAGCATCAAAGAACACAAGAACCCATGAGCAGTCTGGACAGTATCTGTTTTCTTTCACTTCTCAATCTTTTCTTTGTTAAGAAGAAGAAAGAGTAGTAAAGCAAGTGATAGAGACCTAGAGCCTTAAATTGAGCAGAATTAATATTAACCTATTAAAACAGTAGCAACACATCTGAATGAAACTCAAAGTAATTAACGAAACCAACACCAATCGACTATCCAAGTCCCTGGGAAGGTTGAAAGCTGTAGTGATTTATGCTTCAAAGGCAAAAACTCTTCCTTCAACAAAACCACCTGGATCTACCTAAACGGCACTCTGAGAGGTAGAAATCCACCATGACTGTGAGATTGTGCAGACAGACCACAGCTCTTATAGTTAATATGGTTTTTCCACTATATGTGGATATCTGGCCTACATTTTATTATAGTCCCAGGTTTCATAGCAAATAGAGGTTTCAGCTAAATACTACCTGGAAAATTAGTAAAAACAGGGAGCTCTCATCATTCAAACTAAATATTTGAAAAGTGCCTGGATTCTCCACTTTCAACCCTGATATTGCTGTATCATGAAGATATAATACTATATTAGAATTTAATATTATAATAATTAAAATGTCAGTATTCTTTATGGCAGAAAGAGATATAGAAAGAAGAAATGAAGCAAAAAAATAGAGAGAAGATAAAGATAGAAAATAAGAAAAGAGAAAAGATGAAGAGAGGGAGGAAAGGGGGAAAGACAAGTCCTTGAAAGCTGTAAGCAATTATAATGAATAAATCAATTTGCTACTTTAATTGGAATTAAAAAATGGTTGCTTAAACAAGATGTATACTGGGATGTACATTTTTTTATGACTAATACATGGTACAAAACTAAAGGGAACTGCACTACTACTTCAAATTCAGTATTTATTTTACCAAAGTGAACTCAAGAATCCAGAAAACGTCTCCAACCTCTGCTCCTACTTTGATTTTATTTTGCTCAATAACTCATATCCACAACCCCACCAAACGTTACAGTATATAAACACTGATTTCATTGTGTCCTGTCCATTTTCAAAGCTTCCTGAACATATTCATCCTGCCTCCTGGATACTCCAAAAATTTTCTGCCTGGAATTTGTGGTTCATGTTAACCTGGCTGCACCTGACCTAGGCCCCTCTTAAATCAATATTATAAACTCCACTCCTGCCAGGTTGGCCAGACCTTCAGATAACACTGCTCCTTTCTAGCTTCAAGTTTCTACCTTTACTATGTTCTTCCCTTCTAATATGCCCCACTTTCCTCTCTTCCAATTTTTCGAATATTAATGAATTCAAAAACATTTCTCTAACAAGGAAGGCTGCAACTTCTCTATCCCATAGCCTACATTCAGCTCAGGCCTCTCTGGTATCCTATGAAAATGGCTTTTAACCATTTGAACTCTGAAGATTCAAAAATGGAAGGAATTAACAACCTCTGCTTTTATCTGACCTGGACTCTGGACACTGGGGTTTCCAACGTGGGCCTCTCACTGTTGTGGCCTCTCCCGTTGCGGAGCACAGGCTCCGGTCGCGCGGGCTCAGCGGCCACGGCTCACGGGCCCAGCCGCTCCGCGGCATGTGGGATCCTCCCGGACCAGGGCACGAACCCGTGTCCCCTGCAATGGCAGGCGGACTCTCAACCACTGCGCCACCAGGGAAGCCCTCCAACAAGATTTTAAGAAAGTATCTTTTCAAATGTTTTACACACATACACACATGCACACACACACATGAAGGTGTACATATTAAAACTGTTGTCCTATAGCATTACTTACGTTTATTACTTTCTTCCCCTCTACCTAGAATTGACAACACTTTCATATGTGTATGTCTTATTTCTTCCAATTAGTATATAAACAGTCAAAAAGCAAAGCCCACACCTTCAAACACACTGAAACAGGCTAAGTTCATAATAAATTCTAGTAAGTACTTCACTGATTGAATAAATAAATGAAAAAAATATTTGCAGACTTTTCTAATAATCAACCTCAATTATTTTCTAAATTCTCCAAGATATTTTCATACGTCTTTGTAAAAGCAAGAGCCAAATAAATCACCTTGAATTATATAGCCAGAGAAGAAAAACTTTTGATCCAGTGGAAAAGCTGCAGCAGATAAAATGTGCCTAGAATATATTTAAAGTCTTGGTCCCATACATTGCTGATCACCTTCCCTACTAGAACTGTATAATATAGTGTATAACTAAGAATCAATTCACAGAGCACTTTAAATTTCTACCTTTGTTTTTCTCAATGCTGTTGCTCCCTGCATGTTTATGAAAATCAACTGGTTAACTTTATTGCGAAAGTATTAAATTGTATATATATGGCTAATACCTTTATCAGCACACTGCTTTTGAGTTCAGATCCTGAACTAGCCTTTGTATTTATTGCTGATTCCTCTCCATTCTTTTCCTTTAACAACAAAGTAATATGGTTTTGATAAAACCATCCTTTGCAGCCTGAGAAAAGACCCTCACCAGCTGTTCCCAGACTTACTATGGAAGACTTACTATGTCAGAAGTAGTGAAATTGCACGTAGGCTCAAAGGCCATTAGGCACAAGCTAGGAAAAAAAGGGAGGACATTCACTTTTAATTTTGAATCTATCAGACATGGCTTGTCGGCATTATGTCATTGGCCTGTCAGAATGAAAGAACACAAGACAAAACTGTTTTAATACTTCACTGCTCGCGATATTACTACAACACCACATGTGGAATAGATCCGAGAAGGAAGCTTTGAGGAAGCATCATAGGTTCATTTTTTACGATGTCATCACCGTAAAAAAGATATTTGACTGGACTTCAGCCTTTTGAATGGCCATTCTCTATGAGTTTAGCACTGGTGTAGTGATAATCTGTTTAAATCAGCTAACTTTTTGGATTTCTACATATTCTTTGACTATGAACGCTAATGAAGAATTTATATGTTCACTATTTTAGTCCACACAAAAGGAGAGGGGCAGTGAGAACTAAATTATAACCCCAACTTTTTGTCTAAGAAATGCTTACTAATTCATACATCTGTATGGACCACCAACAAATTTACAATTGCAGCTTTAGGTGGCAAGGGGCACCAGTCTGAATTGTAAAATCATACAAAAAGTGCCTATGTTTGTGGCCACAAAGCAAACAGTCCACCTTTCTATTGTTGGGGAGAGCACATGAGTATTTAATACCTTGTTGCTCTCTCTTCCCACATATAAACACACACACTCCAGTATTGTGAACAGTTATCTACTTCATCTGCAGAGAATGAGAGTTACACCTCAATAAACCAAGATCCTGAGCTCTCACAAAAATCAGAATTCCTTGTTGCACTTCATACTCACAGAGATCAATCCTAAGAAGTCTCCCTTAGATCAAATACTCTAGAAACTGTTTAAGTGGAAAGAAATTCAGATCAGTGAACTGACACACAGGGATTCAAAACTCCCCTCTGACAAGCTGTATGGCTTTGGGCAAAGTTTTTGTCCAACTTGCCATTCAATTTCTTCACAATGAAAAAAAGAAAATAATATCCTAAACATCAGTGGCTTGAAGTGAAGATCGAATGGAGTATGAAAAGTTTCCAGAATATAATTAGGGTTCAACTTATGTAAAGGAAAGGCTGAATTTTTCACTGTGCAATGCCATAGCACATTCACGTTTCATAATATAAAGAAAACTAATGCTTACGATAACTATCCTAATGAGACCTTAATCACCCAAGAAATTTCAACTAATGCATAATATAAAATAAAAATTTTAATAACAATTTCCAACAGAGCATCGTTGCTTATACAAAACAAACCAAGGGAATCTGGTTTAACTGAGTTAACTGGAAAATATTTAAACCAGAATGTCCCATTTCTCACTCAATTTCAAGCAATGAGGACTTACATGGATAGACAATGAAACTAGTCAAATTATTCTGCTAACAGAATATCAGAAATTTTTAAATAATTTAAAAAGAATATCAAAACCTGAGTATATACTCAATGTTGTCATAATAATACTAAACATCTGCATTGTACCTCCCATTAATTTGCCCAAACATTGATTTATAAGAAATTTGGGGATTCCTAAGTGTAAGAATTCTGTCAAACAAGACTGGTCAGGTACAATTTCCAATTTTTAAATTGTCTCTTCAACTCAGTATAAAAAAATCACTCAAGTGCTTTTTCTTAATTATTTTTTAAGTCTTTATTCAGACTTAGTTGAAATGCACAATATTCTGAATACAGAGAAGTGTAATATACTTAGCTGGCAAAGTTGGAAGTTTTTCAAAGCCAAAGCTATCACTGTAATTCCAGCTATGCCATTGAATTCTATGTTTGTAACTGTTAGAAATCATAATTATGCCAGGCTAATCACAAATTCAAAGAATAAAGGCAAACTTTCCTTTCATATTTTGTGTAGGTACTCCATATTTAAAATTTTACTGTCAACTTACAACTATCAATTGAATATTAACATATCATCAGTTTTTTGAGAGGTAATTACAGTGTGAATCAATCCAGCTCAGGGGTATAATGTGATTTAGTTTGAATCCCTTCAACATACATTTTAGAAGTTTTATAATTTGCCAAATTACCCAAGTGCCTACAACCTTTTAGGTCATCAAAGTAAAGTTATTAGGTTGTTATATCAACATCATTGACTTAGTTCTTTTCCATATCTTCCCCAAATGTCCTGTACATTTTTAGAAGAAATGTATATGCTGGACACACTGGAATAAATGTCAGTGCATGTTACAAGTTAAAATAATCATACTTTCATTTACTTGTTACCATAATTGTTCATCACATTAAAAAATGGAATTTAAATGCTGAAATCAAGGTTGTAGTAGATGATGCAAAGCAGTAATCTCATAATATAAAAAGACTGAAAAAATCTTTGATGCTTACTTAATAGGGTTTATGAAAAAAAAATAGTCGAGGATGAAAGTCATTCCAAATTACCGATACAAATGCTTACCAGGGCAACATTCTGAAACGGTGGTTCTGAGCATTTTAGTACATGAAATTGGCCAATGTTAACGTCCTTGAATGAAAAATAATTATATATCAATATGAATTCTGTAAAACCATAAGTCTTAGACTGTCAGCACGGAAGCCTCTAAGAATGGATAGTTATGTGTTTTCTCCCTTACCATCTCTGTTCCAAGAAACGCACACAACATTAAAATAACATACTTCACATTAAAGCTCTTTATAGTTTATAAGGTACTTTCACATGCATTTCTTTGCTTAATTTCTCAGTCTCCCTGCGTGGTAATAGGGAGATATTAGCATCAGATAATAGCATCATTTTCTATATGAGAGCACCTGGCAATCTAACATATGAGTGCCCTTTATGCAAAGAAACTTTGACACATAATTTATGTTAATGAATTAAGTTGCTTCATTTTGATTAAATCACATTTCCATGTAATGGATCTTTGTTCCAAAATAATGTGTATCATTTTTCCATTGCTGTTTGCTTGTTGTACATGGAAATATCTGTTGACCTGCTCCTGGTAACTTAAATACAGTTCATATGCCAGAAATTGCAAATGAAAAAAAAAATGTTATTTTGGAGAGAGGTAGGTGGTGTAGAATAAAAGTCAAAGGCAAACTTAGGCAGGTAAAAGTGAGTCAAAATATGGAGAACATAGTGAGCACTCCTAATTTTAAAAGCACAAATCTTAAGAAGCATTAAGTACTAGGCATCATATTTAAGGACTTAAAGCAAATGACAGATGTGAAATGTTCTGATATTTAGAAGGGTTGGTCTTTAAGGAAGATGTTGCAACGGCTTCCCTGTGACTGCTCAAAACAACCCTTCAAATCCAGATATCCTAATCTGACCACCCTCATTTTTAAATTGTGTCTGATCTAAACATCCATGATAGTCTAAATGACCACAACCTTGATTCCAGAGAGAATCCTACAACTAGAATTCATCTAAGAATTTTCCAAACCAACTCAGAGGCATCTAAGGAGAGATGAGTTGATTAAATGCTATAGTCAACTACTAAACGTTTTCACAAAATTATAGAAGAAACCTCATTTAATTTCAAGACAAATCAGGAAGTCTGTAGCAATAAATAATGACCTATTATGACCTGTAATATTGCCAAGTTATTACACATTGTGCTGGACATTCCAAAGGGCCTATCAATTTTATGGCAAATAGCTCTGATGTGGATTTAGTGAATAAATGTAAATTATAATGTCAATGAGTTCAATCTTTATCTAAGTTCTTACCAGTTTGTAGATTCAAGAGAATGTGTGAAAATGAGCCCTTTGAAGATTAAGAATCATTTTCAGCTTCACAAATACTTTTATGACAGAACACATAAATATTAAATGTAGAATCACTGAAAAGTAGGGCATTAGAGACATTGGATATAAGGATATAGAGATAATCACATGAAATATTTACAAATGAGAATAAAGCTGAAATAAAACTTAGATCTTATTATCTGTCGTGATCTATTAATTTCTTAACAAGTGTGACCAGTTTTTAAAAGATACGAACATACCTTAAAACAAACTGCTAGCCTGAATCATATTTGTTTGAAAAAACTAATCACAAGATTATTTTTAATTTTATATGAAAATTTGAAATAAGGATGTGAAGAAGATTGTATTGGAATAAATTTTAGTCAAATGGACAGAGGAGTAGAATTATTTCCATGTTAGATTAGCATTTGCTACAAGACTCATTCTTTATTATTAGAATTCACTTAGGATAAAAGGATCACTCAACAGTAACAATAAAAAGAAGAAAAGTTTTTACAAATCCTATTTGAAATCTTGTTTATAATTAAAAAGAATTACAATGGTAAGTATGTGACTTGAGGGTTTATTTTGGAAATTCCATAACTTCAGTAGACCAAAACTTAAGCCCATTTTTTATTTGATTACAATTTTTAAATACAACATTTTGACCCAAGTAGTTTTTTACATGTATTGTAGTTTCCAAAGTATTTCCAAACATCTATTTCAGCAATTCCAAAATGTGCTTGTTAAAGAAATTATAAAAACATTACCCAAATCAGCAAAGCATATCTAAACTACAAGTCAGCTTTCATTCCAGCCTTAAACAGTGTAAACTCTTGGGTGTTTTTACTTTTCAAGTGTAGGTGCAGAGCTCGTCTAGTTTCTGTGATTTCTGTGTTATTAATTCTGCACAAAATATTTCCAATATCCAGCTCTGTGATCACACAGGTAGCTGAGCATGTTATTGTCCAAGCAAATGTGTTATGAGTCCTCAGATGATGGACTACATTGAGGCCAGATGTCAGAGGTGCTGAAATTGATAATCCATCAGTAATTTTCTATCTGTCGCAATAGCTCTGACCCATTGAACTAAATAAATATGTTTAATCACTGACTGGTCAACTTATCAAATGGTGCCCTGAGCTAAGGGGAAAGACTTGTCAAATGTGGAACAGATAAAGCAAGAACCACAGCCAAAGGCAAGAAAATAACGGGCATCCTTAATCTCTACCCATTTCCATCTCACTTTGAGAAAATAGACTTAAGTGGAAATCATATTAGGAAAACAACTTTTAGGCTAAGAAATAACAGAAAAATATTTCATTACAGTTCTACTGCATTTCTTCTATTCTTTTCTACGTAAGCCAAACTGTTCATAGGTTTCAATCTGACTACAGTTATATAAAGACATCCCAAGTTCAATGACAAGTAACACACTGAACACTGATAATGGGCAAGAGTCAAGGAAGAGCTACATCACGCAGTTACCATGCCACGTTACAATAGCGATTGCAAGTAAGGGTGCTCAGTGCCTAAGATAAAGCTCTCATCTGTTCAAGTAAGCTAAGGGATTGAAAATTGCTGAATGTGAACAGTTACATGACAAGCCCATTCCACACAAACATTAATCATAGTTAATGAGATAAAAGCCTTAGTAACATGTGACACTAGGTAAGTGATAGATCAGCCATCCTTTCATTGAATGTGCCAACAGCTCTGTGATTATAAGGGCCAACCGCCACCACTGTCCAGGAATGGAGCAAACTGAGATTAGGTGCACTGCAGTGACCACAAACACTAGTGATTTCTCCAACAGGATTTGTGGAGGTGCACAAAGAGCATTCTCAGCATTAAGTTCTCTATGTCTTACTTTGCCAATTCCATGCGCTGGCAGCCATAACAGAAAACTCTTGAACTTGTTTATGCACACTTGTTTAAACCTGATTCTACACACTGATTCAGCCTGTGGGGTTAAGAAGATGGATGAGAGGAGCCAGGGCCACAGAGGGGTCAGGGTCATGATGTCGCTAGATCTCATTAACTACATCACTCAAGACACCAGTCACTCCAAATGTCACTCCAACTGAGGACTAGGGTATAGGTAAAAGAAAACTAGGTGGATGAAATAAACAAATTTTTCTTAGAACTGACATCACATACGAAAAGAAAACTATTCTCAATTTGCTTTCTAGTCCCAAATATATCTATTTATTAAAATAAATAGTTTTAAGAAATGAAGAATAAACTACCTCTAAAATCCCAAGCAAAAAACACATAAATATTTTTAAAGGGCCCATAAAAGCATAGTTAGTCCCTGCACTGAAAATTATTTTGTTGATCTTTACCAAGTAAAATTTGGCCTGTTATATATGGTAATTAGTTTAAAAAAGGTGGAAGAAGGACTAGTATTCACAAAGGTATCACCACAGTTAGAAAGCTGAAAGACAACTTTTTTTGTGACAGAAAAATAAATGATTATAACTTATTTTACAGAGATGATATAAAATATTTGGCAGTAAGACTGTGATATGAAAACTCTTCCAAAAAACCACAATGTTAGAATTTGTAACGACTTATTAAACATGTTTGCAATTTAGATTATTCCTATTTCCTTAGTGCATGTGCAAACCATTATTATAAGATTTCTAAATGTTCTTTGAAGAAATATAGACAAATTATGTTACAGCTTATCCAATTTGACCAAATTATAGATATATTTATTTACATGTATAGTATTTTCATCTTTTATTTTACTGAAGTATTAAAACTGAATCCATTTCACAGATTGTCTATTATTAAAGTGATAGTGTTGATAAAGAAAAAAAAACACAGTGGAAATAATGATGTTTATTTCTGGTGGTAATTTTTTTCTTTAGTTTTCTGTAGTTTCCAACATTTCTAAGATGAAAAGACAACTCTCAGAATGGGAGAAAATATTTGCAAATGAAGCAATGGACAAAGGATTAATCTCCAAAATATACAAACAACTCATGGAGCTCAATATCAAGAAAACAAACAACCCAATTAAAAAATGGGCAAAAGACCTAAATAGACATTTCACCAAAGAAGACATACAGATGGCCAAGAGGCACATGAAAAGATGCTCAACATCACTAATTATTAGAGAAATGCAAATCAAAATTACAATGAAGTATCACCTCACATCGGTCAGAATGGTCATCATCAAAAAATCTGCAAATAATAAATGTTGGAGAGGGCGTGAAGAAAAGGGAACCCTCTTGCACTGTTGGTGGGAATGTAAATTGATACAGCCACTATGGAGAACAGTATGGAGATTACTTAAAAAACTAAAAATAGAACTACCATATGACCCAGCAATCCCACTACTGGGCATATACCCTGAGAAAACCATAATTCAAAAAGATACATGCACCCCAATGTTCACTGCAGCACTATTTACAATAGCCAGGACATGGAAGCAACCTAAATGTCCATCAACAGATGGACAAAGAATGAATAGATAAAGAAGATGTGGTACATATATACAGTGGAATATTACTCAGCCATAAAAAGAAATGAAATTAGGTCATTTGTAGAGATGTAGATGGACCTAGAGTCTGTCATACACAGTGAAGTAAGTCAGAAAGAGAAAAACAAATATGGTATATTAACGCATTTATGTGGAATCTAAAAGAATTGGTATAGACGATCTTATTTACAAAGCAGAAATAGAGACACGGATGTAGAGAATAAACGTACGGATACCAAGGGGGAAAGTGGGGTGGGATGAATTTGGAGATTGGGATTGACATATACACACTACTGATACCATGTATAAAATAGATAACTAATGAGAACCTACTGTACAGCACAGGGAACTCTACTCAGTTCTCTGTGGTGACCTAAATGAGAAGGAAATCCAAAAAAGACGGAATATATGTATATGTATAGCTGATTCACTTTGTTGTACATTATAAACTAACACAATATTGTAAAGCAACTATACTCCAATTAAAAAAATGTATTTATAATCAGAAAAAAAAAGTAGAAAAATAAAAGACAAAATAAGGAAAAATAAAACAAAGAAACAAACAAAAAGACACACACAGTAGAAAGGGTTTTTTTTAGTAATTTAGATAACATGGGTCCAGAAAGAAGAGCAATGTTATGTTGGTCTAATATATGCCTGCTTATGTGTATAATTATGAAATTAATTTCATATAATTATGAAAATATTTCAGTAAAAGACAAACATGCATTTTAGCTAATAAAATATTTTATACACTACGTGTAAGTCAAATACATCTCAAAAATTAGCTGCTTTGCTTCATATACTTCTTTTAGAGAAACAAAACAAAATCCAATTTATATACTAGAAATTTATATTTGTTTACATTAAACTTCAAGAGACTAGAAACACTGATCCAGAATATACATACTTTTGCAAAAAAAATTTACCTTAGACCTGAATGCCTAAAAGAAAAATGACTTAATTACGTGGTGACAAGGTGACTAGGGACTGCATAGATGTGGATCCATGATCAGTTAAATCCTCAAAAGACTAGACGATTAAGGAAAATCTTCATTTTATCAGCAATATTATCAATTACTTGTTGTCGACCAGAATTTGCTTGAAGAAATGGTGAAAAAGAAAGAAAAAAATAATATTATCTGAGATAAGAAAAAAGGTTTTTTTCACAGACTGGGGGAATGGCCAGTTAAAAAGACTACTGCTCGGGCTTCCCTGGTGGCACAGAGGTTGAGAATCTGCCTGCCGATGCACAGAGGTTGAGAGTCCGCCTGCCGATGCAGGGGTCACAGGTTTGAGCCCTGGTCTGGGAAGATCCCACATGCCGCGGAGCAACTGGGCTCGTGAGCCACAACTACTGAGCCTGTGCGTCGGGAGCCTGTGCTCCTCAACAAGAGAGGCCGTGATAGTGAGAGTCCTGCGCACCGCGATGAAGAGTGGCCCCCAGTTGCCGCAACTAGAGAGAGCCCTCGCACAGAAACGAAGACCCAACACAGCCAAAAATAAATAAATAAATAAATTTAAAAAAAAAAACAGACTACTGCTCAATTACTTGATATCCAAGGTTGGCTCCTGTCAGTTTCTGGAATCCAAACATATATGATCTGTTGGAAATATCTTTTTTCAATGAACTTTGTCCAGTAGTCGCATGCAAACCGTCTATAGTAGCTCAGTTAGATTTCCACTTTTCTGGAGGACGAATGATCTAGTCTAATCCCCTCACCTTAAATTCAAGAAAAGAGACCCAGAGAGGTTAAAAGCTTTGCCAAAATTATAGAACTAGTTAATAGGAGAACAGGGCCAGAACCTGGTCCTTTCTGGGAAAAGAAATTCCCCAAATTATCTTTCCTCTCCATTGCTGTCTGATGAAATTGGCTCCCTCATTTGTCATCTCAGGCCTGCCTCTCATCAACTGGGGGCTTTGGTTAAGTCAGTTTATGTCTCAAGGCCTCAGTTTCTACATCTGAACAACAAGGGGACTGATGATCTCTAAGGTTCCTCCAACCTGCCAGCTTCTTCATGCACGGTTTTTTGATGACCTGATTCACCCAAAGGTTGCTTTTTTTTTTTTTTTTTTCTGATTTAGTACTACATCCATTTCTTATGAGAAAGCTTCCATTAATGCCCCTGTAATTAACATCAAACCCAAATGGAATGAATGGGAGATTTTCTTATGCACAGGATAAGGACCCTTAAATAAGAATGAATAATGATAATATTTCCCAGAAGACACTATGGCAGCCCTCAAGCATGATTAACTACACCACTCCTTGTCTTTCTTTCTCCATAGAAATAGAACAGTTCATTTGCATGTCATCTGATATAAAGAGAGATCCTAGCATATAATGGGTTATTACCATTGGGTACTTCATTAGTAAAGCATTTCCTTATG
This sequence comes from Orcinus orca, assembly GCF_937001465.1. Taxonomy (NCBI): domain Eukaryota; kingdom Metazoa; phylum Chordata; class Mammalia; order Artiodactyla; family Delphinidae; genus Orcinus; species Orcinus orca. The sequence continues at coordinate 118,706,824 of NC_064563.1, forward strand.
ATGTGACAGAAAAAAGAAAGACAAAGTAAATTGAGAGATGTAAATTCTTACATCTCTATTAATGACAGACACATATGAAGATTAGATTCTATCAGCTTATCCATCAATCCTAAAGAACCAAACAAGTAGTTAGGAAGGATTTTGCAAGTTGACCCCTTTCTAGGTAGTCCTGTTTAACAATAGGCTTTTGAGAGAAGCTGCTTTTAAAAGAAAATCTTATATGAATATTAAACACAGCATCTTCCTCCTTCTTTTAAGAATATTCAAAGCAGATCCAGGAAGAAAACAAAAATAAATCAGTCTTTCTATCAAGCTACTCTTGAATCTGTACATGTGGGTCCTGGGGAATTATATGTTATAAACGAGGGGTTGGACTACAAAATGCAATTAATTTAATTGCTTATAATCTCAAGGGATTTCAAGATAAGATGTGTAAGACATATGCGTAAGTGAGATTTTTCCAAGGACTTTTCATGAAACATGATAATACTAAATTTAAGGAAATCATTTCTACTTTATGGAATTCCTTGTGAATAATAAAGTGATGAGACTAAATAAGTCACCAGTACTTAGTTTTGTTATCTTGTTTCATTATTATGAAGACTGATTTTTCCTTTGAGGTAAAACATAAGGTAAAGCTATAAGAAAATATATAGTTGTACGTAATTTTTTAGGTTCTCTTCTGACTACACCATCATATTGGCCTTGGTTTGCCTATAATTCCCTAAAAATCCCAAGAAAGAACACGTACACCATAATTATTGTCTGGCATGCTGAGGCAAAACCTGCAGCTTCCATACACTGGTCCTTTTCTTTCCTCAAGGGTCACATGGAACAAATATATTCTCTCTTTGGGATGACAGCTCTTGATGTGCTTGGTGAGAACTACCGGCCCTACCCATGTCTTCATTGTTCCTCAATAATAATCCCAATTCCTTCCGCTTTTTCTGCTTGTGACAGTCTTAAATCCTTACTCTTTCTCTTCTAGTGGTATTCCAGTTTTAATGGTAAATTTAAACTGGTACTCAGAACTATTAACAATATTCCACCCATAGTTTTAGCAGAAAAAAAATCAAGCTGGATCACATTTCTTAATCTGAACTATTAATGCAGTTTAGAGTAAGAGACTTTTTTGGCAGCTTTATACAATAAGAGACCCTGTTCATTAGGTCAAGTACTGGGGACTCTTTATTCTTAGGAACAACCACTCCCCTCTTACTTTAACACCCCCACTTCTTTCCCTCCCAATAAAAAAATCCTATAATTAAACTCAAAAACCATGATGGAGCAAAAATCAAAAATAGAAAAAGAAATTCACAGAACTGTATGTAGAACATACCACAAGTTGTATTTAATTAATTTCAAACAGTGAATCTGAATAAGTGAATTTTAAAGAAATTTGGAAAAATCTGAATTCATCAAAGCTTAAGCAAAACACTTAACATTTAAAAGTCATAAAATAAATTATTAGTTTTTAATAAGACATTTTTATATACTTATGTTTACTTAAGGTAGTTAGCTTATTTGTTTTAAACTTTTATTTTGAAATAATTATAAATTCACAGGAAGTTGTAAAGATAGTACAGAGATGCCCCCTGTACCCTTTACCCAGTTTCCCCTCAGTGGTTACATCTTACATAATGATACCAAAAACAGGATTGACATTGATACAATGCATGTGCTTCTATGTCATTTTATCACATGTATATTTGTGTAACCATTATCACAACCAAGATACACAACTGTTTCATCATTACAAAGATCACCCTCTTGCTCTCCCCTCATAAACACACCCATGGCTCTCTCCCCACCATCCCTAACCCTTGGCAACCAGTAATCTCTTTTCCATCACTATAAATTTGTCATTATGAGGAGGTTATATAGATGGAACCATACAGTATGTAGCCTTTTGAAATGGCTTTCTTCACTCAGCATAATGCCCTCAAGATCTCTCTAAGTCATTGTGCCTATCAATAATTCATTCCTGTTTATTGTTGAGTAGTATTCCGTGGTATATATATAACATGGTTTATTTAACCATTCACCTATTGAGAGACATTTTAATTGTCGTTTCCATTTTTTTTTTTGCTTTTACAAATAAAACTGCTTTAAAGTTGTGTACAGGCTTTTGTGCAGATTAAGTTATCATTTCTCTTAGCTAAGTGCCCAGGAGTGCAAATGTATGGTAAATGTACATGCAGTGTTTTAAGAAATTGTCAGACTATTTTGAAGAGTGACTGTACAATTTTACACTCCTACCAGTAATGAATGAGAGATCACGATTTTGTATTTTGGCTGTTCTAAATGGTAGGTAGTGATTGTTCATCATAGTCTATTTTAACGTGCATTCCCCTAAGGCTAGTGATTTTTAACATCTCTTCAAGTGCTTATTTCCCTGCCATACATCCTCTTGGTGAAATGTCTCTTTATGTCTTATGCCCTTTTTGCTAACTGGATTATTTGTTTTATTTAATGTTGAGCTTTGAGAGATCTTTATACATTTTAGGTACGAATCTTTGGTCAGATATATGTTGTTCGCAAGTATGTTCTCCTCGTATTTAACTTGTCTTTTTATCCTCTTGACAAGATCTTTCAGAGAATAAAAATTTCTCATCATAATGATGTCAAATTTATTTATTTTATCTTTTTGGTTTGTGCTTTGGTATCATGTCTAAGAACTCTTTACCAAGCCCAAGGTATCAAAGATTTTTGTCCTATTTTCTAAAAGTTTCATAAATTTTATGATTTACATTTAAATATTTAATCCATTTTTAATTCATTTTTGTATGTTTGAACTGTAACTTGAGCTTCTTTTATTGCCTTTGAATATCCAATTGCTCTAAGTTACCATTTATTGAAAAAACAATTCTTCCTCCTTTAATCAATTTTTAAATTAAAACTGGAGTTATTTGAAAGCCAAACTGACCATTGTTAACATTAAGTACTGAACTTAGAAAGAAACTATCAAAGTTAGCAAATTTCTACAAATATGGCCACGAGATAATGCATGTTAATATGTTAATAACTTCTAAAGAACTCGGAAAATACTGTAAGGGTATCATTGCTATTAGCATACTCCCTTTTTTTTAATATAAAACTTAGTCAAGTTATCTTTAGATATTAAATGATAGATAACTCTTCTTATAAATTTGATTCTTAAGCTCCAAGCTGCTTTGGCCTGCAAACATGTCAGTAAGACCTGAAAGTGATGGATCTTCCTGATACTGATATTTGACAACTAGGAACTGTACAGAGAAAATCAAATTACTTGAATAAACTAATGAGCTCTTAAATGTCAATATATAACTAAATTAAAAAAAAGAAAAGCTTACTCTTTCTGTTGTTTGTTTCCTTTAGTACCCCATGAATCAGAATTTTAGCACCAAAATGAAGCTTTAGACTTCATGTGGTCCAGCATTCTCATTGTATGTATACAACTGGATAACCATTTCTGGATAGAATACCTAAAATAAATGTTAATGATTTCTTCTAAGTGTCAAATGGTTTTGTTTGTTTAAATGAATCAATGAGACCACTTAGCATGGTAGTTAAGAAAGCAAACTCTAGGCAAAGGCTGTCTGGGTTCATATCCTGACTCTTCTTACTGTGCAAAAATTGCTAAGTTAACAAAGATTTGGCCTCAGATATAATAGAGAGAAAATAATAAGTTGTTTTGAGAATTATACTCAAAGTAAATTATAAATATAAAACACTTAGGAAAAAATCCTGGCATTTAATGATTATTTTTACTGACTTTCCACTTATAGAAATCATTTAACCTGGTCCATATTTCTCTTGGCAAAATCAGTATTTTCTTCCTCTGAATTCCCACATGTTCAGGTGTTCTTTACTCTAGGATTTACATTTTATACCATCTTGAACATTCTTTGATGGAATGAGTCATCTCTTGTTCTGTTTTTTGTTTCTGAGGTAAAAAAAACCATAGGTAACATAAAATATACCATCTCAATCATTTTTAAGTGTACAGTTCAGTAGTGTTAAGTATATTCACATTGCTGTGCAAGAGATATCCAGGACTTTTTCATCTTGCAAAACTGAAACTCTATACTTATTAAACAACTCTTGTTTTAAATATCAGTATCTTCAGCACCTAGCTGAGTACCTAGCAATTAGAAAGTACTGTCCAAAAATGTAGCAAACTAAATTTATATCATCCCTTGGACCACAAACTCATTTCTTAAATTTGTATCAATTCTCCTTTGAAATGCCATCTCCTATCTTTCAGGTATCAATTTAATTCATCAAAGTAATTCAACCTTCTTCTTACCATACCCTAATTTGTAATAGATCTCCTACCTTCACACTCTTCCATGTTCTAATCCACCTTATACTGCCTTTAACATATCCCCTTTCATACCTTACAAGTAACATTCCCAAATCAAAAAAACATTGAAGGCTCCCTCAGGTCTTCTAGGATAATGTGCAAGCTCCTTAGTTTGTTTAATTATGACCAATCTCTACTTCCCTATTTAAATTATCTCCCTCTACTCTCCTACATACGTTCTCCAATTCAACAATACGGTAATTACTCCCCACACTGGCCAATCACACACAGCCTCAGGTCTTTGCTTTTACACTTCTCTCCAGTTTTCTAAGGCCACTTTCCATTCATATTCATCCAGAAGCATTTGATGTCACTTCTTCTAATGCCTGTGGCATGTCCTGTCTGAGGGCCTTTACCCCACACCACAGTAGAAGGTGAGCTGTTACTTGATGAGGTTTCCCAGGCTTCTCACTTATAACACAAGCACCATTGAAGGCATGGATCTCTTAAGCTGCTTTTTACTCCTAATGCCTAAGAAAGCCAGTAAAGACTTTTGAATAGATTTAAGGAAAAACACTGAACATCCTCATTCAATGTGAATAAGCAGAAAAAGCAAGTAGGAGGAGAGTGAAGCAGGTTGATATATATATATGTATACATAACAGTCTATATTGAATACGACATTATGAAAGTAAAATAGTCATGTTACCTTTCCATAATTTTACAGTTTATATATAAAAACTGTAAAGTTTGTGCCAAAGTCTTTGTACAGACTTAGATGTTAGATAACCACATAAAAAACTTAATGATTGTCTTTATAAATAATAAGTACTTGTATCACTGGAAAATGGCCTGATTATCAGAAAAAGGTATATGTGATAAAAAGAGCCCTCTTCTTCTTAGATGTTACTTTAGACTCAGTTTCTAGGCCCTACTTGTGATGCTACTTAAAGGGCCAATGGCGTAGGCCAATCGGACTTTTCTTGCTGCCTGTAACCCAGGCTGACACCCTTGCTTGCAGGCTTTGTGAGGATCAACTTTTTAACAGGCTTAGGCTAACCATTGAGTAAGTGACCATGGGCTATTTTGGGTGGTAGAATTTCTGCAAAAACAAAAAAGCAAGACAAAATAAACATACAAAAACTTATTGGAATTCACCAGATTCTGGGCCTATATATCTGTCTGTCACATCCTCAAAGCACCTGCCTCTCTTACAATCCTTGCCTGACTTCTCTCCAAGGGTCAGAGACACTACTGATGTCTGAGCAGCCCCAGAAGGGTAGTGCTAGGGAACTTCAGAGAGTTTACAGAAATCCTAAACAGGGGCCCAATATTGTTTTCCTAGATTACTTCTTGTAAAACGTATACCCTATTGACAAAAATGTATGCATATCTCCTAATTAAGAAAGAGGTGGTTGAAAATGTTGTGTTTGCATTTGAGAATCTCCTAAGAGGAAAACCAATTCCAATGATTTAGAGTGTAAAGAATATGTTGATTCCTCAATTGAACCTCTCATCCTTTAGCAGTTAAGTCACAGGCTGTTACAGACTTCTAAAGAAGAAGAAATTTCCAGAGTTGAACAAAATTTCACCTGTCGTTTTTACTTCTGTACTCCTCTAAAGAGCTTAACACATACACTGACTCATGCATGAAAAAAGTGCAACCCCCTTTATGTAATTATAGAAACCTTGTGGGAGCTGCTTCAGAATTAAACAATGTGTATTATAATTATCAGAAACAAATTCAACCTAACGAAGGAAAATTGGAGACCTGTCTTTCTGATGAAACTCATATCTTGAGAGAAAAGCACACACGTTGCTGCACAAAATTACGTTTCCTAACTACAGCGTCAACCTATATACATTTTCAGTAGAATCAATTTATATTTACAAACCAGCTGAAATCGAATAAATTGAAGGTTTATAGGTGGGAAACCCTCCAAACCATAAATAGTCTTTTCTTACTTTTATCTAAAAAAAAATTCTGAGATTGAAAACAAGAGCTGAACTCAACAAGTTTTGTCTTAATACACCTTAGTATCCCTATGAATATGTTGGGCTATCATTCCATGGATAGGATTTACATGTTGGCAGAGTTCAGGATTAAACTGTTTTGGGAAATAGTCTTTGGAAAAGCAGAGAACATCAAGATTCCTCTTTCTCTTATTTATGTGCTTTCCTTGGAATCAGAGTTAATTCAGGCTAATTTTAGTGAACAGCAACTTGAGACTTGTAAAGGGAGAGGGGTTGAATACAGTTAATACAGTTAACAGAAACCTGATATCAAAATACAGCATTACACATATTTAAATAGTTCATAAGCTCAAACATGTACTCCAGGCATAGCAATTTCACACCTCCATTTGTGAAGATTAAAGGAGAGATCTGTATATGAAAGAATCTGATGGAGTATTACACAATTAAAAGGTACACAGACAAAACAGCCCAAGTAACACAGATGTGTGCGTGTGCACACTCATGTACCTTCTAACACTGTTCTCTAATACCAAAAAAATACCAAAACATTTGCTATTGTCTTTTCTTTCTAGTTAAAGATGTTTTAGATTGATTCCCCTATGCCCATACATTCACAGTTTATAATACTTTCAATTGAGTTTACAGATTTCTTTCAAAACAGCCTCGGGCCAACATTGTGGATGCAGGGCAGTACAAATCCACAGAGCACAAACGATATTTGATTCAAATCACTATTTTTTTTTTTTATGGTCTCTTACCAGTGGTTACTCTTGCTGTAAGACAAATGGCCTGTATTAAATTGCTAGGGTTGCCATCACAAAATACCATAGTCTGTGTGGCTTAAACAGCAGAAATTTATTTTCTCACAGTTCTGGAAGCTAAAATCCATGATTAAGGTGTTGGCGGTTTTAATTTCTTCTGAGGTTTCTCCCCTTGCTTGCAGATGGCCACGTTCTCACTGTGTCCCCATATGGTCTTTCCTCTGTGCATGTGCCTCTCTGGTGTCTATGTGTCCAAATGCCCTCTTCTTATAAGGCCACCAGTTAGTATAGATTAGGACCCACCCTAACAACTGTATTTTAATTTACTCCTTTAAAGACCCAATCTACCAACATAGTCAGATTCTGAGGTACTAGGGATTAGAGCTTCAATATATAAATTTGGGGGGGATACAATTTAGCGCATAACATGGCCCAAGTACATTAAGGTATGAGTGGTTGTCTGTATACTCTCCCCCCAAATTCTCTGCATTCTCTCTTGAAATTTGTAGAAATACAAACAGAGGAATCATGAAAAAGCCAGTAGCTCTTATATTCTTCTTAGTCAAAATCTATGAATATCAGTTCCAATTGACTAGTTGCCTCTTACGCATTTAAATAGATACATTCGTTTGTTTTAGGAAAGTTGAGTCATGACAGCAGCTCTTTTTTTCCCTACTCCTGGAATTACTTAATCAACTTCTATTATAATCACCATTAATTTCTTATTCTAAACCTTCCTAGTAAATGAAAGAAAAACAAACAAACAAACGTTAAGACCTTTGAAAGGAAAAATAACCTGGGAACAGGAAAGGTTATGTCAATTATTCTCAGAAAAGATAATGTCATCTCCTGAGAAACCAGAATACTGTCCTCTTTCAGGACAAATAAAAATGTGGCAGAAAGCGAAGTAAGGTTCAAACAGCAAGACTATCCAACTTAATTGGGGCCAAAGTCAACACGGTTTGGTAAGAAGTTTTATAAGGGGAAGTGATTTCAGAATTTATTTCATCAATTCATACTACTTGAATTAAATAACTAGGTCAAAGAAAAAGAAACTTCATGACCATTCAGTGGCTTTACAGAGTTAATTATTTTATATTTTTAATTAATTAAATCTTATCTTAAAATATGGACATATAACCCAAGGAAGTATAACATGCCAGCAGTCAATAATATTTATCAAATACTGGCAATGTTTCTAGCTGTGCCTTGTACTAAGAGCGGAGTTGGATACAGTTAATTCAATAACACTAATAAATATTTTTATCTACACCTAAAAGTTACCTATAAGTCCCTTAAAAAGTGGAGTTACCATATAACTAAGCAACTCCACTCTTAGATATATACCCAAGAGAATACCCAAATGAAACCATATGTCACACAAAAACTTGTACAAGAATATTCATAGCAGCATTATTCGTAAAAGACAAAAAATGGAAACAACCCAAATTTCCATCAACATATGAGTGAATGGATAAAATGTGGTATATCCACACAATAGAATATTATTCAGCAGTGTAAAGAAATGAAATACTGATACATGCTACAACAAAGATTACCCCTGAAAACATTTTACTCAGGAAAAGAAGCTAGTCAAAAAAGACCATGTATTGTATGATTCCATTTACATGACATGTCTAGAATAGGCAAATATATAGAGACAAGATAGTAGACTAGTGTTTGCTTAGGGATGTAGCAGAAGGGTTCCAGGAGAATGGGAATTGGCTGCTAATGGGTATACAGTTTTCTTTATAAGTGACAAAAATGTTCAAATTAGATTGTGGTGTTGGTTGCACAACCCTGTGAATACACTAAAAAACATTAAATTATACACTTTAAATGGGTAAATTATATGTGAACCATACCTCAATAAAGTAATTTTTTTAAAAAAGCTCTCCATGGCTCAGGCTTTTCTGCAATTTAATTTATCTCTGTGTTTTTGGAGCATAAAGGTATTTTGCCTGGATAACATTCATTTACAGCCGCAAGTAAAAAAAGAAAAAAAAATTACATATTTATTAACTTGGAAATATCAATGAAACAATTCACCTTGTGTTCATTTTTAATGCCACCTGTGACCTCTGTTACTAAAGTCAGTCTACTTCTATAACCTCTCTTCCTTGTACAGATAAAACATCAATTTAGTTTTGGGTTTAAAGCAGGATCATTATGTCTGTAGAGTGTTCCATAGCTTTGCTGTTCTAGCAATCTGTGACATAAATAATGCAACACCTTTTCCTTCTCTAAATGACTTTCTTGAGGCATGGGTCTTCATACGTGGAAACAAAAAGGAAAAAAAGGATGAAGAAAAGAAAAGAAATCACCCCGCAGTCATGGAATTCAATCTATTTCTAGTTCCCCAACTGAATTATGAACCACATCTGTTCTCTTTTGTAGTTGCATCAAAAGCCAACTTTCAAACATTTAGCCATTTTATTTTATTTTTCTCAAAGCAAAGCTAAATCATAGGTAATCTGAAAAGTTCTTGTGTTTTAGTTTTGATTTATAAGTAAGGAAAGGGGGAAAAAAAGACCGGTTTCTAAGTGACCCTTGACCTTTGAACCACAACCTCCTTGCCACTAAAGCGTTCATCACTTCATTTAATCTCCCCTCTCTGCACTGGCGTAGTACAGAGAAAAGGAAACGGAAAAAATAATCTGGGGACTTCATCAATTTTTCATGAATTTTCATTTAGGCCACATCCCCCTCTTACCCTGGTCGATAGATCAAGCTGCTGTCATATATTTACCACCTGGGGCTACAGCTGCCATCTCTAGGCACTGCCACTGACTCAGGCTGCATCACAGGCAGCCACAATCTGCGTGAGGACCCCTGTGCTCCTTCTGCTCCAAACACAGGGAGGCCTGGAGTTCAAACTGAAATCCTATCTGCACCAGCTACGTCTCAGCTCTCTTGGTGGTCCCATTGGAAAACTATGTATTAAATACTTCAGTGCCAAGTGCCTTACTTGTAGAACCTGCAATTCTGTTTTCTAAATATGTAAAAATCACTTTTTTGCCTAAATACCTTCCTTGAGTTAAAGTGATCTAAAAAGTACATTCTGGATTGCTTTTTTTTTCCAAACCAAGAGGGGAAAAAAGCAAATATGTGGTAAGTGATTCAAATCTCCACTGCAGGGATTGGCCCTGAATAGTTTTTTCCTCAATTATGTTGTTCCGTTACATAAAAGTGAACTCTGTGTTTAATAAAACAAAAAGAGAATGAATAGAGTATGATAAAAACAGGCTAACTTCTGTACAATCAGTCAAGACAGACGGTTATCAATAAAACTGCTCATATCATATGACAGCAGAAAGCAAGATTGTTGAAATTAAAAATGAAAATCAAGATGAAGCAGAGTCAAAAATTCCAGAACTTTTATCAATAATTATTTCACAATAAATGTTATAACAAGGTTGTTTGCTACTTATCCATACCACCTAGATATTCCTATATACACCTAAATCAATTTGCAACCGATTTTGACCGCCCCTGAGTTCTTGAAAGAACAGGCAGCACTTGCCACTCCAACTCCACTACCAACTCATTCTTCAGCTGCTGTGCTTTCTTTCTACCCCTAGAGACCACGTAAACTTTTTATTTAGACCACCACATGGCATTTGCATTGCCAACCACTTTTTCTTTCTTAAAATTATTTCCTTATTTTTCTTGTCACTCCACTTCCCATGTTCTATCATTCCAATACCTCCTCTGAGCCTCCTGAACTAGACTTTCCTTTGCCCAACATTAAATATTCTTTCCAAACAATGGGAGTGATCGCAGCCCTACACACAGCTTGCCTGGACAATCACATCTATGTCTATCTACTCCCCTGGCTTCAACCTCCATCTGGGAAAGACTTCTCAATTCCAGAAGCTCTTTTCTTAATGGAATATGGCATATTTTTACCTTGATATTTCATTGGCATGTCAAACAATACAACCAAGCTGACTTCACTTTCCTGTTCTCACTAGAGTTATTTCTCCTGTATCTGCCATCCCTTTGGATGGTAGGTATCAGAATATACACAGTCACTCCACCAAAAAACATCTGGGAATCACCCTCTATTCCCCAAACCAACCACAAAGTGATATAATTTCTAAATACGGTTCAAACTATTTCCTTCTTTTAATCCTCACTGCTTTGTTCAGTTTAAAATCTAACATATACTCTTTTCTGAATGATTTCACAGCGTCTTAACTCCGCTCAATTTCAATCATCATTCCTTTAACCCTATCTTCAATTTTCTTTCAAAATTGAAAGGAAAGACTCTCCTTTTACATAACAAAAAGTCTAGATTTTATGATTCAGCACATGCCTATCTTTCTAACTTACACTGCCCACCAACCTCATTATCAAGCTACCTGCAGCTCTCCAAATACATAGTGTTTTTAGGTTTCCATTCTTTCCTTTAACAAATGAAGAAATGGATATGCCATAATTGAGCAATTATGTTGAGTGTCCTAAAATATGAAGGCCAGACATTTTTATGACCCACAGCGGTTCCTATCATTTTATAAAAATACACCTTGGTTACCAATAGGATTGACAAATCACAATGCTTTGACCTAAATTTCCATATTAACACATTTTATGAAACACATAAGGAAATGGAGAAGACTGATGAGCTAATGCGAAAGGGATGAGCAACATATAAATGGATATTATTTGATCTTCTGTTGCCTCAAATGGCATGAACTGTTGACAGGGCATTAGAAGAAAGAATTTTATTCACTAGCTAAATCCAATTTAGAACTCTTCTTGTTTTCCTCTCTAGGTCAGAAGTATTTTTTAGCATTTCTCAAAGCTCACTGATTTAAAAATAAAGAAAAATGTAACTGTCATAGTACATTGAAAAAAAATTGTGGTTTAAAATTTTCCCTCTAAAACAGTTTGATTAATTATTAATGATGCAATTAAGAAAGAGAGAAATCCTTTATGTTAAATAAAAGTACAAGATACATGTGTGTTGGGAGCAATTTAACAATGCTAAGGATGAGAATAAAGATAAGTTTATAGCTGTCTAACAATAAAATGACTGGCCAATTTAGATAAACTTTAATATTGAGAAGAAAGTTAGTGAAGGATTAAAAATAGTTATTTGCTTACAATAAATAAGCTACAAAGATATATATAGTACAACACAGGGAATTTAGCCAATATTTTATAATAACTATAAATGGAATTTAACCTTTAAAAATTGTGAATCACTAGGTTGTGTACTTGAAACGGATATAATATTATACAACAACTATACCTCAATTTAAAAAATAAAAAAAGTTAATTGCTGCTGAGTGGATAAAAGAAAAACTTTTAATTAAAAGTTCTTTATTTTTATTTATATAAGATGAGCCTGGTTTCATTTGAGCGTTTTTCAAAATATGGTACAATTCTCTCAAACTAAAAATTAGAACAATCATGGTCTGATCTTGAATTCCCCATTAATTTATTGCCTTAGTCTTGGTCACCTAACCATCATGGGTTTCATTTTATCTATAAAAAGAAAGAATAATGCATGTTATATTTACTGTAAAGGGATCTGGTGGGGAAAACAATCAATAGAATTGACATTGAAATATTTCAGTATGTTTGAAATGTTCCAGAAATAAGATATTTCAAAATAAAAATGGACGGTTAGCAATATTTGTATTCTTGAGGTTCTGTGTATATATTTCAAATCTCACTAAACTGCATTTAATCTAACTGCTTTTTGAAGTAAGTTATAAAAATGAAATTACCTAGCAACTGGCACAAAATGGCATTGCTAGCAAAAGTTCTAATGCTTATATCTCAAAGTACTTCACATAATAAATTTCTCAAAGCTCATTGATTTAAAACTTTGGGTTTTAGGATTCCTGTAGTCTTTTCCTATTGGACTTACACATTTCAAGCATGGACTGGGTTCCAGATTTCTTGGTACAAAAGCATAAATCAAAAGACTGGATGCGTAAAAGCAAAAGCTTTCATTGTGATAGCTGAATAAGAAATTGTATGATTTTGTTACTAAAAGATGTTTTCATGTATAAAGGTAATGATACACTGTGAGAATTTCAATACACATATACACAAGTTTTATAATTTAGTGTGATACCATATAGCATGTGAGTATAAGTATCAAAGTTAATTGCAGTCATGAGACCATGAACTATTATCCGACACTCTCATCCCAGCTATAAAAAAAAGACTCATGCATCCTGAACTATTTCAATTCTCTTACCTATGAACACCTACTGGTACAAGCAGCAAGTTGAAGAGCACAAACTTTTTTTAAGCTCAGTTATTGCCATCTTATTCACAAATAATTCTTGATAAAGTATTCCTTCAAAATAGAGAATACCAACATAATTACGACACCAAATCCTCACTTATAAACCAGAAAACAAATCTAACATATTTTGAAATTTGTTCTGGAAAACCATCCAGAAAAACAAAGTTATGGACTCAATGATCAAATAGATGCAAAGCCTTGATGCCTTGATTTACTAGTGCTATTTGGGCTACCTGATTAATAAATAAATATATTTTTAAGTGGCAAAGGCAGGACAAATCCTTAGGTACTGCTGATTACCAAAACTGAGCAAGACCTTCCTCTATATGCACATTTTGTCCCTAAACAGAAATCAGTTCTCTTCTCTGATGAATTTTTTGATAAAAAAATATAGTTGCTGTTGTTGGTATATTTTCCCCTGCATGCCTAGGGTAATGATCCCTGAATTTAGCCTGGAAGTAAAAGAGTTAATATAACCTAAAGAGTATATTCTTTTTAAAGTTGCCCAATAAAAGTTAGATTTAAAAAATATATACATGTATATATAATATATTAGTTATATATAAATAGGTAACAGGAATAGGTACAATAATGAATTTATACCTTATATTTGATCCCATGTTACACATAAACTTTTTATTTTAACATCGCCAACCTTAATATTTTATTATATCTCTCATTAATAATTCAAATTTTAAATATGACCATCATCGCCGCCTTGCTTTAATATAATATCATAATACCCACATTGCTTCAATATAAATAAATTTACTGCAACACCTTGGCTATACATTATTTTGACAAGCCTTCTTTGCAGAAGGCAAAGTAAAATTATGCAGAGAGTATTGATTGTTGTATTCTATAGGTATTAAGCATCTATGAGAACAAATCAAAGCTTATTAAAAAAAAATCAAAGTAAAAGCGCATGCCATTTATGAGATTCATTACGTTTACTTACATGCCACTTCCAGAGATGCATTTCGACTCACTGCTTCACCAAGATAGTTCCTCGCAACACACACGTAGCTTCCTTCATCAGGTTTACTTCTGCGCCCATGCACAATGCGCAAGAAGAATAAGGAACCGCTGGGCAGAAGCATCCTGTGGGACCGGGGATCATCCTTGTCAGTCTCCACCCGCTCGCCATCCTTGTACCACTCAATGGTGGGCGTTGGCCGGCCCTCAGCCTTGCAGTTCAACGTGGTGGGCTCTCCCTTAGAGACAATGACATCGGAAGGGTGCTCCACAATCCGCGGGGGAAAGTCTTCCTGGCGAAGACGAGATCCTACAAAATGTGACAGAATGAAGACAAGCTTTAACATTCCTTATCTATAGCTTTTGTTTCACTTAGGTTCACACTGATAAAATTAAACTATTCAATCATTCAAACTGCACTTACTACTATTTTATTTATGTTTCAGTCTTTTGTTCTTTATGCATCTCGTAAGTCATTCCAAGTCCCTTTTGGAACAAGACAATATAGCAGTAAATTAATATGTTAATTCTAATGAGTTAGTTTTAACATGTTCCATGAGTCAGGACAAATAAAAATAAGCATGAAATTTTCTTTTGGAACCAGTAAGTTGCAATGGGTACTAAGATGAGTAAGGTTAATTTCCTGTCTTCAAAGTGCTTACTATGTACTAGGGGAGAAAGCCAAGTGCTTACAAGTGTACTAGGGGAGAAAGCCAAGTGCCTAAAATACACACATGGAAAACGTTTATCATGCTGGCACTGTGCTATCAGAGTCAACACAAAAAAAGACCTGAGGGGCTTCCCAGGTAGCGCAGTGGTTGAGAGTCCGCCTGCCGATGCAGGGGACAGGGGTTCGTGCCCCGGTCCGGGAGGATCCCATATGCCGCGGAGCGGCTGGGCCCGTGAGCCATGGCCGCTGAGCCTGCGCGTCCGGAGCCTATGCTCTGCGGCGGGAGAGGCCACAGCAGTGAGAGGCCCGCGTACCGCAAAAAAAAAAAAAAAAAAAAAAAAAAAAAGACCTGAACATTATGTACAAATAGTAACTCAATTTAACAGATGAGGAAGAAGTTTAATGACATATATTGTCCAGGACTGTGGAAGAAGTAAGCAGTAGAGGCAGGATTTGAATCCAGGTATGTCTGACTGAGGAACTCGGGTTAAATCACTATGTTGAAATAAGTGTTGCACGGAGGTCCAAGAAATGTATTACAGGAAAAGATCGGGAAAAGTAATGTCAACTCTAACTAGAACACAGTGAGAGGCTTCCCCAAAAAAGGTAGCATTTAAATTGAGTTGTAAAGAATGAAAATAATATGTCAACAGAAGGAGAAAGACATTCAGAATGAAGAAATAGCATGAGCAAAAGGACAGAGAAATGACAATATATGTATAAAACATTTCATAATCAGGGAGGAAGTTAACGTGGCAGGTGAGGGTAAAAAGCAGTCTTATAGCCGGAGACAAAAGGGCTTAAAATACCATGCTAAGGAGTGTGACTTTTATTCCATATGGCTAACTGATTTTGAGGGAGCAGTGATATGACCATCTGTGTATTAGAAAGGTTCTTTTGGTCTGTACAGTAAAAGATAGATAGTGATGGAGGCAAAAAAGACAGGTGAGAGTTACTTCTATATCCCAGAGAACAATAAAAAGAACCTGACCTTGAAACATTTAAGGTAGAAAAAAGAAGGAAGATATAAGTTATACAGTAAAATAAACACTTGACAGAATTTGGTATTCCATACAGTAAGGAAGAGTGACAGGTACCAATAACTTTCCTGTGGCTACAATGAAAATGGGGCCATTAAAAGTTAGAAGAAATAGGAAGAGAAGGACCTGTTTGGTATTTTAAGATGAAAATTTTGCATAATGTACTGTTTTGAATATTTTAATTTATGAAGTGTCAGAAGCCATTATTTGTGGAAAGGTCCTACCAGCTGCCGCAAATAATTCTAAAGGAGACGGCTGAGAGAACTCTGTCTGGAGACATAATGATAATCTACATACGAGCTTTTAAAAGCTCTTACAATTTTCCAACCAATCACCCAATATTGGCACATTTCTGTTCAATAAACAGAAGTAATATTTACTCATCAATGTTATTCCAGTTAACTTTCAATATTAATTTAAAATTTCTATTTGAATTTAATAAAGGGAATTTAATTTGGTAGTGAATGAACCTTTTCTGAAGAGGATTAACTTTTAAAGGTTGCTGATTACCATTTGTTAGCTCATCAGATGCAAGAAGGAACTTATACATTACAAGTGCTAGGTACCTAAAGCAAGAGTAATTTACACTACACAGGTCAAAATTTTAAGAAAAGAACTAAAGAGACCCAAAGCATTTAAATATGGACAGAAAACCACAACCTGCATCACAGTAATAAAGAAGGTTATATATTGTAAGTACTGAGGCCCTAACACAAATGAGGAATTTATAGAATATAAAAAGTAAGAATTACTTTAAAAAGTAATAAATAAGATCCCAAGTACTTAAATATGAATAACTAATCATAGCTTGCAAATCAGTAGCATATTCCCAAATGTAAAAGTCTGGACACAAAGCCATAGAAACTGATACTAAAATGCACCAAGAGTTGTATGTCACTTTTCATGTAACAGACATACGGTAGCCACAATCCTCTTGTTTGGATACCTTCCTTGCTCTTCTCTAATCTTCCATATGCAATCATCTACATTCTCCCTAATGCCAAAGTTGTTCTATTATTAAAACTAAGCAAGTTAACTGTCCATGTTTTTAGAGTGCTATTTTCTACATCAAAAAGTTCTCTGCCTTATTAGGCAGTTTGGCCTGAATAAGGCCTGAACAGGACCTGAAACACACTAACACTTATTAAATAAAATATAAAATAATAGACTAATAAGAAAATTAGATGCAAAACATCTAAACTATTTAGCAATAAGATTTAGAATCTAACATGTCCAATAGCACTCAGAGAATTTTACTCATTTATGACTATAACATATGTAAACTATCCTAGTGCTGTTGCATTTGGATATTCTTGTAGTAGCTTTACTCCGCTGTTATAAAAAATTCAAAAGAATATCTACAACCTAAATGTAAGAGGTAAAATTATCAAACAATTAAAAGAAATTACAGGAGCATATTTTTATGATCTTGAGTTAGTCAAAACCTTCATGAATATGACACCAAAATCACATGCAACAAATATATTTGTTCTTGAAAAACACATTACAAAAGGAAAAACCACCCACAGAATCAGAAAAAAATTGCAAATCATATATCTGATAGAGGACTTATATCTAGAACATATAAAGAACGCTTACAACTAAATAAAAGTACAAATAACCGAATTTAAAAATGGGCCAAGGATTTGAATAGACATTTATCCAAAAAAGTTAGACAAAGGGTCAGTAAGCACATGAAAAGATTCTCAACATCATTAGCTATCAGGACAATGCAAATCAAGACCACGAGATATACTTCACATCCACTAGGATGGCAATAATCCAAAAAGTGTAAAATAACAAGTATTGTCTGAGACGTTGAGAAATTGAGAGCCTCATACATTGCTGGTGGGAATGTAAACTGGTACAGCCACTTTGGAAAACTATCTGGAGTTCCTCAAAAAGTTTTGGAATTAACATATGACCCAGCGATTCCACTGCCTGGTATATACCCAAGAGGAATGAAATCTTATGTCCCCACAAAAACTGTAACATTGATAGCAATATTATTCATAATAATTTTTTTTAATGGAAAGAACCCAAATGTCCATTAACTGATGAATGCATAAATGAACGTTATATATCCACATAATGGAATATTATTCAGCAATAAAAACGAATGAAGCACCGATACACACTATAACATAAGTGAACACTGAAAATATTATGCCAAGTGAAAGAAGCCAGTCACAACATGATTCCACTTACATAGAAACGTCCAGAATAGTTAAAGTCATAGACCAAAAAATAGATTTTCAGTTGTCTAGGGTAGGTAATGGGGGTGAGAGGTGAAGGGGGACTGGAGAATCTTTTGGGGGTGATGAAAATATTCTAAAATTATTTATGGTGATGGTTGTACAACTCCATGAAAATAATAAAAACTATTATATTGTACACTTTACATGAGTAAAGTATGTATGAATTAATGTCAATAAAGTCGTTTTTTAAAAGTCATAAGTAAAGGCACTGTGAACAAATTTAATACAAGGCATTGTAACAATTCATGTTCATTCTGACCAATAGTTAGGTTATTTTCCTCATTCATAGTTTTAAGTTTAAATGTAATCATCAGGCCAGCAATGGCCAATAGGGCATAAAATAAAGTTAAAAGGTTGTACCAGTCAGATAGATGATTGATAGTCATATAGGTAGGTAGACAGATAGATAGAATGATATGGAGATATGCAAAAACATAGCTGCAATCTAAATTTTAAGATGTTATTAAAAGTGAGGGAATTAATTTTGAACTCCCTTAAATTCAGACATTACACAACTATAGCAGTGACCCTTAAGATGGGTAAGCCTTAGAGAGGTTCGTGAATTCTTTGAAATTGTGTATAAAACTGGGTATTCTTGTGTGGACAGGAGGAAGTAGTAGCAAGAGGGGCTACAGATTTCATCAAATTTCCAAAGAGGTCTGGGGCTTTAAAATTATGAAGGGCCACTAAAGTACTAGTATCAAAGCAACCCCATTATTTGGTTAAAAAACAAAACCAAAAAGATAGCTGAGTTGTCAGCCAAAGTCACTGGGGATTCAAAACCCAACAGTAGAGGGGGCTGTTCATCACATGAAAAGACAGGAAACAGTTTAACTTCAAAAGCTTTGATATCCAAGGGCAAATAAGAAATACAGGGTCCCCAGCCCAACCCCAGACCTACAGAATCAGAATCCGCATCTTAACAAGATTCCCTGGCAATGCATATGTGCATTAAAGTTTGAGAAGCACTGCTTTAAACAGTTTTAGTATAACCTTGAGCTAAGGATGGTTTAACATTTTTAGCATGTTGTTAAAAAAAGAGGAGGAAGAAGAATAAAAGAAGCAGAAGGTGAAGGAAGAATGAGACTGTATATTGTCCACAAAGCTTGAAATACTGTAATCTGATCCTCTGCAGAAAAAGTCTGCCAATCCTGCTTTAGGGCACCTGTTTATCAATTTCCATTAATAACTTTAGTTTATTTGTTTATTTTTTTATATAGGACCACAGAACTTTTTTCTCCAGATTTCAGATGAAAAAATATGTCAACAGCAGGAAAATAATATTTTGCTCATGTAATGGGAAATATTCAGGATCTCTATTTGGTCAGATGCGCTAAGCACTGTATCAGAATTACTATCTGCAATTCTAACTTTGCTTGCAGCTAATAGCAAGTCTGGACATCATTTTATATCTCAATTATGAATTGTGCAATAAAATAGTCAAGTTTAATCTAAAACATTTTATTCAACTGTCTTTAGCTATTATAAAGAAACAATGTAAATTAGTCATAGGGTACTATAGGTGAATATCCAAATGTTTATTTTTACTGTCCAAGAAAGTAAGCTATAAAACAGTCAAGTGATTTGTCCATAATTGAACAGCTAGTAGAGGCAGAATTAGAACTCAAGGCCTTTCATCCAAAATGTACTAGGCTTCTGAAAATGCTGGAAGCTTAAGTAAAGAATGCACACTACAATGAGACTAATTACAAAACCCCTTCTAAAATTGATTTCAATAAAATAAGTCAATTTAATGCCTCTAGTCGTAATAAAATCAGAAAACATCTTCCTTGTTTTTTCAAGTGTGATTCTTAAAGTACCGGCATCAAAATCACCTGGGATATTTTTTTTAATGAAGATTCTTGGTTCCGCATTGAACAGAATGCATCAGAAGTTACAAGTGGAAGGATCTAAGAAGCTGCAGTTATAGCATGCCTACCAGGAGAAGGGCATGCACTTATATCTGGCTAGATGTAAGCATGCCACAGAAATACCAAATTAGTGAGCTGAATGAAGATGCATCTTTGAATAATGTTCTAAGCACCCAAATTTACATAATGGATTATTTCCGCTTCTCAGAGACTCTCAAACAATGATTTTGTAATGATTTTAGTAAAATATTTAATAAAAAACAAATTGAATGGTTTATTAGTGCTTGAAACTTTAAAGAATTGGAGGTGAAGTATAAAATCATAATTTGTGAATATATTTAAATTTAGTTTTATTTAGTCAATAACCACTCATTTGCAGTGAGTGCTACAGAACTGTTGTTTTCAGAAGTGATTTCAATTACATAATATAATAAAGGAGGATAAAGCACTGAGAACACCTGTTGATTTCATTTCACATATTGGAAAGTAAATTTCTTCTGTCTCCTTATTCAGTTGGAATATAATATTTCCTTGGACTAAGCTTTATTTTTCATTCACATACTAGATAGCATATCTAGCTAAGCAACACATTTCAAACTTCTCTGAATTTTCCCTCCAGCAAAATTTCTATGCAGTGTCTGTTTTTCTTTTTCTTAAAAACGTACATAATATACATTGTGTCCTAGTTCATAATAAATATGTTTGTTTTAACAAAATATTTTCCAAAAAATTTAGTAAAATAAAGCCAGCGAGATATTCTATGATTACTCCAGATCTGAGTGTGATCAGAGATTCTTCCTGAAGTTATCCCTCCCCCAGTTCGAGAGGTACCTAGTGCAACATGAAAAAGTGAAGGCTGGATGACCCATCACAAAAAAGAGGTGGTGTGGTAGGAATAAAGGAATGGGTTACTGACCAGCAAATATTTATGCCTCACTTTTACCAGGTACAAATCAGAACACCAATATCTCAAGAGTTGGTTTAGATGATTAAAAGAAATCATATATATAGATCACCAGGACATGTGGTAAGCATCCAGTGTACCTGATATTTCCCGTCTATAATCTGTTACAAATATTCTTTCCAGGGCTTCCCTGGTGGCGCAGTGGTTGAGAGTCCGCCTGCTGATGCAGGGGATGCGGGTTCATGCCCCGGTCCGGGAAGATCCCACATGCCGCGGAGCGGCTGGGCCCATGAGCCATGGCCGCTGAGCCTGTACATCCAGAGCCTGTGCTCCGCAACGGGAGAGGCCACAACAGAGAGAGGCCCGCGTACCGCAAAAAAAAAAAAAAATATATATATATATATATATATATATATATATATATATATATATATTCTTTCCAAAATTTGCCCCTTAAAACGAATCACACTGACAAGTTTCTCCTTTTTGAGGTCATTCTTGTATTAATTTTTTCTGCATGGTAAATTTTAGCTAGACCATGCTGATTGCTTTACACTAGATTTCAAAAGGATTAAAGCCGTTACTGCTCTCTATTTTACCAGAATAAATCCTATTCAAAATTTCTCCATAGAAAGAAACATATCTCAGTGCCACTACTAATGCTGCCCACATTTATTAGTAGCTAATGTAATCTGTAATGCAATGGAGTTAATTAATAACTCCATCAAGTCTGTCCTTAGAACTGTTCCATCCTTGAATTCTTCATAATGATTAAGTTCCAGTGTACTTCCCTTATCAGAGGGGGAAATAGAAGAGGGATACAAGAAACTTCTTTTTCCTAGGAGTCCTATGATGCGATAAGATGTGGTGAGAAAGCTAATGTTTGGAAAACACAAAGACTGTTTTATCCATTTGAACCTTACTGAAATTCTCTCAGGAGATGATCTAATTTAGCAATGAACTAAATACATTTATAAGATTCTCATTTCTTCTGGAAGCACAGCAGTGTTAAAAATAAGTTTAAATTAGAGAGGACATCAAAATTAAATTGAGGCCTGAAATACTATTTATTTATACAAAAATTCTAAATGGCTTTTTTTTTAGATTCTTTTCCCATGTAGGCCATTGCTGAGTACTGAGTAGAGTTCACTGTGCTATACAGCAGGCTCTTATTAGTTATCTATTGTATACATAGTAGTGTATATATGTCAGTCGCAATCTCCCAATTTATCCACTCCCCATCCCCTAGTGATCATAAGATTGTTTTCTACATCTGTGACTCTACTTCTGTTTTGTAAATAAATTCATCTGTACCCTATTTTTAGATTCCACATATAAGCAATATCATATGACATTTGTATTTCTGTGTCTGACTTACTCCACTCAGTATGATAATCTCTAGGTCTATCCACATCTCTACAAATGACCCAATTTCGTTTCTTTTTATGACTTAGTAATATTCCATTATATCTATGTACCGCATCTTCTTTATCTATTCGTCTGTTGATGAACATTTAGGTTGCCTCTATGTCTTGGCTATTGTAGTGTTGCAATGAACATTGGGGTGCATGTATCTTTTTGAATTATGGTTTACTCTGGGTTATGCCCAGGAGTAGGACCGTTGGGTTATACGGTAGTTCTATTTTTTGTTTTTTAAGGAATGTCCATACTGTTCTCCATAGTGGCTATACCAATTTACATTCCCACCAAGAGTGTAGGAGGGTTCCCTTTTCTCCACACCATCTCCAGAATTTATTGTTTGTAGATTTTTTGATGATGGCCATTCTGACTGGTGTGAGGTGATATCTCACTGCAGTTTTGATTTGCATTTCTGTAATAATCAGTGATGTTGAGCATCTTTCATGTGCTTTTTGGCCAACTGTATGGCTTCTTTGGAGAAACATCTATTTAGATCTTCTGCCCATTTTTGATTTTTTTTTTTTTTTGATATTGAGCTGCATGAGCTATTTGTATATTTTGGAGATTAATCCTTATTTTGGTGCTAACTGGCTTTTTAATGTCATAAAACTAAAGGGTGTGAAAGGAAAATGACAAAGATTAAAGGCATTTCTTGTCAAACTTGGCAGCCTTAATTCTGTAAGTTTCAGTTGTACAATATGGCATCTAGTATCGTCCCTATGTATACAGTCTTCCAGGTCCAACAGGCAAAACATTGAGCTACGAGAGACCCTCTTGTCCCAAACCCCATTTTAGAGTTGAGAAGGAGAAAGAAAAAGAGAAGCAAATAATTGAAGTTTCTTTCCCCAAAGCTGAGACTAGAACACTTTGCCTTCGCTGGGAGTCCATTTCCAGGATAACTTTTTCTTCTCTGTCTCTCCTCCTTCTTACCCATATTTTGGGTAAGTCTAAAATAGAAAGTCCCAAGTACTAGATTTCAGTTATTGGGTTTTTTTGTTTGTTTTGGTTTGGCTTCTTTTTTCCTTGGGCATTGTTTGTTAGGTATGTGACCTTAAGCAAGTTACCTAAACTTCCTCATGGTACCATTTCTTCATCCCCAAACTGAGGCAACTAGAAGAGTAAGTTGCTACAGGTTCATCGTTTTATAACATGATACACTTTTTATGGCTGTCACATCATAATGGACATAGCCATAGGAAAAGATAATAGGGAGCAAGTTAAATTTATTACCACAGAGCAAATTTTTAAAGATATACACTATAGATTAATGTTCATACTTTTAATATAAGTAGAGATTAGGAAGGTTTGCCCTTGATAGGTCTTATGTCTACTATCAAAAAGCAGTGGTTGCCAAAATACCTTCTTAGAGCACCCTCCAAAGGTTAACAATGATTTAAAAGCTTTTGTTTAAAAAGCAGCTCGTGTAACTTAGAATTTATTCTTAAATTCTAAATTAAGAATTTATTCTTAAATTTATTGTTAAATTTACTTACATTGCCAATAAATACATGGTGCTACAAATCATTTAAACCAAACACCAACCGGTAAAACATAGATACTTATCTTAAAAGTAAATTGTTTATTTAAAATATAAACAATCAATTATTTATAATATAATCTTAGTCAAAGATATTTAAAATTTCCTTCCTTATTCAGGGTGAGTAGCTGCTATTTCAGGATAAGGTAACTAAGGCAGCTTTCATAAAACTTTTCTCTGAATTTCACAACTGTATTTCAGGTCTTTATCAGTGTATCCTTAGCAGAAATTACTGAAAATATTGAAAGTGGAACACATTTTCCCTCTTTGTTTCCCCACCACCTCATGTTATTCAGTGCCCTTGTTACATAAGTTTTTAATTGCTTAACATAGTAATTCATTTTCTGGCTGCCTATATCCAATGCAGTGAGCCACTGACCTCTTGTGAGCAGGTGGGCCTAGGTCACAGAACACCAGACGGAACACATCCAGACGGAAGGCAGGACTGGTTTGGGCAAGTTAAAACCAGTCGCAGAAAGCAATCAAAAACAGGGGTTAAACACATGAGAATATCTGTATAAAACTGAAGAGAAATTTCGAAACCACCAGTCTCTAAGTTTCCAGTAAGTTTTTAGTAGTGATTTACTCCTGAGAAATAAAAAATTAATTTCCTACTTTATAAATTCATTTTCCAACAATTCAGTGCGGAGCCAACGTATTAACCTGGACACTCATCCAAAACTATTTCAAATCAATTTGCTTCATCTTACCATGGTTGAAGTCATTCTTTAAAGAGTGATTTGCCACCAAATCAGAGGTTTTCATGGGTTATGCAGATTTGCCTTACGGTGACAAAAACAATCTCTATTCCAGGAAGATATCTTTGAAATTTAGCTTCTTACTGTCGTATTTATAATATTTTGATGTGGTTTTAAAATTGCATTTGGCTTTGCAAAAGATGATGC
The DNA here is from genome assembly GCF_937001465.1 of Orcinus orca. Lineage (NCBI taxonomy): Eukaryota > Metazoa > Chordata > Mammalia > Artiodactyla > Delphinidae > Orcinus > Orcinus orca. Next base: position 118,731,694 of record NC_064563.1, read on the forward strand.
AATGAAACAATCTCCAACCTCATTCAATTGTTTAATAATGTTTAATTTTCTAAAAACTATCAATATTTATTTGGTGGAGACTATGAATGGGTTTCCAGAAAAGGGCATTCTCCTTACATAAACTCCTAATGGACTGATAACATTTTGGCTTTCTATTCTACTTCCTAAGCAATATATTCTGAAAATGCTGTGGCAGTAGCATTAATCTTAGTAACTGCAGAGTCAAAGGTCCCAGGGTCAGTGTCAGAAAACACCATTCCTACTAGCACTGATACTTTACACCTGTGCTAATAAGCTCTGTTAAATATTTAGTTTCTGATAAATTTGCCTAAAACTCGACATATTTTCCGCTAATCTGAAATGTTTTATTATAAATTTAAATTGAGATTCAATAACCCTAGTTAAAATTGCAAACGTCATTTACTATATAGTAACTAAGGCTTTTTTAAACAGAACTGAGAATGTTAATACAATCCAGAAACTTTCTTTAAAGAATAATGGCTAAGTCATTACCCCCAAAATTATAGCTGTCATAAGCCAAATGTATTAGCTGCATCGTCTACAAGTCATACACACAATGACTGGTTTTAGACTTGTTCATTTCCAACGGACATCCAACTGCAATTTGGTCTAACATATGAAATCGCATTGCGTTACACCATTATCTTTTTAAATATGGTTCTTAAACCAGGGATTACCTTATGTGGAATAGAGGTAAAACATGGAATAGAGGATGACATCTCAGATATTGGGGGTAAAATTTTGTTTGCATGCACGTTTTTAAGAAATAACAAAGCAGATCTTTGACAGCTGATACAGATTTTCTGTCTTTAAGAAGACTCTGACTTGCAATTGCTCTTGTCCAAGTGTGAGACAGGAGTATGAAATCAGGCAAGTTTCCTACCCTCTCCACACTTTGGTTTCCATATCTATAAAACATAGCAGTACCAACCTAATATTGTTGTGAAGACTACATGAGATTTTTCCATGTGCTGAGCACACAGTAAGCACTCAGTGAATGTTCACTACTATTAGTGTTACTATAATGTATAATTCTTTTATTAGTATAACCTCTATCACTATACTCAAAGGAATTTGTGATCCCATAAAGCTAAAGACTACCATCTATAAAATATAGTCGGGTCTTCCCTGGTGGCGCAGTGGTTGAGAGTCCGCCTGCCGATGCAGGGGATGCGGGTTCGTGCCCTGGTCCGGGAAGATCCCACATGCTGCAGAGCAGCTTGGGCCCGTGAGCCATGGCCGCTGAGCCTATGCTCCGCAACGGGAGAGGCCACAACAGTGAGAGGCCCACGTACCGCAAAAAAAAAAAAAAAATACAGTTTCTGCCTATCTCTCTATTGTGATTTTCTACTACTGCCTGTTCTTACCTACCAAATCAAAGGTCATTCTGAATAATATACCTTACCTACATTTCCCTAAAGCCTCCATGTTTTCAACAACGCTGCACCTTAGGTTTGTCACATACACTATCAAGTTCTAAAGATGAAAATATTAGGTGCTCAATCAATATTATATATAAATGCATGAATAAATATATCACTTTTGCTATTCTTTCCGTGGAGCTATAGCAACTAAAGAATACTTCTACTGTAGTTCATGATAAATTGGATGTGTGAGACTTTAGTACCAGGCATTACTGTCTAGGCATGCTGAAGAAATTACCTACAAATTATATTCATTGGAATTTAATCAAATATCAATGTTTAATAATTCTTTGTGTGTCCTTAAATATTTTATTGAAATAGGTTATACCAATACTGATGATTTTTCTTTATGTAAATCTTGAAACCACTGCGTGATTAATACATGGGAAGGATCTATTTTTTGGTGACTTTTCCATTATAAATTTAACAAGAATTAAGGACTATCAAAAGAATCTTTTCGAGGGCACAATAACATGACTGAAGTTAAATGAAAAACAGGAATGGGAGTATTATCAGAACACTGTCTGAAATTAACCCTTATCAGTAGTTTAAAGCGGTGGTGATAAAACCATTTTCTCACTTTTAAAGTAACATATTTCTTCCTTGAAGTCTCTAAATTACAGTTCTGCGAAATTATGTATCCTTAAAATAAGGCTAAGATCTCTTGCGATTAAAAAATAAAATAAAAAGACAAGTCAAAGGTGGGTACAGCAATCCCAAAGATGAAAAGATTTTCTCTTGCATAGTAGAAACAGCCATATTGTATTTAGTTTTTCTTAATGTTGTACAATGGACTGATGTTGTACAATGTTGTAATTCTTTTTCTGAAGCCTATACCTTGGAGAGTAAAGGAGGTTTATAAAGGTATCTGAATACAACTGATACTTATTGCTTTGTCTTTGACGATCAAGCTCAGAGTGAATGAGCTTTCACAGTTGACCAAACCGAATGGAAGTGACAGCATCACATTTCTGTGGAGGTATTTGCAATATAGGCACCTAAGTTCACTGTTGAAGTGTTTATTCCACTACAAACACCTTGAACAAGATTTTGATCCAGAAGAGGTTGAAAAAGAAGCCATGTTTAATCAGTTGCAAACAGTTCTTAGGCTTGGAATTGAATGTTTTCAAATCTTTAGCACGCTGTCGAAAAATTTCAAAGTTGCCATTTTGTCCTTCGCTTTATGCATTGCATTAAAATAATAAATAAATAAATGTAAATCTAAATTAGTCTCTAAGAAAAAAAGATTGACTTAGTAAATCACAATGATTCTGATATAACTTCTGTCGTAAGGCGTACAAATGGTTAGTTACATTTAGACTGAAAATCAGAGTAGCTTTAGTCTAGCAGATAAAGAATATGAGTTACCTTAATTATCAGGATACTTTTCACTTGGGGATCTACTTTCTCTTCATTTTTGTTTATTTATGCTATCTGTTGATGCCTTTAAAAAATGAGTGATTTAATAAAACTTTAAATTTCCTTTCAAGGGATGTCTTCTGTTTCAGAGTGAAATGACCACCAGATAACATCATTGCTGCAACAGGAATACTGAGTGTAGTTTTCAGTTAAAAGAGCTTGTCTGCATAGAGAAAAACGAGCTTGTTTTTCTGCTGGATGGAGAAAAGCAGCAAATGGGAGTGCTATAAATATTTTTAAATGATCTTTTTCTGCTTGAATTATGTTTCACTAAAATACATCAGAGACTCAATTCCTTGGGTCTCTCAAAAAACGGCTGCAGTTTCTAGAGAACTTATGAAAAGTGTTATTTTCCACTCATTTCATTTACTTTGAAGCCTTATCAGATGAGGGATCAAATGAAACCGATCATCCCCAGGTTTTCCCAGGTTATTACCATAAGGACATGGAATTAACCTCCATCCAGCCACTCTCAAAATGCAATGCTTTCTTGTCGCAAAGCAAAAGAAGTGGAACACAAAGAATTATTCTGGATTATGTTGAAGGGAAGGAAAGACAGGCAGAGGAATAAAAAAGTATAGAGTTATAGTAATTGTGAAAGACAAGAATAACAATAGCTTAGAATAGGGTGGTTATTTTTTTAAATGTAGGAAGTTGCTTTTACAGTCAAGTACTCAATACATCAAACTCTGACAAGTTGGATTTTATAAAAAAGCAGCAACTGAAAATCTGGAAGAAAATGAAAGGTGTATGAATTTTAAAAGAGTATAATGATGTTTGCTTAATATTCCAGGTAGGTATACTACTTTCAAAAGAGGCAATAATAACTGTATTGGGTTTTTTTTTGTATGAGATATACAAACTGTTGTTGACATTTAAAAAATAAAGAACACTGTTACTGGGTACTTTTGTTATCAATTTCTATCACTAGGGAGAAAAAATCTTTGAGTTACATGTAAAATACTGAACTAGAAGTTTGAATTAAGTCAAATAATTTCTGACTCAATAGTTAAGGAGTCCTAAGACCTCAGCTCTTCTCTTCTGTGTATGGGGACTCATTCCCTCTCACTGTGTCAGGTATCGTTTCTATGACAACAAGAGCCAAATCTCTAGTTTAGTATCTCCAGTTAAGGAAAGCTCTAGGCTTGTTTCAGGTGCCTGCGGAATGCTCATTCATAACCTCAAATTCTGTGTCTCTCAAAATGGATCCCTCGCCTCTCTCCTGTCCCATACCTCATCCTTCTCTTCTTCCTGACATACTTCCATCTTTCTTCAGGTCCCTAATACTAAAAGTCTTAGTTGTAGGGTTTAACCCCTCAATCTCTTTCATATCCACTTAGGCATAGATTCCTGTGGATTCTTCCTTCTTTCTCTCCCTTTATGTCTACTGCTCACTTCCATCCCTCTCTAGGCTCAATTTCACAATATCATTATTCCAAAAGCCTCAGAGTTTCTCAGTTCCAAGTACATTCTTATTCTTTTCCCTCATCATTCTATACCTAGAAAAATATATTCGGATTTTAGAGAGCTAGGTGTAACTTTCCTTTAAGCAAACAAAGAAGTAGGTTAGCCAGCTAAATCTTTTCAAACTTGCACAGAGTGCTCTAAATTCTTTTCACTCCCTTGGCCAGTAAAACTCCATCTATTCAGCCAGCTGAGTTACAAATTGCACTCTTCTAAGTCCAGCTTATGCAGCCAGGATTAAGCAAATTGCCTTGTGAGTTCTACGATGAAGCACAAAACTCTGAACTGTCATGCCAAGGCTCGGCATTTATTTGGACAGCATTTACTCATGCTGCCACGATGTCTTTGCAACACTGATTTATAGTCAAAGGTGCCAGAACATCATTTACTGTATTAAAGCTTGGCTGTGTTTCTCCATTTTCTGAGTTCACTGCACATTTGAAAAAAATATGTTGACTGCAGGGGAAAAAATGAGATGCAGAACCCTTACTTACTGAGGTAGCTTATACCTGATAAATGTATCTAAACTGCCCACACTGAAATCAGGCCTATAGAACAGCTTCGTCACGTGAATCCTGAAATGATGATGCAGGCATTGATAAAATCAGGCTGATTTTTTTTCTATTTTACTTATGAGTACCTTTAAATATAAAATAAAGAAATACCACCTAGTAAATAAGCACCTTAATTTAATTTCTAAACATTCCCTGTGAGATAATTAGCAAAAAAATAAGAAAAAAAAAAAGACTGTAGTAGCTTCAATGTAGTTAACACGCATTCACCAACCTCACTATTTATATGTCTACTACGTGAAGTTTGAACTCAAATGTACAAAAACAATTCACAGTGAAAATACACCCACTGTCTAAAGTCTATCAACAATCAGGAAATGGAGGAGGTTGTATATCTGTTGTCATTAGTTTACAACCAAGTGATTTCTTTAATTATCCTCAATGGGCTCAACAAGGTATTAAACACCCAATGATCAGTCACGGAAACAAAGGCATGAATAAGAGCACAATGTCTGACTTTGCCAGGCTCAATGAGCACCACCTTGATGTACTGATGGTTCTTAATGAAGACAACCGCCACCAATTAGACAACTGACAATTAGCTTGAAAACTAAAGTGTCAAAACAGGAACAAGGGACTGACCCCTGAATACTAAATTATTTTTAGGTGGCATTTAATCAGTCTCACAACAGCAAAAGACAGATTTTAGGGGTTGCTCTTTACTACAACGAGGAATTCTGCTTTACACTTTACATTTTGCAGGTTTACATGTTAGCTTTTTTTTCACTCTTCTAAATTTTGCTGGAATCTAGCTTGATACACTATTTCATTATGATTAACTTGTATCAATGAACATACAATTAGAAAGATGGGCCACAAACAATATTTAAACATAGGATCTAAGCAGATAGTTCATAGATTCTGGATTTAGACAGGCCTCAGGTTTAGTTCTGGCTCCTAGAGGGCAGGTTATTTCTTAAGTAGAAGATACGAGCGTCACATTATTTAGCCAATATTTAGAGTGACTAAAGCTATTTTAGTACCGAGGTCCATCCAATAAGGATTGAGGAGAAGCCCCAGGTCAGCCTGGGGGAGGAGTGGCCATTTTTGTAAATATATCATATAAATAGGAGACACATAGGAAATATATATCATATCCATATACACACACACACACACACACACACACACACACACACATATATATATCCATACATATATCTTATTCCCACATCAAGAGTATTGCCTGAAGAGATCATTGCCCACAGAATTTTCTTCAAAAAACCAAAACTTTTCAAACACTTAACACACTTTTACACAAGCCACTGCCTTCCCCCACATAAAAAAAGAAAGTCTTTCTGTTTGTACACCAGCCGGCATCCCACATTTGCCTGTACTAGGATTATTTCTGAATGATGTGGCACAACCTTTAATGATATGCTTCTTGCATCACAGGATTCGATGTTCCACTTTTGTCCATCTCATTGCTTTAGTCTCCAGAAGTTGCATTTGCCTGATTATTATTAATACACAGGGGCATTTCTGCATGGCTGTCCTTAGAGCCCACACACTTGGGCTGCCTCAGAAGTAAGATCACCTTTGGATCTCCACTGGCTCTGTTCCCTTGGACGGGATCCAAGACAGAACTGCCTTATGCTGAATTTCACTGCTGTGGCCAGTGGTGTAATAATGAGGTTCCCACGTCAATACACCTTGGATTTTCAAGGGTCGTATTTCCAATATAAGCACAGGCATTTAAAATGATGTGTTTCTTTTAATTTCATGTCATTCAACTTTTTTCTTTCAGGATCAGGTCCAATACTATATACCAAAATGCATAACACTGTCAATAACTTGAAATTTCCCATAAACTAGCATAGAGACATCACACACACACACACACACACACACACACACACACACGCACACACACACACAGGTATAAACACAGTCACAGAATTATGGGAACAAAATTTTTCTCATTCTTCCCTTCAAGGAGGAATCTGCCACTCAACATTATGTCAAATATTTGAGTCATTAAGCAAAACATATAACTCCAATGGATATCTTATAAAAAACAGAATGTAGAATATATATAATTTTATAATCAAATTAATATAGCCACTCATTTTTAGTGGAACCGTGTCTAGTCATTAACGTAAAACTTCAAATAACTATGTATTTATGAACAGAAATATATGAGCAAAGATTTTCAAGCTTACTGCACTCCTGCCAAAGGCAGTTAGTTGTACGCATGAGGCAAAGGACATAGGTCTACCCCCAGAGTCAACTGTAGCTAGCTCAGCTGAAGAGACCTTTCCGATTCTTGGCAGAATAACAGATTCTCAAGCAGAGAGGGGATAGGGGTGAGATTTTTTCTTCTGTAAGTAACTTAATGAATGAAGTACTAATTAACATTATGGCATTGATAAATGGAGAGAGAGATTAGGGATGTACTCGATATTCAGATCTTCGCAGATGGACGGTCAAAGCCACATTAATTCCTATCTCATTGGAGCATCTGCTTCTCCCATAATCCACTGCCCCTTGGTACAAACAACACAAACTGTTGTGACTCAATTCGATTTATATCAATCTAATTTCTTTTAATCCAATTTGTATTCCAATCTACTACCTTCTAATCACTTAAATCTTCAGCCTCCATCTGGTAAATTTTCTCTCAAAATTAACCGAGCAGATGCCTCTGCGATTGTCTTCCACAGTCAAGCTAATCAGACCCTCGCAGTGGCCTATAGAACCCGCTGAATAGGTACGTGACTTGCGGTGTTGCCCTTCCAGTTACAAAATCTGTGAGGTAGGAAGACCATTTAATATGTCATTAATTGGTTCATTTGCATAACACTGCTTGGGAAGAAGCACTGGACACAAAAGCCAAGAGAAGAAAACTACAGGAAGAAAGCAAAATGCGCTCATTTCTCAAATGAGCTTTACAGTTCAATCTGTCTTCTCTTTAGGTTAACAAACATGGGGTGAGAATACTATTTAATATTGCATGGTCTAAAAAGCTACCTACCCTCTGCAGGATATGGTATTAGAGGAGTTTTGTCTAGTCATCACAAAGTCATACTGAGACCTACCTTTGGTTAACAAACATATTCTTAAAATATGCTTCTGAATTTCGGAGCTATGCACCAATTTATTCACTGGAGCATATGTCATATAAACAGTAAAGCCCCTGGCTAGCACTGACTTCCACTCCCACGGAAGTTCCACTGTGATCCATAATTAACACCACAAATTAAACATCCCCTATGAGAAAGCTGGCAGCACTACCTGTGGAATAAACATCATTCTGGAGACACAGTAATTAACAAAAATGTAAATAAATAAAAGGACCCAAGACATATAAAGACAAACACTATACTGAACTACTTTGAAGTGGAACCGTTTTTCATAGGAGACTTGGTTTCATTAATTTACAGTCATAGTTACACACACAGTGTATCTCGATAATATTTTGAAATATTTTTTTCAAATTTCAAGGTATCATAAATAGAAATACTAAAGTGTTCCATGTGCCCACATAAGGATTTATTCTCAGGAAGCCTTTCGCTATTAGAAAAACTTGAAAAACTAGCATAGAAAATCATTAAATCTATAACATAATCTTAGAGTGAAGAATTCTTGATAAGTCGGCCTCATTAACATTATGAAACAGAAAAATGTCAAAATGCCTTCATATAGCATAACATAAAGCATAAACAGTTGGATTAAACAATTGAATGTAGAATCTATTTCTATAATTTTGACTAGAGCAAGATATAAAAGGTAAGGCCTCTTGTGGCTGGGTCACTGGGTGTCCAAAATAACCAGAGAAACCCAGGTGGAGATATCAGAGGGCAACAGCATTGGATTTCTGGGAAAATGGCAGGACTGGGGAACTGGGGGCACGGTGAGAGACATTGGTCCATCTTTCGATCTCAGCATGAAGATAGTAGGTGACATGCAACCACTCAGTGAATAAAACCAAGCACTTCTGGACCTAGTTCAGTCACAGATTTGATGCTCTAAGCCTCAGTTGTTTCACCTGCAAAGCGGACTGAAAATTATGTCTGCTTTTATCCACTGTATTAAGGATGAACTGAGATCATTCATGTAAAGTACCAATTTTGAATTCTAAGGCACTATATAAATAAATGTAAGACCCCAGAGCAAGGCCATTTAAAAGCATGGACTCTGGACTCAAATTTGAGATCCACACTTAGAGTTAGGTTAACTTCAGATAAATTACTAACTTCTCAGTACTTCAATGTAAAATACTGATAATAACAGCTCCTATCCCATGTTACAAGAAAAAAAAGAATTAACGAATGTAATATGTCTAGATGAGTAGCTAGAACAAAGCATCTCATGAAAACATAAATGTCAGGTAAAGGATAAAAGCTAAGAAATTTGTCTTTCTATGGCAAGTTCTCAAGTTAATCTAGAGGTGCAGTAACAGTTCAGCAGCTGAAGGTAGTGTCTATTTTCTCAATTGCATTCTTCTTTTCAATAATAGAGGCGAACTAACTTGTAAGGATATAACTGTTTCAAGTGCTGCAATGAGGTCTATCTATAGAGTGGAAAGAAAAATATGGTTTATATTGTACCTTTGATTGGCTTTCATATGAAAACAGTGACCTCAATGGTATCAGTAATTTTATTAGTTACTGAAATAAACACGTACTGTATACCATGTGCCAGGCATTGTGCTAGAGGGAGGGAGTCCCACCCTCAAGGAATTCAGAGTCTTCTGCCCTGGCACTTTGATTAAACCCTTTTCCCACTCTTGGAAGTAGAATATCTGAAGCAGACATGTCACGTGCTTCCTTGAATGCCGATATTCACAAAACTGACTCAGAATTGTAAAAGTATTAGTCAAAAGCCCACTTCCATAATCCTGGCCTTAAAACTAAAGTAGAAATATAAATGGGTACGAATTCTAGAACATACGGGAATGATTCTATACTTGGATGAGCCACCCACACACTCAAAGACTACCTGTGCCCCACCTCTGGTAAGGCAAAGAATGGCCTTTGATGGATAATAATATGTATGTAAATGTAAGTATTAGTGTGTGTGTGTGTGTGTGTGTGTATATATATATACATATATATGCTTGATATATATGTATATGTACTCCCTCTCTCTCTCTCTCTCTCTCTCTCTATATATATATATATATACACATATATATGCACATACATACACACACACACGTATGTATTACAGAAGAATAACCTAGGGGGCTAGATGTTACTCTGAAGAAAAAAGCCTTGAAAATCTCGAGAAAATTGGAAGGTCCAGTTGATGAAGGAACACAGCTCCAGCTTCCTCTGTGTTAACCACAGTCCTAGCTGACTCCAATCATTCCTCGTCTAACCTTTTACCAATGACCTCTCAGTGCCAAGCCCCTCCCCAGCAATCATTCACCCAAACGGAATCCATAATTGACCAGGCTTGCCAGCAATTTGCACACAAGTGTACCAGAAGTATTTTCTCAATTGTTGTTCTATCATTTTAGTTATGTATGTAAATCTTATTTCTGCTGCAAGTTTTAACTTAGTATTTTTGCTGCCTAGCACGGTACCCTAGTATATCACATATGTAACAAACATTAACTCATTTTCAAGAATTCTAATATTCAATAACAAAACATTATCAATATAGCTACACTTTGTCAAACTTTTGGCAACAAAGACTCTTTTATTTCATTCTCAGTACAACCTTTGTATAATTATCCTTGTTTTATAGGTGAGAAATCCAAGAATTTAAATAGCTTGTATAGATTCATATCCACAGAACTCAAGATTATCAAAACATAATAGAAAATTTTGTGCCCTATTTTTCAAAAGGCAAGAAGATATATTTTAAATGTGCTGTGTTATTGTGCAGTTTTTGCCCAAGATTTAGGAGACAGTTCATTTATCAGGAAAGAGTCCTGGTTTGTTTAAGTGAGCTGTTTCAGCACCATCTTTGAAGCTCCCCATCATCAAATCATTTCCTTAAAAACATTAGCATCATCAGTTTTAAATAGTTAACGGGGTTCAGAACATGCTTCCCCCAAATAGGGCACCTTTGTATATTGAATTTTTTAAGCTAAAGGAATTTGAGGAATGGTAGGTGTAAGAACGACTTTGTGACCTTCCCCTGAAACAGGTCATAAGACGCTCATGTGACAGGTGACCTCCTTATACCTGGAAGAAAGGAGCATCCTTACCTCCAAAGACTAAGGGACACTGAAAGGAATAAGGAGAAACATAGATGTGAAGGAACAGGCCTTGCTACCTTTCCCCCCGTTTACTAAACTTACCTCATACCCTTTGTCCTATCACATTTTCCCAAGACTTTCCCTTCTTCATCAAACCCAGTATAAAGACACTTAGGTTTAACCACTTTTTGGGTTTTCATTTCCTTATGAAGTCTCCTGTGTCATGTAAAACTTAAATAAATGTGTAGCTTTTCTCTTGTTAATCTGTGTTTTATTATGGAAACCCCAGTCAAGAAATTAGAAGGGTAGAAGGAAAAGATATTTGTCCTCCCCTTTAGAGTCCATCACAAAATTTGCACTGATCAGTTTTAGTTTGCTGAAATCTTTAAGGCAAAACTGAAAGCTCATAATTTTGAGTTCTCTTTTGTAGAATAAACACATTCAAAACTCAAAATTTTCCATAAATGCCAAACCTATAGTTTTAATTGAGGCAAATTATTAATGCTTCATATAGATTTTCTGTACATGATACTGAGTTGTATACAATGCAAAGTGCTACATTATTTACATTAGAAAATATAACTAATATTTATTTTAAAAGTTTTATTAATTTTAAGGCAACCCTTCATAAAGATTTCATACAGTTTCATCTTGAAATAATTTATAGGTGGTTGGTGAAATATAGTTTAATTAAGAGAAGAAAGACCACCTTGTCTTCTCTCCAGTTTTACTTGTTCTCTTTACCTTTCAAAATCTCTATCACTTAAAAAAGCAAACTTTAAGCAAAAAAATCCAGAAACACAAATTGTTGTCAGATATTTTTGTACCATATATGTTAAAACATATCCCTTCTGGGCTTCCCTGGTGGCACAGTGGTTAAGAATCTGCCTGCCAATGCAAGGGACATGGGTTCGAGCCCCGGCCTGGGAAGATCCCACATGCCACGGAGCAACTAAGCCCGGGTGCCACAACTACTGAGCCTGAGCTCTAGAGCCCGCAAGCCACAACTACTGAGCCCACGTGCCACAACTACTGAAGCCTGCGCACCTAGAGCCCGTGCTCCACAACGAGAAGCCACGACAATAAGAAGCCCATGCACCGCAACGAAGAGTAGCCCCCACTCACCACAACTAAAGAAAGCTTGTACACAGCATCGAAGACCCAACACAGCCAAAAATAAATAAATAAATTTATAAAAAAAAACATATCCCTTCTAACATTCCCTAGTGTTTAAGTTCTAAACACTTAAATTAGGTGTGTTTTTAAGAACCAGTCTATTTTAATCCCTAAAAAGTTAAAATGTGTTAATAAGACAAACCAGGAAGCACAAGAAAGCACAATAAAATCAGTACCACAGTGTAGGAGAAAAAAACGGAGAATTTATATATTAGATCTTATGATACAATCAAGAGGAAAATTATGGGGAAAATGTCCTTCTAAATAAAACTGCAAGACAGCAAAATATGCTTGAACTTTTCAAACTGTTTTCAAGCTATTACTATTTCCTGACCTCAGCAAAGAACAGTAATTTTAAGTCCCATTAGTGTGCCAGAAGAAATAATAGTAAATAATTAAAGCACCCCTCCTACAGGAAATATGTCGACAATATTTTGGTGTATATATTAACATAAAAATGCAAAACAAAGTTACTTTTTCTGTTAGTTACTCTCATCAGGAGTTTACTGATGAAAGGAAACAGAGATAGGCCCAACCCTGACACAGCGACTACTTTAGGGTACCCCTCCCCTATTCACCTCCAAGGCTTTAACAAATACAAGGACAGGAATCCCAAATCATCTCAAAAGCCTGCCAGCCTCGGTGAGAGAGGGAGAACATTACTCAACTTTAAAATCTTACTGGTGTTCTCAATTTCTTTTATTAGTAAAATTCATCAGTACGTTCATCTGAGGTATTGCTATGTCTACATAAGTGCTCCCAACTGTGGGTCAGTCCGTGGTTGATTGAATCTGTGAATGCAGGACCCCTGGATATGGATGGTCGACTGCACTATGCCATTTTATATAAGGGGCCTGAACATCCCGGATTTTAGTATTCATGAGGGTTCTGGAACCAAACTCCCACAGATACTGAGGGACAACTGCATGGCATTCTATATACTGTACCTTCAGATACAGATATGACCCCCCAAAATTCTCAACTGAAATTAGAAAAGAAAGATATGGCTGCTAAATAAACCTGGTTGGTCACTCTATAGCATTATAATGCTAATAAAGAATGCTAACATATAAATTATAATGCTCACAGGTAAAGAGATTCACTTTATGTACATTTATTTGTGTGTATTCATACTGACCACAGCAAAGTGACTTCTCCCTTTCTACTTATGATCCATTTTCCATAAGTCAGGTATTAATGTACTCAACTTTCCATTTATGAAAATTTAAGTGATGTGACAGGAGCATAACAACAGAAACCTTTACTTGAGAACAGTGAAAATACAAAGTTGGACATTCTTAAGTCTTTCCTCTCAAGATTGGGTACGGAAAAATATAGTGCTTTAAATATTCATGAAAGAATACTTCCCTTGGTGCAAAAGATTGCTACACTGTCATCTCACCCTGCCCTTAGGGACATTTATGCTGTGCTGAAATAACATTATTTCTTCAAAGGATTGAATTCATTCACCCATTCATCATTTATTTGTTTATTTATAGGTAATGTTCCAGTGACTAATACACTTCACAGCAGGAACAAAAAACAATAAAGGAGATGCTTTCTCCAGGAAGAGTTGCTCTAAAAATTGGACAGAAATACAAAGTTATGAACTCACCAAGGGCGTGACTTTTTTTTTTTAATTGAACTAGCTGTATTAGTTCTTCTTCAATCCTAAAGGAAACATCTGTCAGCGAACCAGCTGAACTAATAAACACCCTAATGTGTTTTAAGAGTATGACTTGATTTGTTCAAAATATAATAAATACAAAGACCCTCTCAGGCATGTAACTAATTGCCTTAGTAAACATCTGCAAGGAAACAAGACACAGAAAACATCATCTGTTTCTAACTACTTCTTTTATGTCCTGGAATTATCATACAGGTGGAAGGGGACATATTTTAAAACTGAACTTTACAGAAAAGAAAGATGAAAGAAAGTAAGTGAGAATGATATTTTGACATTTTAGAGATAGCCTTCACAGGTGTGGAGAACAGAAAATACAATTACATCACATATTAATGTTAGTAAAATAACAGAGCATAAGTGAATATTTATGCCACATCAAAATTTGAATCTGCATTTGTAATTCATCAACGTTCATAGTGCTAGTGATAAAAAAGAAATATTAACATTATCTGTTTCACGCGTTTATACGACATTTTGTACGAATGCATTTGTATGCATTCATTTGCACGACACAGGATTTTAATTTGTAATGTAAATGTCATACACTTTTGTATTTAGCAATATATCAAAAATGGTTATCAAAAAAGCCACTTTTTAAGATAAAATGTATGATCTAGTTAACGAACTTCATTTACTCCCTTTCTTTGTGTATATTTTCAGGGCACAATCTCCAACTAGGCCTAAAGCCACATGAATCTGCATAATTTCACATTTAAGGAGAACACCACACCCATAGGACAATTCTATCTGTTCACCCTGAGTGTGAGGGTCAAGCTGTGTAGTCCCCAGAAAGTAGCATTAAATAAGACAACTTAATAATGCACCAGGGAGGAAATCACTTAATATTCATGTTGACAGAAGAGAAGATTAATCATGGGGACTTTGTGCTCTCAAAGAGGAATCAAGAAGGCCCTAGGTTCCAGTTCCAGGAAAGTTGATTGCTTTAAAGTAGTTCACAGCAACCCTTTGATGAAATGCTAAGGTTTACTGCAAATTGGCACTGGGTGACAAATGAGAGACCTTCCTTACTTTTACTTCAAATTAATCATATTGTCCCATTGATCTTTGTTTTCTGTAATGTGCTTCTCACAACCTTTTCTCCTTTTTCGTATAGAAAAGCAATCTTTTCAGTGAATTTTAAACAATTATAAGGAATAGTCCCTCTCATATTTACTTCACCCTACAGGTGATTTCAGAAACAGCATGCTTTTTCCTTTTTTTCTCTTAGCAAATAAAAATGTGTCCCTCTCACACTCTGCTCACTTTTTATGACAAAGTAAACATTAGAAAAATAATGGTCAATGTTTACCTGGTATTCAAAATGCTGAGTTAAAAGCATTCAACCTGTTACAGACTATTTTTAATGACAGTGATTAAATATAATTATAACCCTTTTCCCTTGAGCAATTTATTAACCCCCTTTGGATTAAATACTCATTTGCTGTAATTTTTAAAGGGCAATTGTTTTCATATCTATTAAGCATTTTACTCAAAACCTACCTACAAAACCATTCAAAAGCGGCAATATTACAAACATAATAAAGGCTTAGCTGATTCATTTCCTATTCATGTGTTTTAAATGATTTCCCTTTTGACTTCTAGTAATCATTGCATTGAATTAAATCATAATGGCCTTACAGTCCTTCCATGAAAAAATGAGCTTCACTGTTATATTTATAGCAAATAAATATAAATGCAATCCTGAATTTAAATAAAAACAGATTAATGTGGGACACAGACTCGAAGCACACAAACTTTAGGGATGACAAATGTTTATAATCTCTACTACATATTAAACATAAAATACGTTCATTCACAAATATATATGCTGAGTATTTATTACCAGCTGACACTGGGTACACACGAATGAACAAAGCAGAGACACACAGAGATTGCTATCTGGTTGTATATAAGTACATAGCATATAAATTTTTTTTTAATTGTGGAAAATGCTATAAAGAAGGATGTAGTAAAAAGAACCAATTTGGATTATTGGGCAAGAAAGTCTTCTCTAAGTAAGTGACTCTTAAGCAGAGACTTGAAAGATAAATGGAGTTAGCTAAAGTAAGAACTGGAAAAGAACATTCCTGGCAGAGTATCCAACATAAGCAGTCTCTTAAATGGGAATGAATGACCTTGGCATGTTCTAGAAACTGAAATAACACCAATGTGGCTGGAATATATGGTAAGGGAAAGAACAGTGGAATAAAGTTTAAAAAGTAGGTAGTGAGACCAAGATTATGTAGGAACTTATAAGGCCATATCCATGATTACAATCCTATCATAAGTGCAACAGAAAGCATAGAGATATTTTAAACATCTCAGGAAGCTAACATCATCTGGTTCACATTTTCAAAAACCGCCCTGCCTTCTCTAAGAGTCCAGGAAGCTCTTGGAACAACCCAGATAAGAAATGATGGTGACTTGTGAGTATGGGGAGAAGTAAGCAGATTCGTTATTTATATAGGAGACAAAATCAGCAGAACATAGCTCGGCTTCATGGTAGCAAGGAAACTTTCTTATGTTCAATGCTTTTATCACAGGAAGCTGATGATTTCCTAATCACTTTTTAAATGGCCTAGAAACACCCTGAAACAAGCAGAAAGGCAGCAGTACCTCACAGGAGGGAACATCTAGACATACCACCAACCCCAGGCTTCACCTCAAATGGACTCTTCCAGGGACTCCCCATGCCCCTTGGGCAAGCTGCTTAAGGACCATGTTTTCTAAAACATCATCACTCATTTCCAAGGAGTGAGAGGAGAAACAATGGAAGAGAGAAACCATTTCATTTTTCATTTATGATTTTTGCAACTGGAGGAGAGGTGCTTTTCTTATTTCTAGGCAAAAAGCCTAGGCTATGAAGTCTTAGGTAACTTCACAAGAATTCATTATACAAATATCATAAAGGACATTTATACTAAAACTACTGGTTTTATTTTAATTTCATCCTATTTTAGAATTTACTGATTTTTTTTTTTTTTTTTACTGAATGAACAGCTGTTTCTAAAAAGTAAGTTTTCTAGTCTGGAAACTTGCTCATTAACTGGATTTTACAGAAAAAGAATAACTCTTAGTTTAGAAAGAGATATATGTCACCTTAGAAAGAGAAGATTCTACATAGATTATTTTCTCAGAAGAATACAGATAAATCTGGCGTTTGCTCCTAGAGCAGAGACTGGGAGACAGTACCAGGTGGGAGACTTTCTTTTCACAGTATAACTTTCTGGAGCTTTCGAAAGATTTACAGTCTGCTATTACTATTAAAAATAAACAAGCAAACAAACAGTAAGAAAACCACCCAGGATTTCTCCCCACTCTGTATCACATCACTCATAAACATTTTGGTTTATATCCATTCCACCAGCACATCTTTCAAACCTGGCCACACTTCTTTCCATTTCTGCTGAGCCCCTGGTACACCTCTCCACGAGGGCCAAACATGATTCTCCTTGTTTCCACTTTTTTTCCCATCAGAGTCCATCCTCTACACCACAGCCAAAGATGCCTCTCTAAAATACAGATAAATTATTCTACTTGTGTGCTTAAAACCATCCAAGGGATTTTCTTTATATTTAAAATAAAATCTAGACTCCTCACCAGGATCTACAATAACCTACGTAACCAATCCATTGTCTTCTCTACCTTCTTTTTGTACCACCTTGTCCCCTTTGCTGACAACTCTCTAGGTACATCAGCCGTAGTGGGTTGACTAGCGTCCCCAAATATTCACGGCCACCCATAACCCCAAGATGTGACCTTATTGGGAATAGGGTCATTGCAGAAGTAATTAAGGTAAGAATGAAGATATGGTCATACTGGATTACAATGGTCTCTAAATCCAATGAGAATATCCTTATAAGAGATAGAAAAAGACACACAGAGATGTAAGGGACAAGTCCATGTAAAGATGGAGGCAGAGACTGGAGTTATGCTGCTATAAACCAAGAAATATGTGGAGCCACCAGGAGCTGGAAGAGGTAAGGAACAGGTATTAGTTTCCTAGGGCAGTCATATTAAAGTATCACAAATGGGGTGGCGTAAATAACAGAAACATATTATCTAATAGTTCTGGAGGCTAAAAGTCCAAATCCAAGATGTCCGTAGGATTGATTCCTTCTGAGGGCTATAAAAAAAGAATCTGTTCCTGCCCCCTCTCCTAGCTTCTGGCGGTTTGCTGGCAATCTTTGGCATTCCTTGGCTTGTAAATTACCCCAATCTCAGCCTTCATCTTCATATGGATTCTCCTTGTATCTCTGTGTCCAAGTTTCCCCTTTTTATAAGGACATTAGTCCTATTGGATACGGGCCACCTTAATGACCTAATTTTAATTTAACTATCTCTGTAAAGACCCTATATCCAAAACAGATCACATTCTGAGGTACTGAGACTTAGAATTTTGACAAATCTTTTTAGAGGTCACAATTCAATCCATATCAGAAGGATTCTTCCTACACTTTGATTTTGGACTTCCAGCCTCCAGAACTATGAGACGATGAGTTTTGTTTGTTCACTTGTTCGTTTTCCAGACATTTTTCCGATGCTACTATCAAAAGCCAAGATTTCTATTATTTGTAAGCCAGGAAGTTTGTGGTTATTTGTCACATCAACCCTAGGAAGCGAATACACCAGTTTCCTCTCTGGTTCTTTGTTTGTTTGTTTGTTTGTTTGTTTGTTTGTGGTATGCGGGCCTCTCACTGTCGTGGCCTCTCCCGTTGCAGAGCACAGGCTCCGGACGCGCAGGCTCAGCGGCCATGGCTCACGGGCCCAGCCGCTCCGCGGCATGTGGGATCCTCCCGGACCGGGGCACAAACCCGTGTCCCCTGCATTGGCAGGCGGACTCTCAACCACTGCGCCACCAGGGAAGCCCTCCTCTCTGGTTCTTTAACACAGCAAGTTCTTTTCCACTTTAGGGGTTTGCATGGGCCCTTCTCTCTCCTGGAATGCTTTTCCTGCAGATCTTTGTAAGGCTGGCCCTTATCCTGGTCTTAGCTCAAACATTTCCTCCTAAGAAGACTTCTCCTGATGACTCTACCTAAGAATGCCTGGCCCGCCTGGCACAGTCATAACACTAAACTGTATCCTCACAACATCAATTTGTCTTTTAAAATTATCTAGCAACTGGTTTGATTCCTTGCACTTTGTCTCTCTCCACCTCAAGGACTCCAGCCTGTCAGCTCTAGAAGAGCAGGTCTTGGTCTATGCTTACCACTATAATCTCAGTGCCTGAAAGAGGTTTCAATGCCTATTTGCTAAATTAATTAATGAGAAAATAAGAAAGTCATTCAATCCAACCTCTTCCAGACATTTTGACCAAGGGTTTATATAGCCTATGGCTGGATAAGCAAAGTACTAGAAGTCAATGACACACAAGAAAAAAATATTCCATTTTAACAGTATAATTCTATTAGTATATTATTTTTTTCCCCACATTGAATCAACATACCTTTCAGGAAAATTCCCACCTACTGCTCCTAACTCCAACTTTACCCCTTTGTGTTAAATATAATGAGACTAGTCATTTTCCCATGTGATAACAGATATTTAAAGATAACTGTGATCCCAATCAACTGCTTTTTCTGGCAAAGCAACATCATTCTTTCAACCATTTCTCATATCATGTTTTAAAACCCACCTCAATCCTCCTCCTCTCTCCTAAGTGATCTCCTTACATTAATTCCAATTTGTCTATTTCTGTCTTAAAATTTAGCACTTTCGTATGTGGTCTAAGAACACACGCTAGAGTACAAGGATCACCCCTTTTATTTTAAGTCAAAGATCAACAAACTTTTTTTAAAGAGCAGGACAGTTAATATTTTCAGGTTTGTGAGTCATACCCTGTCTGTCACAGCAACTTAACTCTGCCTTTGTAGTAGGAAAGTAGCCATGGACTGTGTGTGAATAAATGAGCACGGCCAGGTTCCAGTGAAACTATTTGTGGACAAGAAAATCAGATTGAATAAAATGTTCACCTATCATGAAATATTATTCTGTTTTTGATTTTTAGTCAACTATTTCAAAATGTAAAAAAAAAGAAATATAGTAGTTTGTGGGTCACACAAAAACAGGTGGCAGACTGAATTTGGCCCACAGGCTGCAGGGAGCCCATGTCTATTTCAGATCATGTGTTCTATAATGAAGCCTAGGAAAACAGTAGCATGTGGGACTGGGCTGCCAGTACTGTGCAACTACATTGAATTTAATTGTTCACAAAATCACTGAAGTCTTAATGCACATGGTCTACTTCCAATTCCACCTTCTCTCATGCTGTTTCGATGCCATTCATCCTCTCCTACAAATGAATAATGTGCTTGAATTATATTTTCAAGATATGTTTTTCTTTAGAGTGAATATTAAATGGGGCTGTTAAGTGACTGGTT
Organism: Orcinus orca; assembly: GCF_937001465.1. Classification (NCBI taxonomy): domain Eukaryota; kingdom Metazoa; phylum Chordata; class Mammalia; order Artiodactyla; family Delphinidae; genus Orcinus; species Orcinus orca. Next base: position 118,751,988 of record NC_064563.1, read on the forward strand.
GGTAGGAGGTTTTGGATATTAGCAATGGAAAAAAATGATTATGCTTTAATGTATACAATGTTCGTTTAAACAAAGATTATTCTCAATAGGGTGATTTGTTTATTCTCATTTTAAAAAGTCAAAACAGAATGGCTTCTATTGCTTCCCTTGGGAAATGATGGCACAGCAGAAGGAAACATCTTTGCAAATGCTGTCTTAATTTTATTCTTTGTTTCCAACACATAAGACTGACAGCTTTCTCTCACCACAAAAATATGTTTTCTCATATCAAATTAAGGTTCACACCCTTAGCATAAATATCAACCAAGAAGCCTGTGCATTCTCAGTGGTGAGAGGGAAGTGGAACTTCAAAAATAAGACAGGCCGTTCCCTCTAATTATGACTTTAAAACAACAAAGGCTAATGGTGTCTCTTTGGAAATTTTTGCAAATATACACTTGTAATTATTTTGAGAACAACTAAAAAGGTGCCAAGAACAAAAAAAAAAGAAAAAGAAAAAAAGCACAAAGAGAAACAAATAGAGCAGTTTTAGACATGATTGTTTAGAGTTGAAGAATAGATCTTAAAGTGGTCTACTGTGTACGAATTAGTGTTGATGATTTTAAAAATCAATATATGAAGTTGTCATCAATAAAATGAAAAAGAAAAAAAGTGTTTTGAAGCATCATCTACATCCTCTTTAAAAACTGAGCTACTCTGGTAACTGTGAATGGAAACAGGACATGTAGGATTAATTCCCAGGAATTTCATACCAACAGCAGTCTTGATTTTCTCACGTACTTCCTACTAAAGGTATGTATCCTCTGAGGCTAATGATAATATGTCAGTAAAGAACAGATGCCCTTCATCAAACACTTTATGAAAAGAAGGAACAAATACTCAAATCAGCACTGGCTCTGTGCCAAGCATGGCGCTAGTTGGTTTTCATGTGTCATCTCAGTTAACATTCGCATAACGATCCCATGACATCTTCCCCAACCTTTTGTCTGTTACCCATATCCAACTCAAAAGCTGTTTATGGTAGATACATATATACTCATTCTTTTCAGTTTGGTATATATGAATAAAATTCCTGCTTTTTTGTACTCACAGTTGTCCTCTGGCTTAACTTTTGATAAATAAAGATGATAATGAAAATACTGAGTACAAATAGCAAAAAAAAAAAAAGTTTGAGAGAGCAGAACTGAGACTTACTGAGTATACCATTCAACTGTTGGGAGCACTAACGCCCACCACACTGGGAATGACCCCATGAGCTGTGTATGTTTGAAGGGACTCTGGCTTCAGTCAGTATGATTCGCAAAGGGAATGATGGCTTTGGTTAACCCATTACTACAACTTTGGTGGTCACGAAAAATGAACTAGAGACAATTCTTGAAATCTTTGGAAAACTTGCTAAGGCCTACCAACAACTACAAACTGTTTTGTAATTTTGTTTTGGGGTATGCATTATGTTGTATGAGTGGGGGAGGAGGGAAGAGGGTCTTTTTCTTAAAATGATATTTAATCCAAAAGCAAATGAAGAGTCTAAAATTTGCTAACCTGAACATGAGTGTTCATTTTAAAACTTACTGCAAGTCTACTAAAGATTTGTGTGTTTTATTTTGAGTAAACATGTGGATAATGCGGATAACTGTTCTATGTTTTAATACAATCTTGCAATACTCAGCACTAAGTAAACATTCCTTAAAAATTCTTTAGGTTGCTTGTTTGTACTATCAAAAACTATTAAAAAATAAAAACAATCATCCCCCTAAAATGTAGATAAATTATGTAATTGAAATATGGACATCTTTAACATTAACGTATACATCACTATATAATAAGGACTATGTATACATTAAAATAAGTTAATGTATACACAGACCTTATTATATAGAGTATATTATATATGTATACATTAACTTATTTTGCCCACTCTTAGTCCTTTAGTTTATTGTATACACATCGTTTATGTGTATACAAAAAAAAGCCATAGGGTGAATGGCTAAGGTTATTTTTTAAATTGACATGCTATTAATATACATGAGAAATTATGTAGATTATTATTAACAGAGGAACCTATGGAACAAAGAGCTGATTTTGAAAAGATTTTTTCCACCTGCAGTTAATATTGTCAGAATTATTATTGCCAAATGTCTTTTGACATCTAATATCATAGCTATGCATTTAAATTTTAAAGTTTATGATAAATATGAATAACTTTCAAGTCATTAGAATATAAAAACAATCTTTATTTTTCTCAATATGAAGATAGTTATAAAACTACTAGTAAGATCAAGAAGGTGGCCTCTTCAAAATTATTTCAATTTTTTTACTATGTCATTTCCCATAGGTGTTCCTATCTTAGTAAATGTACACTTAGTAAAAGTGTTATTGTGCTATTATCAATTACCAAATTGATGATGATGAGACATAATCCTCCCTTCTCAAAAAGGAACAGACCTATTCTAGGCCATTTTTACAGACATTTTTTAAAAAGCCATGATTATACAAGAATCTTCCTTTGTAATAAGAAATAGCTTCAGCTTCATTGCCAACAAAATCTTAGGAGAATGCCAATTACGCCAATTTTGCAAAAACAGATGTATGGTGATTCTGTGATATGGACTAGTTTCACACGAGGGACAGAGGGCAAACCATTCATCTCAATTTACTTAGGACCCAAGGCTTAATTTGAACTCTGACCTCAGAGTGGAAAGGTCATCTGTATATCCAATAGTGCACAAGGCACTCTTTTCAAAGAGAAACATATATATTTACCTTCACATTCCATTAATTTTTCAATTAATTATGCAGTGACATTATCTTATTATTTTAATTGTATCTTAAAATTAATCAATTCTAAATGTCTAAAATTTGGATCATTACTAAGGTAACAAAGTGTTTAATCAATACTATGGATGATGGCCATTGATTGAAACTCCTCATTTAAGGTGCTCTCAATCTTGATCACCGATGGTCAAATGACACCTGACTAAAGATTGCTAAGAATCTTGTTACTCACTGACTTTAATGGAATTTTGAAAATAGGTCATAGGAATGACAGGTAATTGGGATTAAATGAAAATACAAAGGGAAACAATGAGCTATATTTCACAATTAATTTTGAAGAAAGTTTTTGTTTGGTCATCCATTTCTTATAATGAAAGAGAGTAAGTGTATTTCCATAAAAATGAGTTGCAACTTTTGTTGACCAATCTATACATACTAAGAATGCAACTATTTCTAATAGCCGATTAAAATCATCTTCTCTTCAACATGTGATTTATTGCCCTACTCCTTCCCAGGGAGCTTCTGAGAATTAGTGAGACAATAGCCAAGCGCTTGAAGCTCCTTAGGGAAAGACTGTGATGATATTATTAAACACTATTGTTATTATTATTATTTTATATGCAGTTCTTGCAAATATTTTTTTCCTAAATTAATGTAGTGGCCTTGATTAAGCTAGACCCACCCTGCATTTAAATCATTGAATAAAAATACTCTGTGAGTACCCCTGCCTCCCAAATCTGGGAGATACATAATTCTGGTCACTTTCCAGAAAACTATTTCTTGCCTGAAGCATTAATGCTATCAAGACTTCCATATCCCCCTGGTGGTCATCAAACTAACAGAAAAATGGGAAATGAGAACATCAAGGAATCATTATTGAAAATATTTTATCATAGAAAATAATTCACCCTCCATTTTTCCTCAGGAAACAAAAGAAAAATATTTAAATGAAAAAGCACAAATTATTATTACATAAATTGTGATATTTCTGATTCAAGTAGTTAAACATCACAAATTTTTAAACTGTTACAAACTTCTGCACTTCTTCCTCTAGAATAATATGTGTTTTTATTATATTTTGAAATATCATTAGTATTCAACTATTTATTTTATTAAAATATGTATAATATAAAATTGCAACTTACATAAATATATTTTTACTACAAATTTTTCATATACTTGGACTTTGTTTTACAAACTCTTATAAACTAATCTTTATATTGTACTTTAATCTTCTTTCTTTGAAAGGAATAAACTGACATAATTTAATATATTTGCTTTTTAAGGTAATTTTTTTTTATTTTGGTTGACGCCATACAGCTTGTGGGATCTTAGTTCCCCAACCAGGGATTGAAACCGGCTGTTGGCAGTGAAAGCACAGAGTCCTAACCACTGAACTGCCAGAGGATTCCCTTAAGGTAATTTTTTAAGTAAAGTCAACTCTTTACAACCAAAACTATGAAAATTAATGAAAAAAATGAAACATAAAACATGAAAATTTCATGAGAGGAAAGCTTAACAACAGTAATATAAGCACATTAATTTTTCTGCAGACTTTTAAATTAACATGAAGAAAACAGATTTTCCTTCCATCCAGGTAAGTAAACTAACAATTACAATACAAAGTGTACATTATGAATATTCTTAAATGATAAATTGGATTTAATCACACAGATATAGATAGGAGATAGCCCAAATTCAGAATACATAAGTTGTGTATATTCAGGAAAATATTGTGATGAATAGATCATTTTTAATTTACATACACCATTGATGAATTCAGCAAAACCAAGGGAAAAGAGTAGCTTTTGCTTTGTCTAGAACAAGTAAGGACAAAGAAGACTTAAATGAAGTGGACCATTTTAATTCAATTCAACTGAACACTTTATAAATGTACAGTTCTCTGCTACCCACAACAAGTGATAGCAAGTAAGGTGGAAACAGCTCCTGACATGAAGTAGCCTAACATAAGTGTGACTCATAAAGCTTATACATAAATTATTACAATTCAAGTAAAATAAGATGCAATCCAGGGAGATGAAGAAAGAGTCATGGGAGTTGATGGGACAGGAGATCCTGTCAATCATTATTTGCATCCCTCATTGCAGCATAATTGAAACTTATTTTATTTATATATTTCTTTAGTTATTTTGGCCAAACTCCTAGGTATCTCTCTAACTCATCCCCTCATCGTCCATTTTGCTCCAGTCTCACCGACTGACTTCCAGTTCCTCAGCAACCTCTTCCTGTGTTATTCCTTACCACCTTCTCACTGTCCATACTGGATGAGTGTGAAGAATCATTAAGAGAGCTTTGCGTCCGGAGCCTGTGCTCCGCAACGGGAGAGGCCACAACAGTGAAAGGCCCGCGAACCGCCAAAAAAAAAAAAAAAGAACCTAGCGGTAAGACGGGAATAAAGACACAGACCTACTAGAGAATGGACTTGAGGATATGGGGAGGGGGAAGGGTAAGCTGTGACAAGGTGAGAGAGTGGCATGGACATATATACACTACCAAACGTAAAATAGATAACTAGTGGGAAGCAGCCGCATAGCACAGGGAGATCAGCTAGGTGGTTTGTGACCACCTAAAGGGGTGGGATAGGGAGGGTGGGAGGGAGGGAGACACAAGAGGGAAGAGATATGGGACCATATGTATATGTGTAACTGATTCACTCTGTTATAAAGCAGAAACTAACACACCAGGAAAAAAAAAAAAAAAAAAGAGAGCTTTTAGAAAACTGACACCCAGGATCCTGTCCCAGCCTTTTTAATGCAACTGGTCTGGGGTGAGGGCTTGGCGATGCTTCTAGCTAACTCTTAGTCTGGACTCAGCCCAAGGTATCCCCCTCAGAATCCTTAGCTCAACCCTCCCCCCAGGAATGGTTTGGGTCATTATGCTTTCATAGCCTCCTGAGGCCACCTCCAGCTAACAACTAACCACAGCTAACAGCTAACTGCACTCTATAGTATTCCGATTTACCACTGGACCTCTTCTACCAGCCTGGAAATGCCCCTAGGAGCAAAACTACGCTCCAGTGTCTTCTCAGTGTCTTCCCATCGTCTTAGGATAAAGTTTAGAACCCTTATCCATATAATCTGCACCATTAAACCCAGCCTTCTTCTACTTTTCCTTGGCTTGCAATTTCCCCCTCTACTTTTCTTCTAGGTTTTCAAAGGTGACAGGTTTCCCCCTCCCACCCTCTTCAGGACCTTCTCTCAGTCTGAAATGTTCTTTCCAGATCCCACCCCTCACGTGACTATCTTTAATCCCACAGTCCTCAGCATAAATATAACTTCCCCAAAAGCCTCCAGGCCCAACAAACTAAATTTTGTAGATGTTTTGTAGCTTAAACTGAAAGCTCAGCACCCGATTCCAAGCACCCAGCACAATGCAATTGCTCAGTAAATATTTTCTGAGAGAACTAATGAAAAAATGTGCATCTGCACCATCATCTAAACTAGTAATAATAGTCATAAACTTGGAAATAGCTAAGCAAGATGAAATTTTTTAAAAATAACAATTTATCCCTAAGTGCCATATCCCACAGACCCATTGTTTTCCTTTATTTTTTCAAGAGTATTAACAATATCACTTGAGGTCTTCACTAGCCCTAAGAGGAGTTACAGATTCATTCTCAGGGATGTTATGGAACAGAGGGCAGGATGTACCAGATAGCACACAATTTGTCTTTTTAAATTACAATAACAAGGTTACTGTGGATATTACTTACATTTGGTTGGAACTTTCAGGTAACTAAATATTAGAGTATTGTAGTTTTAATTTTCATGAACTTTGTCTCAAGGTAACTGAATAAACCTAGTTTGCTATTAAGCTAAAAGCATCTATAAAAGCATCTATGCCCAAAGGTTTTTATTCACATTCTATTCACATGATATTTGAAAACTTAACAAAAGACATTAAAGACATTTCTTACCCCAATATTTTAATAGTTTTCTTAATAGCAAATTTGTAATTATTCCTTTTTCTGATGGTAAAAACAACACACACACACACACACACACACGTAATGACAAAATTCAATCATAATCCCAATCCAAGTTCATATTAAACAGAAACACTATAAAATTCAAAGCAAGAAAGGATGGCTTGCATGCCAGTAACTAATTCACATGTATGTTAAGACAAAACGATAGAAGTGCCACAGCCTTTCAACTTGGTTGTATAAATTTTTAACTACACTGTAAGTATATCTGTATATGTGTGCATGCATGCATTTGTGTGTATATGTGTGCACATATACGCATGTCTATATACACATATATTACATATATACTTGTACATGTATATTCCTTAATCTACAAAACACATTGTGTGTGTTATGGATTATGATTATGGCTTCAATTCAACCATTTTATGTTAGAAATATTAAGCAATATATTTGAAAAAAAGTTATTTTTATGTTATTGTATCTACAATCCTTAATGTAATTGCCAAAGAAATGTATATCTTGTATCTAAGCTTTGAGTTACCTATATATTTAGAGCTGTGAAAATTACACTAAATATACTATATATTTTTTTCCTATATGCTCAGTTCCCAGTATTTCAGTCTTTAATTTTTCAAACTGCCCATATAATTTCAAGAAATGAAAGACTGCTAGTTTCTCACAATCCAAAATAAAATTTTACACAGTTCTCAAGTGTTCTGGTGAATAAAAGTACATCTTGAATTAAGATATTAATAATAAGCTAGAGGATCTTTCATTTACAAATATACACCTTTACTTTTATTGGCTAATCCGAGTGAATCTCATCAAACAAAATTAGGTCTTCATAAGCTCTACCAAATTTACTAAATACCACCTCCTTTGAAAAAAGTAAGGGGGAGAATGTGTTTTTACACAAATGAATAGAGAAAGGATGACTTCATCAAAGAGAGTCTTAGCTACATTACAGAAAAGAGCTGGGAAACAGTAGTAGGTCTTTGTGGCCATTCTCTGTCTTATTCTGAGTACTTTATCTTGCCAGAACTTGTTTAGACTGAGTGTGGCTTCACAAACTTGTTACTCACATATTTCAGGCCTTCCTGTGATCTAATGTTTTCTCTCTGAAGGAAACTTTCCTCTTATTGTGAGATAAATACCTACAAAATATGTCCTAAATCCTCTCCCAAAAGATATTATTAGTACTGTGCACTCATTTATAAGGACAGTTCAACCACTCTATTTACTTTTTTTTTATTTAATGCATTCACGCTACTTAAAATGGCTGGGTTATAACAATCACCATTTTGCCAAACCAAGTTCACCTCACAAACCTTCTTTTGGTTAACTTGACCCTACTTTTAAAACTTGAAATTAGAGGGGGAAAAAGTAAAAAATGATCTGGCAGTTATATAAATTTATAGAAATAAATTGATTGGTATTGGGTATAATAAAGTTACCCTACTGGTTTTGATTAGTTCCTCGGGGTACAAAAATGTAGTTTAGTTATATTTATATTACACAAGTTATAGTCCAAACCGATTTATATTAGGTTTCATTTGAATATATTGTACTTAAATGAGCTCTCCATATATATATATTTGAAGAATTCTTTATAAGCGTTACATGGAATGGAAATTGAAGGTACTGAGAAATATCGTGATAGGATAACAGGTTAGGAGATCACAATGAAGAGAATAAAAAGTAGAATGAGCCTAGTGTATTTTCTTTTGCAGCATCTATATTTCTATTCCAGATTTATTATGAGACCTTCTATAGTTCTAGTCATTTATGTATGCCCCAAATGAGTCTACTGTATTTTCTTTTACAGCATCTATATTTCTATTCTAGATTCACTATGAGACTTTCTATAGTTCTAGTCATTTATATACATCCTGTCAGCAAACTAGTCCCTCCTGAGTTCACAGACTATTATGAGAATGAAAGTCCCTTCATCAATACAATATGCAATTTACTGGCCTAATAACAACACCAGGAGAATGAATTTTATGCAGAGACCCCCTAACATCAAGAGCATCTTTTTCAATATTATATGCTCTGTGTTACAGAATGATGAATACTACATCATACTACTACAAAAGTGTTTGATGTTAATGGGAAGAGGCCAAGGAAGTTGGATAACAGAGAAAAATGTAAAAAAAAAAAAAAAAACTATAAAAGTAGCATACAATCATACAAGGGTGAGTTCCAGGTGAATACTTTTTTGTATGTTATTTCTAAATATTAATGACTGCCTCTCTATCCTGTACCATACCTGCAAATTTAACATGTAGGCACTTAATTATTGGGACTCTTATCTCATTATTGATATATTACACTTTTAACAACTATAGATAGATAGATAGATATAGATATAAAACACATACATATTGATGAAACTGTATAGAGTTAGCCTCTTTCCGTCACTGGTTGCAGATGTTATGGCACAATGCCCATATGCTTTCAAATGTTAGCTATGATATGGCCCCACAGCATGACAGTAACATAAAATTGAAAAAATAAAGCCAATTTGTAACTCTAGGAATTGGCCCTCATCACCTCACTGTCCATCTTATTTTTTACTTTTAAATTACTGAGATACCGGATCCATCCTATTTCTATCTATCACCCTTTTACGTCAGGAACGACAAATACAGAGAATTCTATGGACTGGGGGAAAGGAGCCAGCACATAATTGTGCAGCAAGCATAGAATCTCACTTATACAACCTCCCAGCCCTTTATTGTCCAGCCGAGTAGTTAATTAACTACCACATTGGTACAGGGAATATACTTAGTTTGAAGAGCCACTGTCCAGACTTGCTACAATCCATGCAGTACTTTCCTCTTTTACTGGAAGAAAGCTAGATCCTTGACTTCAACAGAAAGTTTTATTCTTGAACATATTTGGGGTCAGGTGGCATAAACCACCTATATAAACCACATAAACCACCATATAACCTCTATTGGCTTCTGCATAACATGCTGTCTATAAAGGACAAATTTAATTCATCTAACATTGAGCCCTACTTTATACAATTCAGCAGATATAAAATGGACATGTAAACATGGGCCTTGCTATATACTGACAGGCAGTAGAGATTTCTTGGAAAGCTTCGTGAATCTCTTCTTGATTTTGAAGATGCTATATTCTCTATATAAATAGAACTACAAATTTTTAATTGAAAGCATGTACATAGGAGTTGATGTCATACCTCTAAATTACTTGCAAATCTAAAGCTGAATTCAAATTTACACCAGCCCAAAACAGTAGAATGTGAAGAAATCACACCTAGCAAAAGAACTACCAACTTTTCAACTTTAGAGGAGCAGCAAAAAAGGATATGAAGAAAAATATTTCTTGTTTAATCTGAAAGACAATTAAAACAAATAGAATTGGAGGTGTCTTAATTCTGACTCACCTTCTCAAATTCCCAATTTGAACTTAAACTTCTAAAAATACTTTCTCCTGAACTTTCTTTCTTTCCTTTGTTCTCCCACCACCAGTCCAATTCTGTCAAATCTACCTCAATAGTTTTTTAATCCATTTCACATACACTGACAATATAGTTTGTTTCATATCTCCTGACAATTTGTTTATGCCCTCACCATTTTAGCCTTAAAGGGCTTTCTCTGCCTTTGGTCTTTGCACCTTTAACACCACCCTCATAGAGGTCACATATTGCATTTTTGAACAACATTAACCAACTTTAAAACCTCTAGGTGAGTTTTTCATTGCCTTCCTTCCATGACTGAGCCTTTCTCAAGAAACCCTCCAACACCATTTCCCAGTGAGGAATCTCCTCTCTGCACCTATACTTCAACCAGAAACACCATATCAAGTAATCTCATGCCTTAAATACATTCCGCCCTATCCCCGAGCTCCACAACCGCTTGTCCAAATGGCAGTCGCAACACTCCTTTTCTTTCTAAGACTCTGCTCAAGTTACCTGACAGGTGTGAAGCTGTCACCTGCAAAGCCCATTAGGTTCCCGGGGGAAAATAAGATAGAATCTAGGTGATAAGACAAGGTCTAACCTCTTCCTTGATGCATAGCCTAGTCTCACTTGCTCATAGGGTGCCCCGTGCAGAGGTCTTGCCTCAAGGCCTCCAGACCAGAGTTCCTCCTGAGAAACTGCTGCGCTGACACCTCAGCTCGGGGACCGTGCGCAGAAGCCACGCACAACACTCAATCCAAGATGGCGGTGGCGAGCCGTGCGCAGACACGCTGCGCCATCTGGAGGCTGAGCAGAGCAGCTGCGACTTCCCCGAGAGAACCAGGCCCCGCCTCACGCCGGCAGGTGGGATCCCTATAAAGCAGCCCCGCCCACGGCCTGTCAGTAGAGCTGTGTACTCTAGAGCGAGAGCCCACCTCTCCAGTCTCTGATCAAAGAATAAAGCTTTACTTTGCTTCTGAACTACTGGCATGAGCAACACCAGGCAGGAGGACCCTTGCTGGGGACCGATTTGGGAGAATCAGTAAGGAAGCTTTCTCTTTCTCTAGGCAGCCTTGCATGGGGTTCTCAGAGCAATGTACAAATACCTCAACTGCAGCAGGACTTGAGGGCAGTGACAGTATTTAAGTCGGGGCTTGGGATCTAAAGAGCTCAATCCACTGCACATAGTAGGTGCACTCTGAACATGTGCTGAAAGGATGGATGAAGAGTGATGAAGTGGGAGAAATAATATGGGCAGTGTGGGGGGGGTGTTCATTTTCTGGCTCCATCTGCGTCTTGCCCCATCCCACCATTCTTTCTTCTACTCCTCTAAAGAAAAAGCAATGATTTATATTCTACAGCAAACTATAACCCTTAGGCCAAAGCTGGCCCACCCCTTGTTTTTCTATGACCTGTGGGTAAGAATTTTTTTTTTTTTTCATTTCTAAACCATAGGGAAAAAACCATAGGGGGAAAAAACCATAAGGGAAAAAAACCATAGTCAAAAGAAAAATGTTATTTTGTGAGATGAAAAAATTATTTAAAAAATTAAAAATTCTGCGTCTGTGAATAAAGTTTTACTGGAACAAAACTCTGCCATTCATTTGCATATTGTCTATGGCCACCTTCTCCATTCAAAAGGCAGAGTTGAGTAACTGTGACAAAGGATGCCTTATGGCCAGCAAAGCCAGAAATAGTCACTACCTGGCTCTTGAAGTTCTAAGGCACCCCAGTTCACAGCATCATGCTCCCTTTCCTAACACAGGTACCAGAAGACTGTTAGATCAGGATGGCGTTGATCAGCCTTGGCAGTCAACTCTGCATCCTTTCTGTTCTCTTGGGCTTATCATTAATGATATAAAATAATCACCAAGCTCAGGTACTAGCTTGTATATGATGCCTATCAAACAACTGAAAATGTTTGAAACTAAGAAAGGTGATTTTTAAAACCAATGACAGGATATTGTTCTGCCCCCTCCAAATAATTTATTCAAAATATTGAGACCAGAGGAAAAACACAAAAAAAGAATGCCAACTCATGAAGCCAATCTTACACAGTATTTTCCATTCCTGCTATCATCTTGCAGTTCTCTACAGAACAGAGACTATCAAGTATTTCACATTTCTCTTAAACTGTATAGCCCCAAAGGGTGCATGTCTAATAAGACCTCACTAATTTGAAAGTAGATTATGTTCTGGATCCTGCTCAGCCAATGAGTCTGATTACAATTCTTGTCTATTTACATAGTGGACTCATTGTTTATTATCCTTCCTTTGAAATACGATGCAACTTCGTATTAAGCATCTCCCATCATTTAAATCAACAAAAATGTTAAAATATGAGTATTTTCCCCCTGAGCGTAACTCATTGCTTCCAAGTTTTTCTGATTTAGTTATGAAAAGTGGTTGGTGAAATACTTTAAACATGGTCACATTTTGCCAATCTTTCCCCTCAATATTTGAAAAAGTTTAATGGGATCCATCTCAATACTGTTTCTCATCTCTATAGGTCAGGATATACAGAGGCAATAAGTACATCCTTCTCTAGTTTTAAGTGGACAGACATCTTCCAAAAGAATCTGTCTTTATTACTCACTCCTGCTTCTATTCTGCCAATCTCTCTCTCCCACACTCATGTTCTGGCAATGAAGTGCAAAATGAAAGAAGTATTTCAACTGCACTTAAGCCACGCTCACTGAAAGAGAATCTCCACAGTCAGTGATGCAATACTCCCTAAATGGGCACTATAATCCCCTGACCTTTAAAACTGGGACATAACACTCCTAATCTGAATCGCATTTTCTCCTGGTCTCCACTCCCATATTTATCCCCTGGGCCCTTTCAGTTTTATTGCTTTGCTGGCTTCTCTCTCTAGTTAGATATCTAGGTTTCTGATTATTTCCCTGAAGAATTATTTTACATTTATATATGGAATAAGGCATTAGTTCATAATCTGCTAACAATTTTTGCTGCCTAAAGTTTCCTAAATCATTTCTATGTTCATTAGGGGGTATGGGTAGCTGGTGGGGGAAGAAGTTCCCGATAGCTTTCTAATGTTGAAATATGTCAATTTCTTTATCATTTTGTCCTCTCCTTTATGTCACTAATAAAGATGTTAAATCAGACCTCACTCAAAGCTGATCTCTAGACATCACCCACCAAGTCGTTACATTTTTATCTCTGATTGCCCTTGGGTATTACCACCTCTTAACAAGATATTTCACTTCCACAGAGTCACAAACAGGTTACAGGAAGCATCATGCCGAGTTCTTTAAATGTTGTTTGTTCTCATATTCAGACTCCAGTGAAGCCTTTTTAATGAACATGAGTACATATTGAAGAGCCAGACTAAGCTGCTACATCAAAAATAAATGTAAAATGAACAGAAGAATTAGAATAATTTTAAAAGAACACTGAGGCTTGGTTTAAATTACCATCTAAATAATAACAGCCTGGATGACATTAGAATCATGCTGAAAAACAGTATGAAGAAGCACCACCTTGCATTTTCTAGTTGCCTACACAGGGCACCAAAACCAGAAGCTTTTCTATCTATGCACCTCAGATGATAGGCAAGCTTTCTAAACCTTACACAACTTTATTTGAACTGTGCCATGTACTCAATGCAATCAAAATATATAAAGAGAGGTCATAGGGATGGATTATAATGATAACATCCCAAATCCCTTATGCTAAACTAGCCTATAGATATAAACATATATATGTATGTGTATATATATATATATATATATATATATATATATATATGTATCAATATATAAGAACTTCTTTGTAAATCACTGACTGCCCCTTATATCCAAGTGCTCACGGGAAACAAACACCTGCCACCCTTAACATTTTCTCATTAGATGTTTCTCTAAAATCTCAAGTGTATTGTAATTAGTTTCTTTATCAAACAAACAAAAACGTGATTTGGATGCTGTGAAATAGATCGGTGTAGACAACATTTTGAATATAATCACTTAACATCATGCCTTTTAGTTTGATGGTCATCATAAAACATTGCCAAAATATAAGAATGGCTAACTGATTTTCCTATAAGCGTTCATTTGGGACATTTTTACCATTTCAGTTGTATCTGACAATAGCCACAATTAACAGTTCATGAAACACTATTTTTTTTAACGACTACTGGAGGTATTGAAAATTTAGCAACTTCTTTTTCAAAAGCATTGACAATATATAAGATCTAATTTGCAAAAGAGCCAAAGTAGTATGAAGACCTTTCCTGTCTGCCTTCCCCCCCCCCTTAAAAACAGAAGGTATTAATCACTGGATTTCAAAGGCAGCTGACTGATGCTATTCACTGAGTAGGGCATTCTCACTAATGTGGCCCCATGAATAACTCTCAAGGCTTTTATTAGGGCTGAGTGGACTTCTTAGCAGCACAGCCTCCCTTTAGCAACCCTCTTCCCCTCAGGCTCCAAAAGGATTATAGATAGCAGCTGAAAGAAAGCATCATTGGTAAAAACAAAAGTGTTTAAAGGGGAAAAAAATGGGAGCAAAGTGGACATATTGGAGACAAGTCATGATTCATGGCCTGTACTGTGTTCCGCCTCTCTTTTTCTTATTCAATACACTCTTTAGTTTTACTGCTGGATAAGAGGGGACCAGACCAGTGCACTTCTCCTAGCAACCAATATCAGACAGCAAAGAAGCCATGTCATCTGCTCAAAGGGAAAACGGAAGAATTTGGGGTCATACAAAGCCAGACACATGTTCTTTTGCATCTGATCCCAAATTGATTATCAAAAAGGATTCAGTAAATGCTAAATAATTCTGTTTTATGTGAATGTTAACAATCCATAGAACTAAATATCAGCTTGTCCGCTTGCTATATAGCAGAGTTTCAAATGCTGGTCCAATTCATTTCGTTCAAATGTTCCGTTTTTCACTTTTCCAACACCCCCTCACTCCTCATTGTTCATAGAGACTGCCTCTCCCAGGTATATCCTTGCACTTCCTGGACTATTTCAAATGCAAAGATCACACATAAACTCCTATAACACCCCAAGTTCAGAAAGCTTTGAATTGTACCCTGAGAAAGATAGACTATAAAAGCAATTGCCTAGTTGTCTTATTTGCATGCCATGCTTAGTTGCTGCTTAGAAAGATAAAAACCACTTTCTGAAAAGAAAAGTTAAACGAACTTGGAATTTAAATTTAACATGATGAGACACTTTTACTGAGCAGCTCAAAAATCTGGGGAGTTTCATAAGATCCAACTGGTGAACATCACAGGTGTTACAGTTTAACAGAAAAGTACAATAATAATTCATAGCCCAGGAAATGTTCTTCATAAAATAACAGTTGTCTGATGGATTGTGAGTAGAGGGCAGGTATCAAACAACTCAGAAGTTTATGCATATCTTACAGTCACGTGTGTATGGGGCAGGGGGGGATAAGAGGTATCTCTGCCCAAAATCTGTACCCAAAGGTGTACATATTTTTCCCATTCTTTATTCTTTCATTTTGTATTACAAGCTCGCATTATCCAGGCTTTCAAATCACAAAGGCGAATTGAAACACTTAAAGACTTTTGTACTTAGCTGCAGAATCACCTACAAGTTTTCAGGATAGCCAGTGAGGAACTCCCCTGTGAACTCTGTTAGCACTTTCTTTTCTGATGAAGTTATTCAACAGCATTTGTGAGAAGAAAAGGAGGCTGCAAACCTCAACTGAATAACAGCTTGAAGATTTGTAAGTACAGGGCTCAGGTACCATGGAAATACATTTTCATTGTTAGTTTTTAACTCTTGAGATTATCACTGCTTCGAAGAAAAGTATCCTCACAGCCCATTTTGAATGAAAAAAATGCTGAGGTATGTTAAGTTACCGGGCACTTTCTTTTTGAAAGGTAACATTCTTCTTACTCTGTATCTCCTCTAATCAATGATGCAGATGCAGTTAGGGAGGGGTTCGCATAATTTGCATTTGGGTGAAGACATCTTGTAGTTGTTGACATGCAAAGGTGTTTTAGAATGAACAAGCTGTTGCATATTTAAGGTGGGGAAGCTGAAATGCCTGCTCTAGTTTTAATAGATCAACAATTAACTCAGTTTTCAATAACTACTCATTATTTGACCACACATTAAAGTTCACTTTAAAATAAAGAGATACAAAACTCAACTTAGAATGCCTATTGCTAGGTTCATCCTGAATTTCCCTTAATTTACTGTAACCCTGAAAACTACGTTTTATAATTATCAGATGTACCTTAACAAATTAGTGTCCTGTATTCGAGCATTTGCTAGTATTTGTAAGTATATATTGTTAAACTTTAAAGTATGGCTATAACGTTGATTTATAAAATTTATAACCTTTTCTTTATAAAGAAAACCTCTTGACTTAATTTTTTTGAAAGTCAAAAGTTCTCCCTTTTTTGTTCTTACTTATGAACATTTAAATTGGTTATAACCGTTGCACAGGTTTTGGACAAATCCTTTAAATACCAAATTGTTTCCTTGTTCTTTGCTTAAGCTTGAAAAGCAGTGTAATGAAACAGTTGAGTTATATTCCATGTTCTCCAGTTCATTTCCAAAAAGGCTTGGGACCAAAAACTAGGGGAAGAGATCCCACATCAATCCTTACAACAGAAATTAAAAAGTGGCTGTTGGGCTTCCCAGGTGGCACAGTGGTTGAGAGTCCGCTTGCTGATGCAGGGGACACGGGTTTGTGCCCCGGTCCGGGAAGATCCCACATGCCACGGAGCAGCTGGGCCCGTGTGCCATGGCCGCTGAGCCTGCGCGTCCGGAGCCTGTGCTCCGCAGCGGGAGAGGCCACAACAGTGAGAGGCCCGCATACCGCAAAAAAAAAAAAAAAAAAAAAAAAAAAGTGGCTGTTAACCCCTCTCCTGAGCTAAAACTGCCATATCACATACAGTTCTAGTCACAGTGGCCATAAACTAGTAAGTACATTGGCTTAAGACTATTGTTATTTTAGTATTTAATTTTTGAATCCCATTTATTCATAAAGAAACAGTAAGTACCATTGGTCATTAATGAATGAAAGTGGATGTGAATCATAAGGCTAGTGGATTTTGACTATTATCCATAATCAAATCATTAAGCCCATATCAAAATACAGCCCCCATGCAGACTGTACAATAACTCATTATTTTCAAAGATGGATATTTATGGTTTGGGATAATTTTTTTCCAGGATAAATTTTCCCCTTTAATTGTACTCAAACATAATGCAAATGATAGGACATTTAACAAAATGACTTACAGTAAGAGAACTTAAGCCTGAGACGTTGAAGAGTACACGGTCAAATATCTATTTTTTTATATAAGAATCTTAAGTCCTACCATTAATTAGTGGTAAAGCTTAAACTGGAGTCCACAGCTTCTGGACACCCATGGTGTATCCCTTCCACAATAGCAATGATTTTGCTTTAGTCAGGTTATCCTTGATATATACACAACCACTCAATATGCAAATCTGGTTAATGGATAATTGTAAAAAGTATTAGAATCAATGATGTCTATACTAGATGTAAGAAAGATAAGTGGGCTATTCAGGAAAAAAATGTTGAGTGGAGACAATGTTAATTTTTAAATATTTTCTGTACTAGAAGTGTTTACTTGGAATTCAGTAAGCTTTGTCTCTTAAAAGATTTATCTTCATGATACTTTATATCAAAAGCACCAAGTAAAAGATGTAAATCAGTAAATGTGAACCAAAACGCAGGGTTTTACTAGCATGTTCTGTTTGTTAACAAATTTCTATTTGTAGTATGCCTCTCTTGTTTATTCCTTTCATTCATAATACCACTCACTTGGGAATCCCATTTGCTCTGTAATCAGCACATGATGCAATGGAAACATACATGTCATAGCACGTTTGTCACGGTTGCATAGGTGTGGACACAGATGAGTCCCCTTAAGAGGCAACAAAAGTTCTTATTTAGTCACCTGAAGACTCATGCTTGAAAGGTTATATGAAAATCTTCGTGAAACGCATCTCAAATGTAGTTCATGATTAGCCTGATAGAAAAAGTCCTCTTAAATTTACTTCTACTCCATACTAGGAAAGGAATACCAATAGAATAAAAATACTACTACTACTAAAAAATAATAATAAATAACACTTAATTGGGGTTTAGTAAGTACCAGGCACTGTTCAAAGCATTTTAATACAATTTCTACACATATAACATATATATGTAACATACAGATGTATATTACATATATATACACATCTAATTCCATATATGATAACATATCAATATATATGCACACATATGTTCCATATACATATATATACATACATGGGTATATATATGTGTGTGTGTGTGATTAATATCTATTCCTCATATCAGCTATTTGAGAAGACACTATTATAATGCCAATTTTAAAGATAAGTACACTCAGAATGGTTAAATTATTTGCTCTTATTCACTCAGTAGTGTTTGTTGACTGCCTTTCAGTAATTATCTCACACTGCCCCTCCATACAACTATGTTACAATTAAACTAGACTCCTTGCCTTTCCCCTAGCACACCTTTGTCATCTCCATGCCATTCCTCCTGCTATTCCTTTTGCTGGAATGCAATTTCCAATCTTTCTGTCTATTAAAAGTTCACTCTTGGGCTTCCCTGGTGGCGCAGTGGTTGAGAGTCCTCCTGCCGATGCAGCGGACACGGGTTCGTGCCCCGGTCCGGCAAGATCCCACATGCCGCGGAGCGGCTGGGCCCGTGAGCCATGGCCGCTGAGCCTGTGCGTCCGGAGACTGTGCTCCGCAACGGGAGAGGCCACAACAGTGAGAGGCCCGCGTACCGCAAAAAAAAAAAAAAAAAAAAAGTTCACTCTTCTTCTAAGGCCCACATTAAGTGACCCATTTGGTGTTGACTCTTCCCAGATTGCACTAGCTGGAAATCATCTATTCGTTCTCTGAGTTCCCAGACTATGTTGTGTGTTCCTTCAACCCCACACCCCGCTCCCTGCATTTACCGGATACTATTATTTTAGTGACTTGAATATTTGTTATCTTCCCTACTAAAGAATCATCTCCTTGAAGGTGGGAACTATTTAACTTCATTATATCCCTCACAGAGCCCTCAGCAAGGTGCTTTGTTTATAAATAGGTGCTCAATAAGCACGTGCTGAATCAAATGAATAACCTCAAGGTATCTCAAGCTAATTCCCTTGTTGACATGTTCGTAAAACAGCTGGCCATTTTCGGTTAGTTACAAGAGCCTGGAACTCTTGTTAAGGAGTTCCAGGGTTGAGAAGCTGGAAATAGTCTTTTGAGAGAAGTGTGGTATAGAGATAAAAAACATCCCTGGACTCTAGTTTCAGCTCTACTACTAAGCAGCAATAGGCTATGTGACAAGGCACATAAAAACTCTGAGCTTCACACATGCACCCCAATGTTCACTGCAGCACTATTTACAATAACCAGGACATGGAAGCAACCTAAATGTCCATCAACAGAGGAATGGATAAAGAAGATGTGGTACATATATACAATGGAATATTACTCAGCCATAAAAAGGAATGAAATTGGGTCATTTTTAGAGATGTGGATGGACCTAGAGACTGTCATACAGGGTGAAGTAAGTCAGAAAGAGAAAAACAAATATCGTATGTTAATGCATATACGTGGAATCTAGAAAAATGGTATAGATGATCTTATTTGCAAAGCAGAAATAGAGACACAGTAGAGAACAAATGTATGGTCACCAAGGGGGGATGGGGAGGGTGGGATTAATTGGGTTATTGGGATTGACATAGATACACTATTGATACTATGTATAAAATAGATAACTAATGAGAACATACTATATAGCTCAGGGAACTCTACTAATGCTTTGTGGTGACCTAAATGGGAAGGAAATCCAAAAGAGAGGGGATATATGTATGCATATAGCTGATTTACTTTGCTGTACAGTAGAAACTAACACAAAATTGTAAAGCAACTATACTCCAATAAAAATTAATTTAAAAAAAACTCTGAGCTTCATTCTCCATCTGTCCAACCAACAAGAGAATTGTACCACAAAACTACAAAAACTTCTTCTAGCTCTGAGATGTTATCATTCTGTGATTTACATTTAGTATTGTTGAAGTCTCTGCTAAAAGTGACAATTTCAATTTGGGTAATTTCATTTGTAAAACTTTACAGGACAACTGAAGAACATTGAGAAGATAATCACTGAAGGGATTAGAAATTAGGACTGGACTTCCCTGGTGGCGCAGTGGTTAAGAATCTGCCTGCCAATGCAAGGGGACACGGGTTCAAGCCCTGTTCTGGGAAGATCCCACATGCCGCAGAGCAACTAAGCCCGTGAGCCACAACTACCGAGCCTGCACTCTAGAGCCCACGAGCCACAACTACTGAGCCTGTGTGCCACAACTACTGAAGCCTGCACACCTAGAGGCTGTGCTCCTCAACAAGAGAAGCCACCGCAATGAGAAGCCCGCGCACTGCAACCAAGAGTAGCCCCCACTCACTCCAAATAGAGAAACCTTGCGTGCAGCAAGGAAGACCCAACCAGCCAAAAATAAAAATAAATAAATAATTAAAAAAAAAAGAAATTAGGACTACTGGAAACTTAAAGCATATTATTATCATATAAAATTGTCTCACTACAAACTTATATCCAACTTGTAAAGGCCGTTCAACATTTTCTTTCCATGGTGAATTGAAAGAATATATTTACCTCATACATTGCCAGTGGGAATGTAAAATGGTATAGTTGCTTTGGAAAACAGTCTTGCAGTTCCTCAAAAGGTTAAACACAGAATTACCATATGACCCAGCAAGTCCACTCCAGTTATACACCCAAGAGAAATGAAAACATACGTGTGCACAAAGATTAATACACAAATGTTCATAGCAACGATCTTTATAATAGCCCCAAAGTGGAAACAACCTAAATGTCCATGAACTGATAATTCAAAGAATAAATGATGTGGAATACTATTCAGCAATAAAAAAGAACGAAGTACTGATATACACTACAACATGGATGACCCTTGAAAACATTAGATGAAGGGAAAGAAGCCAGTCACAAAAGACCATATATTGTAAGATTCTATTTGCATGAAATGTCCAAAATAGACAAATCTACAGAGACAGAAAGTTGACTAGTGGCTTCCTCAGGCTGGGGAAGGGATGGCAGATAAGGAGCAGAACACTTGGCTTCTTTTTTTGGATGACAAAAACGTTCTAAAATTGGACTGTAGTTATGGTTGCACAATTCTCTGAATACACTAAAAACCACTGAATTGTACACTTTACATGAGTAACTTGTTTGTGAAATATAATGTGAATTATATTTCAATCATTTCAGTGAAGTTGTTGGGGGAAAATATTTAAGTAGCAAAATTTAGAGAATGTCTATGTTTGCTTTATCTCAGTTTTAAAAAATAAATTTTCCGGTAAGACTTCTTTGAGTTATTTTCTTAAAATCAAAAGTAGGTCTATAAAGAGGGTCCTACCTGCCAAATTCCTGGGTATATCTCAGTTTAGTATCAGTGATGGTAAGTAGGGTCCTAGACATGATGATTATAACAGTAGATGGGGTAGGGTAATTCCAGTTGCTGCAGGTATTTTAATCTTCCTCTTCTTTTTCAATTATTAGTGAGCTATATAATTGGAGACCAATTTTTAACATATTCTTTTTAATTCTATGCCTGAACTAAAGTCATCATTTTTATCTGTTGCTAATGCTTAAATGAAAAGTTGCCCTAAAGGTGAAGAAAAGTCTCACTTTTTGGACTAGATATCATTGTATAAGTCAAAATTCCTTAGTCAGATAAGAGTGTATGTGGTCCTATTAAGGTACATTAGAATCATCTGAAGGAGTGCCCTGTCAAAATATATACACCACTCAACAGTGTGCTGAAACATCCAACAGTGTTAGTATGGAGATTGGGAGTGACCATGTAGGTCACACCATTGTTGAAAATACTCTTGGTTAGAAAAGAGACATATCAAAGCAAATAGTCAATTCTATATCTCCTGCCAGGTGAAAGGTGGAATACTAAATCATCAGAAATCACAATGTCATTTATGTCAAAATATGCATGTTTGATAACTCTCTCTCTCTAAAGAGAGAGAGGGAGAATGAGAGACAAACACAAATACACACCCCCAAATAAATAAATAAACCTAGTTCAAATGGTAAACGTTTCACATGTTGGGCTAGGGCATGAAAATAAACATCTCAAAAGCATTCCATAAGCACATTTTCATTTATTCAACAAATACTTGATTCTACTATGTGTCATCCTGTGCTCTAGGCACTGGAGGAACACAGGTAAACAAATAGACAAAGAAAGTCCATGCCCTAGGAGCTCAGTAGAAGCAGCAGACAATAATCATACTAACATATGCATACAGCTAACAGTCTTCTAAACACTAGACGGTCTCCCTTCAGAACAGAAGGCAGATTTGCTTACTGTCTAATATAGTCAAGACAATGTTTCCCTCCAAGCCAAAAGTTAGGCAGATTTCCTTATCGTCCACTATAAAATATCCTGGTTCCCAAGCTCAGGGCTCGTCAGCTTTGTGTGTGCACCATCTACCTGGCCCCCACTGCATTGCCCCTAAGGGTCTTCAGGGGAAAGGTAAATCTATACAAACATGACATCATGCTGCTTGCTGTGACATAACTAATGAAATCTACCACCTGCGACCCAGGAGTTTCATGTCCTTTGCCAGCATTCATGAAGTTGTAGCAGTCTAACTTCTTAGCTCGCAAGTAGGGTACAATGTGGGTGCCTTCAAGGTTGTTTATACAAACACGTGCATGTGCCTGTGGACACGTGCTCACACACCCACATAAACTTTAAGAAGGTGATAAGAGCTCAGAAAAAAATTAAGATAGGTAAGGGGGATAGTCCAATAGTGTTTTAAGGGGAGCATTTTTACATTAGGTGGTCCATATATCTGAAGAGATGATATTGGATAGGGACTCATTAAACCAATTGAAAAAAACCCATGCAATGATCAGGGGAAGCACATTTAAGGTGAAAGAAAGAACAAATGCAAAAGCCCTGAGTCAGGAACAAAACATCAAAAAGCAAGGTCTAAACCTAGGTTCCAGTAGTGAGTGTGAACAGATGAGGTCAGAGAGGCAGTGAGGGACCTGAATTTGAAGAGTCCTGTAAACTACTGCGAAGAGTTATCAGTGGAAGCCATTAGAAGCTTCTGAGCAAGGTGCTGCCATTATCTTATTTACATGCTTTTGAAAGGTCCCTGTGGCTACTGGGCGGAGAACTAACTGGTTGGAGGTAACGTGTGGGGATAGGAAGAACAGAAATGGAAGCAGGATGATCATTTATCAGATTATTCCAATAGTCCAGGTTTTGACCAGGATGGTAGTGGTTGAATTAGTAAGAAACATTTGGAATCTATTTGAAAATGCATCAAAACAAGAAGATGAATTAATGGATGCCTAGAGGAATGGGTAAACGGATAGATATGTGGTAATCAAGTATAGTAAAAAACGGTAGAATCTACATGGCAATATGAGTGTTCACTGTAAAATTCAGCTATGTTGCATGTTTGAAAATGCTTATATTAAAATGTTGGGGAAACACTCACAAACACACGCATAAAATTTTAGGTATCAGGGTATATTTCAAAGGATTTACTAACAAGTCAGATATGGGCTGTGAGAACAAGTCAAAAATGATTCCTAGTTTTGGGTCATGATAAAACTGTGAATAGTGATGCCATTCACTGAGCTGGAGATGACTGGAAGGAGAAGCCAATTCTATCCCTGGCTTGAGTTTGGTATATTCATTTTAAAAATTATTTTATTGAGGTATAATTGACATACAACATTATATTAGTTTCAGGTGTAGAACACAATGACTCGCTATTTGTATACATTGGGAAATGATCACCACAACAAATCTAGTTACTATCCAAGTCTGATATATTCTTCTTAGATATCAAGCAAAGATGTCATGTAGTCAGCTGGATATGTTAAGTAATGTATGGGCGCTGGAGATACCATGGTAAATAGAAGAGCCAAGTTGTAATCTCATGGAATTTACATTCTTCCACAAGTGATTAGGGCAATTTGAGAAGTATCAGAATAAAGAAGTATTTAAAACCCATGCGACCAGATGAAAGACATTAAGGATTAGGTGCAAATGGAGGAAAAAACACTAAGGCTTGAGGCCTAGATCACTCCAATGTTGTTTTGTTAGAGACAGGTTTTTTGGGTGAATATGCTACACTTTAGATGCTATATTAGATTTCTGCTATGCCGAAACATTGCCAGAGTTTATGGAAATTTCCCCTTAAAAGACTTTATGTCATCATTCATTCATGCTTCACTCAATAATTTAAAAAAGAAGAAAATCATTAACAACATCAATGTATTGATTTAGGTTGACAGGGCTATACCTGGAAACACTATAAGAAGCATAACAATACTTCTCTTTGAAAATAAATCTCTAATATAGCACTCTATAACTTTCTGCTAGAACTCAGGTCTGTAGACGTCTGTCTGCCTAAACTGGAAAAAGAACTATATAAGTTTGCATCAAGCTCTACAGGATTGTAAAAGAAAAATGATGAGTCAAGACCCCAACTGGGTATATCCAAAGTTAAAATATTATTAACATATCTCCTTTAAATGCAGATTTTCTAAATTGTTATCCAAGAAACCTCTCACCTATTTTCTTCATTCTTCAAATATTTCTTTAATTCCTTCCACTGGGTCCAAAAAAGGAGGGGAAGGAAGAAATGAAGGCGGAAGAGAAAGAGGTGGTACAGGAGGAGTAGGAGGAGAGCTAGGAATAGAAATAAGTAAAAGGAAAATCTGGGCTTCCCTGGTGGCGCAGTGGTTGAGAGTCCGCCTGCCGATGCAGGCGACACGGGTTCGTACCCCGGTCCGGGTAGGATCCCACATGCCGCGGAGCGGCTGGGCCCGTGAGCCATGGCCGCTGGGCCTACGCGTCCAGAGCCTGCGCTCCGCAACGGGAGAGGCCACAACAGTGAGGGGCCTGCGTACCGGGGGAAAAAAAAAAAAAAAAAAGGAAAATCTGTTTTTTCTAACTCTTCAAAAATCAAATTGCACATAGGAAGTAAATAAATAAATAACTCCTATGGACTGCAGGAGCTACTGAAGCAGATATTACTGAACACACACATCCTACATACGTAAGCTCCCTTCATTACTATATATGTATCCAAATGTAGGCAATGTTCTTACATATCCATATTTTTATTAGCAAAGATGCTATTTTATACAGGTTGCTCAAGGATGCAATAACTAGAATTTTTTTTTTTTTTGGTATAATCATGACCTTTTCTTTCTTTAAGATACTCTTTTCTCTATGTATTAAGAAATCTTTTTGGTTTATGGTCCACATGTTGCCTAGAATCAAAGGTTATTCAAACAAAGCCAATTCAAACGTGATATTAGTGTATAGTTGCAAGAAGAAATTTCAGGTCACTTATATGCAATTTAAGTTCTGAAATGGACTACATACGGCTACAATAATGAGTCCATTACTGAAAGAAGCACTTTAGCAATACCTATAAACCTATATGAGATTATATATCTGCACCATGCACACGTATCATCTTTATCTCTCCAAATATCACAAGTGCCATTTTCATTTTAGAACAGTTAAGGATTAAAGACAAGAAATATTTTCATCTTAAAAACATCTTTTCGGGCTTCCCTGGTGGTGCAGTGATTGAGAGTCCACCTGCCAACGCAGGGGACACGGGTTCGTGCCCCGGTCCGAGAAGATCCCACATGCCACGGAGTGGCTGGGCCCGTGAGCCATGGCCGCTGAGCCTGCGCGTCCGGAGCCCATGCTCCGCAACGGGAGAGGCCACAGCAGTGAGAGGCAAAACATCTTTTCACCAGTATTGTAAAATTATTGAACTGACACAATGTATTTAATACAGATATAATCCAACAGTCTTGTGACAGTTCATATTAGTTCCCTGTAAATGATTACAAAACCATATTCTTATTTAAAAATAAAGAAAATCTGGAGAACAAAGGCTAAATTCAATACATATTCTCATACATAATAGTAAGGAAAAATCTGCATTTGGTTAATTAATCTGTATCGAATGAGATAATCTTTATTTACATCCCAAATAGAAAAGTTTGCCTGTAGTTCTCAATTAACTTAATATTTATTCTCTACAGATTCCTACAGACACAAGATACAGAAAAATCATAAATAATAATGACACATAACTTTCATGAGGATGCAAAACTCTAACATTTTTCATATACTATAAAAATGCACATATAAATAACCCACCAAGCAAATTTCAATGCAAATCTATGTATCATTTGTCACTGAATAAAATTAATTTCTGTGTCTAGCACAAGGAGAGTCAGTATATCTTTCAAATGGTACAAGCTTCTCTAAATTTGAAATTCATGGGGAGAATAAGCACACACTTCTAAGAAGGATAATAAGTAACTAGAAATCATAGAACCCTGGAAAAGTAAGAAGGCTTAGAGATCCTACAAACAACCCCCTCATTATATATGTAAACACACAATCCCAGTGTGTTGAAATAGCCTAGAGGGCAGTGTTGTCTACATCCCAAATTTTTAACAATCCCCATGGAGGGGCTGTCATCATTAGGGGGTAAACCAAGGGCAATCCAATGTCAAACATATGACTTGCATACTAATTCAGTAAGTGTCCACAGTTTCCATTGCTTTGGACATAGTAGATGCTAAATACAAAAACTAGGTTCACACACACAAGAATTTAATAATACCTTTTCAACTCCTCAATCTTGGGCATTTTTCACTACATTACTATGAACGTTGCTGCACAGTTATGGCCCAGACACAAATTACCCCCTTATCCTATAATGTTAAAACAGAACAAAGGTCCTAGGTGTATCTGTGGGACAGGAAGGGCAAGGTGAGTGGAGAGCGGGAAAGAAGGGAGGGAGCTAGGATACGAAGGAGAGAGGGAAGGGGAGAAATGATGTCTTGCTACTGCTGTTCCAGCAGCAAGGTGGTTAATTGCATTTGTTTCATATATCTCGAAACACCCTGGTACATTAATTACATTCTGTAACACCAAGCTCTTCTGATTCCCTCTGTCACTTCCACTGAGCAATTTAATTGTATTCCAGCTAGCTACACAACGACTGAAAAAAAAAACAACTTGGTGATAGTTCTGTAATCTAATATATAGTTTATAATGCATTTCTTGCATTGCAGTATATAAATTCATGGTTTGTGAGGACATATCCAAAAAGTTATATTAAAGTCTTATTGTGACAATCAAAACACTTGGGACAAAACCTTTTTGTGATTGTCATCTAAATGTATTACAAAGGTAAATGTATTGAAGAAGAAAATGTCTGGTGAATGATTAGATATGATTAGAGATATTGCCACAGTAGAATTCACAGTGATTTACTCCTATACATCTACTACTTAGAAGGGAAAAAAGAAAAAAGCAGTGTGCCCACATGAACGCTCGCCTACTATCGCTGGGGGGCATGGGTACTTATGTAGTCCAGGATTGAAAACAGCCACTTGACTGAAGGTAAACTCATCCTTATTGCCTCATGTTTATAGAAGGGCTTCCTTTTTGAGTCTGATACATGGGGCTCTGTGCAACAGCCCCTGCCAGGAACAAAGTTAGCTCCTACAGGCGGGCAAAAATAGGCAGTGTCCCAAATAATGACTTCGTCCACAATGCAAATACTGGAGGAAAGTTTATGTAGCAACAAGCTACTATAATGGCTCAAGTATCTGGACCAATACACCTCAGATTATTTATAAGTACAGTAATTAAAAATCTAAAGTACTAAAATCCACACATGCAGGCAAAAATATCATGCTCTAATCTTCTCTTTAGACCAATTATTTCCATTGATGTGAAAATTAAAGTCGCTAGGTTAATACCAAATTGTTCTTTTGACTTTCTTCTTTGGAACAAACAAACAAAAAAGCATGTTAACAATTCCTTCCACTCATCATTCAAAAGAGCTACAAAAAAGGATTTTGCAATCCTCCCACAGGAAACTGACATCCTATGAAAATACCCCAGGAAACCAAATCTGAACAAAAGACAGGAGAATCAGAGGCAGAATGCTGTCTGCTTGACAGACTGACTCAACCTAGAGGGAGACACCTACAGCACCTGTTTCAGATCCCCATTGTGTTTGCCACTAGGGACTGAGCTGAGCGTTCCGTACCCACAGGCAGCCCACAGCTTCTGCTTCCCCCTTCCTGGAGCCTCGCCCTGTCTTACTTTTGACAGTTTTCTCCCTATGATCTAAATCTTCATTCTGATATCACGCTAGGAGAGCACTTACCAGCACGCAGGTGATACACATTGATCCCTGAGATCCCTGACTCAAATTCCTAACCTACTGCACCTTCACTGGGGTATCTATTACTTACTTCACTTGAATTTCTAAGCCAAAGTTCAGATACAAGAACAAACCCCAAATGGAGAACAAGCACAAGAGTATTAGACTCGTTCACGAGATTTACTTTCACATTTCTTTTTCTAACAAAACTGAGAGCCCATCATTTATTACCCAACTCCTCAATTAATTAAGTAAATTACAACAATAGGTGACTCCTAACACGTTCCATCTGCAGCAGTTTAGAAACAAAAGACTTAAAACCTCTGCTTCCCCCAAAGCCCCCATGCCTGGCCAAAAGGGACCAAAGGATATAATGTCATTTTATTTATAGCCCACATCCGACTCAGAAAGAAATGTTGGGGGTTTTTTTTTGGGGGGGGGGAGGGACAGGATAGAAACATTTTAACTTACCATCAACCCGAACATATAAAAATCCACAGAGCAGTAGTTGTGTAAACATCAGCCGACTCATTTTGACATATTAAAAAGGATCCAGATTGTTTAAGAAACCAATCCCAGAGAGCAAAAGTACAAAAATAAGTATCAAAAAAAGAGGTAGGTCCAAAGTTTAGACTTTTCTAGCTGCTAATTAAGTCAAGAAGAGCAAATGGCAAGATCAGAAGGGGTTAGTGGAGAGGTCTTGAATGGGGCACATTTAGATCCATCCAAATTAACAGAGAGCACTCCCAAGGCTGCTGTATTTCCTCACTGTGGCTTCCTAAATTCCCACGAATTCAGCCCAGCCGGAGGGATTATTCAAGTGTGTCTAACCCCCTCTCCTCAGGCTTCATGGCAATCCAAAGCCAAGTTCGTTCTTCAGAAGTCAAGAAGATGACGGGAGAGGAAAAAGACCTAATTCCTAGAAAGTGTTCCACAAACTTGCCAGCGCGCTGCCGAAAAAAAACATTGGCCTGCCCACTGGTTTCCTTTCCCCCGGTCTCCGTCTGGGTAGCAGCTCCACGTCCAGAGTTTTTTCACTAAACTTCCATAATAAGGATGTGTCAAAGCAACACTTTGCAGGCGGGCCGATTTGGCGGCCCTCTCCTTTGCAACCTCGTTGCCTCCCTCCACCTCTCTCGTTCCCGAAAGAGAGGCAAAGGGAAATAGGGACGAGGCGGGTGGAGAATCCGAACTCCTACGTGGTGGGGCTGCAGGGAGGGAGGGAAGGCGGGAGGGATAGAGGGGCAGGGCTGAGGCTGCTGCCACCCCCCCGCGGTGCCGCCTCCGAGCGGCTGTGAACCCCGGCAGCGGCAGGCGGCGGGCGGGTGCGGAGCGGGGCGGGTGAGCCCAGGGGCCCAGGAGCGGGAGAGCAGGGGAGCGCGCGGTCCAGCCGCCCGCCCGGGTCTAGCCGCCAGTCCACCTGGTACGGCCGCCGCCGCCGCTGCCGCTGCTCCCGCGGCCCCGCAGCAGAGCGTCCGCCTCCTCCTGCAGCTGCCGCGGGTGGAAGGACTTAGAGGGAAGGCGAGGAGGCGGGAGGGGAGGGGAGGAATGAAAGCTGCTTGGAGTCTGCCCCGGGGAGGGGGGCGGGGGGTGATGAGGGGGTGCACGGAGCCTCCACTTCCACGCTCCGCCACCCGCCCGCACAGGGGGAGCCAGCCCGCTGGGCAGTGGGGGAAGGGGGGGCTGGAAAGCCTAGAGTCCTAGTGGGACAGAAATTAACAAATTCGGAGCCGAGGCTACCGGTCAACTCCTTCCCCTTCTCTGCGCCTCGTCGTCCCCCCCTGCTTCCCGCCTCGGGAGGGGATAGGTGGGCTCTAGCCTCCTGCCCTTCGCCGCGTCCCGTTTAATGGGCAGGTAATTTTCTCGGTGAGCGATTTCATGGAAGCCCTTCCTAATTATTCATCCCTCCGTCTGCCGGAGATGCACGGAGATGCACACGCTTTCTGGAAAAAGATCATCCGTCCAGGACCCCGGGTGCAGCCTCATTACCCGTTAAAATCACACAAACATTCACTCTTCACCTTTTAGCAAAATGAGAAGCTGAGCGGGAGGGAGAAAAGGAAAGGAAACAATATAACCACCTCTTGGAGCGGAAAGGTTGTGTCGGGGTGCTTTCTCCGTCGTTAAAAAGGCACAAAAAAGGGGGGAGGGAGATGTACAGAAATCCGTAGTCTCCACTGGCTTGTTTTAGCCAAGATCTATGGCCCCCTGAGGAATCCCGGGTGGGGGGGGGGAGGGGAAGGGGTGGCATCCCCTCTTCTGTTACTCAGTTGCCTTATGACCCCCTCAAAGATGAATTTGACGCGGGGCTGAGGGATGCCAGGGAGTTCAGAAAACGCTTAGGATGGAGAAAGGAGATCAGGGAGCTTGGGTGCGGGGGACCGGTACCCGAAGTTATTACCCTCCAGAGACTATCACCTCTGAAAGGAAGTTCGGAAAACCTGAAAACCCAACTGAGCTAACGAAGCTCAAAAACAGCTGAATTGCAGCCCAAAGATGACAAAATCCTGAAAATTAAGGCAGAACCCACCAAGTGAATGCCATTCAGGACCGGGAAGATTAAGGCAGCCCACATTAGATCAAAGGGATGCTAGTGTCTGGGGTGCCACTGGTGTGGCCGGTGGAGCCCGGCCCACGTGTGATCACAGGCTCGCTGGTAGTTGTTTGATGCTAGTTCAGATGATTACAAGGCGGGTTATAAGAACTCGCGCAGGTTCCCGAGCCGAGCTAAAAGCTGGATGGTGAGTCTTTAGTTCCCCCTACTGGAAAATATTAGAAAAGATTCTTTCTGTTCGTGGCCTTGTGAAGCAGTTTGAAGAAGAGCCTTTGTCTGGTGGTACATTTTGGTGTTGCCACTCAATTTAGCGCTCCCTTGCCTCTTATGGATGTGATATTGTGTGTTTCAAAAAAAAAAGCGGTCAGTGACACACAAGTAATTAGGAGAGTTTTTATGGCACCTCTGCATGCTTGAAAATTATGGTAATGAAATAGTCTTGCAGAAGAATAAAACAAGCCACTCTTCTTGTGAAGCATTAAGAGTAATTTCAGCACAATTTTTATATACATTATTTAGTTGTTTTAAAAAAGTGCATTAGTGTGCTGAAGTTAAATCACTTGAATTCTCACAGTAATGATTTCTAAATGTATTATTCTTTTACCACTCTAAGAAAAGAAGTGGGGAGGGGAGGGCAAGACAAGTTCACATGCTTTTTTTTTTTTAACCCAAAGGGCCAAGTCTAACTTAGATGATATGGTGGTCATGGAAAATGACAAAATTCATTGGATTAATATCTCTCTTATCTATCTTTAATGTTGCCAAATAATTTATAATTCTTTAAATTTTTCATTTTAAACATTCTGATTAGATTTAAAATCAGGGATTACAAAGCCTACTTTATTCCTCTAATGCACCACCACCACCACCACCACCCAATTTCTATTTCAAATTTCCCTACATGGGTACAACAGAAAATATTCTGAAAGTAAAGTCTCCCTAATAATAATGCAGAAATTAACAAATCATATAGACTTAAAGCTCTTTAATTTTAAGATAGATCTCAGAAAGGAAGATATTGGGACATTTCATCTTGAAGAGTTTTGTCATGGCTATTCATCTGGAGGGAAGAAGGTAGATTTGACTTCATATATGTTACACTCAACCATCTACAAATGCCTTTCCTTAGGTGATCTATAAAGTCACTCAGAGGCAGAAAGGGTGTGCATGGGAAGTTGGAGGACGGTAGTTTGAAGGAGAATGACCTAGCAATTGCTGTTGTTCCCTAGGGCAGAAAAATGTTACCTCACATCTCACAGAAAGTTGTCCTTGTATAGAGTATGACAAATGACCTCACACAGAGAAAAGATTTATTTAAGAGACATTCCTTTGGTTATATTTATTTGGCATTTTGGACCAAGCATCATCATTTTGCATTCATACTTTACTTACTAAAGGTGACAAAACACACCATTGATTTCAGTCTGGTGCCATCTTTTCGCAATACATTACCTACATTATTTAATAATGTCTGTAACAAAGGAATTTAGGGGTCTATGTTTTGTGATTTTTCTTGAAGGTAAGTTCATAAATGATGTTTAAAAAGAATACTCTGTCAGTCTCATTTGACATAAAATGTGACCAAGGAAAACTGATAACTTTACATATAAGACTCTCATACCAAGTGATGGTTCAAGATTATGACCAAAACTCTCAACACCAACAGTTACTGTAAGAGTCTACAGACAGAAATGTAATATGGACAACAATAAGTCCAAGGGGAACAAAGACACTACCTTCTGGGAGGTTTGATAAGATCTGTATTAGAGAAAAGTTTACATTTCTATTAAATTTAACACACTTTTAGTGAGCAGTGTCTATAGAAGAAATGGATTCCTCACTTGGTTTTTCTAAAAGGAAAACCTTTAAAACCTGAACATTCTAGTAGAAGTTGGAAATTCAATTTTAGTAGCACTTTAGCTAAAAAAATTTTTTTTAGGTTTTCATTAAGACAAAGCCAGAAATAGCTTAGAACAATGAAGCACCCGCATCGCCAGATTAGGTTTAAGATACATAAAATTAAATGGGCACTTAGCTATAATATCTTCCCAAATATCAACTGTTTTTTTTTTTCTTCTCTAAACAAGCTGCTAAGTAGAAAATGTACATGGAAATCTATGTAAAACCTGGAATGGTATTATTATGTGCTCAAAATGTGCCTACCAGATAAATATATATTTTAAGATATCTAAAGACATCTATGTGTAGGAGAATATAATTAACCCTAATTGGGGTAAGGTGATCAAATGATCTTCTTTGTGATTGCACTTCTGAGTTGGCATTCCTGGAGAAACATAAAATACTCATCTGAAGCCAATCTGCACAATATAAGATATAAAATATTAAATATTTCTTTTCCATACCAGATTCCCAAAGGATGTGGTATAATTTGAAAAAGCCCAATCTATTTATTTTTTACTCTTTCCATCATGCCCTCATTATAGTTGCAAGGTGGTATACACAGGCAAATTAACTGATCCCTGATAATAATTTTAATATCTACTATGAAGTGGTGAGCACTTGCTATACGTCAGGAATTGTTCTAGTTTTTAAAAATTCATTAAATCATTTAAATCCTATGAGAGCCTTATGTGGTTGATATTATTCCCATTGTACAGATGAGAAAACTGAAGTTTAGATATCTAACCCAAATTAATAAAAAGTGCAATCTTCCTTTGAATCCAGATCTCTCTACAAAATCTATGCTCCTAAGGGTTTTAAAATATCTTCCACATTGCAGAAACACTGTAACACTTTAATAAATTGCTTTGATTGATTAATTTAAGATCTGGTACATCAAAACATATAGAAATACATAATCGGTTTTTGTTACCAAAATTGAAGAATCTTTTTACAGCCAGAAGACCATTTGTTATCAGTTCAGTTTGAATTTTTCTATATAAGATTGTCTTACCATACTATGCAGAAACAACACATTTACATGAAACGTATGGGTTACTATCTACAAAAGAACACAGGACAATTAAAATAAGCGAAGCATTAAAAATCCAGATCAGAGAAGAATGACTCATGTGCTCTTAGGTTATTCTTCTTTTTATTACACTCCAACTTGTTGCAAAACGATTTGAGGAAGCCAAGATAAATTGCATTTTGTTCTTCTGAAATATGTTCTAAGTATCTGATTTCAGTCAATTCATTTTCGATATTCACTAATACTCTGTATGTAATCAGTCTGCCTATCTATGTATCTATCTATGATTAGTACTTTTGGTACATTACATGGAGTTATTAAAATATTCCATTCTTAGAGATCTGAGATTTAAGTTGACTGAAATGTAGCAATATATCACAAAAACAAAGTATTTTCTACCAAATACCGTCATTTGTGGTCAAGAAGAATTTTTCTTTTTTTTAGAATTAAAATCAATTTGGAAAATTATTTTCTATCTTGATTGAAAACTTCAGTGATACTTCCAAACTTAACATAGCTTTTGATTAAATAAAATATTACATTAAGTATTAATAATAAATAATATCGAGGCATAATTTCTCTAAGTGTGTATACCTTAAAATTTAGAATTTTTTAAAACACATAAAGCTATTTCAGAGTTCATCAATGAGATTTTATCTCCTTAAGGTCAGTACTCCTCATTCTGAGGTTGTCCGTTACCCCCTTCCCTCCGTTTAAGTGATCTATGAAACCGCAACCTCGGCCCATAAATTAAAAAGTAGCTCTTTGGTGGGGAAGATAACCTTTCATCTAGATTAGGAAAGCATTCTTAGAAATAAGCAGAATTGTCAGTCTTGCCAAGATAGAAATTATTTACAGGTGCACCTCCATCTATGAGGCCTCTGACCATATCAGGCTAGGCTTCCTATCCCTGCATAGTCTTTTACTGCTGGTTATTTTATCATCTCTATTTAAAGCTCTCGAGTTCTAATTTTAGTCTACAGCCTAATTCCAATGATGTTAAATAATACACTTTTTGCTATTTTTATATCACAACATAATGAACCCAAGAAAATCCCTTTGATTTTTTGCCAAACTATTCCAAGTCCATCTGCTCCAACCTGGGCTTTGTATAATTGAATTTTAGCAACACAACTGTAATCCTAATAAGAAGGTTTCTCTAAAAATCCAAAACAGAATTTTTGTTGTTCTTAAGAAGAAGGAATTGTCAAAGATTTAGGAAAAGATTCATCATACCTATAGGCCAAAATTTTTAGTTATCTGCTCACTGAGTTGTCTTTTAGACTATTTAACAATGGATTCTTCAAATTCAAAAGAAGTTGCTTCCTCTCTCTTAACAATAATATCATGGAATTAATCCAAGGGCACATGTAATCCAATTGAACTGCCTATGGTTCTGTCATACAGAAGAACTAATCTGCTCGGGAGCAAATTCTGATTTTCTTCCAATATCCAAATTATCTTATTTCTGCCTGATAAAATAACTTCTGGCTGCCTGCAGAGTTCTTGAAGTCCTTCTACAACGAGTACTACGTTTTCAGTTGTTAGATACCAGCAGGGAGGCTAGGTAATATAATTTTGCTTTAAAAAGTGAGAGATGTAAATACACATTCTCTTACTAAAGTGATAAAGTGAAATATCTGGGGACTTCCCTGGGGTCCAATGGTTAAGACTTCACCTTCCAGTGCAGGCAGTGTGCGTTCAATCCCTGGTGGGGCAGCTAAGATCCCACATGCCTCGTGGCCAAAAAACCCAAAACATAAAAAAGAGAAGCAATATTGTAACAAACTCAATAAAGACTTAAAAT
This sequence comes from Orcinus orca, assembly GCF_937001465.1. Taxonomy (NCBI): domain Eukaryota; kingdom Metazoa; phylum Chordata; class Mammalia; order Artiodactyla; family Delphinidae; genus Orcinus; species Orcinus orca. The sequence continues at coordinate 118,787,743 of NC_064563.1, forward strand.
GGTCCACATCAAAAATGAATCTTTTTTTAAAAAGTGAAATATCTGGAAAAGTTGTCATGGTACAAGTTTAGAAACAAAACTACAAATGAAGGAATAATAGGACATATAAAGTACTTCAGATCAAAATATTTCAATTTGGATAAAAAGTCTCTCTTAAGCAGTTTCTAGTGATTCATCATTTACTAAAAAGCAGTATAGGTATAAGTGACTTTTGTTTTCTGAGTAATTTTGGCTTTTCCATTATATACTAATACTAATGTAAGAAGATCAAAAAATCAAATCATTAAAATTGAAAAATGCTAGTGTAGTTTTTGACAATTTCATACAAACGGTATGGTCCTCCTATCAAATTGGCTTGTTTTAATTTTTAATATACTTTATTTTCAATGACTAGCCCTTTATATTTAGTAGGAGTATACAATTTAAATGTTTATCTAATGTAAGCTATATTGAGCATCTAAAAATTAACTTATAATTTTTAGCAATGAGAGAAATGTTTCACCAACTTTCTATTCTTTAATTTTTCATTTTTCAAAGACTACTAATCTATGATCCTTTCCTTCGGCAATCTAGCAATCATGAGTGTTTGAAGCACTGATTGCTATAGACAGAGTCAATGAAAATTATATAGCATGATGAGCACTGTGGGATTTTTCTTTCTTTAGCTTGTCTCTACATCTGGCTTAAGTTCAGGTTATTACTTACCTATTATTTTGTTCCTCCCTTCTCTACTGCCCACCAAGCACACACATTAAAAAGACATTATGTCACAAAGGTGGAGCAAAACTTTATAGGTGTATTGGTAGTCTATTTTCCGGCCTTTGTTTCTGAATCGTGCTTAAATTATCAAAAAAGAGATGAAAACATTTTATTTTAAGACTTCCAGGGATTTCACAATATTCTTAAGTAAACCATTCACTTATCATTGGGAAAATTTTATTCTTCTCCAATCTAACTGTGAAGTAGCATTTCTACTTCATTATCCCTGGGAGGAGACGGAATGATGAATGAATGCCTAATTGGGGAAATTATAGAGCATGCTGGCTAAGAGCTGGAGCTCTGGAACAAGCAGATCTAACTTTGGTTATACCACTTACAGTGTGATCTTACAATTGTCTCAACCATAAAAAAAAAAGATTAAAATAGTGCCTACTCAGATGGGTGTATGAATGATGGTTTTAAAGGACTTGCACAGTGAACATCTTAACTGATTTCCAACACTTAGGGTGTTGGAGTGTATTAATGAATCTCCTTCATGATGGCAGAGACAATGCTGTATGGCAACTTCGAATTATTTTCTTTCCTTCTTCTACTGAGAGCTTGGTTAAATATCCCAGCTCCCTTGCAGGTAGATATCATGTGACTGAGATGTGGCCAATGCAGGCACTTCTGGGACTGGCCTCTAAGATACCTCCCATAGCACCCCAGACACTTTATTCTATCATTCATTGGATGGCCAAACCCTGTAGAAAACACCAAACCACCAGATGGAATAAATGAGTCCCAGAATAAGTATGTAGAGCGAATGATCACACTCTCTCCTGAATGTTTTTCATTGAGTTGGACACAAAAATAACTTATAATTATTATTATACTTAATAAATTATTGAAGTTTTTGTATTCTTTGTTTTAGCACTTAGCCTATTCTGACAAATATAATAAGCTACTTTGAATATCGCCTAAAGTTTAAATGGAAATGTGGTATTTATTTCTTCACAGGACATTGAACCATGATTAATATTAGAAAAATACCTAACTTTTAAAAACTATGTGGCAAGCACTTCAATAAGACTTTTATATTGATTGTCTTATTTAATATCACAAAGCATATGAGGGTAATGTTATTTTTAGCCCCACAGTTCAGAGTAGTTAATGAAAGCTCAAATTGAAAAACTTTGAAAGTGTCAAAATTTGAAACTAACTCATATTCAGTGTCAACAAACCTATGGTATCACGCAGGATAGACTAGGTTTTTCTATGGCAGAGTTTCTCAACCTTTTTCTCACGGTTACTCTAAGATGCATTTTTAGGTATTTTTGTCCTAATCCCCATGGAATTTAATACCACAGATACAGTACATATGTTTATGCGCTGCATGTATGTATGTACTTTATACATAAAAAGAGTAAGATTTTGTTTGCCCTCCAAAACCAATTTTACATCACTGCCATTGAGGATGCATATTCTACAAATACAAACAATTCCAAAGTCTTAAGCAATAAGGTTTATTTCTTGCTATATTGTGAGTCTACTGGAGACTGTTCTACATCATCCTCGTTCCAGGATCTAGGTTGCTGGAGCGCTCACTTTCTGAACAAATGGAAAAGCAGAATATGGCTGTTAAATTCCTTGGTTGGGGACGAATTACACTATTTCTATTTTGTTGCCCAAACAAGAAAAAATATCCACCCCACTCCCCCTTTATGGATGCGAAGAAGCTGGAAATATTCGTTGATCAGCTCTATTTACCATCCCACATATCCACCCCCTGCAGACTTCCTTGCTTTTGGAAGGAATTATTTAAATTCATTATGGCAGTATAGGTTATTGCAGGCTAAAGAGAAACTCTAATTTATTATTATATGTTTTGGTACTGGGTTGAGTAGTGTCCGCCCAAAACCTCAGAATGTGTCCTTGTTTGGAAATAGGGTCTTTGCAAATTTAATCAAGTTAAAATGAATTTATGCTAGATTAGGATGGGCCCTAATCCAATGACTAGGGCCCTTAAGACAAGAGGAAAATTTTGACACAGACACAGAAGTCAAAGGGAGAAGATAGCTATGTGAAGGCAATGGCAGAGATCGGCGTTATGCTGCTCTACACCAGGGAATGCTTGGAGCCACCAGACTCTGAAAGAAGTCAGAAGGGATTCTTCCCTAGAGCCTTCAGAACATGGTCCTGAGTTTCTAGCCTCTGGAACTGTGAGAGAATAAATTTCTGTTGTTTAAGCCGACAAGTCTGTGGTACCTGTTATTGTAGCCCTAAGAAATTAATATAACCATTACAAGTTTTAATAAATTCAAACTGGGAAAATAACTTTTTGTTTATTAAAAGCCAAGTAGATGAATGATAGATTAGTAGAAATCTTGGGAAACATTGGTAATATGCATTCTAAGCCTATTTAAATCAAAAGTTTATCATAGGGCTTCCCTGGTGGCGCAATGGTTGAGAGTCCGCCTGCCGATCCAGGAGACACAGGTTCGTGCCCCGGTCCAGGAAGATCCCACGTACCGCGGAGAGGCTGGGCCTGTGAGCCATGGCCACTGAGCCTGTGCGTCCGGAGCCTGTGCTCCGCAACGGGAGAGGTCACAACAGTGAGAGGCCCGCGTACAGCAAAAAAAAAAAAAAGTTTATCATATATATAGTCAAACAGACACATGTATGTCTAACACAAAGAAGACTAAACAGAGAGAAAAATTAAAATTTAAAACCTTTACTTTAAATGATCCATTTTAGAATTTCAGAATTGAATGATAGCCTTAAGATCATCTATTATAATCTCATTATATATCTCAAGGATGGGAGGCCAATTTAAATTAATAATAGATACCTTACCTTATTCATAAATTAGTTTTTAAAAAATTATATTAATTTAACTTAGAACTTTTGAGTTTAGATATTGTCTTTTGTTAATTGTTATTACAACTGCCAGTGATTTCCTGATTAAAATTTAATTTATACATATTAGTCCATTTAAAAATCTTTGTATATTTAAAATATATCAAAATTTAAAAATAACTCTATACCACAAAAATGTTAGAAGAAATACTAAATAACTATAGTCTCTATACAAAAATACTAAATAAAAATATTCGATCCTGGTCTTATTAATGCTTATTACAGAATGCCTATTGCAAAATGTAGTAAAGATTATCCCAGAACCAGATTTACACAACTGCCTATGGCAATAAATAGAAGACTTAAGTCATTTCCTCTGTTGATTATTTAATATCGTCTTAGAGGGAAGGCTTAATTCTCATCTTTGTACAGCTTTTCTGTTTTAAAATAAAGAAAAGAATTAGCCAAATCTCAATTTCTATGTCACTAGTCCACTTCCCGCACCAGTTTTCTTCTATATTCAATTTTTTTTAATTCAAAAAAGAAAATACTCTCTAAACTTAGAAGCTCCCCAAATTATGAAACATGATTTTTGGCAACTTTTTCATATGTACATTAGCCCCAACAGAAGCCAGCCAGTCACCAAAATTACTAACAAGCAGTAACACGCACACACTCACATGCTGGGCCTCTTACATCAAGTTGAAGGAATACAGTCTCATCGGTCTATTAACTTTCAATCTAAAGCAACATCCATAACAAAGATTGAAACATATCACAAGCTATATTCATACAGAGAAACATATATGAAATGAAGACCAACTTCTGAACTAAATTCATAAATAGACATGCTATAAATCAATGAAACTTTGCACTACACTCAGTGCTATGTGTTGCACTGAAACCTCAGGGTGAAAGAGAGGTGCTAGGAAGGAGAGAGAAATTATCGGATGTCTTATAGACACCAAAGTAATGAAACAGAGAAGTCAGATGTTAGAAGATTTTGAAAAGGAAGAAAATATTCCACATATATTGAATCCCATTTATGGTAGCACGGAGCCAGAGGTGGAGGTAAGTGAGAAGCCTCAGGTGCATAGAATCAAGATAAAAGTAGACAAGAGATGTCAGATGGTCTTGTAAAGTTCTCGGCGGACTTAGATGAGAGACAAAGAAAAGACTGTTCACTATGAACAACAAAAAATTGAGGCTCTGAGAAATTAAGTAACTTTGACAAAAGAGTACAAAAATAAATGAGCGCTGAGACCTGACTGACATCAGAATCTATTTCATTTCCACTAAACCGTGTTAACTAATTTAATGTTAATCATTGCTTTCTGGCTATAGAGAGGGTGTGCTGAACATTTTTAACTTGAGAGAAGCGTTGGCAATTAGTGAACTAGGGGATTTCAGGAGCAGTTCCTTGTTTGTTTGCCTCAATCAGTTATGAAAAGGAGTAATGAAATGAAATAGAAGAAAAGGAAAACAACGGTGAGAGGACAGAAAAACAGGAGGGTAAGGAAGGAGAGAGGAGTGTTTGATAAGCTTGGTTTCACTAAAAAAAAAAATCCCTAGAGAAAGCCATGTGATTTGATCTTCTTTGAGCTTCTAATTTTGCTTTGCAGCTCTTATTAAGTATTCTTTCTGATTTCTTTCTACCCACTTGACTTTTGTCTTGTAAGAAAACTGAGATGTAGCCTCATTTGTGCACACCACAGAACTTTTGAGCCAGCTTAGCCGTCATGTTTCCCCCTCCACTTAATTAAATATGCAAAATGGGTTAGAGAGTAGTGCTTGACTAATACCCTTACTAGAGTTCTGAGTTTGACCCTGTCTGGTCCTTAAGCTAGCTCTCAGTGCTTAGAGGACTATGCTAACTGCTGTAGTTTAATAAAGTACCATGCTGTCAAAGATGGTTGTTAACAGTTCCTTTTATATGACCTTGGAAGAGTTAAAGCAACTTAGGCAGTGCATGTAGCAATTTCCTATTCACAATTTGGTTTTGCATTTATTGTCCAATTGACTTTTGCTGCTATATATGCTCTCTGGGGTGCCCAAACTAGAAATGTCTGTGTATGCTTTGCATGAGCTTTGGAAGCAGGGGTTGAGCGATTTAGTATCAGCTCCTCTAACGTACACAATGCCAGTCTCCTGGAGATGTCAGTTTCTGAGTGTTTGGTCCATGAGCCTGACAAGAGGCCTAACTGCATTAGGGGCTTCAGTGGGATTCTTCGACCTGTTTCCCTCAGACTGAGATTTTTTTTGTAATATGATGTTGTCATCACTATTGTCATCAGAAAGACATATAGAGGGATTTGTTAACATTATTGTTTTTCAGACTTCTATATTAATTTTCCTTGAAATAGTATTGCTTCAACTGAGAAATACAATTATATATTGCCCTGTCTCCAGAAACACTTATAAATTAGAATTGATGTTTGAGCTACATGACTTTTTATGGCTGATGTAATTTGCTTTTTTATCTGAATGCTTGATAAGTAGCAGTTTGACTCTATTCTTCTAGTTACAAATCCATTAACCTCACCCTTAAAAAGCTGTTGCTTTATAATACTAGCTTTTACATCAAAGACAAACCCCAAAATATATCATGTTAGTCAACATGCTCGCACATATTTCTGGATAGGTCACCTAGATATGATGAGGTGCACTAATTAAAATAAAAAAGATTGGGGGAAAAAGGATTCATTCAAATCACTCAACAAATTTTTATTGAGTGCTGTTACATGCCATCCTATAACAGAAATGTCTGTCTCAGACTAGTCTCCTTAAGAGCAGACGTTCTATTACTTATTTTGCTCATGTAGAAAGCATGGATTTCAGCTCTTGTAGCAATAATCGGGCCTGAGCCCTTTGCAAAAGATAAAGAATCACTGCCTCAAGTTTCAGATTCTGTGACACAAAGTTACTTTGAAAGCTATGATATGAACTGGTGTTTATTTTGATAGTCTTCCATTGGCACATCTGGTCTAATCCATCATGCTTGTATTTATGGGAAGCTGTTAGAATGTTAGCAGTTGTTCTTCAGGGCCAAGTGTAGACTGAAAAGTTATGGACATTCCTGGTAGCTGGCTCATCTCTGTGACATTACATATGTATAAAGTACCTGCTTTATTCTAATATCACAACCCTCTATTAAAATAAAAAAGGATACTAGCATCCCTGATATAGCACAGCTTATAATGATACAGATATGGCTATCATAAAGGTCAAAGTTTAACCCTGGATGTTAAGTGGTCTGGAGGGATTCCATGAAGTTTTATTATTAGAAACCTACAGGACTGAAGGAGACTACAGTAGGCTCTCAACATTAAAACAAAAGACAGGGACTTCCCTGGTGGTCCAGTGGTTAAGACTTTGCCTTCCTATGCCAGGGGGGTTCCATCCCCGGTCGGGGAGCTAAGATCCCACATGCCTCACTGACAAAAAACCAAAACATAAAAAAGAGTATCAATATTGTAACAAATTCAATACAGACCTTAAAAACGGTCCACATAAAAAATAATCTAAAAAAAACCTCAGAGATTTAAAACCAAGCATATGAGCATACAGACTTTTTACAAGTCACTTGGATATCTTCTTATGATGACCATTTAGTTTTGACTGTTGAGCTGATGGTGGTTGCAGCGATCCTGGCGAAGCCATTTTTAAAATAAATAAATGGAAACGTCGAGGTGCTCATAGTAGAACTGTGTCTGCCAGTAGATAGTGTCGAGGCTCTTTCTTTGTTAGATACCTCTTAGACAATAAAACTGCGTAAAACATCAAGCTACGAGCAGCAACAAGTAAAATGCCTCTCAAGCAGTAAGGCAGAGATTTATGTGGGCACCTTCAGCAACTGCTGCAAGGATTTCCACATGTTAATCTCCAAACACCAAGACTGTAGTACTTTCCATTAGCACCCTACCAGCCCATTCTAGGCTCCCCTCAACACAAAAGATACCACCCAGAAGATGTTTTCCAAGGAGAGCTGTAAAGATTTTTGCATTTCAAAAGAAATGCACTCAAATCATGAATCTTTTGTCTAACCTTATGTCATCCCCTTTTATGTTCAGTTGGGAGCAATTTGTCTATTCTTTCAGAAACTTTTGTTAGTTATCATGTTAACTAAATTTCCAAGTCACTGCAGGACATTACTTTGATTTTGCCCTCAGCAATGAATTTATACTTGAATTTGTTATACCGAGCAAACTGGAAAGCTTCCACAAATGTAATTATTGAAGTCACTTGTACATGTTTGATTATATTTTGTTTTCAAGGCACAACGTCGTAACAGAATCCTAAAGAAAAGGAAAACAATTTTGGAGGAGGCTTATGAGCTGACGGCAGGTTTAAACAGTCATTTGTAAAGTCCAAAATAATAACTAAGACTTGGAATGAAAATGACATTTAATTGACCTAAAATACCTCATAGCAAAAGTTGAAAGAAATATTTTTTTATTACAGTTAAGTATTTTGTGTTAGGGGTTTATTACCACTTCCTTTCCACATGACCATCATCCACTCTAAAGGGAGGAGCTAGCCACCCAGTCCCCTGCTTTTTAAAGGAGGCACACTAAATTAATTTACTGCCAAAGGACAGACCTTCTGTCTTTTCGAAAAAGTCCAAAAGAAAAAAAGACAAAATAAAACAAGAAAAGGTCAAACTAGTGGTCAGTTCACTAATGCTTCAATGTCTTCACTTCATGCTATTCATATATTTCAAATCATGTATTTTCCTCTTCCAGTATGGTATTAAGTCAGAAATTCAAAAGAAAGATATGCACGTTTGAAACAATAGTTAACATAAGAAAATGCTCCAAAATGGTGATGCCAAGATTCATGTTATAAAAGCAAATTTCAAATTTCTTTTCCCTCCTCTTTTGCTTTATTATTATTCAAAACAAAATCCATAACAACTGGTATGTACAGAGTCTTGGTATCTCCAACCTTCAGTTATTTCTCTCAGTGCAGAATTCAGCATTTCCATCTCTTAGTTATTCCTCTCAGTACAGCGTCTACAGATTCAACTCCAGCTTTTACTCTAAGTATACCACTGTCTCTAAACACTAGATCGGAGTATCATAAATGTTTGTGTTAATAGTATACACAATTTCCTTTTGTAGCTGATATCACTCTCTGTTTTATCGATCCCTCTTCCTCTCCATCAGACCCTCAAGCTGCCCGTTTTACTGTCTCACTTCCCACACAGTTTCTCTCAGTGCCAGATCAGGTTCTGCACTGAAACTAATATTCAGAACAAAAAACATACAGGGATGTTCTTGGGACTCAAACTTGCCCATCCAGCTTCCTTTTCCATCTAATCCCCTCTTAAAGATTTCTGAGGTAATAATTCCATCTATGCTGAAATAGTCACACAATATGATGCCTCACCTAAATTCAGAAGTTTAACTGGGTAGGGACACACTAAACTTATCAATAAAGTTTTACTTTGGAGCAATGTGGAGAACGTATGACAACTAAGTGAATCCATGTCAGTCTGTGTGCTCCCTGTATGCAGAACTGACGTGTGTGTATTTGGTTATAAGTGTACCTGATATACAGAGAATCTCAATTATTAGACCTGAAGAAAACGTCAAATCAAATACCACGTTTTTGTACTTCAAGCTGTTATATTAAGGTGGCTAACTGTAACTATAAAACATACTATAGATATTCTTAATTTTCAAAAATATAGATATGAAACTTAGTAATTACTGTGTCATTTTATATATATTTTATAATTTAAGTATAATCAGAATGTTACTAAAAACTACTTTGGCTGTAGAAATTATAGGCTGTAGACCCATCAAAATAAGAAGGCAGTACTTTGGCATAAGAATTTCACTAGTATAGGCTGATTTTTTTTCTGTCTAGTTTATGTTTGAAAGAAATATTATAACATAATTCTGTGTTGATAAGAGGGTAATTAGGTTTCTTTTCATGCCTGCCCCTAAGAGGCTGTATCCTTTCAACAGTGTCTAAATTCCTTGAACTCTAAAAATACTAAAACTTTTGACATACAAATGGTTATTAAAATTATTATACATCACTCCAATCATAATATAGCTCAACAATTTTACAAGTTTTTGGAGCCTGTTTGGCCTTTTATGATTTTATTTCCTTATCCACTATTTGATTTGCTTTCTAGTACTTTCCTGGAGAGAGAAAAAAAGGGTTTTCAAAAATATTAATCCTCAGGCTAGTCACAAAATGACAAACACTGTATGATTCTACTATGCAAGGTTCCTAGAGTAGTCAGAATCATCAGACAGAAAGTAGAATGGTGGTTGCCAGGGCCTGAGGGAAGGAGAGATTGGGGAGTTATTACTTAATGGGTACAGTGTTTCAGTTTTGGAAGTGAAAAAAGTTCTGGAGATGGGTGGTGATTGATGATGATTGTACAGTAATGTGAATTAACTTAATACACTGAAGAGTACATTTTTAAATGGTTAAAATGGTAAATTTTATGTCATTGAAAAGATTTAATTTTATGGTATATTTTATATTTTAATGATTAAAAATATTAATTTGCATGTTGTCTTTTTAAAGTAGCTCATGCACTGTTTATTATAGAAAATGTTCAAATACTAAAATGTATAAAGAAAAAATTCAACAAGTCATGACCTTACCATTCAAGAAATAAACACTTTTTTCACGTGTTTCCATTTTTCTCCATATACTGCTTTATAGTTTGCAAGCTTAATATTTATGATTCTGTATCCTGCTTTTCTTTAGCTTAGTGTTGAAAAATAAAACGTTCCTGTATCATTAAACTTATAAACATAATTTTTATGGCTTGTGATATTATATAGTTTGGATATGCCACATTTATTTAATATATTCTCTTATTATAGGACATTTAGTTTATTTCCAGAATTATTTTGGACATAGTCCATAATATTCTTTGTTTCCCTTTAGGAACAACACTGTCTTGAACATATTTTTCTATAAGCCATTGTGTACCTTTTTTATTTATTACAATATAAATGTTTGCTTAAATAGATTGACTTGCTGACTCAAAGGACATGAACATTTTTAAGGTTTTTAATATGCATTGTAAAAATATTTCTGAGAAAAACAAAAAAAAAACATTTACATTATACCAGCCATGAATAAGAGTGTCTATCTCACTAATGCTTTTATATAGAGAGAGTTCCCCCCAACCAGATATTTGATAAATTATTCAGTTCTCAGTTTTTACTGCTTTGTTTGTGGGTTTATTTTTACATTTAACTACAAAAATCAAGATGTATTTTCTATTTTAGTATACGGTGAGGTGAATATCTAAATTATTTTTCCCAAAACCTATTCAATTTTCATTTATTTATAATTTTTCCTGTTCTTACTATTTAAAAGCAGCAAGTTACCTTTCAATAGTTCTAGCAATATAGTGAAAATGATACTGACCAGAATCAATGACTGCTTTATGTTTGCTCTGGTGAACATTTTATATACATGAACTTGGTGATGATCCTTTGGATTCCCATTACTAAGTCCCCACTTGGTCCTCACATTACCCTAAATCCTCTTTACCAAATTAACTAGCTAGAAGTGGCAGAATTGTGGTTCAGATACAAATCTGTCTGAATATATGACCCAAAGTCTTAAACATCAAGAGGCCATGTAGAATCATCGTTTTGAAGAAACCAACCAGTCTCTTTAGTCTTGTTTTTCAGTTTTCCACAGAATGTTGAAGCAAAGGACTTCTTAGCAAAGTTACAAATACTTGCAGATGAAAGGGTCACTCAAAAATCCTTTAAAGTGAAAGAGATAAACTCCTGAAAGAGCAAGGTCCATTTGGGTATTCCTGACTCTATTTTACTCCATGTGACATTTCCTTTTCTGGAATTCCCTTCCTTTTCTATTTACCTTCTCCCTTCCATTCCCTTCCAGGCACATCTTTTCATGAAGAATTTCCTGAGTTCTTTAGCCAGAGACAACTCTTTCCCCTTTTTAATACTTATTTTGGGGAGCTCTCATCTGAAGTTTATCCTAAGCTCTTTGAGGTCCAAACAAAGGACTATTGCTATGTCAGATCACTGATAGAAGAAAGATGTTCTGTTTTGGAAGAATGCCCTTTTGGCCCACTACCCACATGGGAAAGGATGCCCCTGGATCAGAGACAGGTTGGGCTGTTTTTTCTTGGTAATCCAGAGCGGCAGAATCAACTGTGACAACTGTTTCATGACAGGAGGTGCAGCCAGATTACCCTTACATCCCTTACATCCTATTGATTTTTTTAAAAAAATCTCTGTTGAGTTTATACATGTCAGTAGTAGAATATATTTAAAATATTGTTCTAAACTGAGAAGATCTTTCCCTTATCATATACATCATGTTCATGACCTTTTCTATAGGAAGGCAATATAAAGGTTTTGGGCTAGGCTATCAATGTTCTATTAATATAAATTTAAAACAAAAACAAACTGTTAGAAATGTAGTCTTATGCCCATAGTATTTTTTATTATCAATTAGAGTGTAAGTCAAGAAGAAATTGAAAAAATTATTTTTTAAAAATTGAGTGGTGGGCTTCCCTGGTGGTGCAGTGGTTGAGAGTCCGCCTGCTGATGCAGGGGACACGGGTTCGTGCCCCGGTCCGGGAAGATGCCACATGCCGCGGAGCGGCTGGGCCCGTGAGCCATGGCCGCTGAGCCTGCGCGTCCAGAGCCTGTGCTCCGCAACGGGAGAGGCCACGACAGTGAGAGGCCCGCGTACCGCAAAAAAAAAAAAATTGAGTGAATCACAGCATCTATTTAAAAATAATATTGGGCTCTTCAGATATATGTCCACAAAAAGTGATAAAATAAATAAAAGTATGCAAACAATATAACAAATACTATGAGAATCTTCCAAGGTTTATGTTTTTTCCTGATGTGTCTCACTTTTAATTTTGCCTTTCCTTTTTAAGTATATAATTTATATAAGAGGTCTAAGTGGCTTTTTCTAAGGATAGAACTAAATGTTATAAATGTTAAAAAATTCTCAAATTGTTTTCAGCTTAAGCAACACTTGTGTACTTTTATTGGACTAATACTCTGGAATGATTGTGAAAGAAAACCATGGCCAATCTACTTCACATACACTTTAATTTCTTGGGTCAGTCTCAATAGCCATTTGATGTTACCCCTGACGGAGTCAAATAATCTTTTCATACATCAGCATTACTTCCCTCATCTATTTACTTTATCTTCCTTTTACAGTAGAAGGTTTTCTGTCGTGGTTTTTTGTTTTTAACTCATTTCCTTTGAATTTAAAAGATGAAAGTTCATAGACACAAAGTCTGATTATTTTTCCACCTAACAGTTTCTGGAATTAGATACAAATTCCAAGGCAACATTCTCACATTTTAATAGCCTTGCTCTCTTGTTTTTTGGTCTAATATGTTTATATTTTAGTTCAGCATTCTAGACAAAATAAAGATTTCCTGGTCAGATAATAAGATGAGGAAGTATTATTGTGCATAAGAACTAGAGTAAACTAAATAAGACTGACGGCTGATTGATGTAGCGGTGGGCTTAAGAGGTAGCCGAAAAGATAATCTGTACTACTGATAGTTGATCACAGTTTTAGTAAATATTATTATAATATATGAAGCTTAGCTTAGTTCATAAAGAAATATATTCCACTTGAAAATTGTTTCCCTTTTTCAGGAACCCATGGAACCAAACTATGCTTTGAACAAATTTGCTCTCTTTATACATCCATATGGTCTGAGCATGTAGAGCAGCTTGGTGCAAGAGTAAAAGGCATGAGATTTGGAGAGATGTGTATGCCCAATCCCCACTCTAATATTGCTGGCAGTGTCACCCTGGGCAAGGATCCCATCTGTGAACCTCGGGTTCCTCACCTAGAGAATGGAGATAACAGTCACATTACAGGGCTATTGGAAGTAGTACTGGTTGTAGTAGGTTAAGTCATATGAACATGTTTTTGTAGATTAAAACGTTCAAATATTAGCGATTTCATATGATTCAACCTAATGTATATGAAGATACGATCTCCAGTCCCTTGATGACTATTGGTATTAGCATTGCTATTACCAGGACCTGGACTTGCAAAGATAAGCATGATGTAGTTTTTGGCGGCGGGGAGTCTTATATGTATATAAAGATGGTGAAAAGTGTGCTATTGACAACCAACAGTAAAACATTTTCAGTTTGTTTTATACTTTTGTTTTTTTTAAAGAAGAGACATAAATTTATGTGTGGATCCAATTTGCAGTAGCACCATGATCTGAGAAAGCAAATTAATATAAAGTGTAAAACTCTGTAGGTAAAAACAACATATTAAAAGATGGATAGTGAAAGGCAACATAAATAAATAAATTGTAGGATTAATACCAGATATGGATCAGGCTATGTTTCAAATGTGTGAATGCACAGTGCTGACCTAGACAAGGCATTTAACACATTCAGGTTCAGTTTCTTGTTATGCAGAGACAAGAGATCATCGTATGGTTTTCAGCCTACAGTCTCTGGGCTGTGGGTGAGCAGTTGTGATTCTGCAGAAATGCAGTAGGTTCAGTTTAGGTAACCCATCCCTCCAGTCATAGCAAGGTGCATTTTTAAGCATTTGTATGTATTGGGGCCCTTACAAGAAGTATGCTGGTATAAATTGTTTGAAAATTACTGGGCTGTATTGTTTAGCCCCTTCTTACTCTACAAGCCATTGATTTTTATGATTCTACTTAATATCAACATTGTTAAATGTCATCCTAGAGTATAATTTGCATAGAGTTGTTTTAATCCTGGATGGTTATAGGTTAAGTATTTCTTGATCCTTCAGTGACCTTTGGGGAGACATTCCAAGGAGACAGAGTAAAAATGGAGTGTTCTCTTAAAATATCAAAGGCAAGGAAAAGACGTAATCACTAATACCGCATTAAATTTCTGTGCTTCCCATAAATCCCATACGTGTACACAAAGGCTCTTTCATTACAAATTGGTCACACTTTTTAGAAGTGACACCACTAATAACAACCCCTAAATGATATTAATCATGTTTAAATAAAAGAGAGTTCGCTTTAGTAAAACATTAGCTAACTCTTGTTAAATTGATTTTGGTCTTCTTGGTTAATTGATTTTAAACACTATTTCCTTAGAGCTTTTATGATGAGCTGCACTGGAAGGAAATGACAAGATTTCTCCTGAAATACTGACTAGAAATATATTTCCTTTTTTTCTTAAAAGAATACTTTCTTTTTTAAGAGACTTTTTTTAAAGGTGAACTTTTAATATGTAGGAATGATACAATTGAGAAGCAACTATCTATCTTTAAAGATAAGTTTATTAGAATTCACTAGATATTTATGATTATAATCTATAATTTTTAATAATACAAACAGGACACATTTAATAATAGAAATGTAAGGAATAGGTTGAAAGATTCATTATTCAGCAAAAGTCTAAGAAAAAAGGCACACAAATGTTGCATAAGGCTCTGCTTGCTCCTTTGGGCTTCCCCGGCCCCCCTCATCTTTCAAATGGCCACCATCAACCCACAATTCTTTTGCTTCTCTGTGACAGTAGAATAAAACTTAGGTGGTCTTTTGACCACCCCCAGTCTCCGGCAGCTCCTGATTGTTCACTCCCTTGACAAAACCAGGTCTTGCCTGATATAGCACCTCACATTTCAATTGAACTGGCTACTCCACGGTTTAAATAGAGCTGGAGGAGAATGATGTTGAAAACTGCCTACCCACTGTCCTGTTCTCAGGGGTTTCACATCTTAGAAAGTGAGTGTGAAAACTGCTGGAATCTGTATCACTGGGTTGTAGCCCCATTTGGAGCCTAGCCCTCATAGGCAGTTCACCTTGTGAGTAGCTCAGTCAGCTCCCTATTCATGCACAGCTCTCGCTGGAGAAGGACTGAATTCCATTGTTTGTTACTGTGAGCTGAATCAGAGATTTACCAAGGTCTTCCTTCGCCTGGACAAATCACCTAAGTTGCTTGCGAGGAAAGAACGTCAAATGAAAAATAATCCATTAGGTGGCTGTGTGGGGAATGTTGAATAAGAGACAGGGCCAATTTAGCAGCCATTATAAAAGTTTAATGCATTAAAAGTTTAGAGTCTGTCAGACCAAATGTTTATACCGACTAAAATTGAGGCTCAAAAATAAAGAAAATGAGATTTCACACAACTATAATTACCCTGCAAGTGTTTGGGTGGACCTCACTGAAAGGAAATTAACCAGAGAGAAACTAATGTTTATCAAAATACTAAACCTCGGTAACTTATATTACAAAATGTTCTAGGTTACAGGAAATGTATAAAAAAATTCAGCTTTTAGAAACACTGTTCCTAAGTACACCCCCTCAATCCCCATAGTCTTGTATATCACAGTCCAATATACAATTAAGGCATCAGTGTTAATTAAAATTTGTTTTAAGTTTAGGATCTTTAAAAAGTCCATACTTACTAGGGATACAAAGATAATATATTAACTCAACAGGAAGGAAGCAACAATGTGCTTTATCTAATCTGCTTCTCCTTATAGGTTTCATATTCTTCACTTATGTCTACAGCCTTAAATGCATGGGGTTGAGGTATACTATTTCTTGACCTCTTCAAGTATTATTATTTTATCAACAGCTATAATTTATGTTTAAATATATGATTTCAAAAATAACTTTACATTAAAATTATGTTTTCTTTCTCTTTTCGCCACAAGACCACATTCTCCTTTGTACCCCACTCTTAAGAATCATGCCTTTGCAATTATAAGCCCAAATCAATGAGAAAATATAATTTAGTTAATAGAAATTACCTCAATAGCCAATCTTTCAGAAACACATCTATCTTATAAATTAAGGTGCACCTATAACCTAATTTATTTTATCATTATTTTTCTACTTTCCTTTAAAAATATTTCAATTCTTATTAGATTAGTGATGTGAAGCCTAGTGATTGCAAATTGTATTAAGACACTAATGTTGGTTAATGCTTAAAGATAAAAGGATTTTTAAAGAAATTTTTATTTCTTTTTCTTAAATGAATATAGCTTTAGTCAACTGCATTTTCTAATTCTTACTTTAACACCTGAAATTAAACTAGAAACACTTCTAAAAAAAGGTGGTGCTATTAAAGAAATTGAAACAGGTAGTAACAGAAATCTGCAAATGCAAAAGTGAAGTTAATAGAAATCTGCCCATGCAAAGGGAAATAGAGCTGAACTGGATTTAGGAAGATGCCACAAAAAATAATCCACAGTAGCTGATCATCAGAAGAACCTGGGTTGATTGAAATAAAGATTACCAGGTCAACTCCTGGGCATTTGAATTCAGTATTTCTGGGCTTACACTGAGAAACTATATTTTAAAAAGTTTATCAGGTAATTCTGCTAATCAGAAAATTTGGTAATCATTGATTTCTAAGCTTCCATAGAATCCATTTTGACAATAAAAGCTTCTCACCCAGTTGTTATCTTTCTATCCACCCACATAACTGAAATTCCTATTATGACATGACTCGACTCTTCAAGTTACAACAAAGCAGATATACAATTTCCAGGGGACTAAATTCATATATGTTATTCAAGTTTGTTTGATAGTGTCTTAGAATCATTTAACATTTGTTGTTTGTTAACAACAACATTTGTTGTTTGTTAACATGAACTTGGTATCAGGGGAGCCAATTTTCATGCAGGAAACTTCATGAAGCCTTAAAATAGAAAGTCAACAAAAGAGGTAACATCCCCAAAACAAACTTGCAAATTTCCATTTTTGGGTTATTTCTATGCTCTGAAGTCATATATTTCAAAATGGACCATGAGTGATTATAAGATATGCAGTAGTAGACACTGAGGTACAGAAAACCACAGTGTAAACTGTGCATATTCCTGAAGTATCAAGTTTATTTATATCTTATTTATTTATTTATTTATTTATATTATAATAAACCCCAATATCTCATAAAGTAAAATATTTCATATTTCTATAGCCTTCACATGGTCATGTGGATAAGAATATTCTTATATAATCGGTGCTTTGTGTCCACCTAGAGGGGTGGGATAGAGAGGATGGGAGGGAGACACAAGAGGGAGGAGATATGGGGATATATGTATATGTATAGCTGATTCACTTTGTTATACAGCAGAAACTAACAAACACACCAATGTAAAGCAATTATACTCCAATAAAGATGTTAAAAAAAAGAATATATAATGAACATATATGTATAAATATATATATATTCATTCTTAGATTAGAGAGGAAGAAGAATATATTTCAAAAAAATGTCAAGCCTAGATTAAGTTGCTTTACATTGGGTGCTCATAGCTCTTGTTTTTATACCATGCCACCAAATGATGAATTCATTCATTATTTTTGAAATCTGGGTGAAAAACCTTTTGATTGAAATTTCAAAAGAAGGTTTTTAGCAGGAAACAGATGGCACACTCTGATATTTTAAGTCTAATAAAGGAACTATTTACAAAAGTTAATGCAAAGTTTAAAGAAAATTACCCTAGGTCTAGTCACGAGGAGGAGTTATTACCACCCCTAGGCCTGAAAAAAGTAGCTGTATGAAGATGTCCATCTGATAGGACTGTGGCCTTTTGTAGAGGGCTGAAGGGATGCAGCCAACTCAGTTCAATATAGTGGGAAGAGAGTCTGGAAAAAAATTCCCAAGTTCACCTCTCCCTGCTTTACAATCACTTGCAACTGTCCCCATTGGCCAAACTCAAGGAGAAGTCAGGCTGTTGATATTGTCCAAATGGTCAGTCTCCCCAGGCACAGAGCAGGGTGAAGGGTGGTGGTGGATCTTGAAGAGTAAGCATAAAGATACCCACCACAGGGAACAAATCCTTTTGATGCTACTAACATGTATATCTATTTGGATTTGCATGTAAAAATAGTCATTCATTCATTTGACAAATATTTATTGAGTACCTACTATGCGTGAGGCTCTGCGAGAGGCATGAAAGATATAATAGTGAACGAAACACACAATATCCTCATATTCATAGGGCTTTCATTCTGTATATAAACAGGTAAAGAGAGAGAGAATGAATTTTAGGTGCTATAAGTTTTGTAAAGAAAACAGTGCAGTTTGAAGGATAAAGAGTGACTGGGGCATGGGTATCCGTGGTGGTGTTTTAGTTAAGAGTTCAAGGAAGACCTTTGTGAAACACACAAGAACTGAGAGAAGCCAGTCACAGGATAATCTGAAGAAGAACATCTTACAAAGAAGAAACAGCAAGTGCAAAGATTCTGAGACTGGAACACACTTGGTGTATTCAAGGAAGAAAACAAAGGGCCAAGAGGAAGTCAGTAAGATAGGGGAGTCTGATGAGAGTTGAGGTGGGAGTGGCAACACGTGGTCTGCTCGTGCAAGGAATTATGGTTTATTATGAAGAGTGTTTCTTTCACTATAAAGTAGAGACGTCTTTGGAAGTTTTAAAGAAGGAGAGTTGTGATTTAACTTGAGCTTTTAAAAATATTGCTCTGTTTAATCTTCCTTTGTGTAGGCAAGCAGGAATCGGGTTATAAAACTATTGCGGTAGTCTAGGCTAAAGATCATAGTAGTGTGTACTGGTGGTAGGTGGAGATAGTGAGAACAGATTCTGCATATGGGTTGTAGCTTATTCCTCTATGTGTATTTCAATTTTTATTGAAATTGAACTACTAATGAGAATTTTGAATGATCAAACTCCCTCACTTCCGGTTTCTGAAATCAACCAAGTTTAGTGAAAATAACATAGGACCAAATCTAAAAACTGATCTTTCAGTAAGCTTTCTGATTCTTCTTGCATAAACAGTTTATGGCAATCAAATTAATCAGATTCTGAATTTATGCCAATTAAAAGCTGAATATATCTGCAAACCAAGATCTAATTTTGTTATAAGTCTGTTTTTTTATGAGTAATTGTTTGTTAAAGGTGTGTACTTTAGAATAAATCTTTTCTTAAAATGGTTTTATCCTTTGGGTTTGTTAGCGAAACAAAACTAAATTGTCAAGACCAGATGAGACCAAGTGTCATTACCATAATATTGTATTTAAATATTGCTTCTGAAATAGCTTGGTATTTTAAATACAATTCTTATGCAGAGAGGTAATGAAAATTATCAAGAATATAAATACATTGGATTAGAGTTTTTATTTTTAATTGTTTAAAAATTGGGTTTGATTTCTTGTTTAAAAAAAAGTATCCTAAATTTTAAATAAGTTAGTTTGGTTAACAGTGATTTACTCAAAGGGAAAAATCAGTTCAAACCCTCAAAGAATTTTCTCAGTATTTGAGTAAAATTATTGCTAGAGTGAGGACAACTACTCAAGAACTCTGAATTCTCAGTCCACAGTTTAACATTAATAATAATAAAAATAGCTACCATTACCGTGCTTAATAGAATATTCATAATAGAATCAGTTTCTAGGCAAGGTCCTTTAGACAGATTATCTGGTTTAATCCTACTTTTGAAGTAAGTGTTAATTTATTCTCACTGGAATGAGAGAATTGACCATACAGCAATATGCTTCAGTGTCCCTACTGCTAATTTTATTATATGTATTTATCATCACTTTTTAATGGGTTAACATCCAAAGCAAAGGATACAAGTAAATGAACAATAGTTTACACATCTACTTAGAAAATAGTTATTGGATTTCTACATTGTGGTATACATAATTCGGGGTGCTAGGGATAAAGTAGTGAACAAAACCAGAAAAAAAAAACTCAACTTTTGTGACTCTTCCCTATTTCAGGTCCTTTAAATTTTCTGATTAGTTTTTATTCTATGTTTCCCTTCTGGATGATTTCACATAAATCTGATACAAGACTCTAATATAAATTTATAACTATCTCAACAGATGTTTTCCAATTCTATATCTCTAGCCTAGATCTGACAGACTGAAAAATTAAAAGCAACAAGTGTTTTTCTAAAACCGTGAGCAACTTTCTATGGTTTATGTTGTTTCAGCTATTCTGTTGTCATTATTTTCCAGAACAGGCTTTCCTACAGTTTATATTCTTAGAGATTATGGGTGCAGATTTTATGTGTTTTATTAATTACTATACTTCAGTGCCTAGAAATGTTGTGGGCTGATCTTTGGTAATAACGGTTAACAACTTGCTCAGACCGCTCAAGTCTGGGTGACTAGAGAGTGACTATCTTCACACTTTGTGTGGTAAAGATTAACTGATAGTCAAAAGAACCTGAGAAAAGTTTGCAAGTAAATATATTTACAGCCCAAGGGAAACTATTCTGCTTTTCTTACATAAGGTATAGTAGAAGGTGCCAGCTAAAAATTGGCACTTGTCATCTGCCTCTACGAGGATTAGGTCACTAGCCACTACAGCTGCTCACCTTCAACACCCCCTGAAAGGAGATCAGGGTGGAGATCAGGAATGAGGCACTCTGTGCTCTGGGTAAAATTGGCAGAACAGGCCTTTAGAGAGTTAGATATTTTCAGGAGAAGATTTTATGAGCCCTGTTCTTGCATCTCCTCACATCTAAAAAAGCACCAAAATCATTAACGGAGACATCTGCTCCTTGTGACCGGCAGCAACCTTCTGCCAAAATGTGTGCTGGACCGCGCGTAACCCCTTCACTAAAGTCACATGTATACTGACCTCTCCCCTTACCTTTTCAGAGCAGTTTCCCAGAGCTATCTGAGATGCTGTCTCCCAGGCTATAGTCCTCCTTTTGCCCCAAATAAAACATAACTCACAACTGTGCATTTTTTTTAGTCGACAAAGGTTATCACTAAATTAAGTTCTCTAAGAAAGCGCTTAGTCTAATAATCAACTTATTAAAAAAATTCAGAAAACCAATGAATTCTTTGACAGACAAAGAAACAGAGTATTTGTGGAGAGTGTCAAGTTCTGGTGCCAGCAATTTCCAAGTAGAAGAAAAATGACTGTGTCCTTTTTTACGGCATCATCTGCTTTAAGAATATGAGGGTAGGACAGCTACAGAAACCAAATTCACATTCTTGGTCAAGTTTCCTAAGAGTCATATACACAAACCATAAATAATTCACTGTCCTGACAGAATCAACAAAGTCAGCCTGACAATACCTTAGTTGCTAGCCTTGTCTCCTTTTAGCCTTCGGCTGTCATTTGTCATTCTTATTTAGTTTCCCTTACTCTATAAAGTACATGTTTATTAGTCCTCACAGAGCATATATATGTGTACCAAGACCTTCAACAAACTCCTTTCCTTTTCACCTGGCTCATTAACATTATCAAAATATAAAGTCCATTTTGAACCAGAAATGAAATTATTTCATCAGTATCGAATGATACTTGCCTTTTCAGCATAAGCCCATTTTACTTATAAAATATATTGAATAACAAATATAAGGAATTGTATGCCAAACAAATAATACATTACTGTCATGCCAAACAAATAATACACTACTGTCACTTAGGATAATAGGGAGTATCAAATCTGTTCTAGAAACTGTGCTTGGTGCTGTCACTACAAATGTAAAGACATGGTCTCTGCCCTCAGGAAGCTCCTGAAGAGGTTGGAAGGATACTATGTTACCAGGTACTTAAAATGCAGGACTAGGCAACAAAGAAGGGCAAGGGGCCATGGGAGTTAGGAAATGCTTCCCACTGGTGGTGTCATTTGTATGGATAGAGGTGTGTCGACATCTGGGCAGCAGGAAGAAGTTGTAGTCAGTGGGAAAAGTCTATGCAAAAGACATGGTATTTCGGGGGAATATTGCCTCTGAAATGTACAAGATGGGGATTGCATGGTACAGCTGCTGAGATAGTTGGATTCTATAAAAAGAAAAGTTTATGTCGTCACCATCATATTACTTTAGATAATCAGTTGCAAAATATCTGAAGAAACAAATACCAGTACCAAAACATTTTACTGAAGGCAAAAAGCCTATAAACGGCACTTTCTTCTGACTCTGCCATAGTTCTCTCAATAATCAGTCTGGTCCCAAAAGCATGAATGAGAACTTTCTTGATAAGCAACTTTCAACTGAATTCAGACATTTGGTTTAGATTGCTTCCCTGCATAAATTAGAAATACCATGAATGCTGTATAGCTCTTGGCAAGTGATTGACCTAACAGGGGTTCCTATTTTCTGAGGGAGTAAAATGTGAGGGTAGGCGTAGCTTCAATTACAATCTCTCCTTCTACTTTCAGTTCTGAACTATTACACAACCAGTTGCCGGCAAGGAACAAAGAAATAAAAAACTGAAAGCGTTGTTGCCTATGGATTTTCTTTATATCTTTTTCTTTTTTTTTTTTTTAATACCATTGACAGAATTACAAGCCACAAAGCTTGTTCCTATATTTGAGAAGTCAACCAAAAGAACTATGAAGATTTTATTAATGTCAACAGCCATTAAATCCTGAGGTTTCTAAAAAGTTTAACATGACAACAAAATAATTCTGTTATCGAAGCACATTTTTATTTTTATTTATTTATTTTTATTAGAGTATAATTGCTTTACCATGTTGTGTTAGTTTCTGCTGTACAATGAAGTGAATCAGCTATATGTATACATACATCCCCTCCCTCTTGGACCTACCCGCCCCCCCCATCCCACCCACCTAGGTAATCACAGAGCACCAAGCTGAGCTTCCTGTGCTATACTGCAGGTTCCCACTAGCTATCTATTTTACACATGATAGTGTATTTATGTCAAACCTAATCTCCTAATTCATCCCACCCTTTCCTTCCCCCTATGTGTCCACACATCCGTTCTCTATGTCTGTGTCTCTTTTCCTGACCTGCAAATAGGTTCATCTGTACCATTTTTCTAGATTCCACATATATGTGTTAATATATATTTGTTTTTCTCTTTCTGACTTACTTCACTCTATGTGACAGACTCTAAGTCCATCCACATCTCTACAAATGACCCAGTTTCATTCCTTTTTATGGCTGAGTAATGGTCCATTATATATATATATCACATCTTCTTTATCCATTCATCTGTTGATGGACATTTAGGTTATTTCCATGTCCTGGCTATTGTAAATAGTGCTGCAATGAACACTTGGTATTGGTGTACATTTTTAAAGTGCCCAGAGTTTATTATAGAGGGCCTTACTATAAACATCTCAAAATTAAGTATCTGTGACACAGATAAGAATTTAAATATTTCAAAGCTGTTTTTTTAAAGCTGATTTATCAACTGAAACACAATTAAAGAAGCGAACATGAATTTCTACGTAAGAACACATTTTTAGGTTTGGCTATATATTCTGAGGCTGCCAAGTTCACAATGAGTGGCTAGTGGACCAGCCAACTAGATAAATTCTAGGCTGAGAGAAGATGCATTTCACAACTTTTCCAGGAAAGCTCCACTAGATCTGCTTAAAGAATCTCCATCTCTGTAAAGCCTGCTCTGTATTCAGTCTAACTGGGTAGAGAATAGCTTGAAAAGGAACAAAGACTGATGGTGATAATAATTGTTCTTTTTGTTGAGTAGTATGTACAACGTACTGTTTTCTAACTCTTTAACAAGTATTGTCTCATTTATCCTCACAGCACTATGACTTATGTGATATCATTACAGTGTTCCCCTGAAAGAAATGTCTTATTTTTATTGCCCCCTCTGAATTACTCCTGAATATGAACATCTCTTGGTCCTATCTTTTCTCCAGCTGTAGCAACAGTAAGTATCATGGCATTGATGTGCTTCTGGAACAATAGAATTGATGTGCTAATTCTTATTTCATAGAGGTTATTAATTCCAAGCAAGTTAAGGAGCTATAAAGATGCTATGTAACAAAGAACATTTATGAAGCACCTACCATATTCACAGATTTGTTGAGAAAAATATTAGATACTCTCTGAAGGGAGATAAAAAGTAGAGAATAATATAGTAAATATGCTCAAAAGATAGCTTGCTTTTTCCTTTTATTTTTCCTTGTGGTTATGCAACAAAAGAGTCATAGGGGATATTTCTGTTCTTCTACCTTAATTACACTGTATGTCTGGACATATGGTCTGTCGTCAAAATGCTTTGATCTTCTCATTATACATGAATGTTTGAGTAGGTATTTCCCTCCTCCTTTAATATGTATTCTGGACCTGTACTAAGTAAATATTATTGTACTATTTCTCTGGCTTTCGTGGGTATGCCAGATCAAAAAGAAAAACATAAAAAGGTAACACAAACCGCAACTAAATTAATAATTATCTATGGCTTGGATTTAGAGACTGAGACAAAAAATATATCATTGAAAACTAAAATCCAAATTGAAATCCTCTGCCAATGTTTAAACAAGACTAGAAACTTCAAAGCTGAAATGAATTCTTATATTTGTCTGTTAGGTCTTCTTAGTAAATCAAAATGTTACTGCTGTGTTACTGGAAGAATCACAACTATCTTATTATTCTACTAGTTTTTTCTAGTATTAATTGGACTTTTGAATCTTCTGAGATACTTTAATAAACCACCAGTTTTAGAATTTCAAATAATTATCTTCAACTATAAAATAGCTGCTAGAATATGGCAATCATTTTAATACAGAATAATATATTATCAATATAATTTATGTCTTTAATAAGAGTCAGAGCCATTAAAATTTATATTTTGAAGATATGGAGTTGTAAGATAAAATGTTGAGAGAAGAAAACATTTTATTTGATGTGTCAATTAATGTAAATAATAATTACATTAATAAACTTAGAATTAATTTATCAAGTCCCAATATGGAATATAATGGTCTTTCCAAGAGTTTGAAAGTGGTAATCGAGGGACAAATAAAATAAAACATTAACTTAAATACTAAGAAATTTAGAAACCATACTTTAGTGTGGTTGAAAGGTAAAATTCATTTTAAAAGATACATTCATGCATGATAATTAGTAAAATAGGATGTTTATTTCTACAGATATATTTACCATACTCTCTCCAATGATATAATAAATTTGAAAATGCTTTCATTCATTTAAACTATACTTATTGATGTTCAGTTTGGGGCTAGACATTGTGTTAGATGCTTTGTGAGGATCGATTAAGTAGGTGGAGGGGATACACAAAGAAGACAGGATCCCTAACACCGGATAGCTCATGTTCTAAACAGGAAGGTGGTCAACCACATGTGTGCAACAAAATATATTAAGTACAACTATTTTTTGGAGCAAAAAGGCAAGAGTAACTTTATCCAGTTGTAAAACTGTTAGCTCATTTAGGATTAGAAAGATGTTCATAGTTATTGCTTGAGGTTGCTTTTAAGAGGACTACTTTGCCCACCCACAGGAATCTTGGTACCACTAGCCAATTCAGAATTCTGGTCTAGAGCAATCATAGATTTTTTTTTTTTTAGAAGTTTGCATTTCATCTTCTTTATTTTTTATTTTTTCTTGAATATTTGAATTTTATTTTATTTATTTTTTATACAGCAGGTTCTTATTAGTTATCTATTTTATACATATCAGTGTATATATGTCAATCCCAATCTCCCAATTCATCCCACCACCATAGAACAATCATAGATTTGACACAGGATGGTGTTTAACATATCCCTATGAGATGGAGACGTTATAATTTTTGCTCTTTAGAAAACCTCGAAAATCTCCATTCAAAACCCCCTTTCAAAACCCCCTCCACATGTGTTGTCAGTGTTATCCATCATTGATCATATCTGAAAAGCTCTGCTGCTCTTTGAATAAGAATCATGTTTCTACTGTTGTTTGAGATATTTCCATTGTGATGCTCACAACTATTTTTAATATTTATGGGATGGTGCTTCAGTCTGTTGCAAATTCAGAGCACATGTTCACCAGTGACAAGAACCAGAAGAATGCCATACATTTTATGAACTGTTAATAAGTCTGTAAACTGATTTTTTTGTAGCCAAAACCCTGCTACTACTGGCATTAGCCGACATTCCAATTTGGATTTCTGCTTGACAATCAGTCTGTTCTAAAGTAATAACTCTGTTCTTGCCCTACTTTTGCTCAAAGTAGTATCAGATTTCATTTATGGAACATCATTTTAGGAGGAAAAAGAAGTGAGGCTGCACTGTTGGTTGTTTCCTTGTTCTTAGGTAAAGCCAGCATTCTCTGTTTTAGACTTTGTGCTTATTTCTGGAAAGTTAGTAGGCACACAAGCAATGTCTATTGAGTAAGCTTGTCAAAACTGCCTTTTAAATAGATGGTGCTAACTTGGATATATTAACACCCATGGCATGGCAGGGCAGGGCAGGTTTTAGGAGGTACCTCTGTGTGGAAAGCAATTCATTATTCAGATATTACTAACGTTGTAACAAATGAGATAGTACCTGGGAATATTTGTTTAAACTAAGAAGCATTTTAGATATGAAAGTTTTTTTTACTTTATTTTCATATTATTTTGTATATGTAGTTTCCATCTCCCATTCTACTTCCTTACATTCAAGATACTTTTCCCCAATAGATCAATATTGTCATTAACAAATGTTTATCAATTACCTGCTATATTCAAAGTTCTGGTTTAAGAACTGTGCATATAAAAACACATAAGGGGCTTCCTTGGTGGTGCAGTGGTTGAGAGTCCGCCTGCTGATGCAGGGGACGCGTGTTCGTGCCCTGGTCCGGGAAGATCCCTCTTTAAAACATAAGACATTATCCCTGTCCTTAAGGAGTGTTTTATTTTTTTTCCTTTTCACCCAAGTGCATAGTTTATATTAGGGTTCACTCTTGGTGTCTTATCTTCTATGTATTGTATATTTGCCAAATGTATCATGACATGTATTCTCCATTATAGTACCATATAGAATATTTAAACTGTCCTAATAATCCTTTGTGCTCAGCCTATTTATCTCCCCTTTCCCCCAAACATCTGGTTCAGGGAGTTTTCAGACATTTGATGAGGCCATGCCTAGAGAAAAAGTAGCCCCAAAATATCAGCTACCCATAAATACGTTTCCAGTGAGTGTTTGCAAACATTAATATTGAAAGGGTTCAGAGGACAGAATGACCACTGTGGCCTGAAATGACCGGCAAAGGCTTAGCTTACATGGAACTTAACTGGAGGGGCAGGATCTTGACTGAGCAGAGAAATAGAGGAAAGGCTGTTCAAACTGAGAGACTGGCAAAGGAAAATTCTGGAGGTTGGTGTGTTTTTGGTTGGACCTTGACATTTAATATTTGATGTTTTATATAATTTTGTAGGATGCGAAGACCTTCAGTGACCTACCAAGAACACTGAATCATGTCATGCCCAGTATAGATGGCAGTGAGTCATCAACTCCCACTGACTTTGAGAGAGTCCATCTACATCTAACCATAGTTCATGTGTGAAATCACCCTTCCTCCATGGTTTGTTTCTAATGGGAGGGTTCTTAAAGTTCTGGGGTAATAGTTTTAGCCCAAATCAAGGATTGATTCTCTCTCTCTCTCTTTCCCTCACTCTCAGCTCTCAGTGGACATTAATTAGGCCATCTTGTCCCAGGCAGAAGAGTAATATAAAGCAGGAATAAAATAAGTCTGAAAATGTGGGGAGTTACAGAGTACAGGTTGCCAGAAACTCACCAGGAAGTTTATGCTGAGCGCCTACCATGTACCATGTATTGTGCTAGTTGCAGTGGAGGATACAAAAGAGGTGAAATGCATCTGTATTGTCAAGCTTACCAAGTCAAAAAGAAAACACATGAAATAGAGAACACACAGCTATATATGTTTCCATAGTGAATTGGAAAGCACATACTTAAAATGCTGCAGCTCAGGACTGTGGAATAAGGCCTGCATTAGGAGCCTTCACACTGGCAGAAAGTGTAAAACTCTTAAAAAATGTATTTTATACAAATCCCAGGGGCTTCTCATGTATGTTATCAGTCTTGACACACATTTCTTTCTCAAATGTGGGTCTTTTCTCGTTTTAGTCAAGAACTGGAATTCCTGTAATTATTACTAGAGGGAATACCATTAACTAAAATACAGTTTCTCCAGGGGGTAAAAGAAGAATGACATTTCTAAACGACCTAATGTTATTGTAACACGGAGCCCTTCGACAAGAGCATTTGACTCTGCTGAGCTGTAAAGATGCAGGTTAAAAAAAAAACATGTAAGTAACAGTGGACACATTGGACATTTTTCACTTTAAGTGAAAGGGCCCTGTTATCTGGGGTAAGGGTCTTAAAGGTACCCCCAGTTATCTACAAAAGGGTTGTTGCCATTATTTGTGATGATGTGGAGTATACTCTCCTGCTCACACAAGCTCAGACTGAGAGCCGCCCAGGCTATAGGTGACAGTACTAATCCTGAGACTAAGTGGAGAAAACAAGAGTACATTTCACAACAAATAGGCATTTGGGATCATTATCTAGTTTATGTAAAAATATATTGGCCTTTCCATCAGTAGATGATTAAAAATGTACTCTAGATGCAACATCATTAGTCCGCAGTAAGCCTAAACACAGAAAACCTTGTGGATTTGGACTAATTTTAAGGAAGGCCAATATGAACTTTAGTGTAATTTTATTGATTTTGAATATAAATATTAATTTGAACTAAGAGCTAATTTAATACTTATAAGTTGAAATCTTGCTGGGATTACTTCAATAAATAGATAAGTTTATTAAGTTCCTTTACAAACTGTTTTATGAAGCAAATAAAAATGTTTCCTACAGTCAGACTTACACCCTCAGTATACCTGGCAAATCATTCTGCAGTGTGTGTGAGAAGGTGCACTGAATTCAACCCTTCCAGAGAACTGCCAGCCTGTTGGCTTCATTAATCACCTAATTCCCCTGGGCAGGAAAATTAGTGATAGGCTAGTTGTGCACTCACTTGAGAGTACCAAGATGTGAAGCGTTTTTATACTCAATTACCTGTATAACTTTTTCCTGAAAAGTAAATACCACTACAGGTTCGAGCCCTGGTCCGGGAAGATCCCACATGCCGTGGAGCAGCTAAGCCCGTGCGCCACAACTACTGAGCCTGCGCTCTAGAGCCCGCGAGCCACCACTACTGAGCCCTCGTGTCACAACTACTGAAGACTACGCGCCTAGAGCCCGTGCTCCACAACAAGAGAAGTCACCGTGGTGAGAAGCCCGCGCACCGCAGCGAAGGGTAGCCTGCGCTCACTGCAACTAGAGAAAGCCCGCGCGCAGCAACGAAGACCCAACGCAGCCAAATATAAACAAATAAATAAATTTATTTTTTAAAAAAAGTAAATACCACTATATTCAAAATGACTACTGTGCACAGTATGTTATGAGCCTCTGTTTCCCTACCTGTAAATTGTAATATTTGTCCCACTGATTATTATGAGGATTACATGTATATTATTTTTGTCATGAGGATTAAATATATGTGGAAGTTTCTTTTAAAACTCTAAAAAGTACTGTATGTATTGAATAAGCATTGTTGTTAATATTAGCTGAGACTATGACCTTTGTCTTCAAATTTTCAGTAAAGTTTTTTGAGAAGTATCCTCAATTTCTCTTGCTCTTCCTTTCATCTTGGGTTAATTTTTATACAATCTACCTGACTTACTCTGTCTCCTTTCTTCCTTCCCTTCCTCCCTCCCTCCCTTTCTCCTTCTCCTCCTTCCTTCCTTCTATCCTTTCTTTTTCTTCCCCTATGTCTTTATCTTCATTATTTATAACACATGATTGCAAGTATTAATCAACTTGTCCTCCTAAAATAAGCAACTCTCAACAGTCCTTAATATGTAGGCCAGTATATACATGTTTATTGTGCCAGATTGTAAAACCGACTACAATTCTTTTTAGAATCTCCCATAAAAAGATGGAATCTCTTCACCCCTTGCATCTGAACTGGTCCTGTGACTTGCTTTTACAAATAGAATGTAGTGGAATTGACGTTGAAACCATTCTGAGCTTAGGACTCAAGAGGCCTTACGTTACTTTGTGCTCCCTCTTGGAAACCTGCACTGAAATGTATATAAGCCCTGATTAGCCTCCTGGATAAAGAGATAAGCCCTCCCAGTTGCATCCATTTTATGCTATTTCCCAGCCTACAATGAAGCTGCCACCAGTGCATGAGTAAGCCCTGCCTACCTCAGAGAAACCACCCAGCAATCCAAATTGCTTATCCACAGAATCATGAACAAAATAAAATGGTTATTTTTGAGCCACTAAATTTATTTACCAATAGTTATGCAGCAAAAATGAACTGATACCCCTACTGATGACAGGTTATACAGAACTGAGACATTAAAAGCCCAAATCATAAAATCTCTCTCATGTCATTCTTGCTCTGGTATTTTTCTTTTATTTTTCTTACTATCAGTATTTATTTTCACTTGTCCCATTATAATGATATTGTTATCAGAAAACACTTCTCTAATCTTTGAAGATCATTGGAACTGTCTTCATGTGCTCTCAGATATTAGAAAACCCTTAGACTTAGGGATATCTAGAGTGAGCACGTTCTCCATTAGTGAGCAAAGTCATTGATAAACATATTAAGGATCATTAGACCTCCATGATGGTTTTGACCAATGAATGTAGTGGAAGTGACGTAGAACCCCTTCCAAGCCCAGGATTCAAGAGACCTTACATTCTTCTGTGCACTCTCTTGGAATCGTGCACCAAAATGTGAATAAGCCCTGACTAGCTTCCTGGATGATGAGAAACCACAGAGGGACAGACAGTATTCAAGAAGCACTATTCTTTAGCAGGAAAATACAATAATAAGAGAAATAAAAATTCATAATAAAGTATAAAATTATCGATTCTACTATCAGATCAAATGTTTCAGGTGCTTTAACATATTCATTCACGTATATTATAAGTATTCACATTTTAAATTGAAAGATATATATGACAGATGTGTTTTTCATATATACTTAAAAACAGTACTTGTTTAAAAATTTATGCTACCAAACAAAAATTTCTATAAAAACATGGAATAGATATAAGTATGGAATTTAAAAAGGCTGAAATATCTTATGTCTAAATAAGCAGAACGACGATTGTATAAAAACAAAATAACTTGTACATATATATTATATCTTCATATTTGTTTTTTCTCATCTTATTGACTTATTCACAAAAAGACAATAAGAATGTGGGAGGATATGCTTGTATGGGGGCAGGGGATATATAGGAAATCTCTGTACCTTCCCCTTAATGTTGCCATGAACCTAAAACTGCTTTAAAAAATACAATCTTAATTAAAAAAAAAAAGACAATAAGAAGATCTGTAATACTGGGGTAGACACACTGGCAGTCACATATTAGACCGTGTATCTGATAATAATGATGGTAGAGACTGTTGGTGTTGCTTTTTTCAATCATACAGTAACGTCAAGCCAAGACGCCCACCAAAAGTGAATACTTATGCATGACTAGTAGAATAAAATAAGGAAGGTTTGGATTACTTTGTTAAACTCTCTTTCATGATCCACCAAAGTTCTATATGAAAATACTCAATAAAAATCTACTGTCAATCTGAATTAACAATGGCTGATTACAAATTATTTTCAAAGAGATTATTTTCAAGTACATACAGAAATTCAGAATGTGGTCAAATATATCTTATGGTGTCTCCTTCAAAGACTGTTATACATAATTATCATTTTGATTACTAATTTTGCTCATTTATTTATATCTAGTGTAACAGTAAACTTCAAGCTTATGCTCAAATTATTCCTAATTCTAAATTAATTAAAACTTTACCAATATTAACATCTGGGATAAATTTTCCAGTAACATTTTCAAATTTTTTTAAAAATGGGACTCATTTATTAACATAAGGTTTTGTGGACTTAGGTATGTTTTTATTATACTGTTCACTGTAATAATTCACTTAGTTGATGAAATGTGGAAATTTCTAGCACATTTCTGTGGTTTGTTGGAGGATGAGGACAAAGTATTAACATAGGTTTCTTTGGAATACTGAGATATAGTTTCATAAGAGTATATCTCTAAGGCAGGTATCAAGTTACCTATTTCTTAGTATGGTATCTTATAGAGCCTTGCATACTACCTGGAACATAATGCGCCCTTGATAAAGATTTGCTAAAAGATATAATAAACAATTTCTTACTGGCTATTTTGACTCTGTCACTAATTAGGCTTCATATTAGAATTTCAGGGAAAGTTATATGACAAGTTGTTTTTATTATTATTGCACTGTTGTTATCATCTTTGCAATCATTTTAGTGTCAATCACTTAGAATTATGAAAGAAAATTATGACAAATGAAAGTAGTTTCCAGTTCACACCACGCATTCAAATTTTAGAGTTTGTGTTTGGGAACTCCAAATGTGCTTTTTCCATGGGAACAACATTAGAAATAATTAGGTTCCCAGGCCAGAACACAAATTCCTATTTGATCATTAACATACCTAAATTATATTACTAATGTAACAAGTCTAAGTTCCAAGTTGTGATAATTGATGGGCATACAGAGCAGCAAGAAAAATACTTTTTCTCCTTTTCTTATACACAGTTGTCCAATGTTAACATTTCAAGATGTACACAGATTGTATTTGGGGCTCATTTATCAGCTTTTTTTTTTTTTTTTTTTAAGTTTTCTCTTACTTTAAGGCCCCAAGAAGTCTCAGGAGCCCTACCCATCAAAGTGTGGCATGTAACTTACCTTTCTTTCCTCTTCCTGTTTAAAGAGAGCAATTAGGATGGAAACATGCTAATTAAACCAATTCACACTGAGGTGTAAATGACTGAAAGCCTTTTAACAAAATTCAAGAGAGAGATTTGCATTTTTTGTTTGTTTTTTTTAAACAGGTCATTAACCAAAGTAAACATTAGTTGAAAGAATTTCAAGCACTATTTCAAAATAATGTTAAAAAAAGAAATAGATAAAGTAAGTGAAGACATTTTGGGGCAGTTAACTAAGATAAAAAAAAGTTTATTTTTAATGATTTGTATGTGATATTTTAGGATCATTTCCTCGAAGATATCTTTGAATTTCACAAATCTTTATTCTTTCATTTTTCACACCAGAGTTGTGAAGAGTCCAAGTTGTTAATTTTATCTAATTGTATTATTAAAAAAAATAATACTGCACATTGAAATGATATTCGTAGCTCTTTTTAGAAGGTAGGTAGAACAAAAATTGATGAACAGGAGATTGACTGTAAGTCAGAAGTTTTGAAATCAAGAAATACTTTGATTTTTCTCAAAAAATTTTCTAGCCAAAATAACCTTTGATTTCTTATTTTTTAGAATAATCACAGTATAAAATGGGTCTCTTTAAAAATTGAAGACCAGACCTGTACACTATATCATTTTTTGTGTTTCAGATCTATTCAGTGACAGGGATATCAAGCCCTGTGTATGAAAAAAAACTGTTTCTCATATTTTAGGAAAAATTTGATGTTATACCAAGATTTCATACAATTCTCTCTCATGAAAAATTGGTCCAAGCACATTGTATTTCTCATCATATGTCTCAGAATGCGTGATATTTAATAACCCACTGCTATTTTTACCAGGGTGGTAAGTCTTCTTCATTGATGTGTCTTAGCAATGGTGATGTATAATCTGTTATTTAGGAGAACAGAGCTTTAAACTCATTCATAGCTTTTAAAATTAAAGTTAAATTTAAAATATATATTTACTAATATGTTGATATAGATGGTTCCTTTAGAAAGGTTGATAGGATATGCAAGAGTATTGGAGACAATGATCTTAAGAGTGAAAATATATTAATGTCACTGGTTCCATGCCTTCTCTGTCCTATATGTCCCTCGTCTGACTTACTTTTGGCAGAGAATGTATAATTCTGTGGGAGGGTAGATCTATTTCTAACAATGTATTTTGCTTACACTGTTGGATACTAAGTAATTTTTTTTTTTTTTTTTTTTTTTAGCTGTACGCGGGCCTCTCACTGTTGTGGCCTCTCCCGTTGCGGAGCACAGGCTCCGGATGTGCAGGCTCAGCGGCCATGGCTCACGGGCCCAGCCGCTCCGCGGCACGTGGGATCTTCCCGGACAGGGGCACGAACCCGTGTCCCCTGCATCGGCAGGCGGACTCCCAACCACTGCGCCACCAGGGAAGCCCTAAGTAATTTTTCTTGGGACAGGAAGGTCTATTCTCTGGGTGGCATACATTTCACACTCATAAAAAAAAACCAAGCATCAGCATTGAAGACCTGGAAGCCCTGTTTGGTTATGGAAATTTATAAGGAGCAACCCCTTTAAATTTATATAGTTTTCCATACGTACAGCAGAGCGAATATCTGATTAAAAGCTTTCAAATAACAGTGCTTTTGAGGATATATGTCCACCACACTGGGGTCATTAGCCTTACTGGAATGAAAAACACGAATTCAGAGCTTTTTGAACTCTGCCATACTCTATTTTCTCTGATAGTTAAAGCCTTTCTACTCCCACTAACGATCTATTCACTTGGTTTCTTATTGCAAATCAATAAATGTCAGGATATTCATGCTCTGCATATTAATACACTAAAAGCATTACATGTTAATCTAATATTAGGCCTTTATCTATATTTTCTATGGTGAAGAAGATTATTTTTCTTTTCTTTGGATTGTGAATTTATTATCTCTTCAAAAATCCTCAAAATAATAAATCCCATGATAAAACAAAACAAAACAGCATTGTGGAACCATGATTTATACAGCTCCCTTGAACAAACACAGAGATTCTAGCTCATGGTGGTTATAAAAATACGAGCTACATTTCATTGTAATTGGTATCGATGACTTCAAACTACACACAGAAAGCGAAAACTAGAAAACAATGCATACTGTGGGATGATATTGCATTTAGATTAATTACTTATATGATTTAGAATGTTGCAATACTGCATATTACACAATGGTTTGAATTAACTGGTAGCCATCATCTCCCATAGGAATAAATAACCATAAGTTTCCATGGCTGTTATTTGACAATGTTAATAGTATTGAGTTATATGCTGAATATCATGTTTTAAAAAAAATTGTCAACGTTGGGTGGAGCTAGTATTTATTAACCTTAATATGTTGATTTCCTAAATTTTTACATTCATGACAAACTTTAAATATAGATAGTTTCATTATTTCAAAAGTTCTCTGTTTCTACTATTAATGATTTTGCAGATGCATTCTTGTGTGCATATGTCCAAACTGGAAATATATGGGCAAGAGAGCTACCTGATTATGTTGAAGAAAGAAAACCTCTGGCTAAGACTTTCAGAATGGTAATTTTAAGAGAGATGAAGAAGAAACTAAATCAAGATGAACCCCATAGAGTTGGTAATAGGTACCCTAAGCTTCCCTATTACTTTTTACATCTTATTTTACTTCTTAACTAAGTAGGGGGATAAAAGGGGAAATTAAAACAAAATTCTTTATTCAGAAAGTAATATGAGACTTACTGAATAAAGTAATAAAGTAAGTTACTGGGGCTGGGAAGGAAAAAAATAGTGTTGCCATTCTGAGATCTATTAGATCTCAAAAGATAAAAGGGTTTAAATTCAAACCATTCGTTAATTTAAATCCTTAGGTTTAATGCTAATAATAGGATTCTGGTGGAAGAAAGGTAAATAATGTCTGTTAGGTGTAAAAGAAACACAAGGGTGTCCTTGTTCATGTATGCCCCCGTGCCTATGTGCATGTGTCCACAAACACACACATACACTATGTAAGAAAATTTTATTTCATCTACCATTAGAGCTCCCTGAAATGTTTTGTCCCAAATATCCTGCCAGATTTCTCTCCACCGTCTTACTTATATCAGTGTTCCAGTACCAAATGCCAAGTCTTATTAAAATATTGGGATGGTAGTAAGGTGGAAAATCAGAGGGCATAAGAGGAAACATTCTCCCAACAAGGAATAATTTAAACATTTAAATTAAAGAATTAAATTAAATTTTGTTTTAGTAGGATAACACTCAATTTTTAAAATTTTTTCAAATGTTATTGTAAAAAATAATGGCATGTTAATAGCAAACATTTCAGTTCAAATGTTGCTTAAAATATGGACCAACTTTAAAACAAAATCACTCCCAATCTACTTACTAATGGGAAATAGAAATTGGCGTTTTTAGTCTTACCATATTATACGTTGTTTATATTCACCAGATTACAAAAGAGTGGTTAAGAGTGGATTCAGCCTGCACAGATTCAAAAGCTACTTTGTTTCATTGGCCAGTTTAGGTAGCTTTTCTGTACCTCAGTTTCCTAATTCATGAAATGAACATAATATCTCATGTAAAGTGCTTAGAATATGACAAGTTTATATAGGTCCTAAAAAAAACTACCTACTATTATCCACTCTATGTGACTTATTTTATTAATATTTTAGCAGTTTCACATTAAATGATTTTTTTGTTGTTAAAACTATCAATTTTTTTTGGTGGTCAGTGAAAATTAGTATGGAAAAGTATTGGTATTCAGTGAGTGTGTAATTATCATGTTAATAAGGACCTTAGGGAGCTAATAAATATGAAGAGACAGGACTAATATCTCTTCTAGGAATCCTGAATTATGGCGTAATATTTTAAGCTAGGTACATTAATTTTCTAAATAGCACAGTCGGGAAATTTCAAGTTTCTCATTGGAGTGGATCTCTAAATGAGCAGCATCATGATAGGACTGGGGATAACCATTTCTTTTCTAGACTAAATCTATTCAAATGCAGTGTGAGGTTCATTTTTGCTACTATCTATTCACTTCTTGATCACAGAACACAAATTGCAGTTCAGAAAGAAAGTTGTTTTAGGCTTTGTTGTCAGTTAGAACAAAGAATTAGAAGCATGCATGCCTCAGTTCTACTGAAACAAAGAAAATTACTCCACTGGGAATAACAGGGTATTGGAAGTAAGGCCCACACCAGAAGAATGAAGTGGAAAATAAGACATTTATCAAGATAACTTAGAAGAAAAGAAGGAAGGAAGAAAGAGAGGAAGAAATGAAGGAAGGAAGGAAGGAAGGAAGGGAAGGAGGGAGGGAGGAAGGGAGGGAGGGGAAAGAGAATAAGAATATTCTATTCTTGACTTCCCTGGCAGGCCAGTGGTTAGGACTCTGGGCTCTCACTGCCGAAGGCCTGGGTTCAATCCCTGGTCAGGGAAGGTCAGGGAACTGCTGCATGGAGAGGCCAAAAGAAAAGAAAAGAAAAAAAAAAAACGAATATTCTATTCTTTTCCAGGTTTCTGACCTTCATCATGGCCCAAACTCCCACAACACAATTGAGGTAAATTATTGATAGAGTTCTTTGGAAAGTGCTTTTTAGCCTGACTTATTCACATAATTAACTCAATTCTCAATTTAGTACTTCACTCTGGTGGTGAGGATGTGGGCAAAGAGGATTTTTGGCAACCATCCATTCCCCTACTGACCTCTTCCTAAGCAGGTTAACCACAGATGGAAAGGGTTGATATAAACTGTATTTTTATTTGGTCCTTGGTGAAACTGGAAAAAAACAGGCTTAATAGCCCTACCTTTGGATTTGGTACAAATGAGCGCTTCATAAGATGATTTCAAAAGTCTGCTTTTCTAACTGGAATTACGATGAGCAATGCTATAATGATCATATCAATAAATAGGTTGCATCAAATTTTAGTTTGTCTTGTAATTACCTTTCAGCCAAGTAAAGTATAGCCTATATACTACATTTTTAAAGTAAGAAATGTATGATTTTTAAAACTAAAAGCATATATGCTGACAAATGATCTTTATAGATTAATACTGTTATGTTTTTGATTCTCATTGTCTATTTGTAGCAGAGTTAAAACTTTTAAATATTAATAAACACACTTAATTCATCAGATGTTTGCCATGGGGGGGAAAACTATTGTACACTAAATGAAATGCACATGTGGGAGAACTTCAATGTAAACTATTCTCAGGGAGATACCTATTTATGCACAAATTAACTAGGGGATCAGCAGTGATACAAAGAGTATGTGAGAACTGGTATATCATTTTAGGGGTGGGGTGTAGAAGAGAGAAATTTAGAATTACTGATTTGAACGCAAAATAAAACTGGCTTTTTGAGAAACTAGAAGATCAAGCCAGTTTTTTAAAAGTGCATGAATTCTTTATGGCATAAAACCCCTTGCAGTATCCCAGTACAATATATTAATATATAGGTTTTGTCTCATCTTTTGTGACTACTTTTCCCCAAAGAGAAATAAGGCCAAGTAAATACTGCTAGAAGGCAAGGAATTCAGCTATGAACCCTGATGAAGATTTCAATCAAAGGGAAGTCACACATAGACTATAGTCCCGAGAAGGAAAATATCCTTGTGGCCTAACAGCCCCCTTCTCTGCCCATCCCCCATCACCCCAGCAGTGTGGAACTTAAACAAAACGAACAGAGCAAACAGGTCTGTAAAAGCATGTTCTTTGTAAATGGTCAAGATCTCTAGAGGCCAGTGTATTAAATTGCAGATATTATCTAGCTAAACTCCAAATCATAAAAGCATGAAATTAGTAATTGACTCAATTTGCCTCATTTATTAGTAGCTCAGACCTCTGCTTGAATTAATATTGCCCAATGGAATTTCAAGTAGTGGTGACATAGCGTATCATGACAGAGATTAGTGCCTGTTTCTATTACTGTACTTCAAACATCCCACATCCTCCAATTAGGTTAGCTCTAATCTAACATGTATGCTTTTGGCACTTTTATTGTCAATAAGATGTGACATCAGTTGTTGATAACATCATGTTCATTTTAGGCAGTGTGGGATTCATTCTGCCTTAATTTGGCATGGTCTTTACAGTTGCTTTTGCATCTTGTCTCAGCTAGGGGTTTACTTATTATATTTCCTGATGGTTTTAATAATATATAACAATTAAAGATGGAAGTTAGTTATCTATACATGTGTAATATAAAAATTGCTAATATACTGAGTTCCATACTATGATGCAAATAGCATAACCAAGTGCAATTATACATTTTTAATATTTTTCTATGAATGATATTAGTATTTTCATACAAATGCACATTAAATTTACGATATTATTTAAATACATTCTATTTTTTAAAGAATTGCTCATATTCCTATGTTATTTTAGTAATAACTAAAAATAATTTTCTTATCTCTGAGAATAAAGAAATTTAATTTATGCTAGAACATTAGTATTTTCATGGGCATTATGGTAATAAGTCACAGGAAATTAGGCACTGTTTTCTGTTATTAAATAACTGAAAAAATATTTTTGGTCGAAATCATGCTTTACAAAACCCAAATAAGACTAGGTA
Source organism: Orcinus orca (assembly GCF_937001465.1). Lineage (NCBI taxonomy): Eukaryota > Metazoa > Chordata > Mammalia > Artiodactyla > Delphinidae > Orcinus > Orcinus orca. The sequence goes on from NC_064563.1 coordinate 118,827,350, forward strand.
CCAGAACCCTACCATGAATTTGACCTGAGTCTTGAAAGGAATAACGTAAAATTTTAAAGCCCTGGCAACTCCTCAGAAGTTTAATCTATAGGAAACAGCCCTGAAGATAAATACTCTACATTTTGTAACTTGGACTTTTGTGAATTTCATCATCGGCCAATGCATACTGTACAGCAAACCATTTAAACAGATGCTTCGGCTTTAATTACTTGGAGCCATTTGATTCATGAGGATGCAATACATCTTTGCCATTGTGGTATTAAAAGAAAGAAAACAATGCCAAAATACACATGCACACGAACTACCATAAACAGAATCTGCTTCAAATGCTTATCATAAAGTCACTGATATTTTTTCATGGTCAGTGTGTAACAAAGGTGCATCTTCAAAAAATGAAAAGATTTTAAAAGTTCTGCCCCAAAATTGTGTTAAGATAAGGGAAGTAATTGTTACAAATGTCCTTGTTGTAAGATATTTCACACAAAATTAATGACTACACGGAGTTAATGGCCCTAGGACCACAGGCTCTTCCAGTTGATCATTAATCCTCAGGAAATACTGGCATCATATATGTTATTGTTGAAACTATATATAGCCAAGAGTTCCACTTTGTTCCTTCATTGCTGCTTGAGTTATACCCCACCTGTTGAGTTCAAGTTGAATATGCAATGGAAAAAGTCCTGAAGGACATTAGCTCGTACTAGCAATAATTATCAAATTGATTATGTCCCCCTAGAGAGAAATGAACTGCTCTAATTTCTACACAAATATAAATTATCTTCATTTTACAGTTTTCCTAGCCAAATTTTCCTCAAACAGATATTTTAAAGTCATTCAGTATAACCCATATATACTTTAGATGATTTTCAATGTTTAATAAAATTCCGATTAATTACAACTGTTAATTAGAAGCTTAAAATGGAAAATGCTGAGCCCACTGAATTCTGCAACTTTATGAAGTTGAACAAAAGAACAAAGAAATCAAAGCAGTAGAAAGGTATGTTTCAATATAAACTAAAATTATTCACATAATTCTATATTGATTAATAATTATAATATTATTGTTTAACTCTAATTCTATACTGATTAATAATTTGGAATTTCCTATTTTATTTTGGAGTTAAATTATACTAATATATATATTATTACAGTAAACTAGTTCCAACATATACATATGTATTTTTGGGTGAAATTGAAAAAATTAGAAAGAATGTATCTCTTTGTGTTAAATAAATTTCACTTTAAATTATAGTAGTATAAAATTACTTATTGCTCATTTTTTGTCCCTTCATTCTACTACTCCATTACTCCTCCCATCAATTTTCTTTTTTTATTCTTCTTGTACCATCCTGATCCCAATATAGTCATTTGATGTGAGTCAGAATTGTATCTTCTTTTCATATTTTATGAATATAATTTTTGCTTTTACATCTTTCCCTTCCCACAACCTTTCCATGCATTTTTCAAACATTTTTTTTAGCGGAATGGTTAACTGAAAGCAAAAGGGTCCAAACTGTCTCTGGATTATGGTAAAAGCATCTGTCTTCTCTGGAGCCAAACCACACTTATGAGTCTGACAGAATATGGATATTCTTGTGGTTGGACTCTTGAAGAACTGTAAGCTTGGTGCAGGTAATGGATCTGACTTGGCTTCTTTTGTGTTTTTTCTAACCTGTCTTAAACTCTCTGTTTCTACATGGTTTGATCTGCTGTTACATTGGGTCTTTGAAGAAGGCTGAGCTCCAATAAGTAGGGAGTCAAAATAGCTGGTGTATGTTTAGTAGTTCAAGTTAAGAGAAAGGAATTAGAGAAGAGACAAGATGATAAATGTAAAGAAACCCAGATTTGGAGTCTAATAACCTGAGTATGAATCCCTACTCTACCAGTGGCTGATCTTGGCCAAGTCACTTAAACTTATAGGAACTCACTTTCCACATTAAAAAAATATATATATGGAGAACATATTATATATTATCTGGATAAGGTAAATTAAATATGATCATGAATGTGAAGCCACTTTCTCTATTGTCTACTACATAATACGTACTCAATAAATATTTAAAAAATCTTTAAATAAAATCCAGTCAAATCTACTTAACCAATCAGTATTCTTGTCAAAGTAGTTACTTTGGGTATGTCTTCTAACATAAGATCAGACTCTAATATTTAGTGAAAGAAAGGCATCAAAGAAATCAATATGGACATTACCAATAGAATTCATGGATGCATTTTATTATTAGGTATAATTTATCCTTTGAGTTTATATTTTGTTTAGATAAATGTATGTACTAAATCATTTGTTGTCTAAAAATGTAGCATATACCTTTCAAATCCTTGAGAAAATTTGTAAATTGTTGACTTCCTGATTCTTATTCACTCTTATAAATATTAAATACATACACTTCATAAATACCAAATTGAGATAAAACAGCAATGCTGTTTCCTTTAATTACTTAAAAATTATTAAACCTGAATATTTTGTTGCTTGGGTATGATTTTTTAAGTCAAATGAATAAAAAGAATTCTAAGGAGCATTGATTTTTAGAGAAACCTCCTAATGCAGTGTTATGAAATGGAACAAAATATAGATTCATTTGTTGGTGTTCCTAATGTAAAACACCAATTTCTATTATATATTAGCAGTGCATAGAAAATTCATATCTAGGGCTTCCTTGGTGGCGCAGTGGTTAAGAATCCGCCTGTCAATGCTGGGTACATGGGTTCGAGCCCTGGTCCAGGAAGATCCCACATGCTGCGGAGCAACTAAGCCCGTGTGCCACAACTGCTGAGCCTGCGCTCTGGAGCCCGTGAGCCACAACTACTGAGACTGTGTGCCACAACTACTGAAGCCCGTGCGCCTAGAGCCCGTGCTCCTCAACAAGAGCAGCCACCACGACGAGAAGCCTGCGCACCGCAACGAAGAGTAGCCCCCGCTCGCCGCAACTAGAGAAAGCCCGCGCGCAGCAACGCCGACCCAATGCAGCCAAAAATAAAGAAATTAAAAAAAAAGAAAAGTCACATCTAAAAATTATATTTGAGATTATTTATGTGCAATCACAAAATAAATAGGTATAAATTAACAGGATGTAACCCCTTCCTCACGGTTTGTTTCATTTTGTTTTATTTCATAATATGTCTTCATGTAATAAAAATGTACTTTAGTAAAAATTGACTAGCTTATCTTAAAATTCATATGGAGAATCAAGGGACCCAGGATAGCCAAAACATGCTTGAAAAAGAAAAACAAAGTTGTAGGACACACCTGCCAATTACAAAACTTAGTACAAAGTTACACTAATCAAGACAGTGTACTTCTGCACCACAGAGGACTTAATAGACATTTTCCCAAAGAAGACATGCAAATGGCCAGGTACATGAAAAGGTACTCAACATCACTAATCATCAGGGAAATGCAAATTAAAACCACAATGAGACGTTACTTCATACAGTTTAAAATGGCTATTATCAAAAAAGATAAGAGATAGCAAGTGCTGGTGAGGATGTAGAGAAAAGGGAACACTTGTTCACTGTTGATAGGAAAGTAAGTTGGTGCAAATCCTGCCCCTGCAAAAACATGAATGGGCCTTGAGGCCATTATGCTAAGTGAAATAAGTCAGAGAAAGACAAATACTGTCTATACTATGTTATCATGTATATGGGGAATCTAAAAGAGCCAAACTCATAAAAACAGACAGTGGAATGGTGGTTACCAGGGGCTAGGAGTAGAGGAAATGGGGAGATGTTGGTTAAAGGGTACAAACTTCCAGCTATGAGATGAATCAGTTCTGGGAATCTAATGTACAGCATGGTGATTATAGTTAAATATTGTATTATATTCTTGAAAGTTGCTAAGAGAGTAGCACAACTTTTTTTCTGTGTTCTCACCACACACACAAAAGTGTAATTATGTGAGGTGATGAATGTGTTAATTAATCTTATCGTTGTAATCATTTAGTAATACATAGGTGTACCAAATCGTCATGTCGTATACCTTAAACTTATGCAATGTTAGCAGTTCATTATATCTCAATAAAGCTGGAAAAAATAAGTGATGGAAATAATAGCCAAAAAAGAATGTAATTACTGGCATTAGAATAAATATATAGATAAATGGAAAATATCTGAGAGGACACAGAAACCTTCATATATGCAGGAAATTGATTTTCAATAATGGTGTGATAATTCTTAATTGGAAAAGAATCATTTTTTAACAACTGATGCTAGAACATTTTGTAATCAATACACAAAAGAACAAAATTGAATATCTACTTCATACCATATACAAAACTAACTTGAAATGGATCAAAGACCTAAACATAAAAGCTAAAACATAGAGAGAAAACAAAGGGGTAAATTTCGGTGAACTTGGGTTTGGTAGTTTCTTAGATATGATCCCAAACCAAAAGCAATAACAATAAAAATATTTTTTATGGCTGAGTAGTATTCCATTGTATATATATACTATGTCTTCTTTACCCATTCAATTGTTGATTGACACTGAAGTTGCTTCGATATCTTGGCCATTGTAAATAATGCTGCTATGAACATTTTGGTGAGTGTATCTTTTCAAATTAGTTTTTTGTTGTTGTTGTTGTTTTTGGATATATAACCAGGAGTGGAATTGCTGGGTCATATGGTAGTTCTATTTTTAGCTTTCTGAGAAAACTCCATACTGTTTTCCAGTATGGCTGTTGGAGAACAGGCATTTATTCCATTTTCCACTTTTATTGAACAAAAATGTTTTGTTATTTATGCATCACATTAACATGAACTGTAGTATTCTGCTTTGAATCTCCTAGCATAAAGGGAGAGGATAAAAAAGTTCATTTTCCAACTTCCTTCTATTCAGCACACACTATCCTTCATAAAGTAGCTGATGCTTTCTAAGCTACATTCTTGAACTGTTTTTTTATAGACTTAGAAAGCCAGCATGGATTCAGTAGGCTAAAGGGTGATAGGCAGTGCTATTTCTACCCTTTGATTACATAGGCTAATGTGGTTTAGAGATCCATGGAGAAAGAACGCCCTTGAGATCAAGCTCAGGATATGTCACATAGAACAACTTTGAAAACCAGAAGTCAGCCAAGAGCTAGCAATGGAAAAAAATAAAATCCTTCCATTTGCAGAGTTTTATGTGTGATGTTTCTTGAGCTTCACCCCTTCTCATGAAACAAAGTAAGTTATTTCTTGGAGTATGGGACCAGATGTCTGTCTGCCAAGCATCATCTCTAAATATTGCAGTTTACTTCCTTCATAACCTTAGGGAACAATTCAGCAGAGACAAATTTTCTACTCTGTCTCCATGTCACGTTTCGGAGTAGGAGGTCCTTTATTTGTCCGTGACTATAATTGATTCCTAGTTAGTCCTTGATCTTATGAAAGTTTCCAAGCCTTGTTTTCAGGAATCTCCTCGGACTGGAAAGCAGTGAGTTTTTACTCAATAAAAGAGAACATTAGGTAGATAACACAATACATGGGAAAGTGAAGACCTTAAAGTATGTGTGTGTGAGTGTGTGTGTGTGTGTGTGTGTGTGTGTGTGTTTGCTTGTGTGTGTTTGCTTATGTAAGAAAAGTAATTGGATGAAGTTGTTCACTTTTCCAGTATAGTGAAAAAAATCAAAATAAAACAGAAATCTAAAAGAGCCCTCAGAACTCTGAAATACCGTTCTAAGCCTTTACCTGGGCAATTCCCTTTAACAATCATGAGTGCACATTTAGTGTATTTGTGTGGGTGACCTCAGTAGGGTGAAAACATTCTTTATTTCCACTATTGATTATAAGGCAGCAGTTCCTCTTTTCAAAATTAGTCAAGCATCTGGTCACCTATTTATTTTTCTGAGGCATAGACAACTCCCTTTTTTCAGAACCTTGAGAATATTCTCTATAATGTTGCTTTCATGTTTGAAGTCTGAGAAGTATTGATTTCTCTAGTTATTCATTTTGATTTTGTGAGCAATATAGTTTCCACCTGGCAACAGAGAGCTAAATTGAGCAATTTAGAAGAATCCGTAGCATTTATTCATTTTTAAAAGACACTCAAATACATTCCTACAGACCTCAGGTCACTAAGAGCACTCTTGATATTCTTTCTTCCAAATAAAAAAGATGTCAATATGTATTTTGTCAGGAAAATATAGAAAAGAGTGCTTTGTTTCATGTAAAATGAGTATTTTCATTCTGAGACTGACCATAAATCTGATGCCTAAAGTAACCTTTATTACATTTCAATTACTCATCACCCCCCCACCCCCCACCCCACCCCCGTCAAATAGGCTTATAACGTAAAATAGAAACCTGAATCAGGGTCTTGAATGTGTGCTATCAGTATCCGGAGCTAGAAGACCAGTTTTATTTAGGTTTGGATTTTTAATCACTTTACCAATGTAATTAATTTTTAACAGAGTTTGAAAATTAACCACAGGAATCACCAAGAGTATTTTCAGGGCCATATGTAATTCAAACTTACAAGTTCATACTCAAATGGAAGAATGGTAGGATTTGGAATCTCGGGATTTGAATGGATGCACAGAAATTCATACATTTGAGAATATCACCAAAGAATTTGCTAGGGTAACTCTGAAATATAATCTGGTCTTTGTTAAACATGTTCATTATTGCACATATATTTATTCTCTGATGAGGATATATTATTATAATCTGAAATTTACAGATTATTTTCCAATCTTTACAATGTACTTTCTTTAGAAAGATACTAAATTTGATCCTAGTTCTATGTGACTGTCAAATGCTTTACACCAAACAAGCATGCGAGATATGAATCAATTTAACTGCAGTATTCAGCAACTGAAGAGTTCTTCAAATGCTTGGCTAAAATCTAGTCACATTATAGTTTTCCCCTTATTAGAAATTTAATAATGAATTTAAAAAATATGAAGTTAGTTGTCTTGACTTTTAAGTGAATCAAAACTTGCTCCTAGTGAGTACTATCTTTATTTCTAAATACTTGAAAACAATACCATACAATCCATTACAAAATTTTTCTTTGCATTACTGCCAAGTTTAGTACAGCTTTCCATAAAATCATTTTATTTACATCAACATATATTGGAAAATACCCTCATTTTCCACAATTTATTGATAATGTTTTTAGGCATTATAAAAAATTGACCATCTACCCTCCCACAAGATCAATTAGAATTTTCAGATATCGTAACAAATGTTCACTGTGACTCCTCATTGAAACACTTTCCTCCCCGTAAAGTTTTCATTTAAAATGTTTGTTGTAATGCAATCCATAACGGACAGTGAACTTGAAACTGTTGGGGAAACTAAATATCTCTATGGTGAGCTGACCAAATTGTTGCATTGCACAGGACTTCTTTGTATGAGATTAACTAGGATAGTTTAACCCTTATTAATTCCTGCACTGCTTACTCTCCTTTCTGGTATTTGGCTTCACTTTCAAATTTGCATGGAAACATTTACCTAGGAATGTCATTTCCAACATGAATAGCAAATAAAGCTATCTGGAAAAGCAAGTGTGTTGCTCAGTAGCAAAGGTGAATCATATATTACTAAAGTGAACACTGAATTTATATTCTGACTGAATTATTTGGTATAATTTGGTTTTCAGCAATACCATAAGGTGAAGTCACTAATCACTTTTTACTCAGGTTCTACATGGTGTTCACATATTTTGCTTGGCCTGGTATGAAATTCCTCCTAGCAATGGGATTTATAAAACAAAAAATATTTTGGTTTGCCTTCATGTATTAACTTTTCTAAACATTCCCTCATATTCTCAGATGAATCATTTCATTCAAACAGCTTGCAAGGTGGGACAGCACATGTGACTCAACAGAAGTTAACATAGAGAACCAATATGGGTCCTGCTCCAGGCAGGGTCGGGGAGGCAGGTGTGTTATGTTGTATAGACAAGGTTACTAACTGTTATAAAATGTCACCATTTATGTCACATGCAAACTTGCTTACCAGCCATTCTGTGTAATATTTTCAGTGAACATACTAAAAACTTAATCTAAAGATTAAATGGAAAACACCAGTCACTGCTATGTCATTTCCATATGATTTAGAGAAAGTTCCATGCTTCCTGTTACATGATTAAAACAAGCAAACTAACAAACAAAAATTATGTTAACGGAGTGTACGTCTACGAGCTTATGTGAAAATGTTATTTAATCTGTAAAAGGCTTTTATATTATTGTAAAATAATAATGATCCAACATTATGGGACATTGGGATATAACCTCTAAAATACCATGTAGAAAGTCCTTAGCTCAATATAGTAATAGTTTCATGTTTCATCTATCTGAATAATGTCTGTTCTGCATGTTATCTGTCACACTGACTAACTGCATTTTAAAACTTCTGCTCTGCTCCTTCAGCTTCTATGAAGTGATTCTTTAGTTTAGATATTTAAGACACATGGCCTGCCTAAATTCTGTGTGAATTGCTAATCAAAACACCATGAAAAAATACTATATCTCGACCCTGATAAAGGTCTAAGAGCTTAAATTCAGTGGCAGACAAGACTCTCTACACCCACTTCTTACTTGTTCAATTTAAGAATGTCTATTCCATAGACATTAATCTATCATATTTGACTTCTAGTTACATCTGTATCACAGTTAAATTGTGCTTTCATTTGCATAATCCATATATGTATATAGTTTAAAGCATGTCTGTAAAAAGAGTTTTGGAGGTATACAGTCTGGAAAACTAATTTTTTAAATGTTAAGAGAATGGATTTAATTTAAAATATGCTTGAATTTCAAAAACTACTGATGTTTCGATAATGACGGTGATAAAATGACTGTGGTTAAATTTAAAGGACAAAATTTTAAAATAAATCAGAAGACACTTTTGTGAGGAAAGGTAATAATTTTCTCCAAGAGTAAATTAGGAAAGAAATCTTGGGGAAAATAGAGGAAACAATTTTAACATCGTCGTCGCTGTTACATGGAACGTCAAACCAAGACAATATGATAAAAAGAGATGGAGTATAACAGTGGTCTGTATCAGTCATTCCCAACATGCGGTTTGAAGTACAGGAGGAGTGCTGAAAATTGTTGCATAGACCCAAGAACACACATGCACAGCAAGCACTGGCTGTCAACCAAAGAATGATGGATTTTCCATGTATATGTTACTGTTTTTCATCTGTATGTTACATAATAAGACATCAATTCATATTAAAGCATGTCTGGGGAATTCCCTGGTAGTCCAATGGTTAGGACTCCAAGCTTTCATTTCTGGGGCCCACGTTCAATTCCTGGTCAGAGAACTAAGGTTCCACAAGCTGCACTATGGTATAGCCCACAAAATAAAAATATAAAAAAAATAATAAATAAACTTAAAAAACAAGCATGTCTGCCTTCCAAGCATCTTGTTATTTCCCATAAAGTAGTATTACTATAATAAATTAAAAGAGAATCCTCCTACAGAGTGAGGATGGACCATTATGGAAGATGGGAAAATTAAGACATATCTTAGCTGCCTTTAAGCTATGCACTATTTTTGCTTTTTTGAATGGTATTATTCAGCCAAGTGTAACAAACTATTACCATCCCACAAAACCCTTCAAGAGCTACCAATAGCTGAGGAAGAGATGCCAAAAACATTTCTAAGAATAGATGGTTCCAAAGACTAAGTAAAATAAGCACATTTCAATCAACAGATTTTATAGGGATTTAAAAGCTAAAATTTACAATGAAGGCATAAAAGACAAATGCAATATCAGGGCGGTTCCTGGGACACTACAAGAGGACCTGTCAGAGAAGAATAAATAAGCTAAAATAAATTACAAAGCCTTTGAGAAACAGGAGCTCAGTAACCAGATCACTGGCATTACATACCTTCCGACTCCTCCACTTACTAGATAATCAACCTTGGGCAAGTTACTTTCCTCATCTGTAAGCCCAGGTTAAATATATTACCTATTTTGTGAAGATCAAATTTGTTAATTCACGGGACTTTACATGTTTTTGACAGTTTCTGGCCAGCTGTCCACCAACCCCTTTTCCTTTACCAAATAATAGAATACCAAAAGGAAAAAAGAAAAAAAGAAAAGAACGGGTTTGAAAGGCTTAAAAAATAGTTCAAAAATCTTTACCTCTAGTTTTAATGTATGTTAAAGGAGACAGTATATTACAGTTTTTTCTTTTCAATATCACTGAATTATTGTCTTTCATATAATTATGATTAGATAAAAATTTCCTTTTGCTATATGAATGTTAAAAGGCTACTCTACGCAAGGACTCTTCTAGAATTGAAAATTGTGCAATTTGTTAACAGAATCCTCAAAATTAAAAAGAGAAAAGTGTTATGGAATGTTATTTGTCTGTTATCTGATCAAGAGAGCCTTAAAATTTCTTGTATTGCCATAACTCATCCTAAATTCATAGGATAATTTTGGCATACTCTTTCTCCCTGAGTTTATCATACCCTCCTCCCTGCAATCTACTCAGATCTGCAGCTAATCAAATGCAGTGAAACTCCTTTACAAAATGATATTGTCTATTGCATTTTGAGCTAGACTGGGAACGCCTGAGATGGGGTTGAGTTGGGGACAATGTCTAATTTATCTCTTATTATCTTACTCTTTTTATTCCTAGCACAAGATCTCATTCATAGTTAAAACTTAGTAAGTGTTCATTATTACATTGAAATTTGAAGTCTAAAGTTCAGAAAAAGTCATGCCATGCCTGTAGTTGTACCTACAGTTAGATAAACATGTTGATTATTTGTGGCATGTTGAAATATGGTGTCCATCATACATGAAGGCAATATTATTGATAAGGTATAAGATATGATGATTTCTTTTCCTTTACAGTAGAGGTTATGGTTTTGGACTGTACATTAATCATTAATTGAATAATAATCTGAATATTATAATTATTAATTTTGTGGTATTCTTATTAATAGAATGTTATATATACTGACTTGAATTTTAACAACTTCTTTTTTCAAAGTATTTTTAATGCTTTTCTTTTCTCAGGGTGAGCAGATAGGCAAAAAATTCATAGATAATCACCTGAAGCAAGTAATAGACTAAGTAGTAATTTTCAGTGGAGTACTGATGCATGTTACCCATTGAGTTGCTAGGACTTGGCCTAAGATTTTTCCACTAGGACTAGCCAGGGTTTAGGTATAACTGGAAAAATAAAGGGGGGAAGGAAGCCCAAGCTTGAGAGATACAAACTTTAGGCTTCAACACAGCTGAACTTGGGTCTTAGCTTATCTTTCTGAAGGTGAGACAAATACCCTCTCTTTATAGAGGCCTCTTAGGTCCACAGGCCAAGGTTATGTTAGTTGAGTATTTGTTCTGTAACTTAATACAAACACAGCTTCTATATTAAACAACTAAATAGCTCTTAATAAAACTTTAAGGATAAGAAAAAAGCAAAAAAAAACAAAGAATGATGAGTTTCCTTAGCAGTTGATAATTATTTTTTTTGCTGTTAGTCATCATTAAGGTAAGAAAACATCAATTATATTTATGCCCATAATATATATGAATGTATACACATATGCTCATGAATGTGTACAAGAGTCATGCTCCTTGCAAAAAATAAAATATAATTAAGAGTTTTCTATATGCTCAAAAGAAACTTAGAAAAAAATCAGCAAGAACTAACAAAACTGTACTTTTCAGGTTATTGAGGAGATCTTTAAAAAAATGTTTTTCTCAACAACCAATTTCCACAAAGGAAATCAACCCAGATAAAGATTTTTCTTGAATGGCAGGTAGTGAAATGTAGTTCATTTTCAAACACAAAAGACTTTGTAGAAATGGGGCCCAACCAAGCAAGTGAGATTTCTGTGGAGAGTCCGGAAACTTATCAAGTTTTTGTTTTACAGCTCATTGAGTAAGAAATACAGTTCCTCCAACAATTTCCTTTAAAGCATTTGTTAATGTGTTAGCCATGATTCTTGTGGGGCTCTTGAGCAAAAGATGAAAAGGATAGAAATATAGTCTCTAGTAACGTTGTTTGGGGAAGTTAAGCATCAGATGCTCAACAGGGAAATTGTAAGAGCTTGCATTTAGATGTGATCCAAAAAAAGTTCGGCAAATACGTTATTAGAACCGGTTAATCAGCCTCATGATTGAATTGCCAGGTTAGGTCCTGCTCATGTCTGTACCATCTGCCACGTGGCTTCCCTTTATTGCTGAGGGTCTAGTGCACAACAATTTGTTGAGTTGAAACAAGATAATAAGTTCTTAACAGAATCTGGTATCTCTTAGTTTTGCTCAATCATTTGTCTCCAAAGACATATGCACTTTGAACCATAAACCACATGCAAAAATATAAATATAATGGTTTTCATTTATGTTCTCTATTTATTCCTGCCAGATATACATGTTTACCCTTCACATTTTAATGCATCACCCACATATAAAATCTAACTGATGTTAATTCAACTGTGCCTAAATTGATAATAGGCCTGGGTATATATGTTCAATTTGTATAGATGTTAGGCAATTGAATCTTTTACAAATTTAATATATTTAGATTAAAAAATTCTGGAATATTTAGCATATTTTTCTTTTATAGAAGGATTTTTAATCCTATTACAGTCATCTCCATATTAGTGGAAGCAACACATCCATGACAGTTATAGTTTGAGAGGTGGGAATATTCATGAGAAAATGATGGGCAAATAATCATAAAAGATTAAATTTGAAATAAAAAAGGGCTTTTGTCATTATTTTAAATGCATAGAAAATATTTTCCTCAAATGAAATTTCTCTGGAGTAGTTTATTACTATAAGTAACTACATACAAATAAGTGAATATACATTAATTTATATTAATGTCAAAGGCAGAATTTCATAGAGTAATGGGAAAAGTGTAGACTGAGAATAAGACAGATGAGAACTTGAATCCTGGGTCACAAATTAAATATGTAATGTCAGCCAAAGTTTCTTAATTCTTTTCCAACTCAGTTTTTCTTGTTCATAAAACGGAAATAGCAATAACATATATTTCAAACACTTTCTAGGAAGAGTAACAATATGATTTATGTGACATTATGTGGTTAATGGAAGGGATTCAATAAAAATAATTAATTAAATCTAAAGAAACTAAACATATGAGGTGTTAATATTCTTTAGATGAATTTCTTCTTTAGAAATTATCTAGTCCTAAATACTCACTCTTTGACATTTGTGTATTTTAGTGAATTCCTATTGGTTTATTAAACCTTCTAACTGAGTCATTTAAAACACAAGCACTAAATTCACTACACAGATTCATGGCCTGAGCCAGGCACCAGTCCTTATGCATTCTAACCAGTTTTGTTTCCTGGAAAGACTCTTCTGTCACTTTCCATTTAGCCCTTTTCCAGCTTGTAGATTTACGCTGGTGAAAATGGAAGCCGACCAAATGCTTGTCACCCAGCCAGGCCCCAGGGCTCACTCGTATGAAGACATTAGTTTTTCATCATATTTAGAAGGGTACTTCTAGTTCTGATTTGACGATGAAGTGAGGTCATCTCTCAAATATGAATTAAGTAACTGAGCTCTGGCTAAAATTATCTCCTGGTAATTTTCTTTCTTTAAATGATATATTACATTTCTTTCTAAAGAATAAGATGCGGTCATACAGTGGCATTTTCTTAAAAATCTCCTTTCCCGAAAGTAAAGGAAATGGTAGAGTTAGGCCCTTGAGAAAGCGATTAATCCCCTGGCCACAGAGAAGCAAAATGACAACGTGGATAAATACCTTGTCTTTTAACGCAAGTTTCAAGTGACTGTGGCCAGTCACAGCAGAAATCGTAATGAGGGGTCTGTGGAGAATGGTTCTTCAGAACAAACCAGCAAAGCATTGGTGGGAATGTAAGAAATGATAGTGGTCTCAGAGGAATTTCCTTTCTTCCAGGCTTACACTTTGAAGCTTTGAATCCTGAACTTTTGAACTATGTTGGCTTTATCTTGTCCCTTTGGAGAGATTTGCAAGGTACTCTTATAACACTTGCTATAATTATATTCTTAAAAATTAATGATACAGTGATTATCAAAGAAATACTGTCTGCTTCAAAAAATTCTAAAACTAGCAAACACACACAGACACATACACACAGACACACAGAGACACACAAAGCCTTTCTGATATGATTTGTCCTATCACAGCTTAAGAAATAACAGTCCTCTTTGTTACATATCTCCAAAGCCCCCAATAATTTATAATAAAGCTTGCAAGTCATTATCAGAGTCTGAAATGCTCTCTTTCTATCTAGGAAGAAGACATAAAGGGAAAGCTGAAAGGGTAGAAATCAAGAGAGAAACGCAGCATGTGGCCAGCTGAGGATATACAATTGAGGCTGAATATATTCTTCAAAAGAATTATTTTTAACAAATCTCCTCTCAGTTTGATTGTATGATTCAGCAAACGTACTGTCTTGGGTTTTGTGGCTCTTTCGTACTTAGAGACAGAGCACATCAGATTCTCTAAAATAATAAAATTAGGTTATTGGAACGATTTACTGGAGCTTAGAGAGTCTCTTGCAAGGAAGATCAGTCTCTCAAAGACCCTCTATGTGCCTTGCAGTCCAGTTCAATTTCTGGTCTAGGATAATGAGAGAAGCCACAGTCACACAAAAGGGGCCTTGTATTTCAATTAGTCATTAAATATTAAAGCTTCATTATTTTCCATAAGGAATACTTTTACATTTTTTTCTATATTAACATGTTTATGTATTGATTCTAAAATCTGCAATAGGTAAAGTGATATTTCCTAGCCACCTTATTGAATTCTGCTATTTTCACTTATTTTCAAAGCTCATTGAACCGGTTGATAGTCCCACCTTACAAACAGTTAACAGAAATGACTTTCATTCACTTCAAGTCTTTATTTAATAAATGTGTAAGTCTCCAAGTGCTGTAGTATCAAGACATACATTACCTAGATTAAAACATAAATTAATGAAAAGCTATCCATGCTGAGTAGAATAAAACTGACTGATTACACAGTTACGCAGGTGTCACTAAATTAACTTTTAAAAAGGATTAAATGGGGAATATCAACTCTTGAAAAATGTAAGCCACTGAAACAACATTCTAAAATATAAACCTTGTTGTAAAAAGAATAAAACCTACATAGCAACAGAGAATGTCACATAGTTAGCTGGCAGTATCCACCAATCATTGATGAAATTATAATATTTATGATGGTTTTCTGGCGAACAATACAAACCTGATGAAAACTTGCATATAATAGTATACTAGCCTCAATTTTAAAACTTGAAATATTCAAGATTTAACCTTCACTAGAAGCTAGTAGAACAAGAACACATTGTAATTTTCCTCTACATGTTAAACCTCCTATTTTTGGACTTACGGTAAATATACTCAATATTGTTTGAATGTTTACTGTGTACAAGATATTTAATCTCATTTAATCCTCACAAGAGTCCCAAGATGGAGGCACAGATTGAGGGGAGGTGAAAGAACTAGTTTGAAATCATATAGATGGCAAGTGAAAATCTGGGATTTGAACCCAGTCTAATAGCAGTGATTAAGCTCTTACCTATTAAACCATAACCTTTTCTCATTTCTTATGCTTCCACTCATCAGTTATGCATTTGCTCATATTCTCTCTTCTCTGCATCCTTATTCTTATTCTTAAAACTCCAACATCAGACACAGAAAGAGGCATCATAGTAGAAAGATTTAAAGCATACTTGGTCTCAAGCTTTGGCTCTGACATATTCTAGCTTACGACCTTGGGAAATGGTACTTAACTACACTATGACTCAGTTTCTCACTGTAAATGGGAAAAAATGAAATAACACAGGTAAATCTCTAAGCACAGTGCCTGGAACATGTTAGAGGCTCAATAAATATCATTTACGTAGCATTTATTACTTTTTGTGAATAAATCATGAGTGTCTACATTTTAAGTCATCTTCATGGGTCAAATAAAAGATTTGCCTGGTAAATAAATGTAAGAAAAGGGCAAGTAGGAAAAATTTATAGATATGTACAGCATAATATTTAATTAATATTAAAATAATAATGGTATAGCAACTACCTTTTGCATAATGACATTGTGAAAGTTTCTTTACAGACATCTCTAATTCTTATAACGGCAAAGTATTATTTTTCATCTTTTATAGATGTGAAAGAGCAAATGAGAATTTAGCTTCTTGCCTAAGGTTACACAGCTACTGTGTCAAAGCAAGGATTTGGTTTCTGAAGCTGCTCCAACTTTTCTCCCCATACAAGTTACAGGAATTTCGCCTTTGTAGGGAGTTCGCTCTGTGGTATAGCTATGCAATGACTGAGGAATAAGAGCTGGAGTATCTGCAGATGTCTGTGGAACCAACGCAACTACGAAGGCAAAGGCAGTCAGGAAGGCTGAGGCAACTGATCTCCAAAGTGTAGCTTAGAGGCACACTTTGCCCTTTTTGTATACCGGAAGTCAGCTTGCTAGACCATGGGTCACCCCTGCCCATGGCAGTGATATTCAAGTTATCTCAATTTGTCTGGCAGAGGGTCTGAGGGATATCTCCACCGTAACTCAGAAGACGGGTGGCTGCAGCCTAATAAGCAGCTGATTCACCTTTCCTTTCCTGGTCCACCGTCCTCGTCCAAACTCACTGTCAGCTCATGTCTTCTGCTGACCCAGTGACTGTGTTTACTTCTTACTCTTGCATCCACTTGCTCATGTGAACTTGTGCTATGCATAGCAGCAGGAGCTCTTTTGGGAATACCAAAAGAAATAAGCTTAAGGTCCACTTGGGGGAATCAAAGACATTCAGATGTGATATCTTAATAATAATTAATTACAAAGTGGCCCATGGAAGTATTTTCCAGTCATAACAGAGGTAAGCTAGCAACTAACTAGCTGATTTATAGGTTACTAAAACTTAGAAATCATCAACAATAATAAGTCTGAACCACTTGCTGCCCATAAGTTTAGGTCATATCCACTGTGTCACTTCCTGGAGCACCAGAAAAACAATCAACCCCCCCCCCCAAAAAAAAACCCACAAAAAAACCCCTGGAAATACTAGAACTTGTGCTATGATACAGTGTAGAAAAAATACTATCATTGCAGGGGAAATAACAGAATCTGAGAGAAAGAACGACCTATATCAGTCATCTAATCAAATCTTATTTCACTTAGATGACAGCTAAGGTGATGAGAATGATATAGTTGGCGTATATTAAGAGGTGGATGAAATTCAAAAGGTCATCATTTGACCTATCATTTAAACCTTCATGTGAATTAAAACCAATGTGATGCCAATCTCAGTGCTATCCATTTTTTCATTAATGACCACACATATGAGAAGCAATCCTGGATTCTCAAAATTTCCAAAGAATATTGACAACCATCCACAATGTCATACTTCACTGTTTAACTTGTTCCTTTATGGGAGAAATTCTCTAATCTGATATTCACCCTTCAAGCTGAAGGCTAAACCATATTTTCTTGGTCATTCTTTTTACTCTGAAGGGACAGAGTCCTAAAGAAATTGTCTGCCTAAAATGGGTCCCAACATTAGACCAAGTTAAAATTTCACTGAATGTTCTTAGATCTGTTAACTGGGCCCAGTGCTAAAGACATATAAAAGTGTTCATATGCAATATGCCATTGGATGTTCAAATTGCTATCTTAGAGAACCTGCTGATTATTTGACATGTGATATACATTTTACCCTGTAGAAGTTTAGATTTTAATAATATGAAGGTCTGAAAAAGTTTACCACATTGTTTTCTTAGTTACTTTCTCTTGCCTCCAATATTGTTATTTTATATTTTTGCAGTGTAAATACTGCTACAGTTTTTTAGGTTTTTAAAGGTCATTATAATGAAAGGACTGCAAGTGGATTTCTTAAATTATGGAATTCTGTGGCAATATGTAAATCAGAGTTGGTATCACCTTTACATCTTAGAGAGCTGTTTACACCTTTGTAATTCACAGCAACTTTATTTAAGGTTGATTTCAGTTAGGTGTGAGGTTTCACCTCCAAGTATATATTTAAACGTTTTGGGTTTTTTTCTTTTTCTCACTTAAAATAATCAAAACTCTTGAAATTAAAGACTTCAAAAATGAAACATAATGTATAAATGTTAAATATATTTTAAATTAAAACAATTATTGAAGATTATGTTCTAAATTTACATGCTATATATACAAACATACACATTTATAAGGAGATTCAGAGAAGAGAAAAAAATCAGTATACTGTTGAAAATCAAGGTGTTTGTTTAGAAAATGATTAACAACCCACATCAACAAGAAATATTAAAAAAATATTTCTACTGTAGCCACTTCTAGTTCTTCTCAATATTAAGTATGGTCACTGTGTGGGTGTGAATTCTTGTATTGCCTATATAGACTGTATATTGAAAAACAATTACAGCTAGAGATAAGTGAATCTTATTTGGGGTTTTGTGTGTAAATTTTGCATCCTCATCTCAAAGATTAACCTCTCTTCAGGAATGTCAAATTGATGAGAAAACTTAAGGACAATTTTTGAAAAGTTTTCATCTATGTAAGCAGCCAAGTTATATAATCCATACTTTTGTTTCTCTGAGCTACTCAGAAAACTGTCACATCTCAGTTCTCTCTAACATTGACTGAAACAAAGTATAGAAAGCAAATCATTAAGAAATTTTTTAAAGAAATATATAAAAGTCAGTGAAACAAAAAGAATTGATAAATTATGAGTAACATGAAGTGTAATTTAGGCACTGAAGTATTTCAAACTCATTATTTCTGGTTTACTTTTTCTAGCATTTTTCATCATAAGTTTATCAGCAAAGAATCACATTAAACTTGTAAAATAAATACTCCCTTTAGTCAACTTTACATAAATTCAAATAAAAATTAAGTTTGAAGAATCAGCAGGAAATTTTTTACTTAGTGGTGTTTTTAATGCTTTATCATCCATTACTTATTTAAATTCAGGATATGAATGACAAATGTGTATATGAAAAGCATAAAATCATGGAACTGGCTGGGATGCATCTACCATTAATCTCTAATGAGAGAAATGTAGCATCCTTGAATACTCGTGTTTGTCAGTTCTCTGCAACAGAAAGCTACCTTTGAGCACTGTCTTTAAACACTACATTTGCTGTGACTTCTCTGCTACTTACACAAATGGTGTCACTCCAGTACTCAATGAACCAGCCATTAAATTGGTCCACCACAATGGGTCTGAGATCAATAACTAATTTTGAAAACTGATTAGTTTGCACCAGAGTAGTAGACAGTTCCAAATTTTGCCAGAGGACATAATCAGCCCATAAATAGAGGTATTAGTGCACTAGTAATAGGTTGGTAATACAGCCCAAATCTGCCATAAGCTCTTTTTCACAAAGGGTGATTTGAGTCTTTATAAGCAACTTCACTTACCTTTTTTTGATGTTGAAATAAAGCTTAGTTTTATTCCGCAACATTGCTTGTTAAGAAGAGTTGTTTGTAAATGAATTCTAATAAAGCAACAAGCTCAGTCTTGGGTGACTGCTAAGGAGCCAAAGACATTTTTATACATCCTGACTGGCTGTGAATTCCAGTTGTTTTCAATATGAAAAATGTTACGTTCTAACAGTTAATGTTGCATTGCTAGCCATTCAGAAGATGTATCTTTCTATTAGATGGAAATGTTGCTATGGAGATAACTAAATGTCTGACCTAAGAGAAGAAGTGGGGAGGGAACTGTATTAAAAGAAAGGAGAATATCAATTATGCCAGTAATTGAAAAGGTAGTGAAAAGGTAAACCTTTTATCCACAATTACTTCCAGAAAACAAATGTGAATATATGATGCACAAAAAGAAGGTTGTAGCCTTTTGCATTGTATTAGCTTCATCACGTGACCATGGGGATAAAACTTGACCACTCAATTATAATGTGAACTGGCACTAAACCGAATACATACCTTTAAAAAGCCTTCCAAATGCATAAGCTATAGTTTGACAACTGCTGCAGGGTTCGTGGTAGGGCTGTGATAAAATACAACTTCAGAGAGTTGTGTTAAAATATGCCCTTCTCAAAACTCTGAGACAGTTGTGATTCCACAAGCAAAACAAGTCTAGAAACTGGTGATATGAAGCTGGTATAATTTAGCACTCCAGATTGAATTGCTACAGCAGAGTCGCATCATTTGGATTGGGATTTTAAATGTGTGTACTCAGTGCAATTGAATTCCTAAGCCTAAGCTGAGGGAGGAAGAACAGACAGAGAAAAATCACAAGCTGTATTCTGAAGAGAGATTATTTGTTTTAATATGAGGTGGGATGTAAATACTTAGAAAACAGATTGTAATTAGCAACCTCAGGCCACCTCTCTTCATTCAGTGGATAAGAAGGCAAATTGAGATGACCGTCTCAAGACCTTAGCACACAACAGTGGCAGCACTGGGACAAAGCTTTTAGTTTGAAATATTTAATTCACTGTTATAATGAAATTAATATTTATTATTTGGGGTTTTCTTTTGTATTCTAAAGGGCAACATTCCCCCCCGTAATTCCACTTTTGAAGGAAAGCTCTCAGGAAGAAATAAGGAAAGAAGAGAGGGAGGAGAAATGAAAAGGAGAGAGAGCTCCTTCACTTGAGTCTCAAAGTCCCTCAGAGGACTTCCACGTAGATAAGCTCCACTCTTTCTTCTACCCTGTGGTCATGAACACAACGTCTTTAGGCTCATTTCAGTTCATCCAGAGTTAAATTTTAGTACTTTCTTAACCAAAATGATTGATTCTATCAAAGGCAGAGGATACCTGTCTAATTGTCTACTATTGATTCTTTACGAATTAGCTGGAAAAGCTCACAGATAATGTTGTTATCCAAATATTACAGAAATATTCTATGTCCTAGTAAAAGACCTAAGAGGTGTTCTAATGTTTAATTATCTTTTTTTTTTTTTTTTTTTTTTGGGGTACGCGGGCCTCTCACTGTTGTGGCCTCTCCCGTTGTGGAGCACAGGCTCCGGACGCGCAGGCTCAGCGGCCATGGCTCACGGGCCCAGCCGCTCCGCGGCATGTGGGATCTTCCTGGACCAGGGCACGAACCCGCGTCCCCTGCATTAGCAGGCGGACTCTCAACCACTGCGCCACCAGGGAAGCCCTAATTATCTTTAATATTGGAAACATGATGTTTATAAAACTGGCAAAGCAGGGAATTAGAGTCTTAGGAAAATTATATGTAAGGAAACCAAATTGAGTTTTCTTTTATGAACAAGAGAATATTGAAAGCAAAATGGACATAATAAGCAGATAAAAAATTACAATACAGATATACTATTCTACCATTTATCTGGTAGAAATATATTTTTATTTCTAGTACCAGAAACCAAAAAACAGTAACAGACTAAAACATTTCAGTAGTTTCGTCACAAAAATATCAACATTTTTCAAGGAGATGATGTGTTAAAATTCAGATACTAAACATATATATGTGTAAACACAGGAGTGGAAAGAAAGGCCTAGATTTTATTTTTAGGAACCAATAGTTATCTTTTGAAG
This sequence comes from Orcinus orca, assembly GCF_937001465.1. NCBI lineage: Eukaryota > Metazoa > Chordata > Mammalia > Artiodactyla > Delphinidae > Orcinus > Orcinus orca. Next base: position 118,848,809 of record NC_064563.1, read on the forward strand.
CCTCGATTTTTAAATCTGTGACTTGGGAATAATATAACTCTAGTTGTTAAGGTTAGCTTAGACCAGCACCTCACAGCCCTCCACTATTTCCAAAACTTGCTTAATCATAAGACTCTTCAGTTGTGTTAAGAATGCAAATTTTTTTGTGTTCCCCTGGAGATTTTAATTCAGTGGTTCTAGGGTTGAAGAACAAGGAGCTATTGCTTAAAGGGTGTAGGGTTTTGTTTGGGATGAAGAAAACTTTTGGAAACAGTGATGATGGTTGCACAACATTGTGAGTGTAATTAATGCCACTGAATTGTACACATAAAAATGATTAAAAGGGCTTCCCTGGTGGCGCAGTGGTTGAGAGTCCGCCTGCCGATGCAGGGGACGTGGGTTCGTGCCCTGGTCCGGGAAGATCCCACATGCCGCAGAGCGGCTGGGCCCGTGAGCCATGGCCGCTGAGCCTGCGCGTCCGGAGCCTGTGCTCCACAACGGGAGAGGCCACAACAGTGAGAGGCCTGCGTACCACAAAAAAAAAAAAAAAAAAAAAAAAAGATTAAAATGGTAAGTTTTGTTATACATATATAATTATTTTCCTTGAATATATCCATGGAAATTGCAGTGATGTGCTTTCTGATTTCAATGGAAAAGCAAGGCTTGTAATTATTTTGTCCATCATGAAAATGTTATATAACTATATTCTCAGATTTTAAAGGTCATTTGCATAATGTTATTGCTTTTATTGCTTTAATGACAGTCAAATCATTCTGAGAACCATTGGAAACGTTGGACAATATTCTTTGGTTAGCTTATCCATATAACATTGTTATAAGCAGAGACCTAAAGCCTTTATTTTCATCATGATATTGTGCCGAGACATGTTTTTTAAGATTCTGTCTTCTGGTTACGGTCATAAGCGTTTTGTTTTTTGGCTGCTTTGGGTCTTCATTGCTCATTGCTGTGCGCGGGCTTTCTCTGGTTGCGGCGAGCAGGGGGCTACTCTTCGTTGCAGTATGCGGGCTTCTCATTGCGGTGGCTTCTCTTGTTGCGGAGCACAGGCTCTAGGCACATGGGCTTCAGTAGTTGTGGCATGCAGGCTCAGTAGTTGTGGCGCACAGGATTAGCTGCTTCGTGGCATGTGGGATCTTCCTGGACCAGGGCGTGAACCCGTGTCCCCTACATTGGTAGGCAGATTCTTAACCACTATGCCACCAGGGAAGCCCCCATAAGCATTTTTTAGCTAATCTCTTCCCTAGTGTGTAGACACAGCTATGGTGTTACACACGATGAGAGAAATATATACTCTTCAGGTGTGGCAACTAACACAGATATTAGGCCTTCAGACTGAAATAGAAAATACATTCAGAGGACTCCTTGCACTGTAAAATTACACAAAATGATTAATAAAGTGTAGTTACATGTAAATTATGGTTTATTAGGTGCTATTTCAATAGCACTGTCCTTAAATATGACAGACGTTTTCAAAACAAACTTGTGGCTAATGAAGACCTATTGGGACATTTAAATGTGCCCTTCTCTGTAGGGCACATTTGTAGGCAAATTTCCCTAGGCCTGGGCCCCTGGGTTTATGTTTTATATATTGAAAGAAAGGTGGTTTCAAACTTGATAAACATTTTCCAATTTAATTCTACTGACTAAATATTTACTCTGTTGAATAAATAAATGAGTCAGTTGGGACCTGTAAATAGTCACTGAATTTTCTCTCACTTCATTGTAAGTCACTCAGCACATATAACTGAATAGATATTGGAGAATGAAAGACAGTCAAGGTTAAGACTATAGCTATATGGCTTTTAAAAATTCCTTCTAGCACAGGAGCACTTGAGTAAAGACTTACTCTGGTGAAACAGAAATTGCCACCCTTTAAATGTAAAGTGGTGGCACACATACACACACACAAATTAAGAAAGGAGCATATGGTCTTTTATGTTGACCTATTGAGATTAATATGTGAGGGAGGGAAGGGTGTGCATGCATGTGTATATGCCTGTGTGTGTCATTGTGTGTGCTTCTCAGACAGTATGTCTTCATGGCTAAACATACTCTCTACCAAACATAATACAAAATGATGTTTGAGATATAGTGTACTTTCTCAACCAGAAATACAGATTGAAAGGACCATTTTGCTGTAAAAGTTCATCTCCAAAGTGAAATTCAACACTCTATCAGGGGAGAGTGCTTGTTGAATTGGAAGTACTATATTGAATTATAAGAATACCAGCAAGACATTGGTGCCCTTGAGTATATAGAGCAGATGTGCAGCTTTTTAAGTCTGATCCTTGTCATTCAGGATAAAATTAAGTTTCAGTTAAATATCGTCAAGTCCTGTTTGCTCCATAAAGTAGCCGAGGTACATACACTATGATACAGTAGTAATGGCGTCTTCTGCCCTTTTCTTGCCGTTTTGAACACTCATCCCTTGATTAAGCTGTTACATCTAAATGATTATATGCAGTTTCCTTGATGGCAACACTCATATCTGTTTGTTTCAAACTAAAATGCACACTTACCAGAAGTTTTTTTGTGACTTTCCAGCTGGGTGGCATTTACAAGCAGCAGACAGCTGAAGTTAGCAGCGTCAATCTTCCACTAACTTGTCTATTATAGTAAAATGTATTTTTTCAAGGATGAAGAGATGCTAATTCAGAAGCAATTTTTAAAAGTCTGGATAACATTTCTATTTGATTTTTCTCTCTAGAAATTGTTAAAAATTTCAGCATTAGTACATTGTCATGATTTTTTCAAGATGGTAGAGAATGGCAAAATTTTCTACAGGTTTTGTGATGAATACTGTCAAAATTCCCTGGCGTTTGATTGCATTAAAATGCTAGAATTACAACTACCATTTGGCAGAGGTTTACGTAATGTGTGCAAATTTTAGTCAATAAATAAAAAAACTGACATCTGTACAAATTAAAATAGAATCTGAAATTTTAGTTTAATTAAATTCTCCCTGCTGAACAAGCTAGGAGGGAAACAAATGTAGTTTATAAATTGTATTATTTATTATTACAAATATAACAACTGAATATTTAATACATAAGTATCTACATAAACACACATGCACACATATTAAATGTCTGGATAAGAAAATTATGCCATATGTGATAATGATAATTGACTCTACAAAAAGTTTATTTCACAGGTTAGATATAAAAGTAGCTTATAATAGGAGAGTTGTTTTGTCATGCCCTGAGGCAGATATTATTTATGTCCATTGGTAATCAACTATTGTACGAGATGACTTAAAAATATTAGTAGACATGGTCAATCGTAATGTAGGCTGTTTTCAGACAATATATCTACTGTCTGATGGGAGACCTGCTGAAATTCATCAATCTCACATGTTATTGACTTATGCTGATTCAGAGGGATACACTACTTGACAAAATAAACTACCAGATATAACTTAGTAAAGTTATATAATCATAGATCATGTGTACTAAAAAATATATTTTATATCTTGCAGAACAAAGCTGGTAAAAAGCTGCCAGTGAAAACTTGGTGAGGTAATTGAAGAACTTAAGTGTTTCAAGGTAAAAATGGCTACTTATATGTACTCTCTGGGCCTTTGGAAATGAGAAAAAAGATCCAAGGGTATAGCGGTTGGCCATGGGAAAAATGAAAATGTGGACTTTTTTGGAACATGGTTTATATTAGTTTAGGAATGGCTCAAATCTCATGGAGAAGTAGAAGAATATGATTCTTAAAAGAAAGAAAATTTTAATTAATTTTAATTAACTAAGAAAAAACAAAGAAAAGACATTCATATATATAGTACACAATTTCTGTTCTATGGGGAGTAGCAAGCATAATGATATGGAAATAAAAATAATGTATCACTTTAAAAAGTCAAGAAAGTAATTAAAAACAGTGTTTTTGCCTCTATTTCTCTTTTTCCTATCTTCATATAAATGCATACTTAAATACACACATACACACAAAGAATTTCAGGTTCATTTTTCCTATATTATCTTTACTGCAAGGTGACATATATATTGAAGAAAGGTAAATATAATTTCAAATATATCACCTAGATAGTGTTGAATGACTGGAATGGTATGATTGAAGTTTATAACACTTTAAAAGAAATAAAAATCTGTCATGTTGATAGATGATATAACCAGAGTGTTAGGTCCCAAAAAAGAGAGTTGAAATGCATTAGAAAGAGAATACAAGTTGTACAAATACAAGTTGTTTAGTCCTTAAAATTGAAGAAGGAATGGGTTATGGAATTCAGATTTAGATCACAATAGAGAACGGAGGCCAAGTATAGTATTGATGGTGGTTTTAACTTTCTAGACACCTATAAAAGCTGATAAATTCTTGACTTTCATTATCTTGATGATAATAATATTGTGATTAAGTGAATCTATGTTCAACTCATATCCTTAAGAAAGTGACAAAGAAATAAAGCATATCTCAGAGTTGATTATAACATGGGAGCATCAGCTGGGTATGGTCAAATGCATACCCCAGATTGCTGTTGTTCAAAGTGTGGTCTATAACCCACTGCCATAATGGGATGCATATAGGAGTTGAAAGCAAATGTTTAGAAATCTTCATGGCAATCGAAATGGCTGTGACCTCCTAGTATGTAATCATTTTTATAATAATTCACTTTTAATGTATTTTACAAAACCCATGATGGATTGGAAATAAATAATAATAATAAAACTTTTGAAATTTTTCCATCACAGATAGCTTTAGAATGAGAATCACTGTCTTAGAAAATGAAGATTTCATGTATAATTATGTTACTCAAATGGGAATCAAGGCTTACAAAAGACTAAGCAACATAAAGACTGATTTGATTCTGTTAGAGGAAGAAGAAAACCAAGGAAAACTTTGGCTTTCTCTTTGAGTAGGAGCTGATGTGGTTGCAGAATTCCTCAACTGTTTCTTAACTCTGTCAAAGATTATAATCTTCAAATTTAACACTATAGAACAAATATTGATAGAAGGGATTTTAATCCCCCCAAAGTTAGGAAATTGTAAAGAAGGCCCCCACGACTGTAAATTCAATAAAGTCACTAGCCTCTGTGAATTGCAACCTAGGGAATTGAAAAGATAATCACCAAACCAATTTGATGGATTTTGGAGAATTCACGACACAAAGAAGGATATCAAAAATGTATGGGTCATTCAAATTTTATAGGAAGAAAATAAGTTCAGCTAATCATACTGACATGGTTTGTGAACGCATTGAGAAGGTAATGATTACTGTTCCCAATATGATTCACTAAGAAGAAGTGGTTTTAGAGTCATCTTTTTTCTTTCTTTGCAGTGTTTCTAGACAGTTGGAGAATAAAAACAGAGGGCACACGGTGCAGTGAGATCTGTTGATTTTGCTAGCACAGTATTCCTTATTGTAGTAACAGACTCAACTCTTCTTTTGGGAGCCTTCCAGCCTCCTCTTTTATTCATATCATTTTGATAGGGATAACCCTGCACTCTGGATTCAGGCATTCACATTTTACCCAAACAAAAGACAGTGATACATGGGATTTTTCTTTTTTCCTGGAATTATTAGAAAAGATCTACTTCTACTGCAGCAAACTTGTGAGAGTAAGCTGGTTGTCATTCTACCAAATTTGATGAAAAAAAGTGAAACCATATGAGGAAAGCAGATCTGAGACATGAAGAGAATTTTGATGACATCATTAGGACACCTGAAATTAGCTATTTTAACTACTGGACTCTTCATGTACATCATCCAAAAAAGTCTTATTTCTGGCTTAAGATGGTTTGACTTGGGATTCTATCATTAAAACTGAAATCCTGACTTTACACCCAGTCTATCTGAACATCAAACCTATCTGTTTATACCTGGGGACAAGATGAAGAAATATGGGCTGATCATAAAGACAATTAAGTGACTGGGAAATTGGTAGAATGGCTAATTGAGCTCTGTAATTATTATTAAACAACACAGAGTTCTCAGTTAAATACCATATGGTACTTCATCTTTATCTTTGTCACAGTGAGTGTGTTTCCCAATGACTTGGAAGAAGTTATGGAAGATAGGGCAGTATTTTGGACCTAGTAAACTTCACAAACTTTCCCATTACAAAACCTTGGAAATATCTACTAAAATAATGTAATCATGATTTCCAAATGCTTATAAGATAGAAAAGGAAGTCTTCGAAGACAAAAAACAAAGTAGCAGCAAGAGAGGTGACTACAAATCTCTTCCTGGGAGTTACAGCTGCCCTGTGAATGTTTAACAACCTCTGAATCCTAAAGTGTCATGTTTTAACAACCATCTTGCTGACCGGAGGCAAAGTGCTGGGCCCCACAAGGTAAACAAGTTGATTCCATTAAAGTCAGGACCCTTAAAGGACTATATCTTCAGTGAAAAAGTACTTTAGAAGAAAAGTTTACCCACTAACAATTGGAAACAGGTGGGAAGCCTGTCAGACTCAGCCTAACCTTAAAAATAAGGCTCTCTGAGAATTCATAATTACATTCCTGCCTTCCATCTAGTTTGGAGTTCAAATTTACTCTTCCTGCTTCATCCAGAACATTTCAAGTCAATAAATTAATTGAAAAGTTGTCCTCATTGTTAGCACTGGTTTGGGGATGATGTAGAGCTGGGGAAAAAAAAAAATTGAATTCTCTGGAAAAAACACACTGTCAATATAGACCTTGAAGGATTCTGATAAAATACAGCACACTTAATCCAAAGTTTCAAAACACATGAAGAAACACAAACCAATATGAGTAAGAGCTGAGAGTTGACCACCACTAGACTGTCAGGGAAAGAAATCCTAGAAATGTTCCTCAAAAATAAAGGGAAATTATCCTATAAGGAAGTTCTGAGATGCAGTAAATAATGATGAGTACAGATATTGAAAAACATGTGGGAAAATAAAAACTAACATTGACTATAAAATTTTTAACTTTTGAGGTTAAAAACTCCAGCAGAACAACAACAAAACAAAGACAGGATTTGAAGTAAAAAGTAATGCTTTCAGATGAGAATGGTGACAGAGCACAAAACGACGTCATATGAAATTGATCAGGGGAATCTGAAACTGCTAAAACTGTTAGCTACGAGAAGATACAACTTTGGGAGAATAAAGCCTACCTTAAATAATTATAAATGTTGTCACATACTGGAACATTTATGTTTTATTCTGAATCTTACTAGGTAGTAGATCAAGGAACAATGAAGTACAGATTTCACTGAAATATAGAGAAAATCTTTTGTTTTGTCAAGGCTAGTCTAAAAAAAAAAATGAACTTCCTCAGAAATGAATAATTTTCTAGTCTCTAGAGGTATGACACATAAGGCTGCTTATATATGTTCTTGTAGAAAGAATTCAAGTACTAAATAGATGGACTAAATACATTGTAATATGTCTTCTGAACAGATATTATTCTTAGACTAAGATCCTAATATAAATATTATTTTTTTCTTGATTTGTGAAAAAGGAGTTAAATATACTAATGAACCTACAAAAGGTATGGAAATTTTTTTATCATATGGTGATTTTTGAATGATAAGAATAATAGTCTTCAAACTCTGCCTCAATTTAAGAGGGAGTAACAGGAGCTGGATATACTCTCCTACCTGAAACAATTAAAACACCATACTGAATATATGAAACAATGATTTTCAAGACATTGGCAAAGAAAGACATTAGTTCCTGAGAGATGAGGGAAAAAATAAAATGATCCCATATTTGTCCCCAGCTTACAGCTGGAGAGGGTTTGCAGACTTTATGCAGGGAGGGGGACGCAGGTGGAACCAAGCAGTCTCCTTAAATTGAGGCGATGGAACTGAGATTTTAGGAAGGTTAGTGGCTAAAGTTCACAGTACAGAGTTCCAGAAAGAAAAGAGCTGCACACAGAGAGAATTTGGGAGATCTGCAGAGGGTTCTTTTCGGGTATTCAGCTGAGTAGTGCACATGCGTGAGCAAATATCCATCACTGGGCAAAGAACCAGCCAAAAGAATTCAAGGAAAAACTCCTTGAGGTTCACAAAGAGCTAGGAATAGTTACTGATCTGGCCAGCCTGAGTGGAAAACCTCATATTTCAAGGGGCATTTGGTAGAGAAATAAAAAGAGTTTTGCTTCACTAGGGCAATAATTAGCCCTAGACCAAATACTGCTCTAGTCCTACTTAACAAAGCTTAAAAGCAAGACCAGAAAGGATTGAGTTATTTTCAAGTAACTTAACCACATCTCAGAACATAGCCCAAGGATATTTTTAGGAGTATAAACATACCTAGCACCTAAAAAACTAAAATTCTTAATGTCTCGCATCCAATAAAACATTAGCAGCCACAGGAAGAAGTAGGAAAATGCAACCCATAACGTATAAAACAAACAAACAAACAAAAAGGAAACTGTCAAAATCAACCTGGAAATGACATAGATGGTAGACTTAGTAGATATAGACATTAAAGAAGTTATAAGAACTGTATCCCATATATTCAAAAGCCAGATGAAAGACTGAACATGTTAAATGTAGACATGAAAGCTATAAACAAGTATATCAATTTGAACTTGTAGAGGTGAAACTACAATGTGTGAGATAAGACTAATAGTGAATAAGACATTGCAGAAGAAAAGATTAATGACCTTGAAGACATAACAATAAAAGTACTCAAAGCAAAACATAGAGGGGGAAAAAAGACTAAAAAACAACAACGAAAAGACAATCAGTAACCTGTGGAACAACTTCAAATGGCCTGATACTATACATGTAACTGTAGTTTATCCAAAAGAGGAGGTGTGTTTGAGCTGGAGCAGAACAGATGTTTAAATGAATAAATGGGCAAAATTTTTCCAAATTGGATGAAAACTATAGTTTCATAGATCCAAGCAGCTTAATGAACTTCAAGCATATGTTCACAGCCTAAAAAATGCCCTAATTTGTAATAGGATACTCCAGGTTCCAATTCAGATTTCATAAGAAACATTAGAAGGATAATAAGCTCAGTCTTCAGTTTTTTTGTTGTTATGTATAGTGATAACAACATTAATCATAAAATTAATAATTAACATTCATTTAATGCTTATTATATGTAAATAGTTCTGATTTCTTAGCTTCTAAACTGGCACATCACCACTTCTACCATATTCTATTGCTAAAAATCATCACAGCACATACCCAGGTTCAAGGGGAGACAATGACCTTCATCTCCTGATGGAAGAAGTGTTAAAGATATGTAGCCATATTTAATCTTTCCATAAGTTCACACTACATTGCAATATTCATATCAGCTATTAGGATTTGGGAGGAATTTGGTATTAGGATATTCAGGAATTTGGTAGACATAGTCAACTATCAGAAAATAATTCCTCTTCTTATGTAGAAATGAACCTAGGGTCAGGACAGGAATAAAGACACAGACATAGAGAATGGACTTGAGGACACGGGGAGGGAGAAGGGTAAGCTGGGACAAAATGAGAGAGTGGCATGGACATATATACACTAACAAATGTGAAATAGATAGCTAGTGGGAAGCAGCTGCATGTCACAGGAAGATTAGCTGGGTGCTTTGCGACCACCTAGAGGGGTGGGATAAGGAGGGTGGGAGGGAGACGCAAGAGGGAGGGGATATGGTGATATATGTATATATATAGCTGATTCACTTTGTTATACAACAGAAACTAATATAACACTGTAAAGCAATTGTCTTATTTTATGTTGCCTTGAGAATATCCTATTAAATTATACTGTATTTTGAAAACAATATAATAAAGGGGACAATAAAACCAACAAAGCTGAAATTTATATTTTCCTTTTCCTTTTTCAGCTTCCTAAAACATAACATGCTTTATATTAATGGCTAAAATCTTTCAAGATTTAATTTAGTACTATAATATCTGTGGATTTATAAAATGTCAAATTCTTGTTTCTGTAAAACCATGAAAATTGTGTATGATTTGTTCTGTGGGAGTGTGAGATAAGTGTTGAGAAAAGTTTATTATCTGAAAATACCACATATTTCTCTTTGTTAGTTAAGTAAATACAATGTATTTTAGGGCTTCCCTGGTGCTGCAGTGGTTGAGAGTCTGCCTGCCGATGCAGGGGACATGGGTTCGTGCCCCGGTCTGGGAAGATCCCACATGCTGCAGAGCGGCTAGGCCCGTGAGCCATGGCTGCTGAGCCTGCGCGTCTGGACCCTGTGCTCCGCAACGGGAGAGGCCACAACACTGAGAGGCCCGTGTATGGCAAAAAAAACACAAAAAACAAAAACAAAACAATGTATTTTATTTTGTTTTGAGTGAATTAACCTTGCTCATTTGTACTTCTAAAATTTGTGATAATTCATTCAGGGTAAGGCTAGAATTTGTCTTCTCACCACCTATAAAAATATATTTGCTAAAAAAGTAGAAGTATAATAGGACTCCACAGTATGTTTACAAGGTGCTTAGAAAATCATTATTTTATAAATGACTCTTACTGACTGTAAAAGTAACTATTTATAATAAGACAACTGCGAGTTTAACATAAAAGACCTTTTAACTGGAAAATGTCTTTAATTGCTAGGTTAATACTAATTACATGTATTGTAAAATTTTAAACTATGTGTTTAAAAATAATAATTTTGACTTTCTATACGTTCACCAAAGTGTTTCTCCAATTAGTTTATATTACTGTTTAAACAAAAAATAAAAATCTTTGAATTAGATAACTAAGCCCAGCCTGAATTCTTGTCTCCCAATTTATTAGCTATGTTACCATAGCTTCACTTTACTCCTCTTTTGTAAAGTAGTAGCTATACTACCTATCCTACATGTACTTTTGAGGAACTAATAACACAGCGTAATATCAGCCAACAGCATTCAGCACACTGTAGCAAAAATTGTATTGTAAGGATGAAACAAAACAAAACAAAAAACTAACCTAAACCTTAGTAAAATTTTCTAACTTCTTAAGGAACCAGGTAGAAAAAAGTACTGACACAAAAGGTGGCTTCTCTCTTTTTTGCTTCTTAGAATAGCTCCATAATTTAACTGTGAATGTGCTCTTTAGTTATCAAAACGTACTGTGCAGAACCCAGATTTAAAATATGGTCACGATTTTCTAGTTTGGTAATTGACTTCAACTATAAAGAAGGAGTAATTTTAAGTGGTACTTTCCCATAGGTTTTACAGACTTCATATGTACTTTTCTGACTTCCTTAAAGATCTAGTTCAACATTTCAATCTCTGGGAGGTTTGGGATCACTAACACCAGGCTGGAAATACAAGAAGAACATTATAGTCGAATGACAACCTTAATAATAAGCAAGAAAGGTTTTTAAATGCTTTTGCCAGGTCTGCAGAAACAGATACTAACATAGATAGCAATGAGTGGTATGCAAACCTCAAGATAAATGTTGGAGGACCACGGAAGGGAGTTTACAAAATAAAATACCAGTCCTCTGAGTAGCTCTTTCAATAGGCCATGATACAGATTTCCTAGAAATGACCAAGTCAAAGTCAATCTACTGAAAAAAATGCCAAAATAAATTTGAAACCACATTTTATTGCTAACATATTAAAATATATACCCTACCTTTCTATGCACAACTGAAGAATTCACATGAAGTTAGGCAAACATTGAAGGGGAGCATTGCATTGAAGTCTGTGTGTCTACCAAATATTTTTGATAGGTAAGAATAAAATAAAGTCACAAAAATATGTATGATTATAAATGTATATATCTTAGGAGTGTAAATGAAAAGGAGTACCAACTTCTAGCCACAGTTTGGTTAATAAAATAAAATACAGTATTTCAATACTGTTATTTTTTTTCAGTTAAAAGATGGAACACTAGAGTAACAGAAAGTGAGAGTTGACAGACTTAGAGTCCATCCAATAAACTCCACATTTTATAGATGAGGGGATTGAAATTGAGAATTAAGAGAACGATTCAGGACTGAGCTCTGCCCACCAGACCAACAGCCAGCTCTACCCACCACCAGTCCCTTCCATCAGGAAATTGCACAAGCCACTTAGATAGCCTCATCCACCAGAGGGCAGACAACAGAGGCAAGAAGAACTACAATCCCACAGCCTGTGAAACAAAAACCACATTCACAGAAAGATAGACAAGATGAAAAGGCAGAGGGCTATGTACCAGATGAAGGAACAAAATAAAACCCAAGAAAAACAACTAAATAAAGTAGAGATAGGCAACCTTCCAGAAAAAGAATTCAGAATAATGATAGTGAAGATGATTCAGGACATCAGAAAAAGAATGGAGGCAAAGATCGAGAAGATGCAAGAAATGTTTAATAAAGACCTAGAAGAATTAAAGAACAAACAAACAGAGATGAACAATACAATAACTGAAATGAAAAATACACTAGAAGGAATCAATAGCAGAATAACTGAGGCAGAAAAATGGATAAGTGACCTGGAAAACAGAATGGTGGAATTCACTGCTGTGGAACAGAATAAAGAAAAAAGAATGAAAAGATTTGAAGACAGCCTAAGAGACCACTGGGACAACATTAAATGCAACAACATTCACATTGTAGGGGTCCCAGAAGGAGAAGAGAGAGAGAAAGGACCCGAGAAAATATTTGAAGAGATTACAATCGAAAACTTCCCTGACATGGGAAAGGAAATAGCCACCCAAGTCCAGGAAGCACAGAGAGTCCCATACAGGATAAACCCAAGGAGAAACACGCCAAGACACATAGTAATCATGCTGGCAAAAATTAAAGACAAAGAAACATTATTGAAAGCAGCAAGGGAAAAATGACAAATAACATACAAGGGAACTCCCATAAGGTTAACAGCTGATTTCTCAGCAGAAACTTTATAAGCCAGAAGGGAGTGGCATGACATATTTAAAGTGATGAAAGGGAAAAACCTACAACCAAGATTACTCTACCTAGCAAGGATCTCATTCAGATTTGATGGAGAAATCAAAAGCTTTACAGACAAGCAAAAGCTAAGAGAATTCAGCACCACCAAACCAGCTCTACAACAAATAAGGAACTTCTCTAAGTGGGAAACACAAGAGAAGAAAGGACCTACAAAAACAAATCCCAAAACAATTAAGAAAATGGTAATAGGAACATACATATCGATAATTACCTTAAACGTGAATGGATTAAATGCTCCAACCAAAAGACACAGGCTCACTGAATGGATACAAAAACAAGACCCATATATATGCTGTCTACAAGAGACCCACTTCAGACCTAGGAACATATACAGACTGAAAGTGAGGGGATGGAAAAAGATATTCCATGCAAATGGAAATCAAAAGAAAGCTGGAGTAGCAATACTCATATCAGATAAAATAGACATTAAAATAAAGAATGTTACAAGAGACAAGGAAGGACACTACATAATGATCAAGGGATCAATCCAAGAAGAAGATATAACAATTATAAATATATGCATATATATCCCAACATAGGAACACCTCAATACATAAGGCAACTGCTAACAGCTATAAAAGATGAAATTGACAGTGACACAATAATACTAGGGGACTTTAACACCTCACTTACACCAATGTGCAGATCATCCAAACAAAATAAATAAGGAAACACAAGCTTTAAATTACACAATAGACCAGATAGACTTAATTGATATTTATAGGACATTCCATCCAAAAACAGCAGATTACACTTTCTTCTCAAGTGCACATGGAACATTCTACAGGATAGATCACATCCTGGGTCACAAATCAAGCCTCAGTAAATATAGAAAAATTGAAAGCATATCAAGCATCTTTTCTGACCACAACGCTAAGAGAATAGAAATCAATTACAGGGAAAAAAAAAAACCCACAAACACAAGGAGGCTAAACAATACGTTAGTAAATAACCAAGAGATCACTGAAGAAATCAAAGAGGAAATCAAACAATACCTAGAGACAAATGACAATGAAAACACGATGATTCAAAACCTATGGGATGCAGCAAAGCAGTTCTAAGAGGGAAGTTTATCGCAGTACAAGCCTACCTCAAGAAACAAGAAAAATCTCAAATAAACAATCTAACCTTTCACCTAAAGGAACTAGAGAAAGAAGAACAAACAAAACCCAAAGTTAGCAGAAGGAAAGAAATCATAAAGATCAGAGCAGATATAAATGAAATAGAAACAAAGAAAACAATAGCAAAGATCAATAAAACTAAAAGCTAGTTGTTTGAGAAGATAAACAAAATTGATAAACCATTAGCCAAACTCATCAAGAAAAAGAGGGAGAGGACTCAAATCAATAAAATTAGAAATGAAAAAGGAGAAGTTATGACAGACAACGCAGAAATACAAAGCATCCTAAGAGACTACTACAAGCAACTCTATGCCAATAAAATGGACAACTGAACCAGGAAAAAATAGAAAACATGAACAGACCTATCACAAGTAATGAAATTGAAACTGTGATTAAAAATCTTCCAACAAACAAAAGTCCAGGACCAGATGGCTTCACAGGTGAATTCTATAAAACATTTAGAGAACAGCTAACACTCACCCTTCTCAAACTCTTCCCGAAAATTTCAGAGGAAGGAACACTCCCAAGCTCATTCTATGGGGTCACCATCACCCTGATACCAAAACCAGACAAAGATATTACAAAAAAACAAAATTACAGACCAACATCACTGATGAATATAGATGCAAAAATCCTCAACAAAATACTAGCAAACAGAATCCAACAACACATTAAAAGGATCATACACCATGATCAAGTGGGATTTATCCCATGGATGCAAGGATTCTAAGTATATGCAAATCAATCAATGTGATACACCATATTTACAAACTGAAGAAGAAAAACCATATGATCATCTCAATAGATGCAGAAAAAGTTTCTGACAAAATTCAACACCCATTTATGATAAAAAACTCTCCAGAAAGTGGGCACAGAGGGAACCTACCTCAACATAATAAAGGCCATAGATGACAAACCCACAGCAAACATCATTCTCAATGGTGAAAAATTGAAAGCATTTCCTCTAAGATCAGAAACAAGACAAGGATGTTCACTCTCACCACTATTATTCAACAAAGTTTTGGAAGTCTTAGCCATGGCAATCAGAGAAGGAAAAGAAATAAAAGGAATCCAAATCAGAAAAGAAGAAGTAAAGCTGTCACTGTTTGCACATGACATGATACTATACAGAAAGAATCCTAAAGATGCCACCAGTAAACTACTAGAGATAATCAATGAATTTGGTAAAGTTGCAGGATACAAAATTAATGCACAGAAATCTCTAGCATTCCTATACACTAATGATGAAAAATCTGAAAGAGAAATTAAGGAAACACTCCCATTTACCACTGCAACAAAAAGAATAAAATACCTAGGAATAAACCTACCTAAGGAGACAAAAGACATGTATGCAGAAAACTATAAGACACTGATGAAAGAAATTAAAGATGATACAAACAGATGGAGAGATATGCCATGTTCTTGGATTGGAAGAATCAATATTGTGAAAATGACTCCACTACCCAAAGCAATCTACAGATTCAATGCAATTCCTATCAAATTACCAATGGCATGTTTTACAGAACTAGAACAAAAAATCTTAAAATTTCTAGGGAGACACAAAAGACCCCAAATAGCCAAAGCAGTCTTGAGGGAAAAAAACGGAGCTGGAGGGATCAGTCTCCCTGACTTCAGACTATACTACAAAGCTACAGTAATCAAGGCAATATGGTACTGGCACAAAACCAGACATATAGATCAATGGAACAGGATAGAAAGCCCAGAGAAAAACACATGCACCTATGGTCAACTAATCTATGACAAAGGAGGCAAGGATATACAATGGAGAAAAGACAGTCTCTTCAATAAGTTGTGTTGGGAATACTGGACAGGTACATAAAAAAGAATGTAATTAGAACACTCCCTAACACCAGACACAAAAATAAACTCAAAATGGATTAGAGAACTAAATGTAAGACCGGACATTATAAAAATCTTAGAGGAAAACATAGGAAGAACACTCTTTGACATAAATCACAGCAAGATCTTTTCTGATCCACCACGTATAGTAATGGAAATAAAAACAAAAATAAACAAATGGAACCTAATGAAACTTAAATCCTTTTGCACAGCAAACGAAACCATAAACAAGATGAAAAGACAACCCTCAGAATGGGAGAAATTATTTGCAAATGAATCAATGGACAAAGGATTAATCTCCAAAATATATAAACAGCTCATGCAGCTAAACATTAAGAAAACAAACAACCCAATCAAAAAATGGGCTGAAGACCTAAATAGACATTTCTCCAAAAAGACATACAGATGGCCAAGAAGCACATGAAAAGCCTCTCAACATCACTAATTATTAGAGAAATGTAAATCAAAACTACAATGAGGTATCACCTCACACCAGTCAGAATGGGCATCATCAGAAAATCTACAAACAACAAATGCTGGAGAGGGTGTGGAGAAAAGGGAACCCTCTTGTACTGTTGGTGGGAATGTAAATTGATACAGCCACTATGGAGAATAGTATGGAGGTTCCTTAAAAAACTAAAAATAGAACTACCATATGATCCAGCAATCCACTACTGGGCATATACCCTGAGAAAACCATAATTCAAAAACATACATGCACTCCAATGTTCACTGCAGCACTATTTACAATAGCCAGGACATGGAACCAAACTAAGTGTCCATCAACAGATAAATGGATAAAGAAGATGTGGCACATGTATACAATGGAATATTACTCAGCCATAAAAAGGAACGAAGTTGGGTCATTTTTAGAGACATGGATGAATCTAGAGACTGTCATACAGAGAGAAGTCAGAAAGAGAAAAACAAATATTGTATATTAATGCATATATGTGGAACCTAGAAAAATGGTACAGACGAACCGGTTTGCAGGGCAGAAATTGAAGACATAGATGTAGAGAACAAATGTATGGACCCCAAGGGTGGAAAGCGGCAGGGCGGGGTGTGTGTAATGAATTGGGAGATTGGGATTGACATATACAGACTAATATGTATAAAATGGGTAACTAATAAGAACCTGCTGTATAAAAAAATTAAATTAAATTAAAAAATTAAAAACAAAAAGAGAACCGTTCAGTGTGAGAGGGAATTGGAGTTGGAACCAACACTGAAACTAGACTTCTGGACTCCCAGAGACCAGTGTTTTCTCTGAGCCAGACTGATGTGTATCTATTTTGTCTCCTTGAGTTGAGGAGATGGGTATGTGTAGCCAATGGAACTGCGTGTAGAAAAATGTCCCGAGGCACACATGAACTTCTGCACTTCCACAAGCAGCTGTCATGGACATGTTGATATGTGAGGTCAACACTCTTTAAACATCAGAGGTGCTTCCCATCCAAAGAATCAAAAGCAAACTCAGCAGACAGTCTTCCCCTTCTAAATTGAAATGAATTCCACTTATGTAACACTTTTATTAGTATTCCCAGTCTGTGGGAAGGGGGAGTCAAAACAATAAAGCTGAGCTGGTTATTAGGTTTGTAGGTGCTGCTCAGCCCATGGTGTTTCACTAGTAAAAATGAAATGTTGTTTTATTTGTAATAATGAGGTGTGTTTGCAAATGAAAACCAGGTATTCCACTGGGGTGATAAAAATGTCAAACTTAGACCTGCTGGGTTGAAAGATGAAAAGAAAAACAAATCAATGAGTTTCAACAAGAAACAAGAAATGTTTAAAATAGAAGCTACTAAAAAGTTTAAATTTCCAATTTCTAAATAATTATAATTTTCCATATAATAATCCAAGTAGTTTTTGTATGCATGAATTTCTTTCATATTAAAATGACTTGGTATAACTTTCAGAAATAAAATATGTAGCAACATCTTTCTATGAAATTGATCTATAATTTTATTATAAATAAGTCAAGTAAATATGTTTTCTTTTAGCTAACTTTTAGTAATAATATCATTCACTTAATACTTTCTCACTGATCACATACAGATTATATCTTAAGAGAGATAGTCCCTTTTCTAAAGTGGAAGAGATACTATTCTCTAATTTTAAAATATCATGTATTTTAAAATTTTGCTGGTTGGTCAAAAAAGTTTATTAGGCAATTATTATGTAACAGGCACAGGGTTATGCTCCAGTAATACAGCAGAGATCAAGTTCTGGTGCTACAGCAATGCCCTCCCAAAAATTACAGAGAAGTAGAGAGACATAATAATCAGAAAGAGGTAAGTGCTATGTAGGGAAAGTGCTACCACACTGTTGCCCCAGAATCATACACCTGTTGCCCCTTCGAATGGAAACTAACAGACCTTATCTGAGTTTCAGGCCCAATTACAAAAGGAGGAAGCTGCAAGGAGAGAAACTAGGACTGGTTAGAACCAGCTAGGCCCAAGATGGCTGAAGACATGGCCTCTAGTAGACCTTGAGCCTCATTATGTGCCCAATGTAATGCACTAGCATGTTAAATGACACACCCACCATCACCACTACCATTGCCATGACACCCATCAGAAGAGCCCATACAAGGACTGAAAAGGAGTGTTTCCTCAGTTCTGGCTCCAAACCACACCACTATTCTTGGATAAGTCATGAATATTCCTCTCTCTCTTTACTCAATTCCCTCCCTTTTACCTCAATCAGCATATATAGATGGTGTCTCAGCTCCAGTCAGGTTGATTGATTGCGCACTTATCCATTCTTTGGCCACTGAATAAAGCTTGTGCTGTTCTAATGTCAGCATTGGTTTCGCTATTGGCTGTGCCTTGAGCAGAAAGAGAACCTCCTCGGCCGAGTCAAGGGGTCTGGGCCTGGGCTAGAACCCTGGCATGGGTCCAGGAGACCAGTATGGTTACAAAAGGTTACTAGTCTAAGAGATTATTATTTCTATCACTACAGATTACAAGAAATTTCAAGAGTTAGCGAGGTAAAGGGGAATGAGCCTTTCAAGTACAGGGAGAAGCATGTGTGACAACTCAGCTTTAAAAGAACTTGGTTTAATTAAGGCTCTAAAATAAGGCCAGTGGAGCTGAAACTTTGAGAGTTAGGGAGAAAGTGGCATAATAATGTTCTGGAGAGGAAGAAAGAAGTCAGATCATGAAGGACCTTGTGAATCTGGTTGAAGAATGTATATTATAGCAGGGTACATTCTAAACATTTAATATAAACTGGTAACATAAAACATTTTAAATGACCTAAAACACTGGAATGACCTCATAAGTTACTTAAAAAATTCTCCTGTTTTTGATTCTGAAGAGAAAGTAGTAAAAGAGAACAAGAATGGAAGCAAGGAGGCCAAATAAACTATACTGTAATATTGACTTGAAGAAAGCTAGTGGCAAAATAGATCAAGAAGAATGCACTCAGTTGAAACACAGTTTGGAGGATGAATTGACAGCACTTAGCGATGGGGGTAAGAGACATTTTGAAGATGACTCCTAAGCTTTAGACTTTGGGAAAAGCATGGTTGAAGGTATGATGAAATCAGATTTATATTTTAAGGCAGGACTAGAAAATATTAAACATAAAACTCTCTCTCTGTGTTTGTTTGGGCCTCCTCCATCCCTCCCTAATGTGCAGTGTGCATATGCATTGTACATAAACCAGATCTCTTTAAAGACGGGAGTGGCGGCTCAACCATAAAGACCAATTGTTTTTTCCTTTCTTCTGACTCTAGCAGTGAACCTTCTAAAAAAAATAGTGTTCTTTCCCACCTCTGTAGGGGGTCATGGTGACTTCCTGCTTAGTTTGGATGTGCTTACCTGAACTATATATCCTCGGTGAACTTTATGTAAAATATCAATATGTCATTTTGATGTATGATCCTTTGTCTCAAAAAGGTATATGACTATTCCTTTGACTTGTAACAGGCAGAACAGTTCTCAGAACTTTCTGAGAATCTGCTTCGTGTGTTATAATCCTCAGTTTGGCTCAAATAAAATTCCCTTTTTTTCTTCTTAACTTGCTAGTTAATTGAATTTTTGTCGACTGACATCATTTGCTAAGAAATAAAAGAGTTAAGGATGAAAATATTTGGAAAAAAATCAAGGGTTCGGTTTGGATATGTTAAATTGAAGGTATCTTTGAAAAACCCAAGTGCAAAAGACAAGCTGGCGGTTGGATATACAATCAGAAACTCATAAAAGGAGTTTGGATGAAAACTGCAAATTTGTGCATCATCAAACTATAAATGGATTTAAAGCCATTGGAATGGTGGACATCACCTGGCGAAAGAGTGAAAAAGGAAGTAAGAACCTAGTGAGATCAGCTGTATATAAAACTGATGCCTATTTTGTGTGAATGTTATTGAAGGGGTTCAATATCTTTTCAAATCTGAGTAACTAGAACTCTGCAGATTGATGGGCATTGTAGTAACCTTGGGATGAATTAGAGGCAGTGTGAATGACAAAGACAAAGTTATCCTACTAAATTGAATACAATCAAAGAAAAAATCTTTTGGTAAAATACATCCAACATTTCAGTGAATCAAGCAGATGAATGGAGTTTTTGTTTCACTGAGAAATATAATAGCTGGCCTGACTTGACCAAATCAAGATTAACATGGTAAAATCCATTTATTCTCCATTTTGCTGAATAGAAAGCCTTTTAAAGTCTGTAGTTCTAGTGTTTGGCAGTTTCAGAATTTCTTATTGACCCCTCCCTCATCTGCCAGGCCCCCATCAAATTAAATGCTGATATACAAACCAGTCTAGAAACTTACACAGTGTTAAAATTAGTCCCAATAACAGATTCAGTCAACTGCAGAACTGGTTGGGGTGCAACTTGGTATGTACAATGGTCAGAGAATGGGGATATTGAATGCTCTGCTCTGTGTTCACCAGTCCGTAGATTTTGGAGGGAAAAAGATCATTTCATAAGAAAAAAATCCTATGGACCATCACTGGTATTCACTCTTTTATTAGAATTTTTTACCCATTACAAGTTTTACCAATGCTAAAAACCAGGATTCTGACAATTCATTCCACCAAAGCACAGATAAAACATGTTTGCTTTCACATATGTTACCATGAAGATTTATCAAGAAATATCTAAATAACCTCAAGAAAAGTTAATGGAAAAATAAACATATTTTGAAACCTAATTAGTACACTAAGTATAGGGAAATTCTTTCCTTTGTTCTTCATTTTTATTATCATAAAATATCTAAAACAGAACCATGCACCTTTAACTCACTATACTGAATCAATAACATATCATCTTTCAATTTCCTCCCTCCCCTTCTGGCTTAAACTGTTCTGTACATTGCCTTCTACTCAGAGAAAGAGTAAAAGGCTGGGCTTTTAGTGTGTGTGTGTACAGAGGTGACTATTGATTGAGCTACATGTGGCCAACAGTTGTTGGAAAAAGAGTGGAGGATTAGCTGGCTAGCCACCTATGTGGTGTCACTTATGTGAACTGACTATCTACTAATTTCTAGAACTATAAAAATTCAAAGATGAGAAGATTGGCTGACAGGAGCGGAGTGCAGGCTGGTGGTCCTTGTAGGGCTCTAAGAGATGAAGCAGAGGAAATCAGGTGAGGAGGGAAGCAGATCAATAAAAGAGTAGAGAGATACTGAGATAAGAAAGAGTGTGTGGCCTCAAGGAAAGAGAAGTTGCCTTGATGCCTTCCTTGATTACTGACTAGCTTCCCGATGCCTGTTTTATGAGGTCTGTCTGTACTTCCCTCCAATGGCTTCTGTATTTCCATGCTGACCTACAGCACACAGTACCGCCTTGACATTTTACTTGAGCTAGTTTGTTTGTTTTTTCTGGCATGGGTATGGTAGACATTTGAATCAGATAGATATAATTATGTAATGGAAAAATTATCTAGCTCTTACATGGACACTGTTTATTTTAACTGCCACAAACTCATATTGTGTTATAAAGATCAACTGGTGAAGTAAGAGTAGCTTTTCACTTTAGGATTTACTAAGCATAAGAGCAAAATGGAGGATCAATCAATGTAGGTGGGTTGAGGATAAGGAGTGATGGGTATATATATGTATGTGTGTATATATATATATATATATATATATATATATATATATATAAACAAGTTGCTACATTAAGAGGAAAAGGACTAAGGCTAAAGGCAGAAAGTAAGAAAATAAAATTGAGTTAAACACCAAAATGTAATTGCTATATAGTCTAAAAATACCACAGTTGTTGTGATTAAAATGAATTCTTTAAAACTATTTTCTCATCCAGTGTTATAAGAATGATTCTAATTTCATAACTGGTTGTCATTTATATTTAATAGGCATGTGCATTTATAAAGAAAACTTACTAATGGCAACATGTTGGTGCTAGTTGTCATGTGTTGGCTCCAGCAAAAAGTTAACTTCTAATACCTCCTAAATACTTCAGGCCACACCTTCTCTGACTTGGAGGGGCAACGCCATCCCCAATAATATTTTCATTTTCTGCTTCAAAGTTGTGACACGTGAAATCCTTAGACATTTAAAATGATTTTCAATTTCAAATGTAATTTATATTTAACTCTACAACTTCAAAATTTGCATGCCATTAGAGGCTACATGGATATTTTCTATATAACAATAAATACACAAATCCTGGTCAGAGGGGGACATATACAAAGTACCCTTCTATGACATAGATTTTCACATTATTTTGGAAAGTTATGACATATCTATGATTTACTGAGCTTAGATTTCTGGTCTGAAAAATATATCTACTTTTTAAATGAGGGCATAAAGTCACCTGTGTGCTTTGTATCTATAGTTTCTATCTTTGTCTCCCTTCTTTTCCAGATGGACATCATATGCCCTGTAATATCATGTGATGAGAGGGACATAAAATCACTTTTGTGGTGTTCATGCTAAAATGCAGTACCTCAATCTAATCATGAGAAAATTTCAGACAAACCCAGACTTGGATAGTTGAGGAATATTCAAAAAAAATAATGGGCCAGTACTCTCAAAAATGACAAGGTTACGCAAGATAAAGAAAGGCTGAAAAAAATTAAAAAAGAAAGACTGTCCGAGATTGGTGGAGACTAAGAAGACATGAGACCTAAATGCAATGTAATGTCCTAGGTTGGATCCTGGGCCAGAAAATGAACATTAGCAGGAGAATTGGCAAGATTTAAATTAGATCTCTAGGTTTGTTAATAGTATCGTAATATTGTTAATTGTAGGTAATTAGGTAAACAGAAGACAGTAGATGGGGGGAATAAAAGAACAGTGGGTACTATATTTTGCCAAAATTTTTTAAGTATAAAATTATTTTTAAATAAAGTAAAAAATAAATTCCACATTCTGAGCCCAAGAGGCCGAGATTTTCATTTTATGTTTGTGAAAACTAAGACTATTCTGATAATTCCTGCAAACAATCTTGGCATTGCAGAAAATTTCACTAGTGAAATAATACTTTGTAATCCTTCTGAACGTCCAAATTGAAGTCAAAGTATTTTCTCCATGTCATTAGGACACTATTTAACATTTTATTCATGCATCTATTTTTTTAATCAAGCAAATCACAGATGTCACAAAAATCTGATATTCAAAAAATATATAAACAGTAAAATACAATCACCACATTTTAAAAGAAATCTTTTCTGATTTGGGACCTTTAAAATCTATAAAGTTGTTGTTCCATAACTTGTTTTAAAGGTGGTTTAATGTGTGGATTTTTTCCCACTCTTTATCTCATGGCATATGCAGGTCAGTTGCAAGGAGTATGA
Organism: Orcinus orca; assembly: GCF_937001465.1. Classification (NCBI taxonomy): domain Eukaryota; kingdom Metazoa; phylum Chordata; class Mammalia; order Artiodactyla; family Delphinidae; genus Orcinus; species Orcinus orca. The sequence goes on from NC_064563.1 coordinate 118,872,408, forward strand.
CAATATGGCTATGAGGCAGCAATTTATGCTGACTATGAATTAACTTGTCATTATGTTCAATAAACTTTTCCAAAACAAAGTTTCTAGAACACAATACAGCAAACGCTTTTAAATGGATGAATTGTAATCCTAGATATGCATTAAAGCAAGTTTTATCCTACTGAATATTAAACTCCTGAAAATAACAATTGATGTGGAAATACTGGCAACATCCAAACTATTTTTATACAGATAATATTTCTGTAATAAAGTATTTTTTAGGAGAGATAGGATTGTGTTTTTATGATAGAGACACATATAATGATAGCTGATGTCTGGAAGGTATTAGACTGTGGTTATAATAATCACTATAATTGTAACAGTTCATGCTAGCTCAACTGCACATCTATTCTTCATTTGTCCCTAAACTAATTTGTTCTACATATGAATATATAACACTCATCAATTTAAAGTGCCATCTCTTGGCTATGTGGGTCATTAAAGTAAATACATAATGCATGAGTTCAACAGTCCAAACTTAGAGGGGGAAAGGCTTTTTAGCCAAGTGTGAAATATTGCTACAAAGATGACTTCTGTAATTTAATCAGTCAAGTCATGATCACTAATTACTATCAATCAATTCTAGTGTTCTTCATATATTTTGTTTTGATCCAAGGTGTTGCATTCATAATTTTGACTCCAATATTCATTATTAAAACTATTGACATCAGCAAATTATATATATGTATACATAACTCTATGAGGTTAAAGAAATTTTCTGTAGGGCATTGCTTTTCCAGAAGACAATCAAACCCTAAAAAGTGCTGAAGTTATTGGAACTAGTTCATTTAAGGAACACAACTTATCTGAGATGACAGGATGAGTAGTAAATTTGCTGTGATAGAAAATCACAAATGGTAAGCTAAGTGGAACTATTTTCCATTTTAGATTAATGCTTTGGGGGGGGCTATACAGTATACGGAATATGAAGAAATCAATAAGAATGGGGAAGAATTATAACATATTTTGTGATTATGTTAATACTATAACATTCTTGACTACTTAATATTTTCTATTTTAATAACTATTATTTTACATTTCATTTCCTATCTACTTTCCCAAACCTGGTTTCAGTTGTATAGGCTTAAAAAGAATATCTTTATTCTAACAAAATACTTGTACCCTGAAACAATTACAAAATATGTTTGTCCACGATCATTCTCGATTCAGCCTTGAATAGTAAGGGCAATAGATTTTTCAGGGAGGTGGATTCATTATCTTTATCCTCTTTCTGTGAACATCTGAGAGTAGATGAAATTCACAACTCGAGGGACTTGGAAGATTGTTTTAGGAATATGCCTAGGTTTCAATTTTATGTTGAAAGTGAAATGTGAAAGGTTAAGTTTTCCATGTCTTCTTCGAAGTACACCATCTGAGTACTGACTTTATTGAAAGTTTAGTAATTTTTGTTTAGGTAGTTCTCTTAAACAAGAAATCTTAGAACAACGGTTTGTTTTCTTTTGAATTGATGTTTTTTATGTGTATACTTTTGTGCAATAATCAGAAATAAGTTGCTCTTTTTTTGGCCAGAAGATTCTTTGTAGTTCAAGTGAAGAGAAAAAAATAGCTATAGCATAGGAAGAGTTGGAGGCATTACATAGTACCTTGTTGCAACCTAGACTTTATGTTTTCAGGGATGTGTGTGTGTGGTATGTTTCTAAATATATGTGTAGAAACATAGGAGATAGGCTCTTTCCCTTTTTGTGGTAATACAATGTTTCTTCTATTTATCTTGGGCAATTTCTCATGGTATAGACTAAATGTTCATTTTAAATCACTAGGAAGATGCTGAGCTATTTATCAAACATATTAAACAAATGTATAAAATATTTTTCAGTCTTTTATTTTTCCTTTATGGTAAAAATTTTATATTCCTTTTCATGTCTTCTAGTAGAATACTGATTCCAAAGCAAGACTGCGACTAGACTTCATATATTTTAGATGCTTTAAATTTTTTATTTGTATTCTATGTTTAGAAATCCGGATAAAAGTTGAAAAACAAGTTGGTGTTGAGAGTCATTATAACCATATAAACTACTTTAAAACCTTTCCATGATGATTCTCAGTGGAGATCTGGGCATTTATATGTAGCTTAAAATATGTGTTTAACATCCTTGTAAATAGAGTATTAGGCTAATAAAAAATATTTAAAAATATTGCTGATGACACTGACAATATAATCAGTTTAAGACTAAATGCTCTAATATATGTGCATGTGTGTGCACATGTGTGTTTTATAAAGCATATACATATATGGTGGTATAATATTTAAAAATGTAATGCAAATATTTAAGTAAATTGTGTAAGTTAATAAAAGAATCAAAAGTTTTATATATTTTCTTGGGTGGGAAAAAGGCATGCTTGACCTGCAGTAAGTGTAGGTTGAACTGAAATCAAATGAAAACTGGTAGCTTTCACTATTTTACTTTCTAAGTAAAATAAAATGCAAATTAAGCTGAGAGCGTGGCATAGATTTTTAAATATAAAAATGCAAACTGATTTTAGTTCATTTTGCTATTCTAAAGCTTTACCATAATGGTTTAAAATTAAAGTTTTTTAAAAAACAAAACCTTTGAACTATAAATCAGTAAATTTTAATTTTAAATAACATTTGAACTTTAACCAAAAAGTAAAGTGGCAGCAAAACTAGAAATCCCTGAGCTCTGTAAGATAGTAAGAGAAAGCTTTCCTCCTCTCCGTTCCTTTATACAGTCCTTGCTCTTGCTTTTATTCATTCATTCATGAAGCTCCTACCTTTTTGCCAGGTTCTGTTCTCAGTATTGGGAATAGAGCAGTGAAAAGATAGACAAAATTCTCAACACTCTTAGAGCTTACGTTCTAGTGAAGGAGGGGGAGTCTATAAGCTTGATAATTAAGCAGAATATAAGGTGTTAGACTGTGACAAAATAAAAAAAATGTAAGCAGGAAAGGTGGTTAGGAAGTGTTTTGGAGCAATGGCTGTGATTTTGCATATGGTGGTCAGTTAAGACTTCAGAAGCTACATTTGAGAAAAGGTCTGCGGAAGAGAGGGAGAACCATGCACAAAGAAAAGTGAGGAGTATTTCATGTAGGAATCTTCCCTGAGATGGGAGTGTGTCTGGCACATTTAAAGAACAGCAAATAGGTCAATGTAGAGAGAGTGAGAGGAAGATGAATAAGAGATGACATCAGAAAGCCAAGGAGAATGGAAGGGACAGCATTTATTATTGAAGGTTTTATCTTTTACTCTGAGTGAAATCTGAACTCACTGTAGTGTTCAGAGCAGTGCTTCATATCCTGAGTTACATTTTTAAGGGGTTATCTTGGTTATTTTGAAGGAGGCTGGGGTGGGGGTGGGGAATAATGGAAACAGGGAAAGTAGTTGGGAAGCTACCATAAGGACCCAGGAGAGAGATGATTGTGGCTTAGGCCAGGTTGATAGTGGTGGATGTTATGAGAAGTGGTTGCATTCTGGATATATTTTGAAGGGAGTGTCAAAAGCATTTGCTGACAGAACAGGTATTGTTCATAAGAGGAACAGAGAATGACTCCAAGGTTTCTGGCCTAAGCACTGGGAAGAATGGAGTCCCTCCTTACTGAGATGGAGACCTGGCAGAAGTCAATAAATAGCTCAGTTTTGGATGTTTTATGTTTGAGATGTCCACTGCACATCCATTTGAGGTACTGAGCTGGGGGTTAACCATTGAGGGGTGTGATTTAGGAAGAAATATGGCCTAAAGATGTGTAAATCATCAGAATATTGAATAGATTTAAAGCCAATAGACCAGATAACTTCCCCAAGGAGGTGAGAGAAGATGGAAGGACAGGAGGTCCAAGGACTCCCCTGAGACACTGTAGGAGTTGAAGAGAGACTAGCAAAAAAGACTGAGAAGGAACAGCTGATAGAGAGGAAGAAAACCAGCAGAGGTGTCTTGGAAGTCTAGTGAAGAAAGTCTGAGCTGGTAGAGTTGTTGGTAGACCTCTGAGAAAATTAAAAGGATGCATTCAGACAACAGGAGGAACTGAGTAATTGGGGGCAGAGAAGGTGCCTTTAGACCTTTGCTGAGGACCTTGAACAAGCCTGTCTAATATGCCAAAATTCTTTGGGCAGGAACTGGAAGGCTGTTATGTATAATTTTTTTGGTGCTGCTATAAAAATTATCACAAACAGCAGCTTAAAACAGCAGAAATATATTATCTTATAGTTCTATTGGTCAGAAGTCTGACACAAGTCTTACTGGGCTAAAGTCAAGATGTTATCAGGGCTGCAATTCTTTCTGGAGGCTCTGGAGGAGGATGTGTTCTCTTGCCTTTTGTAGTGTCCAGAGGTCACTCACATTCTTGGTTAGGGTGAGGGTTAGAGTTAGGGTTAAGGGGCCCTTTGTCTATCTTCAAAACCAGCAACATTGCATCTCTGAACATTCTTTGCTTGTCACATCTCCCGCTCTCTCTTCTGCATTCCTCTTCCTCTTTTAAATACCCTTGGGATTACATTGGACCCACTGCCTAATCAATATAATCTTCCTATTGTAAGGTCTGCTGATTAGCAACCTCAGTTCCTTTGGCAACCTTAATTTTCCTTCGCCACGTAAACTAACATTTTCACAAGTTCTGGGGATTAGGACATGGACATTTTCCACGGGCAGTTATTCTGCCTACTACACAGACAATATGCCTTGCTATTGAATAAGAAATTATCTTTTTTCTTCTTATTAGTATCAGCATGTTTATTTCTCCACTAAGCCCAGTACTTTCTGCTAAGTAAACAAACCAGTGCATTTCATATAAAATTTTTTTAAACAGACAGAACTACACATTTTAACTTGACCAATTGTGTCTATACTCTTGAAATAGAACTGTGAGGTGCATACAACAGATGAAGTTTAAAATTCTAAATTTGACATGTGAAAAGAAGTTTAGGTTGTAAATGGATAATGCACAAAAGTTTGCCTTTAGAAATGTAGATGATGTGGAAGTTGCGACACATTGTGCAACTGTTCAGTTTTTGTTATGTGTTGAGGAAGTAAGGAAAGAGCCCAAAGCCAGCAGATTGCCTTAAAGGAAATGATAGAACTAGAGTGAGGTACTGGTTGTGAGGCAGAAGCAAAGTTAGCAAACATGATTAGGAATTGTTATTAGGAAAATCTTGTCAGAGGTCAACAAAATCCAATGAGATAAATATGAGAGACAAAATACCTATGTCATTCTTGGGTCAAAATCAATAAGAACAGATGTACAGAGACAAAGATGTGGAATCTAAGTTTTAGAGTTGGGCTTCTTACAGTATCAGTAGATGGGTTCCTTTGTATGGCACTGACAATTTCTCATATTCTTAACAATTGTCTTGTACTTCCAATCTCTGGAAGTGTAACACAATACAAAGTCTCTTATGAGTATATCTTAAAAGTTCTCGTCACAAGAAAAAAAAATGTAACTATGTGAGGTGATTGCTGTTAACTTATTGTGGTAATCATTTCCTAATATACACATATATGAAATTATTAGGCTGTACACCTTGGACTAATGTCATGCGTCAATTATATCTCAATAAAACTGAAAAAAAACTCAACATTTCTAACTTCTGTGACAAAATTCTCTGCCTTCAAATAAAATGAATATTTACTAAACACTTGTTATATTTCATGTAAAGTGCTAGATTCTATGGTAATATAAAGATGATGCTCTTTAGCATTTTACATCATATGGGTGGATAGAGCATAGATATACAAAAATCTTAAATAAGCGGGCAAATATTGAATAGTAACACATTAATAAAATGCACATGTGATTTCATAAAACCACAATGTAGTGTTCTGTTAGGAAAAATAACTGAAAAAAAGAGCAAGTTTTTTTTTTTTTTTTTTTTTTTTTTTATATATGCCTAGATAAAAAGTCAGTTTAAGCCTGAGTGGGAATTCAGTAATAGTGACTTATTATAGGTTCTTAAGAGTAAATGAGGTGATCAAAGCATTGTTTGGAAGATTAGTCCAACATGGTAAATAAAATAGATTATGCAAGGAAAAGATCAGAGTCATAAAGACTAGTTAAGATTTTATTTTTATCATTCAAAATTACAATAATTTAAAGAGAATCACTGTGCTTAGAAATGGAATTCAAGGCTTAGATGGGAGAGGAACTGTGAAAGGAAACTAGATAGTGTGAAGTGAAAAAAAGAGAATTTGATGATAATGGATATACAAATTATAGAAGACAAAATTCAATGATAACACACAAATGACCTGAAGGCAGTGAGTGCATGTCATTCCATAACATAAATAGCAAAACTAAGGTGGGAACTGTTTGGGGGTGGTCGTGGGGAGAGATGAAGTGGTTGTGGAGGGAGAGGTTAAAGTATATAATAAGTTTGTTTCCTTAGAAGATTCAAAACTAGAAAGAAAATAATAGTTTATGCAATTTCATAACCCAGGACTCCAAGAAATTCAGCCACATCATTGTAATTTTTAATATATTTGTTTCCATATTTCTCTATGTTGTTGAAGAAATGTTTATTTAAAAAAATAAGCTATATTCTTTATTTATTGACAAAGTTAAAGACTCTTTGACAAAAAAAAAAAGCATTCTTATGCACTGTTTATATAAAATAGTATTTCCTTCCCACACAGCAACTTGGCAATATGTAGCAAGAACCTTACAAAACATTTAAGACTTTCTTTAGTAATTCTTATTCTAGGAATTACCATTAGAAAATAATCAGAGATGTCAATGATGTATGTACAACTGTGTCCATTGTTAGGTTGTTAGGAAAATTGGAAGAAAACTATGTATAGTTTACCATAATTTGTATTGTACAGGGATTATCATAAAATGTTCTTAGAAATTTGGAAGAAATTACTGGGAAAACTTTTTTGGGTTAAGGTTTTTTTTGGTGGAGAGGGGGTAATTTTTCAACATTATGGAGATATATTTGATAATGCTATTTCTGTGGCTATATTAAAGTTCTATTCAGTTGAAGCAAATGACAATTACTTGACCATCTATTGAGTGCTGTTCTTTATGATGTGAAAGAAACTTTTTTAAAAATTAGGAATACCAACCCAGAGTCTGGAAACGCCCCCATCAATACTGCTGCATTCTCAGCAATTTCTTAAGTTCAGCAAATATTTAATCTAATGGGAGGCTGGGAAACAAGAAATTTTATTACAGTAAATTTTTTTTAGTATAAAAATAATTACTTTTTCCTTTATGTGCTGCTGAGCCTCAAATATTTGAAAATGATTCATCTCCTTCAGTTTGTAAATGAAACGAGTTAGGGAAGAGGTTGCAATAGTGTTTCTTTGAGCTGGGTTGTCCTCAAAAAGTACTTGAGGTAGTTATTACTGATGAGTTATTCAACGGCCCTCTGTGGATCTTCAGCACAGTTCACACTGTTGACAATTTCAACCTAATCAAATTTCCTATGTTTTGAATTACAGGATTTAGTCCTATCTCTGAAAGAGACTACTCAGATTCTCTCGTTACCTACTACCACATGTTGACATTCCCTCATTAAGACCCGTATGTACATATCCACTTCAGTGAAGTGAATTACTTATGGCTACGAAACAAATAGGAGAAAGGGAGCTTTATAAAATGAATAGTGAAGCTATTATTGACAATATACTTCCATAAATACTTCAAATGCATTATCCTGATGACTTTTCTGAAGGAAAATCAAGGCAAATTTACAAAAATCCAAAAAGACCCACAGAGATTCGTAGATGACTATGGTGTCTCGTTTCCAGTTGAAAGTTTCTAAGAAGACATTTCCATAATTAGCTCCTAGAATCAGTTATCTCTGATTCTTCATGTACTGCCAAAATGCTGTTATCTTTTTATGTTAATGTCTTTGCGTAAGGCATCTCCATGCTCAACAAGAAGCTGAAATTTTAATATAACTAGAGGAAATTCAAAACAGGACTCCAAGAAATTCAGCCACATTTGACTGTGAATTTCACATCATTTAGACATAGCCATACTTCTCTGAGACAGCAATTTTAGGACTCTGGAAAGGGGAAAATAATTAGACTCAAACTGGAAAAACATGAAATTCTCAGATATGAGTTAAAATTAAAGGCACCAGATTTAATTGTGATGGAAATCAAAAGATACTGTCCCACAACCAATTTGTAGCATGGTAGTTTTTAATACAATCACCACAGAAGAGGAATGGATAGCCATTTAAGCCAGACCTGTCCCTGTCACCATTCCACTGACCCCACCTCTGAAGGAAAGTTTGACTTTTTCTTTGTCCAGAGGAGTACAGACATCTTTTTTTTTAACATCTGTACTGAAGTGTAATTGCTTTACATTACTGTGTTAGTTTCTGCTGTATAACAAAGTGAATCAGCTCTACATATACATATATCTCCATATCCCCTCCCTCTTGCGTCTGCCTCCCACCCTCCCTATCCCACCCCTCTAGGTGGTCAAAAAGCACGGAGCTGGTCTCCCTGGGCTATGCGGCTGCTTCCCACTAGCTACCTATTTTACATTTAGTAGTATATATATGTCCATGCCACTCTGTCACTTCATATCAGCTTATCCTTCCCCCTCCCCGTGTCCTCAAGTCCATTCTCTATGTCTCTGTCTTTATTCCTGTCCTGCCCCTAGGTTCTTCAGAACACTTTTTTTTTTTTTTAGATTCCATATGTTTGTGTTAGCATTCAGTAATTGTTTTTCTCTTTCTGACTTACTTCACTCTGTATGACAGACTCTACGTCTATCCATCTCACTACAAATAACTCAGTTTTGTTTCTTTTTATGGCTGAGTAATATTCCATTGTATACACATGCCACATCTTCTTTATCCATTTGTCTGTTGATGGACACTTAGGTTTCTTCCATGTCCTGGCTATTGTATATAGTGCTGCAATGAACATTTTGGTACATGACTCTTTTTGAATTATGGTTTTCTTAGGGTATATGTCCAGTAGTGGGATTGCTGGGTTGTATGGTAGTTCTATTTGTAGTTTTTTAAGGAACCTCCATACTGTTCTCCATAGTGGCTGTACCAATTTACATTCCCACCAACAGTGCAAGAGCATTCCCTTTTCTCCACACCCTCTCCAGCATTTATTGTTTCTAGATATTTTGATGAAGGCCACTCTGACTGGTGTGAGGTGATACCTCATTGTAGTTTTGATTTGCATTTCTCTAATTAGTGATTTTGAGCATTCTTTCAAGTGTTTGTTGCCAACCTGTATATCTTCTTTGGAGAAATGTCTATTTAGGTCTTCTGCCCATTTTTGGATTGAGTTTTTAGCTTTTTTGATATTGAGCTGCATGAGGTGCTTGTATATTTTGGAGAATAACCCTTTGTCAGTTGCTTCATTTGCAAATATTTTCTCCCATTCTGAGGGTTGTCTTTTGGTCTTGTTTATGGTTTCCTTTGCTGTGCAAAAGCTTTGAAGTTTCATTACATCCCATTTGTTTATTTTAGTTTTTATTTCCACTTCTCTAGGAGGTGGGTCAAAAAGGATCTTGCTGTGATTTATGTAATAGAGTGTTCTGCCAATGTTTTCTTCTAAGAGTTTGATAGTTTCTGGTCTTACATTTAGGTCTTTAATCCATTTTGAGCTTATTTTTGTGTATGGTGTTAGGGAGTGTTCTAAGTTCATTCTTTTACATGTGGCTGTCCAGTCTCCCCAGCACCACTTATTGAAGAGGCTGTCTCTTTTCTCCATTGTATACTCTTGCCTCCTTTATCAAAAATAAAGTGACCATATGTGCGTGGGTTTATCTCTGGGCTTTCTATGCTGTTCCATTGCTCTATATTTCTGTTTTTGTGCCAGTACCATACTGTCTTGATTACTGTAGCTTTGTAGTATAGTCTGGAGTCAGGGAGCCTGATTATCCAGCTCTCTTTTTCTTTCTCAAGATTGCTTTGGCTATTCGAGTGTTTTGTGTTTTGATACAAATTGTGAAAATTTTTATTCTAGTTCTGTGAAAAATGCCATTAGTAATTTGATAGGAATTGTATTGAATGTGTAGATTGCTTTGGGTACTATAGTCCTTTTCACAAGGTTGATTCTTCCAATCCCAAAACATGGTATATCTCTCCATCTGTTTGTATCATCTTCAATTTCTTTCATCAGTGTCTTACAGTTTTCTGCATACAGGTCTTTTGTCTCCTTAGGTAGGTTTATTTCTAGGTACTTCATTCTTTTTGTTGCAGTGGTAAACGGGAGCTTTTCCTTAATTTCTCTTTCAGATTTTTCATCATTAGTGTATAGGAATGCAAGAGATTTCTGTGCATTAATTTTGTATCCTGCAACTTTACCAAATTCACTGATTAGCTCTAGGAGTTTTCTGGTAGCATCTTTAGGATTCTCTATTTATAGTATCATGTCATCTGCAAACAGTGACAGCTTTTCTTCTTTTTCTATTTGGATTCTTTTTATTTCTTTTTCTTCTCTGATTGCTGTGGCTAAAACTTCCAAAACTATGTTGAATAATAGTGGTGAGAGTGGGCAACCTTGTGTTGTTCCTGATCTTAGTGGAAATGCTTTCATTTTTTTCACCATTGAGAAAGATGTTGGCTGTGGGTTTGTCATATATGGCCTTTATTATGTTGAGGTCAGTTCTCTCTATGCCTCCTTTTTGGAGAGTTTTTATCATAAATGGTGTTGAATTTTGTTGAAAGCTTTTACTGCATCTATTGAGATTATCATATTGTTTTTATCCTTCAGTTTGTTAATATGGTGTATCATATTGATTGATTTGTGTATATTGAAGAATCCTTGCATTCCTGGGATAAACCCCACTTGATCATGGTGTATGATCCGTTTAATGTGCTGTTGGATTCTGTTTGCTAGTATTTTGTTTAGGATTTTTGCATCTATATTCATCCGTGATATTGGCCTGTAGTTTTCTTTTTTTGTGACATCTTTGTCTGGTTTTGCTATCAGGGTGATGGTGGCCTCATAGAATGAGTGTGGGTGTGTCCCTCCCTTTGTTATATTTTGGAAGCGTTTGAGAAGGCATCTTGTCTTGGGCTTTTGTTGTTGGCAGATTTTAATCACAGTTTCAATTTCAGTGCTTGTGATTGGTCTGTTTATATTTTCTATTTCTTCCTGGTTCAGTCTCAGAAGGTTGTACTTTTCTAAGAATTTGTCCGTTTCTTCCAGGTAGTCCATTTTATTAGCATATAGTTGCTTGTAGTAATCTTCATGATACTTTGTATTACTGCAATGTCAGTTGTTACTTCTTTTTGATTCCTAATTCTGTTGATTTGAGTCTTCTCCCTTTTTTTCTTGGTGAGTCTGGCTAATGGTTTATCAATTTTGTTTATCTTCTCAAAGAACCAGCTTTTAGTTTTACTGATCTTTGTTATTGTTTCCTTCATTTCATTTTCATTTATTTCTGATCTGATCTTTATGATTTATTTCCTTCTTCTAACTTCGGGTTTTCTTTGTTCATCCTCTTTGATTTCTTCAGTGATCCCTTGGTTATTTAGTAGTGTATTGTTTAGCCTCCATGTGTTTATATTTTTTCTTTCCTGTAATTGATATCTAGTCTCATAGAGTTGCGGTTGGAAAAGATACTTGATAAGATTTCAATTTTCTGAAATTTACCAAGGCTTGATTTGTGACCCAAGATATGATCTATTCTGGAGAACGTTCCATGAGCACTTGAGAAGAAAGTGTATTCTGTTGTTTTTGGATGGAATTTCCTATAAATATCAGTTAAGTCCATCTTGTTTAACATGTCATTTAAAGCTTGTGTTTCCTTATTTATTTTCATTTTGGTTGATCTGTCCCTTGTTGAAAGTGGGGTGTTAAAGTCCCCAACTATGATTGTGTTACTGTCGATTTTCCCTTTTATGGCTGTTAGCATTCGCTTTATGTATTGAGGTGTTCCTATGTTGGGTACTTAAATATTTACAATTGTTATATCTTCTTCTTGGATCGATTCCTTGAACATTATATAGTGTCCTTCTTTGTCTCTTGTAATAGTCTTCATTTTAAAGTCTATTTTGTCTAATATGAGAATTGCTACTCCAGCTTTCAATTTCCATTTGCATGGAATATCTTTTTCCATCCCCTCACTTTCAGTCTGTATGTGTCCCTAGGTCTGAAGTGGGTCTCTTGTAGACAGCATATATATGGGTCTCGTTTTTGTATCCATTCAGCGAGACTGTGTCTTTTAGTTGGAGCATTTAATCCATTCACGTTTGAGGTAATTATTGATATATATGTTCCTACTACCATTTTCTTAATTGTTTTGGGTTTGTTTATGTAGGTCTTTTTCTTCTCTTTTGTTTCCCACTTAGAGAAGTTCCTTATTTGTTGTAGAGCTGATTTGGTGGTGCTGAATTCTCTTAACTTTTGCTTGTCTGTAAAGGTTTTAATTCTCCGTCAAATCTTAATGAGATCCTTGCTGGGTAATCTTGATTGTAGGTTTTTCCCTTTCATCACTTTAAATATGTCCTGCCAGTCCCTTCTGGCTTGCAGAGTTTCTGCTGAAAGATCAGCTGTTAACCTTATGGGGATGCCCTTGTATGTTATTTGTTGCTTTTCCCTTGCTGCTTTTAATATTTTTTCTTTGTATTTAATTTTTGATGGCTTGATTAATATGCATCTTGTCGTGTTTCTTCTTATATTTATCCTGTATAGAAGTCTCTGTGCTTCCTGGACTTGCTTGACTACTTCCTTTCCCATAGTAGGGAAGTTTTCAACTATAATCTGTTCAAATATTTTCTCAATCCATTTCTTTTTCTCTTCTTGTTCTGGGACCGCTATAGTTCGAATGTTGGTGCATATAATGTTGTCCCAGAGGTCTCTGGGACTGTCCTCAATTCTTTTCATTCTTTTTTCTTTACTCTGCTCTGTGGTAGTTATTTCCACTATTTTATCTTCCAGGTCACTCATCCGTTCTTCTGCCTCAGTTATTCTGCTACTGATTCCTTCTAGAGAATTTTTTTTTTTTTTTTTTTTTTTTTTTTGCGGTATGCGGGCCTCTCACTGTTGTGGCCTCTCCCGTTGCGGAGCACAGGCTCCAGATGCACAGGCTCAGCGGCCATGGCTCACGGGCCCAGCCGCTCTGCGGCATGTGGGATCTTCCCGGACTGGGGCACGAACCCGTGTCTCCTGCATCGGCAGGCGGACTCTCAACCACTGCGCCACCAGGGAAGTCCCTTCTAGAGAATTTTTAATTTCATTTATTGTGTTGTTCATCAGTTTGTTTGCTCTGTTATTCATCTTGATCCTTGTTAAACGTTTCTTGTGTTTTCGCCATTCTATCTCCAAGATTTTGGATCATGTTTCCTATCATTACTCTGAATTCTTTTTCAAGTAGACTGCCTATTTCTTCTTCATTTGTTTGGTCTGGTGGGTTTTTACCTTGCTCCTTCTTCTGCTGCGTATTTCTCTGTCTTCTCATTTTGTTTAACTTAACTGTGTTTGGGGGTCTCCTTTTCGCAGGCTGCAGGCTCGTAGTTCCTGTTGGTTTTGGTGTCTTCTTCTAGTGGGTAAGGTTGGTTCAGTGGGTTGTGTAGGCTTCCTGGTGGAGAGTACTGGTGCCTGTGTTCTGGTGGATGAGGCTGGATCTTGTGTTTCTGGTGGGTAGGACCGTGTCTGGTGCTGTGTTTTGGGGTATCTGTGAACTTAGTATGATTTTAGGCAGGCTCTCTGCTAAATGGGTGGGGTTGTATTCCTGTCTTGCTAGTTGTTTGACATGGGGTGTCCAGCACTGGAGCTTGCTGGTTGTTGAGTGGAGCTGGGTCTTAGTGTTGAGACAGAGATCTCTGGGAGAGCTCTCGCCTATTGATATTACGTGGCACTGGGAAGTCTCTGATGGTCCAATGTCCTGAACTCAGCTCTCACACCTCAGAGGCTCAGGCCTGACACCAGCCGGAGCACCAAGACCCTGTCAGCCACACGGCTAACTCTGCTGGGCCTCAGGGTCTCTTGAACATATCAATGGTCAGTGGCACAAGACAACATCTGGTCTTCCTAAAGCCCGGCTGCCTGCAGCAGCAACTTCTTCCAGCCCCCGGAATATAGACTTTTTATGATCTGGCTTTATCCCTATGAGTCTATTGAACATAGTTGGCACGCATGCAATATTTTTTTGAATAAATGAATGAATCTACAGATGGTCCTCAACTTGTGATAGTTCGACTTACAATGTTTTGACTTTACCATGGTGCAAAAGCAATATGCAGTCAGTAGAAACTGTACTTTGAATTTTGATCTTTTCCCCGGCTGGTGATTTGAAGTATGATTCTCTCGTGATGCTGGGCAGTGGCAGTGAGCTTCAGTTCCCATTTTACCCTTGATCATGAGGTTAAACAATTCACACACTTACAACCATTGTGTACCCATACATCCATTCTGTTTTTCACTTTCAGTACAGTATTCAATAAATTCATGAGATATTCAACACTTTATTATAAAATAGATTGTGTGTTAGATTATTTTGCCCAATTTAGGCTAATGTAAGTATTCTGAGCATGTTTAAGGTAGGCTAGGCTAAGCTACAATGCTTGGTAGGTTAGGTGTTTTAAAGCCATTTTCCACTTATGACATTTTCAATGTACAATGGGTTATTGGGTGAAACCCCATCATAAATCGAAGAAGATTGCTACTATGATCTGGTGATACATATTTCAGTCATAAGGTCTTTGAAATTTCAGTTAGTTCTTTTTTGTAGGTGGCTCTTCTTTATGGGATTTGATTTGCTCTGGTTCATGCAGCACTCCCAGCCATCCCCTTCTCATTTTTCTTCCCTCTCCTCCATCATGCACTTAAGAGCACATATGAATATGAGGAGCACATTGTGAATATGAAAACAGTATTCTACTCTTTTTAGTGAATTATAGATACTTCTGCTTTGTTAAGTATCCTTCCCCCAAATATATGTGAGTTAATTTTAATATTTTGGTATGTTAACATTATGATATTGAAGACATTTAATATCTTGACGTTTTAGCAGAACTGACTTTAAGAAATATTTCGTTTTACTCAAATTCAAATGTAAAATTTTGAGAAATCTTTTCCAAAGCTTCCACATCCATGATAGGCTATTATTGGGCAAATATATATAAGGTAACCCAAGAACAAAACAGAACCTATCAGGTCTTCACAGTCATTTATTTATTTATTTATTTATCCAAAAAGTATTTACTGTGGTTTGGAAAAGGAGAAGTGAACTAGACTTTTTTTTTAATTGAGCCACTGTATTTTGTATTTCACACACATAAATTCATTCCATCATTTTAATACCTCTAGGTATGAGCTATTCCCATTTTGCAGGGGAAGGAATGGAGCTCTAAGAATGTAAGTGTCACAGGGGACACAACTGTCAGATGGCTGAGTTGGGATCTCAATTTACGGCATTTTAAATCTAAAGTCCCTGAGTAAAAGTACAATGATGCCTCAGTGATTCACTGAGTTTGTGCAACGGGCAGGCCCATATGCACTGGGGGAATACTAAAATAAATTGAATGTGGATTCTGGATTCGGTAGTTTTTAGTTTGTAAAAATGAAAGTGTAGGTACATAAACAAATATAATACATAATAGAATGTTAAGGGACAGAAATAGATATATGTCTATTATAGTTTAGGGACTTCCTTGGTGGTCCAGTGCCTAAGACTTCACCTTCCAGTGCAGGAGATGCAGGTTTGATCCCTGGTTGGGGAGCCAAGATCCCACATGCCTCGTGGCCAAAAAATCAAAATATAAAACAGAAGCAATATTGTAACAAGTTCAATAAAGACTTAAAAAAATTGGTCCACATCAAAAAAATCTTTAAAAAAAATCTATTATAGTTTATATGATAAAATCTTGTTTAGGTGAAATTATAACTTGAAGGTCTACATACCTTTGTTCAAATTCTTAACTGTTCTACCATTGAGACATGGAAAAAGAAGATTGAACCTAAGTGACAGCAGTAAATGGTTTTCCAAAGTCAAATACAATCATGACCTATAATATTGTTTCCAATTTACCTCATTTTTGGTTGCTGAACAATATGTTAAGAAGAAATGGACTACTTCCAGGTTATACAACTTCATGTTTACAGTTTTAAGTTTTTCATGGGGTCGCATTTCCTTATTCATCTTTTACATTTGAAGTTGGAGAAGCACAGGGGGAAGGGTCAGGCTGCCAGAATCCTTTCAGTGTGATTCAGAAGCAACTGCTTAGTTTCAGGCTGTTGGCACAGTAGTAGACAGGACACAATGTTTCTGCAATTAATCTTTCTGATGTACCAATGATACTTTGCAGAACAGAATGATTACCACTAGTTACTTGCTCTTTTCACTCATTCCTGGCCAATGAGCTGGGCCAATGAGCCAGAAGAATGCTGATTGAAAACCAAAAAAGGAGCTAGAGCTATTAGCATTCTCCTCTTCTCAGTATGGTCATTTCCTCCAGGTCACTGAGTTTGGATGGATCCTATTTGATGAAATAGGGACTATATATTATTGCTTATTATAATATATATATTATTCACATATGTACCCATATACCAATTTAG
The DNA here is from genome assembly GCF_937001465.1 of Orcinus orca. Lineage (NCBI taxonomy): Eukaryota > Metazoa > Chordata > Mammalia > Artiodactyla > Delphinidae > Orcinus > Orcinus orca. The sequence continues at coordinate 118,888,907 of NC_064563.1, forward strand.
CTATACTTGTAGTTATACTATGTGTCTGTTTACATACATGTGAACCCTTCCAAAGCAAATCACAGTAAAACTTAAATCACAGAGACTGACTTCCCAAAGTAGACCATTATGAGGGAACATTATCATCTATTTTTAGAAAGGACGATAATGGTGTTCAGAAGCTAAATGGCAGGGAGCCATTCCCTCTGAGTCTCCAGCAATGATTCATATTTTTGATAGCTCTGAGTGAGTTAAGCTTTGTCTCTGTCTTAGCAGCCTCTTTATACCTGGATGAAGATATAAATCCTGGGGGCACCAGAAGGAATGGAGCCCATATACTCTGATCTTTATGCCAGAAGCAACTGTGCAACAGCCAGAAACAGAAATGAATGTAAACATCCTCACTGTTACTGTGTTCTTCAGGAAACAAAGCTTTATTTTATTGAGTTATCTTGCCAGGGGATAAAAATGAATTCCTGATCATGAGAAGATTGAGAACATGGTACTTTTGTACTCTGTTAGGAAAGTTGGAAAGCCTAGACTCAGTGACTAAATGAAACAGTAGCAGCTCAATGTATAGCACTGTACAAAAGCTCTGTGTAGAGTGAGGCCTTACAATGAGTCCTGGATCTCTGGAAGGCTCCTGGCTCAAAAGTCTGTCCATTGAGACCTGCGGGGTGGGAGAAGTAATGAGGAATGAGCTCCAGCTTCTGCCTCTCAAAGTCTGTGAGATGTTGAGACAAACAGTACCTCCTGTTCCAAATAGGTGGGGCGGGTAAAATAGTTCTTCACTTTTCGTTCTAAGGGAGGTCTTCCTGGCCCACTATTTTCCCACCTGAAATACGGCAATCACCGTCTCAAAATCACACCTCCTCGCTCACCCTTCTCATGCTTCCAGAACAAAGGTGGGAGGTTCCTTCTGTTTCAATGCTTTGGACTGGGCCTCAGTTTTATTTCTTTTGCCAAGATGGTGCCTAAAGCTACGATTGGTATTTACTCCTTGTGTTCTTGAAGCATTGGCTTAGTAGAAGAGTGGATTTTCAACTACTGGAGTGCAGGACTGTGTCTCATTCTACTTGCCATCATAGTACCTTGTACCTTATGCTTTCTGTAGTAAATAATTTGTTCTGATTCCATTCTATTTGCATTTCTACCTATTCATAGAAAAGTATTTTGGAATTTATTTCATTCTGCTTTGTAGAAAACCATGATATTTTCTGATTCTTCTAGTATATACATACTCAACATTTCCACAAATTTTAAGGCAAAAATTTTGGATCATTACCCCAGCTTACATAATTCCAGAAAGTCAGATATGATTCTATCTGCTTTCAGAACTACAGCAGCAACGTGACAATCTCATGATTGGTTTGGGGTCTAGTTTTGTTTACTAGAGTATCTCAAGTGCCAAGAATAGTGCTTGGCATATTAAAAACATTCAGTGCTATTAAGATTATCATAACAAAAAATTGAGGCTGTGCCTAGCAAAAATTGGGTACTCTTATAATGGGTATTTCTCATTTACGTCTTTTTTTTCCATTTACTTTTTATAATTAAACAATTCACAGGATTGTTGTTTGCTATCAGACAGTTGCCTAGAGTAACTGCCATCATTTGTAATAATGTTGATTGAAAATGAAGTTGTTAAAAGTATAAATTTTGATGATAATAAATAAATTTATGGAAAATGAGCCAGGAATATCTAATGATCAATTAAGATATCATACTAACAAACCATTACTGTAGTTTATAAAATTATGACACCAGAATATTATTTTTTGCAATTGTAAGTTATTACTCGTGTTACCCCACCATGCTTTGTAAGTAATAAAATATTTTAAAAGAAATAGCTTCATATCTTAGTACCTTTAACTGTATTTTTTCCCCTGCTTTTTGAACAAGGGTCTCCGCATTCTCATTTTGCAATGGGTTCTACACATTATGTAACAATCCTTGATCACAGTTTTCTATGTCCAATTTTCTTAATTAAAATAAACAGTTAAGTGGGAAGTTTTCATTTCTGTTTATCTTAATATTTAGGAAAGATAATATAGTAATATTTTCTTACTGTGATCTTTTTTTTCTCTCCCTTTCCAGTGCTTTGGTTCTCATTGATTACATAACTTTCTTTGTACCTGCTTATATTTTCTAAAGCAATAAGGCACCATATTTCTTCTTAGAGTAAAAGCCTGGGTTTAAGATTTAAGCCATGGTTTTCTAGCTCACCAGATATTTTCCACTTAAATGACTGTCAGGAACCAGATTTTAAAAAGAACATTATTTTCTTCAATGGGAAGGTCCTGCCAGCCATCATTCACCATATTTGACACAGCTGGTGAATAAGCAAAAGACACAAATTGTTACAGAATCCCCAAACTGCACTCTTGTTTCAGCACCACCTGTGGCCTCTTAATGTATGAAGCAGGAAAAGGAAATATGCAAATGTTGGTATTCATTTGCAGGGAGCTGATTCCACTGAATAGTTTTTTTGGGTTTCCTAATGTTTTCACGATTTCCTCAGCATATACTTATCAATCATTTTTCTTGTCAGTAAGAACCTCATTTTTTTTGTGTGTGCCCACATTAAGTGTTGCCTGAAGGTACTGCAATTTCTGAATCCTCTCAAGGTAAGAATATCCTTGGAAAAGTCTATAATTCTCGACAGAAAAGAAATCACCATGACTGAAAAAGCAAATAGCAATGATGCCAGTGCATAATAAGCAACAGACTACCAGAATTCATTCTTTAATGGGACTCTTGATTACCATATATAGAACATAAAGATGAAGCAGAAACATTACAGCACTAATGCCAAGCTGCAGCGTTCTTCCCTCTGGGTATGGATACCAGCCTGTCCATGGATCTCAGCCTCCCTTAGTCAGTCATTATCAATGAGTGCCTTAAAGAGACACTAAAATTTAAAGGTCCCTTGTCAAGCCAAGACACATCTGTTTTTCTAGTCAATACGGTGTCTTCAGGAGAGGATGACCCAACAAATAACTAGAAAATTAAGCCAGAATCTATCTGTTCCTCAAATGGATCAGTATTTTCATTATTGTAAACCTCTACTACTAATTGAAAAAAAAAAGTATATAGTGGCTCGTAATAACTGTGTGGGAGGAAAGACCTGTTGTTCCCTCCTGGGTGAACTCAAAGAATTCCTTTGGATTTTTAAATTTCATTTTCTTTTTGAACAACCTTTAGAAAGAAATGTTATGGTGTTAGATTATATGTTCTTTTTTATTTAATTTCAAATGTCCAGATAAAAATCACTCTGGCTACTACCTCACATGTGTTTTTAAAATACATGTGAGGCTCACAAAAATTGTATTTAACGTACAAAAATGCAACTGTTTATAAAATCTCCTTTATTTCCATTTTCTAACAATTTTATTTTCTTTTATCAGGCTTTATTAACCACAGTTAAGATTGCTGCAAAAACATGTCTCATTCAAGTGCATATATCTGTTTAATTCACATCAAAAAGTCAAGTGAAACTCCCTAACACCATACACAAAAATAAGCTCAAAATGGATTAAAGACCTAAATATAAGGCCAGAAACTATCAAACTCTTAGAGGAAAACATAGGCAGAACACTCGATGACATAAATCACAGCAAGATCCTTTTTGACCCACCTCCTAGAGAAATGGAAATAAAAACAAAAATAAACAAATGGGACCTAATGAAACTTCAAAGCTTTTGCACAGCAAAGGAAACCATAAACAAGACCAAAAGACAACCCTCAGAATGGGAGAAAATATTTGCAAATGAAGCAACTGACAAAGGATTAATTTCCAAAATTTACAAGCAGCTCATGCAGCTCAATAACAAAAAAACAAACAACCCAATCCAAAAATGGGCAGAAGACCTAAATAGACATTTCTCCAAAGAAGATATACAGACTGCCAACAAACACATGAAAGAATGCTCAACATCATTAATCATTAGAGAAATGCAAATCAAAACTACAATGAGATATCATCTCATACCAGTCAGAATGGCCATCATCAAAAAATTTAGAAACAATAAATGCTGGAGAGGGTGTGGAGAAAAGGGAACACTCTTGCACTGCTGGTGGGAATGTGAATTGGTACAGCCACTATGGAGAATAGTATGGAGGTTTCTTAAAAAACTACAAATAGAACTACCATATGACCCAGCAATCCCACTACTGGGCATATATCCTGAGAAAACCATAATTCAAAAAGAGTCATGTACCAAAATGTTCATTGCAGCTCTATTTACAATAGCCCAGAGATGGAAACAACCTAAGTGCCCATCATCCGATGAATGGATAAAGAAGATGTGGCACATATATACAATGGAATATTACTCAGCCATAAAAAGAAACGAAATTGAGCTATTTGTAATGAGGTGGGTAGACCTAGAGTCTGTCATACAGAGTGAAGTAAGTCAGAAAGAGAAAGACAAATACCATATGCTAACACATATATATGGAATTTAAGACAAAAAAATGTCATGAAGAACCTAGGGGTAAGACAGGAATAAAGACACAGACCTACTAGAGAACAGACTTGAGGATATGGGGATGGGGAAGGGTGAGCTGTGACAAAGCGAGAGAGCGGCATGGACATATATACACTAACAAACGTAAGGTAGATAGCTAGTGGGAAGCAGCCGCATAGCACAGGGAGATCAGCTCGGTGCTTTGTGACCACCTGGAGGGGTGGGATAGGGAGGTTGGGAGGGAGAGAGACGCAAGAGGGAAGAGATATGGGAACATATGTATATGTATAACTGATTCACTTTGTTATAAAGCAGAAACTAACACATGACTGTAAAGCAATTATACCCCAATAAAGAAAAAAAAAGTCAAGTGAAAGATGAGCATATTAAGGCTACCCTGTCTTTATTCAAAAGAACTACCAGAAACTGTAACATTCCACAACTTATTCTAAACTTGTTTTGGAGTGAATGTTTGTGTCCCCCTAAAACTCATATGTTGAAATCCTAGCCCTCAATATGAAGGTATCAGGAGATATTGGCAGGTAATTAGGTCATGAGGGTGGAGCACTCATGAATGAGATTAGTGCCATTATAAGAAGAGACAGATGACAGAGCCTGCTTCCTCTCTCTGTTCCCCACCACTTGAGGATACAATGGAGAAGACGGCTGTCTGCAAACTAGGACGAGGGTCCTCATCAGACAATGGATTGGCTGGTGCTTTGATGTCGGGCATCTAGCCTCCAGAACTGTGAGAATAAATGCTTGTTGTTTAAGCCACTCCATCTATGGTGTTTTTATTATAGGAGCCCAGACTGTATAAGCAGGAAAAGACTTACTATAAACAGGAAAGGACAAGGAAGTCACGACCTGTCTCACTAAAGTCATTCTCTTCATTCTTTAAGCCCTTACCCATAACAGTACTAAGGCTGGAATCATTTACTTTTCTGTTCTTAAGCTTTCATAATGGATTTCTCAGTACACAGAAGACACATCATTCGTGTATTTAAAACATATATTTCAAATTATTTGCTAGACATGGCTAAGCACTGGAAATAAAGTGGTGAATAAAACAGGCATCATCCCTGCTGTTCTGGAACCCACAATCTGGTGGGTGACATCAACAATAAAGAAATAAAAATAAGGTTACAAACCATGATGAATACTATGAAAGAATAAAGTGCTATATTAACAGAATTAAAAATAGGTATCTTAAAAAAGGGGAGGGATGTTTTTCTAGAGAAGTTATACTGAAGTTTAGAGAGACTAGTTTCTGTTCCCATGTATAGTTATCTCAGTTTGGCAGTGGTCAACCCCACTGGGTACAAGAAAGCCTTCTTCTCACTGAGAATGTGAGGCTGTTCCTGCCTCTTTCTTTTCTTGGAAGACAACTGCCCTGATTTCTCATCTGTTGAAATTCTTACTCTTTGCTTTCTCTTCTTCCAACATGTGCACCTGTCACTTTGCTCTATAATCAAACTGAGAAAATTGACTAAAATAAGAGTGCAATATTATCTTTTTCTTCTCCATCTTGATATAGTCAGTGTAATAGCAGTATGCTGAAATGTATACCAAAAGGTCCTGTACAATTGTGTAAATTTGTTTCAATCATCTGCATCCAACCAACTCTGAAAGAGAAAGATACAAAATTGACCAAAAATTAAGTAAAAAATATACTACCTACTAAGAAGTGATACAGATTTCTTGGCACCAAGAACCAAGAATTATTTCTCTTGGGGACTTCCCTGGTGGCACAGTGGATAAGACTCCATGCTCCCAATGCAGGGGGCGCAGGTTCTATCCCTGGTCAAGGAACTAGATCTCATATACATGCTGCAACTAAGAGTTCGCATGCCACAACTAAGGAGCCCACGTGCCGCAATTAAGGAGCCCATAAGCTGCAACTAAGGAGCCCGCCTGCCGCAACTAAGACCTGGTGCAACCAAATAAATAAATAAGTAAATATTTTTAAAAGAATTATTTCTCTTGTGGTTCTTCAGAAAAGTGAGTACTCATGATGTCATAGTAGAATAGGTCACAGTTATTCATGATGTTAAAAAAAATAAGATAATGTGCTAATGAATGCTAATATACTAAACAGAGACTAAGTTTTTCTTTTTCTCTGCTATTCTCTCTTATGTATATTTGAGTAGGAAAATTCTGAGTTTATGTTCCATCTGTGCATTTTAATTCTAAAAGGTTGGTCAACATGGAAAGATTTTACTCCTGGTGGTAAATTCATGAGGCACTTAGCAGAGAACTCTGTGTAATGCTGATAATCTTGGAGTTGGGGGTGGGGCATTAACCTATGTGGCATTCTCCATGCAATTGAGGACATGCTTTAGCAATTCCCATGAGTATACATACTTAAGAAGTTCCCATGGATACACATACTCCCAACACAAAAATGCTTTGGTAAAAGTTTTCCCTTCTAAACCATTATTTTAATTCACAAAATTACATCAGGAATCCAACTGGATTTTAATCCACTTTCCACTTACTAATCTTAAGGAGAACTATTCACCAATGAGAAACGTTAGAATGCCCCAGCAGCAGCCCAAGAAGTGAGTGGCTGAACTGAAGTAACTGCCACAGTATTTCTGGGCAGAATAAACTAAATCTGTTAAACATATACAGTGTACTGATTTATTTATTCACCAGATTTCATCTGTCTTAAAAAATCATAGTAAAGATTTTTAACCATCTTTATAATAAAAAAATGCCCTTAAGATGTTCATTCACAGATTTCTTGACTTTATTGCAGTACTGATAATACATAGAAATAATGTTTAAAGAAGTATTCATATGTAAAATATACATACATACTGCAGGCGGAAACATGGCCCTAATTGATGCTAAATAACAGACCCAAATAATTTCTTACTTAAATTAACACCAGTGAGTAATTGGTAGCTATGCCCTTAGAATGCCTTGCATGCTTTCATGAGTAGGGAGAGCTTGACTCCCTCCAGAATGATGATCTTCCACACAGTAAAATGACCAGAGAAATGTCTCTTTAAGACCTCTCTCACCACATAAAATATTCATTCATACATCAACTCAGGCAGTTTCATGGGGACAGGCCCATTTTGAAAGAGGGTCAAGGTTTCAGATTATACAGTCGGAAGGTTCATCATGCTTTGCCTTTTCCTTTGTCTTCCCATCCTATTAATTCAAACTTTTTCACAAGGAGTGGCACTAATTAGACCTGCTCTGGACTACCACCAAGACTTTCTATCAAATTTCTTTCCTGTTTATGTTTAAGTTACTCAGAAGTTATCTGTGTGCCCTTTGGACATGTAGGACCTATTTTTTTAAACTCCCTCTGTACAAAGAATGTAATCTTAGCTTCCTGGGTTCTGGATTATGTCATAGTATTTCTCTATTTCAACTGAGAAATGTCAGACTAAAGAGTGAAAGTAATAATTCATCATAATAATCCCCTCTTCCCAAATCAGAAAAAAAAAAAAAACACTTTTTGGTTAAAAGGATTCATTGCCTGAGGTTGAATATATACTGCCTAATTAGCTTTAGTTTCGTCAAACAGAAGTTTTATCTATAAATTATCCTCTTATGAAACGATTATGGGGTTGTTTCTGATGTGATAAATTTCACTTCTTTTTGAAGTTGTATTTGGGTCATTAATTGGAGAGTCATTAATTAGAAAATAGAGCAATTAGCTGTTATCGATTGAGAATTATAAGAACATCTAGGAAGTTAATTGGCTACGGATTATTGTGTGTTGATAAAGTGGATAGGTTTGTCAATTATTTTATCTACCAAATGGAATTTTAGCCTTCTAAACAACTTATAATCCTTGCTAGATGTTCTTGGACAATTTACGTTATCCCTGTGATTTTCATTATTTCAAAAAATTATGAGAAAGAGAATCATTATTTCAGAGAATAAAATTTTCTTATTTTTTGTTTCTTATTTCTGAAGATAAACCTTATTGTATCACTAGAACTAAAAACTTTTCAATTGTGATTTGTGGATAGGAGCTGTTGTAACGTGAGTGCTCTAGTAATTTAAGAAATTTGGGAAGCATCTAACTCAGTTATTTCTCCTCACAGAGAAGAAGGCAAATGCAGAGAAGTAATCTGCTCAAGTCACAAAACTCATGACTCAGTCAACATAAGAAACTTGTCTTATGTCTAGTGTTCAATATCTTATCCACTATGTGTATAGGATTGGTTTTTGGTTTTATAATCTGAAAATTTCATGACAAATTTTACCTGTGCTTGAAAAATCTTCTTAGAGATTAATTGGAAGAGTGTTAGGTTCTTTTTTACCTTTTTTTTTTGAAAACTTATAGGACATTCTCATAATATGCATTGTATACATTGTTGGTTAGAATATTTTCTATTTAAATAATTCATTAATGACTTTGGAAAATGATATAAAACCTTCAAATTTGGAAACAGTAATAGCACATATTTTGAGGATCTGGGAGAATTGCAAGTTTTTAACTAAAGAACATTTGTAGTTATAGGCACTGCTGACAAACTTCACTGAGTTTTAATTTTGCAGTTTTACTTTGCAAACTGAATTTTTAAAGTAACCTTTATATTAAACAAAGCTTTCCTCATCTAGTCTATTCTTGTAACCTTGATATTTTTTCCCCTCCCTTAATCATCATTAGGTTCCCCTGCCTCAGTTCTAACCAATTTCTTGTTCCTTGAATAGATTCAGCTCAATTTCCTTGTGTTTTTTTGGTTTAAATTTGAAATCCACTGCCATGCTTTTCTCATAATTTTAAGAGAGTAAAACAGGTATTCAGGAAAAGTTTTCCAGTTGCCTTGCAAATGCAAAGTGGCAATGAGTTTTACAGAGACTCAGATACGTCATTGTAAGATAGAAAGAAAGGGTTACATCAGATCAATAAGACTTGTGTTAGGAACAAACATTACACCACTTGTTGACAGTCATTTCCATTTCCTCAGAAAGGACCTTGTTGTGTGCCACAACTGTGTTTTTGATCTTGAAAATGAAATCACCAGCAAGCACTACAGTTTCCCATTTAGTAAAATAAGTTTCTGCTTAGTTTCTAAACTAATCTCTCTCGCTTGTGTATCTCAGAAGGGCAGAGATACATTATAGAAACTTTCCAAATGACCGCCAACACACATATTATTAAAATCATGTATTTTTCTCAAAATCATTTAGGGGACAATTTTGTGGAGAGTATTTTAAGTAGACTATTTAAAGCATCATGAAACAATGAAAAAAGCACTGTTCTCTAAGGATCGCTTTGTGAAGTAAATATATGATACTTGTCACTTCTCAAGATGAAATATTAATACCATGAAAAATGTTTTAAGGCTCAATGTTCTATGATATATATTCATTTATTATAAACATTAAATAATGTGTATAGTGACAATGTGTATGATTTCTAGAAGCTTCCATTTTCATAGCCCATTCACACCAAATTTTCCCTGCTTTCTCATCATTTCATAAGTGTACAAAGAAAAAAATAAATTTAAATAGCTTCATGTTTATCAAAATTCAAAGGACTCATCTACAAGTTGTTCAGATTGTAACACTTTCTTTACACTTAATAGTTTTTGTAGAAGCTAACGAGTTAATAAATGCCACAGATTTTTAGAACAGTGTCCCGACTAGAGGATTCAAACACCTTGAATAGGGCACTGAAATAACTTTTCTCTGAGAAGACTGATGAGTGTATAAGATGAGGAAAGTTGAGAACAACAACACTGACTTACCCTTATATATTTTAGTAGTAAAATATATATTTTTTACTACTAATAACAGTAATTTTGTACCATCGTTCAAGAAATATGATTTCATACTGATTTTAGGGCTTCACAAAAATAGTAGGAGAAAAGAAAGCTTGGAAAGTTAAGAAACTTGCTTAACTTTGCACAGCCCTTGAGGGGAACACCGGGACCTCCCGATTTCCTGATTTCAAATCCAGGGCTCCTTTCCTCACAGCATTCTGCCTCCCAAGTAAACTGTATGACAAGGAGAGGAAAATGTGAAAAACAGACTTTTTTCCCCTTCCTTTAATCTTTACTTCTGCTGTGTTGGAAAGATCAAATGAGAGTTTTATGTGAGGTGAAATTTACCTTAAATTTTGAGTTTATTAAATAATCTAGAATTGTAAAACTGTAATTTTGAATAAGAAAACTAAGTATTGAAAGGATTCCAAAAGATGCTAGGTGAAAGTGTCAATTTAAAAAAGAATCCACGAAGAATCACTGAATAGAGAAGGTTGTTGCAATGAGACCCAATTTAGCTGAAGTCAGATCCCATTGATCTTTATACTTTGTTTCATTGTCCCAAGATATTATTGTCACTCTGGATGTGATTTAATAAATGAAAATCTTGTTGGATTCATTTCCATCTGTTTAGATAAGACTACACAGGGTCAATATCTCAAAAGTTTTGGGGGTAAAGTAGTCCATTATTGTTCTAAATTTAAAATTTATAAAATCAAACCAGAAATAAATGTTGAAGATGAGTAAGTTTGCACATAATTTTAGCGTTATCAAACTGAAGGACTAAATCAATTATCTTGATAGTATGTACCAAGTCATTCATTTGAACAGTGACTACTTTGGAAAGTATAATTCCCCTCAACTTGCCTAGTAAAGAGGTTCCTCTTAAGCAAGTGTATATGAAACAGGAAGAGTAGAATAACTCTCCCAAGGAGAAATTTTAATTATATTTTTCACTTGTGTTTGTCATTTATCTAGTCTTCTTTTCCCCAAATTAACCTTTCACCTCTACTAGTGACTTCTCAGTGCCTCTTGAATAGCAGCAGCTCATAAAAGGATCATCTGAGTTAATTGTTTAATGCACAGTATTGGATGTAAGTACCACAGAAGAAAGACAGGATGAGGCTCTGTTAACAAATCTGACATGGCTGGGGGTGTGAGAACCATTCTACTCTGACCTTTAGTCAAACCAATCACCTACTTTTTTCCTAAAAAATGGTGCCGGACCAACGACTAATATATCTGGGTCTACATTGAGAATGCTTCTTTGTATGTGAACCTCATTTTAGTAAAAAATTAAAATTGGAACAATACTGGAATGTCTGGACTGGCAAGTTGGAGCTACATATTAAAGTTTCAATGCTGATTTTTCACATGAATATTCAACTTTATCCAAAGGAATTAATCTTACAAAGAAACCCACACACATATGTGTATATATATGTATATACATATTATATATGTATATATAAATTTATATATATATAAATTTTCAGGGTTGACAATTTATCTATGACTTTTGACTAATTTGAAACAGTATTAAAACAGAAAGGCCATGTACCAACATCTGCGAGGGCCATTTCGTTTTAGCCATTTAATTAATGACTATATTCCCCATTAGACTGCAAATTTTTGCCCCTGGCTCTAGATTATGTATCCAATAGAATCCTTGGCACATAGTAGGCACTCAGAATATTATTAAATTATTAAATGAATCTTTGAAAAGTCAATAATTTTTATTTTATCCCTATTATTTATCCATGATATAAGACTGCATCTCTTACCCTCATTAACTTGGATAAATATATCTGCTATTGGTTACAAACTGCGAGACTGAAAAAGCAGTGAAAAGGCACAGAAATAGGAATCTGGAAATAGGGTTTGGGTCACAGCTCCTCTTCTAGGTTGGCTGTGGCCCGTCCGTGCTTTTGGAATAAAGTAGGATTTTACTTTTCGGACTAGTGAAAATTGACTACTATTCTCAAGATAATCTGAGACTTGAAAATGTAAATGTTAAAAATGCATATTATATATTCAAGTGTCAGATTATGAAACTCTCTCTAACTCTACACTAGTCTCACCTGGCATTCTTCTACTCCTTATCTTTCATGCGTCACCAATACACGCCTGTCTTGCCCTTTCTCTTCTCATTACTCTCAGTTTATCCCAGCTATAATGCCTTTCTCTTCCAGCATGTAGGGCTTGTGATGGAGCAACTAAAGAGCACAGAGGAAAATTGTGACTCCTATCTCTGTTGTCCTACACAGCAGCTGGGGTGCAACATCGGTCTCCTCAATATGTTCCCATTCCATTTATCTCACCCAAATCCTTGAAAGTATTGTCTAGGATAACCTAGAATTAAGTGAAACTCTGGAATTCAGCCTTTCTTTTGGTGGTATTTATGTTTAAAAAAAAAGATTTGGAGGTAGCTTACATATTTCTAAAAAAATACTTTTCGTTACTTACATAAGCAATATTTCAAAACTCTCAAAGAATGCACTTGGAAGAAAGGGTAAAGAGGTATAAAGGATACTTCTACCAGACTTAGTCATGGGTAAAAGAAACACAAGGCAGAAATAACAGCTGGTGGCAGAAGAAATTCAGTCACAAACTCACACTGGGCTAAGATAATGTTCTTGAGGATATGAAGCATGAGATTTTCTCTGCCCTTGAAGGCTCATACGCATGGGGTAATGCAGGGAGAAGAACAGGCATATCAAAGATTCAGGACCAAACTAAGATGTATTCTTAGACTAAAAGGACGACCGGACTAAGGGCTAAGGGATGGAGAACTGTCAAGCTCACTTCCCAGCAGGTGGAGGCAGCGAGAAAGGTGTGGAATTGTCCGGATCTATGACTCGAGATGTACAAAGTTGGTCCCCCAACTGGGAAAAAACAACCATGAAACAATCTTTTACAGAATCATTCCTTTTGATAGACTTTAAGTCTAAAATCTCATTAGGAGAGTAAAATATCTCAATTATTTCTTGGTTCGATAGGTTTTGTCAGCTTACCTATAAATGTAATTGCTATATTTAGCAATATTACTATGAGAAAACGCATTGAAACAAATGTGAAGAATTGCTTTTTCCATAACCCACATAACCTACAGCCCCTTGCTGTAGTCTCCATATGATGAATAATTCCTTTAATTCCTATCATTCCATTATTGAATCATGAGTTTACCTTAGCATAAATATGCATATGTCTTTAAGAATATAGTACAGTTCTTTCAGCAAATTCATTTAAACGTCAATCCTTAAAAAAACTTGAAATATAACAATAAGTACATGATTCTTCTCAATAGAAATTATCCTGTGTTTTGGGGAGAAAGATGAATTTCATGGGTATTCTTAGGTGCCTGTGGTGGGAGCGAGGAGGGAAGAGTAAGAAAAAGTTTAGTGAGTCAAACTATGTAGAAAAAAGAAAAAAAATGTACTAAAAACTTACATGTGATCAAATGTATGCATATATATAAATTACATATGTGAACATATTTCTTAAGATTTTTAATTATATTAAAATATCTTAAAATAGTTATATTTCTCAAGCATCTGGGTAAAAGAATAATTAATTAACAAACCTCTTCTTAGGACTCAAACTTGTTTTTGTTATTTAGAATGCATCTGGAATAAATATTTGTTGCATAAGCGATCATATCCCTTGTATCCTATTTAAATTTAAAAGATTAATTCATTATTTCTTTAAAAGATATGTGTTGAGTGCCTACTATGAGCCAGGGATTTAAAATGGAATGAAATATTTCAAAGTCCTTGCCCTTGTGAAGCTTATATTCCAGTGCCAGAGAAATAACATAAACAAAAATAAAGTTAAATATATAATATGCTATTTGGGAATACATTCCATAGATAAAAATTAATTAGGGACAGTGGTAGAGAATACTGAGAGTGTTGCAATTTAATACAATGTGAAAATGGCAAAATACATGTTAACCCTCATTCTTGGGTCTGGTACTATTAGCTTCTTCCTCCCAGGCAAGTCAAATTAGCTTAGGCTCTCATTGTAGTGAGAGGTTTCCCTGGAGTGTATATTATTTATGTTTGGACTCTGTTTTATTCAGTATTTAATTTATTCCTAAGCAATAATTTGGTTTAGACCATTCAGCCTAAACAACACAAGACTGTGAATGTATTTTTTTCCTTTAGTCTATTTTCCTTTAAGAGTAACTGTAAGCATAGCTGCTGTAAAACTCCAGATGGAAAGGAAACAGTTCGATACCATCTTTTCTTCATCTGCATTGCCGTGGCACTCAGTTTCTCATTGCACACGGGACCTTGAAAATTCCAGGCCTCAGATGTGGTCACATGTATCCTCTGCTGACTACTACAGATTTGCCTTCAAATGAACCACAGGAATGTTTCTTTTTTTAATAATCAACAGCTTCTCTTGTAATGTGTTTTTTGTTGTTGTTGTTTTTACGTATAGGCTAGCAGCATTGGTCCCAAATTTTAGCCTTAGCTGGTGGGCTACCTTCCCTATGGGAGTTTTAAAATCACCATATTAAGCTAATTGTTTGTAACTCTTGTCAAGGGCTATGGAAAAAAAAGAAATCTTCCAGAGTCTTGAGAAAATATGACAATCCAGGATCTATTTATATTGATAATGCTTTTAATGATTTGACCCAACTTCCTTATTATGCATATTGTCACATTATGACACCACCTTAAGTGACATACCTTCTAATGAATTGTGAGAGAAAGGTCTCCAACCAGTCTAAGCTTAGAGTCAAATTTTAAATTAGGCAGGCAAACTTTGGGAAAAGGGTCCACTTCCATTCCATGATAGATGGTCATGAAATCTGCCATTAACATTGCTCCAGAGGTATAAACGTTCCCTTAACCTTCTGACAAAAGAAATTTTCATATATTGAGACATAGGAAAGTCATTTTGGCTTGTACATGAGTTAACTTGAATTTTATGCTAACTAAAATAGCCTGTTTGTGACCTATCAAACATACACTCTATATCTGCTTAATTATTAGAGAAAAGGACACATTGGCCAAAAGTAAAGAATGTCCATGTTAAAAATAAAGATTAAATGCCTCTTGCTACTGGACCTAGAGACTGTCATACAGTCTCTAGGAGTGAAGTAAGTTAGAAAGAGAAAAACAAATATCATATATTAACACATAGATGTGGAATCTAGAAAAATGGTACAGATGAACTGGTCTGCAAGGCAGAAATAGGGACACATATGTAGAGGAAAAACATATGGACACCAAGGGGGGAAAGGGAGGGGTGGGATGAATTGGGAGACTGGGATTGACATATATACACTAATATGTATAAAATAGATAACTAATGAGAACCTGTTGTATAGCACAGAACCTGTGGGATGAATTGGGAGATTGGGATTGACATATATACACTAATATGTATAAAATAGATAACTAATGAGAACCTGCTGTATAGCACAGGGAACTCCACTTCGCTGTACAGTAGAAACTAACACACCATTATAAAACAACTATACCCCAATAAAAATAAAATATCTCTTCCTAGGATGCAAATGTTGGTCCTCCTTTGATGATAAGACTCCCTTCCTGGGTGCCAAGGCCATGCTGACTTGCTGTGTACATGCTGGACTGTTTTTTGTTTTGTTTTGTCTTTAAACCTTGAAGACATGTAACCCTGACTTGTTAAATGTTCTTTGTTCTGACAAGATATAAAACTGTGCTGAAAACCCTGCTTCTCCAGAGCAGCTTCCCAGAGTAATCTGGGAAGTGGGCTTCTGGGCTAGTCCTCAGTTTGGCTCAAATAAAACGCTTTTCTATTCTTATTATTGATTGTTTATTGATTATTTTCGCTGACACTTCAAAAATAGTTACTAATGGGTATAAAATATATACTAATGAGGGGTTCCCTGGTGGCGCAGTGGTTGAGAATCTGCCTGCCAATGCAGGGGACATGGGTTCGAGCCCTGGTCTGGGGGGAATCCCGCATGCCGCGGAGAAACTGGACCCGTGAGCCACAACTACTGAGCCTGCACGTCTGGAGCCTGTGCTCCGCAGCGGGAGAGGCCGTGACAGTGAGAGGTCCGCGATGAAGAGTAGCCCCCACTCACCGCAACTGGAGAACGCACTCGCACAGAAACGAAGACCCAACACAGCCATAAATAAATAAATAAATAAATACTAATGAGTATAATTATAATCATTAATATTCATATAATTCTAAATCATTTTAAGTATGTGACTATGCAGTAACAAGATGTGAAATTATTCACACCCCAAAGACAGGAAGAGAAGAGAATGCAAGTGTGATGAGAGCAGGGGTTTTGTTTAAGAAATTCACCTTGAACGGTGTCTCACACTCAACAGGTGTTCAATAGATGTTTGATTAATAAATGAAGAAATGGTACCTGTCCATGTCAAAAAAATCTATGTAGATGTCAAGGTC
Source organism: Orcinus orca (assembly GCF_937001465.1). NCBI lineage: Eukaryota > Metazoa > Chordata > Mammalia > Artiodactyla > Delphinidae > Orcinus > Orcinus orca. The sequence goes on from NC_064563.1 coordinate 118,905,513, forward strand.
ATACCCTTGCAAATTAAAGGTTCATCCTTTCTATGGAAAGAAAATGGCTATCAAATAAACTGACTAATTTAAAAAGCATAACTTTAAAATGTCAGCGCTACATAGCAAAATCTTCATCAAATGTTTATGAAATAAAACATAAGTCTAAGAGAATTTAATTTTCAGATTTTAGGTAGGAGGCATTTAAATCCAAATACATTTTTTACATTAGTTATTAAAACTGTGGTATTTTCTTCACTTACTTAGTATACATCTCCAAATGTTTGAACTTGCATACTTTTGACACAGGAACTGGGTTAGGTCTTTGCTTTTCTAAGTACTCTAACTTTTTTAAAGATAACAATTGAGAAAAAAATTGTGAACAGACATTTAAATGCCAGATCAAGAGCTCTATCAAAACTTCTCCCCCCGCTTTGAAAAAAATCTGGTTTTATTTATAGTGCTACACTAGATTGGCTATAAAAAAGAGGTTTTTCTTTTGAGGGAAGCAGAGGAATGGTTGAGTACATCCTGCATCTGGCACTGGTGATCTTGGAAACACATGGAACTGGTGTCCAATTACCCTTCTTCCACTTTCTGGGGTTATCACACGATCCATTCTTCTCTCCTGACAAACACATGGAAGACAGGGCTCTGTTCATGAATGTCCACTGTCCTGGCTTGGAATAATTAGAATGTAATAAACACCAGCTAGAAATACTGTATTTTTCCTTTCTATACTGTATATGGTAGAGCATGTACTTCTAAGAAATATATATATTACTAAAGACCTTGAGATGACCCTAAATATACAGAGAAATTTAGGTTAATGTCATAATGATTCTTTCCACCACTTACATACTGCTGGAGGAAAATTTGCTGTTCTCAAACAAATTTAGAGAGAATAACTGAATTGATTAAGACAAAGTAAATTTCTCCTAAAACTGAATTTTTGGTGGGGGGAGAGTGTCTGTTGACATATATATATATATATATATATATTTTGTCTAAACTTAAGTTGGGAATTGTTAATGTTCATTAGTAAAAATGGCAAAACAAGAGTATGAGTACCAAATATAAGATCTTAGCCCATTATTTCACAATGTTGAGAACATAGCAATTGACATATAATGAATTTGATTTTATGTGTATTAAATTTCTACTAAGTATTACCTATAAATTTTATGCACCTTCTTAAGTAAGGTGCTTTACAATTATAATTTAATACTTATTTTATTTTATTTATTTTATTTTATTTTTTTAGCGTTATGCGGGCCTCTCACTGTTGTGGCCTCTCCCATTGCGGAGTATAGGCTCCGGACGCGCAGGCTCAGCGGCCATGGCTCACGGGCCTAGCCGCTCCGTGGCATGTGGGATCTTCCTGGAACGGGGCACGAACCCGTGTCCCCTGCATCGGCAGGCGGACTCTCAACCACTGCACCACCAGGGAAGCCCTAATACTTATTTTAGATGAATTTTTAAAATCATTTTAAAAACTGTAGCGGGGAATGATTTTTCAGTGTGCTTAGTACTAATGTCAGTATCATACCCTCTGTTTTGCTCTTTTAAGAAGATGAGCTTCCTATGCCTTAGACATTTTCATGGATAAACTTTCCAGGCCTCATACAAATCATCAAAAATGCGTTGGGATGTTCCAAAGTTTTACAAAATTGCTGAAACTCTCTTTAATGTAAGTTAAAGCCAGCATTTTTGTGAAGGCAGCTGTTTCCTGATGTTGTTATGCAGTTACACAAGAATATAATTAGCATTTGTAATGTGTATCTAAATTTCAATCTTATTCCAATTACTGATAGATCCATCATAAATATGAAGTGAAAATGAAAATTGTTTGCATATGGTTTATGTATATATGCAAACTAGGTTCTCAGATTTCGAACACTTTGTCCATCATATTTTTAGACCCATCTGTAACTAAAAGACCTGAAAGGACTCTAGGAGTAGAATGCTTAGTTTTCACATGTAGTAGTGACAGCTGTCCACATTGTGGACTAAGTATAATTTAGCACCCCTGCCTCACTCATCAATGATATAGTGACTTACAGAAAGAGGTCAAGATTTGACTTCTGCATATTTCAAAATTTAGAGCTTAAGAAATAATATTTTAAATGTACCCAGAAATTCCCTAAAAGTTTAAAAAATTTTCCTGAATATTCTCAAGTATTTATCACCAAAATCATTAGGCTCAAGTCCTAGAAAAGTTTAAGGTTGAACTATTTTGACTGGAAAGATCTTTTTGTTCAGTTTTGCTGGTAGATACAGCAGTTTAATTCCTCGTATTTAAAGACAGACAATATTAAATGACATAACAGTATTCTCCAGGTAGAAATATTGATGTCTTACCCTCAGAACTTGACAGTATACATAATGCTTATAGTAGGGAATAATAGTTTCGATGTAGGTGAAAAGTTAGGAATGGACCTTCTAGAGATAGAGGAGACAGTCCACTCTCTAAATATACCAAATTGGCAGCAACACTGCAATTAAAGCACTGAGCTCCCAGGGGCGGATCAGGTACAGGATTCCAACCAGAGATGAGGCCTCCCCTATGTGGTTATGATGGATTAGAAGGCAAGTCAAGCTGTCCTAGGGGCAAAAGGAAAGATTCTTCTTGTTCCTAAGTACAAAAGTTCAAGGGAGCAAGAGATGCAGTTTGGCCAAAATGAGGAATCCATAAAGCAGTCTGGGGAGAATTCAAGCTACTTAATAACATTTTATTCCAAATCAGAAAATAAAATACCCAAAAAGCAAACAAACTCGAATAAATGAAAACTCTTCTCAGACAGGAACATAATACCTATTCTTAAGTGCTCTATGATGTAATCATCTTTTGAAATTATTTTAGCTATTCTGAGCATGCTATTGCAGACTCCCAAGAACTTGAGTTTTTAAGAACACAAAGAAAGTGATTTTTCCTTTTCTGAAGATTCCTACTAATTCTCAAAGCTGTTTTTAAAACACTATTATTATATAAACATGTAGTTGGCCCTAATAAATAGATTCACCCAATAATCACTAAAGAAATTATATAGGGCTTCTCTGGTGGCGCAGTGGTTGAGAGTCCACCTGCCGATGCAGGGGACACGGGTTCGTGCCCCGGTCCGGGAAGATCCCACATGCCGCGGAGCAGCTAGGCCCGTGAGCCATGGCCGCTGGGCCTGCGCGTCCGGAGCCTGTGCTCCGCAATGGGAGAGGCCGCAACAGTGAGAGGCTTGCGTAACGCAAAAAAAAAAAAAAAAAAAAAAAAAAGGAATTATATAGCACTGGGCTATAAAAAATATATGCTCTGATAAAGGTTAATGGATAATGAATATATTATAAGTTAATTTTAATAATTATAAATACAATAGAAATATATGTTTTTGGCACCAAACATACAATGCTCTAACCCCTGTTTGAACTATCACAAATTTCAAATTCGTTGAAAATTTATTTGGGTACAATGCACTTTGATTAGGGAAAAATATCAAGTGGATATTTTTCATACTACCAAGAGCACATATTTATTTTACTTGAGAGATTTGTTTAGTAAATGTATTTTTTATGTTTACTTATTAGAGCTAAACAGTATCAGGGCCAACACATTAGAAAATTTAATTGGTCACCGAGATATTTCAAGAAGAGAAGAGATAGGGACTTCCCTGGTGGCACAGTGGTTAAGACTCCACCTGCCAATGCAGGGGACATGAGTTAGAGCCCTAGTCCAGGAAGATCCCACGTGTCACAGAGCAACTAAGCCCATGTGCCACAACTACTGAGCCTGCACACCACAATTACTGAAGCCCATGCACCTACAGCCCGTGATCCGCAACAAGAGAAGCCACCGCAATGAGAAGCCTGCGCACCGCAATGAAGAGTAGCCCCCGCTTGCCACAACTAGAGAAAGCCTGCTCACAGCAACGAAGACCCAATGCACTCAAAAATAAAAATAAATTTATGTAAAAAAGAAGAGAATAAATAAAAGAGAAGGAAGATAAAAATGACGTGTAGGAAATGGAAAAAATGAACGAAGAATAAAAAATATTTTTCTATGGCAGGGATACTGCAATTTGGAGCTAAAAGTCTATTTTTTCACTTTCAGAGTTTTAATTTTTACTAGCAACCTCATTATGAAAAGAATTAACATAATATTTTTAATATAATTCTAAAAGGACAAAAAACAAAACTAAGTTAAGTAAAAGAAAACTATCCCAATTCTTCCACACAATTGCAATTCCATTTGTTTTGGTTGAACTGAAAAAACTGGGTTTCTCTGAGTTAATTCACTTGGATTAAGTCCACCCTGTCAAATGATTCAGAAAAAAATTAAGTGACTAGAGTTAGATGAGCATGTTTTCTCCAGAAACTCTGACTCTGATGTACTGGGAAAAGTTTTCATATCTATGAACAAGACTAAAATTGACGAGAAGCACTTTTAGTTAGTAAGCAATTCAGAAGGCTAAACTATTCAAATGCAAACTAGCTATGATAATTTACTATGACTACTTCAGCACAAATCATAAAATATTTCATTCGCAGAGATCTCTTTCATAAGACAACACTGCTAATGGCAGGCCAAACATAGTAGTATAAATAGATCTGTCTTTTAAGACACCATGCATCATTCTTTAATTGGAAGAAAATTATATAGTAATAATTGGAGATTACATTACCTACAAAAATACATCAAAACAATAATATTCCTTATTTTGACATAACAATCCAAGATAGTAAGATATACTAAATCACAGGCATCTATGATTTAAACAGGCATTTATTAGTTTAAGAAGACAACAGATCTACAGAAATATCAATTTCCTAGGTAATTCAATTATCACATTTTTGATCCACAGAGATGAAATTTCGAAATATCAAAACATGCCAAAAACATACTTGTATACGAAAAGCCTAATGGAATCTGAAATGCATTGAATTAGCAAGTTGTCATGCAAGTATGGTAATAAGTTTAGTGAAAGAGGAGAAAGGGATTTTTCTCCTGAGACATAATGGACGCACTATTCCCTAAATAACAAAGTATAGACCAAGACCTCTAAAAGAAAAAGCACTGCTCAAGGGAATTCTTTACTAATCCCTACTGTTGAAAAGTTTAACTTTTTTCATATCAGTTAGACAGAACCCTTTATCTACTTGTAGGTTCATATACTGGGATAATTACTTAATTTTTGCTTATAAAAATGAGCTAGTTGAAAGAGTTCACGAGGAACGAATCAGTATGTTCAGTTAGACATTATTATGATTTTGAGCGATTTTTTCTTTCCTATCTTTAAGGTTACCTTGATTATCCTTCTCCTCTCAAATGATATAGAAATGAATTCATGCATGCAAGTGTCTGGTCAAACTGTGAAAGCATTGCAAAAATAAATCAAAGGATAATGTTCATTATATATTTTCAAAAAGGCAGCCAAATTTTAAAATTTAATTAACAAAACTGTCAGATCTACCTAGGGATGGGACAGAGTCCAGTGTTTTAATTAGAGGAGATGATCTTAGACAGAAACCAGAATAGTTACCTTTTGAGGTAGGAGGTTGTTCATAGTATATAGGTAAAGAGGAAGATAGGTTGAAGAGCTGTTGGGGCATGTGGAAATTCTCTAATTGTTATATTTCTTCAATGAATTAACAAGCAAAATAACCAGCTTCGAGAAGGAGGGAAGAGGAGCTCATATAGGTTTGAGGAGAGTGGGAAAGGTTTGAAATAGTCATCTTGTAAAGAGAGAAAATGAATTGGCTCAAGAAATGGAGGAGGAGTTTTTGGCTCCACTGGAGGTAATTGGTCATGAATCTAAAATGTGTCAAGCCAGTCTGATTGTGTGTTTCTCTCCAACTATGCAGGTGAAGACTAAGTGAAGAATTTAGCAAGAGTTGTGTTTTTGCCAGATGAGTAGGGCAGATGAAAGAAAACTTGGTAAACCAGGAGAGGATGTATTTGAGGGACTGATTACTATGTTAGAGAAGGAAATTTCAGTCAAGTAAGGAGAGAATTGAAGGCAGTTTGGAGTGTCAGACAACGAATTGAAAACCTGAAAGAACTGGAATTTTTGCTTTCATCTGGGCTGTAGATGGAGTGTACAGGACAGATAGAAAATGACAGCTAAGAGTAGAATGCTTGACTTGAGATTATGGTGATGACTATAGGCAGAGAGGACAAGAGGTCAAAATAACTGGAGTCAGAGTCCAAGAAACCAGAATGCTACAGTGGAGAATGTATCGTGCTTGTAGAAAGTCGTATCGCAGAGATTCAAGATAGCCATAAATGATCTTGGTGAAGTTGCCTAGGAGCACAGATCTTTGTGTATGGTTGGTTCTCCTCCCTTTTGTGGTCTCCACCCAGGGACTGGGGGACTAAACCAGAGACTGAAGCAGAGTTCTCCATGTCCTACAAAACATTTCCCACCTCTGTATCCCTTTTTAAAATGCCAATATTTATAGCTTCATTGTCACACTCTTCCTAAAAATCTATCATGTCTGATCATATCCATGTCACCAGAAGCTCAGCTCCCAGGTCATCTTCCAACACAGAGACTTTCATCCTTATATGCACATTCTATAAATTCACCAACTCTTTTACCTCTCCTGACCCCCAGTCCCTTCTATTGCACTCTCTGGAACTCATGCGCCCCCACCCCCAAGCATCACCCAAATCCTTCGGGGTCATCACCTTCTTCTCTGAATGTTACAGAACTAAAATAGCAATTTCTGGTGAGAATATTGCTTCTGCTGATACCCTGCTAAGTGGAGGAAATTTCATCTCCCACAAACTTCTTTCTTGAGCTCAAGGTGCTTTAGATGGTGTCCCCAGTGAGATCTGGACCATTATTTCTCCTCTTCCTCCCCAATTTCTTTTAGTTTTATGAAGCTTATACCATTAAATCCAACCATCCAGCAACAGTTGTTTTGGTCATGCTGGGACCTTTCTGTCATTCTCTTAGTGTCTTAAAATACTATCAACTGGAGGCTACTCAAACACTCTCCCTCCCTCCAACACCACTCCTGTCATAATTCTCGCATTTTAATATCCATATCAACTCAAGAAGAGGTGAAAGAGCCAACAGTCCTACAGTCACAGAAAACACCAAAAAGGAGGCAGCTATCCAATCCTAAAAGATGTTAAGTTCTAATGGTTTTACTTTGATTTTTATTAAAAATCAAAACTAATGATTCCTAAGTTATTTAAACTGGACCAGAGCATAGAAAAATATAGAGAGCTCTCCAACTTCGTCTACAAAATAGTAGATTCTTAATAACAAATATTAGCACAAAGGAAATCTATTGTTCAATATTATGAAGATTACTCATGTGAATTAAGCAGTATAAAATTCTAAACGAAGTGCTAGCAATAAAGTCCAGAGATGTTAAAAAATGTATCATGAGGTATATAAAGGTGGCTAAATATTAGGAGTTATATACATTTCATCAGTCATATTAATGAGTAAAAAGTGAAAAAATAAACCATGAGACGTTGACTGATGTCAAGAAAAGCATTTGATAACATTCAAAACCCATTCCAGACTTACAAAATTGCTTAGCAAACTTGGAAAAGAAAGGGTTGCCTTGATCTGATAAAGAATATCCATCAGAAAGCTTCAGCAAACATCATACTTAATAGTAAAGTATTAGAAAGAATTACCACTAAGGTGAGCAATGAGATAAGGATGCTACTGTCACTGACTTACCAGTGCAAGGAATAAATAAGACAGGCAAGTGGTAAAAAGAAACACACAGCATTGTCATTGTTTAATGATAGTTTCTGCTTAGATAACACAAAATAATTAATGAAAAAAATATTTTACTGAAACTGGTTGGAGTGTCCAGTAAGTGGCAGAGTTATAAGGACAGTATAGAAAAAGTAATATTATAAATGATCATACAAATATGATAGAAAATATTTAGTTCACTATAGCAACAAAAGTAAATATGAACTAACTAGAAATCATCCTAACATATTTCCAAGCCCTATATCAAAACCTTGGGAAAGGCTAGTCTAGAACAAAGAAAGGACCAACTCTTAAGAAAACTTACTCATGATGGGGGCAAAACACCCACGATAGTCCCACTTTAAAACGATTTAGTGTAATAGTGGTTTTCACCTGATGTTAGGTAATAAACTGTAGTGCTGAATCCTGTAGACTCTGGAAACAGAAAACACTGGCTTCAGATCCTGACTGTACAATGTACTAAGCATGTTTGTTGATTTCATTCTTCTGAGCCTCAATATGCTTAAAAAAAAGGCTGGCAATAATATCTATCTTTATTAGACTGTAGTTAGAATTGAGATGTGTATAACTTTCTCGGTGCAATGTCTAGCATGTGTTAATAGTTCAGTAACCCACCATCATATTTTTCATGGTTTCTTACAATATCTTCCTGACTGGTCTCTCTGTTGCTTCCTTCAGCTCCTTCGGTTCCCAACGCAGAGTGATCCTGTCAAATAGTAATTCAGATGATGATAATCTTTGACTCAGCATCCTTAAATGACTTCCTATTGTAGGCAGAGTAAAAGCAAAGCCCTTACAGTGGCCTAAATGGCCCTTTTTTTTATTCAGTCCCTTGTTCCTTCTCTTCTCCTACTCCACTCCCACTTCTTTCTCAGGGAACTGGAACCTGTCGTTCCCTCTGCTTGGAGCACTCTGCCCTAAGTTTGCTACCTCAGCTCCTTCGTCTCCTTCCTCAAATGTCATCCTTTGGTAGACAGACTCCCTGACCATCCTATCTAAAATTGAAAAACAAAACAAAACAAACCCCAAAACCCTCACTCTGATCACTCCCTTTTCCCTTTTCCTTTTAAAATTATTTTTCCATTACCACTATGTAGCATTATAGTTTACAAAAGTGTCTTTTGTTGTCTTCCCTACTAAAGTGTAATCTGCACGGGGACAGGGATTTTAATCTATTTTCTTTTTCCCCAGTACATAGAACAGTGCCTGGCACACAAGATATACTCAATAAATATTTGTTGCATGATTATAATTGTTATTATTATAACAATAACACTATTAAATGTGGTTACTGATTTTATTTCCATGTGTTAATATGCTGACTGTGAAATATTAAAAGTTTGGGCCTCCCTGGTGGCGCAGTGGTTGAGAGTCCACCTGCTGATGCAGGGGACACGGGTTTGTGCCCCGGTCCGGGAAGATCCCACATGCCGCGGAGCAGCTGGGCCCGTGAGCCATGGCCGTTGAGCCTGCCCGTCTGGAGCCTATGCTCCGTAACGGGAGAGGCCACAACAGTGAGAGGCCCGCGTACCGCCAAAAAAAAAAAAAAAATTAAAAGTTTTCATTGTATTTTATCAGCATATTTTAGAGTGATTTTTTTTCATTTTGCTCCCTGTAGTTCCTACTACAGGAAAGCTACCTTCTAATTGTAGTGGTCCTTGATTACCTTGGTCTATGATTTTGTTAGTATCCCACATAGGTCTCTTCCAAATATCTTTTGATATCCATTTCTTTAGGATCCTGTACCATAACAAGCTACAAATCTTTTTTAAAAATGCCTCATTTCAAATATCTTTCCCACGAGTTACTTTGAGACCAAATTCCAAGACTGAAAAACCCTGCCACAGTGCCTACACGGAACAAGTGAGCCAATCCAATCTCAGTCAGCAGTTTGGCTCAGTAAAGGCTTCTCTCTATCACTGTAAATACGAATCAGATTCTCAACACCTAGCATCCGTCAAACCTTGGGGGCACAGCTAGGATTTGGAGAAGCTCATAGGAAGTTGTGCAGGCCTGGCTCCAACAGAGGAGCCACTGAAGTGTATAAACAGTGTGAAGAATGAATAAAAATGATGAAGAACTTTCTCAAAATTCTGACCAAACAATCTGTCAACTTTTGAGGGGATTACAAGATCCAGGAAAAACTGGCTTTTATGTTAAAGGTTATTAGTCAACAGATAATACTTTCTGGAGGAAGTCTGAACTAAAGAGGCTCCACAGAGATGAGAGGATTTTAAACATTACACACATGTGAACATTCACACCAGAAATGAGCCAATAAATCAGCTTCCTTAACTCTTACTGGAACTGATTAAAAACTAGAGCCAAAGTCCTCCAGTGGTATGAGATAATCAAAGGCATTTTTTTAGAGTGATGTGTAGATGGTGATTTATAAACCATAAAGACTGTCATGTCATTTGGTAAACAAAACCTAGATAACACAATTCTTCCCATATATTGCTTCAGTTATAATCCTGATGGAGTACATGTATTAGTTTGGTTGAAGTTATAAAATTTTATCTAATTCATATTCATAATTATTTTAATTAGATTTTTTTTTTTTTTTTTTTTTTTTTGCAGTACGCGGGCCTCTCACCGCTGTGGCCTCTCCCGCTGTGGAGCACAGCCTCCGGACGCGCAGGCCCAGCGGCCATGGTCCACGGGCCCAGCTGCTCCGCGGCACACGGGATCCTCCCGGACCGGGGCACGAACTCGCGCCCCCTGCATCGGCAGGCGGGCTCCCAACCACTGCGCCACCAGGGAAGCCCTAATTAGATTTTCATACCCATTTTCTGATTAGGATATTAGAAAATCAGTGTTAACTCTGGTTCTACTGATGTTCACCATCATAGTACTTAACTAGATTCACCTACAAGCTTTTGTTTGGGATCTTACTATCCAGTAACCATACTATTTTGATTTGAATGTAGGTAAAGTCAACAAAATATTTTGAATTCCCTAGTGCCAGAGGAATATAAATCTATAGTTATAGACTTTTAGATATAATTGATTGTTAGAACTTCCAACACTCAGGATTTGATCTAACCCTTAGGTAAATAATACTTTATCCCTCAAATTACTCACTAGTTCCATCTTATACAGTTAGTAATTGGAGTGGGAGTATTACAAGACTCTCAGCCTGAGATTATATGCCTAATACGGCTTCCTGAGGTTTGACAAATAAATGCACCAGATAGAAAGCACGCACTTGAGTTTACCCATAATTTGACTGCAGGGGAGTATTGGTGCTGGAATCCAGGTTTCCTTGAACCAGAGTATCTCAGAAAAGATTTTGGAGAGAACTGGGTTTATTGGTTTTAGTAGCAGAATAGTTCTTAATGCAGTAATACTAGCAATCTCAATGTAATAACCCAAGCTTCTTTCACTGAAGTGTGGAGATGGGTGGAGAAAGCAGAGGGTTAAGACCATCCCATCACCATTCCAACACCATGTGCCACTGTGTTGTCTCTGACACCTCCATTACACCTTTGGGCTCAGTTGAGGCTACTTTGAGAAAAGGTTCTAACCCCTTTAAAAATTAATTTTTAATTTCATTTATTTTATTTTAAATTATTGCCAAGTGGTAAGGACAAGTGGGTGTGGCAGCTTAATGCCCTTATTTATTATTTAAATTAATTTTTATTGGAGTAAAGTTGATTTACAGTGTTGTGTTAGTTTGTGCTGTATAGCAAAGGGAATCAGTTTTATATATATATATATATATATATATATATATATACACCTATATCTACTCTTTTTTAGATTCTATTCCCATATAGGCCATTACAGAGTATTGAGTAGAGTTCCCTGTGCTATGCAGTAGGTTCTTATTAGTTATCTATTTTATATATAGTAGTGTGTATATGTCAATCCCAATCTCCCAATTTATCCCTCCCGCCCCCTGTTTCCCCCTTGGTTACCATAAGTTTGTTTTCTACATCTGTGACAGTATTTCTGTTTTGTAAATAGGGTCATTTGTACCATTTTTTTAGATTCTACAGATATGTGATACCATATGATATTTGTTTCTCTAACTTACTTCGAACTGGAAAAAGCAGAGAAGCCTCGAAGCCAGGTGATTCCCTAGGATCACACGGCTAATTTTTAGACTGAAATCTAGTCCAGTGCTTTTCTTACTACATCAGTCCTTAAAAAAATGCTTCCTGAAGCAAAGGCAGAGCAACCTCACTAGTATTCAAAGAGTGCACATTAAAAAATAAAATGTCATACCTTTCTTTTTAAAGAGATAATTTTGAAGGAAACATTACTACTTAAAACCCATCAGCCATTACAGACAGTTGCTCCTTAAGAAAACCTTAGTACACCTTCCAAGACCTAGACGAGTACTGCCCAATAAAACGTCCTATGATATTTCTGCTCTGTCCAATATGGTCACTACAAGCCACGTGTGGTTATGAAGCATTTCAAATGTGCTTCTTACATGTGACTGAGGAATGAAATACTTAATTTTAATTAGTTTACATTTAAGTAGCCACATGTGGCTGGGGGCCACCATGTCAGACAGCCCAGGCCTAGTACTTTCCTTCCTCTCTAGTCTCACCTTTCACCACACCCTCACCTACCACTTTTTATGGCTTGTCCATATTACATTTCAGTTTTATGAACTCACCTGCTCTCTCCTGACTTCTAAATGTTTAGTTAGTACCACTCCCTAATTCCTCACTTCCCTTTTACTTGCTAACTTCTATTCACCTTTTGTATTTGATGAAATGAAGCTTTCCTTAAGAAGCTGTCTTAATTCTCTAACCCTCTTCTCCCTTAACCCCATATTTACAGCATCCACCTAAGGTAGACAGCATTTAACCTACATTAGGGCAATTGTATTTTTACTATCCCTTTCCGCCTATGAGATTTTAAGAGTCTCTATGGAAAAAACTGTGTTAGCCACAAGCACATGACTTGCCACATGTATTCTGAACAAATTAATACAGGAATGAATAAATGAATATTGAAATGTCTGCTTAAATGTTTTAATTATACTTCTGAAAGTTAGGCAGAAGAAAATGAATGCAACATGCAGAACTATTGTCATCTCTCAAGCAGAATAATGACAAACTCCACATTTAAGTCCAACAGTAGTGTGATGAACTGATTAGATGGAATAGTGTTTAGAAATCCATTTCAAAAGCACTGATGTGATGACGGTCTGGACTAGAGTCATTTAAGTGATCATGGAAAAGAAGGTGTGTGTCTAAAAGACATGTTGAGAATTGGGTTGAATAGAAATGGAAGGAAACTGAGTAACCAGAAACAATTCAATGTGCCTTTCGTAAGAAATACAGAGAACAGCAATAAAAAACAAAGATATTACATTTAGGAGCTAAATAAAACTTTGGGTGATGCACTATAAAAATGATGATGGGCTAGTAAATTCTGAGGAATGTCAAAGTGTGAAATGTCTAAGCTGCACAAGCAATTGATAATACGTGACTATTGAGAGTGTATTGGGACAATCAGGCTGAAAGTTGTAGATATTAGAGCCATATGATTGGTTGGGCTTTTGATGGAAATCAGTGTTGGAAGAAAAAACTGAATAAGTAAGTATTTAAATACATCCAAGTTAAGAGACAAAAGGAAGTGGGAATGCCAGTAGACTATTCAGAAGTATACAAAAATCAAAAGGTAAGAGTTTTAAGGAGAGGGAGCATAGTTAAAAGTATTGACTTCCCAAGAGAAACTGAATTGGAAAGACATGAAAAAAATGAAATTTGGATAGAAAAAGTTTTAGGGGATGTTCTTTGAGACAGCTGTCATTCTTATGCCGTGTATAAAAGTGCAAAGAAGAAATATTGACATTTCATACTTCTCAAGTGGCCAGAGGACTGTGCTCCAGATATAAGACCATAAATTCAGAGACAGGGCTTACTATTCTTTATTGTGTTGGGGACCAGGAATTTTGTTTTTTGATCTTTATTTTTTTAAAGAGATGGAAGGCTGAGGTCTGCTAAAAGTTTACCCCTTCAAACTTAATATAAATAGTTTTGAAGAAGTATTTGTCATTGGTTTTACAAAACCTTGGGTGCTTAAATAAAAAGGATCCATCATCTACAGGGTCTGTATAAGAATTTTTTTGTAATAGGTTATTCTCTTAGCCCTTAGGGCATAGACACACAAAAACGTGTGTGCTAATACCATATTAGGTATTAGTATTCCTATACTAATACTATAGTATTCCTATATTAGGAAGTGCTTCTCCAAGGAAGTCACAATGAGGGAAAAAGGAAAGGGGGGAGAGCAAAAACATGGAGGCGCTTTGCCAACTCCTTACACTTTGCATCAAGCACAATTTTGCCCTTTTTAAGAGGCAGCATGAACTACTACATCTCAGTCTACCTTGGGGTAAAGAAAGGAGAAAAATGCATCTGTCGTTTTCCATTTCAATTGTCACAGGTTTGCTTCATGGCTATTATTAACACACCCTCCCCGGACCCAAACACACACACTGCTAGGTTGCATGCAAACATCTCTAATGTGTCCCATGATATCTCATGTCTCAGAAGCAATAAGAAAGCATCAGGGAGGAAGGCTAAATGTACCATGTGGGAATGAAGCAAGATGCAGTCATGTTGGCCAATGCAAAGTAGGTAGTTACAGTATCTGGACTGATATAGTGTCCAGTGGTCTCAGAAAGATCCTTCTAAGAGGTTCTAAGATGGCACTAAGAGGTATCTGATATAGTTCACAAGTACCAGCCACTTTATTCTGTCTTCTCTGGCCTTTGCACTCATGGGTGGTTTGCATACAGCCTCTAATTTGAGTTCTATTTTTGTGATGGGGTAATTATAGACAGTGAATGTACAAGTGTGTGAACACTGATATTTTTAGATAATACACATCCTGGGATAGTTTGAGTAGGAATGGTGGTCTGACTCACTTATTAACTCTAATATTGATAAATTATGGTGATTTTCATACCAGCTTTATTTCTGTATAGTTTGACCGTTGAAATCCTATAGTCTCTAGACAAACCTTTTTTATATTTGTTTGATAAAAAATGTACTTCATCAACCTGACGTGGCCTTTTGCCTTTTTGAGCTAGTAAAATTTCATGAATGCCCCAGACTCAATTCAAAAGTCACCTTTTCTCTAAAGATGATATTGTATATTGAAGCTTACTAAAGCTTAAGTTCTTAAAGTCCCTTTTTAAGGAAAAAAATGAATACAGTCAAAATTACCCATAAATATTATTAAAATCACCCACTAGGAACAGTATTAAATATATACAAATACATACATATATCTATGTATATAGTTTGTTTATACAAACCAAATGGAATCCACTAGGTGTTGGCTAGTCAGTATTTTCTGTGTGGCTCCAAGTCTCAAGAAAGCCTTAAAATCAGTCACACATTTCTTCTATCATTTTTGCTCTTGAGTTTCAGGTTTACTTATATCAATTGTTTATTTAATAGAATTAAATTAGGTGTTTGACTCAACTCCATTGACCCAGACCTTCTCAAAAAGATGTTATCTCTTCTCTGTGCTTTTATTTCACCCTCTTTATGCCATTGGCAGGAAGTTTATCATATTTATCATTTCTATTTGGGGAGATGTGACAGTGAGGCATTCCCTACAGCCATCTCCCATTTGGATATAATGTTTTTGTGTTCCTAGATAGGCAATGATATTAGAATTAAAACTAGGAAAGATTAAAATAGAATATAATAGGAAAGTATTATGAATCATAACATGAAAAAACTGCAACAGCTCTATGTTTCTAGTAATTTGCTAAGTAAAAATCCATTCCCTTGATATGATCTTTTAGTTGTAGACAACTTGTTCCTGGATCACAAAGCTGAGAACCGAAGCTAACAGAGGGCATGGTCTTAAGGGAGGCCTGTTTGGTACATCCTGATTTGACATACCAGCTGTCCTTCTGGAAAGGCTTCTCTGCTATAGTTCTCTACAGCCGTAACAGCATTGTGGTTGGTTCTCCCCAGAGCCATCCACCCTACTAGAAAGTGAGTTCCATGAAAACAGGGATTCTCTTATCTTTGTATCCCTGATGTCCAACACAGTTTAGCTGGTAATAGGTTCTCAAAAATGTTTGAAGACACATAACAAAAAAGAACTTTTAATTTTGCATGTTTCCACATAAAATCTTATCAATTCTTACAATTCTCTTAAAATATATTATATTAGATTAAATTTCATTAACTGACAATGGAGATAATTTGTACTTACTCTGTATTTGTAATTGTTATATTTTAAGACAGAATAATGATGAATTGAAACTTAATTCCTAATCAGAAGGTTTTATCTATCATTAAAAAATATGTGCCACTTAGATGATTCGTAATGTTGTTTATGGCCATACTAAGCAAGAAGACATCATGAAATCCCCTACTGTGCTCATACAGAGGGTTTATAAATGTTTATTAATTATTATGGATGTGCTAAAGTTAACAAAAGACAATATATACTAGATCATTTAAAATCAGCTGGTGTCTAGCTCTAAAGTTGAATTCTTCTCATTGCATTGCTCCATAGCCTGAATATAGCTTCAACTTGAATAATTAAATCCAAGACTCTCTTAAGCAGAACTCTCTAATGTAATCTTGAAAGAGAACATTGTTGAACAACAAGTTCCATCACAAACTCTACACTGAATATTTTTAACAATCTTAGGAAACCATTGGTTTGATAATAGCTACTCTTTGGACACCAGAATTTAATTAGGCAATCTAGTATTAGACACCAGATAAAGTAAATGGACAGTTTGCAACCTTAGATCATATGGCATGAAATAAATCACAATACAAGACTTCTTCCATTTACTGTCATCTACAGTGTGATACTAAATTGGTTTGAGATAAATGGTTTCTATCATATGCCTCTGTTCAGGATAAAAACCAGAAAATGATACTATTAATATACTGAAGTCACCTCATTATTCAGGAAGATTAGAATAAAGAACTGAGATAACAGGTCTGTAGATTGTTTTCCTAGCATATTAGAGGGCTTTGCTAATGACTACAAAGTTTAGGATCATTTATATAAATCACAAAATGTGAACATGATAGTGGTGTAAAGTGATTAGAAATATGTTTCAATAATATTTTAAGATCTCTTACATACTTATAATAGTTTTCCTCTTGCAAGCCAATGAAGTAATGAATTTGGCATTGTAGACTTACACAATAAAGTTAAAAACAATATACAAGAAATTTTCAATGATGATTTTAATTCAGCCATTTATATTTATATGTATTATGGAGTAAATTATACATATGATAAATTACACATGTGATCTTTCATGATTCTAGGCAATTATTTCAGGAAGACTGAATTGTTTCCTTTGAACTCATTATAATATGGCTGATAAAGGCTTTATAAAATTTAGAGCAACCCTAAAATAAGTAATCTAATGGGTGATGATAATATTTTTGATTGGGATTATGTAAACGAAAGAGGCCATTCTCCTTCCTGTAGGCAGAACTCCAGGTTAATATCCTTTTACAGATATAAGTTTCCCTAACACGGACAAAACAAATTGATATTGGAAACCAATTAAGACTGTGAACCCAACCCTGTTTGAAGTATCATGTTTAAGAGTCATTCATCATCAAAATTCTCCTTCATTGGCAGAGTAGCCTAGAGCTTCTATGCAAGAGTTGAGTTTCCAGTGTAATACAACTTTAGTTTCCTAGCATAGAAAGAATAAATTTCTTTCAAATTCATAGATGGCAGAAAAATTTAACAATTAATAAATGCAGTAAACAATTGTGAATAAATTAATACAAGTAACTTATTTTCCCAGAAAGGTCTTAATAAGTTTTGAAAATCATATAATCATATCTTATTTTAAAATTTATATCAGAATTATTTTTCCTAATTTTATTTTTTGTTACTTGAAGGTATTTTTTGCTTAGCATGTTATAGGTAACAGATGCTGAAAGTGCTAAAAATACGAATGCTATTTTCAAGGAAAACAAATGCAAAATGTTTTTAAAAGCTATTTTGATACTCTGTTTGAAATATAGGGTGGCTGGCAGCAGCAAAGGTGAGGGCGGTGTTGTGGAGGGAAAAGTGAGTTATTTGTGAGGGAGGAGTGATGATATTGTATTTTCAAATGTACTGAAGATTAACTTTGTATCTGGAGGTAAAATCCAGGCAGAAAAATGAAGCTATGTAACCTCATAGGTTATGATAATTCTGATTTTGAATGTGATAGACTACCAGCCCACATATTTCACCTCTACAAGAATTTGTATTGTTAATTCCATGATTATTTTTAAAATTTTATCGACGTATAGTTGATTTACAATGTTGTGATAGTTACTGCTGTACAGCAAAGTGACTTAGTTATACATATATATGTATATTCTTTTTCATATTCTTTTCCATTATGGTTTATCACAGGATACTGAATATAGTTTCCTGTGCTATACAGTAGGACCTTGTTGTTTATATACATCCTATACATACTAGTTTGCATCTGCTAATCCCAAGCTTCCAGTCTTTCCCTCCCCACTCTCCTTCCCCCTTGGCAACCACAAGTCTGTTCTCTATGTCTGTGAGTTTGTTTCTGTTTCGTAGATAGGTTCATTTGTGTTGTATTTTAGATTCCACATATAAATGATATCATATGGTATTTGTCTTTCTCTTTGTGACTTACTCTGCTTATTTTTAGAAGCGTTTCTAACTAACAGCAACAGCAATAACAAAACCCAAACCTACAACCAACAAATCAAAAACAAAACAAAATAAATATTGCCCACGAAGAAAACCAACCTGCCACACAACAAATGCCCTGGTAATCCTGCTAAGTCAAACCAAATAGTAATTACAAGGGTGGGCATGAAAACCAGCAGACAGAGTTATGTTTGATCACACATCAGGCCTTGCCTCCATGCTTTCTGCCGTATTCAGGGCCATAATCATAGTGCCCCATTTAGATGCCACGTCTGGGTCAAAAGACATATTCAGAGATCCAAATAAGCACTCTGAGTAGGAGCAAACTATTGACCTATGAACATCTTTATTTGCATGTTGATTTTTATTCAACATGTAATTTATTCTGATTTGAAATGGTAGATACATAGTCTGTAGTTCTAGAATAATTTTGCAGCAGGATATTTCTAATATTGACATTATTCCAATTTGACATATTCCTGAAATTTCTGAAAGTGGCACATGGGAAGTAAGTGGTCAAACATGTAGCAGATGAGGCTCAGAAACAGAAAAGTCTCTTTTAGGCAGAAGTCTATTGCAACGATGCTTTTCTCATTTTAAAATGCAAGAATTAAGCTGGGATGAAGTGAGAGAGTAGCATTGACATATATACACTACCAAATGTAAAACAGACAGCTAGTGGGAAGCAGCTGCATGGCACAGGGAGATCAGCTTGGTGCTTTGTGTCTCCCTAGAGGGGTGGGATAGGGAGGGTGGGAGGGAGACGCAAGAGGGAGGGGATATGGGGATATACATATGCATATAGCTGATTCACTTTGTTATACAGCAGAAACTAACACACCAGTGTAAAGCAATTATACTCCAATAAAGATATTAAAATAAATAAATAAAATGCAAGAACTAGAGTATTTCTAAGAACCCTGAACACTTGAAGATTCAGTGACTCTACATGTTTTTATACATACTTCAGATATCAGATTTTAAAACATAGGAATAAATTTATATTCTTTGGTTTGAATATCCTAGAGACCAAGGATCATTAGGCATGTCTTAGAGCTTAGTCTCAAGTTTTAAGAATTAGCTCTTAGATAATTCTATACGCTCCAATCCAATTTAATAACAGAGAGAGAGATACAGAGCACTGTGGTTAATTGTAGAAAATGATTGCCAATGACTATTTTCTGAGGTCTGGGAAGCCATTGGAAAGATCAAACAGTACACAAAACTAGGTACAGTGTGTTGTAATTAAGCATCACAGCTAATGGCCCTCAAACAAAACTCTGCTGGAAGACACAGTGATTAGAGACACCTGCAGGTTAATAATTAGAAGCATCTGAGCACAGAAGCAATTAATATAGGGAAACTCTCCCAGGAAAAAGGCTGAGCAGTAAACAAAATAAAGTTCTTTTCAAATTCCCATTTTAAAAAGCCTGTGTTAATAAAGTGTCACCAAGACCAAACTTTTAAGAATGCATTAAAGTACTTATATTTAGTTTGTTCTGTAGCATATCTTTTAAATTCACTGTACGCATAGATGTTTTCATTCAATGTAATCAGAAATGATTGTTTTTCTCCATTTACCAAGTGAGGATCAAACAATTAGAAAGTCTTCAGTATTGGGTATGATAACCAGTAGTAATGATTTGCTAGGCAAAACAAAGACCACCAACATTGAATTTATATCTAAATTTCTAGAATTTTTTAAATGAAAGCCTCCAAAAACCTATTTTTTTCAAATTAAAACCATACTAACATGTCAAGTAAACTATCTGTAAGTGAAAATGTTCAAAATTTTAAAGTGTGAAACTGCTTCCATCTTATATAGGAACATTAGATCATTTCAGCACAGCAAGATCTTTTATATTTAATAAGTACTTTTGGTACACACCAAAATATGTTCGTCTGGCATACATTCCTCTATTTAGTGCTGATCACATTTTGCTCTTTATTGTGTGTATGTATATGCATTTTATATTTCAAAATTTTGTTCATTTTAGCCATGTTAAACACATAATGTTCAATTAGGTCCCACTGTTCATTTTCTGTTCCAAGCTGATTGCAAAAGTAGATGTTTTGAGGGTATGTAGCAAAGGCTAATGTATTCCTAAACAAAATGGAAAAATGATAAACCAGGAAAAAAAGAGACATTAAAGGACATTAAAGGACTGTTCTGGCCATGTGACCTAATCATTAAAAAACACTTCCAAGGGAAAAAAATCTCAAACATTACAGAAATACAGATTCATGAATTATGTATAGTCATAAAGGCCCTTGGAAAACATGTAAAATTCAAGCCTTAAATTATTACTTTGAGAACTACTTCCATTATTTTTCTTTGTCTTATAAAGAATAATTTGCATCAGAATCCCAATACATTTATATCCTACAGCAAAATTTACTTGGTCAAATATGAAGGGTATCTTATCCCATTTTCAATTTGTTTTTGATTTCATCTTTTTACTAGTATTATATTTTGTTCATGAGGCAGATGTTGAACAGTTTAGAACCCAATGGTTCAGATTTCTGTTAATTATAATCCAAGTCAACTACGAATAAACAATGTAGACAGTACAGATGCTATAAAATATTAGCTTTACTATTGGTATCACAGAATCATTATTATTAAACAACTGTTTAGATACCCCTCAGATACAGTCCATATAAGGTTTGTTCTATTACCACAGCTCTGGCTTCTCGAATGCATTCATTAGTCTTAATCTTCTAGATTTGAAATAACGTCAGAGACCTTTAAAGATGCATTCTGTTGGCTAGGTTTATTCTAATGCTACATCTTTTTTATTGTTGTTTAAATTTGATTTTTTTTTCTCTTCTTCTTTTTTCCAAGGAAGATGTTACAATTACTGGAATTGTTTAGATTTTCCCCACTGTCATCGTTCTCTAGCACTTTCATACTCAAAGTGATGTTCTACGGGACTCACCTGGGAGCTGGTTAAGGTGCAGATTCTTAGATCTCTACCCCAGACCTACTAAATCAGAAGTTTCACTTTAACAAGATTCTAGGTGATCCAAACCCACATTAAAGTTTTAGAAGCATTGTAGAAGGCACCACATAGACACACGCATACACCTCGGAGATATTGTGGGTTTGGTTCCAGACCACAGCAATAAAGCAAATATCACAATAAATCAAGTCATACAAATTTTTTGTTTCCCAGTGCATGTAAAAGTTATGTTTACACTACACTGTAGCCTATAATGTGTAACAGCATCGTGTCTGAAAAAGTATACACCTTAATTAAAAAGTGTTGCTAAAACATGCTAACAATCATCTGAGCCTTCAGTGAGTCATATCTTTTTGCTAGTGGAGGGTCTTGCCTTGATGCTGATGGCTGTTGACTGATCAGGTAGAGGTTGCTGAAGATTGAGGTGGCTGTGATAATTTCTTAAAGTAATACAATAATGAAGTTTCCTGCATGGAATGACTCTTCCTTTCATGAAAATTTTCCCTGGGACATGCATTGCTGTTTGATAGCATTTTACCCCCAGTAGGGCTTCTTTCAAAACTGGAGTCCATGCTCTCAAACTCTGTTGCTGCTTTATCAACTCAGTTTATGTAATGTTCTAAATCCTTTGTTGTCATTTCAACAGTATTTACAGCATCTTTACCAGGAGTAGATTCCATCTCAAGAAACCACTTTCTTTGCTCATCCATAAGAAGCAACTCATTCATTAAAGTTTTATCATGAGATTGTAAAAATTGTCACATCTTCAGACTCCGCTTCTAATTCTAGTTCTCCTGCTATTTCCACCACATCTGCAGTTACTTTCTCTACTAAAGTCTTGACCCCTCAAAGTCATCTGTGAGGGTTGGAATCAAATTCTTCCAAACTCCTGTTAATGTTGTCGTTTGGACCATTTCCCATGTTTCATGAATGTTTTCAATGGTGTTTAGAATGGTGAATCCTTTCCAGAAGGTTTTCAATTTACTTTGCACAGATCCAACAGAGGCATCAATATCTACTGTAGCTGTAGTCTTATGAAATGTACTTCTTAAATAATAAGACTTGGAAAATCAAAATTACTCCTTGATCCATGGGCTACAGAATGGATATTGTGTTAGCAGGCATGAAAACAACATTAATCTTGTGTACATTTCCATCAGAACTCTTGTGTGATCAGGTGCCCTGTCAATGAGCACTCATATTTTCAAAAGAATCTTTTTTTCTGAGCAATGTGTCCCAACAGTGGGCTTCAAATATTCAGTAAACCATGTTGCAAATAGATGTGCTGTCATCCAGTCTTTGTTGTTCCGTTTTTAGAGCACTGGCAGAACAGATTTAGCATAATTCTTAAGAGACCTAGAATTTTTGGAATGGTAAGTGAGCACTGGCTTCAACTTCAAGTCATCATGTGCATTAGGCCCTAACAGGAGAGTCAGCCTGTCCTTTGAAGCTTGGAAGCCAGGCATTGACTTCTCCTCTCTAGCTATGAAAGTCCTAGATGGCATCTTCTTCCAATATAAGGCTGTTCCATCAACACTGAAAATCTATTGTTTAGAGCAGCCATTTTCATTCATTATCTTAGCTAGATCTTCTGGATAACTTGCTACAGCTTCTACGTCAACACTTGCTGCTTCACCTTGCAGGTTTATGTTATGGATATGGCTTCTTTCCTTAAAACTCATGAGCCAACCTCTGCTAGCTTCAAACTTTTCTTCTGCAGCTTTTCACCTCTCTCAGCCTTTGAAAAATTGAAGAGTTAGGGCCTTGTTCTGGATTAGGCTTTGGCTTAAGGGAAGGTTGTGGCTGGTTTGATCTTTTATCCAGACCAGTAAAATTTTCTCCTAACCATCAAGTCTGTTTTGTTTTCTTATTATCCATGTATTCAGTGGAGTAGTAATTTCAATCTTCTTCAAGAATTTTTCCTTTGCATTCGCAACTTGGTTAACTGTTTGGCACAAGAGGCCAAGCTTTCAGCCTATCCTGATTTTCAATGTTAAGCTTAATCATTTCTAGCTTTTCATTTAAAGTGAAAGATTGTGACTCTTCCTTTCACTTGAACACTCAGAGGTCATTGTAGGATTATTAATTGGCCTAATTTCAATATTATGTCTCAGGAAATAGGGAGGCCTGAGGAGAGCTGTAGAGACAGGGGAACAGCTGGTAGGCCAAGCACTCAGAACACACACATTTATTGATTAAGTTCACCATCTTATACGGGCACGATTTGTGGTGCCCTAAAACAATTACAATAGTAACATTAAAGACTACTGATCACAGATTAACACAGCAAATATAATAACAATGAAAAAGTTTGAAATATTGTGAGAATTGCTGAAATGTGACAGAGAGACACAAAGTGCAAATGCTGTTGGAAAAATGGTACCAATAGACTTGCCGGACATAGCCCTGCCACAAACCTTCAATTTATAAAAAACAACATCTGGGAAGCACAATAAAACAAGGTGTGCCTGTACTGGTTTGAAAATGAAGACATGATTTGTCTCCTCTCTCCTGCACATTTCCTTTGACTGCACTTTCAGTATAAAAGGGTCAAGTAGAAATGGCACTGAAATTCAATAAAGCAATGGAAGTTTACATAAAAGTAGAACTAGAGGAATCACCTGATGGATCTTTTGCTGAATAAATCTTGTGGCTTGGTTCAATTGAAATTTACATTTTAAACGAATTAGCTTTACATTTAAGAATATTATTAAATTATTCCCCCTCACATTTTTATTATTCCAGCTTAATATTTTAATTCTTTCAAAAAATGTTTGAAACCATAACCACATTTCTTTTTCAACTTTATTTCTATTTTTATAGTGTCTGTGGGTATCTGGATAAGCACAGGATGCTTATGTACAGGATGAAGTCCTAGACTCCTTCCCCAATTACAAGAGGTTTCTTCTCCCCGATGAATAAGTGATAAAAGAAAATAGAGGTGGTTGGCAAAATTTTACTTGGCAATCTTGGTTTACAATTTTTAATATTGGTCTTAGCTCAGATTTTGTTATTTGGTGTTACATTCTAGCAATGCTTTAAATGTTATTGAATATAAAACAAAGATCAGATCATATTTCTTTTATTTTATACTTGTTTCCATAGGAAATATTTAAAAAGAGCCTAAATCCTTTCCATTGTAAGCCAGTAACATACCATTAGAGTTAAATGAATAAATTTTAATGACATTTTGCTTTTTCTTTGCTTTTCCTCTTCTTTCAAACAGCCATTGATAGAGAGGCAATAACAAATAAATCTCCTTTGTCTCAATTTTTACTTTATTTTATCTAAGAGTAGCTGCTTAAGGGACTTTCCACCAACACCGCTGCTTTTTTATTTTTTTTAAGATTTAATTTTTTTTTTTTTATTTATTTTTTGGTTGCATTGGGTCTTTGTTGCTGCGCGTGGGCTTTCTCTAGTTGTGGCAAGCGGGGGCTACTCTTCGTTGCGGCACACAGGCTTCTCATTGCAGTGGCTCCTCTTGTTGCGGAGCATGGGTTGCAGGCGCGCGGGCTTCAGTAGTTGTGGCACACAGGCTTAGTTACTACGCAGCATGTGGGATCTTCCTGGATCAGGGTTCAAACCCATGTCCCCTGCATTGGCAGGTGGATTCTTATCCACTGCACCACCAGGGAAGTCACAATTGTTAAAATTGATTTAGTAAAATTATTGTCATTCAGAGTTAAAAAGCTTATTTCATTTAATTCTGTATCCATCTCTTATAAATTTTCTTGAAGGCTCCCTAAATAAGGGAATGTATAAAGTGTTCCATGAATCATGGGGATGGAATGCTCTGGACCGAATCATATCCCCTCAAAATTTATATATTGAAACTCTCACCACCAGTGTGACTGTATTTGGAGATTGAGCTTTTAGGAGGTAATTAAGGTTAAGTAAGGTCATGAGGGTGGGATCCTAATCTGACAAGATTGGTGGCCTTCGAAAAAGAGGAAGGCCACTCATACACTGTGAGGAAAGTTTATGTGAGCACATTAAAAATGCGGATGTTTGCAAGCCAGGAAGGGAGCCCTCACTAGAATCCAACCATGCTGATACCCTGATCTTGGACTTTCAGCTTCCAGAAGTGCAAGAAAATAAATTTTTGTTGTTTAGGATACCCAGTTTATGGTATTTTGATATGTCAGTGATAGGGTTCAGGGCAGGCCACCCCAAAGTATACCATTTTGACATATTGATTATTTTGAATTAAAGTTACTTGAGAAATGGCCAGTTCAAGAAGAACACTCTGACCCTTCTTTGTCCTTCTGAAAGCAGGAAATAAATTTCTCATCTGAAGCTATCATCCCTATACCAGGAGGATAGGAGGCATTTTATTGCCAGAGATAGGGAATAAAGGCTGTATAAACAAACTTTATTACTTTACTATCCCAAGCAAAAAATCCTTTGTTTTGTCAAATCTTCAAAAATAACTGTCTAAAAGGTATAAGAGCTGCCTGCTTTGGTCACTTCTTTGAACCTCATATCTTTGGGGTTCCAGTATGTACAGAATTAAATTTGACAGTTTTCTCCTGTTGATCTGTTTTATGTCAGTTTAATTATTAGACCAGCAAAAGAAAAAAAAAAAAAAGAAAGAAAGAAAAAGAAAAAGACCTAAAAGGGTAGAGAAAAAGTTTTTCTCCCTTACAGCAGTCTGAACAGACTAAGACAGGTTTCAGTACTGAGAAGTGAGGTGCTGCTGTAACAAAAGTTTAAAATGTGGAAGCAGCTTTAGAACTGGGTAATGGGCACAGGCTGGATGAATTCTGAGGTTCATACTAGTAGTATAGACATTAAGGGTAATTCTGGTAAGATATCAGACAGAAATGAGATCTGGAAAAATGTTATTGGAAACTGGAGGAAAGGTGATCCTTGTTATAAAATGACAAAGAACTTTGCTGAACTGTGTTCTATTACTGTGGAAGATAGAATTGCAAGCTATGAAGCTGAATATTTAGCTGAGGAGATTTCTAAGCAAAATGTTGAAGTAGCAGCTTGGTCCTTGATGGCTGCTTACAGTAAAATGTGAAAGGAGAGAAATGAAATTGAGAAGGAATTATTAAGCAAAAAGGAACTGGAACTTGAAGATTTGGAAAATTCTTAGTTGACCCATATTGGGCCAAAAAAATGAGAAAGCATGTTGTGAAGAAAACAACAAGGATATGGCTGGACTAGCACTTGATAAAGAGCTTACAAGATTTAACTTGATAAAGAGCCAGTTTGAACTGAAGGGGTTAGAGATAGGACAAAATGAAGGAAGATTGTTGGAAGATTTGATGGGAAAAAACAATAGACCTATTTGGAGGTGAATGTGCTCTATTCTTAAATAAGAGGGGAACAGGACCCTGAAGGTGATTCAGAGATCATCAAGGCCACCTTCTTGGTTTCAATAGGCCAGATAGCTTCTGCCTTGGGGTACGGACCCTAGGCTAGAAGAGCTGCAGGAGTGAGACCGCTGCCTAGAATCTGGGGGGTAATGCTGCAGTCACAGTGGGCCTGGAGGGCAGAGTATCAAACCAAAGAAGATTATCATTGAGCTTTAAGATCTAATGGAATTTGCCTTACTAGTTTTTGGACTTGCTTGGGACTTGCTGTTTCTTTCTTCCTTCTGATTTCACCCTTTCAGACTGTGAATGTCAAATCTATGCCCGTCCCATCATTGTATTTGGGAGGTAATCACTTGTCTGATTTCACAGGTTCACAGTTGGGGAGAAATTTTGTCTCATAATGAATCATACCACTAGTCTCACTCGTAACTGACTTAGATATTTAGATGAGACTTTAGACTTTAGATTTTAGAGTTGATGGGGGAATGAGTTAAGATTTGTGGGACTGTTAGGTTAGAGTCAATGTGTTTTGCATGTGAGAAGGACATGAATTTTGGGGGCCAGGGGTGGAATACTATGGACTGAATTCTCACCTAAAATCCACATGTTGAAGCCCTAGCCCTCAATGTGACTGTATTTGGAGATAGGGCTTTTAAGAGGTAGTTAAAGTGAAATGAGGTCATAAGGGTAAGATCTTAATCCAATAGGATTAGTGGCCATTTAAGAAGAGAAAGACAGAGATCACGCTCTCTCCTCCTGTGTACACACCAAGGAAAGGACATGCGAGCACAAAGGGAAAGATGGCAGTCTAGAAGCCAGAAGAGAGCTCTCACCAGAACCTGGCCATGCTGGCCTCTGATCTCAGATTTCCAGCCTCCAGAACTATGATAAATTTTTGTTGTTTAAGCCACCTCATCTATGGGATTTTGTTATGGCAGCTGGAGCTAAGACACCAGATATTTCTAGAATATCTATTGTATGTTACAGAACTTTTGAACATACAAAGTAGAAAATAGTGCTTAAAAGCAAAACAAACAAACAAACCTGTCTCATAAGTTACTTCATACTAGGAGTAACAAGGCCCTAGGTTTGTACATCAGCTACCAGTTTTCTATTTATCTCCTTTCCTCCACAGCCTTACAGTTCTAAAACATTTGTTTTCTTTCCCTCTTGACTGCTCAGTATTCCAGAACTTCTACATAGCTTTGGAGAACAGAATACGAAATGAATTAGGCTTGGTTTCTGGCCTAACAACATATTATCCTGAAAGAAAAATGAAATTAGGTGTGCATTGTTTGCATGTAATTCAGATTACTATCCTTCGACCAGAACCAGAATATTTCTAAGAGCAACCTTTAAGCTAACATCAAGCTAGTCTGTGCAAAGGAACTTCATTATTACATTTCCTATTCTATGATACTGCTATTAGAAGCTCTGACTTTCAAATACTAATAAAATAATACTATTTTATGTTACATGTTCATGTATAAAATATTTGTGTAATTTGAATGTCCTGGAAAACATGATTTTTTTTACTTTTATAGAAAATATAAAATATGCTCTTAGGATTTTGAATAATTTTTTTTCTGAGTCTGAATGTTTTATAAAATAGTAGTATCTGGTAGAAATCCATTTATTGACATTTTAGGATATGAAACAGCAACTGTTTATGCTTTGATTATGCTAAATTTATCATTCTGGGAGAAAGTGTTAGCAATTTCTAGATGCAGTGAAATAGCAAGAATTCCGTGAATTTTACTTCCTGCATGTAATTTTTCTGTTTAGGGTCTTATTACATTGAATAAGACCACTAAACCACTAAATTTGCAATAATTTGTTATACCAGCAATAGGAAATTAATACACTATGCATAGCAAGGAAAGGATGCTCATGTTAAATCATTAAACAATTAAATCACAAAGAATGAATTCTGTTACACATGTAGCATCTCAATCAAGTGTTCCCACTGGGTCAGATGATTTGTGTTTTTGTCTTAGCTCTGTCATTGACTAACTGGGTTACCAGGGAGTCACTTCACCTGTCTGGACCATATTCCTTCTTCTTGTATTGACTGTGAAGGAATTAAAAAGGATCATCATCTCCCAAATTTTCTTTACTAATCCCATGTCCCTTTTAAAGGTTTTCCCTGTCTATTTAAATTTTATTAAACTTTAATTTTGGTTGCTTGGATTATGGGAAAATAGGCACGTTAAAAATGCTTTTCAAATAATTATCATTTCTTCCCCACCCCTGAGCCTTGGATATGAACTTCTGTGATGGGCTATGGAGAAAGTGCAGACAGCGTGGGCTCTCCACTGGTTTGAGAATCAGAGTACAAAGACCCTCTTGGCTTTGACCATCTGATTTAAAATAAAACTATGCCAAACCAACCCCCGGAACTTGTATGTAGCTTAAAAAGAAATCAGGAGCACCCTCAGGATTTCTTAGTAAGATTTCTGGGCAATAATAAATAATTAATTGAAAGGAAAAAAAGATTTAAGAAACTTGATGGTAGCTTGAGGACAAAATAACTTGTCCCTAATTCGGCTTTGGAAGATTCTTAATGGGTGAGACGAAGTATGGGCTGACAGAAACAGAGTTAATGGTTCTCAGAAGTCAAAGGCACTTTTTCTTTTATTGGTCTGAAAACAAACAACTGACTTTTACATAGAGTCTTTAACCTAAAGCCTTTGTTTAACCTAATGGCACTTAAATTCCTTTTGTCAGATTCCCAGGGTGACTTATCTCCTCAGTCAATCAACTGGGGTGGCCCACTATCCTGCTCTCCTCTCTAACTTGGGGGTCTCAGGGAAACAGTCATTCTTTGGCTTACTTCTGTTACGCTTCTGTTTGGTTCTTTCTCCATTCTATTTATCTTAGCTAGTGCCATTCTCTATTTCAAGGTCACCAGGGTCAATAATCAAATTAGGAGGCAACCAAAGCCTTTTCTTTCTGGGTGGTAAACTTCAGAATACCCAGTCTGCCTCTGGTAATTGGAAAGAAGAATGGAAAGAGAAACTCTTTCCTAGCATTGGCAGCTCTTCTGCCAAATGAGCAAATCTTGCCAGAAGGCTTTCAGGGCAAAGCTTACATTCAAAATGTGTGTTGCTGCTTCTGTTCTTTCAATTCTTTCCATTTCTGCAACTGGCAGTACAAGGCGATCCTTGGAAGTGAGAAGTGCCACAAGTGTCCAGAAAGCAAATGGTTCAGTTCATCTCCCAATTCGAAGAACATTTTATAAAAGAAATTGGAAATTCAAACAACAAGTTTTGCTTGCTGATTGTAGAAGGGGATTTGCTGTTTCTAAAATGCTGAATGTCCTCAGGAGTCTATAGTGATTCCAGACACTACATAAAAAATAAAATGATGTCCATGGTTTACAAGTCATTCAATATACCCTTCTTCTAGATCTGAAATAATTAAAATATTTATGAAGCTTTTCCCCTGCCCTAGAGCATGTGAACTTTGCCTTAGAAGAGGCTTAAATATTGACTGATCCATTGTAATGTGACATTTATTAATCTTTGTAACATTTAATGTGCACTAAAAGTAATCTTGGTTTAACATACTTCTGAAGAGTAAGAAGTCTTTGGCTATCTTTTAGTTAAGTAAGAGTTAAAAATACAAGACTTGTTTTTCTTGTAAAAGATATTTAAAGTACCAAAATTCATATGAATGCTTTGAATGGACAGAGCAGAACACCAATTTTATATTATACATTCTTGAAATTGTCAGCATCTAAGATATTTAGGACTTTCATGTTGCTGTTGTTCACTTTGATATAATGAATGTGATTTTTTTTTTTTTTTGCTAGCCAGGCACATTGATGATTCTGGTCTACATAAATATAAAATACTTGACAGGTATAAAGAAAAGCAACATAAAAAAACATATAGGAAGTTCTAATGGTAAATTATTTATTTTATAAAAGCAGAGATGCATGTAATTCCAAACCTTAGATCTACAAGTATGAATATTTTTAACACAAAAAAACTTGGTGTTAAAAGTTCACTTAATTCTAATTTAAAAGTTGTAGCAAGCATATGAAAAATTTCCTGATGCCATAGAATTTATTTCTCACCAAAGCTTACACAGATTGTGACCTTATTGATTTTAAATTTCATAAACTCAGAAAGATGTTGACTATTAAAATCTCTTCCTGGAATGTAATAAATTATTTGAAAATATTTAAATTTTTTCATAATAAGCAACTAAAAAAGTGACGATCTTGAGCAGTTTACATATCTCTTGCTAATGTGTTGAGTTTCTTAACTTATAAAGATTAAAATGAAAATAAAATATTTTTAATCCATAAATATAACTTCAAGAAACAAAAAAGATTTTTTTTCTGAGTGTTAGGATTATGAATAATTTGTAATTTCATTGTACTTTCTATATTTTTATAGTTCTCTATACGTCTGATTTGCTTCTGGGAAATTGCTTCTGGGAATATTTTAGTTGAGCAGAGTTTACTGCTCAATTTAAAAATACTATTTTTTGGATTATGTTCCTAAAATTTAAGAGAGAAGATCTTTGCAGAATACAAGAAAATCAAAAGTTGTTATTTTCTATTAGTGCCTCAATTAATATTTCAGTGACATTTATGACAAATCTCCAGGTGTTACAATTTTCCAAGTTTAGAGCTTTCATTTAAAAAAGAATGAAAGAAAAATTTTAAAAAACTGGGAAGACTTACTGCTGAGTTGCAGCCCTGTCATTATTTCCCCCAGGTTTACATCCCTATGGCCATCTGCAGCCACAGACCTTCAATGCTAATTATATCCATGGTGAGCTCAATTTTGATGTAACCAAAAGCTAGTCCCTTTCGGATCTACTGTTGTCACAGTTAGCCAGACACAGACTTTCCGTGAAACAAGTTGGCTGCCATTCACAATCACAAATCTCCAGATAATAGGTGATGATCACAGGCATGTTTCTCAGCTCCCAACCAATTTCCTTCATTTCCCTGAAAAATGTGTTTTATCTTCATAGATTCTACTAATCATTTCCTGAAGTGAGTCAGTGATTGCTTGAATTTTTAGTTAAATAGATATTTTTCAAAGACTAAATTTTGGATTAAGTTGGATAAAACTCCACAGAGTACAGAGGAATTAAAAAAGAAACTAAACTAAAAAAGATAGGTATTTGGAGAATTCAAAATAGTGGCTGATGACCAAAGATTTTAGAGAAAACATTCTCAATTCCTGAGAAGAGCAGATTGCCACATGTCACAAAACAAAAACAGTCACCAAGTCATATGTCATTTCAAACCCAAAAACTATTGAATAAGCTTAATGCCTTCATCATTGTTGTTTGTCTCTATGGATTAAGTTCACATAGTCTGATGATGTAAATCCGTTATTTAGAAATGTCTGTATATTCTGTTCCAGTCTACAAACATTCCCCTAGTTATAATTCCTATACTTAATAAAGTGAAAACTAAATATATTTTATAACCCAATTTTATTTCTAGGTATGGTGGGTGAGGGAGCAACTGGCAGAGTTCCTTTAATGTTTTTTTCATTTAAATGCCAAAGGAAATGTACCTTTTATAATATGTCTTTAAAATAGAAAAAAAGATACAAATGAACTTATTTCCAAAACATAAAGAGACTCACAGACATAGAAAACACACTATGGTTATCAAAGGGGAAAGGGGGGTGGGGGGAGGGATAAATTAGGAGGTTGGGATTAACATATACACACTGCTATATATAAAATAGATAACCAACAAGGACCTACTGTATAGCTCATGGAACTCTACTCAGAATTTTTTAATAACCTATAAGGGAAGACAATCTGAATAAGTATATATATATATATATATATATATATATATATATATATACATACACACACACATATATGTATCACTTTGCTGTACATCTGAAACTAACACAACCTTGTAAATCAATTATACTTCAAGTTAAAAATTGCTTAATAATAAACCTTAGATCTATTAAGGTCAGTTGGTGGGGAAAAAAGGTAATAAATTCAGTCACTTTATTGTACACACAACTGATATATGTTTGTCTATTTATGAAATTTATATACTGGGTATTAGTTTGAATGATTAACACACACAATTACTTTCACTTTAAATACTGTATTATGGATGAATATTGACAGCTCCAAGTCCAGCTCTCTCCTGCCTAGCATATTACTGACCTTTTTTAGATGTTAACTTTCCTCATCCATCTAATATCTGATTTTTCTTCTAACAAAAACCTGATTTTTGTCTCTCTTCTCTCTCTACAGTTTTTCATATCCTTAAATGTACTATAAGGCTCATGATTTTATTCTTCTTTTTTGATTTCTGGCTAACGATTTTGACTCAGCATATGGACGTTTAAGATCTGGTGTATCTTGTATCGTTTTGCCTTATCCTTGAGATAACTGACAGTTAACAAACTAGGCAAGATCCATTTTCTGTTACATAAAATGTTTTACTTATGCATTTCTTTTTAATTAATGTGAGAAGTTATGTTGATTTGTTGGTATATTTAATTTATTAAATTAATATTTACTGAATGCCAGACACTCCCCTAGACCCTGGGTGACAGGGATGAATGAGACATGCTCTCTAGGAGTTCAGAGTCTAGTGAGAAACTGTAGCCTAGTGCAGAGAACTCACTTGAATGTACACCAAAGATAATTTTCAAAGGTAAGCTGATATACCTCATGGAAACCTGGGCTTCCTAGGAAACTGGAAGATCATCTGAATACATGTTTCTAAATATACAGTCTATTGCTTGGCTATTCAACAGGAGAATCATTTGGAAGAACTTATAAAAATAGAGATTGCATCAGACTCTGGAGATGGGGTGTGAATTTATAATTGAAAATGTACTCCCAGATGATTCTGATGAAAGCCAGGTTTGTGAATAACTGTAAGGTTAAAAATCTACTCTTGTGGGGGGGATATATCCTAAGAGGTCAGTCATTTGCACATTATTGCTGTTGTTACACAGTTGTAGTATTACTGATATGGAAAATAATGTTATTCAGTGATGCACCAAAGGGAAAAACTTCACATTAGCACAAGTTATTTCTCTGAAAAAGGCTTTTGGAATTCCTGCTACTCTGTGTTGCAAAATCAATGCATGATTTTAGATTTTTCATAATATAAAATGATATGATATTTAAGGAGTATGTTTAGTCCTTTTGTTTCTCTACTGTGTCTTGCTGGGTATACAGAGAGTTTTATGTCTTCTTTCCTATCATTTTTTATACCTAGAGAAAAGTTTCTATCTAAACTAGAATGGGAAAGTAGTGTTTGCCATTAGTTCAGTGACATTATCTATTTCAAGTACTGCTCACTGCTTAGCTTGCACAAACTCTGGGCATTTGCTCAGTTCCAAAGAATTTCAGTTAAAAAAAAAATCTTTTAACTTACCATTTTGTGTCCATTAAAAATATCTTTTTTCTCCACAATTATATGCCTTAGTACCTGTCACAACCATAAGTAACAACCTTAAAATCATTTATCTTGCTAAATATACCTTTGTGTATGTATATTAGATAATGTTTTTCAACACATGAGTCTCTAAATGTCTCTAAATAGTTTTAAAGAAGAAGATTTTTTTTTTTAGATAACAGCTTACAGGTACATTTTAAGACCATTTTTGCCCCTAATCTCTCTGCAGTAGAAGGCTAAACTTACCTCTCAGTTTGTTTCCGGTAATGTTACAAGAAGCCAAATATTTGTTCAACTCACAGCATTGCCAAAGCTGCTGGAACTTGCAAATTTTAGTAGAAACCCACATTGCTTGGGGACGTGGGGGCTATCAGACCACATTGCTCCAGCCAGGGTATCAGGAGACCAATATCCTAATCCAAGTAGGAGGTTGAAGTTCTTTTCACGTTTGCCCTAATTCAGCAGGTCCTAGGAGATTGGTTGGGTTATGTGATATTTGAGGGATTTTCTTAATGCCTTTGAGAGTTTAATAAATCAGGAGGAAATCTTAAGTGTGTCATAATTACTTGGCATTGAGCATGAAGACTGAGTGGAAGGAACAGAATAACAATTGTTAACGGACACCTCTAAATTAGAACCAATCAAATTGAAACCAATCCACTAAAATTTCATTGCCCTTCTTTGCTCCCAGTATATGGTCAGTAGCTATAAATAGCAAGTGACAAATTTGACTGCGAAGTGACTTTATTTTTCAATATGAATGAAAGCAATGACACAGATCATTTTTATGGTTTCTTCCAACTCTGATATTCTCAGTTTCAGTGATAAAATTCATGATATTAAAAAAGGTCAATATCTACTAGTCGCACAAAATATTCCCCAATATTTTCAACATTCCTTGTTGAAAAAAAAGTTAATAGCATTGCAACTGTTCAGGTCTATGTCTTCATTAACAGAGAGACAGGGCACAGAATGGTTGAATAGCTGGTTTCGACTCCTAATTCTATCCCTTCTATCCCTTACGTCACTCTCAACAAAGTACGTGAGCTCTCTGTGCCTCAGTTTCTTCATCTATAAAAACAGAATTATGATTTCTATTTCCAAGGGCTTGGAGAGGATTAAATGAGTTAAGAAATGCAGAGCACTGAGGAAGGAAAAAAAAAAACTTCCACAGAATAAGATATTATTAAATATGATATCTTTTCTCTGACTCCTTTCTTTGGCATATCTATCTATCTATCTATCTACCTACCTATCTATCTATCTATCTATCTATACTGAAATAAAATACTCTGGTTAGAATGGAAAGTTTTCACACAGGCATAATATTACCGATAGAGATAATTATTCCTAATATTATTTAGTGATACATCTAAGAGAGAAAATACATCTAAGAGAGAAAAAACATTAGCACGATACATGCTATTCTGAAGTGCTTTTTTAGTTCCTACTAATCTATGTTGCGAAAGCAAGGAGTGATTTTAGATGTTTCATAAACATAATATGACATTTAAAGGCTATTTGGATACTTTCCTTTTATTCCTGTATTGTCATCATTGTTAATCCATTTATTTCTGTAAGACAGAATCTGGTTCCAATGTGTTATTATTGAGATTTTTAGCTGGGATTTTTATATTCAATTTATTTAGTGATTTAAACAACAGAGGCAACTTCGAGTGTTATCCGATAACTGTCTGGATATACTTTCATAAGATTCTATCAGAAACTTAGAATAAAACCAGAGTAATTTGTCCTACTTTAAAAATTGAAAGTTATTACTTATTGTCTTGAGATAACTCTTAAGTATTAATGTATTAATGAATGTAACAGATATGTACATGAGAGGGAAAGCTCCGTCTCCAAAGAGAATTGGTGGTCAGCTCTTGTTCATTAAGGGGCAGTGAATTAAGACAAACATGCTAAAAAAAGAACAAAGTGGAAGATGAGAGGATGAGAAAAAAGTATATGGAAGAGCATAGTCATTGGGTCGACAGATAATAAATTTATAATCTGAAACTCAAGAAGAACTATAGATATTTAGAAGAAGCAAAGATTCAGGAGAAACAAAGATTCAGAAATTAGGGAGGTTGCCAAAAAGAATCCATGTTGAATAAAAAACATAATTGTAACTTATAAAATTGATATATGTATGCATTTGTTTTACCATGTCTGAATATTTGCTGTTTCTACATTTATACCCACCTCCTATAAAAACCTATAGTAGTATCTGTGTAGGATGGTCCTAAAATGGAACTGAATGTATATCATATGATAATTTACAATGAAGAAGATTAGTTTGTGTGTCAGGGGATGGGATGACATTGCCAAGCATCTAATACCATGAGAAAGTATAAACCTTTGGGTGGTGACAGGGGCAGAGTGTGTCAAGCAGAGTCCCTGGCGTGAAGTACATACCTGATATTTTGACCATTTGCTTCAAGTATTATTGGCAGCCTTGTTGTGGTATCTAAAACTCTATGGAGAAAACAATGTTCTGGCTTCTTGGAAGCACTTTACCTTTCCCTTTCTCATGCAATGAGTTAACTTTTCCGAATAAAATGTAAGCATTTTCCAGGATAGAATGAGCATGTGTTTTTTTCTTGAATAAACACTTCTTTTATTTTTAGAATTCCTTTCTAAGTTGAAACAGTTTAAATAGAAGAATGAAACTGCTAATGTATTCCACTGGAAATTGATGCTGATACTTTCTTTTAAAAAGAAAGAAACTGGATACTCAAGTTCTTCTTGGTTGTCTTCCTATCTTGTTGAGCAGCACTGAATAAAAATGCCCTCAAAATTGAGCTTCAGTAATAGTGGGCTTTAAAAGTCAATCTCTGTGGGCTAAATTTTTCTTAAATCTAAGCTAAAACAAAACCCAACAAACAAAGCAAAATGAATGCACAACATCCTAAAATGTACATAAACCTCCCATAAAATACTCTCTTCTTGAAGATGATCCCTGATCATGCATGTGTCAATAGCACTAGAATGAGAATGCTGTCTGTATAATGTATAAATGCCCGATTAACCTATATTCTTTACTAAAATAAGTAACAGATGCCTTATGAGAGCCCAAATGACAAGTTTTTCACTGAACAAGACTTCTCTGGAGAACAGAGGTCAAGCTGATAGTCCATTATATGCCATTTCGTCCTCTTTTACAAAATAACAGTAATCTAGGCTAGGTTAATACTCTCCAACATATAAACACTTAATAAATGCCTGTTGAACTGAACCAACACTCTCTCCCTTTCCTTGCTTAAAAATAAGTGGTGGTCACACTTTTCAGTTAAAATGTAGCTACTATCTGATTGTGAGACAGTACATTATATATTCCAAGTCACTTAATGACTTTACCCTGGTAAGTCACTAGAAATGGCTGAACAATTAACATACAGTTCATTACATGAGGAAGATCAGGCCCTTGAGAAAATCCCAGCACACTAGGAAGTAGCAGTTGAGATGTGCAGGTGCATCTAATTAGAGCTAGTGTGGATTGTGAAAATTATCTTACTTTTCTGTTATTCAACCTGATTATGTATAAACAATCATCCTCATTTTTCATTTGTTTCTTATTTGCCAAAAATAAAATAAAATACTAAAATTAAATAAAATAACTGCCAGATTTATAGCAGAAAAAATTTATAGCACAGGTACTGGTTTAAGGTTTAAAAACAAAATATTATTTGAGAATTAAATGGAAAGAAGAGATATAGAATAGAAACTTGAATGGTTAACTAACAAAGACAATCACAAATATTTCTCTAAACTTGGAGTCTTGAATAGCATTAAATTTATCATTCTTAGTCCCCAAATGGATTAATTTTGTTTTAATGTAAATTAATAAAACTAACTTTTTGGCATATAATTCAGGTCTGGCAGCCATAATATTTAAAAATCACCATTATCATCATAACTATTATCGTTAATATCATCTCGGAGTAAAAAATTAAGTAAACAGAGGTTAAGGCACACACTTTACGTAATTGATAATAACAGAATCATAGCAAACATAAACAGTGTTCTTCCAAATACGATGTTTTATATTAAAAATATAAAATTAAATAACTTTATGGCAAAGCTAAACACTATGTACATCCTTTATTTTTTTCCTTCCTTTCTTTTTTTAAAAGCAGTATAAATTACTTGTCCATATGGAGTAGTAAAACTATATAGAATATTCTTTACCACTTCAAATCTGGAAGTTCTTTGAAAAACTCATGGACTTCTCTTTCTTTGATCAAAGTAAATGGAGTGAAACATGCACCCCCCCAAGGCAGTTTTTAGATAGGAAAAGATCAAATAAAAGCAATTACACTGTAATTTGGCTGGTAAGGCTTAAAATAAGGAGCCTATTGAGAAGCTCTTTCATACTTCAACTCCTGCATAAGTAGCCCGATTTTTATGTTTAAATTAATATAATCATATTGAAGTACCTACTAAAATACAAGGCAGCTATAATTGATCCTAAAATTCTACCTGCAGGAATAAAATGCCTCTTAATTCAAAATGTAACATGGCATTTGAACAGGAATGAATTAGATCAGTCCTGTTTAAGATATTCTTTGTGGGTATAGCAGGATATTCCTTTATAGCTTTTAAAATTTCATTCAATACTTGCAATTAAACACAATTTTATTTACCTACCATGGGCCAGGTTGATTAATATTAGTGACAAAAGTATCAGTGACCTTAATTTGGTAATCTGGACTAACATCGTGAAGTTAGTGTAACAAATCTGGTTATGACCTTGGAAATACAATCTACACTTTTAAGTAACCTAGACTATGGTAGAACATAGAAGACCAACTCAGTTTGGTACATTGTGATAGCGTAAAGCGGTGCTCCTCAAAGGGTGGTCCCTGGACCAGTGCTGGTCCATAAAGTGCTTGTTACCAGTCCACGGCGTGTCAAGTACAGAACTTAAGAGTAAGCTTTGATAGCAATTTGATAGCTATGTGGTACTATTGAGTCTAATAATCATTTTAAGAATTGGTGGTTTTAATTTGTATGACTTTGTCTTTTTATTTTTCTAGTAATTCATTTTTATTGTATTATATGAAAGTTTTGAATCAAAACATAATGCAAAAGAAAACAAAATTGCACACAAAGAAGTAGGTGATATGCTTGTCTACGTTTTTGGATATATCAAAAAAGAAAAGAAAAAGCACAGAGTGGAAATAGAATATTCTGTGAGATATCCTTAGGGAAAATAAATGTCACACTTGACATTTTAAATAGCTCCACTGCTCAATAATTTAAATTCTGATTTTCTGCCATTCTAACAGTGCTTTCTACGTTAAATTCGTTAGACAACTATTATACTGTACATTATTTAAATTTATCTTGACCTTCAAAAAAGTGCAGACTAGTTCCATGTTGTATCACTTGCCATTTTTAGTTATTTTAGTACAAGTCTATTCTTAGGTCATTTTAACAATTCAGATGGAAAGTACTGTTTCTGAATTTAGATCATTATAAAGACTGATTTTCATTGTTTATATTCCCATATATACATAATTTGATAACCTGTTCGACTAATTATTAGGCAACAAAACATTATTTTTTGTCTGCAGATGTTAAACTTAAACACAACTTGCTATCAAGGTGTAGATAAACTGCTTCTCTTTATGGCAAACTGATGCTCATGCCTAAAGACCTGCATGTACTCACAGATGTACAGTGACAAAGTTTTTGATGAATGCCAAAATAAAGGCACGTCCTGGGAGTAAGAAATGCTATGATGTCAACTTGAGTTTCTGACAGTTCTACCTTAGAGATATAATGGATGAGAAAAAACTGAACATGAGATATGAAATGCAGAGACTAAGGACTTCTCGTGATTAGTTCTGTGATGTCTGTGGCATAATTTTCCTATTCATCAAGGTAAGGTGAAGGAAGTTTGATACCTTAACTGATATTCTGGGACAAAACGACTGAAGTGAAAAATTATTCAATCTATTTTCTTTCATATAGAGAGGAATATTTTAATGAGAATATAAATCAAGGACTATATTCCCAATATTATAAAACAACATTCAGATTTGTAAACTGAAAAAAACACAGATTTATAGACATCAAATAAAACATATTGTGAATGACAGAATTCCCAGATGTATCTTAAGTATTTATAATTTTTTAAATCTATGGCCCAAATCCTATTAAATAAGAGCCCATTCTGGAAGAGGAGTTTGTTCAACTCAATAGAATGACATGCAGTGAATTACTGCACCAGAGAACACACTGGTTCCTGGGAGATGCTTGCTCACCTGGAAATACTGCACTCTTCTGTACTAGAAAAAGTTACATTTCACAACAGTAGAATTCCTTAAGTCTTGTCAGGATTATTTTTATTTAAGGAACAAAAATCTTGTTAAACATCAACAAAAGACAATTATTTAGCAAAAGGTCATTTAATTCACAGTTTTCAAATATAGATTTTGATAGCCTATAAAGTTTAGTGTTTTTATTGCTTGAGATGTTGATTGGTGGAGATGGTTATCGTCATTACAGTCCCAACATACATTCTTAAAATAATTATTATATATACTAACATTTTTAATTTCATATATTTAGCAATTCATGAAAGCTTTATTGAGTACCTATGCTTTTGTATCAGTATTGCAGATAAACAGATAAGCTTATGTCCCATGACATTCACTGTCTATGAGGGAAGACAGATATATAAAATTCTACTTATAAGACAAAGAATAAGTTCTATACTAGAATATATAATGTATACAAGATACAGATCTATAGGAGTATGAAGGTGCTAGTAGAAAACTCAATCTGATTAAAAACTTAATAAGAGAGTAATATCTGAGTTGGACCTTGAAGGACATATATTCATAAGATTGAAAGGAGAGGGAAAATATTTCATGCAAAAGAAACAGCATATATAAACCTACAAAGACAAACAAATGAGCAGCAAATACAAGAGATTGCAAATAATTTGATGTGGCTGGAAGACAAGGTAGAAAGACTGTTGGGAGGTAACATCATATAATTAGGTTGATTTGCTTTACAGAGTGCAGTTTCTGCCCTTTTTAACAAAAAATTGCAGATGTTATAGTTTGGGACTGTTAAGGAAAAGTTTTGAGGTGAGAGGTTAAATGATCAGGTTTGTGTTCTAGAAAGTTGACTCTATCAGCAATGTGGAGACTAAGATTCATAGCATTTGCTTTTTTGGAATGATAACATTAAACTAGGGCAGTGGCAATGGCAACAGAGAAGAGGCAAAAGATGGTAAATTGTTGAATTATAATTTATTAAATAATAGATATTAGAGACCACTCATTAAATCACCAAAAAAATGTGATGTGATGGATTTGTTAATCAACTAGATGGGAGGAATCCTTTCACAGTATATACATATTAAAATGATGTATACTTTAAATTTCTTATCATTTTACATGTCAATTATACTTCCTAATAAAGCTTAAATTAAAAAAAATTAAAAAATTATCTTCTTCTGTATTGAATTTTAGATGAGAACAAGGCCATCCAGAATAAAGACATCATTTCCTAGCCTCTTTGTGGTTACATGTAACCATGTAACTAAGTCCTGGGTTATGGGATGTAAGAAAAATTATATTGTGTAGCAGCTTTAGGGAACAATTCCCACCTATAAGATGGAAGGTATGCGCCTTTAAAAAAAATCTTCCTTTTAACTGCTGCCATAACTACGGGCATGACTGCTGGAATTCTATCTGCTCTCTTGAGGTCTCCATTTTAGGAAGGAAGAGCGGTAAACTACAAGAGCCTCAGTATCTGGGGATATAAATAAAACAAAATAAATGATCATATTTAAGCCATTCCTACCTGAGGTCTCTGTTACATGTAGTAAAGTCTTGTTCTAATGATACAGGAATCAGAATTTGAGGGAAGGGAAAAAGTAAGTTGAAACTTCTGGCTTGGAAGATTACTGATTTTAATTGAAGTCAATTAAAAAGTATGTATTGAGAGAACATAGTGACATATTTAGAAATTTGGACTTTAAAATACCAGAGTGACATCAAAAAATGTTGTCCAGGGCTTCCCTGGTGGCGCAGTGGTTGAGAGTCTGCCTGCCGATGCAGGGGACATGGGTTCCTGCCCCGGTCCGGGAAGATCCCACATGCCGCGGAGCAGCTGGGCCCGTGAGCCATGGCCGCTGGGCCTGCGCGTCCGGAGCCTGTGCTCCGCAACGGGAGAGGCCACAACAGTGAGAGGCCCGCGTACAGCAAAAAAAAAAAAAAAAAAAAAAAAAAAAAAAAAATGTTGTCCAGCAGGTAGTTAAGTATATTGGCCTGGAATTCAGGTGAGCGGTTGGATATAAAGACTTGAGAGGCATAAAAATATATGTGGTGATGTGAAGACTTGATAAATGTATACAATGGCCCTTCGAGAGCACACAGAGGTAACAGAGCTGAGAAAAGAACTGTAGGGAGCATCGATACCTAGACTGTGGGTGAAAGAAAATAGGGGGAGCAAGAGTTAGAGGATTAATAGGAGTGCTGCTGGTGATGGTGGACAGTAGCTGTTAAGAGTAAAACAATAATTTACCAAGCAACTATTATATGCCAGCCATTGTCATAAGAGCTTTACATGTATTAACACTCAATCCTCAAAACAATCCTCTAAGGTATTATCTAACTCATAAGGTAGGTACCATTATTATCCCTTTTTTTTTTTTTTTTTGCGGTACGCAGGCCTCTCACTGTTGTGGCTTCTCTCGTTGCGGAGCAC
Organism: Orcinus orca; assembly: GCF_937001465.1. NCBI lineage: Eukaryota > Metazoa > Chordata > Mammalia > Artiodactyla > Delphinidae > Orcinus > Orcinus orca. Next base: position 118,948,312 of record NC_064563.1, read on the forward strand.
AGGCTCCGGACGCGCAGGCTCAGTGGCCATGGCTCACGGGCCCAGCTGCTCTGCAGCATGTGGGATCTTCCCAGACCGGGGCACGAACCCGTGTCCCCTGCATCGGCAAGCGGACTCTCAACCACTGCGCCACCAAGGAAGCCCTATTATCCCCATTTTAAAGGAAACAGACACAAAGAAGTAAGTTGACACACTATTACACGATTAGCTGTGGTGTCCAGGAGGCTGGTTCCACTGTTCTTACTCTTTACTATTCTACCCTACTTCCTCAAAGTAGATGGAGAAGTTCAAAGGGTTAGGAAGAAACTCAGAATGGAATCATGGCAGAGAAGGGTTGAGAATTTCAAAATGACGAAGTTGTTGGCTATTACTAATGTTCAGAGATGTTAGGGGAAGAGAGCCAGGTAGAGCTGACCGGACTAGAAATATTGGATGTCACCAGTGACTTAGCTGAGACCCCCTTAGTGGAATGGTGAGTCAAAGTTTGACACGGATGCAATGGACTGAAGAGTAAGTTCACGCCTTCCTTTTAACACACACATACACACACACACAATAAGTGCAGTTTTTAAGAAGTGAAGGGCAGGTGGGAAAATGGAGAGAAAGGGCATACCATTCATATGTGCATTAAAGGTGAGAGTCTGTGAGAAGAAACTAAGGACAATGGGATTTTTTGGTTTGTTCCTTGTTAGAAGAGACACGTGTGATTTATCCTATGTAGTGAAGAGCTCAGTAGGTGGACTGTTCAAAAATACAGAAGGAAGATGGAAAACTAATTGGCCAAGTTGCAAGAAACTGTGGAAGACAATGCCATCAGTAGGTCATGTGGCAGGATTAGCCTGGAGCACGTGGATGTAAATGTCCTCATGGTTCAGTAGACGTTAGTAGAAAATAAAGAAAACCTGAAAGTGATGCACTCTTAATTATCATCTGAGAACAAAGAAAATAAACAAAACCAAAAAGGACCCAGACGACAGCATCCATCATAAAACAGTATGGGGATCATTATTAAAAAGCTTGGCTCCTAGTATGAGCTCTGTCACAAATTCATTGGCAGAACACGTCTTCTTTAGAATTATGATATCTTAATTTTCTTACTTGAAAAACAGTTCTATTGAAACAGTATACTTTTTATGAAAGATTGAAATAAAAAGCCTTTGAGGTAAGAATATGTTTCATGAATTTATCACTATCAGGAGAAACATGAAGAAACTGAAAGTCACCATTTGTTGTAATGGGAATAGTCCCAGCCATGGGTCAGCTCTGCCACATCTACAGTGTCTCTGAGCAAATCTCGCAGGCACTCTGAATCTTGGTCACTTCCTTTGTAAAATAAGGATAATTGCCCTTAGATCAAAGACCTGCTCAAGGATCGAACTAAATTTATATGAAAACACTGTTATACAAATCACCACACAAAGCACTTCTTTTGAGAATCATGACAGAGCATCTGTAACCGAAGATAATAATAGCATTAAGAGACGATGAACAGCATTCATGCCCAGATAGCTCAGTGGAGGTTAGAGGTAGACGCCACAGAAGTCACATCTGGTTTCTTTTGGGTTCCAATGAATCACACGTAATTTTAAACAGCAAGGCAGCACTGGGAACAAGGGAAGTGGTCCAGGGGACCATGACTCTGCTGGACAGTGAATGGTTAGCTGCCATATGCTACCCAGCAGAATAGAGAGATGTGTGGCCACCCCCAGAGGGGTGGGAAAGAGATGCTGCCGGAGGTTGTGGCTGAGGAAATTTCTGTTCAGTTTTGGGAAATTTTTCTGCTTTCCCCATGTGGTCTCACCACATCCTCATGGACCTCCATGGTGGGGTTCTCTGGAGAGAAATAAAGGAATAGGCAGGGCAGGAAAGCAGACAGAGGGTAGAGAGAGATAAGCCAAGAGGTGTCAAGCAAGAGGAAGAGATTGAAATAGAAGGGCGGGAGTAGAGCTATAGAGAGGCATGAATCATCAGAAGGTGCAGTGGCACATCCTCTGCTTGGACTGGAATATCTGTGATGATAATATTGAAATTTCCTCTCTTGAAATCACACGTTCTTTGGTCAGTATCTCTTTTCTCTCTATTCTGCCACAGTTCCTCACCTTCCGACTTCTCTTTTTACTCTCTCTCTGACAAGGTGAACATTCAACACTTATAGAATCAATCCCCCGACTTATGCAACTGATGCCCATTTTCAGAATTTGGGCCTCAGGACCTCATTCACACCATGGACTCTTACTTTTAATTGCTTACAGATTTTTCTGATTTCCCATTGACCTTTACCTAAATGTGATGTTTCCAAAATCCCATCATCCTCCATGAAATAAATGGCTTTCCTTATTATCACCCTATTTCCAAAGTACTACCATCACACTTTTTATCCTCTAGGGCAGAAATCTTGGGGTTATCAAGCCTTGCATAAAACATATCTCTCACTGCTTCACCAACATTAACACCATACAAATGTGTATTATACTCATCCCACATCTGAACTACTGTAAAAGCTTAAATACATTCTGTTAGTTTTCCTAAATCAATGTTTGCATTGTGTTACTTTCCAATTCAAACTTTGATAATAGTTCTCTACTAATTATCATGTTAAAAATCAAACTTCTCTGCCTGGTTTAGTAGGTCCTCCACAATTTTGCTTTAGATATCAAATCTGACTTCTCATTACTCATGATATGGTTAGTAAATTATTTTTTTTAAAAGCTCTTTACTTATTTGCTGTTACATGTTGACTCTGTGATAAACATAAATATAGATGGCACAGTTCCTGTTTTCCAAAAGCTTAAGACTTAAGTAAGGCCAATGCCTAGTGTCCCTAGTGGTATGTTTGAAGTATCTCAGGGGTATTAAATGGGGATTTTGAGAATAAGGACCTAATAGGGATCACAGAGGAAAATTCCCAAAAGAAGTGGATAAATGAGGTGGGTCAAAAGACAAATAGAATGAAGTGGAAAAGATAAGAAATGAAGATATTTTAGGCATGGGGATAAGTAGCTTGAGAACACATTGTATATTTAAGGACTCCTAAGTTGTTTTTGATGGCAGGATTAAAAGATTTAGCTATAAAACTAAAGAGGAAGGCTGGTGTCAGTTTATGAAGGGCCTTGTAAGTAAGGCTAAGAAATGTTTATTTCATGCTGAAAGCAATAGGAAGCTGTCGAAAGATTTTAATTAAGATAATGAGTTGCATGATCATATTTGTGTTTTAGAAAGATGCCTGGCAGCAAAGTAGAAAATGCTTGGAAGGGAATGAGTGAAACAGAAAAAAGTTAGAAAGTTTGGGCCTCTTGTAAAGTCTTGAGAAAACAGTTGCTGCTTAAAAACCACCACCACACACTTTTCTTCACCATCAGTGCTGAAACCCTATAGGCCAACAAAATTGTTTTTGATAATGAAGATGTGTTAAAATAAAAAACATTTCAAGAAAACATGTGCCTACTTTGCAAAACACAGAGATCAATATTTCATAAATTGCAAGTAAAAATAAACCCACTGAGTTCAATAGCAGATTAACGAAATATCCTCTAATTCCCATGGCTTTCTAATCTTTTAGATATTTTTCTCCAGTATTTTATTTACAGATAATTAAGATTAGGGATGCATTAATATACTGTCACATTATACTTCACTTTTCAATAAAAAAAGTGGGGAATTCAGATTCTACATCGTGAGAGGATTAAAAAACTAAATTCTTGCTTAGTTTTTAACTCCTTGCATATAATATATACCATACGCAAGCGTAATATACAAAACCAGGATTAGAGAAAACACTTGCTGTGTTGGATTATTGAATGTGTATGCTGTTCTGAACCCTCCTCTCCCCATAATTTCTGCAACTTGTCTGCCATTACAGGCTTCTTAATGATTTGCTGCTCTGTTTTTTTCTGGAAGATCTGTGTGTATTTTGCTGAAGACCAATAGATAGCCAATACTATAAAATATTTATAGATAGTGTGGTAGGATAGCATCATCACTACTTAGGAACTTGTTAGAAAAAAAAATTATTGGGGCATACCACAGATATGCTGATTAAGAATAACCTGTGCTATGGCCCAGAAAATTACTGTATTTTGGTAAGCTTTCCAAATTATTCTTATACATCTTAATTTAAGAAGGATTGTAGTAAACGGTCAATCTAAAGGCAGAACAATCTAAAGGAAGAGTTTAATTAATTAAAAAATTAATTTTGCTGCTACAAATGTCTTCACTTTTGGCAGATAAACACAAATACCCACTAAAATTGTACCAAGCCTGTGTTGCCTCCCGTTGAACCAATTATGTCTTCTTGTTCATATAATGATGACCTATAGAAAGTATACCCCATTAAGCTCATGTTGTCTGTTCATGGGACTCCTACGTCACCAAGACCTGATTGACTCAACCAGCAAGGAATACCAGTATATAGCCCAACCCCTGGGCCACAGACTGTTACTGGTACGAGGCCTGTTAGGAACCGGGCCGCACAGCAGGAGGTGACCGGCTGGCTGCTGAGCGAAGCTTCATCTGCGCTAGCATTACCGCCTGAACCGTCCTCCCCCAACCCCACCCCCCAACTCCCCACCCCGTCCATGGAAAAATTGCCTTCCACGGTCCCTGGTGCAAGAAAGGTTGGGGACCGAAAATGAAGGTGCTCAGTATGGATAATTTTTTAAAATAAATTTCCTATAAAAAAGGTACACTGTTTTTGGTGAGTTTGTGAGATATTTCTTAGTCACTTTGTTTTTCTGGATCATATCAAATATTCTTATTTTATAAATTAGTTGTTTGATACTGACAATTACAATAACTTAACCAGTGGTATAATGTGCTGAACCCTATTAGAATGCATTTTGAATTAAGAAACGAAGTAGTTCTTTTTCTTGATGGAAATCGAATAAAAATGTCAAACTGCTGCAATCAGACATCCCAGATATGAATATTCATTGGCAACTGTTCATGGCAGATTTATGAATTCTTTCACCTGCTGTTAGGAGGAAAAGGAAAACATTAAGTTGCCAAATAAAGCCATTAACATAAGCTAAAAGAAAAAAATATATATACACAGATGGATGCTGATCTTGGAATTATGCAATCTTATCAAAAAAGACCTATTTCTTTTATTTTGTGAAAACATTTGTTTCGTACATGCAGATTGCAAAGGTCTGAGATTTGAACTCAGTATCTACTATAGCACCCTCTCTTGTGGTTTATGAAGGACAGTGAAACAAAACATCTATCAACTTGTCATGGGATAGCTGTGTGTAAAGATACTCATTAACAGTCTGAGTTGTATTTTATAAACATCTGCCCCATTCCTTCAGCACCATTTACATCAGTATCCAAACACATTGGACTATTTTGCCCTAAAGAAAAGATTCTGATTAAATTTGAGGGTATAATTTAAATGGATGATAACAAACTATGACTATGGATTTGTTTCGAAGGTTGAGTAATGGGAAACCATATAAAATGTTTGCTTAGGTGTGTTAGGTTACTTCTTTAACCATGTGTGAATTTCAGTTAATTTGTGGAATACAGTTTTCATGAGCATTTTTAGTGCTTCCTGATTACTACCAGGGTTGAAATGCTACACAAACATAAGATTTCCTGAAGCAGTTCAGCATTTTCATTTATAGGCAAGGAAAGGATGCAGAGAAGCAATAAAAACTATCCTTTGAATATATGATTATTCTCACATACACAATTCAGTTCTTACTTGGTTCAAATATTTTTGGCTTACCTTTTAGGTATGTTTGATACAATCTTTTAAATAGGTATAGGTTTTTCTTTTTTAGTTTATAGCTTAAATAAAGACATAGCTAATACTAATGGACATTTCTACGTTAATTAATTGAATAAAATAGTAATGGAACTATGAGGCCAAGAAGAATTTGGGTTGTATTTTACCCAATAATCATAAGATTTCAAGTGAATTATTTGGCAAAATAATCATTGCATTTTTCTACAAGAAGGGGCATTTGAAGAGACCTGCAGAGATCTGAAACAAGAAGCCCCCAGTTACTGTTCCTCAACTACGCCAAGAAGTTAAACAAGAAGACTGTATCCCCAATCTACTGGGCTTGGTTGACAAAACAAAAGTAAATGGTGCTGAGTTCTCAAAAGTTTGCATTATCACACTCACTAATTGTTGGTGGAAGTGTAGATTAGTGTTGTCTATGGAGGATAATTTGTTAACATTTTTAATGGAGGATAATTCACCTAACATATGAAAATTAAATATGTATGCACCATTTAGGCCAGTAATTCCACTTCCAGGCATTGAACCTATAAAAGTTTACCACATTCAAAAGTATTAACTGCATCAGAGTTGTAGTAGCAAATGACTGACAGCAATCTAAATGTCTATTAGTAGAGGACAGGTTAAATAAATTGTGGTTCACCCATACAGTGGATGACTTGTAGATGCTAAAAGAATGAGGTAATTCTATAAGTACTGATGTGGACTAATCTTTAAAGTGTATTTTTAAATTAAAAAAAAACAAGGCACAAAATTCTGTATATAATATGCTATAGTTTTTTTGGGTTTTTTTGGCGGTATGCGGGCCTCTCACTGTTGTGGCCTCTCCCGTTGCGGAGCACAGGCTCCGGACGCGCAGGCTCAGCGGCCATGGCTCACGGGCCCAGTCGCTCCGCGGCATGTGGGATCCTCCCGGACCGGGGCACGAACCTGCGTCCCCTGCATCAGCAGGCGGACTCTCAACCACTGCGCCACCAGGGAAGTCCTATGCTATAGTTTTAACATGAGAGAGAATATATTTTTCTGTTTATTCATTTAATCTATTTATCTATTCAGACGGATATATAAGAGACTCAAAACAGTGATTCTCTCTCTATAGGTGACTAGGGTGGGAATACACACTCTTCACTCTAAATCTCTTTGCATTTTAAAAGATATTTATCATGTGAAGGTATCAAGTAAATAGGTTTAAGAAATAAAATTTTAATTGCAAATAATTCACTTCTAAAACTATACCACATTATGAAAAGTATGAGTTAGTGTATACATAGAATAAATGATCATATCCTAAAGGTTCAAGTGTTGGATACTAGGTACAGTTAGGGAATATTCTTATAGTGGACTTTGATTATTTGAGTTTCTATACAATCAGCTACATTTTATATCTTAAAATTTTACAGTCAATGCTACACTTCTTCAGTTTGGTTAAGGTTATAGGCCCTCTCCTCCCCAAACTGCACACATGCCCACACCCACAAATGTGCGATAAACCCAGGGGACTTATCAATATTTATTACATGCACTCCAAGACCATCATCCACGGATCTTTAATATTCTATGAATATTGGGAAAACAACTCCTTATTTTAATAATGATATAAATGTGGAATGAACAATACATATTGTTCATTCTCAAATCATATACAGAGAAAGACTCTAGTAATCACTTTGAACAAGACCTTAAAAATAAATACATGTGACAGATTGAAATTTGTGATTATAATCTAAGCCTTGAAAAGCAATATATATAGTCCCAAGTGGCCATCTCACCAACCCCCTTTTTAGTTATTTTGTATCTTGGCAGCATTTTCATCATTATTGAAATATTTTTTAAAATATTTGCCTAAGGGAAAACAAGTAAGCAAATATTAAGAAAGGTTTCAAGAGCTCTTATATTTCAAGAGCTAAATAATAACAATGTGGGGTTTTTTGCCATTAAAAAATTTATTTGAAACTAGTTTCAAGGGTGTGATGAGGCCTAATGTTATTTTAAGATATAAATCTCAATATCAATTCAAAAATGAGCAGTATTGCCTAAAAGAGTAGTCACTAAGATACTACCTCTCTGAATACATAAAATTCCATAACAATTACTCTCAGTTGTTTATGTAACTATGACAATGTTTTTATGCATATGTATACAGATTGTTTTTTAGTACTGTATTTACAATAATCATGACACTATTTTAAAATAATAGTGAATACAAGTCTAACTGCTAAGCACACAGGCAGAATACATGGAAGATTCGTTAATGTAAATTTTGTAATTACTAAAAACTAATGAAAGGTATTTAATCACCCCATAGATATGTTCTTCTTAACATAATATCACTGTTCATTCAGATTGGGTTTTGTATTTGGAGATTTTCATTAGTTATTTTCATGGATTTGTTTGAGCTTCTCATTTTCTCTCTCTTAAAATATTTGAAAAGTAGCATAACATCTCTTTCCTTTGACCTCTTCTGACAAATTAAATATTCAACAACCCTCAAGCATCCATTACCCTTGAGATGACATCATGATCTCAATAACACTCCTTTCAGCTAATCAACATAATTACCACACAACTAGAACTTACAGAGATCCTTCTCAGACAAAGGTAGCAGCAGAGCCTCTGCTATTAAGGGGTCAGAATATAGGTTTAAATGGCTTAGGATCCTAGATTCAGCACTTTATTTAATATCTGGGTAAAAATATGCTTTCCCTTTAATTAATAAATGAAGGAACATGAGGCAATGAAATTCATATCCATAGGGTATGGTGGGAAAGAATATTCTATAGTATCTATTTTGGATATCAAAGCCTTCACCAAAATACTTTTTTCTAGTTTTTAAAAGGAAATAATGCCGCTGACAGGCAAAGTGAAGAGCTTCCTAATAAGTGTCCCATTGGGGGACAAAGGGATTTGCTCTCTCATTATCGATAATAGTTTTACTGGCTCTTCTGATTATATAGCTGGAAATCTTAACCCAGGTTATATATTTAATGGAGCCCAGATACCCTAACGAGTATCTGAAAACAACAATAAAAACGACAACACTTACCACAAACACTTACTATGTGCCAAGCGCTGTTCTAAGTGTTTTCAGACTCTCTAGTTTGTTTACTCCTTTAGAGCCACCTTATGACATAGGCAGTATTATGAACTCATTTACAGATGAGGAATTTGAGGTGAAGAGGCGTTTACTTATCTTGCTCAAGGTCATGGAACTGGGTGGGGAATTTGAATCCAAACCAAGGAAACTTACACATTTAAACACTACTAAACTACACTGAACGTTAAGGAGATGTTTTAAATCACCTTATATTTTTTTCAAAAGAAAGGTCACAGGAAGAGAGGGTGACGATTATCCATGGACTCATCCAACAGATATTTATTAGTTACTGTTAGGCACGGTGGTAGATGCAACTAAGAAAGATATGAATGACAAACAAAATGAAGCTGAAGAAACAATACAAAGGTAAGTTTTTTAGAAAACTTTTTACTATTCTAACTAGTTTCCAATTACATCAAGTAAGCAAATTAAAATATGAGACAAAAAACTTTCTATTGTTTCTGTAATTCTCATCTATGTATTCTTACAACCACTATATTTAAAAGAGCTTTAAATAAAATGGTTGTAAGGATATATTTAAAGAAGTGTTATTTGACTATTTTATGATTTTACTCTATGCAATTTTTCTTTTCCTATTAATTTAAGTCTAATCAGTGTCACCAAACAATTTCTCTGACCTGTTTCTATTCAATTGTGTATAATGCCTGTAACAATCTACTTTTCTGATTAACCTTCAGATTCTCTATCTACCATGAAGTCTTCCCTGAAAATGTGCATCTAAATGACTTTAAAGTATGTGGTTGAAATACTCACTTGGTATCAACTATAGCCAATCACATATTAACATTTTACTGAATTTTTAGGTATTATTTCTTGAAGACTAGTTGTCTGGTTTAATTTTTTTGTCATTAAAAGCAGCTTTATCTAATATAATTTCTGCAGAGACAGGCATATTCCATAATTGTGTGGTCCAATATAGTAGCCACTAGACACATATGTCTATTGAGGACCTGAAATGTGCCTAGAGGGACAGAAGAATTGAAATTTTACTTTTATTTAATTTAAAGTAATTTAAATTTAGTCACATGTGGCTAGTGGCTGTCTGTTAGACGATGTAGACCTACAGTGATAAATGTAGAGCAGATATTTAATAAATTTTGTTGAATGAATGAATGAATGCATACATAAAAGTTCTCAGGTTCTTAGGAAATATCTATCTGCACCCAAACTTTTAGTTTGGAAAGTATTACAAATCATTTATGAAGGCAAACATTCTAGGGATAAATAATCTTAGAATCATAAAGTTAGCCTAGGGAGAGACTCTTGATCATTTAACCATCCAAACCTTTATTTGACAAATAAGAGACAACTGAGTCCAGGGAAGACAAGAGTCTCTGTTTCAACAAGTTTGTAAAGAGGCAATGGCTAGAGCTCAGGTGTCAGTTTCTCAGGGTAGTATTTTTGTCATAATATTCTGAAATTTTCGGGGTCATTAGACATTTTGTTTTTCCATTATCTGTAAAATTGTAAACCTATTTTAGTGTTTTGTTTTGGGGTTACCCGAAAGCAGACCGTAAAGCCAGGATTAAAATACAGGTTGTTAATTTGGGAGGTGTGGAGAACACCAGCAGGGAAGGCTAGGTATCAAGAAAGCATTATCAAGCCAGAAAATGTGGGCCTCAGAGCTTAGTTTCATGAAGAAAATTCTGGGATACAATTTAAACATGCATACTTCAGAGTTATCTCCGTTTGGGAGGGTGGGGTGGTGCCAAGTGAGAGAGCTAGAGTATTTATTTATCAGCTCCCATTAGTTCCTGGACATGTGGAAGTCAGCAGATCCCAATGATGAGGCTTTTCCAGCTTCTGACCACTTCGTACTTAGCACAGGGTTAAGCTATAGTAGTTGCTAAATTAATATTTGTTTTATTGAATACATATAATGGGAAAGATGTTATGTACCATAAAGAGGTAAGGTGCAAAATAGCTTTTTCTTTTTCTTTTTCTTTTTTTTTTGCGGTACGCGGGCCTCTCACTGTTGTGGCCTCTCCCGTTGCGGAGCACAGGCTCCGGACGCGCAGGCTCAGTGGCCATGGCTCACGGGCCCAGCCGCTCCGCGGCATGTGGGATCTTCCCGGAACGGGGCACGAACCCATGTCCCCTGCATCGGCAGGCGGACTCTCAACCACTGCGCCACCAGGGAAGCCCCAAAATAGCTTTTTTTAGCCATAAAATCTTAATGGACTAAGAGTTTTTAAAGACAGACAGAGATACCAATGTTTGTATCCCAGGAGCTAGCACAGTGATTAGCACAAAATAAATGGTTTTCGAATGATTGCCATAACTTAATCTTGTCAACATAATACACAAAAGAACAACATAATATTTTAATACTCTACTCCTCCTACTATTCTTAACAGTAAATACTAATTGTATCAACTATTTGCTTCTAAATAATTTTTGTATATTAACTCATTATTCCTCACCTTAATTCTAAGCTGTATGTACTATTTCTCACCATAAAATACCACAACAAAGCATAAGTAGGATTTTTTGTGCATATTTTAAATGATACATAAACTATGATATTCAAAATTTGCATTTATAATTTAATGCATTATTATTATTTCTAATTTGGGAGATCTTTTATTTTGGAATCTCTTTGGTTTTGAAATCTGGGGATGGAAGCCTAAGGTCTCTGGTTCTTCTTATGCATCTCTGTATTTAAATTTAGCTGCAAAACTAGTGGTATTCTGAAGCATGCAATGCAGACATGGCCATGAAAGAAAACCAGAGTTTAGGGGAGCATATGGGTCTGGAAAGGAACATATACTACTTCTCCCCTAAATTTCTTTTTCCAAATAAGAGATTCCAAGATACTTGCTATAACACCCCGACAATAAACACTGAGCACTCACTAGGTGTATTCGATGTGATACCTAGGACAAACCATTTCCCTGACTTTAGAACAGGTTTCTAAGTTATTTGCCTACTAAGAAATTAACATCTGCAGAGCATATCTGATGTCTATATTACAGTACAGTTTTACTAACCAGAAAGTAGTAAGATGGTAAATATCTGTTAGAATTCTACTGCCGCAGAAATAGAGTCATTTAAGAAACAGATGGGTTGAAACTTGGGTAAAAATGTTGTTTAGTGGAACAATTAAAATACTTTCTATGATTTTACTTCAGTTTGTTTACATTGGATTCTTTCCATACTTTTAAGTCCAGTATCAATGCATGTTACCAAATGGAGAATGTTGATATGCTTCTGATAAAACTACAATAGTGAGATATATAGAGGCAGGGGCAGTGGTTTACTGAAAAGCCTGTACCAACTAGCTTACTTAGCTGATCATGTGCCAAGATGTGCAGCATCTCTTCTCAATTCCAAATTCAGTGAAGAGACTTCACCTTGGGAGCTTGAAATCCATTATGGTGGGAGTATTTACACCACCGAAATTGTATATGTTACAAATCAAGTCGTTCTGCCCCCCGATCCTGGTAAACATTTAGCACCATCATTTACCAGTTTGCCACTGTAGAGCAAAGCCTATGAGATGTCTCGGAACTCATAACTAATTTAACTCAACATAAAATTTACTTGTAGAAGCACCTCACCTGTGTGATACATCATACTTAGGTGACCAAATTGTTTCTGGAACAAAAAAATCATGAGTCTAGAGCTGAGGTGTTGCTTTATATAATGACTGGCTCTAGAGCATGAGAAACTAATGGTATAGACTGGTAGTTTTCATATTTAGATTTTTATTGCAATTAAAATTTTTCCTTTAATTCTGAGACCCCATCACAAGGTTTCCAATTTTCGTTTTGTTAATGAAATCATAAAAAATATATTGCCATCTCTTCTCAACTTAATTTCACAGCTGAAAGAACATTTAATACTAAAAAAGTAAAAAAACAATTAAAAAGATATAATCTCAGAATAAATTATAATTCTTCCTAGGAAAGAAAAATTTCCATTCTTTCACCACCATCTTACTATGTATCAGTAAAAGCTTTGTCACAAGCTGAACAGGAACTCTGGAATACAAGCACAATAGATAGTAGGAACAATATCCTGAAAAATGATTATATCCAGCTTTGAACAATGTTGAGAGAGTTGAGGTTGCCAGACAGAACACCCAGTCATACAAAAATCATAGAGTGCCCATGGATCTCTTAGCTGAGGAGTTATCAGATTATCTAAATGCCTGGCTTCCTTATCTATACTCACTTAAGTAGATTTCTCATAAGAAAAGTTTTTTCAGTGATAACTTTTCTACAGAGAAAATGTGACCATAACTATGTGGTCTGCTTACGAGCTGTCTTTCAGAAAAATTAATAAGCTCTATAATCTCTTACTCCGAATCATCTGTTAGTCTCTAATACGTTTCACTGAGCTTGATCATCCTGGGTATCACATGTAGTTTTATAGTAAGTAAAATGAGGACCCTAACTAGAGACAAGGTGAGTAGGTTCAATCCTGGCCTGATCAACTGCTGTTGTGATAACTGATCAGGACACCCTGGTATCAACACTACCCCATGTCCTTCAAACTGCGGTAAATATAATTTCAACTTATTTGAAAAATGTTCACTTTTAAGTGAGATCAGATATCATTGTTCCGTATGTAATTATTTCTAGAAAGTTATTGCCAATGTATTTAAATGTTATTTTTCTACCTCTGAAAATGTAACAGGAATAGTGTATTTTATGTCACCTCTTTTTCTAATCAAAAGATTGATACCTGAGAAAAAACGAAACTCATGTACAGTAACAAATCAAGCAAGGAGGTACAGACAAGTATGTGTTTGGCATATTTAACAAAGCAAAACCAACCAATAGCTGTAAATTAACCATGAATTTGTTTTTGTAAAGGAGAATTATTATTGACATTTTCAGCTTGAGGGGCTACTGAGAGTGAATAAGTTGATTGTTGTTCAGTTATTTAATTAAGTTCCAGGAAAGATGTGAATCACAAGGTCAGCCAGCATCTGAACTGAATTATAGAAACAGAGAAGTACTCGTCAAAAGGCAGACTGCAACGATCACCGAGAGTGTGATATAGATTGACTCTGTCAGCTAGTATACTTACAAGTGAACATGTGGAAACTAATTTTGAACTTTTGAATTAAAATGACTTAAAAATAGACTAAGGGACCATGAAGAGTTTAGTGAATGTAAGCATATAAGGTATTTTAGCTTATGTGATCTCAGAAGAGCCAGTAAACAGGTACAAATATAGAGGAAAGTTTTTACAAAACCACTTCCAGCCCAGACAACAGTAGTGAGTATTGAGAATAACAAGGTACCAGCATTGATAGTAAATAGAAGTACTGACTCTTCAAACCATCATTTAGAAATACAAAAGTAGAAACACAGGACATTCATTCATCTTTCACGTTTTCAGATTTCTAAAAATGTGAAGACATTTACTATATGTACATTATGAACATAATTCAGAAGGTATAAATGTCTGCATAGTGAAATTTGGGCAGAATATGATATTCATTGCAATAAGCTATGAAAATCTATGTAAAATATTTCTTTCAGGACAAGTATATGTGCAAAGAATAACTATTCTGTTAACTACCAGTGTGGAAGAATAATTACTTTGTTAATTCCCAGTAAGGCATATATATCCTTTATGATCAAATTCATCCCTGATAGAATGATAAACATGACCAATTGAGGGAAAGCAGTAGATCCAATACAGTTTTATTTCATAAAGGTTTTGGTTCTGTACCACATGTCAGAAGTCATCGATAAATTGAGATATATTGTCTCGTTTCAATCACCATTAAGTTACAGCACAGAGCTATAGGATTATAGTCAATGAGTTGTATTTGATGGGCCATTGCCAAGTTCAGGTGACATAAGTAATGTTTCACAGTGGTTGGTCCCAGGCTTATTGTTGAGCATTTTAATCAGTGACTTTGATGATTGAATCATGAACATGATCATTAATTTTGCAGATAAGTTGCAGAGAGTGACATCTTGAGCACTTCAGAGGAAAAGAATGAGAATATAAAATAACTTTAGGAAATTCCACAAGTTTTCAGAATTAATTATGATGAAATTCAAGAGGCACAAATAAAGGTTATCATGTTGATTGAAAAAAATTAAGGAAATATAAGAGTGAGGAAATGCTGTCTATGCATAAACATATTTGAAGAAAGTCTGAAGCACCACAGAGAAAGTGATTAAAAAGTCAAATATGGGTACACAATGTACTTCAAGTTTTAAAGGGAGAAAGAGACTCAGTTACTTGAATGAAGTAATAAGAGCATGGCACTGTGGACAAAAGATTTGGGACAGAAGACCTGAGACTGACTCCAAGATCCACACTTACTAACTCTGAGATCTTGGGTTGAGCCATACTATATCTCTGAATCTCATTTGAAAGATGGAGGTGATACTAGTCTTGAGCTCAATAAAAATAATTGGGATAATCTGTGTAAAAATACATAGTGAATTTTAAATCATTAACTAATGTTGGTTTTTGGAAATAATTTTTATAAAGGCAACAACATTCAAATTACAGATGTTTTATCCACATTTTATAGGATTTTTGGAGGGCTGAAAAATTTAAAGGACTTAGATAACATTTTCTATTAGAAGATGTAAAATTGCATTTGAATTTTTTATTGTTTTAACCAAAATGTAATAATTCCAACGTTTCTAGAACACAAATGGGAAGTAAGCAATTCTAAATTGCTAATTAACCCAGAAGTTGTTTTCTGTTAACTATAGTAGTGAAGATTTAACTTTAATTTTTTTTTTTTTTTTTCACTTTTATGCATAAAAATGTATTACAGTAGGAGAAAATTCTGTGGTAGATATAGAATGAAATATAAGTTCCAGGTGAAAAACAAACGAAGTAAAATTTCCTGCCGTTAAATAAGTAATTATTCATATCAAATTGATTTTGTTCTTACATTCCAGTGGGTATGTATAAAAGATATGCAGGCTTTATTTATTTATTTATTTTTTTTTTTAACTTTACTAGTCATTTAATGACTTAGACAAGTTACAAGGTTTCTGGTCCAAACTGTTGTTTTCCAATGGCTTTTCAGTACACTTCATAACACTGGACACCAGCCCAGTCTAATAAATTAGTTTATAAGTTTCAGAAAGCAAGGGAATTTACCTCTTGTTTATATGATAATTTTAAGTGCTTGTCCGAAACACTTGGAGGGGGGTAGTATCTCCAGTTTTAGATGAAGCAACAAAAGAGGCCAGCCGAATTCCTCTGTAATAAAAGTTCTATGGAACCAATTAAGTCGGAAAAGAGAATCACAGTATGGTACCAGAACTGTAATGTGGTCTTTTTTTTTTTTTTTTTTTTTCCAAAACACATTTTATTTGTCTTTAATTCCCAAAGTGATATCCACATTCTGTTGAAAGGTTGTCATTCATCCTTATGCTTCTATTGTTTAAGGTTGGTAGAATGAGGGGAATCTAATGAGTTTGTTATTTTGTGGTCTCAAAAAGCTGGAAGATTATCCTTTTTTTTTTTTTTTTTTTTTTTATTTTACTTTCATTTATTCCTTCTCTAATGTTCTTCCTTAATGAAGATCCAAGTTTCTGACCTATATCCTTTTCCTTCTTTCTGAAGAACTTTAAACATTTCTTGCAAGGCAGGTCTACTGGTGACAAATTCTCTCAACTTTTATCTCAGAAAGCATTTATTTCTCTTTCAATTTTGAAGTGTAATTTCTCTAGATACAGAATTCTCAGTTCCTGGGATTCTTCTTTTGATACTTTAAATATTTCATTACACTTCCTTCTTGCTTGTATAGTTTCTGAAGAGAAGTCTGATGTAGTTCTTATCCTTGGTCCTCTACAGGTCAGGATTTTTGTTCCTCTGGCTACTTTCACGATTTTTCCTTTGTCTTTGATTTTCTGCAGTTTGAGTATGATATGCCTAGGAATAGGTTTTTTTTTTTTTTTTTTGTATCTATCCTGCTTGGTGTTCTCTGAGATTCCTGGATCTGTGGTTTGGTGTCTTCCATTAGTTTGAGAACATTTGCAGTCATTATTACATTAAATATTTCTTCTGCTCCTTTCTTTCTCTTCTCTCCTAATATTTGTCCTGTGCATTTATTACACATTTTGTAATTATCCCATAGTTCTTGGATATTCTATTCTGTTTTTTTCATTCTTTTTTCTCTTTGTATTTCAGTCTTAGACGTTTCTACTGACATTTCTTTTTTTTTTTTTTTTTTTTTCCTGGTAAATATTATATATTCAATATGAACCAGGAGGAAAGGGGGCAGGGCACAACCTTTAAAAGAATTACATAGCCCGAGGACACAACATAAACTGACTAGAACAAAATAGGTCCAAGATGGCGGACGAGTCTACTTCCACTAGACCTTGAGCCTCAGTATACACTCATTGTAACACATCAGCAAGCTAAGCGACACACCCACAGGTGCCACGACAGTTCCAAGGATGACCATAAAGGTCAAAAAGTGGGCGGTGGCTCAATTCCTAGAAATCCCCACCCCTTCCCCAAAATAGCTGGAATACTCCTCCCACTCATCAGCGTATGAAATTACTCACCCCTATAAAACTAACAACCCCATACCCTGGTGCTGCCCTCGCCTTCTTTTTTTTTTTTTTTTTTTATTTTTTTTTATAGGTATACCTGGATTTAATTCTCACTTCTACCGCTTGGTAGCTGGATAGCCTTAGGCAAGTTTCATACCTCCCTGAAATTCACTTAATTCAGTCTGTAAAATGGCATAATAACTTATTATAGCATCCTTTTAGGAATTTTAAATCAGTTCTTGAAATAAAAGTACACAATATATAGACAAGTATGGATTCCTCAATAGATGTTTGACCTTTCATTTCTCCAGTATCCCACCCGCATCAAATAAAGAAAAATACTTTTTAAAATTTACGAATATTTCATTGTTGTAAAGTTAAAGCCATAAAAATAATCAAATGGCCTACTATCATACCGTTAGAAGAAAAAAAAAAGGTGTTCATGAGAGTTCCATATTAGAATACAAGTTTTCCTTAGGCACCTGTTTATGTATGCTATTCTGCTCTTTACAATAAATAATTAAATTTAAAAGACTTAATTCCTCACTTTTAAGACCTTATTAGTTTACAAATTACATATTGACCTATGCTAAATTTTATACCGACCCATGCTAATGAATTCAGTACAGAAAACAAAAAACACTGCACTCAAGCAAACTACATATATATATATATATATATATATATATATATATAACTTATATGAGAATTGCTACTCCAGCTTTCTTTTGGTTTCCATTTGCATGAAATACCTTTTTCCATCCCCTTACTTTCAGTCTGTATGTGTCTCTAGGTCTGAAGTGGGTCTCTTGTAGACAGCAAATATATGGGTCTTGTTTTTGTATCCATTCAGCCAATCTGTGTCTTTTGGTGGGAGCATTTAGTCCATTTACATTTAAGGTAATTTTCGATATGTGTGTTCCCATTCCCATTTTCTTAATTGTTTGGGGTTTGTTATTGTAGGTCTTTTCCTTCTTTTGTGTTTCTTGCCTAGAGAAGTTCCTTTAGCAGTTGTTGTAGAGCTGGTTTGGTGGTGCTGAACTCTCTCAGCTTTTGCTTGTCTGTAAAGGTTTTAATTTCTCCATCAAATCTGAATGAGATCCTTGCTGGGTAGAGTAATCTTGGTTGCAGGTTTTTCTCCTTCAACACTTTCAATATGTCCTGCCACTCCCTTCTGGCTTGCAGAGTTTCTGCTGAAAGATCAGCTGTTAACCTTATGGGGATTCCCTTGTGTGTTATTTGTTGTTTTTCCCTTGCTGCTTTTAATATGTTTTCTTTGTATTTAATTTTTGACAGTTTGATTAATATGTGTCTTGGCGTATTTCTCCTTGGATTTATCCTGTATGGGACTCTCTGTGCTTCCTGGACTTGATTAACTATTTCCTTTCCCATATTAGGGAAGTTTTCAACTATAATCTCTTCAAATATTTTCTCAGTCCCTTTCTTTTTCTCTTCTTCTTCTGGAACCCCTATAATTCGAATGTTGGTGCGTTTAATGTTGTCCCAGAGGTCTCTGAGACTGTCCTCAGTTCTTTTCATTCTTTTTTCTTTATTCTGCTCTGCAGTAGTTATTTCCACTATTTTATCTTCCAGGTCACTTATCCGTTCTTCTGCCTCAGTTATTCTGCTATTGATCCCATCTAGAGTACTTTTAATTTCATTTATTGTGTTGTTCATCGTTGCTTGTTTCATCTTTAGTTCTTCTAGGTCCTTGTTAACTGATTCTTGCATTTTGTCCATTCTATTGTCCATTCTATCTCCAAGATTTCGGATCAACCTTACTATCATTATTCTGAATTCTTTTTCCGGTAGACTGCCTATTTCCTCTTCATTTGTTAGGTCTGGTGGGTTTTTATCTTGCTCCTTCATCTGCTGTGTGTTTTTCTGTCTTTTCATTTTGCTTATCTTACTGTGTTTGTGGTCTCCTTTTTTGCAGGCTGAAGGTTCGTAGTTCCTGTTGTTTTTTGTGTCTGTCCCCAGTGGCTAAGGTTGGTTCAGTGGGTTGTGTCGGCTTCCTGGTGGAGGGTACTAGTGCCTGTGTTCTGGTGGATGAGGCTGGATCTTGTCTTTCTGGTGGGCAGGTCCACGTCTGGTGGTGTGTTTTGGGGTGTCTGTAGACTTATTATGATTTTGGGCAGCCTCTCTGCTAATGGGTGGGGTTGTGTTCCTGTCTTGCTAGTTGTTTGGCATAGGATGTCCAGCACTGTAGCTTGCTGGTCGTTGAGTGAAGCTGGGTGCTGGCGTTGAGATGGAGATCTCTCGGAGATTTTTGCTGTTTGATATTATGTGCAGCTGGGAGGCCTCTTGTGGACCAGTGTCCTGAAGTTGGCTCTCCCACCTCAGAGGCACAGCACTGACTCCTGGCTGCAGCACCAAGAGCCTTTCATCCACAGGGCTCCTTAATTTGGGATGATTCGTTGACTATTCAGGTATTCCACAGATGCAGGGTATATCAAGTTGATTGTGGAGCTTTAATCCGCTGCTCCTGAGGCTGCTGGGAGAGATTTCCCTTTCTCTTCTTTGTTCTCACAGCTCCCAGGGGCTCAGCTTTGGATTTGGCCCCGCCTGTGCGTGTAGGTCGCCGGAGGGCGTCTGTTCTTTGCTCAGACAGGACGGGGTTAAAGGAGCCGCTGATTCGGAGGCTGTGGCTCACTCAGGCCGGGGGGGTAGGGAGGGTCACGGAGTGTGGGGCGGGCCTGCAGCGGCAGAGGCCGGCGTGACGTTGCAGCCTGAGGCGCGCCGTGCGATCTCCCGGGCGAGTTGTCCCTGGATCCCGGGACCCTGGCAGTGGCGGGCTGCACAGGCTCCCCGGAAGGGCGTGTGGCTAGTGACCTGTGTTCGCACACAGGCCTCCTGGTGGCGGCAGCAGCGGCCTTAGCATCTCATGTCTGTCTCTGGGCTCCGCACTTTTAGCCGCGGCTCGCGCCCGTCCCTGGAGCTCTCTCAAGCAGCGTTCTTAATCCCCTCTCCTCGTGTACCAGGAAACAAAGAGGGACGTAAAAGTCTCTTGCCTCTTCGGCAGGTCCAGACTTTTCCCCGGACTCTCTCCCGGCTAGCCGCGGTGCACTAACGCCCTGCAGGCTGTGTTCACGCCGCCAACCTCAGTCCTCTCCCGGCGCTCCGACAAAAGCCGGAGCCTCAGCTCCCAGTCCCGCCCGCCCTGGCGGGCGAGCAGAAAAGCCTCTCGGCTGGTGAGTTCCGGTCGGCCCGATCCTCTGCGCTGGAATCTGTCCGCTTTGCCCTCCGCACCCCTGTTGCTGTGCTCTCCTCCGCGGCTCCCAAGCTCCCCCACTCCGCCTCCCGAAGTCTCCACCCGCGAAGGGGCTTCCTAGTGTGTGGACGCTTTTCCTCCTTCACAGCTCTCTCCCGCTGGTGCAGGACCCGTCCCTATCCTTTTGTCTCTGTTTAGTTTTTTCTTTTGCCCTAACCAGGTACGTGGGGGGTTCCTTGCCTTTTGGGAGGTCTGAGGTCTTCTGCCAGCGTTCAGCAGGTGCTCCGTAGGAGTTGTTCCACGCGTAGATGTATTTCTGGTGTATCTGTGGGGAGGAAGGTGATCTCCGCGTCTTACTCTTCCGCCATCTTCCCGGAAGTCTCTCTAACTTTAATTTTAAGCCAAGGTTATTAGATTCTGGCAGGCTATGAAACGGTTGATTTTGTACATTTCAAAAGAAAAAAAAAATGAGATGACTACATTGTCATCAATCTAAAACTAGATAAAGTCCAGGCTAAAAACAGTTTGTATACTGTTTAAAAGATCTTTCAAAAGGCCTTCCTGGTTTAGTAGTAGGTCTTTTCTTTCCTTCTTTTTTTAAATTTGGTATCCCCAATTCATTGTTTTTACTAGCCTGAAGTCACTACTCTGTTGATTTTTCTAATGCAGTAAATACATCTTTATTTTGCTAGTGTATAGAGACTTAGTTTTTTATTTCTCCTTTGGTCTTAGGCAGAAGGAGATGATAGTGGGAAAGACAAACCTCTGGTTTGAGTGCTAAGACAGGAATATAGAATTCTACACAAATAGACGACAATTTATTATAAAGTATATGCAAATGAAATCCCAAATATCTCTTTCCATAACACTTGTGGGACTAAGTTTTGGTGGGGTCCAGGCAAAAATGAGGCTCAGAGGAAAACCACTAAGGAAAAGGTAGGGGCTTAAGTATGTTATAATGTTAAAATAGATAATTGAAGGATTTTTCTTAAAAAAAAAAAATTCATAGTTTTCACTTACTACT
Source organism: Orcinus orca (assembly GCF_937001465.1). Lineage (NCBI taxonomy): Eukaryota > Metazoa > Chordata > Mammalia > Artiodactyla > Delphinidae > Orcinus > Orcinus orca. Next base: position 118,969,903 of record NC_064563.1, read on the forward strand.
GTTCCTAGATCTGAAACTCACAACGGATGTAAGAAACCATTTCTCCTGATTAAGTAGTTTAATTTGCATATGTGGCTTACTATATACATAGATCTTTCTACATATTCTAATTTATTGGTGTGAAACTCTCACCAATTCAGAAAAATTTACATTAAGATTGCTTGGTAATGTGAAATCTGTTCAGGAAGACTGGAAAACCATATTATATTCCCAATAGATTATACTAGCATTTATAACAGTTACATCAAAACAAGCTCATATTTACCCAATTGCAAACAATGTTGCATGAAGCATTTTAACCCCAAATAAACATACTGTTTATTCAAATATGTAAGTGTTGGAGAAACAAAAAGTCTGATGCCAAAGTCCCTTAGCAACAAAGAACTTGAATGGTTCTAAAAAGATTAACATCACTTAACCTCTAAAATAACTTAAACCCAGTAAAATTTAGAACCGTTATATTTAATGATGATGCAATTCAGTAATTCCACCTTATTTTTTTCACTTGAAAGGATGCCAGCTCTTTTTTTTCTCTTTTTTCTCCTGCAATTCGACTCCTCTTTATATAAGATCAAGGTAACCTAACTCTTCTACTCAAAATGTAGGAAAGATACGTCCAGCAAAATCATAGCTTTTTACTGCTTGTGGTTTCTAGAACAATGCTTCTAAAAATCTTAATGTATAGACAAACCACCTGGGGACCTTGTAAAAATGCAGATTTTAATTCAGCAGGTCTGGCATGAGGGCCCAGATTCTGCATTTCTAATAAACCACCAGATGATGTCCATTCTGCTCTCAAGTAGCAGCAAGGTCCTGAAACACATTAGAGAAGGAATATTTCACCAAATCTTCAAACGATAGCAAAAGTTTTTTTTTTTAATCCTGCAACTATGAATAGCTCAATAATAACACAAATATAATATGGTGGGAATTATGACTGTGGCCCCCAAGAAGTAGCTAAGGAATCTGAGCTAAGGAAAACGGCACCAACCACAGAGGTCAGTGTCCCTATATTCCTGTCAAGAGGTAGTAATGCTTTAAATTTCTCATTAATACTCATAAAATATTTACTATACCAACAACGTAATGTACTATAGATGCACTATTTTGAGTCACATGGTACCTCTCAAATCTTAACTTGGAAGTAGATTTTGAATAGCATGTGATATTAATAAATAATATATATATTTAAAACATGACAGTTAATGAATCATCTTTAAGGACAAAATTGGGAGGTAAGGCTGTGATTGATGGCATTTAAAAAACAAAATAACTAATTATAAGATACTTTTATATGGCTCAAATGGAAATGCCATAAAGACTGACTCACCTTCTGCTTGTTAGATTAGTAGAAAACAATGCTATTTATTTTTGTTACCTTTAAATCCATGGAAAGGATGAAATAGTAGAATGAGCATTGGGTTGGAGAATGAGAAGCTCTGAAGTAAAATTATTACCTGTGTAATCCAAACCTCCAGGAACCTCTGCTCCTTGAGGCTAGTAACTCATACATATAGAGCTGGGACAAAGGAATGAGATACTGCATGGAAGATCCTTAGCACTGTGTCTGCCCACAGTTGGCAACCTACAATTACTAGCTTAAAATATTAGTACTCTTAATAATCTGAGTTTCTGCGAACATCATATAAATGAGAAAATATTCACAAAACACCTTTCACCGTACTACTCCTAATAACAACAATAATAATATCGATTCCACCATTTATTGAATACCTATTTCATGTCAAGTATTGTGTGAAAAGCAGTAAATAAATCTCATTCAATCCTGGTACATATCTGAAGTTTATATATTATTTAAGAATAATCAAGTCCAGAAAAATTAAGTGGTTTGCCTAAAGTCCCTAGAGTTTATTAACAGCAGAACTGGTATTTCAGCTTAGAGCTTCTAACTTCACAATTCCTGGTCTTTCCACTACAGTGATGTATAAAACTGTCCCCTGGGGTGTTGTCATCGGTTAAATGGGATTAATGATGTAGACCACACACACTTTAAAAATTGAACCAAATAATGAGTATTGAAAAACCCACATAAGGCCTGGCACAAAGCTAGCAACAAATACACAGTCCCTGTCCACAGCCATCGCTGCAGGTAATACTCATCGCTCCAGAGTTGTAATCAAGTGAACATTAGTTTTGAGATGGGCTTTGCTTACTGTAGCAACAGCACGGTAAGGTTTTCCACCTCACAACTCTGTTACCAGCTTCTATTGTATCCTTTACTCCTGTCTACGCAGTGTTTTCCATCAAGCCATCGATTCTATTTAGCCAGATATAACATAGCACTGTTGTGGCAAAGTAAGCATTCTGCCTTTTTTTTTTTGATTCCTGGCAGAATGCTATCCAAACACAACTTTCCTTTTGCTGATGCCGTTAATTGCACAAACGCTCATGTCATCTTGTTTGGACTGTGGTTTCATCCTGTTTTGACTATCATGTTGCCCTTATGCTGGTCTCCCTGTTGACAGACTTCAGCTGGTACATACCACGCCATGGATTCTGATAGGCATCAGCTGCAGCAAATAGACAATTTCTGCTTCAGCTATAGCTGCCGGACACAGATTTCTATTAAACTGTACTTTTAATTCTCCAGAAGAAAATATTTCTAGATTTATGTACAAAAGATGTCCTTCCTTCTTGAGTATTTAGAAATGTCTAATAAATCCTCCCTTTTCTCATATGTGCTGTAATAGGTGGCATGAAAAGAAACACCAATGGCCCTTTCTATGTTCTTAATAGTGGTGCCTTTTACAAAGCTACAATTTATCTTTTATTAGCACTCTTCAGGCTGATGAAGTTGGATTTATTACATGTAGAGTAAAAAGAGAAGAAGGATGTCAGAATTGTTAATGTTCTCTCTCTCTCAAAAAAAAAAAGAAATTTACCAACCCTCACCCAAACAAATTCCATGAACCCTGGTCAGTTTAGTGCACAGTTTTTTCTAAAAATATGCATTCCATATATCATATATCTTGCTTCTTCTTTTATATTTGTGTTATTAGCTTATATAAATTAGAAAGACCACAATTTAAGGACACTGAAAAAATACAGAGGAATCCTGTTCAGGTGCACAGGAGAGTGCTAGAAATTTGTGTATTGAAAGCAGAAGCTCTGTCAGTCATCTGCAGCCACATGTGTCCTTGAATCCAGAGCATCATTACCACATATCTGGGACAGTACAAGTCTGTAATTGTTTCTTTCTCATTCTTCCTGATCCAATGGCTCTTGCACAGTGCTACGAGACTTTAGTTCCCTAAAATGTTGTTTTCGTTATGTTGTAGACATTTTCTTTCCTTTTTTTTTGGACATCTGGTGAACATCACCTCTCCTTTGTTCCTAACAGCACTCCTATTTCTGTTTGGAGAATTAGCTCTGCCTTACTGTGTGTAGTCTTGGTACTGTGGAAATGCAGGCGTTTTCCTTTTACTACTGTAACAGAAATGATCACAGTCTTCTACTCACTACTCAGATACAGCCAGGGAGTAGATGTGTGACCTTTATTTGGTCCCTCAGACGTTCCCTTCAGGGACTTAGAATCTTGAGGGAGTGCCATAAAGTTAAAAGAAATAGTTGGAAGTCTGTTTTCTTAATTAGAAAAGCCCCAAACAGAAGGAAGGTCTCAATAAACATACTTATTATAAGTAATCTCCTACAATTCCTGCTGGTCCTTTACCTGGGGCAACCCAAATTCTGCCACTTTGTCTCCTAAATTCCCTTGGAATATTTGAGCTCTGACTACAATTACAGTATTTTCTTTTGCTTATTTTAGCAAAACTTTACTCAAAGATCTCTGGATGCTTGCAACTCAGGAACTGTGCATGATTATATTTTCTTACTTTAAAACTTTTCAGTAGTATGATCGTCTAAAGAATGAGATCTCAGTTATCTTGCATCTGGCTCAGTTCTACTCTCCAACATTGCCAGTTTTACCCAAACAAATGCTTTACTTGAGGTGGACTAATTTATTTATGTGTGCTTGTGTGTGAGAGTGTGTGTGTGTATTTATCTTCACCTCCTTGAATGGAATACCCGGTACTCATCCCTTCCTAACTTCTGCTTTTCCCCTCTTCTTTGAATCTTATCTATCTTCAAAGCCCAAATCAATTCTGCGAGTCCTTTATAGGGTCTTTGTTCAGCACTAAATCCACGATGGGATCTCTGTTCAGATTTTATAAGGATTACTACTGTGTAGCGCTAACATTCAATAAGGTTCCTGAGTACTCTATTACTCAGATTATTATTCTATTTTCCTGCATGCTTTATTTCACCAATTATCGTGGATGGGTCCAAGATATATTTCACTGATTTCCTACAGTGTTTAGCATATTGTCTCATGAAATAAGTTTTTATTTAATTAGCATTTTAGTTCTCAACATTGAATTCCTCTTTGCTTTTGGAAAATTCTTACTGTGATATTTTTTCCTTTTTCTACTTTAGAAAGTAATCATTTGGGCTTCCCTGGTGGCGCAGTGGTTGAGAGTCCGCCTGCCGATGCAGGGGACGCGGGTTCGTGCCCCGGTCCGGGAAGATCCCACATGCCGCGGAGCGGCTGGGCCCGTGAGCCATGGCCGCTGAGCCTGCGCGTCCAGAGCCTGTGCTCCGCAACGGGAGAGGCCACAACGGTGAGAGGCCCGCATACCGCAAAAGAAAAAAGAAAGTAATAATTTGAGTGACTACTTCCCTGTGCTCTGTAGTCATGTGTATTAGGTAAAGTAAGAGTTAAAAAGAATTCTGCCTTCAGAACTCTAACACTGAACAACAATGCTCTAATGGCATTGTGGCAATTTCTGGATACAGATCAGCAAAGGAAACTTTAGAAAATATACACAGTAATGTAAAGCTGCTCCTAATGATTACAGAATAACTTAGGTTATGTGGTCACCTATACAAGCTGATTTTGAGAAGACCTTAAAGGACTGACTGCTCATGAAACACCAGGGCAGGTCCATGGTCAAATGCTCTAAAAGGCTCCCACTAGAACTCTTCCTTTTCAGAACGTATTCTAACTACTTAAATGCTAGATTTTTTCTACTCCACGAAGTATGTGGCATCTTTATGCCAAATCTCAAAAAGTGGACTTCAGCTAAGATATTTCTTAAACGTTGTATAGAATAATGAAATGTTTCATTAAGTGAAAGAATATTGCCTCTTTAGCTCTAAGAACACTGCATATATATTTTGGGGATATGCTCCAAATTAAAGAACAAAAGGAGACAAGATGGAAAAAAAACCCATAAGATGTATTATTGGCAAAACTTGATTATGGACTGTATATTTGACAGTATGGCATAAAAGTTAAATATTCTGAATTTGATAACTACAAAGAAACAGACTGTACTTGTTCTCAGGAGGTAAAGATTGAATTATTTAGAGTAAGAAGATATTCTATCTGCAATTTTCTATCAAATGAGCAAACAGTAATAATAATATTAATAATATACATAAATAGAGGATGTTAAATCAATCATGGTAAAATATTAATTTGTGAATCCAGGTGAAAGTTGTATGTAAGCTTATTGCACTATTGCAAATTTTTCTGTGTTTTTAACGTTTGGGACGTTAAGAAACATTAAAAGTAAAAAAAAAAAACCATATAAAATGGTAAGTATGCTTTCTAAATCGGTTTAACTCTTTTGGGTATAAGGGGTATTCTAAAAAAGTTCAACTTCTTTACTATAAATACTTACATTTATATGAATCAAATACCTATATAGGTAGTTGGTTCTTACTGAAGTATTCTCTTATAAATTCCTTAATGGTGATTTTTGCAATAACTTAGCATATTAGTGAATGTTTTTTAGGATATGCAGTATGTAATGTCTTAAATATTCTATAAATCTAAAGCATTTGAAATATGTATCACCTGCAAAATTTGGTATAAAGTAAGATTCAACGTCTTCAACTCAATTTTCCTTGATTGTATGAAGTTGCTTGAAGGCAGCATGGCAAGCTATAGGACAACATTGTAATAAAAACACACTATCCAGAACAATACATGTAGTCAGTAACATGAACTTGGTAACATCTTGACATGGGAAAGGTATTTTGTCATACTTTGTCATGTTATATTATATCATATTATATTATATTTCATTCTGCAGTGATAGCACATTCCACAATTATAACTCTGCTCTTAACAACTGATAGGGCATATTGACAGAAAATCTTTAAAGATACATAAGATGTGAGTAACACTATTAACCAAGTTGATTGAATTAATATTTATAGACTATTCAACCAAAAAGCAGAAGAAAAAACATTCATGCAAGTGTGCAAGGAGCATGTATTGAAATAAATCATATCCTAGTTCATAAAGCACATATAAATAAATTGAAAAGGATTAAAGTCTTACAAAATAATTTTCTGACCACAATGAAGTTAAACTAGAAATCAATAAAAGAAAGATATCTGGAAAATCCCCAAATATTAGGAAATTAAATAATACACTTCTAAACAACCGATGGGTCTAATGAAAACCAAAGGAGAAATTATAAAGGCTTTGGACTCTCTAAGGGAAATTAAAAAGTATGTGGACTCAATAAAAATGAAAACACAACGTAGAAGTGAAGAGATTAACAAATGAAGCTACTAAAAAAATCTATACTTTCTCCATCCAAAGTTTTATTTATTTAAGGACTCTAAACAAATTAACACACAGTTTCAAAGGAATGAACAAAATATTCAGTTAAGAGGATAACAGTTCACTCAGAAAAGGGCCAAAATCAAGAATGTGTAGGAGCAAATATGGTAGTGGGAGAGGACTAGTTCTTAATTAAATATGGCACTGGGAATACATAAATTCAATAACTTGACATTTGGGAGAATCTCATAAAATATTTGTTTAACTATTAGGAACATGTTAGAATAAAGGAAGTAGTAGTAAATAAGCAGTAGACCATGTAGAACTGAAGCCAGTAGAAGATCATATAGAGAATCCCTCATTGATATTTACATATATGATGTATTAATGAAATCTTCAAACTCATTACTTCACTCACATAACAAATATATTCTGAATGACTCAGTCCCTGCTCAAGTAAATATTAACCAAGTACAAGTAACAAAAAAAAATCCTCAAATGGTATTCTCATTACTACATATAGGGTATTAACAGAGCTTGTTCTTACAACCCATCTGTCAGGTGGGGCAGAGCTGGTACCAAAACTGGCTCTGAGTTGCTTAGTCTCATTGGTATGAAATTCAAGAATCCAAAGTGTCTACTCATGTTGCTTCAAATGAAATTCCCATAAGTTACAAAACTTATGTGTGTTTTATACCTATAGGGTTTGGATTTGGGAATGTCAATTCCAGGGAAAACATAATTTATTCTTTATATTAGGAAACATGAATTTTTAGAAAACAGTTTAAATGGACAAAAGTAGAGACTGCAAAGAGAGCTACATTGAAAAGTTTATCAACACACTGAATAAGTGTCAATAATAGGAAGATCCTGTATTGAATATAGTTCAGGACAAATGAAAACAAATTAACATGTTGAATGCAAATTATGTTGTCCTGGGAAAAATATAACTAAGAGTCATTGTGGTGCATATCAAATAAAACATATATATCAGTGATCGTTTTGCAAAAAAAACAAAAACTTGAGTATATATTTCTGTGTGTGACTCTGTGTGTATATCTATTAGTGTTTGCTTATAATTAATGTATTATAAATTATTGTGTTTGTAGAAATATATATGTATATTGTGTCTATATACATTAATAGAAGTTTATCTTTATTCTTAAAAAATGACTCACTGCATCATATAGAATGTAATAGGAAAAAAAATTCTATTTAAGTATTGCCAATACTGCCATATTAAAAGAAACAACTTTTCAAGATTATTTTTATATTTCTCATCATACAAATTCTCAGTTTTCATTGTTGTAAGTCAGTTGTAAACATTTAGAAGAGATAAGTTAAAAGGACTCTTTACTATCAAGGAAATGTAACTTGTACCTTGTTTTTGTGCTCAACTCAATCATTTGCTTATTGAGTATTCATTTATGCCAAGAAGTTTGCATTGTACATTGACAATCATTGTAAAATGGTTTCTTATCGTTTATGAGATATAATTTCTTCTGTAAAATTGTAAAATTTTCAAGTTTTTGGTTTACAAAAATTCTGTAAAAGCCAAAACAAATCTAAACACATTTATATATATATTTAATAATTTGGATTGCCTCAAGAATTTGAAGAATGTGATGTTTTGGTCAATGAAGAGATTACATGTATTTACGTATATATGCATGCTTTCTCATTAAGGAGGGTGATATATTAAACACTGTAGACTAAATTCAGAGTCTAGATAAATTCCATAAAAAAATAACCAGTGGGTGTTTGGGTATCTCTACTATCAAGAAGACAATAGGAACAATGCCATTATCATTGGAGATCTAAATCTAGCCAGCCCAAGAACACAGTAGGCACTTTCAATTAATTTCAATAACCGAAAGAAGTAGATTTGAAACTTATGTTTCCCTGAGAGTGTATGTGTCTGTGTGTGCACTGGCAATTATGAGAGAGAGAGAGACAAAGAGGGAGAGAGAGAGGGACGGAGGGAGGGAGGGGAGGGAAGATGGGGGAAGATGGGGGGAAGGGAAGAACTGGATAAGAGGTAGGAAGGAGACAGTAAATGAGTATTTGTGCATAAGTGCTTATGTGCAGTTGTGGAATACAGATAAATTTCTTTATGAGCTCACTTTTGGTATTTCCCACTACCATGTCAACGTATAGTTGACATCTCTATTAAATATATCCATACAACACCAATCAAAGTCTAAATGAAAACTATAGATTTCTCTTACACGCGCGTTCCCACATAATATTACACCTTTTAAATAGTTTATTTCTTCATAATTCTTAGACAAAACACTCTGACAAACTTTAATTTCTCTCTAAGTGTTTCACTTTTGCTGAAATATCTGACACCTGGTGGTAATCATACATTACTACATACTAATTTTTTTATTTTTTGGATACATGTGGGATCCCACCAACCTTTGCCACCTGTTTCACAGTGAGCAACAGAGGAGAATAAAGGAAATTATTTTGTTGACATATTTGATATCTGCCGACTATATATTCAGACCTAATAAAGATTTGAAACCCACCCCCCCTTCATTTTATAAACGAGGGAACTGAATGTCAAGAGGTACTTGTTCAAGGTTCCATACCTTGTAAGAGTTAAAAGGTCCTAATCTCATTTCTGCACTTCTTGATCTGAAACTGATTTTGGCTAAGATATTTTTATTTACCCTTTCCTGTCACATTGGATTTAAGATACATGTGCTTTCTCCACAAGATTGAAACTTAGCCTATCTCTTTGTTCTCGCTGTGTCTGAATTTGTATGTCTAAGACAAATGAATTTTTAGACTACTGCTTTGACCATGTTCTCCCTCAGATAAAGACTAACCAATTTTTCTGAAACCTGTCCTTATGCTAGAATTTTAGGTATAATCTATCCTCACCGGAACTATAAAATGCCCTCTACTGTTATTTTAAACAAGGACCTGTTTCTCAGGGCAGACAATCTTTCCTGTTCTTCGCCACCTACCTGTCTCAAGCTCCCCCACTCCCGCACACACTGACATCTTCTGAACGTCTTCCAAAACCATTTGCACTTACTTATCTTGTTTTCTTTATTTTGAATGGATTTTTCTGCCTTTTTCTACTTATCCGAATTATACCATCCTTCCAGAGGCATACAATTCCCAACTTTTCTAGAAGTCTACTCCATGACTTCTGGTCAATGAAGACACCTCCTCTCCTTGAGGGAGCGTTTATCTTATATCATGATTCTATTCTCTATTGCACCTTAGGATGCATTAAATGGTGTCATTCGTCAACTGTTTTATGTGTTTAGGTGTTGCCTTCACAACCAAAGTTGTTAATTTCTTGAGGGCAAAGACCAAAGCTTATATAAATTCTGTAATTCTTGTCATTAATAAGTGTGCTATAACTTCATACTGATTTTAACACAGAGCAGGAAATAGTCTGGAATGATATAGAACAGTCCTCAAACTCTATGCTTATTTAGAGACGCATTAATTGAAAATTAGTCCAATAAGTCTTTACTTTCTTTGGATATATCATGGAAGGACTTTAATTAATTCACTGATTTGTGTTAAACTTCTTCACAGTCTTACGTAGAACATTGCAAAGTGAAGGCATTAAATGAAGTCAAAGTTATTAATTAATCATATTGGTGATCACTGTACTTGTCTTCCCAACATTCATTTTATCAATTTCACCATTTCCCCATGTATAGCAATCCTGTAATTTGGAAGGGATTGATTTCTCCTTTCTCCCTCTATTTCATGGATTGCAAACAAATAACTATTCTTTTCTATTCTGGTAAATTCCAGTAATCCTGGCCTAAAACAGTCAGCACACGGTATTCCCCTGGCCACAAAACTGGTTCCGAGTTGACCCATTCAGCACAAAGATTAGCTAATTTGGCCAACACAAATCCTTTCCTTTTTAGGTACATGGTCCAAAAAGTCTTCTAAAAAGTTTAAGGTAATTTATGTTGGAATTTCCACTAAATATAACTCAAAGCATCCTAACAGTTCTTGTTTGTGATGCTTTAAGAGAATAATTTGAGAAGACATTAATATGTTTTATCTCATATGGAAATATGTGCTAAAAAGGGAAACAAATGATTGAAAATAGGTAACACAAATTTATAAATGTGAAACAAGTGCAAATGGTTGCAATGGTTTCCTATAATAAGTTGAGTCTTGGGGAAAAATGAATGCATTTAATATTACACGTAATTTTAAAGAAGCTTAAAAACTAGTCTCATTTTTTCACTTTAAGGAATACTTAACACTTCAGGTAATACTATGCCTAAAAATATAACCCTATACAAATTTTCACTTTTAGATATTCTAGTAGATTTTTCACAATAATCCATATTGTTTATGTGCTAAGCCTGCCTTGTAGATTTCTTAAAATCAGCAAGTGTTTTTGACTTTCTTTAAATAGGTAGTTGGACTTACCATATTATAAAATTTCGTATTTTTTTTTGAAAATATTTATTTTATTATATCCCTAAATAGCATGGAGAGAACACTCACGATTTAAAGATAAAATAAAACAACCCCACCCTAATTCTTACTTTCCAGGATATTTTTGACCCAGGATAGGACACTTCTGGACATACACCATAAGGGGAGAAAATTCTTGAACTGCCTTTAGAACTGGGATATGGCAAAATTCACATTGTGGAAAATGCTAAAAATATTTCATTTTCTTATGTAAGCAGTATGGAGCAAACAAATGTTTTTTTGACTAGGAGATAATATTAGATTTTTTCTTTGAAGAGGATATCCTGTTGGAGTTATGAAAGCTAGATTAGAAAAGAAAAAAAAAAAAAACTAGATAAGAGAGAATCTTCCACATAGGATTTGAAGAATGTCAGCAAAAACTGAGTCGTGGAACATGTGTAACAGATATTTCTGAGCTAATATTGATAGAACTGATAGATGCTAGTCAGTTGTGAGGATGAGGGAAAAATGAATGTTACAGTGACCAAGGTACACAAATATGCAGATATTTCTTGCAATAATCAAGAAAGTGAATACAGTTGGCCCTCTGTTTATCCTCAGGTTCTGCATCCTTGGAGTCAACCAACTGCTGATTGAAAATATTTTAGAAAGTTCCAAAAAGCAAAACCTGAAGTTGCCATGCACCAGCAACAATTTGCATAGCATTTATATTGTATTTACAACTACTTACATGACATTTACATTGTATTAGGTATTACAAGTAATCTAGAGATGACAAAGTGTACAGGAGGATGTGTATAGGTTATATGCAAATACTATGTTACTTTACAAAAGAGATTTGTAGTTATATGCAAATACTATGTTATTTTACAAAAGAGACGAGGATTTTGGTATCTGTGGGGGTCTAGAACCAATCACTCATGGATGCCCAGGGATGGCTGCAGTGAAGGAAGAACACGCACAAGGGAACAGAGTTGTAAGTGTTCTGGAAACTGTGTTCTGGGAACCACTGAAAAATCTAGGCTGAGACTTCAGACAAGAGAGTCCAGGACTGGAGAAATAATGTCTGTTAAAGTTCTTCATTATACTTGAAAACAAGAATGACTGAGGATGGTTCCTTAGAAAACATAGTATCTAAGGGGTGGTGGAGGGTAAAGAATCCGAGAAGGAACCAACATGGGAATTCCATGTAAGAGGAGAATGAGGAAAAAGTATAGGGAGGGTCATGTGAAAGAGGATTTTGTAGAAGGAAGAAAGAGATGCCATTAAATGCTGCAGGAAGATTAACCAAGATAAAGTCTGAAAAGACACAACTGGGTTTAGCAATTAGTAGCATTTTTGAGCACTTTTGAGCACATTTTTGAGCATCGTTTTTAAGAGAAATGATGAGAGCTGGCTGCCTATTAAAAGGTGAGGAAGAAGAAACTGCATATAGAGACTACATGAGTTTCGAAGGTTAGAGGAAGAAAACGAAAGGGAGGGTAATTTAGAGAAGGTAGGATTAAGAGAGGGTCTTTATTGCGATGGAAGGGAATCAGGCTGTTTTTCAGTCTAAGAGGAAACAGAGAGGATGCTGAACTGTAAAATGCATTTAGGGAAAAAAATTATAAGATTGAATGTAGATCAGAAAAAAACAAAAGGGGTTCAAGAGTCGTGGATTGTAAAAGCGGAACAATGACTTTTTTCTCTGCGAGAAGAGGTAAAAAGTGTTCTGTAATTTTGACAGGGATGGCAATGTGAGCTTTATTGGGAAGCTATCGATTATAAGGGATGATAAGAATATCAATGTGATTGGATATACTTAGATGTATTTTATGTCAGTTACATAGAAACAGATATTCCCATAATGTGAATTTTTATTGTGAAAGTGAATACTTTATGATGTTTAAAAGAGCCTAGGAAATTATTACCTAATAATGGGAGAGTGCTTCTAAGAACCTAATTTATGAATGAATTTTCAAACAAGTCTCTTGCCTTTCACTAACACACACCTTTTGCTCTATTCATTTTTGCTCACTGATAAGTTTTATTGACTGTTCTCTTTCTATACCGTAAAATGAGCATTGTCTGTGCTAAGTGTAAATAAAAAAGAACTATATATATATATATATATTTTTTTTTTTTTTTTTTTTTTTTTTTGTGGTACGCGGGCCTCTCACTGTTGTGGCCTCTCCCGTTGCGGAGCACAGGCTCCGGACCCACAGGCTCAGCGGCCATGGCTCACGGGCCCAGCCGCTCTGCGGCATGTGGGATCCTCCCGGACCGGGGCACGAACCCGTGTCCCCTGCATCGGCAGGCGGACTCTCAACCACTGCGCCACCAGGGAGGCCCTCTATATATAATTTTATATAGTGTCTAGGTCTAGGTGGGAGGGTAATATGAATTAAATATAATTAAATTAATTAAATATATATTAATTAATATATCATTCTCCTATAATTAAATTACTTAAATGATGTATTAATTCAATATTTATATACTACATGTCATAATTATATAATATAAATAATAATATATAAATAAAATAAAAACAAAATCTTTTATTGGCCACCTACCATGTGCCATCCTTGTGCTAGGTAGGGACTTTTCACATTATTTCATTTAACCCTCCCAGTCACACAGTGAAGTAGAAACTGAGACTCACAGAGGTTCACCAATTTATCCAAAGGCACAAAGCAAGGCCAAGACATGAACTCAGGTCTCACAATACTGCATGCAGGGTGTTGCTTTAAATAGTCTGTGACCATGTCTAGTGACATAATTTTATTTCTAGATCTGTGCTAGGGATAGAAAACAGTTGATCCTTATCTTCTGCCTACAACTCTTGATGTAAAGCCCTTTGACTCACCATTTATTATTATTTTCTCCAATAAACAAATCTAATTCTTTTTAACATCTTTATTGGAGTATAATTGCTTTACAATGGTGTGTTTTCTGCTACAAATCTAATTTCTTAATGGTCCTCAATCTTTTATTTATTTTCTGCTTGGTTGGCACTGTCACTTTATCAATCTTTCAGAAGTCTGTGAGGTCCTCAAATCATGGCAGTTTTAATTACAAAAGGCTAACCATAACAACTTTTCCCCTATCATGAGTTAGGCAGTGAGTTTGTGGGTGAGACCAACAGGAGAATAATCTGCAATATTATGCAAGTGTAATAATGAATTTGGAGGGTACTCTGCAGAGTATGCACCCTAGCCAGAAAGAATCTTTAAAGTGAATTGTGAAAATGGTTTTGTGATAAACCTACTGGACCATGAGTCTGAACACCAAGAAGTTATTTATGACTGTGCCAGTAAATGTGACCTTGTCAAGTTCCTTAAATGTTCAGTGCTGCTGTTTCCTCAAATATAGAAGAGAGAATTCATTAAACAATCTTTCAGACCCCACCTAGTCAATAAAGCTCTTGGATCGAGCTCTATTTAAGAACATCTTAGGAGTAGGGCTTTCCTTAAAGTAACGGGTTATGGAGGGAGAACAAACAAATCACTTTCCTTTGGCCTTTTACCTTACAGACTAACTTCTCAAGTGGCAAGCCATCAGAAGCCAGAAGGGAAAAGCAAAGACTAGCTGTATCCATTCATTCCTGACATACTATAAAAATCCAAAATACCCACTTGAACTCAGTTAAGTTCAAAAGGACTTTTGTTTTCCTAAGAGGAGTTAAACTTAAAATCACACCAAATGTCTCAGGACTTAATGCTGCTGTTCAGATATCTTAGCTCAAATCTCTTGTGATTTACTGTCACAAAAATTTCTGAATGATACCAAAGCAACCCTACCTAACAAACAAAAAGAGAAGCTATAACCGTATATTGTCATGTGTGACAAGTTAATGTGGAGCGTTTTCTAGCGCTGCCCTCTCCAAAGGTTCCAACACACAAACATCAGGCTGAGTGTATTTAAACAAGCAGTGTTTGAATTCATTCCAGCCTCTCCATTTACAGCAATTTAAGACTATTTGTATTCAGGAAACAAAATAACAAGGGACAGCTGTTTCTCCACTTTGTTCTTACTTCTATGCTATTTGAAAACACTTTTGACAAGTTAAAGTTGTAAAAGAGCATCATCTTTATAATTTAGGGTATAAGCAAGTCAGGTAAAATTATGGAGACTAGCATAAAATCAATAGTTTCCTTTTTAAGCCAATTTTACTAACAGACAACTAGCTTATATTTTGGAATACAGGCAATATGCTGGGTGTTTAATGTGTTATATCTTCAATCTTAAGAGATTCAAACCTGAGCCTATACAAGAGCAGAACCCACCACCATGGGTGGTCCTCCATATAATTAGCCCTATGAAGCATGCCCATAGCATTATGGGTCACACAACTCAAGCTGAAGACGGCTCAGCTGATGTGCATGGGAATTACCTCAACAATCACTATCAGCATTTCACAGTATAAAAATGTTATGGGGCTTCCCTGGTGGCGCAGTGGTTGAGAGTCTGCCTGCCGATGCAGGGGACACGGGTTCGTGCCCTGGTCTGGGAAGATCCCACATGCCGCGGAGCAGCTGGGCCCGTGAGCCATGGCCGCTGAGCCTGCGCGTCCGGAGCCTGTGCTCCGCAACGGGAAAGGCCACAACAGTGAGAGGTCCGCGTACCGCAAAAAAAAAAAAAAAAAAAGTTATGACATGATAATAAATTACCTTCTCCTCCGATTACCAGAAGGAAATCTGGTATGGCTACCACAATCATATCACTGAAGCCGTGGACAGCACTGCACCCACAAACTTAAACTGTCTTCATTGTTATTCAACCAAACAACAAAAGGATGATGTACGAGGGCCTAGGGTATGCCTTCCGCTATTCTATCTCCATGGGGGATTGTAATGTCATGCTCAAGGAATTCCAATTTCCAGTGCTTGGCTGGGTTACACATGGCCTCAAATTTTCAAAGATGATCATAGCCTATTGGAAACGCACCTTTCAGAACTCTGCATATGAAGAGATGAGTTTGGAATCAAACTCTAAATTGCTACTTCAAAATATGACACTATTACAGCTACTTAAAAGAAAAAACACAAACTCGCTGATTGAATGTGTCTAAAAGAACGCTTTTGATTTAAAAAAAAAACTCATCAACAGATTTTTTCCTGCTTCCTAGGATGTGTGAGAGTTGCTTCTTTTCCTCAGACACCGCATATGAATATTAACAAAAGAACAGTATGCATGGGAGAAATGCTTTTTTGTAAACTCAACAATGTTAACTGTTTTAGGAATATGTTAGGGTAAGGGTGGGGGGGGCAGATGGGGGGAGTCCGAATGCATGTGATTATTTTTAGGTAGCAAATTACCTTCAAAAGGAGCCAGATGGCTCTAGGAACACATCTGCAGCTTTGGTTTTCATTTTCTCACTACTCACACTGATAATGACAGGGTCATTGAGGAGATGGGCACAAGCAATCCTATGAAACAGACACTGCCTTGTGTGAAAATAGGAAAAAAATAAACCCTAAGATTTTTTTAGCTGAGACTATACAAAATTGGACTTCCATCATTGTTTAGCCAATTGACAAAATTTTCCTTCATGGTTCCTGTACATAGTGGCGAGGAACTTGTTGAGGGCCATTACAGCACTGGGGGAAATAGGAGGGGAAGTTTGCAGATTGAAGATTATCCATGAATTAAAAACAACCTTCCTTTTTATGAGAGTTTTTGTTGTTTATATTGCCTCTGCACAGCAAGGGAACCATTATCAAAGTGAAAAGGCAACCTACTGAATGGGAGAAAATATTTGCAAATCATATATCCAATGAGGGGTTAATATCCAAAATGCATAAAGAACTCATATAACTCAACAACAAAAACCAAACAACCTAATTAAAAAACGGGCAAAGGATCTGAACAGACACTTTTGCAAACAAGACAAACAGGTGGCCAACAGGCAAATGAAAAGATGCTCAACATCCCTAATTGTTAGGGAAATGAAAATCATAACCACAATGAGAAATCACCTCACACCTGTTAGAATGGCTATTAATAGAAAAGAGAAGAAATAGCAAATGTTGGAGATGATGTGGAGAAAAGTGCACTGATGCACTGTTGATGGACTATGACATTTTCCATCTCATTCAGTTCTAAACTAAGGAACTTTATTGTGATAAAACAATAAGGAGGGCTTCCCTGGTGGCGCAGTGGTTGAGAGTCCGCCTGCGGATGCAGGGGACACGGGTTCGTGCCCCGGTCCGGTAAGATCCCACATGCCGCGGAGCGGCTGGGCCTGTGAGCCATGGCTGCTGAGCCTGCGCGTCTGGAGCCTGTGCTCCGCAACGGGAGAGGCCGCAACAGTGAGAGGGCCGCATACCGCAAAAAACAACAACAAAAACAACAACAACAACAAACAAACAATAAGGAAATAATACAACAATTTTATGTCATGGCTACTGTGCCAGTTATCAGTTTATTGTTTTTCACCTTTCTCTGCCTTGTTTTGTAATAGTGGAGCTGGATCCTGTAAACACATCTCCTTTGCCAGCTGGGAGGATGGTCAGCCTTTGTGGTAGAAGCTATGAAGAGGACCCTTACTGAGGAAGAGGCTGGTGGGGGGGGCAGAGGGAGGTCGTCCTCTTACTCCAGGTGCAATTTATTATTCTTTCTCCTAGTGCACGATCACCAGTGGAGAGAAGGATATCCAGTAGTACTCATATTCCAGCAAGTGTCACCAGCACCCCCAAGGGAAGCTGCCTAGTGAGTTTTGCGGGTCCTTGATTTGGCAACTTCCCCAGACAGTCTCAGTAGGAGCCGGGCAGATGGTTTCATGCTAGCTACTGCTGGTCCGCATCACCTCAACAAGCTCTACCATCCAGGGGTGACTCCCACATCCTCTCCAACAAAGTCTGAATCTCAGCTTTGGGGAGGAGGGTGGGAAGTAGGTAGCAGGGGGCTCTTCCAAGTCTGTCTTTTCCTTGGGTCTTTTCTGTCCACCGTAGGGATAGTAGCTGACTCTATATTTGCTAATTCTGAATTCTTTGGAATTCTCTTTACCCCTTAGTGGTTAATATCCTGATACTAGTTAATAATAATATTAAAATTCCCGTGTTCAAACTACTGGTGTGGATTCTGTCTCCTAACTGGACCCTGAGTGATACATTCAGTTAGTTAAAATATTCAGGAAGGAGGATAAAGAGACATATTAATTAAAGAAACAAATGAAGCAGCTGAAAGTTACAAAGAAAAAGGAGACCAGTATGGCAGAAACTATTAGCTCTTTGCTAAAATCTGCCATCTTCCTTTTTGATAGTCACAGAATTACAGCTAGACACATGACTGCCCAGCCGGTCTACATTTACCTGCTGCCTTGCAGTTATGTACGGCCATCTGACCAAGTTCTCACCAATAGAGTATGAGTGGAAGTAACACGTCACATCCTTCTCTGGGACTCGAGAGATCATGAATGTCTCTACTACATTCTTTTCCTGCTTTCTGGTGGGAACCCAGATGTAAAGTGACTCAGCTTTGACCATGCAGATGACAACATTGATCTAAAGCATGGTAGAACAACAATTTAGAAGGAACCTGGTTCCTGGTTGACTGTGAAAAGCAGAGATGCCCCTACAAAACTGGACCACTCACCTCAAATCTGATTCACAGAATAAAATAATTTTAAGCTACTGTAATTTACGGTCTGTTTGTTATAGCAGCTGGGTTTTACCCTAACAGAATGGCCAATCAGGGAAATCACTACTGTTTCTGTGTCTTATGTCTCTTTCCAGCCTAGATGTCATTATCTAATTATACTTTTTCAGAAATATTAAACTATCATTCCCCTATTTCCATATCCAAATGTCTTTTCAAACCAAAAAAAATTATTTCCAATCTCTAGACCATCATCTTGGTCTTCTCTGTCATTCTATAAGCCTGGAATGTTTTTACTCTTTCTATTGCTTCAATTTCTAATACCTCCCACCTTTCAAAAATTATCTCATCTCACCCATAACACTTTTTTGACCAGATTAATTCTACTTTTTCTAACTATGAATGCAATTATTTTCTGAACAAGTCACAAGGCTAAGTATCAATTCCGAAATGAAATGTCTCCTGTCTAGAACAGTTAAGATATGCATTTATTTTTTTATAATAGGATCCTTCTTGTATTTAATTTTAATCTCATCAAACAGATTATAAATTCTCTGAAAATAAAGCATCTAACTTTCATTAAGTCTAACCCAGTGTTCTATACAAAGGAAATATTAAAAAGCTTACTGTTTTAACTTTTATTCTGAACTAATAGGAACCAGCATTCTGTGGAGTAATGGATTCATCGTGTGGGTCAATGAATATAAAAGATAAGCCTGAAACTTGCTGACATACCAGAAAGCTAGAAAGCCATCAAATATTACTAGCAATATGTCAAAAGAAACCAATCTGAAGAGGCCCCCACTTATCAAAAATAAGACAATTTAAGCATCAATATGCATAAAAATTTGCAATGAATAGAGGCACACATGTTTATTTTTCTCCCTAGTTTACAGATAAAGATATTTAAGACAGGCACAGAAAAAGTAGGTAACTCATCCAAGTTCCTGCAGGTTGTAAGTTCTTATTTAACCACCGTTCTCCATAATTTTATAGGCTCAGTGCAGAGCTATAAGAAGAAATACATTTTTCTGGCTCTAATTATTCTAAGAATATCACTGCTACTTTGGGGGCAGATGGAGAATAAAGAAAAGGCAAAGAAATATAGAACTAAAAGAAGTAGGGACTTCCCTGGTGGTGCAGTGGTTAAGAATCCGCTTGCTAATGCAGGCGACACGGGTTCGATCCTTGGTCTGGGAAGATTCCACATGCCGCCGAGCAACTAAGCCCATGCACCACAACTACTGAGCCTGAGCTCTAGAGCCACAGCTACTGAGCCCGTGTGCCACAACTACTGAATCCCACATGCCTGGAGCCCGTGCTCTGCAACGAGAAGCCCATGCACCTCAAGGAAGCATGGCCCCAGCTCACTCGCTGCAACTAGAGAAAGCCCGTGCACAGCAACGAAAACCCAACGCAGCCAAAAAAAAAAAAAAAAAAAGTGAAGAAGAAATGAAGTTACATCCTATCTTCTTAATCTACATCCTATCTTCTTAATCTTTAGGGGTCCATGAATATTTGTAGAGGTTCCTTCATTTGACCTTTCAATCCAAACTCATTTATTTTTTTCTTTAACCCATATTCTGCCACACTCTTTATCTTTGCAGAACATGTTGTTCTATTCTTTTTTTTTTTTTTTTTTGCAGTACGTGGGCCTCTCACTGTTGTGGCCTCTCCCGTTGCAGAGCACAGGCTCCGGACGCGCAGGCTCAGCGGCCATGGCTCACGGGCCCAGCCGCTCCGCGGCATGTGGGATCTTCCCAGACCGGGGCACGAACCCGTGTCCCCTGCATCGGCAGGCGGACTCTCAACCACTGCACCAACCACTGCACCACCAGGGAAGCCCTGTTCTATTCTTATACTATTTATAATTTTTCATCAATGAAAATGATCATTCATAAAAAGGATTTATTTTCTATCAATTGGGGATGATAGGTATGAAGATTAAATAAGTCTAGACATATAAAGTGCATGGAACACTGCCTAGAAATAGTAAATACTCAATAAATGTTAAATATTATTATTTTCTTGTTACTAATTCCTACTTTGTATTCCACACGTCAATAGCACATGAACTAAAAAATGGAACTGAGAAGTTCTCTCAGTATTACATTAAGAGAACGAAAGTTTATGACTTAAAACTAGAGTTTTATCACTTAAGAAGTCAAACAACATTTGCCCTTTTATTATCAGTTTCTGCAGCTGCATACCAAACAGCATAGGGCTGCGCGAGTGGTTGACCCCGGCAGAGGGGAATATTTTATCACCGATATTGTTTAGAATTGCCTGTGCATAGTTACAGTTAAAAGGCTGACCAACTTTTAGTCAGTTTTATTACCGTTTTAAATCTATATCCTATCCCATCTACAGAGTACCCAATATTGAAGGCACCTGGGGCAGAACGCTCCTGCTATCCATACCCCTTGCTATGCCATGGATTTCCTGCAATAATGTTGGAATCATGTAAGCAATAATACTATAGACAATAATGATTCATTTGAATTTGGGTATTTTATTATCTATTCTTATATTTGCAGATCATTTATTATACACCAGGTGTAGTCTGAATACTTCACATATATTAACTCCAAGATCCCTCATAACTACCTTTTAATGAAGATAAAAATATTTTAAAAATAACTTAAGGATTTTAGTTCAAAAACTTCACTTAAAAAGAGTCACTACTGCTTTTCTATGAGTAAAGATATTGGTAAGATTTTACAATTGTTTTGTACTATAGAATTGAGTTTTACCTTGTAGACTGAAATAACAGCTACTGTCTGAGAGGGAATTAATTTAACCTCTTTTAAATGCTAATTGAATTCTTATCTACAAACCCAATATTTGCATTGTTGAGATATGTAAAGGAAATATAAAATCCATAGGGCTGATGAAATGATAAAAGACATTTGTTTAATGAAATAACTAAAAAGAAACAGTCACTTTTATTCTGGGTCTATGTTCTGTCCCAAGTGTAGGAATAGAACAAAATAATACTAATACATGGAAAACATATGACACTTAACTATATAGTAGTGTTTGTTATTGGGATTGTTTTGACAATACACAGAGGAATATTTCCTGAATTTTAAAAACTAGAAATCTTTCAAATAAATAATTGAAGGATTTCAGTGATTTCTGTGAGCCTAAGAACTTAAAATTTTCACCAGCTTCCAAGTGTTCATTCTTTTAAGTCCAACATCATTTATGCTTTACATATTCCTATCAGTATATTCCGTTATAATTTTAATTATAATTTTAATAAAAAACATTTTCTGTTGGTAGGAAATCTTACGACATAACTCCCAATGAAGCTGATTGGTGGTAATGATTCATAATGAAACAGATACATAATAATCCATATTACACTACATATTGTAACAATAGCTGCATATTTTTAGACTCCCATAGTTCAATCCACCTCAAGTAACCCCACTTTCAAAGTACATTAGTGCGGGGAATTTTGTCTACTTCCCATTGGAATTTCCTGATATAAACTAGTTCGGACCAAGCAATTATTATTATTTTGTGTAATTCATTTGGCCATAGCTAAAGCTTTTCATTCGTAGATTTTTAAAGGAAAACTGAATATGTAACATTTTCCTTCCCCTTTATTATGGACTACGGTAATGGCATAAATTACATATAATCATAGGAATATAAGATTATATATTTTAATTATTTAATTCAAATTATAAGAGAAAATAAATAGGTTTTCACCACTGAATATACAATGGGTTTTTGTGTACATAAGAGGACATTTTTCATATTGAAACTAGTACCATGCCAGAAAAAGTTTTATAAGTAAATTCCTGTCTTACGATAAGAAACATGCATGTTCATATGTGTGGAAATGAAAGAAAGAGTGGGTGCTTGAGAATGCTAGAGGTGTTGATTTAGACAGAGTATAACTGTACTTGAAATTCTGATGCTTAAAATCACTGTGAATCAAAATAATGTGTACATGAAACAAATCGATCAACAGGCCTTCTCTAATAACTGACATGTGAGCAGGGCAATAGTGAACCAGGATTGAACTCAAGTCAGGCTGTCAGTCATGATATACCTGGTGGAGCATTTTGTTTGAGTGAAAGTGAGTAATGTCTTTGACTAGAACATACAGAAAAATAGAGTCATCAGACAGACAGAATAGAGATTGACTTGCTTAAAAACTTCTATTGAACCAAAGCCAGTATTTATCCTCTTTCTCCCAATGTAGGCTCATACAACACAGGTCGTAGTTGAAGTTGCAGTATAGTAACAGCAGAGTGCTGGTTACTGCTCTGAATATACTTTAAACCGCTAAAACAAAACAACACAAATTGGATTATTTCCCTTTGCAGTTTTTTGGTATACTAGATCTTATTCATGAAAATGATCAGTTAATTAATATATATTAAAGTTTTCTCTACTAAAGAACTTGATCTACTAGCCTAGAGGTTTAAACAGACTCCCCCAAACCCCAACATAAAAGGCTCTCAACAAAAGACTGCCATATTTTCTCTCTTGTTAGTTTTCTAGACATCATGAAGATGCTCTCCATTCCCTTCCTGAGATTACACATTTTTAGTGATGTTTCAGTGGCTGGGGATGAGGAAAGAGTTTTCCAGAGGGTCTGACACCTTTCAGGACATCACTGGCATCAAGAAGTACAACATCCAGAGAAAGCCTAGTAGCATAAAGGAAGATTCAGCTCAGCAAGGGATCAGGGAGACAATATTTGTCTAGATGAATGTATTCAAGGGGTAACAGATTCCTTCATGGCCTAATCTACCTAACCCCTACTTCTTTCGTCCCTTTGCTAACCCTTACTCATGCTTCAGATCTCTAGTTAAATATCATTTGGACAAAGATGTCCTCCCTGACCCCCTGACTAGGTTAAAGTACCTTATTATACACTCACACTACTCTCCACTTCTCCCTTGTATAATTCACTGTTACTTATTTATCTGTTTGGCTGTGTTTATCTAATTTTGACCTAAATTTCTAGCTCCTTGCCTATAACAGGTACCCAAAATTTTTTGTTAAAAGAATGAATAAATAACTGAGATCAGTGAAAGCAGTTATGTTTTATCCTGGGCTTCTAGGGAGAAAATTTAAGATAGGCAGTTTGAGTTTGATAAGTCAATACTGGACCATCTTCCTCTATCACTTCTTAATAATTTCTTCCTCTGGTTTGGAGTCACAGCTCTCAGCTTATTTTAGCATAAGGAATACAATTAACTCGATGCCTTGAGAAACACAAACATCCTTAACTTTATAGTACACATCCTACAATGCTACAAATAATTTTTACCAGCTTAATGAATGGACCATATAGCAGCCATCTGAGTCTTCGACTCATTCCTTGTTTATGTACTTGGAGACTCCAGGTGTTGCCAATAGCTTAGAATTATTTTTAATAGGCTAATGGTTGACATTAGAACAAACCATGTACACTTGAGCATGATAAACATCATATCAAAAGTGTTGCTAGTACCATAGCTATCTCACATATTAGACTGACCTTGCACTTAAAAACAATAGCAAAGCAATTATGGTCACTGTTAAATTCAGAATTACGTACTTTAGCTCACTCAATGATTACACTTTTCCTGATGAGGATTCTGTACTCATTCAATTGAATACTGCAAGACACTAAAATCGGTCATGTAAATTCACTTTCAACATTAACTAGAATCGGAAAGAATGTGTTTTAACAAACATATTGCATCATATTACATTCTTCTTTAGAGTGTCACTGATAACAAAATTCCCAATCTACATTTGGTCTTCAAACACCAGTGTCCTGTCTCTGCATTAGAGACTTTGTTTTCAATTACTCAGCACTTGCACAAATCTTTTCCTTCTCTCTTCTCACTCCCTGTTTGAGTAACAGAGTATAACACATATTAGGCAGCCTAAAATCCTCTCTGATGTTATCCAGAGGCAGTTAGTCAGATAGCTTTCGAAGGAAAAGTCCTCCCCAACACAGAAAAACATGCTTAAATATTTTGTAAGGGACTTTGTAAAGATGGAAATAAATCGGAAACTACAAGCTGGTGAATTCACTCCCTTAATATGTCTTTGCTGTCATACAAGCAGAATTTAATTCACAACTGAACACCACTTTGGAAATTTACTTTCCTCAAGAAAAGTGCAGACTTGAGGAGAAAGTAACTACTAAATATAAGTGACGAAAGGGAACAATGGGCCGAAGCCTAAACAAATCATTATAGTTGTTACCAGAGGGTTTCAGAGTCATGAAGAGGAAGAAGATGGTATGTGCACGTTTAACCTTTTAATATTACACCCTCATTAGCTGCCTTCTAAACTCTGAAATGTTTGACATGTAATTTAACTTCTGAGAAGATAGGCCATCTCTAGCCCTTACAGAACAATTCTGTTTAAAACAGAAAAAGAACAAAAGAAGAAGAAGAAAGAAAAAAGTAAAAGAAGAAAAAAGTATTGTGTGACTACAGTTTTAGAAACTTACAGACAATATTTATCATTTGGGACAATTTTGAATCACCTCTAGTACTTTATTATTATTATTATTTTTTGCGGTACATGGGCCTCTCACTGCTGTGGCCTCTCCCATTGCGGAGCAGAGGCTCCGGACGCGCAGGCTCAGCGTCCATGGCTCACGGGTCCAGCCGCTCCGCGGCATGTGGGATTCTCCCGGACCGGGGCATGAACCCGTGTCCCCTGCATCGGCAGGCGGACCCTCAACCACTGCTTCACCAGGGAAGCCCACCTCTAGTACTTTTAATAGAATTTGTAAGTTTCTCATTATTGATTTTGACACTTTTTATTTTTCTGGTCATTGTTTATTGCTATTGACTGCGGAGAGGTTGCAAACACAAATATTTGTGCAAATTTAAATTTAAAATAGTTCTTAAAGAGCTCAATGAATCTTTACCATAACTTACATAAATTGCAGAGAGATAAGTATTGATGACTTTCGAAGTATCTACTAGAGAAGAGGTGATATTTGCTATTGAATTCTTTGCTGACTATTAATACATTTGATGTTAAAAAAACATCCTGGTGGCTCCTTTATGAAAAATTAGATACTGAATTTTTTAGACAAAAATTCTTCAGCATAAATATTATTGTCAGACAATAGGATCAGTAGCTTGGCTACCCTATCAAGTGAGAAGAATCTAATAAGCAGCCTATTTACCTGTTCCTTATTTCAGATCCACTGGACTAACAATTCATGCTTGAAAATCATAACTGAAGAGAAAACATGGCTATACACTCCTCAAGCACTGGCATTGTGTGTTTTCCTCTCTGAATCCTCAACACTAGCAGATTCTCAGCAGATGAGGCTTTTCATTTTTCTTTGTTGCTTAGTGGTCTGGTTCAGAAAATAGTAATAAACTCCTTTATTACAAAGTTCTTATATTTTCCAGAAAATTTTTTCCATGTTATTTTTATCCATTATCCCTTTTGGCACAATGTGAAATTGTGAGGACACGTACCAGGCGAAATATCTAAAGTGCCTTCTTTATTTCTTGTATTACATGGTTTTCAGACTCATCTCTTAGTGAGAACTTTATTCTAAAATATATGAAGACATCCTAAGTGCATGTTTTTCACAATAAATATTTAATTGGTTGATGGGAAAGAACTGTTATCTTTTTTATATATTCTATTGCTCCAGGTAATTTAATTAAAAGAATATATTTATTTTGCCAAAACCAAGTTTAGCTGCTTCCTATTAATCAAAGAGGTTCATCTTAACTCATCACGGAAATGAATGTTTCCAATACAACGGACAGACTGACATGTACCGTATTTAGTCTTCATGATGACAGCTGTGAAGGTTTTTGTTCTTTTTGTTGGTAGAGACAAACAAGAAGTGGAGAGGTGCGAAAGGAAACATCCTTCAAACTCCTAGTTTCCTTCACGCCTTCTCTTCTACTCACTTCTATCTCATTTTCTCTGCATCATCTCTGAATACAAACAGAATTCATAATTTACTCCATCGCCACAGTCATCTAGCCTTTGTATTAAAGTGTGCCTTGCTCAGGGTTGGAGCAGAGAGAAACTTTTTACTTAAATGAATTTATATTTTTATCAGCATTGCTTGGGAATGCTCCTTTTCTCGTATACTAACTAGACAGAGTCTGTTTTTAATTTGCCAATCTAGTTTGTAATATATTTTTATGTAATTTTCCGATTACTAATGAGAGTGAATATTTTGTTTACCAAGCATTTGTGTTTCTTTTGGGAATGACCTTCTTATATTTTGCCCATATTGCTATTATGTGATCATTTAAAAATGATTTATTGAGGGCTTCCCTGGTGGCGCAGTGGTTGGGAGTCTGCCTGCCGATGCAGGGGACACGGGTTCATGCCCCGGTCCGGGAAGATCCCACATGCCGCGGAGCGGCTGGGCCCGTGAGCCATGGCCGCTGAGCCTGCGCATCCGGAGCCTATGCTCCACAATGGGAGAGGCCACAGTAGGGAGAGGCCCGCGTACCGCAAAAAAGAAAAGAAAAAAAGTTCTCATCACAACAAAACAAAAATTTTCTAACTATGTATGGTGATAGATGTTAACTAGACTTATTGTGGTGATTATTTCACAATATATACAAACATCAAATTATTATGTGTACACCTGTAACTAATATGTTATATGTCAATTTTACAATTAAAAAATGTATAGATAAAATCTACAATAAAGTATGCTGTAAATTACTTAACATAAAATAAATTAGACAGTTTAGAAAAAAAAGCCTTTGAATAATATCTTGTCCCCTGAGCCAAGAAAAAAATGAAGCACAAGAAACCATACAAAAAGCCAGGAAAGCAGTCTGGAGAACAGAAATAGGGACAAAGTTTTGAAATTACAGCACAATCTTCTCAATCCTTTCTTTTTTTGTTGTTTTTGTTTTGTTTTGTTTCGTTGTTGTTGTTTTTGCGGTACGCAGGCCTCTCACTGTTGTGACCTCTCCCATTGCAGAGCCCAGGCTCCGGACGCGCAGGCTCAGTGGCCATGGCTCACGGGCGCAGCCGCTCCGCAGCATGTGGGATCTTCCCGGATCGGGGCACGAACCCGTGTCCCCTGCATCGGCAGGTGGACTCTCAACCACTGCGCCACCAGGGAAGTCCCTCAATCCTTTCTTGATGTGACAAAGATTGGTATTCGGTATTCCAGGTCTGAAAAGTCTGGGCCCTGGAGCTGAAACTGTCTATAGGGTGACAATTCACCAAACTTTCAATAAAGGCAATTTGGTCACAAGGACTCTAGGTGAGATATAACCTAACCAACATTTACAATATGATGGTTAAATCCAAATCCAATGTTCCAGGCATGTTCTGACAAGAAAATGGTCGAAAGATTACCTTCCTAGAGCTTTGATTTTATCTCAACATTCCAGAATCTCATCAGTTTTAAGATCTTACACAAGCAGTATTACGTTATTGGTAAGAAAATGGAGCAAGAACTAACACAAAAGAAAAATTTCTCTGTGACTATTCTTTTTACCTAAAATAAACAATACCACCATTTTTTCCAGGCTCTTATACCTGGAGAAGCTGCACGCTTACCAATGACTACATACATCTCAGAAACATCTGATCACAAATGGTGGACTCCTCTCTTGAAACTGCTGGATTATGTTAGCCTAAAGGTAGTCTTTTCCCCAAACTTTGAATATTATAGAATTCAAGATAATGAAAAATCTTTAAAAAAAAATGATGTCTACTTATTAGTCATGCAACACTATGAGTTTGTCCACCTCATCATGAAGTCCTTATTTAGTAATGAAACGCTGATTAACACTGATTAACTGATAGATCACTGATTAAAATTGTTCATTAGGGATGTAACTTGCATCTTATTAATAAACAACCAAATTATCTTCATCTCACAAACTGTCATTAGTTTAGTCTTAAAAGGAATTTCTCTAAATCCTCCAAATAGTAATTCTTTATTTCTTAATATCTTTCTTAATTTCAAAATGCTAGTCTCTTAGTACACTTACAAAATAAAATTTTAATTAGATTTTTTTTTGTCCTCAGGCAAAATTTTCACCATTCTTGGGGAAAGTTTCATAAAACATTGTACTTAAAACCTCCATGCTAAATAGTCAGGTAATATGCAATAGTCTTTAGTCCCTTTAAATTGTGTCTTTGATTGTTATTTATTCTTCCTCCTTCTACCTCTGAAATACAAATGTTGCCTATGGTTCATTGTAAGCTGGTTATCGTTTTCTTTTTTCTCTTGGAGAATTCACTTGATAAATGCTTTATATCCACCCAATAACCCCCAAATCCTTTCCTCTAGTGCAGCTACTTTCCCAATGTCTTCTGTTATCTCTATATTTTCATTATTTGTTATCTCTATATTTTCATTATTTGTTATGTCTATTTGATATTGTTCTTTAGCCCCAAATTCAATATTGGACTGTAACTCTGGTCCAGTAAAAGCTCATTACAGACTAGATATAATTTAAAAAATTGGGTTGGGGTCCTGAATGTGCCCTGATTGTTTGTGTGACCTTCCTTAGGGTCACTTAATACCTTCCTTATCTCTAAAAGAATGATATTACGATAGAATGTTGTTTATTCCTCTACTCTCCAATGTAATGTCATTTGATGATTAAAACTAATCATCTTTTCTCCCACCCTTTTGGTTCTTCACCAATCTTCAATTTCTATGATTTATATCCTCATTCTTCCATTTACCCAGGTATTTGGAATCATCTTAAAAATGTCCTGATATTTTGAACTCTAAATCCTGCCATTCAAAATGTATTGGCAACTCACACTTTATTTTTATTCTTGCACAATAATATTCCTCAGATACATCTGTCCCTTCCTATTTCCATTGTATTGTCCATGATCTAGATATTACTCCCCCTCTGACATAATATCAAAAATCATCCTAACTGTTCACTGGTCTCTAATTTTTATTCTCCCATTCCTTTCCTCTCCTTTGTTTCACTGAATTGTTTTCTTCTATGTTTCTTAATTTTCTTCCCTTCATCCTTATTTTATTCCAAAGGAATAAGGTGATAATCTAAAAAAAAAAAAGGTTCCGAATAAAGATGCAGATGTAGAGAATGGACTTGAGGACACGGGGAGGGGGAAGCGTAAGCTGGGACGAAGTGAGAGAGTGGCATGGACTTATATATACTATCAAATGTAAAACAGATAGCTAGTAGGAAGCAGCCTCGTAGCACAGGGAGATCAGCTCAGTGCTTTGTGACCACCTAGAGCGGTGGGATACAGAGGGTGGGAGGGAGACATAAGAGGGAGGAGATATGGGGATATATGTATATGTATAGCTGATTCACTTTGTTATAAAGCAGAAACTAACACACCATTGTAAAGCAATTATACTCCAATAAAGATGTTAAAAAAAAAAAAAAAAGAACACCTCCTCTCCAAATTTTAAAAAAGCAGAAATAATCATCATCAAAAGTGGAGTCATAAAAAGTGGTCAGAAATGAGGTTTGAGATAATCAATGGATGTTGCTTTAAGCTACTAAGTATGTGGTCATTTAATAAGCACCATGGAAAACTAGTAAAGCATTCCATTCATTCATTAACTCATTAGAACAAATGTTTTACTTTCTGTAAGCAAATTGTCCTCTAGAGGGGTTACAGTGTCTATTCTTGCAAGGTGATCACTGGGAGAACCAGAAGCCCACCTGGGTAGTATGACTGAGATCAGGGCTCTTTTTCCAAAACATAGCCGCCCCCCTATACCATCCCTTCCATACTAATGTCTTCCCAACACACTCTTCACTAATCTGTTCATTCCCTAATCACTGACAATATAAAGACCATACATGGCCCCTTTGGCTCTAACTTCAATAGCCAGCCTCATCACTCATTCCTTTCTAAGACAAATGTCTCCCATCGTTGTCAACTATTTACTGTTCTCTGCACATACTAGTCGAATACCCATATGCGAGCCACCTCCCTCTGTCCCCCTTAGACATTCTTAATCATTCTCATTCAAATTATTCTCTTCATTCTTTGAAATTCTGATAATTCTTTGGATTAGTTTAAAGCTTAGTGACCTTTTTCTACCATGAAGTCAAGAAGACTTACCACTGTCAAATATACCATATATTTTACATATTTACCTTTTTCATTGCTTTCCTTCTCCTTGTCAGGCTCATAAAGAGAGGGATGTTTACTTTAGTTAACTAGTGTATCCTTAGCACTTAGAATAGTGCCTGGCACAGAGGAGGTGCTCAAAAAATATTTGCTGAATAAATGCATAACACTTATTGTCAGTATCACTTATTTAGTATTGAATTTATAAAGCCATAACTAATCTCATATGTTAGCTTATTATCATTTAATTTGTGGGTATGCATATTATGTCCTCATCTGGATTGAGGACCAGGAACCAGTGCTCATTGCAGTGCATCCCCAGAATAAGGCCAGTGTAGCCTAAGTAATGCAACAAATAGAATAGAAAAGAAAAAGTTAGACATTGTATCTTTGTATTATAACTGTAAGTAGTGTTATATATTCAGCATATCCTTCAAAGTTTTATTCAAATAAATTATAGTTTTAATGATTCAGATGATAATTGTGAATGTTAATTCCTTGCAGTTTATTCATCTTCTATGGACAACAGCTTTTAACATTTTGACTTTGGCAGCTTAAACACCTAGTTTTTATTTTTTGGTCAGGTAATTAAATGATCTGCAAAATAATAATTAAATCCTTTAGGCATTAATTTTCCTAAATTTGTGTGAGTGAATAATTTTGTAATAAATGTGTTTTTAGTGATCAGAAACTCATCATAACTTATCTGCCCAGATATTTAGATATGTTTCATATATTCAATTGTTTTAAAACAGGCAACACCTCTTCGGAATACATATAATTGGTGCGCTCATGTCAGAGATTAAAAAACAAAATCATGCACACCTCTTTACAAGACTGAAAATATAGTACCAATTTGTTACTAACATTCTTCATTGTGATGTTATTTAAAGGAGGATAAACACACACAGAACTCACTCTACTTCTCTAAAAAATCACTACCAGGAGCTAAATAAATAGTTAGAACCCAAAGGATGATGAAGGAATTTTCAATTTTTAATTAGTTAATAAATTTTGAAGTAGGTGGCAAAGAAAATACATTAGTAGGTTCTTATCAATGAACATATCTGTAGGGAGTCTTCCACATCATGGTCTGTCAAAAAATGAAGGAGCTGAAAATTTTCACTAAATGGAAAATAGGCATTTTAAAAAGTGTGTTTATATAGGTTATTTTCAGGGATGAACACAGTAGGAAATAAAAATACTGAAGCTGAGAACTAATTTCTTGCAAGAACCACAATTACAGCTTCTATTATAAGCAAAAATCTGCAAGTTCAGTTTGATATAAAGGATTCTATTCCTGGCATCTGGAGAGGGAAAAATAATAAATAACCACTTGCAAAGAACTCAGATGTATCATTCTATAATAAATCTGAATGACAGCATATACAACCATTTCACATACAACATATATAAGACTAACATTTTAAATTGCAATAATTA
Source organism: Orcinus orca (assembly GCF_937001465.1). Taxonomy (NCBI): domain Eukaryota; kingdom Metazoa; phylum Chordata; class Mammalia; order Artiodactyla; family Delphinidae; genus Orcinus; species Orcinus orca. The sequence goes on from NC_064563.1 coordinate 119,002,022, forward strand.
AATAGTGTAATTCCTTTGTAACCAGAAGTTTAAAAGACTTCTTCCACAATTTTAATGTAGAGAAACGCAGCTTCGTTGTATTGATTCGAATTTCTCATAAATTCATCATAAAAGCTCATCCACAAATCATAAGTCAGTAACTACTCAATTCTAAGTGTGATTGTACAGCTCACAATTTGAGTCCAAAGTGTGTTACTGAGACAAGACAGCTAATAATACGTTTTCTCATCATATGCACAAGTCACGAATTTATTACCTGAAATAGGTAGGGCATATTATAAATATATATATATGTATAGTATATAAATTATATATTAATATATAAGTACATAAAATATATAGTAAATATAGTAGGTACAGCAAATATTATATATATAAATTTACAAATATAAAAGTTTACATATATATGTGTGTTTATATATATATACATATGTATAGGCACATATGTGAATGTGTGTGTGTATATATATATGTGTATATATATATGTATGTGTGTGTGTATATATATATATATATATATATATATAGGGTTGGCCCAAAAGTTTTTTCGGGTTTTTCCATAAGATTTTACAGAAATAATATTAGATATATATATCAAACAAAAATCTATCATTTGAGTACTAAAAGTTTATCTTTAGGGTTCCAAATGTGACACCTTAACCATAACTTTCTTTGTGGTAGACTAAAGCACCTCTTTTTTTTTAATGTGCATTTAAAATTTTTTAAAATTTTATATTGGAGTATAGTTGATTTACAATGCTGTTTTAGTTTCACATGTACAGCAAAATGATTTAGTTATACATATTCATATATCTATCCCTTTTCATATTCTTTTCCCATATAGATTACTACAGAGTACTGAGTATAGTTCCCTGTGCTGTAAAGCTCTTCTAATGAAGCATTAAATGCTGCTAGGAAATCTACTGTGTAGTTTCATTTATTTACTTTTTCCTACTGTGTACTTTTAAATGGTGAATATGCCAACCATTGTAGCTGGCATCTCTGAGAAGCTGAGGTGCTTTCTTTCAGAAGATGCAGCTACTTTTTACTAAAGTGTTTCATTTTTTATCCATGTTTTCTGGCACACTCCTTTTCAGTTTTCAAAGCAAAATCCAAGGAATTTTATTTTCAAAAACTTGAAAGAGTTGGCTAAAATATACTTCTTTTATGGATTTCTGTGTCACAGAATTTACCTCATTGTTTAGAGAACACTGGTTTACTCATCTAGATATCTTGAATCCTAGTGCAAGAATAGAGGCTCATTTCTGTTCCACCTGGTATTCAAGAGGAAGGTAGAGAAGAATCTGAATACGGGAAAAGTATATTTGTGTGTGTTTGTGTGTACCTACACATGCGTGCACACACACACAAGTGCATGCACATGTGGGCACAAAGAAAATAAGCAGACCAATACCCTGATAACTGAAATTAAAATTCCAGAAGAAATAATAACATAGAAGAATTTAACACAGAGATGGAGATAAGGGAAATTATAGACAGTAAATAATCAAAAGGGAAATAGAAGAAGGATTTCAAAAGAAACTTCAAAGACTAATTAAAATCACCCAGATACAGAGAAAGCAGACCTTCAAGCAGAACCATGTAATGCATTAAGAACACAGACAGCTAGAGGAAGAAGACTAGATGTAATCTTAGTACAAGAGAAACAAGCCTCAATATAAAGATGGAAATTGATTTCACATCAAGGGAGGGACTGGGGCTCTTTCTTTAGTCTGTAAATGGAAAAGATATACAGAGAGGGACTTCAGCTTAGAACAACAGTGGCTAAGTTTGGAGATGTACAAGACACAAGTTTGAAGATGTATGACCATGAAACAAATTGAGAAAATATTAGACTTTTGGATGTGTAACATCCCACCATCTCTAAAGAAATATGAAGGAGAAAAATGATTTAATGTTCTTACACATTCCAGCATGATGTGTCTTTTAGAACACACAGACCTTCCACTGTGTCTTAGGAAACAAAGACAGGATTACAGAGAACAGAAAATGACCCCACAGGCCAAATATTTAGATTCAGTTTGTAAGACTTGAAAGATGCTTATTTAGATATAACTGCCAACAATTTGGAATACAGTTCACACACACACACACACACACACACACACACACACACACACACGAGAATAGGTCAGTAGAACTAAGAAATTCATGAGCAAGAAACAATAGGGCTTTATATAATATTGCTTTTTTGATTATGCTACAATAATAGCTAAAAATTACTACCTCAAAAGCTATGACATTTATACACATATATAGGATATACATATATATATATATATTTTTTTTGAACAAAAAGAAATCAAAGTAAAAGCAATGGTTGAAAGAAAAGATGCTTAGCTCTCTTTTCAAGACATCTCGGTGGCAGGATATATTTAAAATGATATAAAGAAAGCATTCAAGGGAAGAAGTAAAACCAGAGGCTTTAAAGAGAAAAGCAGATATTCCCAGCTGTAGAAGTGTTCAGTGGAACACGTAGTTGGAAAAAAATAATCAAAGGTGAACTGGAGCAGAAATAACAAAAATGAAAGTGTGAAGGAAGGTCGTTTATATTGACGGAGTTAAGAGAAGAAAAGAAGAAGGTAGTCAGCTAAAAATAAAGATTCTACCCACAGAAATTCTAAAGCTTATTTGCTCATTCAACAGTCATTTATTATGAACGTACTGTTTGTCGGATACTATAATATGGAGCTTTGAAAATGAATAGACCACAATTCCAAACTCTCAAAATGATAACTACGATGCAATATTTATCATCATTGATCTTCATTGGACGGAATCAGGTCTTACACTATTTTAATGTTTTTCCCCTGTAGTACTTTGCTAGTGAACACATATAAAGAATTAATATAAATGCTTTATAGTCTGCTTATTAAAAAGAGCATATGCTCTGACAGTAGACTGACGAGGATTATTCCTGGCAGAGTTAAATGAATTCTGATTAAAGGGTGGACTCATAGTAAGTATTCAGAAGACGTTAGTTATTATTTTGTTTTTTAATTCTCAGAACAACCATAGGAGGGTAGGCACTATTATTATCCCCATTCTAAAGAAAGGATAGAAAAGATGAAGAGAGATTAAGAAATTTCATAGCAATCGCAAAGTTAATAACTGGCAGAGCCAGGACTCAAACCCAAGGTCTGTCTGCCCTCAAGATGTGAACTTTAACATCATACTATAGTTGTTTTTCAATGTAATCTATACAAAAAGTTTGACCTCAAGGCACAAAGTAAAGTCCTCAACAAATATTAGCTACTACTATTAATATAAAAATCCTGCCAAGTTATTGATGACATCATTTCTCAGTTTGGTTACCTATCATTGTTAGACAACAGCCTGCTATCAATCACTGGTCTTCTTTCTGTATTGTAAACATACCATGTTCGAGTCTCCTTAAAGGCCTTTGTGCTTACAGTTCCTGCTGCCAAAAATGCTTCTTTTCCATTTTGATCTTCACATGGGTGAGTCTGTCCTGAGATTTAGGTCTAAATTCAAATTGTCCCCTCTGAGAAGCTTCCCCTGAGCACCTTCTCTAGTGCCACACGAGCCCGCCTCCTGTGCAGCCCCTTCACGAGAGCCACACGACTCTGACCATTCATCACTCTCTCATCTGTTTATTTTTAATGTCTCCCCAAGAATATGTCACCACCACTCTTGTTCACCTCAGAATCCACGCAAGATTGGAGCTTAGTAAATATTTGCTGAATGCATAAAGTGACTAGGACATTTCCTTATGCCTAGAATGTGCCCCATAAATGTTAATTCATCACTCTGCTTGCCCACCTAAATTTGAATAGAAGCTAAGTTGGAATAAAAACTCCTCACTTCAAGTGAATACATAATTTTTCTATAGCTTCATATCTTAACTCCCTTAAATATGTCCTTTGTCAATATTAAGGATGACACTCTTATACAACTTAGCCAAAATGACTACCTTCTCTGCTTACCACAGTCCTTCTAGCCATTAACTTGTTCTGAAAGTTGTTAAAAACACTTATACATTTGTTTTAGGTGTCCAGGTTAGAGACAAACCTATAAAAATGTACAAAATATGGTACTACACAAATATGTATTTAATATTTGGGAGTGCACACACAAAATTTAACAATTAAGTAAACCTAGAATACTAGGCAAAACTGCTACAATAATTTAAGAAAAGTGGAGAACGATAAGGGTTTTTGTTTGTTTTGTGTGTGTTTTCTCCTCCCTCCCTCCAGCAGGCCCTCCTTTTCTCCTTCTCCTTCTTCTTTTTGGTTAGGTAGAAAGAAAAAGAAGAAGAGATATTTTACTGTCTGGGAGAATCTCCTTGTTCCAGAAAGTGTGCTCAACTTAATCAGATGAAAGCTGACAGTCTCCTCTGAATTCCTTCAAAATAAGCAGAAAAGTGAAGTACCCAACTGTTACTACAGTATCTCTTTTATCAAGTAGGTGACAAATTATACAAATGTTACTAATATTTATTACTGTGTTAGCTGTATCTTTCAAGACCTCATAAAATTGTCTTTAGTAGAATACTCTATGCCCTTATTTCTGTTCCATCTATGAAATGAGATTTTAAAAATCTCTGAATTTGAGTATTTATCCATGGTCTTAAAGTTTATTCTCTGCAAGCAGTAAAGAAAACAGCTACCCAGATAACTTTACATAAATCACAGACATCTGTGTTCTGCTTCTCTACTGGCCTCAGATACATTTGTCCTTGTCCTTCACCCATGTGGCATGTAGCTAAATATTTACTAAGCTAACGTAAATAGTGTCCAAATCACTATGAAGGGCATTTGCTTTACCATCAGCACTCATCATCCTAAGAAAAAACTTTTTTTTTAGGTCAAAAGAAACAATTCTGAAAGTAGTATCTTATTGTGGTTTTAATCACCCCACTATGAGCCCCAATGTGCTGAAAGGTCAGGTATTAAGAATGGCAGATTTAATAAGTAGATTTGCAAGACAATTGAAGTAGTGTATACTCAGAATAATTTTTCCTATATTTGTTCCGGACTTTTGGAAAAACGCTTACAAATAATCCTGAGAGTTAGTTGTTTTTTCTATTTTACCAATAAGGAAATTGTGTCTTGGAAAAATGATTAGCTTTACCAAAACTGATTAGTTAGCCAGAATAGAAACCCTAGTGAAAATACTTTCACTAGAAGGTCTAGTAAGTTAGCATAAGGGCATTCGTTTTATTTTAAGTAGACTGGCACAGGAATTGCCGCAAGTGATTTAGTCTGGATATATTGCTACCCTTATTTAATAAAGCTATAATAAATTTTAATGAAACCCATTTGCTATAGGGTCAAAAAATGGCTTAAAACACAATCAGAACATGATATATAGAAATGAATAATATAGATTGTTCAGATATAGAAAACCATTTTAATGATAATAACCCACCTACAGCTTTATCCCAAATTTCAACGTACTCGATATATTACCTTCACATATAGTATATTTATAGGAATTTTCCTTAAAGTTAGAAACCCTACGAAAGTTCAATAGCTTTTATTACTCTCACTTACAAAACGAACTGAAGGGCCATTATTACAAAAGTACAAAATGCAATTGTTTCTAAATTTAACATAAACTTTAAGTTTAAAAATATGACTTTAAAGTCTACTCTGACTAGTTTGTTTAGAATCAAATCTATTACTGTTCAATTTGAAGGTGAAAGTTTCTAGAATTTATATAAAGTAAAATATGTTCCCACAAAAGTTCAACAATTTTTCAATATTTTTCTACTTGTGTCTATTGTAAGGGAACACAGATTGGCAAAGAATAAAAGTTGACTGCTAAAGGACTGTTTAAAAATTTTTATGTACAATTTTAATTAATAAATATCTCACAGCAGCATAATTTACAATAGTGAAGCACAGGAAACAATACAGATGTCCACCAACAGAAGAAAATTGGAACAAGTAAAATACAGTATATCATACAATGGAAATAAGACAATCTCTTCAACAGTAGTGCTTGGAAAACTGAACAGCCGCATTAAAACAATAAGATTAGAACATTTCCTCACACCATATACAAAAATAAACTCAAAATGGGATAAAGACCTAAATGTAAGAACTGAAAATATAAAACTCTGGGAAGATAACATAGGCAGAACACTCTGACATAAATTGTAGCAATATTTTCTTGATCAGTTTCCCAAGGCAAAAGAAATAAAAGCATAAATAAACAAATGGAACCTAATTAAAGTTAAAAACGTTTGCACAGCAAAGAAAACCATTGACAAAATGAAAAGACAACCTATGGAATGGGAGAAAATATTTGCAAATGATGTGACTGACAAGAGCTTAATATCCAAAATATACAAATGGCTCATACAACTGAATATCAAAACAAAACAAAACAATCCAATCAAAAAATGGGCAGAACGGGACTTCCCTGGTGGCGCAGTGGTTGAGAATCAGCCTGCTGATGCAGGGGACACAGGTTCGACCCCTGGTCTGGGAAGATCCACATGCCACGGAGCAACTAAGCCCTCCATCCACCACAACTACTGAGTCTGTGCTCTAGAGCCTGCGAGCCACAACTACTGAGCTCATGTGCTGCAACTACTGAAGCCCACGCTCCTAGAGCCCGTGCTCCACAACAAGAGAAGCCACCACAATAAGAAGCCCGCACACCACAATGAAGAGTAGTGCACACTCGCCACAACTAGAGAAAGCCCACACACAACGCAGACCCAACACAGCCAAAAAAAATTTTAAAAAATAAATAAGTAAAAATTAAATGTAAAAAAAATGGGCAGAAGATTTGAATAGATTTTTTTTTTTCCAAAGAAGACATACAGATGGCTAATAGGCAAATGAGAAGATGCTCAGCATCACTAATTATTAGAGAAATGCAAATCAAAACCACAGTGAGGTATCACCCCACACCTGTCAGAATTGCTATCATCAAAAAGTCTACCAGGGACTTCCCTGGTGGAGCAGTGGTTAAGAATCCACCTGCCAGTGTAGGGGACACGGGTTTGATCCCTGTTCTGGGAAGATCCCACATGCTGGGGAGCAACTAAACCCATGCGCTACAACTCCTGAGCCTGCGCTCTAGAGCCTGCGAGCTACAACTCCTGAGCCCACGTGCCACAACTACTGATGCCCATGCGCCTAGGGCCCGTGCTCTGCAACAAAGAGAAGCCACCGCAGTGAGAAGCCAGTGCACCACAAGAGTAGTCCCTGCTCGCCACAACTAGAGAAAGCCCACATGCAGTAATGAAGACCCAATGCAGCCAAAAATAAATCGATTTTTAAAAAGGTCTACAAATAACAAATGTTGGGGAGGGTGTAGAGAAAAGGGAACCCTCTTGCACTGTTTGTGGGAATGCAAATTGGTTCAGCCACTATGATAAACAGTACGGAGGTTTCTTAAAAAACGAAAAAATAGAACTACTCTATGACCCAGCATTCCACTCCTGGGTATATATACGGAAAAAACCAAACACATTAATTCGAAAAGATATGTGCACTTTTAATGTTCATAGCAGCACTATTTACAATAGCAAAGACATGGAAGCAACCCAAGTGCCCACTGACAGAGGAACAGATAAAGAAGATGTGGTATATATATCGATACATAAATGGAAAACTACCCAGCCATAAAAATAAATGAAATAATGCCATTTGCAGGAACATGGATTGACCTAGAAGATATTATGCTTGGTGAAATAAGTCAGAGAAAGACAAATACTGTATGTCACTTATATGTGGAATCTAAACAATAAGACAAATGAATGTATACACAGAACAGAAACAGACTCGCAGATATGGAAAACAAACTTGTTACCAAAGGAGAGAGGGAAGGGAGGAGAGACAAGTGAGGGGTCTGGAATTAACAGATACAAACTATTATATATAAAATAGATAGGCAACAAGGATATACTATATAGCACAGGGAATTATACCCTTGTAGTAACCTATAATGGAATATAATCTTCAAAAATACTGAATCACTATGCTATACACTGAAACTAACACAATATTGTAAATCAACTATACTTTGATAAAGACTGTGGTTTATTCATACAATGGAAATTTATACAGCAATGAGAATAAGTGAACTGCAATATGCAACAACACGAATGAATCTCACATATACTACATTGAGCGAAAGCAGCTAAATATTAGACTACAGACTGCATGATTTTTTTAATATGAAATACAAAAGAATGCAAAACTAATCTATAGTTTAGAAGTCATGATAGTGTGAACCTTTAGGGGTATGCAATGACAGGAACGGGCCATGATTAGTGCTTCAGGGATACCGGGAACACTCTATTTCTTTATCTGTGTGTTAATTATATAGGTATGTTTCATAAAAATTTATCAAACTGTACAGGGATGACTTGTGCACATTTCTCTACAATGTATTTTAATAAAAATGTTTTCTTTTTAAACCCTCACCCTGTTTAAACATTACACTATTTCAAGGTCATTCAAGTTATTAGAGCCAAAAGAGAGACCTAATCCAGGGAGAGGCAGAACCAGAAAAGAGGAGCACTTCTGAAGCAAATAAAAAGAGTACTTTAGGGCTTCGCTGGCGGCGCAGTGGTTGAGAATCCGCCTGCCAATGCAGGGGACACGGGTTCGAGCCCTGGTCTGGGAAGATCCCACATGCCACGGAGCAACTAGGCCCATGTGCCACGACTACTACGCCTGAGCTCTAGAGCCCGTGAGCCACAACTACTGAGCCTGCACGTCCGGAGCCTGTGCTCCGCAACAAAGAAAGGCCCCGACAGTGAGAGGCCTGCAGACCGCGATGAAGAGTGGCCCCCGCTCGCCGCAACTAGAGAAAGCCCTTGCACAGAAATGAAGGCCCAACACAGCCAAAAATAAATTAATTACTTAAAAAAAAAGAAAGCATATTGAACAAATTTTAAAAAAGGAGATAGATTTTTAAATTAAAAAAATAATACTTTAGGACTTCCGGGAAGATGGCAGAAGAGTAAGACGCGGAGATCACCTTCCGCCCCACAGATACACCAGAAATACATCTACGCGTGGAACAACTCCTACGGAGCACCTACTGAACGCTGGCAGAAGACCTCAGACCTCCCAAAAGGCAAGGAACCCCCCACGTACCTGGTTAGGGCAAAAGAAAAAACTAAACAGAGACAAAAGGATAGGGACGGGTCCTGCACCAGCGGGAGAGAGCTGTGAAGGAGGAAAAGCGTCCACACACTAGGAAGCCCCTTCGCGGGTGGAGACTTCGGGAGGCGGAGTGGGGGAGCTTGGGAGCCGCGGAGGAGAGCACAGCAGCAGGGGTGCGGAGGGCAAAGCGGACAGATTCCAGCGCAGAGGATCGGGCCGACCGGAACTCGCCAGCCGAGAGGCTTGTCTGCTCGCCCGCCGGGGCGGGCGGGACCGGGAGCTGAGGCTCCGGCTTTTGTCGGAGCGCCGGGAGAGGACTGAGGTTGGCGGCGTGAACACAGCCTGCAGGGCGTTAGTGCACCGCGAGAGAGTCCGGGGAAAAGTCTGGACCTGCCGAAGAGGCAAGAGACTTTTACGTCCCTCTTTGTTTCCTGGTGCACGAGGAGAGGGGATTAAGAACGCTGCTTGAGAGAGCTCCAGGGACGGGCGCTAGCCGCGGCTAGAAGTGCGGAGCCCAGAGACAGACATGAGACGCTAGGGCCGCTGCTGCCGCCACCAGGAAGCCTGTGTGCGAACACAGGTCACTAGCCACACGCCCTTCCGGGAAGCCTGTGCAGCCCGCCACTGCCGGGGTCCCGGGATCCAGGGACAACTCCCCCGGGAGAACGCACGGCGCGCCTCAGGCTGCAACGTCACGCCGGCCTCTGCCGCTGCTGGCCCGCCCCGCACTCCGTGACCCTCCCTACCCCCCCGGCCTGAGTGAGCCAGAGCCTCCGAATCAGCGGCTCCTTTAACCCCGTCCTGTCTGAGCAAAGAACAGACGCCCTCCGGCGACCTACACGCACAGGCGGGGCCAAATCCAAAGCTGAGCCCCTGGGAGCTGTGAGAACAAAGAAGAGAAAGGGAAATCTCTCCCAGCAGCCTCAGAAGCAGCGGATTAAAGCTCCACAATCAACTTGATATACCCTGCATCTGTGGAATACCTGAATAGACAACGAATCATCCCAAATTAAGAAGCCCTGTGGATGAAAGGCTCTTGGGGCTGCAGCCAGGAGTCAGTGCTGTGCCTCTGAGGTGGGAGAACCAACTTCAGGACACTGGTCCACAAGAGGCCTCCCAGCTGCACATAATATCAAACAGCAAAAATCTCCGAGAGATCTCCATCTCAAGGCCAGCACCCAGCTTCACTCAACGACCAGCAAGCCACAGGGCTGGACATCCTATGCCAAACAACTAGCAAGACAGGAACACAACCCCACCCATTAGCAGAGAGGCTGCCCAAAATCATAATAAGTCTACAGACACCCCAAAACACATCACCAGACGTGGACCTGCCCACCAGAAAGACAAGATCCAGCCTCATCCACCAGAACACAGGCCCTAGTCCCCTCCACCAGGAAGCCTACACAACCCACTGAACCAACCTTAGCCACTGGGGACAGACACAAAAAACAACAGGAACTACGAACCTTCAGCCTGCAAAAAAGGAGACCCCAAACACAGTAAGATAAGCAAAATGAAAAGACAGAAGAACACACTGCAGATGAAGGAGCAAGATAAAAACCCACCAGACCTAACAAATGAAGAGGAAATAGGCAGTCTACGTGAAAAAGAATTCAGAATAATGATAGTAAGGTTGATCCGAAATCTTGGAGATAGAATGGACAATAGAATGGACAAAATGCAAGAATCAGTTAACAAGGACCTAGAAGAACTAAAGATGAAACAAGCAATTATGAACAACACAATAAATGAAATTAAAAGTACTCTAGATGGGATCAATAGCAGAATAACTGAGGCAGAAGAACGGATAAGTGACCTGGAAGATAAAATAGTGGAAATAACTAATGCAGAGCAGAATAAAGAAAAAAGAATGAAAAGAACTGAGGACAGTCTCAGAGACCTCTGGGACAACATTAAACGCACCAACATTCGAATTATAGGGGTTCCAGAAGAAGAAGAGAAAAAGAAAGGGACTGAGAAAATATTTGAAGAGATTATAGTTGAAAACTTCCCTAATATGGGAAAGGAAATAGTTAATCAAGTCCAGGAAGCACAGAGAGTCCCATACAGGAGAAATCCAAGGAGAAATACGCCAAGACACATATTAATCAAACTGTCAAAAATTAAATACAAAGAAAACATATTAAAAGCAGCAAGGGAAAAACAACAAATAACACATAAGGGAATCCCCATAAGGTTAACAGCTGATCTCTCAGCAGAAACCCTACAAGCCAGAAGGGAGTGGCAGGACATACTGAAAGTGATGAAGGAGAAAAACCTGCAGCCAAGACTACTCTACCCAGCAAGGATCTCATTCAGATTTGATGGAGAAATTAAAACCTTTACAGACAAGCAAAAGCTGAGAGAGTTCAGCACCACCAAACCAGCTTTACAACAAATGCTAAAGGATCTTCTCTAGGCAAGAAACACAAGAGAAGGAAGAGACCTATAATAACGAACCCAAAACAATTTAGAAAATGGGAATAGGAACATACATATCGATAATTACCTTAAATGTAAATGGACTAAATGCTCCCACCAAAAGACACAGATTAGCTGAATGGATACAAAAACAAGACCCTTATATATGCTGTCTACAAGAGACCCACTTCAGACCTAGAGACACATACAGACTGAAAGTAAGGGGATGGAAAAAGATATTCCATGCAAATGGAAACCAAAAGAAAGCTGGAGTAGCAATTCTCATATCAGACACAATAGACTTTAAAATAAGGACTATTAAAAGAGACAAAGAAGGACACTACATAATGATCAAGGAATCGATCCAAGAAGAAGATATAACAATTGTAAATATTTATGCACCCAACATAGGAGCACCTCAATACATAAGGCAAATACTAACAGCCATAAAAGGGGAAATCGACAGTAACACATTCATAGTAGGGGACTTAAACACCCCACTTTCACCCATGGACAGATCATCCAAAATGAAAATAAATAAGGAAACACAAGCTTTAAATGATACATTAAACAAGATGGACTTAATTGATATTTATAGGACACTCCATCCAAAAACAACAGAATACACATTTTTCTCAAGTGCCCATGGAACATTCTCCAGGATAGATCATATCTTAGGTCACAAATCAAGCCTTGGTAAATTTAAGAAAATTGAAATTGTATCAAGTATCTTTTCTGACCACAACGCCATGAGACTAGATATCAATTACAGGAAAAGATCTGTAAAAAATACAAACACATGGAGGCTAAACAATACACTACTTAATAATGAAGTGATCACTGAAGAAATCAAAGAGGAAATCAAAAAATACCTAGAAACAAATGACAATGGAGACACAACGACCCAAAACCTGTGGGATGCAGCAAAAGCAGTTCTAAGGGGGAAGTTTATAGCAATACAAGCCCACCTTAAGAAGCAGGAAACATCTCGAATAAACAACCTAACCTTGCACCTCAAGCAATTAGAGAAAGAAGAACAAAAAAACCCCAAAGTTAGCAGGAGGAAAGAAATCATAAAAATCAGATCAGAAATAAATGAAAAAGAAATGAAGGAAACGATAGCAAAGATCAATAAAACTAAAAGCTGGTTCTTTGAAAGGATAAACAAAATTGATAAACCATTAGCTAGACTCATCAAGAAAAAAAGGGAGAAGACTCAAATCAATAGAATTAGAAATGAAAAAGGAGAAGTAACAACTGACACTGCAGAAATACAAAAGATCATGAGAGATTACTACAAGCAACTCTATGCCAATAAAATGGACAACCTGGAAGAAATGGACAAATTCTTAGAAAGGCACAACCTGCCAAGACTGAATCAGGAAGAAATAGAAAATATGAACAGACCAATCACAAGCACTGAAATTGAAACTGTGATTAAAAATCTTCCAACAAGCAAAAGCCCAGGACCAGATGGCTTCACAGGCGAATTCTATCAAACATTTAGAGAAGAGCTATCACCTATCCTTCTCAGACTCTTCCAAAATATAGCAGAGGGAGGAACACTCCCCAACTCATTCTACGAGGCCACCATCACCCTGATACCAAAACCAGACAAGGATGTCACAAAGAAAGAAAACTATAGGCCAATATCACTGATGAACATAGATGCAAAGATCCTCAACAAAATACTAGCAAACAGAATCCAACAGCACATTAAACGGATCATACACCATGATCAAGTGGGGTTTATTCCAGGAATGCAAGGATTCTTCAATATACGCAAATCAATCAACGTGATACACCATATTAACAAATTGAAGGAGAAAAACCATATGATCATCTCAATAGATGCAGAGAAAGCTTTCGACAAAATTCAACACCCATTTATGATAAAAACCCTGCAGAAAGTAGGCATAGAGGGAACTTTCCTCAACATAATAAAGGCCATATATGACAAACCCACAGCCAACATCGTCCTCAATGGTGAAAAACTGAAAGCATTTCCACTAAGATCAGGAACAAGACAAGGTTGCCCACTCTCACCACTCTTATTCAACATAGTTTTGGAAGTTTTAGCCACAGCAATCAGAGAAGAAAAGGAAATAAAAGGAATCCAAATTGGAAAAGAAGAAGTAAAGCTGTCACTGTTTGCAGATGACATGATCCTATACATAGAGAATCCTAAAGATGCTACCAGAAAACTACTAGAGCTAATCAATGAATTTGGTAAAGTAGCAGGATACAAAATTAATGCACAGAAATCTCTGGCATTCCTATACACTAAGGATGAAAAATCTGAAAGTGAAATCAAGAAAACACTCCCATTTACCATTGCAACAAAAAGAATAAAATATCTAGGAATAAACCTACCTAAGGAGACAAAAGACCTGTATGCAGAAAATTATAAGACACTGATGAAAGAAATTAAAAATGATACAAATAGATGGAGAGATATACCATGTTCTTGGATTGGAAGAATCAACATTGTGAAAATGACTCTACTACCCAAAGCAATCTACAGATTCAATGCAATCCCTATCAAACTACCACTGGCATTTTTCACAGAACTAGAACAAAAAATTTCACAATTTGTATGGAAACACAAAAGACCCCGAATAGCCAAAGCAATCTTGAGAACGAAAAATGGAGCTGGAGGAATCAGGCTTCCTGACTTCAGACTATACTACAAAGCTACAGTAATCAAGACAGTATGGTACTGGCACAAAAACAGAAATATAGATCAATGGAACAGGATAGAAAGCCCAGAGATAAACCCATGCACATATGGTCACCTTATCTTTGACAAAGGAGGCAGAAATGTACAGTGGAGAAAGGACAGCCTATTCAATAAGTGGTGCTGGGAAAACTGGACAGCTACATGTAAAAGTATGAGATTAGATCACTCCCTAACACCATACACAAAAATAAGCTCAAAATGGATTAAAGACCTAAATGTAAGGCCAGAAACTATCCAACTCTTAGAGGAAAACATAGGCAGAACACTCTATGACATAAATCACAGCAAGGTCCTTTTTGACCCACCTCCTAGAGAAATGGAAATAAAAACAAAAGTAAACAAATAGGACCTAATGAAACTTAAAAGCTTTTGCACAGCAAAGGAAACCATAAAGAAGACCAAAAGACAACCCTCAGAATGGGAGAAAATATTTGCAAATGAAGCAACTGACAAAGGATTAATCTCCAAAATTTACAAGCAGCTCATGCAGCTTAATAACAAAAAAACAAACAACCCAATCCAAAAATGGGCAGAAGACCTAAATAGACATTTCTCCAAAGAAGATATACAGAGTGCCAACAAACACATGAAAGAATGCTCAACGTCACTAATCATTAGAGAAATGCAAATCAAAACGACAATGAGATATCATCTCACACCAGTCAGAATGGCCATCATCAAAAAATCTAGAAACAATAAATGCTGGAGAGGGTGTGGAGAAAAGGGAACCCTCTTACACTGTTGGTGGGAATGTAAATTGATACAGCCACTGTGGAGAACAGTATGGAGGTTCCTTAAAAAGCTACAAATAGAACTACCATATGACCCAGCAATCCCACTACTGGGCATATACCCTGAGAAAACCATAATTCAAAAAGAGTCATGTACCAAAATGTTCATTGCAGCTCTATTTACAATAGCCCAGAGATGGAAACAACCTAAGTGTCCATCATCGGATGAATGGATAAAGAAGATGTGGCACATATATACAATGGAATATTACTCAGCCATAAAAAGAGACGAAATTGAGCTATTTGTAATGAGGTGGATAGACCTAGAGTCTGTCATACAGAGTGAAGTAAGTCAGAAAGAGAGACACAAATACCGTATGCTAACACATATATATGGAATTTAAGAAAAAAAATGTCATGAAAAACCTAGGGGTGAAACAGGAATAAAGACACAGACTTACTAGAGAATGGACTTGAGGCTATGGGGAGGGGGAAGGGTAAACGGTGACAAAGCGATAAAGAGGCATGGACATATATACACTACCAAACGTAAGGTAGATAGCTAGTGGGAAGCAGCCGCATAGCACAGGGAGATCAGCTCGGTGCTTTGTGACCGCCTGGAGGGGTGGGATAGGGAGGGTGGGAGGGAGGGAGACGCAAGCGGGAAGAGATATGGGAACATATGTGTATATATAACTGATTCATTTTGTTGTGAAGCTGAAACTAACATACCATTGTAAAGCAATTATACTCCAATAAAGATGTTTAAAAAAAAACAAAAACAAACAAACAAACAAAAAAATACTTTAAAGAAGGAAGATAAGAATAGGTAGACAATGATATCAAATTCTGTGAAGAGACCAGGTAGACTAAAGATTTGATAACCAAAATATTATATTATTACAACATCATTGGGCAGAGTGTGGGCATTATGTATTCCTTGAGCTGTTTCTATGGCTCCTTTAAAAAGAAAGGTAGATTAGGGAGAGAAAGAGGTAAAAAATGGAGGCAAGATTTGGTGGTAAACACATAGGAGAGTGATCTTGTGGAAGCTGAGGAATTAGTAGAATGGAGGCATTGTTGAGAATTTACTATCATGATTTTACATGATTTGACAGCTACGATGTTTTCGACTTCCTGGAACACTTTCATTTGGGAGCAGTTTCTTCCACGCTCCCTTTTGCATTGTAAGAATTTTGTTAAGGTGTTCTCATCTACTTTCTATCTCTTCCCCCAAACCCCATACCTAAAGGGGAGCATGTGGCCCAAGCTAATACTATTCATGTTCTCCCTATTGGAAATGTGGATCTTGGGATTGGGTATTCCTATTACCACACATAGATGATAGGATGAAATGATAAAGAGGATGGGAGGATAGATAACAAAATATTAATAATGGTTACTGTTGAGTTAGTATTTCTAGAGATTTTATTTTTAATTACCTTCTATGTGCTACTGATAATTTAAAAAGTAAAAGAAATCAGAGTAAATATAAATATATGCTTATAGAAATGTAAATTTTTACATATGGGCATATTTTGGACAGAATTCGACAAACATCAGAAATTTGAGAGGTAGGAAAATGGGATTATGTTTTTATCTCTATTTTTATATTTATTTAGTATTATGTTGCCTTTATACATTTAAAATTTTTGTAATTTTTATGTGAAAATGAAAATATTCAAAAGAATGGAATTTAAGAAATTTTAAATAGGTAAACATTCTTAAATATCTGTTATACCCTCTTAATATTTTAAAAGACTTTGTGACACATCAGAGCTCTGAACATTAACATTACTTTTATTATTGAGTCTTATTTTAGAAACTAGCTCTATTGCAGCTATTCATGTCCTACAACGTTTGTTTGAACATTTTGTTTGAAAAACTTATTTTTTACCAGGCACTGTTTTTTCCTTTAAGGAGAACAATACAGTCCCCTGGTTCCAAATGCTTTAATTATATTTTAATCATAAACAGTTACATGATAGCTTCCATCTAGGTGAAATATTTTCAAATTTTAATGTAATATTGGCTAAAAATATTTTCCATTATTGAAGAGGCAAAATTGCTTTCAATAATAAATAAAGGGAACCTCAGGATGTAATAATAGAGGCTATAATGGAAAATAAATTATAATGATCTATTTTTACATTTAGATAACAGGTTATAGAGTATTAGTTATTTACTGTGACAAAACAAATTACCCCAAACTTAGGGGCTGAAAACAAATATCTCATATAGTTTTTGAGGGTGATGAATCTGGGAGTAGTTTAGCTGAGTAGTTCTGGCTAAAAGACTCATGAGATTGTAATCAAGCTGTAGATCATGGTTACAGCCTGTAAATGTCTGATTGGCTCATTCATGTGGCTATTACCAGGAGGCTTTAATTGATCACCATGGGGGTCTCTTCATAGATTTTCTTACAAGATAAGCAGCTAAATACTTTCAGAGCAATGGAGAGAGAAACGGAATCAGCAATGTTTTTTAAAACAATTTCAGAAGTGATATCCCATGACTTCTGCCACATTCTATCGGTCACATAGACTAACTTTGGTACAATGTGGGAGAGGATTACACAAAAGGGTGTGAATATCAGGGAACAGGGATAATTGGGGGCCATCTTGGAGGCTGGCTACCACATGCAATACCAAGATATTTTACTTATCCACTTATTTATTTTTTACTTTCACCAAGCCTTTCCAGGTTCTGCTCTACTTGTACTTATTCTTTTGTGCAATCCACATCTTACATCATGTACACTACTCTGCAAGGTACACTTCTGGGACTTTTTTTCATCACACTGGGGAAAAAAATGGGCTTTTGCCCTTTACTCATCAAATAATAATAATGATTATTGGAGATTATAATGCTAGTAATAGAACCTAACATTTGATGAGCCTTTTCTGTGCATTTTTATGGTTTATCTCAAGTAATCCTACAACAACTCTGTGAGGTAGGAGCTATTATTATTCCTATTTAACTAAAAAAGGAACTAAAGAAACATGACTTGTCCAAGGTTACTCAGGTAGTAACTGTTAGGACTGGAAAGAACCGAGTACTATTTGTCATGAGATCACATACTCTTTTTGTATGTTATAATATTTTAATATATTATTTAAAGCTATAGTTAAGAAATAGCTTGAATTCAGTAATGAACTTTATTGGTTTTGATTTTACTACCTAAGTATTTATTTACAATATTATTATTTTTTAAATAGTGATATATTTAATTTGGGAATATATATTATATATATTATGTTTTCAGCTTAAAATATAATGCATATTATAGTTTTAGCTTGAAAAGGCTTAATTGCACTTATGTTATAGCCTTATGAACAAAGGATATTTTAAAGAAAGGCAAAACAGGACATTTGCAAATTTGATTTAACTTAAATTTGACATATATTTTAAACGAGTGCATTTATTTATCTATTCTTATGTAGAATATTACCGTTCACTCAATTTATTCCTTATTGTATTTCCTCACTTTTAACAAAATAATACTATGAAAAATACGTTCCTACATTTTAATATTTATCTCTTTAATAATTTTCTTGTGTCTATGTCACAGAGTAGAAAGTTCATAATAAACCATATCTTATCCTGCAAGTACAGATTTGTTTTAGCACAGTAAATGAAGATCACCTTTCATTTCTGCTAGTTAACTAATCATAGTCTGTGACTACATCTACATATATACAAATATCACCATGACTTCCACTTAGAAACTCACCATCGATAATGAGATATTAGTTTACATATAGGAGATAACCAGATTGACTAGAGAAAAGGTTGAATAAGGAGCTCTTTCTAAATACACAATATATACAAGTCAGTTTATCAAGGCCCTAGCTCTCTTAACTATGTTCTGGTCAAGATTGATGCTGTCAGAATTTGTAATCCCAAGTGTAGTGAGGGCCAACGGATACAGAGTAGGAAGAGGTAAATGAGGAGGAATTTGTTGAGAATTGATTTTTTGACTGCTTCTGAGACACTTCACTCAAATATTAGAAATAAATGTAGCCAAATTAGCATCACTAGAAAGGCAAGGCCATAGCAGTAGTGCTTGGGACTGCACTGCACATTATTAAGACCTAAAAATGTACGCTGCAACTCCATCATCAATTTCTTTCGCTTAGTAGCCGATTCCTGTAATAGCCCTAAAGCTCAAGACTGGCTACAATTTCCCATATTACTTGGAAATCCTCGTTACCGAGGACAGCTGCAGGATACTGATGAGGTTTAGGGGTAACTATCTCTTAAGGAGCCATCTACGTCTTTGATACAACAAGCTATATTAACTTTCAGAGTGGGTGGATATTTTGATTCCGTTTGAGGCCAATTCCGAATTCTAGTTGAATGTGTATACCGATATTTTTTTAAGCCATAGGTTATAACCAGTTGCTAAGATAAAGATTGAGTTTTAACTTTTTTTATAATCATAGAAAATATAAGAATATCCATAGTTTATAAGTGGCTAAATGAGTTATTTAGACTGTGCTCTAAATTAGCTTTTCAATTTATGTAGCTAGGAGAGTTGTATAACAGGGGAGCTATGGTAGAATCAAAAGGCTCTCCATGGACTTGCTATTTTTTTTGCGTCTGGGCCCTTGACTTAATACATGACATTCCTTTTTCTGACATTCTGTTTCTTAAATCACATTTGCCGTCCTCTAAATTGGATGGAAAAATCAAGTTTCATTTTGTGTTATGCTCTTTATCCTTTTTCACTTATAAACTCTACATTGATTTTAGTAAGGCACTCACCACAGCTTATGAACTTGGGCAGCTTCTTTGAAAAAAAAAATGAGTTCGCTTGTGAGCCTGTTTTCTCCCCAAGCCCTTTGGAAACTAATTACTACATCTGCAGTACAATAGCAAGGGGAACAGAGCCTAGCAGGTTAGGGAAGGCAATCAGACAGCATGCTCTGTCTGCACAGCATCCTGCGAGCCAGGATGCTGCCTTATCTTTTGCTGATTACCCCTGTATACAGCGTGTAGCCACCGGCCATGAACTCCTTGAAGAACTCCAAGTGCAATTTGGAGTTGCCAGTGCAGGCTGCTCCTTCATATAATGGCACCCTAGGTCATTAAATAGTAATTTATATTGTTCTGCTTGGAAAAACGAAGCCATTGCAATGTTCTTTTTAAAGAGAAATGGGGAAAGAGTAATCTATAGACATATAGACAACAGAGGACCTGGGCTACTCAAAACACCGGCAAGCTGAGTGCACAGAGAAATAAACACCCTGCATCTAAGGGTCCAGGATTCTTTGTGCCTTTTGATGCCAAGCAAACTCTAGCCATGCTCTAATGAGGTGCTTTCCTCCTAACCTATGTGAAGCCACTGACATTTGGCATGTTGGGAGATAGATCAAAAGTGGCCTACAAGCATGTATAAATGTTTAACACCCAGGTGCTCGACTTGACATTTTCTTGCTATCTAGCAGCTGCCTGATTATTTAAGCATTACCAACAGTCATTGAACATGGAGAAAGGTCCACCTGTACTAATCATTTGCTATAATAGGAGCAGTGTTCAACACTCAGGTTCTTTTGATTATCACGGTTAAACTTTCTCTTAGGTCCCCTAGCTTGCTAGAGGAAAAAGACTTACTGAACTGTGCTATATCAAAGCTCCTACTATTGAAATATTAGTGGAGGCTTTTGTGTTCCCAATAATAGATGTTTTTCTCCTTAAGAAGCTCAGATAAAGATTACTAAAAAAATTTCACTATACAGATATGCTATATAATTTCTCTTGTCATTATAAAATCATACGAAGTGGATATAATATAAAGAAATAACTTTCATGCCAAGCTGCTATAATTTCATAGTCTAATTTCTTGTTATAAAATTAATACTAAATTGGCATTAGAAGACAGTGGAGTCTGTTCTCGTCCAAGTCCTGTCTCTGACTCTATTAAATATGTGAACTTGGACAAGTTAACTTATCTGATCCTCAGTTTCCCCACTGGTAAAGTTATAATAGGTTTGTTAAGAGCAATTAAAAGAACTTTAAACAATACACCTGTTATAGTAAGCGCTAAGTAGGGTAGGCTCAGCTAGCACTCTACACCATTTCAGGTAGAAGCAGGGAGGGGTGGTGTTTTTGAGTATGTGTCATATCAAGTGGAGGTAGACTGCTGAAAATATCCTTTCCTTTTCTCCCAAATAGTTTGCCCTAGGTCTATTTTTATTACTAATATTTTTACTTGCTTGGCAGAATCTAGGCACTCAATAGATAGTTCCTTTTATGTTTTTAACCCACATTTCCCTTTTTTATTCCTTCCCTTTTGTTTTATTGATAATGGAATGAGAATCTTCTTCAAATAAGGAGGGAGGGTTGGTGAGATAAAAGAAAATCCTATTCCTTTAATTCTGTCCTCTATTTGGACGGGTTTAAGACAGAAGCCGGACAATCACTTTTTCAAGTTTGTTCTAAGTTGTTGTCAACATTAGATTTATTATTATTGCAACTGAGACTTGCTATCTGGGTGCTTAGTTACATTTCTGCTGTATATATTGCAATATTAATATCATGATGGGTTGTTATAGAAAGCAAATGGCATATGCTTTGTGAAAATACTTTGCTAACAATGTAAACATCCAAATATACGCCAGTTGTTCTTGTTATCTGACTCTTGTCATAGACCTAAATACTTTGGGATTTTGGAACATTTTTGGACTTTTACAATATTTTTGTTTCACACATTAGCCAAATCTCTGGCTTAATCACTGTTGGCTGGTATGTGAGGCATTAGATTCATCACTTCTGAGACAGAATGAAAACGTGTATCCCATTTACCATTTCTGAAGATACAGGTGACCCTTGAACAACGTTGGGGTTAGACGTGATGACAAAAATCAGGGTGTAACTTACTGTCGGCCCTCTGTATATGCAGTTCCTGCACATCTCTGGTTCTGCATCTGAGGATTCAACCAACAGCAGATCATGTAGTACTGTAGTATTTAACGATTCAAAAAAATCTGTGTATAAGTGGATGCACACGGTTCAAACCCATGCTGTTCAAGGGTCAACTCTATATTGAATAAAATGCATTTAAAGCATTTGTGGATATCAAAAGATAAAATTGCAATCATATTGCAGGAAGTCGCACGCACTTTATCATTTGAGGGTTGTGTGGTATCTCTTTCTGCATGAGGTTTTGGTGGCTGATGAAACAAATTTAAACCTTACACTCTAGAGAAAATAACCAATAATGCTACAGTAGGGTTTGGCCAACTATGGCCCATGGGCCAAACCCAGGCAGCTGCCTGTTTTTGTGTGGCCTACAAGCTAAAAAGCTTATTTTAAATTTAAAATGGTTGAAAAAATTCAAACAAGAATGCTATTTTGTGACGTGAAAATTATACAAAATTCAAATTTTGGCATCCATAAGTAGAATTTTACTAGGACACTGCTACATCCATTTATTTACATGTTGTCTATGACTTCTTTCATGCTATAATGGTAGAGTCTAGTAATTGTGACAGAGACCATATGGCCCACAAAACCTAAATAATTACAATCTGGCCCTTTACAGAAAAAGTTTGTCTACCCTTGGCCTAAGGAATCATTAACATTTTGAGACAATTTAGTACTCTCCTAGATCAAATAGGGTAGAATATATCTCAGTCATTATGTATACATTGATCAGAGAGAAAAGCTGGAAAAATGTACATTCGATTGGAGACTAAAATCTTGAAAGATTTGTGTCCTGGAAAATTATGAAAAACAGATGGACAGAGTTGAATTGTACCAATAAGACATATGGGTTTTCCAACTCTGATACAGATTAATTTACACACAAACACACACACACACACACACACACATATACACATATATGTGGTTAAAAGGGTAAATGTTAGAGCAGGAACTTGATCTTGATTAGGACTCACTGACTGAAATTCAACTGGGTGGCTTCCTCGTTCTCCACACGCTCTCTAAACCTGACTCTAATGAAAGTAAAAACTTAGAGAAACAATTAAGCATTTATGAAGCTGCTTGTAACAGATCCATATTAATTTAGACATAAAGACCAACGACCTTTTAAGATAAGGCATAATGCCTCCACAGATAGCTTTCATCGATATGTAGCACCAGTCTATTGGTGGTCACTTAAAATGCATAATTGTACATCATCAAAAGATTCTGCCCAATTAACATTATGTTCTGACACTCATCAAATGCCCAGGTTTCATCATCTTGAAATATCCACTTTGTAGCAGCCATTTTGGCCATCTGTTTCCATTAAAGCCAATTGTTCAGACTAATAGAAAACATCTGGAAACAATGAGCTAGAAGTGTCCTGTAAATCAGAAGAAATACCTAGGAGAAGGGAGATAGCAACATCTTAGTAAATAACGATTGCTAATGCTTCCCGAGCACTTCTCTAGTCCTAGACTCTGTGCTAAGCTCTTTATATACATCATGTCCATTAATCCTTGCAACAATCCTATGAAGTAGGTACAAATAGTATTATTGCTACAGAAAGAGGAGCTAAGGAACAGTTACAGATTTTGTTGATCTGAGAACAGGATCTGAAGTCCAGGAATTTGTGTGTGTGTGTGTGTGTGTGTGTGAGAGAGAGAGAGGGAGTCTTGATGAGACATTCTACTCTGCTCTTAATCAGCAGGCAAGTAGGATTGGCTTACTTGTCACCATAGGACATTTTTGGTGGTGAGAGGGGATGGAGTTTATGAGAGAAGGTATAATGTTGTGTGCAGACAGACTGCCAAAATATAATTCTTCTTTCTCTCTCAAACAGTTGTCTCTGAGTTTAGGTTATTTTAATTTCTAGAACAATATGTAATATGAAATGAGTATTGATTTCATGCTAATTTTATTAGTATTTCTTTTTTAAAAAAAGTACTATCAAACTGTCCATTGCCATGTCAACTATAACAAGAACCCCAGACATGTATGACTTAATAAACAAAATAGATATACCCTTGGTATGTGTACTATTAGATGAGCTATTAGCATAATACCATGCTTTAGGAGGACATGCTGCTCACTGATGAACTTGGGCCAAGTTTTCTTAACAGTTTAACAAGACAGTCCTAGTTCAGTGAAGCCTCAGGTTGATTGGTTTTCAGATCCTGAGATTTCCCAGCATATAAACAACAAAAATATAGGCTACTTATTATACAATGCCATGCCAAATTTGAAGCTCAGTTTTAATTTCCTGTTGAGATTAAAATAGTAATAAAAGACAGAAGGAAGACCTGGGAGCTTTAAAAGGAACTGGAACTAAAATTAGCCAAAAATAAAGAGGATAAAAAAAAGAATATATGCCAGTGAAGAAAACTTCTCCATGGTGCCACAAACTAACACTGGGGTCTCTTTCCTTTAGGACTCACCTTGGAATGATAGAAAGGGCATGGATTATGGAGCCAAACAGAGCTGGGTCCTAATCCTTTATGAAGTACCTATTAGCCCTATAACCTTGTACAAATTAAACTCTCTAAATCTTATTTTCTACAAAAGTAAATTGGGAAAAATACCTATCCAACAGGATAAATGTTAAAAAAAAATAACGTGACGTTTCAAATGTAGTTCTTGAAATTAGGAAAAATGACAAATACTAATGTATTGCCTTTTCTGTGTGCAATCTTTGTGTGTGTGTGTGTGTGTGTGTGTGTGTGTGTGTTCTTGGCATTTTTCAGTCCCCTCTCTTCCCTTACTTGCTAATATTTCCATTTTTTACACCCCCAAATGTCCCTACATTTAATTACTAAAACCTAGCCACTATAAGAGCTAAAAAGAAAAATCTTGAATAGTCAAGCACTCATTAACCCTGACCAAAGGAATAATAACCATTAGTTGGGTATAAATAATTCCTAAATAATGTGAACATTTGAGCAGTGTAACTCACAATGTCCCTTTCCCAGCTAAAAGTACCTGACTCTTAGAATTATTAGTCACCCAGGATAAAAATGTAAAATATTTTGGAAAGAAGACAAGATTGCCTCATATTCATTTTTTAAAATCAATAAAATTTACGTGGCACCTACCTTGCATATTAGACATGAAAATTGCCACGAAGAAACTTACAACAGAGTGGCTAAGACAGGCATTGGTGAAATGATTATTTTGTTAAACGTAAAATTGTAACTGCAGTAACTGTTGTAAGTGAAAGTATAAATACAAATTCTATGTGAGGTGAAGGGGTTGATACAGACACCTGAGAAGGCTGCACTGATGAAGAGACCTCAGCTGATATCTGAAAGTGAACAGGAGTAAGCAGATGGAGAGAGGCAGAAAAACAAAAGCATAGGCGAGAGCATGCGTGAAAAGAGACATGTTGACTGTGAGGAAACGAAAGGAGGATGTTATGTCTAGAGCAGAGAAATATTACAAGATGGAAGAGGAAAATAGGAGCTATGTTTATCTTTTATAGAATGCTAGCCTGAAGGTGGAGTAGATGGTTGACCACAGGATGATTTAAGACGTACTTAAAGATGCTACCATTAACATTCTCTCCCAGATATTTTACCATTCATTCATCTACCTAGTTAATGAACTACTCCTAATCAGATACAGGCAATCTTCACTTCGCATGGTAGTGCAGGACTGTGCAAGCTGAAACCATGAAAAGCAATTATAATATTAATGGGAAAATTAAGATATTCTGTAACTACAAAATTTTGGTCAAAATATTAAAACCTCTCTTACTCTCAGTTAAAAATGTATAGGGAAATAAAAATAATAGTAATTTTCATTTAAAATGCTAATTTAGAATTTTGGAAAAATCAAGAATTGAAGTATATTATTTGTTTGTAAAAAAATACTTATCAACAGTCGTTTGAACAGTTGTTGCCTCCTTCTCATCATATAACGTGATATGGAGTATCTTTGCTGTGTCTTGGTGAACTGTCATACTCCTTACTAAGTTTGGATCAGCTTCCAACATTTTATCTTTCACACTTTCAATGTCATGAAATATCTCTGAGAATTCCTTTAATGTCAAGTATTTTGTCAGAGCACTTCCTCTGGGATATCTTTAGCTTTTTCATCACAACCATTTTCCTAATTTATGTTGATAAGTTCACCTTCTCAGTTCCTCTAGCTGAATATCTGGGATTTCTTGAATGGTGACAGTATCACCATTCCCAGGGTGAACTATTTCTTCTATAACTTCATTTCCATTTAATTTTTTCACTTCCAGTGTTATCACCTTTCATTCTTCTGCTGCAGTTTCATCTTTGTCAGTCAATTCCCTCTTTCAATTATCCATTTTTTCAAGTGCCACAGGATATCACTGGGAGATAAGGAGTCAACACAAATACATGCATTGCTGTTGCTGTCTGTGAGCATACTGAATACCAGGTATGTGGTGGCCAATCACTGACAGGTTTTCAAAGAAGTAATTGATTGGTCACTAATCGTGATGTGCATCTGTATCTTATAACAAGTTTTTCAAGTATTTATAGTGATCATGCATGGTTGAGGCACACTGTTACAGAAAATCACAATAATGGGAAAGAAACACTATAGGGAGAATACACAAGAACCTTTAGACTCTTTATGTTTACATGGATATAATTTATCCTTTTCTCCAGATAACTAAACTGCCATCAATTATCAATAAGTGTGATCGACCTTTATATAAGAATCAGGGCCATGGGCATTTTCTACACTCTATTAGTATAAATCCAGGATAAGACACATACATGTAATTTTTTTCAGATCAACCTTCAAGATGAGATAAAATACAGGAAACATCACTAACAATCTGAGATATGTAGCCATCAAACATGCAAAGGTATACATAAAAGGTTTTGTTTTATACTTCACTTTCAGTGTCCACTTCACTTTCAGTGTCCGCTACATTTCAAACCCAGCTTTGATATTTCTGCTCATTTCAGAAGAAATCTCATATGCACTAACCAGTATTTTAAAATTAAAGTCATTTTTTCAGAAGATGAGAAATTAAGATTTATTACTTATCTCATACATAATTCTACCAGTCATCCTGGTAACAATCATTTCTCTCCATAATATCTCCTTAAAAAATGTCAATAATCTTTTCACAGTGGATAATAACTTACACAGTGAATGTGAAAAGAGTGTTCAAGTCCTTTGTGCAATCAACCCAGTGTCTTTTGTTACGTATGTATGACTTCAAATCAGTGTAAAATGGCAGGCTAGCAGTTAAACAGTGTGCATTGCTGGATCTAATTAATTCTACTATTTTATGCCAAAAATTCCATTAGTTTCCATTAAAGGTCTTGATGTAGTGCAGGCTCCTTTATGTTGTGTAGTTAAAACAATCAAACTTCATTTCAAATGAAGGATTATACTGCAGAACTAAAGGAATGCCAGTGTGGTTTTCTAGCATTGAATAAGTTACTTTTAACAGGATATTCAGACAAAAGTGAACTGCAAAACAGTTACCATGCAATGTAGCAACAGAAAACTTAAATCCACAGGGAAAGGCAGCTGGTAAAAGGCAGTTTAAGAGTTTGCCCTATGGGTTACTTTATGATAATATTATAATCTGCCATTGAAAATGAAAGTTTCACAAGTGTTATTGGTAATGTTAGAATCAGCAGTGTAGCCAAATTTAGTATTATTATTGTGCTTGATATTTATACCTCTGTTATATATGCTCCTTTAAAGATCCCACATACTAATAATTCATCATATACTTTCATAGCTCTTTTATTATGTGCACACTATGTGTAAAGCATCACCATCACTATTTGATGACAAATAGATCATTTACTCACATGGAGAATGAACCATGAAAAAGGGAAATGGCATATCTTTATCTGCTCCCAAAGTGTATGAAGTATTCAGAACTCTTTCTTGTGGGTATCACTAGATTCGTTTAGTTTACTATTTTTTTTTGGTGATTAGAACCAACTTCCTTTATAGCTGGCTTGATGATCAAAACCAATACTTATGTAAGATAATCACAATTATAATCTATAATAGATAAATGTTAATTCTTACTTAAGAGCTTTTTAAGTAAAAACATCGATAAACTACTTCACATGTATATTTTACTGCCAGAGGCTTATTTTTTTATTAATTAATCAGCCATCAAGCATCATCTGAAAACACATTATTAAGTTTATATATATATATATATAATATATATATATTATATATATAAATATATAATATATATTTATATATATATAATAACTACTTTATATTAGTAGTTGAGACTAACACTAGCATACAATTAGTGTGGCTTCAATCAAGAGACGTTTCTTCAAGGTAGTTTATAACTGTAGAGCCCCCAAAATTTTGAACATTTGTGTTAGTGTCCATCCATGCTTTTCTTTGGAGGAGACAATCCATAGCTTTAGTCAGATTCTTGAAATCAATGTTCTGTTAAGGGTGGGAAATATTCTGGATAGATGGATATACAAAGAGCTTACACTAAGTATTAAATTGAATTACATGAATTAAACAAAGACCGAGGGCAAACGTTCAAAAAGTCAGTGATACTATGGGTTGGGATAGTAGAGAAGAGCTACATTGTAAGACAATTTTAACCACATAAATAGATAATATATACCATACCCCTGTTTCCTAGGTGTTTAGGAGATAAATACATTTTTAATTTATTTAGTTATCACTATAAATAAAAAATCCTATTTCAATTTTATATTTCACTTAGGCTAAATTCTTAAGCTACACAAAATAATTTGAAAACCTAGTTAATATGACTGAACAATTAAATAGCATCAATATACTCCATGAAATGGACTTTGTCAAAAGACCAATATTTTCATCGACACTTCTTTCCGTAAAGATGTTAATTTTATGGATGGAATTAAGTTCAACTGATTCTAAAGAAAAAACCTAGGATATGAATAAGTTCTATATTTAGTATTTTCTGTGCAGCTGTTTTAAAACCAACTTATCCACTGCTAAGTACAATAAGTCACCAACAGTAAAAAGACTGAAGTACATAAAAAATTAATTTTAGATTTCACTTTACATTTCTTCTGTCTACCAACATTTTGTCAATTACTTAAATCCCTTATAAAATAAATTTAATATCTAATAGCTACTTCAAAAATTGAAGCCACAGGCTTATTTATAATTTACATGTCATATTCTGCAAATCAGGGGGAAATTCTTTTGAAGAGTTTAAAAATAATATTTCTTTTTTGCAGTCTTTATGAACAGATAATTATATATAGGTTTCAGATGCAGAACAGTAATAAACCTGGATAAAACAATAAAGCCTATTCTATTTTCATGTATGCAAGGTTAAATAGTAGGTATTAAACAGAATTACATAGTTACATATAGACGGGGGGAATTTCTTCCCTAATTTAATAACCATATTAAGATTTAGATTAGTTTTTCATTTTAGAGAAAGATGTTTTTAGAAAACTTTGGATCTTTTTATAGTTTTATTTTAGATATTTTATATCAATTCCATTTTTCCATGAATTTGACCTTGATTATGAAGCAAGACCAAAGTAAATCCAATTTGTCCCAAAACTCCTTTGGATGAATTACATCCTTTCTTGTATTTTGAGTCTTCATGCCAGCTTTGCATCAAAATCTCTTTCAATTATTTCATAAAGTTTTCGATTCATAATAAAAGAAATATTTATTTTTACAATTATTACTTCTCAGAAAAAAAGGATATTTTAATTTCCAAGCTTTCTTAATTTCTCATTGAATGCAAAAAATATGAAGTTTAAGCAGCCACTGAAAATACTTTTTTTGAAACTATGCAAGATTTCTTTCAATTCAAAACTAAAAACAAAGCCTACTTTCTATTTGTCATTGAGCTTGACCATCCCTCTTCTTTTCCTTATTCCTACTAACTGAAGGTATCTGGCACTTTTATAGCCTGCCTGTTAAGGGCTACAAGCACCAATTTAAAGGAATTAATAAAAATCATGAGTTATATCAGGTCTTCTCTCTTAAAAATGTGATTTACCTGAAAATAGAAAGATTTAAACTAAGATATACTGTGAATTAAACCAAGAGAAAAAAATATTTCTGTACAGAACAACCTTTCTTTCAAACAAATAAGAAGGAGGTTACCAGATGGAATCTTTCTCCCAACTCTGATATTCCATGACTATAAAATCATTTTTATATTTAAAAGCAGAAGAAACAATCATTTAGTTGTTATGCCAGGACCAAGGAATCATTTCTTGCAATTTAGAGCATTAGCGTTAACTTAATATTTTTGATTGGTTATTCACAAATGCATTGGAGATAAAACAATGACTCAAGAATTCCAGAATTACAATATAAGCTACACAATATATCCATCGGATGAAGGCTCATTCATTTCAAAGAGAATATAATAATCTGAATTGTGTTTCTGTTTTAGCATCTGAACATACTTACAGCTTTCTCAATTATTCAATGCCTCAAAGTCCCATCAAAAGAACAACTACAGGGGCTTCCCTGGTGGCGCAGTGGTTGAGAGTCCACCTGCCGATGCAGGGGACGCGGGTTCGTGCCCCGGTCCGGGAAGATCCCACATGCCTTGGAGCGGCTGGGCCCGTGAGCCATGGCTGCTGAGCCTGTGCGTCCGGAGCCTGTGCTCCGCAACGGGAGAGGCCACAGCAGTAAGAGGCCCGCGTACCGCAAAAAAATAAAAAAAAAGAAGAACAACTACATCAGCCACGTGTCTCTAAAAAGGAGCACATTTGTATGAGCTGAGAAAAAAGCAATCAATATTTGTTCATATTTTCCATTAAAAATGTCCAATGGAAAAACTTCACAGCTTCAATGCCTCAACTGGTAATTCATTACTCATTTTATTACAATCCCCATCTTTGACTTGGTTTAAGACAGAATAAATCCAGTTTCTTTGTATTCTGCCTAGGATTATTTTGCAAGTTTTTTTCCCCCACATTCTTTATTGATGGCTCTTAAGATATCTTTATTTAATCAGAAGGTCAAAATCTGATCTCAGTACTCTAAAAATATCCAACTAAGACTATATATAAAAAACATATAAGAACATGACACTCTCTATAGATAGCTAGACAGATATGGATATATAGGTATGTGTATTTATTTGGCAATGTTTATATTAAAGATGAAAGTTTATTGTGTTACAGGATTTTTTTAAAATTAATCTTAAAAAAACCCTCAAATATGAAGCCCTTCATAGATAATAAGATCCAAAAAATGACTCAAGAATGGCATATGTTAATGAAGAAGTAGTAAAGATCAAAGCAGAAAGCTAAGGCATATGCATATGGAAATCTCATCAAGTTCAGATAAAAGTTAATGTATGTGAAGAAAGAATAAAATACATCTGTCCATCTGTCTAATACGGTTAATTAACCTAGTCTTGGAAGTTTCCAAGAAAAAGGTCATTTATGAAATCACAAGTTCATTTCTAAAAAAAAATGAATAAATGTAACAGTTCAATAATATAATAAAACTTGCAATTTTAAAAGAAAAGAATAAAAGTTTGCTTCACAATAAAAGAAACCTTCAAGACAGATAAAATCATGGTATGAACAATGTTGCATTTTATTACTGATTGAAAGGGTTTGACCATGACATTTCATTCATCAGATTCCATTTCTCATTACATGAAAACAATGCACATTTATCAAGTATATGTGTGGCTTCTCACATTTATGTTGTATCTAAAATTTTTTTTGCCTTAATTTCCAATGATTATAGTAATTATTATGGTTTTTATCAGAATTGCAGGCTCTCATCATCACAGTCCTTGAGAATTTCAGTCTATTCTAAAGACTTTGTGCACACGAAGAAATTTTAGCCTTATCCCATTACTGCATTAATTCAAATTTCTTTGTGTCAGTTGTTGACTTAAGTATAAATCATTGACTGTTAAGGACATAGATTCTCACTAATCAAAATGGAAACCAGCTGAATCCTCTGGAACTGGTACAAATCATTAACATGATTCAGCAATAGTCCACTCTGGCAAATCACCATGAGACGATGATTATAGCACGCCTTAAAAGGTAGTAAATTGTAATGCACTGACCACTCTGTGCTCACTTCACTTCTCTGCTAACTCAATAGTCCACTAAGAACAAAGTAAACGTAAGGTAACTCTTAACAAAAATCAGAGTGTATAGAAAAATCAAGATCTACTTCCTTAATGTGGATCCTGAAAGATAACTTAAAAAAAAGATAACTTAAAAATTATGAGGTATGATGTTGTGCTGGGGGGTGTACTACACTAACCATGGAAAAATTTACCAAATAGGTGTTTTTAAAAATATATGTGTGTGTGTGTGCCTGCATGCGTGTGTGTGTGTATGTATATATGTATATATATATATACATACACACATATATGTTTTTATTACTCTTCATGATTATTTGGTGACCAACAAAAAAATAATCTTGAGAAAGCACTCTGCCTTTATCAAAGTATCTCTTTAGATATGACTATTATGGATTCTGGAGAACAACACTTTAAGTTAAATATAAAGGTCTCGTAAAAAAATGTACGGAATAAGGCTGGATTATAAACAAAGCCCACATTATATGAGGCAGTTTTGCTGTCTCACTCCACATGCCTGGAGGGGAGAGCGCCCAGAGCAGATTTGTCTTATGCTGATTTCTCTTGTTTACTAAATAATGTTGAAATACCTCTTTACCCTACTATGATTAAGGCATGTATTAATATGCTGGTGGCAATACATGTTTGTGAGTATCTTCAACATTTCTATTGTAATTTTAAAATCAGGATTAATATATTTTTTCAAAGTAAGAGAGTAAAAATTAGTGTTACACTAAGCATTTTACAAGAAATGAGAGAATACTTAGCTATAAATTAATTAGAAAATGCCATAAGTTTAAAAATAGCAAACTTAGTATTTTAAAATTTTTCTATCATACTTTCCCCCTCGATTTTAAACCTATTTTCAAACAATTATTTTTAATTTATAAAGAGCATATAGTCATTTTGCACAGTTGTTGATTACTGTTTAAGGCTAAGAATGAAAAATCACTTTTCTAAATTTGAATACTTTATGATACTTAAGTGCTTTAGAAAACAGATGCTAACTTTAAGTTTGACTTAAATATATGGTTTGGGAAAATGATCTTTATTGTGAGGTTTTTACCATGTTTGAGGAGGTTTTTTTAGGATTCAGATTGATTGGGAATGACATTATCAAAATGAGAAAACAATATTGCACACTGCAGAATTAAAAAAAAAATACAACCTTATATCAGCACTGTCCAAAAGAAATATCATGTGAGCCACAAATGTAGTTTTAAAGTTTCTAGTAACCATATTAAAACGGAACAGGTGAAACTAATGTTAACATATATCTTACTTAACCCAATATATCCAAAATGATATCATTTCAACATGCAATCATTCTAAAAATTATTAATAACATATTTCCCATTCTTTCATGTGTTCTAAGTCATTAAAACCTGGTTATGTTTTATACTAACAACACATCTCAATTTGGACATGTGATTAGTAGCTGCTCTACTGAACACAAAGCCTTAAGGGACTAGGTGGCAATGCTCTTGGACCCTACCTTTTAAAAGAAATTGGCATTTAAGGCAAGAAAGGTAAAATATATAGAGAAGGTATCAAAAGGAAGAAAATATCACAGTACCATAAATTTAATATTTATGATATTAACCCCCTTGGATGTGAAAAACAGAATTTTCCACAGAAGTGTAGTCAAGGGCAAGAAAGTAGGTCTGGAAGAACAGCTGAAGGAGGTATGGTAGTATACTTCTTTTATTGGTGCCCTGTATCCAACACAGATTGCTGCCGTTAACTTGTAAGACAAAATCACCTGAGGTACAGGCATTGTGCTGTATGTTTCTTACCATATAGCATCTATTTCTATTTTCTCTGGTTCACACTTATGGTTATTCAAAAAAAATACAGTTTTAGAAAAACAACTTTGTCAATACCCATGTGCTTTAAACTTAATCCTTCCCCTCTCTCCCTTACATTCTTTGTTCCTCTGTAGCCTTTGCAACATGTGCCTGCTAAATAAATAAATACATACATACATACATACATACATACATACTTGTATGTTGGGTGTAAGGGTGCATATTTATGAGAACCAGGCATGTGGGGAAGTCACACTGTGAAGAGAGTGTTACTCACACAGGCTCCTGACCCTTTGAAATACCCTCAGCTGCTCTGAAAACCACAGGAAACCTGTTTGTTTATGGAAGTGTGCCAGGTGTTTCTTTTTCATAAATTCTTAATTGATTAATCATCATCATCTAGGAAAAAAGGGTAACGCCATGATGAGAGGCTGTATTGTCCATCTGTACATTAAATAAATAGAATATTTCAAATGAGAAACAATGAAGAGAAAAAGAGGGAGCAAGGAAGAGAGAAAATATGAGCAGAAAGTTAGGCAAGTGGATTTATAATTTAATCATAGTTTATACTCCCAAGCTGTTTGAATTTTCCATCCACTTAGTAAAACCCTGTGAATTGACAAAATCTGTGAATATTTTATTCTACAATTATACCCGATTTAGTTATTTTTGGAATAATATTCATTAAAAAGGAATGAGGTAAAACATGGTATGATCATCATTTTAAAAAACTGCTATACTTAGATAATAATATCTTATTAAAATTAGTTTTGAATAAAATAGGAAGTTGACAATAAGTGAAAATATGTATTTTTAAATGGCAATTGTCTTCCTTGGAAGCTTCCAGTTATTTATTTAAAAATAGAAAGTGGACACTTAAGAGAGATGGTAGGATGGAGAGAACAATGATAGGTATCTAGACACTAAACTAACCATGGAAGAGATGAGCAAACATGACTAAGTTATCGAGCAGATCTTTTTCTAAAGCTAGATTACTTTAAATAAAAGAATATGTCCCAACCTCCCAATTCAGACATACATACACTATTGATACTATGTATAAAATAGATAACTAATGATAACCTACTGTATAGCACAGGGAACTCTACTCAATGCTCTGTGGTGACCTAAACGGTAAGGAAATCCAAAAAAGAGGGGATATATGTATTCGTATAGCTGATTCGCTTTGCGGTACAGTAGAAACTAACACAACATTGAAAAGCAACTATACTTCCATAAAAATTAATTTAAAAAAAAAGAATATGTCCCTGCAATGGACAGCATGGGAGAATAATTTACCTACCTGGATATACACTGAAACATCAGGGATGAATTTTAGCAGGGTCTGAACTACTTGGTAAGAGACAACAAAGGAATTACAGATGGGGAACTCATCGTGAAGACTACATTTTGAAGAATATGAAGCCAATGTTAAATACAGATTTCAATCATAACAATAAATGACTGCTAGTTAATAAGAAACGCACATTGTCTTTTTGCCTCTCACTGTGGTTTTATTTTGGCTTTTGTTCTGAATTATGATTTACAGGTGAACCATAACTGATTATAAACAATAAATGATAAACCACATGTATAGAATTGGTCAATGTAGATCACTGATAGAGCCCTGAGCTGTACAGCTGACCAACTAAATCATCACCATCAACATCATCATCATCATCTGAGTGTTAGTTAGAAAGGAAGACTCCCAGGCCCTACTCCAGACCTACTGAATTAGGATCTTAATTTTGACAAGATTCCCAAGTGATTTGAATGTGTATTAAATGAGAAGAACGGCTACATATATTGGTTTTCACTTCCATTTCACTGAGTATAGCTAGATATAGCTATACTTTGACCATTACATGTACCAAACCAAGATGAACAATGGGCCAGTCAACAAAACTTTGTTTTTGGTTGTAGAGCGTTGCCATAAGTTTTGCTGAGTCTCTATGGCCATGGTGGAAAGTCACATTTAGAGGAAAAAAAATGTCTATGATGCTCTTTTAACTTAGATGTTTTTGCTAATATTTTTCTACTTAATCTATAAAATTTTGAACAAGTAATAAACTGAAGATTTAGATTAACAAATTTAATTTTTATTTAACAATCTTCAAATATATAAAGTTACTATATAGGAAACTTCCTTAATCTGATCTAGACATATAATATGTTTAGCCATGCAAAAAAAATGACTATCTATGGATATGTGTGTCTGTTTGTGTGTCTGTGGTTGCTAAACACTGAAATAAAACATCATTTCACAGATGCTTTAAAAAAAGGAAAATAAATTATATTTAAAATGACTACCTAGATTTATAAGATACAATTTTGTTAACTGAACTAGCCTGTAGTTTAACATGATTATTAATTTCAACTAAATTTTGATTATATTAAATCTTGACAAGTCACTTATTTAGAAAACTTTTCATCTCAAATATAAAGTAATTTTTTACTTCATACTACATAGTCTATAGTTTTCTAATATATTTCTCTGTCATTTACCAACGAAACATGCTAAAGTTTCAGGTAACTTTTTATCTAATAAATACTTCTAGAACAAAGAAAAGATTAAAAGTCAACTTCAACTTGATTTAAATCAAGCAAGGAAAACAAGACAGTGAAACTCTAGAAACACTAAAAAAAGATAGTGAGATCCATCTGTTACTGACAGAATGGGAAAATGAGATTGTTTGCATTAGAAAATGCTGCATAGAGCAGATTATTCCAAATTGTGTTTTGCAGAACTCTGACCTCACAGAGGTGTGAGAAAAAGTGTGCACTGAACAAAATAAGTTTGGGGCACTCTGAGGAAGTTCAGTGAAGATTAGTATATCACATTTATGAGGTCTCCAATTAAAAAGAAACATACACATAACTATTTTTTATCTGCATTTTTCAAACTTATTCCATTAATGTGTTCCTTTAGATTTTATTGTAGAATACTGATATACCGATAAATAGACTGATTATAGAACACTTTTTGGATTGCTATAAGAAGTTATCAATACCTATTGTATCAGTTCCAATGGGATAAAAGCAAATTTTACTATTATATTAGTGCACCAATTTAAATAGATATTTCTTTGCTACCAAAAATATTGTCCCTTTTGCCTATCTTCAGTAAAAAAAATCCAAAAAAGTAGATTCCACGTTCATCAAAAGCTAATGTGCTCAAAATAGCAATTGAAAATTAATATTTGATTACCATTATTTGATAATGTGGGCATGTCAATGACATTCTGTATCTATGAATGGACATACTGAAGTGGAGGCTAAAATATCTATGAGATGCGCTTCTCTTATATCACCATACATACATGCCAATATGATATTACTTCAAAACTAGAACAATGACAAGTTTAATTCAGAAAGAAAAACCAACAGAGAAAAACAGAAATAAACAAACAAACAAAAACCAGCATTACACCCTGAAAAGTATTTTATTAAAATCAACTTTGTATGCACTTTCCTTTATGGAGGTTGCTCTGGACTAAATTGGTCCAAAGTAGTATATGGAAGAAAAAGAAATATAGGGTATGTTTCTTCTTTGTGTCATTTAAAACAAAATTTTATTTCCATTTCTATTTACTTAATTATAATGTTTAATATGTTATGAATCTATGTCATCCATATGTTATAAATAACAATGTTCATGATGCCTACTTTAAGTCATTCTTGGAAGAAGATGTATGATTAGATAATTAATTGCTTACTAATTACTTTATAGATCTTGACTGGCTAATCCCGCTAATCTAGGTACTTTAATAAGTATTTACATGGGAGTTACATATTTCAGGATTTTTTAATATAACAAAGGCAATAAAATATAAAAGTCATCCATTCTTAGAAGATAATTGAAAACATCATTCTTAATGCATAAATATTCTGAAGTTCAATCACTTAACTAAAAGGTTTTTGTCATACTTGTTGATTGATGAGTTAATACAAAGAAAATAAGCTGAAAGCAGAATTCAAGTGATGTCAATTATTGTAGGTGTCTTTAATCACCTTTGTTTTGAGTTTCAGTTAATTTTCCTATATTTATCATATAGGTAACTTATCTTTTCTCTAAGTATTAATTCATTAATCTCTTTATAAATTTTATAAACAATGTGAAATGGGAATGATATTTCACCTTATAGAAATTCTTCCATTTTTCAAGCCATGTAGGCTCAGTTGCTCTCCTATTGTCATTCAACGAGTCGATATTAGAGCCAAGATACATTGTCTATAGTTCCCTAGTCCTATATGTGTCCTCAGAGTATTCAATTACCCACCAGAGAGCAATGGCAAATATTAATAAATGATTTATGGTAAATCGTTAGCTATTGTCCCATTATCCATTTATCCCAACGAGAGCTTAGCCTATTTAGAAATTACTGCACCTTCACCCCCACTTTGTTTTTAAGGAAAATATCCATTGAGGATATCAGTAAAATCATGACAGTTCAGGAGTTTTGGCAAGCACACTGTCCAAAGTAGGGGAATGTGCGTCATGTTTCCCATTATAAAAATAACGACTGGGAAAAAATGCCACCACTTTGCCTCGCTCACCTATTTTCAATGAATTATTGCTTGTCTTTTCATTTCTCAAGCAAGCCATCACTTACATTTCCCTTCTGTGACTTTCTTCCCCATACTTTATAGCAATATTCCATTTTGAAAAACTGCTAGCCTCCATGCTCACATTGTTACTTCCTACTCTAAGTTCATAGATTAAAGTAGAAAGATATTATTATTAGAAGATTATAGAATCTTGGAATCATAGAGCTAGATCAGACTTTGGAGATCATCCACTGAACTGGTACTTCTCACTTACAGGTGAAGTGAATTAGAGGCAAGGGTGTATGCAAATGTCTAGGTCAGAATTTCCTTTGGCTAAAGAGAACCTGGAGTAAGGTTTATGTTCAAGTTCTTATGTGGCAAAAGCCTACCCCTGAAATGTCAGGCCACAGTTGGAGAGATAATAATGATAGCTATTCTATCTCTGAATTTAGAAACATGATAATGTTGATAATAGTTTTTGAAAATACAAGTCATTATTGTTGATAGCTACCAAGACTAATTAAGACTTAAAGAGGAAGAGTGACTTTCCTGGAGGCATACAGATAGAGTAGGGCCCAGGGTCCTGGTTGTGACTCTGAATGGTTCTATTTACTGTTGCTGTGTAACAAATTACCCCTAAATTGAGTGGCTTAAAACAGTTTAATTTGCTCCCTATTTTGTGGGTCAGGAATTGGAGAAGAGCTTGGCTGGGTCGTTTGCTCTTGGAGTCTCTCATGCAGTTGTAATCTGATGTCAATTGTGGTTGGCTGCAGTCAAATGAATTTTACCTAACTGGGCTTCCGAAGTGTCCCATAACTTGGCTGACAGGTAACGCTGGCTCTTGGCTAGGAGTTCACCTGGGCGCTTTCGACTGGAGCACCTACACATGGCCTCTCCAACATGAAGGTCTCAGGGTAGCTGGATTTCTTACGTGCTGTATGGCTTCCCCCAGAGTGAGTGCCAAAAAAACCAGGTGGAAGCTAAACGTCCTTTAATGAACTGGCCTTGGAAATCATCCAGCATCACCACCACCATATTTTATTGGTTGAAGTATTCACAATCCTGCCCAGATTTCAAAGGGAGGTGACGTACACCCCGTATCTCAATGGTAGGAGTGTCAAAGAATTTATAACCGTTTAAAATAAACACCATAATCTGGGTTCAGTCTGGCTCTGGTATACCCTATTATATCCTGTCACTCCTTCTGAAACTTTATGAAAAGTTATCATTTCCCTATGTTTTCCTGGACAGCCAGGTATATAGTTTTCATGCTAGAACTACACTGGACTTGGAAATAAGAAAAGTGTCATATATTTAATACTTAAAATTTAGGTACATATCATTCATTAAAAAATAAACAAAATATAACTGAGTACTGCTATGTGAGAGTCCCAAACCTAAGTACTGGAAGTACAACTATTAAAGAAAAAAACTGCCCTCCAGTCTATTACGAAAGGCAAAAAGTAATAACAGAGTTGGAAAAAATGTTGCTAAGTTGTTATAACTGAATTATGCACAGGGTTGGCTATGGAAGGGCTTTACTGAAGGTTAAAGAATGGGGTTAAAGAAATGGCTGCAGAGAATTGAGGTTAGAGAAGCATCTGGAGGGATCTTTGACTAACAAGGTGGCCAGACCTCTCCCTGACCAAACACACGGCATTCCAACACATATATTAGAGAAAAGTTTAAATTAAAAAATCGAGTTAAATTTATAAGGCTAAGGTGTAAGATACATATGTGGTTAAAGAAGAAGAGTGTGGAAAATTAAATAAGAGCCAGAATTTGAAGCCTTTTCTACCATGATCAGGAGTTTGTATATAAAAATATTTATATTTTGTATATAAAAATATTTATCTGGTCATTTAATATTAATGATGTAACTGAAATAATTGAAAAGCAGAAGTTGTTATTCTAACATTTCTGTGGTGATACTTTTAAACAATGGAAACAGTGCAATTAAAATATTTAAAAGT
The DNA here is from genome assembly GCF_937001465.1 of Orcinus orca. Lineage (NCBI taxonomy): Eukaryota > Metazoa > Chordata > Mammalia > Artiodactyla > Delphinidae > Orcinus > Orcinus orca. The sequence goes on from NC_064563.1 coordinate 119,042,361, forward strand.
AGTCAAAACTACATAAAGTTACAAATAGAATTTTGAGCAGAGAGGAAGCGTATTGAAACAAACCATGGATGCTTAATACAAAGGGCAACATAAATGGAACTAGACTGAAATCCAGTGTTGACTTAATTTAACTTTGCCATGGCATGTGGTGGGTTATGGTGGAATCATCCAGTATTTGCATTACATAGAGTAATCAAGGCGGGGCAAGCAGCAGGGAGAATGGATTCTACATGTTAATTCTCCAGGGACAAAACACATGGAGTTCAATTCACCTGGCTCCTGTGATTTTACTGCATGTGAACTAGCTAATTAAAGTGAGTGTGAGTTTCCTAGATCAGGTATGAAACAAAGATCCTTTGTGGTTAAAATTATTTGCACATGGCATGTGTTAAAGTAGGATAAGTATGCAGGATGTTGTTTGCAGCTCAAAGATTTAATTATTTATAAGAAGAATGTCTGTTGAAAATAAATGGGATGCAGGAAAATAATTTTACAGGCCAAGTGGGGCACCAATCCTCAGTCTCAATACAATGGAGGCTTGCTCCCCAAAGTGTGCTCTTTAGAGCAGAAGCATGGGCATCAGGTGGCAGCTTGCTAGAAATGGAGAATTTCACATCCCACTGAATCAGAAGCCACAAGATTCTCAGGTGATTCCTATGGACATTAAAATCTGGGAAGCACAGATTTTGGGGACAGGACACTGTAGGCTTAGGATAAGCCCTGAAAACTGTAGTATAGACCTTTGCATTTGTTTTCATTAGTTGGTTTAAAGAGCATGAATCAAATCTTAACAGGAGGAAAACATATAAAGCAATAAAGGTGAGAAAAATTTCAAATGGTAGGGATTGAATAAGTAATCAGGAAGGAGTAGCAATTCATACATATAATTGCTACCTATATCCATATCTATACAGTTGAATTTGAATTAAATAATGGACAGTTAGTAGTAGTTGTAGACTACTATTAAGTGCCTACGACAGTGGCTGGCACATGTTAGACATTCAATATTAATATGGAGTGAATAAGCTTTACATATATCACTTTATCATACAAAGTAATTTTGCACACATTATTTCACTTTGAGTCTCACAACATCTCTGTAAAGTAGACAGAATGAATAGTTGGTATCATTAGACAAATGCTTTCAACTTGTCTGCTTTGTAATAACTTAAAATCAACAGGTATGACAAAACCTTTTAGTGTATAATTGATGTTAAGAATATTCATGCATTAAAGACAGCATTTTCAATTGTCTTTGAAGGAGGATAATTTTTACATGTTACTTTGTTTAAGAAAGCCTAGGATAGTTAACTGCTATGTAAATGCTAACTAACTTTGAATAGGGAATTCACTCAGTTTAATTAATTTACCAAATTATCTTACATTGTTACATCAAGGATTTAAAACAGGCATCATGAACAATGCAATTTAAAAATATATGAGGGAGGGAGCTAGGTTGGGAACACACCACACTTTGTCATTATTGAAATACAAATGAAAATAGCATGATGCTGTAGGTGACTCTGGGAACACATTTTGCATCTTTTTTTCCTCAGTGTAGAACATTTGGCCATTAAGCCTGTACAACCTCCAAAAAGAAATGTGCTTTAACATGAGGCATAAAAAACAGGATCTTGAGAATGTTGAAATGCAGACAAGTAGCAAATTTTCAAAATCACAGGTGAGACTAGGATTCGAAGTCACACTTTCTGATTAAAACTTGAAAAAATGTTCCTCCATAATGACCCTCATTTTCAATTCCAAACTTGGAACACATGGTGTAATGTGTGATCTGACCAAAAGATGGTTGTTTGCAGTTCATACTGAACATCAGCGTAAATCTGGAACATATTTTCAACATAACTTGCCTCTCAAAACAGCTTGCTTATGTTAAGGGAACAAATAAAAGTTGGAATTCTTGTTGTAGAGAAAGAACAAAAGTAATTAAAGAACATATGATGCTTTATTTTATGAGATAAATATTTGACTTATATAAAGGTATATTGAATTATACATTTTATTAAATGAGCAATTCTTTCTTAAGATATTGAAAATTTTTTCTATTGTTGAGGACAGAAGTTTGTTACTTGACAAATCAAAGATCTTTTTTTTTTAAATTATTTTACAAGCTGATTCTTCCAATGTATTGTTCATTTTAAATTTGCTCAAATTCATCATAAGCAAAGTAATTACATAAAGGATAATCTCTTTAAAGGATAATTCAGGTTTTTTTGTTCCATCATTAGTTCTAATTGGTTAAGTGCTTAAAATCCATACTTTTTAAACATTTGAACTGAATACTAATCTCTGGAATCAGAGTCAACCACATTACGAAGTTCAACTTGGATTGAACTCTACCAAACTACATAGTTTAGAGAATTTTCTCTTGAAGATGGAAAAGAAACTCTTTTACTCCATTGATACCCATAAATGTCCAGTGATCTTATCCAACAAAAAATGATAATTATAGTTGCTTCCATGTTTTCTACACTGGTTGTACATCAGGCACAGTTCTGAACACTTAATATATAATGCCTCGACTCTTAACAACCATCATTCAAAAAAATGTCATTATCCTCAAATTATAGAAGAGGAAATGGAGGCTTAAAGAAGTTAAATTTGCCCAAGATCACAACTCAGCCAGACTATATTCTAGCCACTGTGTTCTTCCTACCATGCTCTGCTTAGCTTATTGCATTATACAAAGTCACAACTTTAACAAGATAGTGTTTGCATTTCCAGAAGGTCACTGGGCTTTGCATTTCTGTAAATCTCTTAAGAATACTCCTTTAGGTAAGGAGAAGTGATAACACAATATTACTATACCTTATTACTCAATAATTACACAATTACACAATAACATCATAAGGTCTAGTTCAGAGGGGAAAAGACAGCATATTCTGAAATATTCAAATTTGAAGGCAATGGTAGAGAATATCCTCATTTTAAAGTTAGCTAGGGATAACTTTGTGGAAGGCCTATAGAGTATATGTATGGTAGTAAAGGGACCATATAACTTACTTTCCAAACCAGGACACTTTTGAGAGTGAAAGGGAATAATCTCCAGACAGATGGCAGAGCAGCAGGTTTAAACAGGGACTGTCCTGGGAAAATCTGAATGTATGGTCATCCTGTACACAGAGGAGTGATAAATGCTGATAAAGTTGAATTGGTGAAGGAGAGAAACAGAACTGAGACTAACCTGAACTCTTAATCGGGAGTGCTTTATTCCTTAAGGCTTGAATTAAGTAACTGTATATACCTCATAGAATTTTCTGCCTTCTGCAAGAGGCATGCCAAATGAGGGTTAGGAAAATTTGTCCAATGCTATTTGTGTTTAACAAATTGCTTCCTAGTTAGAGTGATCTGATATAATGAATTAACTTTGAAAAGGATACTCTTAAAAGGGTCAGCAACTGTTCCAGGTTAGAGAAAAAAGGGAAGGAAAAATGCCAGAATCATTCAGCCTTTTATGTCTTCCTGATTCAGTAGCTGTATCGTTTCCTTCTTAATCAAACTACACCCTTCTTCAACCAGATACTTAAAACATTCCATAAAGTACAAAAAAATATGGTTGTAAAACAACAAACATACCACATGAAAAATAAATCTATAAATACTAAATGTTTTCGCATTGTGTTAAAAATAAGTTATGTAATTCTAAAACTAATAAAAGCGAATTGACTATCCAATAAATGGAATTTTATATGATGTTTGTTATCAGCTAAATAATTCATTATTTCATTTTATATACACACTCTTTAATTAACTTACTGACTCAGAGGTAAGATGCTGCTAATCCGTTCATTTCCCCAAGCCCATTAAAAAAAAAAAGTACAAAACGCATGAGAGTATAAGAGCAAAAGGTTAAGAGTTTAATATGAAGGAATTTTTAATCAGAGGAGAAAGCAGCTGGCTGAAGTTCTTTCCACCTCCAACTGGAGATCCCAGATTGCACGGTGATTAGTGACACCTGTTTTTTACTAGTCTCTTCCTGAAGCAGGCAAAGCATGAAGTTGGCTATAGAAGTGTCCTTGGCATTTTGTTGTTCTTTCTTTTAAAAACCACATTTCTTTTAAAGCCAGATATTTATTTTTAGCCATGGTGTGCCTATTAAAAAATTCAGAGGCTAAATTCATCTGTAGGTAATAGGAAACTATTTTATAAGGGGAAAGAGAGTAATTTGCAAAGAGTCTATTTTAGTATACTCGTAAGATTTAAAAAGTTTTAAAAGAGTCACTTGCAACTTACAGTTTCAATAATATTTTACTGTTAGACTCATACTCTCCAGATCAAATCACTGAAGGAACCTGATATCTCGGTTTGAGTACCACAGGTTAGTTTTATTCCATATGGCCTCTCCACCCTTTTGCTTTAGCTACTACTTCCTTGGAATCTGTATTAATTTATTTTCTTTCTTCCACATGTCAGAGCTGGATTGGATTTAAAAGGCAATCTGGTTCAACTTGGCCATGTTATGGAGTAGAATTCTGAGGCCTTTTAAAGAGAGGAAGTGACATAATCAAGATCACACCGCTTGAAGGTGGAAAAGCTGAAACTAGGGTGTGGTACTTTGTTCTGGCCACCTTATAACAAACTAATACAAAGGACTAGGTAACGAGGATTATGCAACCATTGCTGAGAAAAGAATTTCTTTTCACAAGATTGATCACACTGATTCCAAATTCTTTATTTTATATTTTACAAAGTTATGGCCCAAGAGAGGCAACCTCTCCAGGTTTACAACAAAAACATACTTAGAAATCCAAGTTTCTAACTCCCAAGCTAGCTAATCACTTTCCAGTACTCCATGCTATGTCTCACATACACAAACCCAAACACAAAAAATATCCTGTAGAAATCCTTCATCCCAGGAGAGAGACATTTCAGAAACTCCATTTACTGTTCATGGTTTGGTCGAATACATGGTTGCTTTTCACGTTTCTGCACCTACTTAGTGAATACATTTATTTAACAGGGTGTTACAGAGCTTCAACTATGTGCTAGGTAGCATATCACACTTAAATGTTTTTATAGACAAATCCACAACTGCATCTACCACTTTTACTGTCTATTAAATTGCCAACCTCAAATATGTATTAAAATGTGCTTAAGTTTAGCACTCTTAAGTTTTATAGGCACACTCCAAAAAACTCCACATCGTAGTAGTGACTCATGATTAAAGAGATTAAAGAGAAACAGTGGTATAAGGGACAAAGCACTAAAATTGTTGTAAAAAAAGATTTGAGTTCTTTATTCTTTAAATTTTGATATTTGATCAAATTATGTCACTGAATATAAGAGCTATACTCTTGATTAGACTTTAGGGACTAGGTCAGATCAGAGGGGAAAAAAGCATTATTAGAAAAAACATAGGACCAACACTTAGAAGATGACTCCTAGTTTTAACTTTTCTATTTATTAGCTTTGAGTCTGGCAAACCGCTTGGCCTACCTATGCTTCAATTTCTTTATTAGCAAGATGAGAAAATTTGATTCATCATCTAAGATTTCTTGTAGGTCTAACATGATTGAGACCTAAAAGAGTAAATATAATTTGTGTAGTTGACAGTTTCCTTACACAAAGGATAGCTCAAGAGATACCAAACTACTGACATCCAGTTTAGAGCAATATGTGTGCTCTGTCCTTTTTTGGGCGGAGGGGGGTTCTTGAATATTTATTAGTTTCCTATCGCTACTGGCATTACTTGGCTTGTGGCCATATCACTCTGATACATGCCTCCATTTTCACATTTTCTCCCTTTCTATCTGTCCATAATATACACAGCAAAATGCAGCGACAGAAGTCCTTTGTGTGTGTGTGTGTGTGTGTATGTAGGGGGCAGATAATATATCTCTTTACAGTCACACACACTACTCCCTTTCAATAGTGTAGTTTAATAAGAACATGTATTCTTTTTTTTTTTTTTTTTTTTTTTTGCGGTATGCTGGCTTCTCACTGTTGTGGCCTCTCCCGTTGCGGAGCACAGGCTCCGGACGCGCAGGCCCAGCGGCCATGGCTCACGGGCCCAGCCGCTCCGCAGCATGTGGGATCCTCCCAGACCGGGGCACGAACCCGTGTCCCCTGCATCGGCAGGCGGACTCCCAACCACCGCGCCACCAGGGAAGCCCAGAACATGTATTCTTATATTCAAAGCCTTTCCCAGTATAATTCCTTAGCATGTGATCTTCATTTTTTTAATTGAAAATAGACATCAGTGGGCAATAAAGTGAACTGCCAACAGACATGACGGTATAATTTGTGTTAAGGCCTATATCAATCAAATGTCTGTATATCAGCTTTGACTAGGGGGGTTTCATTTTCCCAATGGAGAGGTGCGACTAATGAGAAAGTGACGGGTTGGTGCAATCCTTAAGAACTAGGTAGGGAAATTTCAGCTCCTTAGGGAATTTCTGGAGGATCAAGGACATTGCTCCATCTTTCAGAGCACTAGAGATTGTAAAGGCACTTCCTCAAAGAGAATTGCAAAGGTGAATGAGCGATATGGTGGTCAAGAGGAAAACCTGAGCATATACTTTTGCAGGCCTCACACCATGTCCATGCAACTAAGTGCAACCAAGAGCCTCCACCTTAATTGTCAGTTTTCCTTAACAGAGGAAAATTCCTCGGTTTCAGCACAGGGCAAGTCATCTTCATCTAGTCCTGAAGGTCTCCTCCCAACATCTTTGCTCAACAGGAGACATTCCTGATAATTACTTTCAAGTAGTAGAGGCATTAAATGGTAAGAGTGTTGCAGGAATGTGTATTACTTTTTTTCCCATTGAACAAAATTATCTATGTATTTTTCTTTGTCAATATTAATTTTATGCACCTTGACAATGGTTAATTTAAAAATCCATATATTTGCTTTTGTAACAAGTTAACTTTTAAGGCTCTGTTTCCAGTCTGCCTTTAGTAAAATACTAGAGTACTATATCTTTATTACTTTAACAATTATCTATTGAACAATTAATCTGGGTCAGGCAGTACACCAAATACTAAAGACACAATGCCCTCTAGAAAACTTACAAGAGACAAACAGGGAAGTAAATAGAAGACAATTAAGTTTGACAGAAATAGCTTAATTGGGGCAGCCATGGGTAGCAGTGTTAGATGAGTGTTTCTAGTGAATGGGATAAGATAATGCTGGAGAACTGAGGAGTTAGGCAAATTTGTCAGGAAAAGTAGATGGAGGAAGGGGATAAATGGGCAAAGAGAATGAAAGTGTTAGTGTAGAGAGACCACCCTTCTCTAATTCTTCCTGCTTTTATAATGCTGGTTCTCCCTTAGAAGCAGCTTTTTTTTTTTAACATATTGTGTCTTTAGGAGAAAAGTTTGTTCCTGTAACCTTACTATGGAAAGGACTGACAACTTCCCTAGAGATACTGGTTAATCACATCTAGTTCTAACCCTTCGTACCCTGTCCTGTTGAGTGAAATCTCTCTATGGCTTAGAAGGTTTGATCATCTCTCTTTGGATGAGAATTAAAAACTCATTTGTGTAAGTGCATATCATTTAGTATGTTTATTTCCTTCTCCCAATAATTGAATCACTCATTTTATTAAGTGTTTCAGAAAAAAAAAGCATGATTTATCTTATCAACAAAGAAGCATGGTTTTAAATAACATAGACTATTTTTCTGTAAGTGATCAACTCTTCACCTACTAGAGGTGCTGTAGTTATAAGGTCAAACTGACGATTCTCATTACATTGTGACATCTCCCAGAAGTTCAGGTCAGTCCAGGGCCGCCAGCCCTACCTCTAAGCAGCAGAAATATCAACCCAACCCTCTCTTTCTTTTCCTTGATGACCACACAGATTCCACATAACTCAAACATGGAAGAGGACTAATATGATTAAGGATCTGAAGGTATGTACAATCTTCTTTCCCTTCCACTTAAATTGTTCCTACCCTTATTTCTGGTGAACAACCTAAGAGTTCTATGCCTCTGGGTCTCATGAAATTACCTTTTACAAACTGTGAGCCCATGTATATAGGATTAGAACTGTAAGGCCTAATATCTTCTTTGTGAACTTTAATTAAATTTAATGTCTCTTTATTCCATTTTCTTATCTGCAAAATAAGGACAATCACCTTATTTTCCCCACTGGGCTGTTGTGTGCATAGCACAGAAAGAAAAACAACAACAACAAAAAAACATGCTCTTAAATGTCCTGCAAAATCCAAAGCACCACAAAAATATAAATAATTGCAATTACTTGAGGATGTAGCGATCATAATCTCAAAGGTCTCTGGACATCAACGTGATCAGGCCCAAATGGCTTTATGTACTGAGCTCTCTTACCTATTCATCACTAATAATTCCCTCATTCTTCCTTTCCTCTTGGGTGTATTCGGTGTATATAACTGACAAGCTGCTGTTTTAATTCAAAGAACTTCATAAAAACCCACTCCACCTCCTTCAATAAGACTACATGGCCTTGGAAGGCAGGACCATATCTGCCTGTGGACAGGGCTACTTAGGATGTAAACAGATTGTAAAGCTCGCTGGGAACAACTTGGTATCTCCTTTGATCATAGGTGGAGCATTCTTGGAGCATAATGTGGACCACTTATCCAGTTAGGAAAACAGACTAAGAAAAGTAGATAATTAAAAGTAAAGAACTATGTTAACCCTAATGGATCATCTGGCTTAGTGAAATTATCATGGAAATTGTGGTAACTATATCCACTGCATTTTCTTCCTTTTGAGTCCCCAAACATCTTGAAATAATAATACTCTTATGGCTATGGAATAATAAACTACATTTTCATTGGCCATTTGAAACAATGTATTATTTTTTCACCCCCCAAATCATTCTAAGCTTACTGCAATAGAATGTCCAGAGTTTTGACTACAGATATACTTTATTCTAGCTTATTTTAAAAATTTCCCAAATTTAGGAATGGAGCAAAATGTAAAAACAATCCGTAGCTTCATATGTCCTCCTGTACAAATGTTTTATAGATATTCTATTGTGGATTATTATTTTATGATTAATTTCCATGATTTCATTTATTTCTCATATTGATAATTAAAAGCTTTTATATTTTATAGCCAGAAACATTTGCAAAGAGTAAAAATAACCCAGTAACATATTTGATTGATTCAAGAGTTTTTCCTAAGCCTGGCCAATAGACAGTGAAGATCCAGCTTATATTTTCATAGCATAAGGCCTAAGACTCTTAAATACTATTATTGGATTCAAATTTCATATATTCACAGCTAATTAATAACCTATACTATATATAGGCTATTAAAAATTAAAGAAATTCTCCATTTTACCACAGATTTCTTACTCTCGCTATCACTGGGTAAGTAGGGTAGTCTCCCCTTTTGCTGATCATGTGTCCAGAAAAAGGGATACAATGGTTGGATTAGGGAGTTTTTATATTAACAAGTTTTGAGATCTTCTGATCTAACCCAAGCAAATTCAAAGAGGAAAAACTGATTTTCCCACAAATAATGTAGAGATAAACAGAAATAGTAACCCAGATGGGCAAAATGGAATCAAAGTCATTGATTTATTCACTCTTTGAGGACAATTATGTACAAATCATTATTCTAGATGTTTCATTTAGAGTTGAAGAGAGACATAATCCGTCACAACAAAGAAGTTACAGTTTGCTGGGTGGTAGGGGCATGAGAAAGCAAATATTTGACCCTAGAAAAGATGAGATGAGAGAGGAATCAGGGCAGGTACAAGTGTGGAGGTAGGGCTATGTCTTGAAGTCTAGCTAATTTTCTAACACCATTTTATTGATGCTTCTAGTATCTCTGTGTTTCTATTAATCTGAATATTGTTAGCACAAATCTTCATACATGCCTTTTTCTCAGGATAAGACTTGAAAATGAGCTTATGACATAAATCCCCAAGTACCTATGGTTACTAACTTTTACTCTAGGGTAGTTGTCTCTTAGCTAGGCTCTCATAACACTCTCTGGACACTTCTATTACAACACTTATTGATTCCAGAATAACACAAGAACTGAAAACTCCTCAAAGGTAAAGAATGAGTCTTTTTTGAATGAGCACTCTTCTAGAACCTAGAAAGTGCCTGTCCCATGGAAACTGTTTAGTAAGTATTCAGTGAATAAATGAATAAACACTAGGCACCAAAATAAATAGATTTTGATATTTCTTAGAATTTATTTTATTGAACGATTCATGAAATCAATCATCTGAATATAAAAAGACGAATTGTCAATTTCCAAGAAACAAAATTAATCATAAAATTTGTTTAATTTCCTCATGAAATTTGACTATAGAAAAAGTTTATAATGTACAGAGCTACTACAGATGAATTTTACGTAATGTGAATACTTGAATAGCATTTGTTGGTTTTTCATTTAAAGGTGCTTACTTGTGTAGAATTCAGACTGGATACATCCATGCTCAATATTTTCTCCATCAGATTTTAAAACCCCTGAACTTCCTTTGTAATTCCTCTCCATCACTCCCCACCTATCACACAACAGTGTCACAAGCTGATACCCAAATGCATATGTGTAATGACAAAGCACCAAGTTCCCTAATTAGTGCTGTCTCAAATTTAACAACCTCAAACATGTTATTAGCAATAACCTTGAGGGCTCTATGAGTGAGTTATTAAAAGGGAGGTCTTATCCAAAAATATGATTTGGGTACTTAGAAAGTCTTAATAGCATCTGATTAGCAGTATGTTTCTTAATTGGAAGTAATAAAAGCAGCAGCATTATCACAAGTAATCAGATTTTCTTAGTTATGATACTTAAACATCATAAGACAGGTGATTTATTCAACTATTTGGAGCTTTTCCAGAAAAGATGGGACATAAATCAAATACAGAAGAGTAGCAAGACAATGCAATTTATGAATTGTGAAAGGGTTATACTCCCCCCACCTGCGGTGTAGAAGTTTTAATGAACATGGTGCAGTTAACCTTTGACAAATAACACCACTTCTGTCCAGATACTAATACACAGATTATTTCTGTATCTTTCCAAGTACACGTTCAAAAGCCATTTCTCAGAACCATCTTAAATTCTAATTTCTCCAATGACCTAGGGAAAAGAAACTCACTTAAAAAAAAAAAAAAAAGCTTTGTGTATTACTGTGAACTGCCCTAAGTAAAGCCAGCTTTTATTTGAAATCACAACTATTAATGAAAGTATATTTTTGTTCTCCTTCCTGCTATCTCTATTAAAAATGCATTGTTTATTTTTTTGAACATATATTCCCTAATTTGTCTTTCATTAATTATATATGTACCAATAAAAAAATTTACAAAGATTTGTTAAGAAGTGGTATTATTTTCATTAATTTATATGGGCCTCATATAGAGGAAGATTGAAGACAAAGCATAAAGGCAAAGAAACAAACAAACAAAAAAAATTGACTGGAAAATAAAAGCCCAGAAGTTTTACCGTAAAATGCTCAACAAGCTAAGTTTGTTTCAATTACATTCAGAACAAGGACTGAAAATAATTCGATTACAGAGAAAATTAGTTTGCCTGTAATGCTAAGAGCAGCCCCTGCTGGTTACTGTCATATAATTGAGTCATGGGAAATTTTCATGAAAGAAGTTGAAATAAGAACAGAAGATACTGGAGAGTTCTTTATTTTTCGATAACACATGATCTCTCCTTTGACACTTTTTCAGTATGTGACCTGCAATGTCTGCCACAAATCACATATAAATTATCAAATATCTAAATCTGAAAGTTTCTTTTCCTTTGAAGCAATCTTTTTAAAAAATAGCTCAAATAACCACTCACTTAATAGTTTACCCAAATCAGCACCCCCTTGACTCCCCAAAACTCACCGATTATAAGAGGAAAACTAAGGAAGCATTATTGTGGGTACATATTTGTAGTTTGAACTAAAAGTATGACTTTACTAGATTCACACTTCATTAGATCATTATTTTTAAAGTGCATAATACAGTCATATTAAAATAATAGAATAAAATATAAGCTTCTAATTATGGCTCTATAAATGAAACAAGACAAACGAAAGTTGGTTTAAAATATTTAAAAACTATACTCCTTCTTGCAGGGGAGTAAATAGGGAAAATAATAAAAAGACTTAAAACAAACTGAAATAATTCTGTGCTTTATATTTTTCCTGTCTTCCCTTGATTTGTCCTCCCAAATATGTTCCACCTATTTCCAGAACAGTAGTTCTCTGTCCACCTAAGTCTTTGGCTTATATTCCAATAAAAATCTGAGATGATTTGTCTGTAAATACATGTTACATCTACCTTTAAAAAAAAATCATAGATGTTTGCTTAACTCTTTTGAATTAATAACCAAACCATAAACATTAGTATATTTGTTTAATTTGATGCCATTATAAATTCTTCACTAACACTGGATTTTCAAATTTTCCTTCTCTTTGCATTCTAAGGGTTTTGCAAAGTGTGTTTTGTGGAATCATAGTTCTATAAGATGTTACTTAAAAACAAATAAATAGGGACTTCCCTGGTGGCACAGTGGTTATGAGCGAGCCTCCCAATGCAGTGGACATGGGTTCGATCCCTGGTCCAGGAAGATCCCACATGCCACGAAGCAACTAAGCCCGTGAGCCACAACTACTGAGCCAACGTGCCGCAACTACTGAAGTCCACACACCTAGAGCCTGCGCACCACAACGAAGAGTAGCCCCCGCTCTACGCAAGCAGGGAAAAGCCTGCGCGCAGCAACGAAGACCCAACAGGGCCAAAAAATAAATAAATACACAAAACACATAAGAAAAAAAGTCTCTATAGCCTTAGAGGTTTAAAAAATTCTACATACTATGTTCTCTTAAAGATTCAGAATGTAAATTAGTGTATTAAACTCTTTGCTATATCCTTTAGTAGAGAAACATATTTAACTTCTAATTCAGGATTCATCAGACTTTTCGGTGACATGGAACTCATTTTCATAGCAAACCTAGCAAGATATGGTGGAACTTATCTTTCTGAGGAACACTCTGTGTAACACAATTCTAATTCTCTGAGGCGGAGCACTAAGTGTACTTTAATTCCTAAAACCTCCTCATCCGTAGGCACTTCAGGACATTCAGGACTGATCCAGAGGAAAAAGACTGTATCACAGATGACTGTTGTGGCCACATCCCCAGGGCTGTACTTTCTTGACTCTGCCCCACCAAGCCCTTATCTAGTGACCACCAATCACCCACAGCCTCAATACCACATTTTTGATGTCCCACTATTGTCTATAGGAGAAAGTTCAGTCATCTTTCCAAGGCACATAGTTTGGCCTATGCCCTGCCAACAAAACTTGAACACCTAATGGTATGTATTCTTTGGTTTTATTTCAACCTTCATGACTTTGCTCATGCTGGTCCTTCTGCCTAGAATATCCATATCTTACATCCTTTCCTGATAAATTCTACTCAAGCTAGAATTTGTGATGATATGTTTATCTTACCCAATAAACTGTGAGCAACTGAGGACAGGAACAGCAAGAAAAGTACTCTGATATTTTTAAATGTATTCTCTCTGAGTCTATTCAATTTGGTTTTAAGAATAATCCCATTGATTTTTTAGGGGAGAGGGGCAGCGGAGGGTTGGATTGGGAGTTTGGGACTAGCAGATGCAATTATATAGAGAACGGATAAACAACGAAATCCTATTGTATAGTATAGGGAACTATATTTAATGTCCTGAACTGAACCATAATGGAAAAGAATATGAAAAAGAATATATATATATATATAAAACTGAATCACTTTGCTGTTAACCAGAAACTAACACAATATTATATATCAACTATACTTCAATTAAAAAAACGAATAATTATATTGAGTTTCACCTATTTAAATGTAAGTTGGGCTGACTCTAAGGTATGACTGTATAGTAGCTGTATGTATACAATTGGAAAAGAAAATAAACATTTCTATTTCTGTCTTTTGAGATAGATTATCTTTAAAAAGCAGATTTAGAGGCACAGCAAAATTGAGCAGATTACTCATGTAGCTGTGTGCCCTGACATATGCACAGCCTCCCTCATGATCAACATCCCCCACCAGAGGGGTACATTTCTAAGAATTGTTGTACCCCCATTAACACATCATAATCATCCAGAGTCCATAGTTTACCTTAGGGTTCATGCTGGTGGTGTCCATACTATGAGTTTAGACAAATTTATGCTGACACGTATCCACCATTAAAGTATCATACAGAATACCTTCACTGTTTATTTTTAGTTGTTGTTTCAAATAATACATGACTATTTTTGAATATCTAAGAAATAAAAATATAATCATACACAATCTAAACGTCTAAAAATTACATCTATTAACACAGTCTGTATTTTTTCAGTCTTTGAATCTCTCCATATGTACAGATTTTTATAAAAATGTATCATACTATACATTTTGTACACTGTTTTTATTTAATAATACAGTACAATATACCTCATTAAATATTCTACTATAAGTTTATTATAATTAGTTTTTGTTATATTCACTACTTTGTTTTATTTTTTAGATTCCACATACATGTGATATCATACAGTATTTGTAAAATAATAATTACATTATTTTAAAAGAAGCATAAATATTTTATTGTGAGAAAGATAAGTCAAAATGTATTTAATCAGAATTATGCAGCTAAATTTTAGATACTTTTAGTTTTCTTTTCAGGGTTACAAATCACAATGTGATGAACATCCTAATAGATTTATATAGGTATATCTGTGATTACCCTCCTTAAAACAAATTCCTAAAATTAGAATTACTGGATCAAAAGTTATGCAAATTTTAAACACTTTTCAGGTGTATTTTAAAAATTATCCTTTAAAATTGTTAACAATTTATAGCCCTACTATATGATTTCCCATAGTTTATTAACCCTGGGTGTTGTACTTAAAAATAAAAGAACAAATAAATGTCACAAATAAATATCATTAATAAATCTAAAACTAGGTGAAAATATACATACGTGTTCTAATGGTCTTTTATTTCTAGTGAGATTGAATTATTTCCATATTAACAACTATATTTATATATAGTATTCTTTTCTTATTTTTAGTATTTCATTCATATTTTAATTGATCTTTAAAACTTTATAATCAAGCATGTTATACATATTACAAATAAATATACAGGCTTTAAAAATTTTTAAGATGCTTTCTAATGCAGAAGGCTCATTAATTAATATTTTTCTTTGTGACTTTTATCTTTAATTTTAGGCTTAGAAATAACTATCAATATAACATAATATTAATCATCATTTATATTTTCTTCTATTATTTTCAGCTTTTTTTTTAATACAAATAATATTTTAATGCATATTATTTATCAGTCAAGCCACTATGGTGGGGAGGAGACAACAATCCAATATCCTGACCTTTAATTTTAGGATCTTCTGTTAATTTACTAACAAATATTTAGGGTAAATATGCTGCCACATTAAATTTATATGGCTTGAAAGGTATCACCAGGTTTCAGGAATTTTAAGAATGTGATAAATAGGAGATCTATTTGATGGCCCCATAGCAACTTGTTTATATAGAGTTTAGGACATCTTATAGCCATCAATTCTCTCCTGTTATCATAGGGGACAGAGTTTCCAAAAAAGACCCCTAAATCTATAAAAATGTTTTTTGTCCTTCCCTCCAAAAATCAAATATTAAATTAAATTGACACCTGCGTTAAATTAAACCCACAAGCTAATTTCAGAGGGAGAATACGTGTTTAAATTATTTAAACTAGATACAAAGATGTTTGAGCATTCTACTTGTGTAAAATCAACTATTATAAAAAATGCATATTGACAATCTTTTTACACAGGATATTGACAAGGGCTGAAATTTTTTTTCTATAGTACTTAGAAATGTGTTAGGTTTTAGTCAGGTTTAAGAAAAGCTACTTGATAGTAAAATTATAAAGAGAAGTGTTCAAAGCAATAAAATCTGATTCCTTTATTTAAAATTAACTGTATTTTAATTTTTGACTGTAATCAACCACCATTCAAATGCAGTTGTATTCACCTATTCATGACAAGGTATAAAAGTAGATTTCTCTAAGTCATAATATTAACACAAATTCCTTCCATTTTCTTTGGTCAAACCTGAGTCTTAATACATTACAGTTAAAAACTTAAAACATCTATGAATGATAGATAGAGATGTCAGTTTTTAAAAATTACACATACTCAAACAATGCCATTATGAAAAATAGACTGAACAAGAAAATTGCCATAAACTCCTTCAGAGTCACTTACGGCTACCATATGAAATTATCTCTTACACTGTTTTGCAAATCATTTCATTGGTCAAATAAACGGAACAGGTGGTGTTTGTGTTTACATATATTCCTAGATAAGAAACCAATCACATGTTTTAATAAGGACCTGACACAGATTTGAGTGTGTCTAGCAGAGAGTTCCTCAGGGATGAAGAGGGAGTTTGCAGGAAATGCAGAGAAGGCTCAAAGAAAATGTAATAGCTATCCTCACACGTACAAAAGAACTGCCATGGAGCTGTAATGTGATACACTTGATCTAGTTGCCCCAGCACACAAAGAAAGTTACCTCAGGAATAGAGGTAAGAAAGATTCTAAATGGAAATGGGCCACTTTGATTTTTATTGCCATTTTTTTTTTTTTTACCAGCTCTAAGAAAATATACATACACACACTGTTCCTTCTCTTTCCCCCTAGGAAGGAAAAACATGGCATAATCCAAAACAATGTAATTCCAGGATGATCTAGAATAAAACTCTGGACTTGTATCTTATTACAGTGTGTATTTTACGGCTCATATATAATAGCTGAAGAGGCGTAGTACTGAAAAACATGCTAACTGTTGATATCAAAGAACCTGAGATAAAATTAGTCACTGGAAACCTGAGGAGATAAAGACAGAGACAGAGATAATAAACTTCTATTTTCTGTGATTAATTTATATAATATCTATCTATATCTATCCATTGAGGGATCCATCAATATATTCATAAAGCAGAATCTATATCCAGAGAGAGAGAGAGAGATTGGAATGGTAGATACTTACTTATTTCTCCTCAAAATACAGCAGCTCAACATCAACATTAACTTGTTAGAACCCAAATAAGATTAATAGCAAAAAGATAAATCCTCAGATAAATTAAGGAAGGTAAGTCGTTTCAAAGATATATGTACTTTTGATTTCCAATGTAATTTGAAAGGCAAGGGATCATTTTATAGAACATTCGTAGAATGAGAAAAGGTCATTAATCTGAGTCCCTTGTCTTTTGCAGGGAAAGCTAAAAGTAAGTAGACAATAACGCATGTATAAAGCGGAAGAAATCATGTATAAAGTTCTTCTTTTTCAGGGAAGAGAAAAAGTAGCACTCTTTGAATAGGCCAGAATGAACATATGCATTTTTTCATAGCACAAAGTTTATTCAAGCTAAAAAGTCATACTTCCTTGAGAAAAAAAGTAGGACAACCAACCATTCTCTTTTAAAATATTTACTTGAGTTTAAATTTTTAATTGAATTTTTTAAAGGCTACATTAAAACTCAACTTGTTACTACACAGATTTTCCATCATTAATTTATATTTAATAATTCAGAATTTATTGAGTTTCTATGATGTTTCAAGCAATATAGGTACTAGACTTACATAGCATAGGAGGAAAAAAATGGATCATGAAAGAGAATAAAAGTCTCAAAAATGACAATATTTCTTAAAATATCTGATCTAATTCTTCTCTGTCCTCCACCTCATTCTTTTGTTTCATTAAATTGTTTTATGTTCACGTGATTCTCAGAAAGTAGAATATAAGTTCTTTGCTCAGAGTAAAACTTTTTAATTTTCAAGTACTATCCACAGTTGTTCAGATATCACCAGCAAAATTTGCATGACACTCTCAGTTGACCTGATCCATTCTCTCATTTATGAGTAACTACTCAGTTTTTATTTCATTAAAGTTTTATTTCATTATTGATTTGGGCCTAAACCAATTTGTGAAATTCTTAGTTTTAGCCAAAGTGATTGGTTGGGAGATTGGCACTTGACTTAAGGTCATCCAATCAGAGAGGAGTGCAGGACTTGTGTTCTAAGTTTGAGGGGAAAATTGTTTGCCCTTGTACATGACCTAGATTATATTGTCCCAGTTGCTCCTGGCAGCCATCCTGTGATGCCAAAGAGAGTCAGAAAATACTTACGTGACACAGGATTTCTCTAAAAGAGTGTGCTAATAAAAAGTGCATAATAATTTGCTAATATCTCAGCATAATATTATTGGCCAGAGATCTGATTGTATTTAACTGTATATATCCCCATCCCTTGGATTTCATCACAAGGTTAATTAAGGAGTTAAAATAATTTCATTATGCAATGAATGAGGACAGTGATTTTGTGTGTGTACTGATTTTCAGTGTATGTGTTGTGTTCCAAAACAAATCCTTTTTTTTGTTTTTTTTTTTTTTTTTTGCGGTACGCGGGCCTCTCACTGTTGTGGCCTCTCCCGCCGCGGAGCACAGGCTCCGGACGCGCAGGCCCAGCGGCCACGGCCCACGGGCCCAGCCGCCCCGCGACACGCGGGATCCCCCCGGACCGGGGCACGAACCCGCGCCCCCTGCACCGGCAGGCGGACGCACAACCACTGCGCCACCAGGGAAGCCCCAACAAGTCCTTTTTAACAAATAAAAATTGCTGAAGGTAGGTCTTATTCAGCCTCAAAAATAGAATAATAGTAAAACCAAATAACTCTAATGTGGTGTGAAATGCTTATAAAAAGCTAACCGGCTTCCAAAGGCTTACATGAAAATCAGTCTTACAGTTGTAATCAATCACCCCAGCACATATATTTTCACACGTCTTTTTAATCTTTATTTGGGGTGAGGTAAGAGGAATATGGTCTCATCTCTCTGTGAACTAAATGGAATATTAATTCATAGAGACGCTGAGAACCTTTCTTTACATCATCCTTTCAGCCTTTATGTTTCCACTGTGTGTGTGCTTACAAACTTCTTTGCCCTGTATTTTCAGGTAGAGTAGATTTTTAAAAACGACTCTATTTTATTCAGGTAGAACAAAGACAGCTTTTACCTATGAAACATTCACTTGCCTAAACTGTAAGAATTCAAATTTTAATTCTGACTGAGATCTGATCATCAGCTAGCCTTTCATCTTTTAGAAATACACAAAAATTAAGGGTATAAGGGAGTTCTAGGGAGTGCCTTTCTTAGCTAAAATATGCAGAACGTCTACATCTTTGTACACAGCATCTCTGAAGAATTTGATCACTGTCAGGAATCTAAAGAGATAGACCTGTATCTACTGTCGTGAAAGCAGTAACTTTCCATATGTAATGACATTAGTTACTCACTTACTATCTGGTGCCTGATTCAAGAATAAGCTAATAAAAATTTTACCAAAAATAAACTACATCACTAATGAGAGGTGACATCAAATTGTGATACGTCATCCACCATTCACAGATAACTGTATTTATAACTCCTACATAGGCCTTACCCTACTATACTGATGGATAAAAAGAATGCTATTCACCTCGCAGTGCCCTGAAGAATGAAACCTGGACATTCAAAAGAAAAGAATAAGAAACACAATGTCATTCTTACCTGTAATTCTTAAATTCCCAACCTCGTGTTCTAGAAATCAGTATAAAGTTTTTAATCTTGATACTTGGCAGTCATGCTATGAATTAAGTTTTTAAAAACTATACAGAAAAGTTTATACTCTTATAAATAAATAAAATATGATTCTTGCTTAGTTCTGTTGTAGAAAATATTAGGCCTATTTACTGGCAAGGAAATCTTTACTTATTGTCAAAGACGTGTGGAGTTTATCTGGCCACCTTAATAAAGCGAAGATTGGGCAGATTGACATTTAAAATCTGGGTACACAAAATTTAAAAGTTTGGAAGTCCCATTTAGCTGCTTTTCATTAATTATTACTTAATCATCAAGTTGAACAGCCTTTATTTTACTTCTCTTTATAATTTTCAAAATTGAAAATTTCTCCCTGGATTTGAGCTAAACACATTTGGCAACAGTAGATAGACAAGGTATTTCTGGTAGAGACCAAAGTGCATTTCAGATACTTCCTTAAATGTCTTAGCCTATAAACTGAGTCCCCACCAAAGTAATGAGATTAGGAATGCCCTACAGAGAAGAACAGGCTAAGCAGAACCAGCTAGAAAGGATTATAATAAAACACCACAGCATTTATAAAATACTATCAGAAGGAAGCCACTGGTTTTTCAATACTGTTCGCTAGTTCAAAGGGTTATACTTCTTTAGAATGACCAGAATAAGGCAAGAATACTGGTAAAATAACGATTCTACAAACACCCAAAACAGAATAACCCTTTTTGTACGTGTAGCTACTTACTTACCCTTTTTAAAAAAGCCAAATTTATTAAAGTAAAATATATTTCAAAGAAATTTATAAAAAGTCTTAGAATCTCACGTGATTTATATGAAGCTTTATGTTAGCAATAATTTGGTATTTTTACAAAGCAGTATATTTTAGTTTTTCTAAAAGCCCTGGTAATTTAGTTCTCAAAGATTTTCCCATAAAAGGTAACACAGAAATACGGGTAAGATACAAAAGGTCACTGTCATAGCGATTAACATCCATTAGTCATGAAAGTCAGAGCTTTTTATAAATGTAAATATGTTTCATAATATAAATATGTTTCACTCTTCCAGGTCAGAAAATTTCAACTAAAGATGAAATTAAAGCATTGGTCAAGCTTTTAAAATAAAGGTCAAAGTGAACATTTCCTCAATTTATGTTCAGTTCTCTGGGGTGAGTTACTACTTTCTAAAGAATGCGCCACTGGTATATATCTTATGTAGAATATCTAGGTCAGAAGAGAGGATAAGGTAGCAGACTGACTGCAGATTTCTTCCAAGTTTGTGACAAAGTAGGAAATAATTTACTTTGTTCCCAAATTTGTGCACTCATCAACACACTGAGTTTGAGTTTTTCTCATGGGGGACACTTTCTTTTTATGTTATTGAACTTGTACAAATGTATCCTCTTTTGTATCCTTTATGACTCAAATCAATAAACCCATATAAAACTCTAAGCCAACTGACTTCAAGTCAGAGACTATACTGATTTAATGATAAAGTTGTTCCTTAACAATAATTTTCCTTATACTATTGCTATTGTTTGGAATGCAGTGTTGTACAGGCAAAATGATCTACAAAAATGTATTTGCTCCTAATTTTGAAGTCGAAGACTTAAATAATATGTTTTTATTTACTACAAGAACAAGGCTAATAAAATTGTTTTAGTAGAAAAAGTTTTTAATGGGAATTGTGATTAATTTTACATAAAGTATATTTTTTCTAGCACTAAAACTTAGAATTAGGAGAATGTTTTATTTCAGGTATTATTTCAAGATCAGTGTCAGAGAGTTTGACAGAGAATTTCTGGACCTTACCCATTTTTGATGCATATAAAGTTGAACTCTGCTTTTATTACTTCCACAACCTACTCTTATCTTTTTTTCAGTGGACGACCTTGCTCTCCACTTCAGTAAGCAAGTGTATCACCAGTGCTGTACTTTTGCTAAATCTCTATGCTCTGCTATAATGTAAAAAGTATCTTATCAAGTCAACTCCTCTACTTTCGGGCTGAATCCTCACCCAACCTCCTTTTCAGGGACTGTTACCCTCTTCCGTCCCAACTTTTCCCACCCTAGTGAATCTCACCTAAACACTTACAAATATGTAGGAGCATCTCTCATTTTTTAAAGAGAGAAAACAATCAAGAAATAAAAATAACAAAAACAGCCTAACTTGATGCCACATCCACCACTAGCTTTTGTACCTCTTATTTCCTCCTCTTCACAGAAAATACTTCTCTCCAGAGTTGTCTCCATTTCTTTCTTCTCATTCACTCATCCACACCATTCTAAAATTCATTTTCAGCCCTCCTATTCAAAGGGTGTTTATCAAGATCATTAATGACCTCTATCTTACTATATACAAAGACCAATTTTCTCTCCTCATCTAGCATGGTGGCTCTTATTGGGGACAACTTTGCCTACCTCTCCGTCCCCCAGGGGACAGCTGGCAATGTCTGGAGGCATTTTTGGTTGTCAAAACTGGGGGTGTGTGCTACTACTGGCATCTGGTGGACAGAAATCAGGGATGCTGTTAAACATCCTACGGTGCATGGAACAGCCCCCCTACCACAAAATATTATCTAGTCCCAAAGGTCAATACTGTTGAGGTTGAGAAACCCTAAACATCTCAACCTTTCAACAACATCCCACAGCTCTGAACACTTGTCTGTGTCTCTCACTAAGAACGTAAGCCTCATGAGTCCTTACCTTTATTTTTTATTGTTTTCATTGTGTGTAGAAAAGTGACTTGCCTCATATTAGGCAGGCAATTTTTACATTTCATCAGCAAACTTCTCTTACATGATTATTGCTTTATTTAGCAATCTATTTAAATCTTGGACTAATGGTAAAACAGATTGGTTTCACCCTTGCAGAACTGTTTACCTAACTCCACAGTACAACTTCCCCAGAGGGGTTCAAGATGAAGTTCTTGCTGCTTCCCACCCTTCCTTCCACCTGTATGCTGGGAGATGAGATGAGAAAACTTACAGATTTATAGCTAGGGAAAAATAGAGTTCAAGGTAGCTTGGATTCAAGTCTGTTACCACTGATGAGTATTTAGGTTATTATACAGCATTTTAGGCTAAATAGTCCTTTTTGAACTGGTCAAGAATCTCAAATCACCATTCAACATTTTGAATTGTTTGCTTAATTGTTTCATATGAAGAAATGGATTCAAGTCTCAGAAAATAACTTGCAAATGGATTTGAGAAAATCAGTCTTTTGAACATTGAGAAATATCTACAGCAGAAACCACAACAGGGATTACCGGAAAAAGAAATCAGTGAATAATGAAAAGGTCAACATTGAAAACTGTTCTAGATGATAAAAATAATGTGAACTTCCTTCTCACTAGAAAATAACACAGATATAAATAATACCTGATAAACTATTCATACATAAATTTCATCTAGAAGTGAACTAATTATATTTCAAAGAGAAAAAAAGTCACTATATTACTTTCTAATATGCAAAATATGGTTACAATTATTGCATGTAAAAACATTTAATTTTTTTTTTTTTTTTTTTTTTTTTGCGGTACACGGGCCTCTCACTGTTGTGGCCTCTCCTGTTGCGGAGCACAGGCTCCAGACGCGCAGGCTCAGCGGCCACGGCTCACGGGCCTAGCCGCTCTGCGGCACGTGGGATCTTCCCGGACTGGGGCACGAACCTGCGTCCCCTGCATCGGCAGGCGGACTCTCAACCACTGCACCACCAGGGAAGCCCAAAACATTTAACTCTTTTTTTTTTTTTTTTGGTGGTACGCGGGCCTCTCACTATAGTGGCCTCTCCCGTTGCGGAGCACAGGCTCCGGACGCGCAGGCTCAGCGGCCATGGCTCACGGGCCCAGCCGCTCCGCGCCATGTGGGATCTCCCCGGACCGGGGCACGAACCTGCGTCCCCTGCATCGGCAGGCGGACTCCAACCACTGCGCCACCAGCGAAGCCCAAAACATTTCATTCTTAACATCAAATATTTAAAGCTGTAAAGCTTCATTCTTTGTCATTCTCAATAACCATTCAGAGCCTGCTCCTTAGAAAGAGTTTGTGTATGAACATCTTGGGAATGCACATAAAAGCAGGATGGAGTATGCTATAACAATGAAATACTACCATTCCTTTCTGCCTCACATATTTCAGATTACCATTTACTGTCGACGATATAGAAAGGTACTTTCTTTAAACAGAAAGCTGTAAATTCTTACTGAGAACCAGTAGTCTACAGTAATGATTTTACCTTAGAGTTTACAAAAAAATTTTCATGGATTCAATATGCAAATTATATTCAAGTTCAAAATAAAATAGCTAAAATCATACCATTAGGTAATAAGACTACATGACTGTTTTCAAGTGATTTTTCAAAGCCCAGTTTACATAAAAGATGCGCAGGTTTCATTTGAGTCTGCACTTCTACTTATGAGTTATTAATTACTGCAGGCTTTCTTTCATTGATCTTAGAGTTCTGTCTTCCTCTGAAGCCAATGTTCCAGACAAAACATTTATTGGTGAAAAGGGGAATTTTTTTCTGCTATATAACCAATTTTGTGTATAAAAACTGCCTTTATGTAGGGAGTACTTAACAACATTTAACAGCCTCCTTTAACCATGAATGCACTGAGCATTTGTAATGTGAAAATGCCTAACACCACACAAAATAGAACAACACTAAATTCTACCCACCTGAAGTTCACTGTCTACTGATGGGATTGCAGAAAAGTTTTTATTTGTGTTACTTATGTCAAAAAGCACCAGCTACACAATTGCTTTGGCTTCTTGAGATTCATCTAATTTATGAAGAGGGATAAAGTAAATTAATTATATCAAAGGTTTATTTTAAACCTTATTCTTACACCTTCATGGTATTTGGGAGCTGATCTTTGTTTATGTGGCTCTTATACGGCCATGTAATGGTGTCTTCTCTGGACAGCCAAATCCTCGTCCCCGAAAGATGACAATTTTACTTAATGAAGTATCTGGAAGTGGTGAAGAGTGACAAAGCCCACAACTCCCCATGAGTTGGTTTTACTGACAAGGTGTCTTTTGTGCACCTGATCATTCAACGCTAGGCAACAGTGAACAGCTGTATTAACACTGTATTTCTATGAGTTACCTTTGAGAAAGGGCTTGAAAAAAAAATTGTGTTGTGGCCTAGAACTGAGGGTTTGAAGTAGAAAAGCAGGGTAAGGTCACAATGATATACTGATCATGATTTTTAGGGGAAAAAGCATATTTTCTCCTGAAAAAACATGACTTTCAAGGATTCTTAGAATCATGCAACAGTGAAAAGGAGTTCCCTGGTACTCAATGACTTTCCTTGGTCTTCATGAATTAAGGAAATCTTCCAATAAACTGGACTATGGCGTCAGAACGCCTGTTACTCATTGTTGAGGACTCATGGCCTCCAGGGCAGGTACTGATTTGTCTACCTGCCCAGATCATTCCCTTTTCAACATCGCTCGTGGTTTTCACTCTTCAGTATCCCACCTTCCATTTCATTCTCTCCTCCTGCCCACTTTTCCATGCCCGAGAAACTCATCCCACTTTGTTTTCCTCAGGGATACCCTAACTTTCATTGAAGTAGCAAAGGAAATCTAGGTGTTTTCATTAAATCATATATATGAATATTTAAACCGACATGACAATATTTCAATTTTTTCACATTTATTCATTTTTATTTTTACTGAAGACCAACTTTGATGCTTTTCAAATATTTATTTTATATACCCAGACTATGGAAATAAGTCAGATACCAGGCTATATACCTGTCAAGAATATACTAATGGAAACGTCTTAGAAATACATGTGTACTCAACAGAAAAAGATAGTACATTTAGAACATTTAAACATAAATCTGAACACTGAAAATAAACCTCAGTATACACCAAACATTCTTGTTCTTTTCAATATTGCATTGTTTCATGGTGTAATCTTATTATAGTCATAAAAATACATATATTAAACCTCAGCTGCCATAGGTTTACAGAATGATTTTGTTTTAATAAACTATTAGACCAGTGAGTTATCACAAAAGGGGAGAGAGTACCCCCACTTTGCTTTCAGAGTCAATTTCTGGGATAATTTTTAATGCTACATCCTAGAATTTGGCTTCATTTGAAAACAGTCAGGAAACTTTGGTAATTGTTTTGCTTATTTCAGATGAAAAAGACAGTCACTCTGGTATAATAGGCAGAATCCATTTATAGAGTTCAATCTGTTTATTGGGAACTGAAAACACCTCTGGATAATGAACAAAGTAATAAACAAATCTCTGAGAGGGAACGTAATGATTTTAGTCGAGCGGGGTCAAAACTGATGAGCAACACAGAAATCATCACTGAATTACTAGGAAAGTCAACATTTACTACGAGTGATAAGAAAATGCTCTGAGTATGAAAGATAGAAAGGAAAATAGAGAAAGAAGAAAAAAATAAAGAGAAAAAAGGAAATATTGTAGTGAATGGAATACTTTTAACAATGTTACCCTATAAGCAAAAATTATCTTTTTTTTAATGCAAGGGGAAATATTTTTAGCAAAATGCCTTCTGGCACACTTTCTACAAGTAAATAATGAATTTTGCGTGAGCACATTTTACTTTTTCAGTTACAATTTCTACTTTGCATTCACATTTTAAAGATAGGGAGAAAGGATTGTAGGTCATAGGGATGAACTTCTAGACAAAGGTTGACCATAAAGCCAGTTAACTGTTTTTCCAATAATTACTGGCCTGTAGGGAGACATAATAGAAATATATGAATTTCTAGCATCATGGTTTCCAGTGACTACTGTGCTTTATGGGACTGACAGGACTAAATAAAAAAGATGCAGCAAAAGAAGACCTCAATTTTATGATTTTAAAACTAATAAATAAACAAGGCTCTACAAAATAGAATTTGCAGTCACGTCCAGTATTATAAGAATTAACTTTGGGAAAATATATAGGTCAATGTTCAGGAAATTTAATATACTTATTACTCGGTTTTAAAATGAACGATAAACCAAAGTCTTGCTTATTTTCTAAAACGTGAAATGTAACAATCCTTGGGAATACTAATTTTGGTGCAATAAAAGAACACAATTACTCTGCTAGTAGGGGAAAAGAAAGGTAACTATATACAATGTATATACTGTTTTATATTATGTATTTTTATAGTATGCATAAAACTGATTATGTTGTATAATATATCTTGGGTAGTAACAGCACATGTCTACAGTTAGGCAGATTTGTTTATCTGTCTCCAGCAGTAGGCCATGTGCTCTTCCTTTATTTTTAACTTTTTATTTTATATTGGAGTATAGCTGATTAACAATGTTGTGATAGTTTCAGGTGCACAGCAAAGGGACTCAGCCATACGTATATATGTATCCATTCTCCTCCAGACTCCCCTCCCATCCAGGCTGCCACATAACATTGAGCAGAGTTCCTGGTACTATAAGTTGCCCTTCATTTTTTATTCTTCCCACACTAGAGTTCGATACACATGAGGGATAAGTATTTGCTGAATGAATAAAAATGAATGAAAGTGCACCACTTAAAAGAAATTAGCCAAATAAAGATGAATAATAGGAATTTAGAGCAACAGATCAGAAATCACTACTTTTCAAATATTTCCATTTTGATACTTTTGTCTTTCCTTGGTTTTTTCTTTCCCCCTCTTTTTGTGTCCCTTATATCTTCTTACTCAAGGTCATTTTAATATTAAGTGGTGGTCTCAAGACTACCCAGATCAGAACCCAGCTCTCCTGATTTCAGTAACTTTATTCTCAGAGCCTAGCAGCTAAAATATCATAAATGTAGAAATATATAAGGCATACATATGTAGAAATATATAGCATAGCTTTTTCAACATTAAAAATATTGTCATTTTATATTCTTTGGGACTATGAATATATGCATATACAATATTAAAAAATCTAACTGACATTTCAGCTTTTAAATTTAACATAGACCAGAGACATGATCAGAGAACGCGATGACTCAAGTCATTGGGAATATCTGTTCCAGTTTACACATGCCAATCATAAATAATTCATTTTATAATAACCCACATCTGAATATCTTTTACTACCCTCAAAATCAAAGGGCCTAAAAATTACATAAGTGTCTTTTCTGCAGCTGCAAGAGACACTTTTGCCTATGAACTAACAAAGAATTTTTTTTGGCTCTGGAATTCATTCATTTATATTCATTCATTCCCTCTTTATTTTAAAATTTGTCAGGGATTTATTAATAGCCAATAAGAATGAGTCTTCTGCATTTGAAACAGATTTGGAAACCACTCTCAGGAAGCTTACAGACTTGGTGGGAGTGGCATGGACTTATAAATATCTAAAATGCAGTATTCAGCAAAAAATATAAGGTGTAGATAGTTTAGCTAAGCTACTCCATGGTACTGGTGCCTGGGCATCCGTTTTGTGTGTCCAAGTGTCCTGTAGAGACTTTAAACTGACACTAGACCCTTCATGCAAGAGTATTGCTTAGATAACAGCTACAGAGTCACAAGCAAATGTTAAGTCCCTGATTTGACTTCCCCAACAGCCCTTGAGATCAACATTCTCTCTTGCCTCCCAGCACCTGTATGCCTTTCACGGCCCTTGGATAAGAACCCCAAGGGACTTAGGAAAACCCCACTCTTTTGTTTTGAATTGACCAATCGGACCCTAGCCCAGGAACCCCAAAGCACTCTAGCTACAGATGCTAATAAAAGCAAGTGCACCAGGTCCTGTCACTCTCTCTGCCTGCACCCTGCCTTGACCTCTCCAAATAGCCCCTTGAGGTGTGCTTAATACCTCCTCTGGGACCTGTGAGTAATAAACTTCTCTATTTCAATTTCTCTTTTGGTCTTTTGTTGAACAGATTCACCATCTGGCACCCTGTGCTCCACTTAACAAATGTTAACGAAGTCAGAAGATGACGTTATAAACTCAGAAAAGTGAAGACAGGGGAAAGGGGAACTTAAGGTACCCAGAAAAATATGGTGGCTCCACAGAGGATCTATCTTTTTAATACATATCTGAAGAATGAGGAAAAGCAGGGAGCAAGTTGGAGAGGGCGAAGAGGCAGCCATATGCCAAGAAAAGTTATAGTTTTCTTTCTAAAATGTTGAGAGCTACTACTAATTAAGTATTTCTGAAATACGATTGATATGTTGAGTAAAAAGAGCCCCTGGATAGGTAGACAGAAATCAACACCTGCCCAGGAGGTCTTAAGAGACCTCAGTGATGAGTAACAGGTGCCTGAGTGAAAGATCAGCTTGGAAACTGTGTGGAGAATGATATGAAGGGGAGACATAAAAAGCAGAAAATTGGGTCTTGACATTTTCTGTGAGGTAATGTACTTCAATTAATTCAGGAAAAACAAGACTGACACCCCATCTCACGATTCCTGACTTCACCACATCTCTAAAGACCATTTTTCCACATAAAGTTACATTTACAGGTTGCAGGGATTAGGATCTGATATCCTTGGGGCTACTGTTCAGCCTACTACAGACATTTAATTTTAAGTGGCTGCAGGAATCAGGGACTGGAGGTATGAAATAGGAAGCAGAATCATTTGCTAAGAGAAGATAGTGCCAGTGACACTTGATTCTTCGCATCATCAATTTCTGATGTAGCTGTTAGGGAGAATGTAGCAGACAGCTGACTAGTTACTAAACAGTGGGGTTTTTTTGTTTTTTTCCTATTCTTTTTCAGATTCTCTTCCCTTATAGGTTATTACAAAATACTGAATATAGTTCCCTGTGCTATACAGTAGGTCCCTGTTGGTTATCTTTTGTGCATATAATAGTATGTATATGTTAATCCCAAACTCCTAATTTATCCCTCCCCACCTTTCCCTTTGGTAACTATAAGTCTGTTTTCTGTTTTGTATATAAGTTTATTTCTGTTTTGTATATAAGTTTATTTCTGTTTTGTATATAAGTTCATTTGTAACCTTTTGTTTTAGATTCCACATATAAATGATATCATACGGCATTTGTCTTTGTCTGGCTTACTTCATTTAGTATGATAATCTCTAGGTCCATCTATGTTGATGCAAATAGCATTATTTCATTCTTTTTTATGGCTGAGTAATATTCATTATACACACACACACACACACACACACACACACTGCATCTTCTTTATCCATTTATCTGTCGATGGACATTTAGGTTGCTTCCATGTCTTGGCTATTGTAAATAGTGCTGCTATGAACATTGGGGTGCATGTATCTTTTTCCAGTTATGGTTTTCTCTGGATATATGCCCAGGAGTGGAATAGCAGAATCATTCAGTAGCTCTATTTTTAGTTTTTTAAGGAACCTCAATATTTTTTTCTCCATAGTGGCCGTACCAATTTTAGTGTAGGAGGGTTCCTTTTCTTCACATCCTCTCCAGTATTTGTTATTTGTAGACTTTTTGACAATGGTCATTCTGACCGGAATGAGGTGATACCTCACTGTAGTTTTGATTTGCATTTCTCTAATAATTAGCGATGTTGAGCATCTTTTCATGTGCCTTTTGGCTATCTGTATGTCTTCTTTGGAGAAGTATCTATTTAGATCCTCTGCCCATTTTTTGATTGGGTTATTTGTTTTTTTGATATTGAGCTGTATAAGTTGTTTGTGTATTTTGGAGATTAATCCCTTGTCAGTCGCATCATTTGCAAATATTTTCTTCCATTCTGTAGGTTTTCATTTTGTTTATGGTTTCCTTTGCTGTGAAGAAGGTTTTAAGTTTAATTAGGTACAATTTGTTTATTTTTGTTTTTATTTTCATTACTCTAGGAAACAGATCCAAAAAGATATTGCTGCAATTTATGTCAAAGAGTGCTCTGCCTATGTTTTCCTCTAGGAATTTTATAGTGTCCATCTCTAATCCATTTTGAGTTCATTTTTGTATATGGTGTTGTGTATGGTGTTTTTTTTACATGTAGCTGTCTGATTTTCCCAGCACCACTTATTCAAGAGACTGTCTTTTCTCTATTGTATATCCTTGCCTCCTTTTTAGTAAATTAATTGACCATAGGTGCATGGGTTAGTTTCTGGGCTTTCTGTCCTGTTCTATTGATCTATATGTCTGTTTTGGTGGCAGTACCATACTGTCTTGATTACTGTAGCTTTCTAGGATAGTCTGAAGTCAGGGAGCCAGATTCCTCTAGCTCTGTTTTTCTTTCTCAAGATTTCTTTGGCTATTTTGGGTCTTTTGTGTTTCCACACAAATTTAAAAATTTTTTGTTCTAGTTTTGTGAAAAATGCCATTGGTAATTTGATAGGGATTGCATTGAATCTGTGGATTGCTTTGAGTAGTATAGTCATTTTCACAGTATTGATTCTTCCAATCCAAAGAACACGGTATATCTTTCCATCTGTTTGTGTCATCTTCAATGTCTTTAATCAGCTAAGCAGTGTTTTGGATGGAGTAGAAAGACAGCCGCAAATATGGCAGTGGCAATAATCTGATGAGTTGGAGAAATGTTTCCCAGTCACCTTCAGATGGCTGGATGTAGGACACAAGATGACAAGTAGTTGGATTAATCAGAGGCTCGAGCTTGCTGACCATATGCAGTTGAAAAAGATAAGTGAGAAGTTGGGGTCAGAAGTGCTGTTTAAATTTGTTAAAGTGTTGGGCGATGGGACTTAGGCCAGATGAAAAAGCAAGTAAACTCAGGAGAATGCTGAAATACTTGAGGAAAGAAAGTTGAAACATGATTAATAGGAAGTAAAAGATTAAAGTTTATGTTCAAAGGGAGAATAACAGATAGCAGTGTCTACATGGTAATGGGTGACTTGATAGTGTGAATGTTGAATATTATTGTTGAATAGAATAGGAAGTGAGAGGGCAAGGACTGTCATTCTCAAATTTTAATGTGTCTAAACATTGTCTGGAGACCTGATTCTACTTTTTTTTTCCCTTAAGGCAGTTTTATTATTTATTTATTTATTTTTTGGCTGTGTTGGGTCTTCATCGTTGCTTGCAGGCTTTCTCTAGTTGCGGCGAGTGGGGGCTACTCTTCCTTGTGGTGCACAGGCTTCTCATTGCGGCGGCTTCTCTTGTTCTGGAGCACAGGCTCTAGGCGCATGGGCTTCAGTAGTTGTGGCTCTCAGGGTCACTAGTTGTGGCTCGTGGGCTCTAGAGCACAGTCTCAGTAGTTGTGGCACACAGGTTTAGTTGCTTCACGGCGTGTGGGATCTTCCCAGACCAGGTCTCGAACCCATGTCCCCTGCATTGGCAGGCGGATTCTTAACCACTGTGCCACCAGGGAAGACCCTGATTCTACTTTTGAGGATTCTGATTCAATAGGTCTGGTGTGGGGTCCATGAATTTGTATCTGTAACGAAGACAATTTGGATAAAGGTAGCAGACATATCACACTTTGAGAAACTGCCATAGGATGTTAGAATTATAGCTTATATAAATATTGTTGAAGTAGTATGGAAGCAAGATTTTGGATGAGAGAGAAAGGTGTGTCAAACCAGTCATCAATACAGGTGAGTGATAAAGAAGTCAATAACACTAGAATAAATAGTACTGGGGATAAAAAGCATTGGATGAGATGGACAAAAATGGAGAAAAAGGTTTTTGCATGAGCATAAGAGTAGAATAGGTTGAGATTTACAATAAAGGGCAAGGAGAATGCCAACTCCATCCCTGGGCGGGATGAGGGTAAGAAAGTGTGTTGTCTCTACACAAGGGCCATTCAAAAGAAGTTTTTTTAACATCTTTATTGGAGTATAATTGCTTTACAATGGTGTGTTAGTTTCTGCTTTATAACATAGTGAATCAGCTATACATTTACATATATCCCCATATCCCCTCCCTCTTGCGTCACCCTCCCAGCCTCCCTATCCCACCCCTCTAGGTGGTCACAAAGCTGATCTCCCTGTGCTATGCATAACATCACTAATCATAAGTCTTTACTTTTCAAATCACTTAAACTTGATTTTTTCATAGCTGACAGCAGCATGACTTCCTACCCCTTCTTTTTCCCATGCTAATGAACATAAAACACATTCTGGAACACAATCGCAAGTTTCTTGTAAAATAAACCTCCAAAGCCAATTGTAACACACTGGGTGGTGTCCCAAATCTTCGTCCCAAATCTTCTTCCCAAAGATCAAAGTCTGATTTCCCTGGATTGTTAGCATACTTGAAATGAAAACAGCCTGCTTCTAGCCTTCAGTCTTATGATTGTGACAATAAAAAGAATAAATGTGGTAGAAACAGCTGTACATTTTCAGGAATGATAAACTTCAGCTGGAATTTTTTTTAAACTTAAATTTGAAGTTTATACCAGCAACTAACTTTAGACAGAAATGGGGCTTTGAAGATGAAAGGCAAGAAGCAGCACAACAGAATAAGGTTGGTCAAAAGAAGATGAAAAAAATGAGTAAATAATGCAGGAAGTAATCAGATTCAGAGAAACATGGTATAAAGTACTTAATAAACTGAAAACCGTTTCTGAGGGAAAATATATCATAATGACAGTTCCTTGCATTATATTATGAAGGTAATAAAACTGAAGAGTCAAAAGACTCATCAGAAATATGCTACTTTATAATTAATGAGAAACAACAGATGAAGGGCAAATAATAATCTGTTTATTTCTCTTATCACAGAAACCTAGGTGAAATATAAAATATGAATACTTCAAAAGTGAAGGAAAATGTTTCATGTAGAAGTTGGGAAACTGTAAAAAAATTGATATTTTTAACTTTACTTTTGAAATATAGAGATTTTTGATTTGGGATATCAAGTAAACTTGAGAATCTGGGTTGATTATGTTTTTGAAAGTTGATAATTTGTACTAAATGGAAGCTGTGAGCTCTCCTGGTTAATTGCAAATATGCATCTTAACTCATGTTGAAGGATCCAAACTGTTCTACGATTTATGCCAGGGTTTTGAAAATCCTGGGTTTTGTCAAATTATATATATATATTTGTTTGTTTGTTTTGTTTTTTTACAAAAAGCTTTTTGATACACAACTTGGAATAGCTTTGTGACACAGTGGATGAAGGGAAATTAGTAACCAACTTCCATATTACCAGAATTTGATTATTGTGCTAAGAAAATATAGTTGCTAAACAAATTCCCTCAATGAAGAGAATTATAAATTTCAGTATTTTTAACATTATCCTTTAGTGGCAGACTTTGCAAGAGAGAGCTGCAAATCACTGGTCTCCTAAATCAGGATTTTATGAAGCTGAATTATTCTAACCATATTCTTTCAGCTAGGCGACTAATTTTGACTCTAAAAATGGATGTTATTTTTATGTTACCCAAGTCTATAGCCTCTTCCCCCACACCAGAAAAAAAGTAAAATATTGAACATAAGCATATTGCTTTTCTTTGGTCCTGCCTATGACAAACTTGTAAAGTATAGAAGATCTGTAACAAGTAAGATTTCTTCCATCTCTTCTTTTTATCATTGCTTTCCTTCAGGAAAACAGATGCCTCTGAAACTTCAGGCAGATGCATAAGCCTCTCAGACTTTTTCTACATGAATAAACAAAGGAAGGCAAACATTTCTCTCTAATAACTCTGGCAAACAAAGTTGTCAGCTGAGTGCCCTATTCTCTTATGTAGAGACCTATTTGATAAGCTCTCAGTTAAAGAGGTAATTGAAGTTTTTAAGAAATCATTTTCTCTAGCAGAACTTTTACATTTTTATTGGCAGATTTTTACCAGAAAATTTTGTTAAATGACACCATTCAGGATGAATTCATTAAAAGTGTTTCATGTGGATGTTTTTACTTTAAAATATACAGATATTAATCCACAGAAAATAAAATATAATCTTTCAAATGGGAGATTACAATTACAATAAAGTCAGATAAAATTTTAATAAATTAGTTAAAATTAAAATAGATACAATCAAACACTCCATTTAACTAATATTTAAAAAGTCTCATCTGAGGCAGTGTAAATATTGTTTTGATGTCTGGATAATTGAAAAAATAGCCAAGTCCATATGTTTAAATAAATCATTCCTTCCATGTCCGTTTATCTATGTTATCAATGAATTCACATTTTCCATTAAGTTTAAAGTATAGGTTCCATTGTAAGTACACCGAATGTATGCTAAACAAAACCTTAGCAACCTTTTAAAAAATAAATCTACTTTAATATTATATCCCTAAAATTTAAAAAGTATGACCACACTAAAATTTCCTCTGTGCTGCATGTGGAGAATGCATAAATGATTTTTTTAAAAACTAAAGAAGTGATGGATAATGTAATGAAGCAAAAAGACCCAAAGCCTGGAAAATTTGTTCATGCTTTGTTGAATGTGCCTGTATTGAGTATTGTATTTTGTGCCATTTGAAAGGACACATGTCCATGGAAACAGCCAATAAAATGTTTTGTAATAAAAGTGACTAAAATATTCTAGGCAATGGTTTTGAATTTTCAGGTGAATAAAGTCCTTATTATGTGACCTTTTTACTGCAAGTACATTCTTTCAATCTACATTTATGTAACAGTAAATGTAAAGGCTCAGTACCTCTAACTGTAAAATAGCATTGCTCACAAATCAAAGTCTCAAAGGGAATATTCTTGTGATACTTCCTGAAATGATGAGAGCTCTTCAGACATATATCTTTAACGCCCCGTGACTATTTATAATCACAGAGAGGCTTTCTTAATTTAATGACTCTTAGGCTTAAGTTGCTAAGATGTTTAAGCCCATTCATGGTAAGTTTTCCCTTAGTAAATTGTTCCAAGATGAAAATTCAGAAAACAACTGTGCCTCTCAACTAAGGAAGGGTGATTACAGTTATTTTGGGAATATATCAAAATAACATTGGCAAAAGGAACAGAATCTGATGAAGCTTTTCCTATCCTGACCACTAAAATTTAAGTTTAAGCTGGTGTATGCATAAAATTTATCAAGTAGGATGGTAGTAAATTCTAGCCTATTAACTGTACTAGCATTATATAACCTGCCCTGTAGTTTCTAATGTTAAACTGATGGTAGGGATAGCTGTTCTTATATAACTCTTAGGCTTAAACTTGTATCTGCTCTTCTGTGAAAATTAGATGGATGTCATAAAAATTCTAGCAGAGATCTGTTGTCAGTTACTGTTTCCATATAAAATTGTTATAGAATCCTATCCCTAATGAAATTTTTTGGCCATCCCAATACAAACATCATTAATTCACTCATTTCTTTAGGGAATGGTGAACTACCAACCAGTTTGGGTAGGTTATGTAATGGTAGTAAAACAAATAGGCCAAGATTACAACCATTCTACTAATGGATTTTATGCTTACATCAGTTGACATTTAAATATTGGTGGTCAGAAATATATATAGGAACTATAAAGTGTTTTTTATTACCAGTTAGTATCTAAGATGCTTCCATTTTAAAATCATTTGGGAGATTAAAAATGGTTTTGTAATCCTCTGAGTTACCGTCAAAGACTGTTAATTGTGCCCAAATAAAACTTACACAGCCAGTAAAGCTCTTTACATCAGAAGAACGTTTTGCTTTTGATTCCTCTGCCAATTGTAGAGATTCTTTTTGAAAACTTGCTATGAAGTTAGTTCATGGGTTACAGAAGAATATCAAAGCTCTTACCTTTTGATTACATTTCCTTTTTTTTTTACATTTCCTTTTTTAAAATAAAATCGGTGTACCTAGTTTAATCACCTACCTAATGAACCAAATGCAGCTGATGCCCCATGATGAAATGTATAACAGTCATGTTTACACCATCTATAACTCTTGTTAGATCGATTATGGGGGTTTCAGTCAAGCTATGTTTCATGAAGAAATGGTGGATGGGGTCTTTGTGAAAGATTTATAGAGTTAGTAATTAAAACAAAATAAATATACAGTATATCATGCTTGCCAGTCTGCTCTGTGGCTATACAACTTATGTCAGACATCACCTTCACGTCAACAAGGTTGAATGGCTTTACACCCACATTTTAAGCAAAAATGCATATAGAAAATGGATGGATGTGATGCCAAATGTGGCAGTTATTTCCATGTATAACATCCTTGAAATAAACTACAATGTGATGTTGGTACATTTTCATGAGAGTAGACATGACTTACAACTGGAGGATGTTTGTTACTCACAAGGATTTGCTATGTCAGTTAATGTGGGACAGTTAAGGTGGAGCTTGCCATTGGATATTCCACTAAGCAATTTAAAGATTCTCTACAGGCAAATGTACGCACATGCAACATCTGAGCTCAGTCACGGAAGTCAGAAATGAAAACAGATTCCACATGATGGCTCAACTGTCTCATTTTTAATGGTCATTAGTGGCCTGTAGACAAGGCTCAACCTGCTAGGTAAACAACCAATTTGTTTGTTGTCTGACTTGTAAACAAGGGATAATTTATTCATTTGTTAATTTTGTTTCTTGCTTTAGCACTTTAGGTTGTTATTTGTTCTCTGACTTAAACAACTTTTATCTAGACTCATTTAAACTGCAGTTTTCTTCAAAATCTGTAGCAAAATACTTTTGAATAACCTCAGTGTGGAATATCTCCAATTTCTATGACAGAGCCTGTTTTTTTTTTTTTTTTTTTGGTGTTTTTAGTAAACCAAATGGTGTTTGGAACCATATCTATCCGTAAAAAAAACTAAAAACTATAAGTAAACAAACGGACAAATAACCCAAGATATACATTTTTCTTCTTTTTTGGGTAAAGATCAAATATTCACTAAGGCAATAATGCCAGCTTTCTTGCAATTAATAAACTAGCTTTAAATACAATTTCAAAGAAAGAGATGCCACAACAGTATCTAAAGCAGGATCGCCCGAATGAATGTATCATCAATGTACCTAATTTGACAATAAAATAAATAACCTGCATTTCCTTACAGTCATATTTCATATGCTAAACTGTGATAAAACCAGAATAAAGTAATGCCCAAAGATACATAATTTAAGTATGACAAATCCTGTCATTAAAGTATTGTTTACAAACTAGCCCTTTATGAGAACATAATTCAGATAAAATCTTTTAAAACAAAGCTTCTATCCAAGAGTGAACACACAATTGTTTTGCAGACAAAGCCAAGCTTAAACCTCCTTTAAAAATGTCTCCTTTGCTGTATGTTGAATAAGATTTATATATGAGGTAAGCCATAGATCTGGTTTATACTCTCCAATAAGAGAGAATAAAAGGGGGCTGTGGGGCTTCCCTGGTGGCGTGGTGGTTGAGAGTCCGCCTGCCGATGCAGGGGACACGGGTTCATGCCCCGGTCCGGGAAGATCCCACATACCGCGGAGCGGCTGGGCCCGTAAGCCATGGCCGCTGAGCCTGAGCATCCGGAGCCTGTGCTCCGCAACGGGAGAGACCACAACAGTGAGAGGCCCACATACTGCAAAAAAAAAAGAAAAAAGAAAAAGGGGGCTGTGGATTAAAGCCCTCTCTGTATATTCTTTTTTCATTAAGGACCATAAAGAAAGAAAACTGGATTAAAATGGCTAAATGTTCTTGGAACAATTCCCACAAATGCCAGTAATTATAGGTTTTGGTTTCTTTGGTTCTCATGGCTCTAATCTTTAATAGCTTATTACAATGTACAACACAGCATCGTGTACTTTCCATACAACACACATTTAACATCCTCACATTACAGACCAGGGGCCAAGATTATGGTTCAAATGCAGTTAGGTTTAAGCGATGCAATAGGAACCACAGGAAATGTGACAGCTGTCAAATACCACACTGTCCATGCTACTGAGCTAGACTGTACCAGAAAGAGGTCAGCCTTTGAGACTTCCATTTCTCATCTCTTACAATTCTACTGAGTCCACCTTTACTGAATGTGTATTTTATGATCGGCTTACAAGGGTTTTTGTTGTTGTTGGCGGTGGTGGTGTTTTTAACAAAAGCATAGCATAAGCTGCCTGGAAGATTAGTAACTTTTTTTCTTAGAATTTCAGCAAAGTTGTTTGCAGGGATTCAAATAAGATTCTATGAGAATACTTATTAATCTGGGCCTGGGTTTCTAACCATTTATTAGATGGCAATAGAAAAGAACCTCTCTTTCTCTATGCCTAAGTATACATTGGAAAATCTATTTTATCGTTAATAATTGTACAAATATAAAATGACATTGCATTCCATCATTTAAAATAAACACATCAGGGAATTCCCTGGTGGTGCAGTGGTTGGGAATCCACCTGCCAATGCAGAGGACATGGGTTCGAGCCCTGGTCCAGGAAGATCCCACATGCCACGGAGCAAGTAAGCCTGTGTGCCACAACTACTGAGCCTGCACTCTAGAGCCTGTGAACCACAACTACTGAAGCCTGTGCGCCTAGAGCCCGTGCTCCACAACAAGAGAAGCCACTGCAATGAGCAGCCTGGCAACACAATGAAGAGCCCGCTCGCCACAGCTAGAGAAAGCCCATGCGCAGCAATGAAGACCCAATGCAGCCAAAAATAAATAAATAAATATTTTAAAAATAAAATAAAATAAACAATCAAAAGCTTAAAATATTTCTACACTGGTATCAGAAAGAAAGACATAGTGCTTATGAGTTTGGGGTCACCTACTGCAAATTAAGGTCTATAAGATGAGGAGCTAACCTCTCCCCTTTTTTTTTTTTTTTTTCCCAACACACTCATTAGGCACTGAAAAGAACAGGCTAAAGGCTTGAATACAGTTAATAGAATCTTTGGTAGAACCATCAGTCTCTATATTTCATATAAGATTGTGGTTTTTTTGTTTGTTTGTTTTTTGCGGTACGCGGGGCTCTCACTGCCGTGGCCTCTCCCGCCGCGGACCACAGGCTCCGGACGTGCAGGCTCAGCGGCCATGGCTCACGGGCCCAGCCGCTCCGCGGCATGTGGGATCTTCCCGGAGCGGGGCATGAACCCGTGTCCCCTGCATCGGCAAGCGGACTCTCAACCACTGCGCCACCAGGGAAGCCCTGGAGGGCATTTTTAAACATGTGCGGTGTAGTTTTGAATAAAGATGGCTAACTAAAGCCTACCAATTGGTTGGAAGTAGAAATGATAAGAGAAAAAGAGGCAATTTTCTTTTTCAAACAGGTAACACAATGAAAACTTACCAGCTTTTCTTAAGAAATACTGACATTTAATAGTTATTGCACTAATCCCCGGAGAACTAATTGGTCAAAAGCAAGTGTCTTCTGTTTTGTTTTGTTTAATGAATTATTCATTTCTGACCAAATCACACTTTGCATTCATTTGAATGTTAAACCACATCCAAACAGTTTGTCGGGAATATCTTATTAATATAGACATGGAAGCTCTGTCAGTGGGGGGAGACATAACTAAATATCAAGATGAAATCTCAGATAAACTAGGGAAATCTTTAAAAGATGCACAGAGGGCTTATGGTATGGGAATCACTGATTAAAACTAGAAGGAAAGTATTTAATTCAAAGAAGCATAAGTAAATCATTATCTGATTATCAGAAGCAATCTTAAAATAAACAAGTTTAAAACGGCATAAAGATTTGAAGCTCTTCATTAGGAGCTCAAAATTGCCGGAAAGATTTTCTCCATGCATTGTAAAAGAATACTTTCCCAAGGCTTGTTAGATGGATCACTCATTACATAAGATATTTACAGATGTGATGCTAAAAAGCAGCTCCAAGTCAATTAATTTGGAAAATCTTAGTTTTTAAAAGACTCTACTTATTACATTTTTTTGTTGAAGAGTTTATTGAGTTTTATTATTCTAGGGCTGTCAAAACTTTTAATACGCTTATATTCCTTATGAATTTGAGAAAAAGTAGCAGTGTTAGGAACGTCTTGTGGACAGGATTCCAAAGATGACTTCTTTAATAACAAGTTACCATGACAGATGTTTAATGTGGAAGAGTTACCTTAAAAACTGAAAATTTTAACTAAAATAACTTCATTTTAATATAAGAAAGAAAGGGAAAGAAAGAAAGGAAGAAAGAAAAAGAATTCTGTGGTGAGTAAACTATTTTACAGCTATTTCCATGAATTTTTACTCTCCTTTAAAAATAGAGTGAATGTCATCATTTAAATACAGGATCAGGTTCTGGGTCATAGCACTGTAGGAGATAAAGACGCTGTCAATTTTCTTAACTAAAAAAACCCTGGTAGGGATTCCCCGGTGGCGCAGTGGTTGAGAGTCCGCCTGCCGATACAGGGGACACGGTTCGTGCCCGGTCTGGGAAGATCCCACATGCCGCGGAGCGGCTGGGCCCGTGAGCCACAGCCGCTGAGCCTGTGTGTCCAGAGCCTGTGCTCCGCAACAGGAGAGGCCACAACGGTGAGAAAAGCCTGCGTACCGCGTGAGAAAACAAAACAAAACAAAAACCCTGGTAAGAAGGGCACCCAGAAGTCACAGTGAACCACTTGTTCTAGTTCCTGTCTGTCTGTTGATTTGCTTTTTGTAAGGGTCTTCTAAGAACTTAAATCTGAAAGGAAGTAAAGCCATGATCAGAACAGCACTTGGGCTCCTTTATTCATGATGGCTGTCACTTACCTCTCCTGGCTTTTCTAATTCCCTTTACATTTTCTTCTCTCCTGTCTCTTCTTGAACCTCACAATTCTCCTTCAATGGTAATCATGTTCCAGATTAATAGGACGATATACTATTTTAATTTTACCTTCATCCTAGTAGAAGTTCTTAGCAAAATTAAGAAAAAATAATAAAATGGTAAGATGCCATTGTAATGCATACTGAATTTAAAATTTTTTACCTAATGTTATGGGGACAAAAACTTTAATTTGGACCCATGTTTACTATTCTTTCTATAAATCATTATCATGCAGCAACCCAAAATTTATTAGAATGATAGGGCTATGAGAGGCAAAAGTAGAAGTGGTTTTTGTTCATTCATGTAGTTAATCAGCAAGTATTAGCTAGAGTCTATTTTATTCTAAGAAGTGTGCTAAGCACTGTAAGTATAAAAGTTAATAGAGCAAAATTCCCATTCTCTAGAAGTGTCCGTTACTTGGAGGAAACACAGAAGTTAAGAAATAATCAGAACAATGTAATTACTACAGTGATGGAAATGGGAACAAGATACTATGCCAGAAAGAGGAAGAAGCCCTGGGTATTGCTTGGAGAACTGAAACCTGGAAGAAGTGACATCTACATAAAATCTAGTAATAATCATTAGGAGTTTCCAAAGTGTCCAACAGTGAGACAGAAAAAGACTCCAGAGGGAGAAAAGTGGTTTCAAGATGGGCAAGAAAAAGCATGATGTTAGATGCAATCTGACTCTCGCCCAGGACCTGTGATCTGCTTAGCTTACACTGCTGCAGATGTTTGACCTGCCAGGCTTCCTGCTCTATTTACCTTCACCTGTCTTGCACACTGCCTGCTGCAAAGTCGGTGCTCAATCTTGATGTGTAAGAAATGGTACCTCATTGTTTTAAAAGTGATATTTCCAGCTAGTGATCCTAATCACCTTTCTCTATGTCTATCTGCCTAAATGCAGGTATTTTAAGCAACAGATAATCTGAATTACAGAGAAAGTAATCAAACTTGAAGAAGCAATGATAGTAATGATGTAAATATTCAGTTTCCTGTGGACCATTCAACAAGTTTAAAACCCAAACCTAAAATATCTTTTTAATTTCTATAATTTTGAAAGCCCAGTAGCGGAAAACAAAGAGTGTGAGACTATTGATAAATGACAGAATAAATGACCTAAAAGTGCTTAAGGTTTTTGTAACACACAGTTGTATTCTTAGGTAAATTCATTTTCTATCTCTCGATTCTCCCTAGGAAGATGCATATCTAATTTTAAATGACTCTTTTATGCCCATCTTTTCAAGGTATTATTAAATATTTTTATAAAGATATTTCATAGAAATTTCAAATTCAGGGTATAAAAA
Source organism: Orcinus orca (assembly GCF_937001465.1). NCBI lineage: Eukaryota > Metazoa > Chordata > Mammalia > Artiodactyla > Delphinidae > Orcinus > Orcinus orca. Next base: position 119,084,747 of record NC_064563.1, read on the forward strand.
TAAATCCATTATCCTCACCTCTCAAAATCAAAACCAAAATGTCTATATTTCCTTTTTGAGCTAATGGCAGCATCATCTACACAACTGCCCAAATGAGAAACCCAGAAGTCATCCTGACTCCCACTGTCCCTGTAATTCACATAACCTATTACTCACAAAGGCCTGATGATTGTATCTACCTAATCTATCTCTATTCCTTCTGCTATCATTTGAATCTTCTGGCTGATCTCTGAAACTTCAAATTTGTCCCTTTGTTTCAAATCTCCTCATCTTCATCTATTAAAACCTATTATATCATAGTGATCTTTCTAAAACTTGGAGAAAATCCCATCATCCCCTTCTTGAAAACTTTAAGGGGACCTCTGTACCTACAGAATGAAGTTCAAATTGCTACGTATGGCATGCAAATTCTTGTGATCTGTGATTGTCTTTTTGTTCTGCTATAGCTTCACCTAACACCTGATTAAATGACAGGTTTTCTAGATGACATTTTGCTGTCTTTTCTTACTTGAAGTTTATTATACATGTAATATATGAAGGTAGTTTTCATATGAATAATTCAACTAAATAGAGTAAACTTGGTAAGATACCCTTAAACACTGAATTCCTCTTCACCTTCTATTTCTTAGAAATAACAGCTATCAAACACTGGATGTGAATTCTACCATGTTTTGTCTTACCTCCTGATTACTGTTCTTCTGTTCCCTCTGCCAGGAATGGCTTCCCTCCCCTTTTTTTAATGAATGAATTAATTAATTAATTGATTTTTGGCTGCACTGGGTCTTCGTTACTGCGCGTGGGCTTTCTCTCTAGTTGCGGCAAGTGGGGGCTAATCGTTGCAGTGTGTGGGCTTCTCATGTGGTGGCTTTTCTTGTTGTGCAGCATGGGCTCTAGGGGCGCAGGCTCAGTAGTTGTGGCATGGGGACTCAGTAGTTGTGGCTCACGGGCTCTAGAGCACAGGCTCCAGTAGTTGTCGCGCACGGGCTTAGTTGCTCTGCGGCATGTGGGATCTTCTTGGACCAGGGCTCGAACCCGTGTCCCCTGCACTGGCAGGCAGATTCTTAACCACCTACTGTGCCACCAGGGAAGCCCGGCTTTCCCCTTTAGTATAGTGAACTCACAAACCCAACAGTCTAGGCTCTAATGACATCCCTACAAAAGGACATTTCCTCGGTTGTGTGGAATTGTAAAGAAAATACTTTTATGTTTCTCTATGCTTAGGGTATTCTGAGCAAATAAACTGAAGCCTGGGTTAAAGTATATGCCTTTGAAAGTTAAAGGATGGACATATTTAGAGATATGTAGAAATTTATCTCCCTAGGGCTACGTGCTTCTATTTCAAAGAGAAATGAAACCCAAGAGCCATTCACTTACATTTCAAAGTCAAGTTTACATTACATTTACAAATTGTAAAACTTTGGAGAGATAGGTTTCTTGCCCTCTCTCAAGAGAGGAGGGTGGCAGCTGTACAGCGGTTCCCATTTAAACTTCATGATTCATAATTTTGGAGTTCCTCTCCTCTGGTATAAATCCCTTCCCTTTGTACACACAGGCATAACCAATGGGCTCTCATCTCTTTGCTTCAGGTTGAGTACTGGGGTTTAGAGAAATAGTCTGTGTTTGATCCAGAAACGTCATTTTGCTTTCAGGATAGTATAGATAAATATAGATACTAGAAATTTATTAAATTGAGCAAATTAATGCTTCCTCCTCTATTCTCCCATAGGTACTTATTCATACCTCTAACAATAAACTTATCACACTGGTTTATTTGTTGCCCTTTAAATGTGAGTTACAAGATAATAGAAGCTGTCATCTATTAATCTTTGAGTCACAAGTTACTTATGTGTTTCCTACTGACACAACAAAAGGAAACAAATATTCAGGTGTAATTTAATTTCCTTGGAAATATTCTACAATGCCTCCAAATAAAAATAAAATTGGCATCATATATCTTTATAGCCCATCATTTTTTCCTAGAGAAAATCAAAGTTTATATTAAATTTTTATTAAATTTATTTATAACTGAAACAGATTGAATTTATATTCATTTCTTTATAAAACTCAGAAAACAAGAATCCATCAACCATGTGACATTCTATGGTTCTGAGCTAAAATGGATTAGGTGAGGGAGTGATCAAGATGAACAAGAAGAGACAAAGAAATAATACTTCCTACTCCACCTCAAAAGTAAAAGTAGAGGGGCTTCCCTGGTGGCGCAGTGGTTGAGAGTCCGCCTGCCGATGCAGGGGACACGGGATCGTGCCCCGGTCCGGGAAGATCCCACATACCGCGGAGCGGCTGGGCCCGTGAGCCATGGCCGCTGAGCCTGCGCGTCCGGAGCCTGTACTCTGCAACAGGAGAGGCCACAACAGTGAGAGGCCCGCGTACCGCAAAAAAAAAAAAAAAAAAAAGGTAAAAGTAGGAAAACATTTTCACTTTTGAATTTAGGGTGGCAGAAATAGGAAGACGGTACCTTCTAGACAAAGTAGTAAAATTATCTTCAGTAATATCAAATACTGAAATAATCACTAGGACAAAAGAATTGTGGACAATATAAAAAGATTACAAACATTTCTCTCTTTATAATTGTTTATATTCCCGTATTCAAGTTAAAAAGTCTCTTTTGTTTTCATGCGAAGTAGAAATCAGGGTAGAATCATTTTCTTTTTATTCTGCCTTGAGGTGGTTTTTGTGATACTCAAAATCAAATGCCAACTGTCATGAAAATGTAATTAGATATAAATATTATTATTACTTTCTTTTATGGATTATTGCAAAAATTCAACATATGTTTACATCCATGACTAGGAAATGAAGTGGATTAAGAAAGTATTGTATGTCAATGAGAACCTTTTCTTTCTTTTTCTTTTTTTTTTTAAATAACTGGATTCTCTCTTTGGGAAAAAGAGACATTGACTACTACAGAGATTATCCGTAAATTTGTGCTGCTCACCCACCAGCCTAATCACTATTGTCAGGAAGTCAATTTGAGATCACAGGTCACAGCTTTAAATTCAAGTGTGGCATAGGGAATTTAATCAATATATGTATGCACATGGAAGAAAATATGATGCAAGCAAACCTATTTTAGTAATACATTTATTTAAACAGGCTTAAAATTATTCTGGAAATGTGTTTAAGTGAAGATAATATTTGGGTTGTGTGCATTTTAAATTAACCTGTGTTAAATGTGAGAAGATCTCCAACAGCTCATTAGTATAAGGCCTAAATATTTTGCATTTTAGTTTCTGCCTCAACAATTCTATTGAAACTGCTTTCTTAAAGGTCACCTATAACCTCCCAACTGCCAAATCCAATGGCCTTTTTTTATTGATCTTCTTTGATACTGTTGCACTATTTGATACAGCTCACATCTTCTTTCTTGAATGTATACTCTATGTTACAGAATAAAATGAATTCAAGACGTGTACCCCTCTAGAAATGCCTCACTGGGTGTATTATTTTTGTCCTTTTGGAATCCTTCTGGCGATAAATGTAAGCATAGACTAGGTGGAATTCATGAAAAGTTAATGAGCTATTGTAGTATTCAGGCATTTGGGATGTCTCCTTTTCAAATATGAGCAATCATAGAGGATTTATCACAGAATTAAATGGGAAACTACACAGAGGTAATGGGTTAGCTCAGGACAGGCAAACTACACCTACGGGCCAAATCCAGTCTACTGCCTTTTTTAGTAAACCAAAGTTTTATTTGAACATGGCCACACTCATTCACTTACACACTGTCCGTGGCTGCTTTGTTGCTACAAGGGCAAAACTGAGCAACTGCCATAAAGACCAAATTTCATGCAAAGTCTCAAATATTACTATTTACCTTCATGCAGAAAAAGTTCACAGGCCCCTGGGTTAGAGGATTAATTAAATGACCTGAGAAGGAACTACACAACATTTGATGCAAAGAAAAGGCATCGTTATTATAAAGCTTCACGCCAATATGAGAGGATGGTGTGGAACTAGTTGTAGGCACAAGATTCTTCTAGAGATGCCTGTTAAGGTATGACTTTCCTTTCTGGCACCTTCCCTCAAGAATAAATGTGAGAACCCAGAATAATTAGTTATCTACAAAGATTCTAGAAGACCTCATACCATCTCATCCACTGTTCTGGCTTCCAGAGTACACACAAGCATGCAGAGCCTTATCTGGGGAAGGTGCCTTATCCTTGGAAGCCCAGTGTTGAGAGGAAGAAGAGGAAGGAACAGTGATGTATGGTGTCTTCTCTTATAACTATTGCATCCCAATAAATTAGTCTGTTTGAGAATCTCTATGTTGTGAGTAAAACTGATCTACTTTATTCCAAGCAAAAAGGGTGCTAGAAACCTTGCCGTAGTGAAGTTCCTGCAAGCTTTGTTGTACTTAATTTCTTCCAGGATTCTATCATACCTCCAACATTCTTACAATAACCAATCCTTCCACCTGACCATTATTTCAGCTAGCCTAGGTGGGCTTGTCTCCCTTATAACCAAAAGATATTTGACATAAATGAACTTGGACTGACACAAAGGAGACTGAAGAATCATAGCAGGCTCTTACATGGTCCACTTTATACATAAGGATATGAAAAAAAAATAAACCCAAATAAAAGTTTAGTATTTTCACACTGGTCTTAGCTCAAGCTACTATAACAAAGTACCATAGACCGGGTCGTTTAAACAACAGTTCTGGAGGTCAGAAAGTGCAAGATCAAAGTGTCAACAGATTAGGTTCTTGGTGAGGGCCCCCTTTTGGGCTTGTAGACAGCTACCTTCTTGCTATGCCCTCACATGACCTTTCCTTACTCACATGAGTGAGTGGGAGAGAGCTAGATCACTCTGTGTTCCTCTTCTTATAAGGGCACTTACCCCATCATGAGGGCCATACCTTCATGACCGAATCTAAGCCTCATTACCTCCCAAAGGTACCACCTCTATATACCATCACACTGGGGGCTGGAATTTCAACATACGAAATCTGGGGGGACACAAATGTTTAGCCTATAACAACATTCATGGAGAAACTTTCACTTTGATTCAATATCTGTCATCAGATTATCCAGATATGTGTTAGTTCAATTGTTGTTATCCAACAAAATATTTTTTTCAGTGGAATTTCTATGGTATATAAGTAAAACCCCATTAGAGATTTTCAGAGGGCTTGATTTTGTGCTGAATGTCTAGGTTTGTGTTCATATATATATAATCACAATATATTTTTTAAAAAACATATAATTAAAAAAATTGAGGTGTATTAATTATTTGAGATGTTTTAGACTTAATATTAAAAACACAATCTCCTATATCTATAGAAGTCTGGCAGAAACAACATTTTAAAAATAATCCAATTCAATAATTCACTTCACCCTATGAGACACCCTTCTCTTATTCCTGAAAATATATTTCAAAATTTTTCTTTAATAATTGACATTCAATCTTGTGAAAAATAGGTTAGAGAAGTCAAATGTGTTCCCACTGTATATCTACCTATCTTATAACCATGAACAATACTCAGAACCCCTCAAGAAAGAGGCTTACTCAGCTGTTAAATGAAATGAGATTATTTCAAAGGTCCTTTCAAGCTATAAAATCTCATAATTGATAGAAGACTCTCAATAATGATCTGACCTGAAGATTTACTGTTTTCTGAAGCTTGTTATACAGTTTTTCAATTGACATCATCAACAAAAGAGAAATAAGTTACCATACCTTAGTCAATTTTCTCACAGTAGCTCAAGTCATCAACATCTAAAACTCCAATATTTTGTGCCTCTAATTTGATGAAATGATAAAGAGTTTTACTAGGAGTTTCTATCTAACATTTCAACTGGCATTTTATGTACAGGCAGTCCTTGTCATGCATACTTCTGAAATGCAGAGATTTATCACAGTTTAGTTAAATAACTCCAGTGTCCCAACAACAGGGTTCAAATTTCAGTTTCCATGGTATATCAACCATGAGTAAACCATAAAGTGCAAACTTCACTGCTAGCTCTTCTGAGCACAAGTCACTACATAAACGAAAGATGTGCATCACGATAAATAACAATTTATGTCACTTCTTTCAAAGTCTGTGATTGGTCACCGTGCATTTGTTATTAAATTCATATATAGATAGCTAGCTTGTTGAGCTGACCCTTTGTCTCCCAGTGATAAATCCAGGTGCCATTTTACAAAAATGGATAATTAAGAGAGGAATTTAGTCAACAAAAATCACCTCACAACTGTCAGGGTGTTTACTATCAAAAAAACAGAAGACAACAAATATTGACAAGGATATAGAGAAGTTGGACCCTTGGACACTATTGGTGGGAATACAAAATGGTGTGACTGCTATGGAAAAATGACTGCTATGGAAAGGAGTATAGAGGTTCCTCAAAAAATTAAAAGTAAAACTACTATATGATCCAGCAACCTCACCTCTAAATATTTATCCAAAAGAATTGAAATCAGGATCTCAAAGAGATATTAACACTCCTATGTTCACAGGTGCATTATTCACAATAGCCAAAGGTAAAAACAACCTAAAGATTCTTTGACAGATGAATGGATAAAGAAAATTGGCATATAGATATAATGTGCAATACTATTCAACTCTTAAAAATGAAGGGAAGTCTGCAATATGCAACAACACGGATGAATTTTGAGGACATTATACTGAGCGTAATAAGCCAGTGACAGAAACACAAATACCGCATGATTACACTTACATGATGTATCTAAAGTAGTCAAAGTCATAAGGGCAGAGAACAGAACGGTGGTTGCCAAGGGAGAGGGAGAGGGGAAAATGGGGAATTGCTGTTCGATGTGTATAAAGTTTCAGCTATGTGAGATGAATACATTCTAGAGCTCTTCTCTACAACACTGTACAACAAGGTACACTAAAGATTTAAGAGAAGAGATATTATGTTGTGTTTTTACCACAATAAAATAAAATTAAATGAAAAACTCAATGAGTAGTAAAGAATTGGAAAGTGATGATGCTGGAAGTGAAACTCAAATTGAACATAAATGGAATTTCAGAAGGAAAAGCTATCTGTGTGATTGTCAACATTTCCACCCTCTGCAACACGCAGCCAAAGGTACTTAGTGAAAGCAAACTTGCTGACATAAATGAGAAAAGTGGTTATGAAGAAAATGATGAAGATGTCCCAGAGGAAGTGATGCTGGCAAAATATTTCACATTAAAGGAACTCTCACAGATATTTCATTACACTGAAAGCACAAAAAATAGATTGTTGGAAGTCAATCCAAACTTAGAAAGGAGTATGACACTTTAAAAGGCATCAAAAAGATGCCTGTTTCATAGCATAACTTATGTAACAAGAAGGCAAGGCCTGTTCTTGATGAGTTTTCAGAAATAACTAAAACACATTAATTCTCAGTGTTTTTGATGTTTTAAATCACAGCATACTAAATAAATACATTTTACTGTTTTTAAAATTTCCCTATTCATTTATAACAGACAGTAAGAGGATTTTTCACGTTTTGACTCCAAAATTTAAAGGTCATGGAACAATCATAATTTTTCCCATTGATTACTAAGATTTCTGCACAATTTCAGTTTGCATGGTTATTTTTACAGTTCTTTACCATCTGGCAAAGTGAGGACTGCCTGTATTAATTTCAGTAAATTTTACTGAATATATCCTATAAGAATTTTCAACACATACAATAGTAGAATGCCATTATAAACCATTTGGGAGGTAGAAAGTATTGAGGAGGACCTCTGACTAGAGTTGATACTTTGTCTGATTTTCATATGAATTTAAACTTTGTGCTCTGTTCAGTGCGTAAGAGACTATCCCTTTTAGAGGCATAGTAAGGTTTAAAAGTCAAAGGGCAGTTGAAGAGCTCTAGGGATTGAGTAAGCTAATTATCATTTCAATAGTAGTAACATCCTGGTTTAGGGTTTGAACAGCTAAAATCCTAATATCTGACCCTCTGTCTCATCTTCTCTACTCTAGCACTTTTTGAGTCTCACGTTTCTCATTTTTTCCTCCTCTTTCTCCCCTCATTCCTTCCCGTGACTCTTTTCCACCTAACCAGTCCTGGAATAGATCCACATCTTTATTATTGTTGTTTTTATTTAACATGTATCGTGTTTTTTGACAAACCTTTGACTTTGATTCAATATCTATCATCACATTATATCATACAGCATATTGCTCAGAATAGACAATAATTCCTAATTCTCCTCTCTCTCTCTCACACACACAAATCAACACAATAAATAACATCTTAGAAAAAGGGTTTTTCCTTGTATATGACCCTCAGTCGATTTCCCCCCTGTGTTTCCATGGCACTGGAATTATATGCATTAAATGAAACTCATTTCCCAGCATTAACTCTTCAATACTTAAACAATTCTCTTGACACACAGGTTAGAAAGATTTTAATTGCATGCATCAATCTGGGTCCAGTTCATCACAATCACCAAATCCTACAAACGTAATTGGCTTCTGGGAACGTGCACAGTATTAACCCTCTAAACAGTTCACTGTGCATTTTGGCAAGCAATTATGTTTCTAATGTGTTAATTGGAAGGATAAAGACATGAACAAATATAAACATTGAAAAGCTAACTGTAAGTTCTCATTTAAATATATAAAATATTGTAATATGAAGTCATATATTCAGAAAAATATATACCATTCATTTGCTAGTACAGTATTAAGTTGGGGCACTCTGCATGAGAAACTGACAAGATATGTAGAAATTGGCCCAGAAAAATGTGTATATCATACTCTGATCTATATGACTTTGACCCCTTGTCTGAGAAACGAAGAGACCAACTTTATTGGTAGCTAAAATATTGCCAATTTCTAAATACATATGGTTTTCTGAACAAGTTCTTTAATTAATCCTAAAGATAATCTTTTTTCCCCCTAGACTCCCACATACTACCCTAAGTACTGATTATTTTGATAGTATAGCTCAAATAAAATCTAAACCAAAATTATAAAGCAAAGTGCCTTTAGTTCATTTTCCCCTTTTATTACATCTTGTAAAAGAAACTGCTTTTAATCTGATGGCCTTCCTTAGGTTGTATTCTATTAGAGGAAATTGGACCAGAATTGATCTGGGTAGCAAAATTTATCATTACCCACAGAAAACGGACAATGATATGTGATTAGGCTACATATGCCCATCACTGCCTTTTTCAAGAGCAAGACTTGAATAGAAAAGCCTGGATCCAATGAATCAATAACAGTAAAAGCAAAATTGGAGAGCTGTCAAATCAATTTAATTCCTCTCTTCTGATCAAGTGGCATCCAATCACCTAAAGCACAAAGTTAATAATCGAATTAGATTGCTTTTGACTCCTTTTACGGGAGTCAAAACACACATCTGACTGTGACATTTTATATACTCAACTTTGAAAAGCCAATAACATACCGACATATACTAGAATTAAATGCTCATTGCATTCTCAGGATGAGGCAGAGGACAAAACTACTTTTCATTATGCTCTTAAACTCAATGGAATAATTAAAATAATAGGTTGCATTCAACCATTCAACAAATATCTCAAACGTAAGGAACTCTGCAAGCATCAGCATATTAGTATGGTTTATCCCTTTCTGTGGCATTTCTTTTGCAAAAAGCAGCCGTTTTTCACTCTTTGCTAGTATGGAAGACCTAAATGTAACATTCATTCAATCAGATCATACACCTTGTCACCTGGCTCTAGGTATCTTTCTTATGGGTTTCTTTGGCAATTTATAACATAGCTCTTCTTATACTGTATAATAATTTCCTGTGCATAATAAATGAGAGAAATGACACAATATTCTTTCAAATGTAAATGTTCACCACTGTGCTATTTATTGAGTGCATGAATTACTATGAAAAGATAATGTTATGGATACAGCACAGTCTAAAACTGTGAGAGTGTTTTGGTAGAGATGAGATTGGCTTTTAAGAAAAAATAAAGTTATACTTAAAATCCTTCTTAAGGGGAGAATTTTTTCTTTAGGAGTGTTACAGAAGCTATAAACATACATCTGACGCTTCATCACATCACATTACCAAAGGCAACATTTCATTCAAAAAGATGGTCAATGTCTTATAGTTTTCTGAGTACAGGTCTTTTACCTCCTTAAGTAGGTTTATTTCTAGGTGTTTTATGCTTTTTGTTGCAACGGTAAATCGGAGTTTCCTTAATTTCTCTTTCTAATCTTTTGTTGTTAGTGTATAGGAATATAAGAGATTTCTGTGCATTAATTTTGTATCCTGCAACTTTACCAAATTCATTGATTAGCTCTAATAGTTTTCTGGTGGCATCTTTAGGATTTTCTATGTATAGTATCATGTCATCTGCAAACAGTGACAGTTTTACTTCTTCTTTTCAATTTGTATTCCTTTTATTTCTTTTTCTTCTCTGAGGCTGGGACTTCCAAAACTATGTTTAATAATAGTGGCGAGAGCGGACATCCTTGTCTTGTCCCTGATCTTAGAGGAAATGCTTTCAGTTTTTCACCATTGAGAATGATGTTTGCTGTGGGTTTGTCATATATGGCCTTTATTATGCTGAGGTAGGTTCCCTCTATGCCCACCTTAGAGTTTTTATCATAAATGGGTGTTGAATTTTGTCAAAAGCTTTTTCTGCATATATTGAGATGATCATATGATTTTTATTCTTTAATTTGTTAACATGGTGTATCACATTGATTGATTTGCATATATTGAAGAATCCTTGCATCCCTGGGATAAATCCCACTTGATCATGGTGTATGATCCTTTAAATATGTTGTTGGATTCTGTTTCCTAGTATTTTGTTGAGGATTTTTGCGTCTATGTACATCAGTGATATTGGTATGTAATTTTCTTTTTTTGTAGTATATTTGTCTGGTTTTGGTATCAGGTATGGTGGCTTCGTAGAATGAGCTTGGGAGTGTTCCTTCCTCTGACATTTTCTGGAAGAGTTTGAGAAGGGTGGGTGTTAGCTGTTCTCTAAATGTTTGATAGAATTCACCTGTGAAGCCATCTGGTCCTGGACTTTTGTTTGTTAGAAGATTTCGAAAATGACACAAACAGATGGAGAGACATACCATATTCTTGGATTGGAAGAATCAATATTGTCAAAAACATGACTATCCAAAACCTATGGGCTGCAGCAAAAGCAGTTCTAAAATGGAAGTTTATAGCAATAAAATCCTACCTCAAGAAACAAGAAAAATCTCAAATAAACAATCTAACCTTGCATCTAAAGGAACTAGAAGAAGGACAAACAAAACCCAAAGTTAGTAGAAGGAAAGAAATCATAAAGATCAGAGCAGAAATAAATGAAACAGAAACAAAGAAAACAATAGCAAAGATCAATAAAACTAAAAGCCTGTTCTTTGAGAAGATAAACAAAATGGATAAACCATTAGCCAGACTCATCAAGAAAAAGGACTCAAATCAATAAAATTAGAAATGAAAAAAGTTACAATGGACACCACAGAAATACAAAGCATCATGAGAGATGACTACAAGCAACTCTACGCCAATAAAATGGACAACCTGGAAGAAATGGACAAATTCTTAGAAAGGTATACCTTCCAAGACTGAACCAGGAAGAAATAGACAATATGAACAGACCAATCACAAGTAATGAAATTGAAACTGATTAAAAACCTTCCAACAAACAAAAGTCCAGGACTAGATGGTTTCAGAGGCGAATTCTATCAAACATTCAGAGGAGAGCTAAAACCCAGCCTTCTCAAACTCTTCCAAAAAACTGCAGAGGAAGGAACACTCCCAAACTTATTCTACAAGGCCAACATCACCCTGATACCAAAATCAGACAAAGATACGACAAAAAAAGAAAATAACAGACCAATGTCACTGATGAACATAGATGCAAAAATCCTCAACAAAATACTAGCAAACAGAATCCAACAACATATTTAAAGGATCATACACCATGATCAAGTGGGATTTATCCCAGGGATGCAAGGATTCTTCAATATACACAAATCAATCAATGGGATACACCATACTGACAAATTGAAGAATAAAAACCATATGATAATCTCAATAGATGCAGAAAAGCTTTTGAAAAAATTCAACACCCATTTATGATAAACACTCTCCAGAAAGTGGGCATAGCGGAAACCTCTCTCAACATGATGAAGGCCATATATGACAAACCCACAGCAAACATCGTTCTCAATTGTAAAAACATGAAAGCATTTCCTCTAAGATCAGGAACAAGAAGAGGATGTCCACTCTCACCACTATTATTCAACATAGTTTTGGAAGTCCTAGCCGTGGCAATCAGAGAAGAAAAAGAAATAAAAGGAATACAAATTGACAAGAAGAAGTAAAACTGCCACTGTTTACAGACGACATGATACTATACCTAGAAAATCCTAAAGATGCCACCAGAATACCATTAGAGCTAATTAATGAACCTGGTAAAGTTGCAGGATACAAAATTAATGCACAGAAACCCCTTGCATTCCTATACACTAACAACGAAAGTTCAGAAAGGGAAATTAATGAAAAACTCCCGTTCACCATTGCAACAAAAAGAATAAAATACCTAGGAATATACCTACCTAAGGAAGTAAAAGACCTGTACTCAGAAAACTATAAGACACTGATGAAAGAAATCAAGGATGACACAAACACATGGAGAGATATACCATGTTCTTGGATTGGAAGAATCAATATTGTGAAAATGACTATACTACCCAAAGCAATCTACAGATTCAGTGCAATCCCTATCAAATTACCAATGGCATTTTTTACAAAGCTAGAACAAAAAATCTTAAAATTTGTGTGGAGACACAAAAGACCCTGAATAGCCAAAGCAATCTTGAGGGAAAATACCAGAGCTGGAGGAATCAGACTCCCTGACTTCAGACTACACTACAAAGCTACAGCAATCAAGACAATATGGTACTGGCACAATAACAGAAATACAGATCAATGGAACAGGATAGAAAGCCCAGAGAAAATCCCATGCACCTATGGTCAACTAATCTATGACAAAGGAGGCAAGGATGTACAATGGAGGAAAGACAGTCTCTTCAGTAAGTGGTGCTGGGAAAACTGGACAGCTACATGTAAAAGAATGAAATTAGAACACTCTCTATCACCATACACAAAAATAAACTCAAAATGGATTAAAGACCTAAATGTAAGGCCAGACACTATAAAACTCTTAGAGGAAAACACAGGCAGAACACTCTATGACATAAATCACAGCAAGATCCTTTTTGACCCACCACCTAGAGAAATGGAAATAAAAGAAAAATAAACAAATGGGACCTAATGAAACTTAAAAGCTTTTGCACAGCAAAGGAAATTATAAACAAGACCAAAAGACAACCCTCAGAATGGGAGAAAATATTTGCAAATGAATCTATGGACAAAAGATTAATCTCCAAAATATATAAACAGCCCATGCAGCTCAATATTAAAATAACAAACAACCCAATCCAAAAATGGGCAGAAGACCTAAATAGACATTTCTCCAAAGAAGACACACAGATGACCAAGAGGCACATGAAAAGCTGCTCAACATCACTAATTATTAGAGAAATGTAAATCAAAACTACAATGAGGTATCACCTCACACCAGTTAGAATGGGCATCATCAGAAAATCTACAAACAATAAATGCTGGAGAGCGTGTGGAGAAAAGGGAACCCTCTTGCACTGTTGGTGGGAATGTAAATTGATACAACAACTATGGAGAACAATATGGAGGTTCCTTTAAAAACTAAAAATAGAACTACCATACGACCCAGCAATCCCACTACTGGGCATATACCCTAAGAAAACCATACTTCAAACAGGTACATGCACCCTGATGTTCATTGCAGCACTATTTACAATAGCAACCTATTGTAAGCAACCTAAATGTCCATCGACAAATGAATGGATAAAGTAGATGTGGTAAATATATACAATGGAATATTACTCAGCCATAAAAGGGAATGAAATTGGGTCATCTGTAGAGACATGGATGGACATAGAGTCTGTCATACAGAGTGAAGTAAGCCAGAAAGAGAAAAACAAATATCTTATATTAATGCATATATGTGGAATCTAGAAAAATGGTACAGATGATCCTATTTGCAGGGTAGGAATAGACACGCAAACATAGAGAACAGACGTGTGGACACAGGTTGGGGGTGGGATGTATTGGGAGATCCCATGTGTAAAACAGATAGCTAGTGGGAACCTGCTGTATAGTGCAGGGAGCTCAGCTCGGTGCTCTGTGGTGACCTAGATGGGTGCAATGTGGGGGAGGGAGACGCAAGAGGGAGGGGATATGGGGATATATGTATACATATAGCTGATTCACTTCGTTGTACAGCAGAAACTAAAACAACATTGTAAAGCAACTCTACCCCAACTTATAAAAAAAAAAAAAAGATGGTCAAGAATACCCTTGAAGGAAGCAGTTTCCAATGTGGATTCTAGGGCGAGATGGGAGTTTTAGTGGATGCTACACTGTATATCTTTACATTGTCACAATGTGCTCATCAAGAGTGCTGGAGCCCAGGCTGCCTTCAGAGAGTTTTCCTGGGGTTAGGACAGTTAAACATTTTCTTTCCCAACTGATATATTTATAGCTCTCTGGACGGTTTTTCAGTTGGCGATTGCATAAAGTTTAGACAGAAGAAAGGAAGTCTGTGGTTAAAGACTAAAGACGAAGGAAGAGGAGAAAGTGGTGAGAAAATCTTAGAGGAGACAGTTTTCTTCACTTCAATAATATAAAATGAGATTATACAGTGACAATACTGTCAAATAGAGTCAAAAGTATAAATTAAGCCTGGGAAATGATATTAATGAAGATAAGAAAAGGGATAGAATTTGTAATGGACAAAAGTAAAATGACAAAAAGAATGGGGGGGAGGAAAGTTTTGGGAAAATAATAGAATAGTGATATTGGAAAAGGGAGTGGGCATTGCTGCATCCTTTTCTCAAGAATAGCTTCTTTGTTGAAAGCATTTATAGACCTAGCTTTAGAACAAGGCAGTGCCTGAGGTGCATGTTCTTTTTGGTTTTTCTCCTCTTATTCTCCAAAAATATGATTCACCCAAAAGGAACAGGAGACCAGAAGTGACATTTACCAAGCTCTGTCCCTCAATAAGAAGGATTAACTTGGAAGCAATACCCATAGTATTGGCTGTCCTATAGCCCAACAGGCTTTGGTGTGGAGAAATCCATGGCAGAGCTCAGCACATCTTCAAGCATGGGGTTAGATATAAAACAAAGTGGAAACAGAGGGAGGAAGGTAGGTGTTAGCTACAAAGATATAGAAAATGAGCCCTGGCATTAGTTAGTGATCAATACCACCTTGCAAAGTCTTGCCTTTAAAAGGCATCAGTGTTTCCGGGCTATAAAATGATGTGCATTGTGTTAATGGATATGTGTTTTTAAAAGGAACCTGGGAGCACATTTAAACATTTGCAGATGGAGCAGATGGGACAAAAACAAGAAAACTATTCAATACATTATTCAGCTTACACTGCCTTCGTCTGGACATTGATCTAAAACAAAGGCAAGGGCTAGAAGGAGATTTAATATCAGTATCAGATCTTTAGTACAGACATACACACATCCGCTTTGATGGGGACTAAAAGGAATCTGGATATCAGAAAGTCCAAATAAAAGAGAAAAAAGTCTTGGTGAAGGCCTGGAGAAGTCTGAGTTTATGAGACTTCCCTTCTTATAAACTCATCCCTTAGCAAAAGATAACTGAAGTATAAAGAACTTTTCCCAGATGGAGAAATCTTGTCATGCAAATTTTGTTTATTCAGCAAAACCTGGCTAAAGAGCAGATTTGATTAGTAGCTAGATAAACGAAGTACTATGGTTGCTCCTGCTAAGAGTTTTGAAAAGATACTAATACAATAATTAAGATGATAATAGCAACTGTTAAAAGTCTTTATATTTCTTTTCAGTGTGGCTCAAATTGACAGTCTAGCAAATAAATGTTAGGGAATTTAAATTACAATTGTATTTGTGTTTAAACTTCTGTAGATGTCTTCTGTGTCTTATAAGAACTCAGAAAGATGTCCCGAGGACCTTATTTCTTTAATTTTCACTAAAGAGATACAACCTGTACACTTTTTGTTTTTTGCTTGTTTTGTTTTTATTTCAGGAGGAGCAGGAAAGTGGCATAAAACCTGTAGCGAACGGAGAGGTAAATAAATGGTTTTCCACCACGGTTAAAAATAATTTTGGAGTCGTCTCCACACAAGTACTCCAGATAGATCTTGGAAACATCATAAATCTGACAGGGCTTATAGGACAGATTTAATGACATCCGTACACTTCAACAGACTGCTCTCAACGAGGGTTCATAATGGTTACTTTATTTTGAGGAAAAAGAGCCACCACTACAAGCCTGCTGGAGCTGTGAGAATGTGCACATTTTTCCTAGCTCTATGTCTTGTGCCACCAGGTTAGTAGCTTAAAATTGACCTTTGAAATAGGCAAAAGCTACAAATCAGGGCATCTCCCACCTGTATTAAACAGTTACCAACACACCACTCTCACTCTACTCACTCTGCTTTTTATCATCTATCTGAACAGTGCCACAGTAACTCATTAACACATTGCCAGGGAACTTGTCAATAAGACACCTCGTCAATGGTCAATGTTGATTTTCGTTTTCAGCCCATAGCCTAATAGTGCCTCAGGATTTCCTGCTCCATTCTCACTGTTCATAGAACTGACTCAGTGTCAAGACAGCCAACACTTTGCAGTCTTATGCATTTGAACATACTTGATAGGTTTGGCTAGGACAAGGCTAACAATACAATCTGTCCATGATATTAATATGGATAAGTGTGAATTTACAGTCTACTTATTCTGTCGAATAAACATGTAGCCCTTTACAGACTCCATGACATTCCAGCTATAGCTCAGCATCTACATTAAAATAGTTATGAAAAGTTTTAATAATAGAATTTCATTCATATTCTTGGAATACCATCAATAGATACTTTATCCCAATATCCCAGTCTAGCACTACTGACCTACAAATTAGCAAAACTTTACATATAACTGGATAGCTTGCTTTTTACTATCAATAATACCAATCTACTTTTTCCAGCTACATTTGCTTTATCAAGGTAACGAAAAAGCAGAACAAGATACCTAGAAGCAAACAGGGAAAATTACTTCACACATCTAAATATAAAATGTGTAGCAGCCCTGTGGACAGAAGAAAGGCAATTAAGAATTGTGCTTTCTCGCTTATGACAATTGAAAATGTGGCCTAAAGTGGAAATTGACAGGCAATGCTCTTGAGTTAGCTGTTACCATATCAATAGGTGTAAATTGCAACAGGCAATGTTGACTTTAATTGGAAGATCCCTATCATTGCTCTGATTTTAGCTTTGAGATACACAAACAAGTCATTTTATTCTGTCACTTCATATCATAGTAGAGATACAGGTCAGGGCAACAAGTTCAACCAAAACAAATAGAATATAATGCCTCACTTTATCTAAGAACTCCAAGAAGGTGGCTATGTGCACTGACACACTTAAGGACAGGTGTTAACGATTTCTAAAGGCTTGTTAAAGACACAGGTCCATTTAAAATTGTGTTTAGTTTGGCAAAAAAAAAAAAAAAAAAAATGTCCTGGAGGAACTAGGATGGACAAAAGGTGAAGCAGGAATAAACAAATATTGCCTCTTCATTGCTTACTAGTTTAAAATCTATACAATAGAAATGTCTAGAAAAAAAAGTCTCCACTACAACTTTGGGAAAGCTAGACAGGCTACTATTTCTCTATCAAAGCCATTAATAACTGGGTCATAGAGCAAAGTCAAGGCACTGGATCAGAATTAAAGATGTGAGAAACCATTAGAAAGCAATTTGAGAAGACATTTTAAGGGAAAAGAAATTGAAAAGCTCAAATGTATCTATTAGTGAATTACGTAACTATACTTCCCAAACTCTGGACCGTGGAGCACCTAGGAGGTAGGGAGTTGTCAGTATGCATCTCACACATAGAGGCTGGGTAGCACAGTGATTAGGCACCTGGACTGAAGCCAGACAACCTGAGTTCAAAGCCCACTTCCTCTCCATATGACTTGCACAAGTCACATGAAGCTCTCTGAATCTCATTTCCCTCTCCTATACAAATAAGGGAATGAAGAGTAACTCCCTCGGAATTGTTAAGAGATCTAAATGAGCTACAACATCTAAAGGTTTGGGGATAGCACTTGTTACATAGAAAATACTCCAAAAGGGTCTGCTCTTAGTATACTTACAGGACAATTAGCAATTGTAAAATACAACACCATACAAACTAATAGTAACAATACAAACTGATCATCCGATACAAACTAATTCAAAAGAATTATTATATTTATAGTAGTCTTTTCTCAATATGCCTCTTCTTTATCAGCAGATGCTCATAGTACAACCATTTTCCAGAGGAAGTTCACAATATTTTTTCAAATTAAAAAGAAATGAGTCAGAATTTTAAAAGTAAATACAGATATGTTTGAAAATGGCCTACTAAACAAATAAACAAGCAGACAATAAAAAAACTTCCATCTATTTACCTGCTAGAGATGCCAGACAAGCATTAAAAACCGGGCTGGGTCTCTGAGTCTCTGAGCATCATTACCTCCTCTATACACTATTTCCGCACTGACACCAGAACACTGGGTTCTCCAAAGAGATGAACAATTCATCACTCACTGCAGAGGTTTGGTGGTTTATAACGTGCCAGAACAAAACCTCAGGGCCTACGGTCTTGGTATGTGTTTGACTGGCCCATATTTTAAAAATAATTATTAAGGAAACATAAAATCAAAGAAATCTCATACTAATTGTAAAAGGCCAGCCCTGGCAATGTTCCTAATAAGATAGGAGAAAATAATAAATTATTCCACTTCATTAAAGGGCTATTTCCCCTAGCATTGTGTGCCTTACACAGATTAGAACGTTACTTATATTTACTAAGTTGATAAAAGCAAATTTTAAAATGAAATAGCTAACCAATGTCTTTTTCTTTACAGCTTAGGAATACTTATGATGTTCCTGATTAAAACAAATGACAGAAGTTCTTTAAAAAAACACTGTAGGGCTTCCCTGGTGGCTCAGTGGTTGAGAGTCCGCCTGCCGATGCAGGGGACACGGGTTCGTGCCCCGGTCCAGGAAGATCCCACATGCCGCGGAGCGGCTGGGCCCGTGAGCCATGGCCGCTGAGCCTGAGTGTCCGGAGCCTGTGCTCCGCAACGGGAGAGGCCACAACAGTGAGAGGCCCACATACCGCAAAAAAACAAACAAACAAAAAAAACCAGAAAAACACCGTAACGTGTCTACATGAAGATAATATATTGGGTTTAGTTGTTGGGAGACTTTGTACCACTTTCTGATTGGTAAGAAAAGTAATAAAGCTGCACTTGAGTATGAAGAGGATGACCTCTTTTGGCTTATTTGGACTCAATATAACAGTCACTGAACTAGCTAATTAGCTTGGCACAATTTCAAGCTGTTGGATCGTAGAAAGTGATAGAGTACAACAGGAGGCATCTCTTGGCGAGAATATAACTCATCCTTTTCTGGAAGGCATTCTTGTGGAAAGAACTTTTAGCAGCTTTTTGATCTCTGGCACTGATTTAGAATAAAGAAAAATGCCCATTTAATTCATCATGGTAATATTTAGTGGTGAGCAAGCATAAAAGGACAGCAATGCGTGATCTATACAAGTGAGGCATTAGGAAAATGTGCTATTATCCAGGCAATAAACCTTTCTCTTCGGATAAATAATTTGGAAAATTTTATACACAGACAAACTGCATTAACATACAGAAATTGTAGGCAAGTTAAAAACCTTCATAATCTTCCTCTATCATAGAGAATGTATATGAATATACCCCTCAATGACCCAAATCATAGATTCCAGAAAATTCTACATTTATCAACAAAATCTGAATCACTGATCTGACCTGCCTCCTTTTGAAAACATGGATTCCCAAATACCTAACCAAAGGAAGAGATGTCCTTTGTCAAGCTTACTCAGATGTCTAATCTGCCTGAAAGATGCGTTTATAACCAAAAATTAGTAAACCGATCAGCTCAGAAGGTCTGTAAATGTTGTAAAGTGTGTTGTGTCAAAACACGGCCTCTGTATATCTTTGCAGAAATGTCTGTTTAGGTCTTCGGCCCATTTTTGGATTGGGTTGTTTGTTTTTTTAATATTGAGCTGCATGAGCTGCTTGTATATTTTGGAGATTAATCCTTTGTCAGTTGCTTCATTTGCAAATATTTTCTCCCAATGCTCAACATCGCTAATCATTAGAGAAATGCAAATCAAAACCACAATGAGGTATCACCTCACACCAGTCAGAATGGCCACCATCAAAAAATCTACAAACAATAAATGCTAGAGAGGGTGTGGAGAAAAGGGAACCCTCTTGCACAGCCACTACGGAGAACAGTACGGAGGTTCCTTAAAAAACTAAAAATAGAACTACCATATGATCCAGCAATCCCACTACTGGGCATATACCCTGAGAAAACCATAATTCAAAAAGAGACATATACTATGGGCTTCCCTGGTGGCGCAGTGGTTGGGAGTCCGCCTGCCGATGCAGGGGACGCGGGTTCGTGCCCCGGTCCGGGAAGATCCCACATGCCGTGGAGCGGCTGGGCTCATGAGCCATGGCCGCTGAGCCTGCGCGTCCGGAGCCTGTGCTCTGCAACGGTAGAGGCCACAACAGTGAGAGGCCCGCGTACCGCAAAAAAAAAAAAAAAAAAAAAAGATTTATGTTATGCTTAAAGGTTCCTGGCTGTTGAATTGTGTTTCCTACATTTTCTTTTGGTGGGGACAGGAGAAGGGGAGGTTCGCATGCAAAGGCAGGCTGGAGGAATTTGAGCTATATTTTAATTATTTGTGCATTGTATTACAGTTGTTTGTTTCACTGTTTTCCCTGATCAATTTTAAGCTCCATGGAAGCAGGCATCATGATTAATTGGCCAGTACACTGCCACTGGCTATTGCACTTTTCTTTTTTCCCTTCTAAGCCTACTAATATTTATTTCAAATTTTAATGTTGATTACTAAATATCTTCAATAATTAACTAGATGTTCCTGCAGACAAAAGAGTCCAGAACCTTCCTAAACACCAAATATGACACCATGTTTCCTTGCTTAATTAGTCTCTTAACTCCTTACGATTTCCCGATTCAGGTTTGATATCCTTTGCGCTGCCATAGTGTATTTATAATGAATTCTCCCCAATAATTCTGTCACACTGAACTTTCTGCCATTTTTTGGAGCTTACCCTGCATTTCCTTAATGGATGCCGTGGCAGACTCTTATTTGCCAAGCCAACATAACGAATGTGAAAACATGGATACACCATAAACTGTTACACAAGATATTCCTTTCATATGATTAATACTTTTCTGTGGGGACTATTTGATTTTCAGAGCCATTGATATGGTTCGCCCGTAACCTTCTTCATGAAGTGTTTAAAAGCTACTAAGGAGAGAAAGAACTACAATCTTAACATTTTAGCAATTAATTTATTTAGTAGTGATTAAATATCATCATGGAAGATGGCATAAATTCAATATATACAAGCCCACAATTAAAAATATCCTTTTAAAAACTGTAGTGTTTAAGAAATTTAGAATACTCTTTTGTAAAGAACACATGACTCTCCTTTGCCCTAAATATTGGTGGTAAGAATGCAAAGACCCTTCATCTAGCTGAAATTGATATTTGACATTTCATGGTGATTTTTTTCCAGAAAACTAAAGCTTTTTAAAAAATTACTAATTTGAATAAATTTCCAGTAATATGGCCAAAAAGTATCTTGTTATAATTTCCAGCTTTTTAAAAAGTGATCATGAGGAATAAAATTCAACATGTTCTTATTATGAATATATTATTGTTCTTTTATGTTAAGTAATGATACCTGCAGAAGTTTTTGAGTCCTTTAGGTCTATTTTCCTGTCTGTTACTTGAGTTTTTTAAATGTCTGTTTCAGTAAATCTTAAATCTTTTCTTTTGATGCATGACTGTCATTTTTAAGGCCTAGGGAATGTTTATACTTATTTTCTACTGATGCTGAGGCTGCCAAATCATAACAATAATACATATTTATTGAATGTAAACTATATATGAGATGTTTTTCTAAGCTCTCTGTATGAATTAACTCATTTACTCCTCACATGAGGTTATATCTATTTTGCATATGAGGAAATGGGGGCACAGAGAAGTTAAAATATTTGCCCAATATCACATGACTAGTAGGAATTTGACCCCAGTTAGTGACTGTGGTTTTAATCCTTGTGCTATGATGCCTAGGTAAATGTGTATTGAAAAATTTAGACTATATTATGAATGTGTATAAAAAATACTGTCATATTAAAATTTTAGAAGTCGAAGGAAACATAAAAAAGAAGACAATTAGAATATGCATTAGTTTAACACAAATTTATAGAGCACTGAGTGTATATCAGGAAGCTTTAAAGTGGGAGCAATACAGACTTTGTCCCTACTGTCAAGGAACTAATAGTGTAACGGGCAAAACAGAAATGGGTTCCACTAAAATGCCATTAGTGTTGGAAAAGGGAAAATATGGGGAACCATAGAACATGGAGCAAGGGGATATATCAGATTCCAGAAATAACTACTGTGAACATTTTGGATCATAAAGTTAAATATTTTTCTCTATCTTCGTATAAAGTGATCATTTTATATACTCTTCTCAAAGATGTTTATCTTTTAAGAAGTACAATATTCAACTAAAATTTATGAATAATTATAAGTTTTACATACTTCTTATATATCAGTTACTCTTTGGTTATATCTACAAAGAGCTGGAAATTAAAATTGAAGCAAATTTTTTAAAAGTACTTCAGATTAATCTGAATAGTTAGAATGCTTTTAGGCTAACCCCTATGATTTAAACTTTGGGAACAGGACAGTTATGTTAAACCATGGATTCTTAGGGCTACTTTGATGAAAGCACAAAGTTGAGTCCAAAATGAAGGAAAAATGTACTACGTCAAGGTATACATTTTCATTTACTTATTAATTTTACTGTTCTGCTAGACAATCATTTGGGGGAGTTTATCTGATTCTTAAAAATTCCTTGTTGGTAAGACAAAGCTGTAGCTTTTATATTACAGTGTTTACTGTAAAATAATTTTTGATATGGAGATTTCTTTCTTTTTAAAACAATTAGTATTCAAATACCAATATGATCTCTAGAACAAATGGGATTTTGGAAGTTTCCTTGTAGACTTTATGGAATTTATGAAGACCTTGAAAATGTAAGCAAATATTTAGTATACTTGCTTTTTTGAAGGAGAGGATACACGGCTAAGTGAGACTCTCAGAGCAGGATCTGAGGCCAGGAAACTATTAGTACCATCAGTCTTGGGAGCTTTAGATACTGTTGCATTTTACTTTTTCATGGATTGATTTTAAGTAAAATATTATCTGATGAAGTTTATCTGGTAAGCAAGCTTACTGCTTTTCTTTATGAATAGAATAGACTAACACCAAACCTTGGGTTTTCTAAAGCCCAACATACAGTCAAAGATTATTTTATTGGGAAAGTATGTTGGAGTATCAGTGGGCTTTAAAGTCACAGTAAGCACTTAACTGTGTTGTTAATTCCTTTTTCCCTCTAAGTTGACTGATTCAACCAGAAAACTAATAGGAAACCTTTGATTGTGTCAAATAGGATATGACTATATCTTCTCATTTAACTGAAGATCAAAGGATGGTCTTTTCCCCCCAACTGGATCACTATCACATGATTTTAGAGATAAGGAAATGAACACCCAGACTTCTTCTGGGAGGAGGGGGGAAGGTTCATTGTAGCTCTAGTTTTTCATTAACCCTCTGCTTACTCTTTCAAGGCCATTTATCTACCTTGTGTTCAAAGTTAAGAAAGGCCACAGAAGGATGGGTATTCCCTGTTAAAACTTGCAAACCAGGAAAGATAAATGTTAAGTTATAAATCATGTCTATCTAAGCCACTTCAATAAAATAATACTTCCTTCATGATTTATTATTAATTTACATTAGTATTCATTTACCTTGTCCAAGGACTTATTGTAAAAGAAATATTCAGGCTCCAGTTACAAGTTCAAACTTAGTACGAACCTTCTATTTTTTAAGATAAACTTGAGTGACCTTTTTGTTTTATAAAAAACCACTAGTTTTACTTACCCAAGTTTTGTTGCCAAATGGATGTCCAAACATTAATTTAAAAGTTTTTAAAGAACAGAGAAGAAGATAAAATCCATCAAATAAAACTACAAAATAGGAAAATATAACTAAGTCATCACCACCTACACTATTGGTGGAAATGTAAGTTGGTATAGCCACTATGGAAAACAGTACAGAGGTTCCTCAGAAAACTAAAAATAGAATTACCATATGATCCAGCAATCCTTCTCCTGGGCATATACCTGGACAAAACTATAATTCAAAAAGATACATGCACCCCTATGTTCATAGCAGCACTATTCACAATACCCAAAACATGGAAACAACCTAAATGTCCATTGACTGATGAATGGATAAAGAACATGCAGTACATATAGACAATGGAATATTACTCAGCCATTAAAAAGAACAAAATAATGACATTTGCAGCAACATGGATGCAACTAGAGTTTATCATACTAAGTGAAGTAAGTCCGAAAGAGAAAGACATATACCACATGACATCACTTACATGTGGAATCTAAAATATGGCACAAATGAACCTATCTACAGAATAGAAACAGACTCACAGACATAGAGATCAGACTTGTGGTTGCCAAGGGTGGGTGTGGGGAGAGGGAGAAGGACAGACTGGGAATTTGTTGTTGGTAGATGCAAACCATTACATTTAGAATGGATAAACAACAAGGTCCTACTGCATAGCACAGGGAACAATATCCAATCTCCTGGGATAAACCATAATGGAAAAGAATACTAAAAAAAAGAATGTGTATGTGTATATATATATATATATATCTGTATGTGTAAAAGTGAGTCACTTCAGCAGA
Source organism: Orcinus orca (assembly GCF_937001465.1). NCBI lineage: Eukaryota > Metazoa > Chordata > Mammalia > Artiodactyla > Delphinidae > Orcinus > Orcinus orca. The sequence continues at coordinate 119,109,739 of NC_064563.1, forward strand.
GATTGGTGCAACACTGTAAATCAACCATACTTCAATAAAAAAATAACTAAGTCATCAAAAGTCGATGATGTGTCTGCACTTTTGAAAATCAGAAATCTGATTCACCACCATGTTTTTTTTCTTACTTTTCAAAGTTTTGACTGTTTCTCCTATTTTATCAGAGAGAAAATTTCCAATAATTCTAAACTTTTGTGTTTTACTAAAAATATTTGTACCTTAAAATTTGAACTTATGATAATCTGAAACACAATGTCAAAATTAAGGAACAGGCTATATACTAGCATTTCCTTTTTCGAGTACCCACTGTGCTTCAGAACCTCTCTGGGACATGTCTTCCTTTGTCACAGATACCTTTTGGTACTCATTAAACTAAAATTACTGGCAAAAACAAAAACCCATGAACAGTTTCATGGCTGGTGGTCTATGATTTCAAAAATCAGTTATGGTTTTACCAATTAACTCCTTTGATTGTTCTATACAAATTTTATTGGACAAATGTCCTATGTGGAGACTTTTCCTTCTGGGAGTGTGGGAACTTTTTTCCTTTCCATGTGTGGGTGGGGAGTCTGCATTTGTGCAAATGTGCAAATGTTACAATTTATTTAAAATACTATAACAAACTTTGGCCTGAGGGTTTTTTTGTTTGTTTTTTGCGGTATGTGGGACTCTCACTGTTGTGGCCTCTCCCATTGTGGAGCACAGGCTCCAGACACGCAGGCTCAGCGGCCATGGCTCACGGGCCCAGCCGCTCCGTGGCATGTGGGATCTTCCTGGACCGGGGCACGAACCCGTATCTCCTGCATCGGCAGGCAGACTCTCAACCACTGCGCCACCAGGGAAGCCCTGGCCTGAGGTTTTTAATTCTCTTTTAATCAAGTGGTACTAAAATAAATACACATAAAGTAATTTCCTTTACCTGAAAACATGGTAAAGAGTAAAGAAAGATAAATGTGTGTAACACTGATTAAAAGTGACAGAATTTTAAAAGGACAAAAAACTTTTTAAATTGATGCCATCAGTTTTAGCAGTGTGAGAGCACAGCTTTAAGAAAACATTTTTATTTTATCTATTTTTGGAGAGTAGTATAATGGAATATGTAGTTAGTCAAGGATATTCCTGGAGCTAGAATGAGTTCTTCTGTTCTTTGCTTCATGACAGAACCTTTATATATTGTTTATGTAAACCTTTGCTGTAATGTAAAATTAATATGGGATTAAAGCAGAAGTCAAAGAAAGGACCTAAGTAATAGACAACTTTTTTTTCTCCCACTAATACTTACCAATTACAAAACAGTTTTTATTGCCCTCTTTCTTCTTTCAACTTCCCCTACTCCCATGTGGGCTTTGAGTAGAATTAATGAACTCTATACATCTAGCTGAATAAGACTGCTGTAGATTACTCACAACTTTGAATACTCGAGATATTTTCTTGTCAAAAGCCTTTACACTTTCTTCATCTAATAGCTCTTCTTGAATCTCTGACAAGGTCATATAACTTCCAAACTAGAGGTGGCAGAGAAACAAAAAAATAGGGAGAAGGAAGGCAGAAAATGGGCCGAGTACTTTTGTAGCAAGAAACTCCACAATATAATGTTTGTTTGTTGTTTAATCAAGAGACTCATTTTTCCTTCTCCTAATTATAACTATTCTCTTTCTAGAGACAGATCTAGTGATGTCCTAAAATACATTCCTTCTCAATCACTTTGAGAAAGCATGTAAATTCTAAACAGCCTCTTGAAAAAGAATTATGATTTTCTCAGACTTTCAGAATATAAATTCTTGAAACAAGTAGAATTCAATATGATTTATTTTGTAATGAGAAAAACACTTAAAAATTAAATTTTTTTCCAAATGGGGACTAAATTTTATTCCTGTATTGACTAATTCTTTATTTAGAGTGCTATATAATTTCACTGTTTAATGGAAGTACCCAAAGAAATAGATAAAATCCTGGGAGATTCGAGAAAAGAGGCTCTCACAACCACTAGAGAATTTAGCCCACATTTAATCTTTTTTCCCTGGTTTATTTCAAGTCCAAACAAATATATAAGGACTTAAAAACTATTTCAAAAATATGTCTCAGAAAAGTCATATGAAATTATAGAATATGTACATAAATGAAGCATTTGTAATCAACTGGAGAACCACAAAGAAATGAATTTGGAGAAATAATTGTAACCTAATGCTTGATAGACACCAGATGACATATGCATGTGTTCCTTCCAGTTTTTGGGGGGTAACTTTTAAAAATAATTTTATCATCCAAATCTATATTAAACAGAATTGTATTATACTGAAGCAATTGGAATTTTAAACAGCTTACCGTCCATAAAGAAATCAGGAAGCTATAAAAACCAAGGAGTTATTTGTAATATTAAAATGAAATGTTTTTTGATCAAGTATGGGTTGGTTCCAATTGCTCAATATGTGTCTTAGATTATTTTTAAACTAATTAAATTATAGAAATATTATTTTACCTAATTTAATTGCCCTTGGTAATCAGGTTTTCTTGTTTAAGATTCTTAAATATTCCTCAGAATACCACAATCTTTCTGTTGCTCATTTTCCTTGTAAAATACATAAGACTTAACCTAATTTTTTTGAAATATTTGTTTCGATCATTTATCTAATGATGTAGATGGTTCTTCAAAGCTCAGATTTGGGCCTTCCTCTGTTCTCTATCTGATTTATCTGCCTCACTAATCTCATATAGAATCATTTAAATCCCTTCTTTATGATAATAAGTCCCAAATTTAGATCCTCAGTCCAGACTTTTCTTCTGAGCTCCTGTCCACCTCTACAATTGCTTACTTGACATGTTCTCTTGAATGTCCAGCAGATATCTTCAACTTAACATGCCAATAATGGAACACTTAATTTTTTTGTTACAACTCTTAGCCTCTCCAGCCTTCCACATCTCAGCTAATGGCATCACTTGCAACTGAGTTACTCAAGCCAAAACTTTTTCTCATTCTTTCTTATTTTTAAAAATTTTAACAGGCTTTAATTTTTCGAGGAGTTTTAGGTTCACAGCAAAACTGAGTGGAAGGAACAGAGTTCCTATTGCTCTCACACAGGGACAGCCTCCCCCATTATCAACATCCCTTACCAGAGTGGTACTTTCCTAACAACTGGTGAACCTACAATGAAACATCATTATCACCCCAAATCAAGAGTTTACATTAGGGTTCACTCTATGTGTTCTACATTCTATGGGTTTTGACAAATGTATAACTGTCATTCTTGATTTCTCCTTTTTATCTCCACCTTCATTCCTTGTTCAAAATTCATCTATGACTTATATGGATTCCACCTACAGAATATTTCCTTAATTTGTCCTTTATCACTGCTACTACCTCTTATCTCACATGTGAAATAAAACAGTAGCCTCCTAAGTTGCCTTCCCATCGCGGAGAACAGGCTCCGGACGCGCAGGCCCAGCGGCCACGGCCCACGGGCCCAGCCGCTCCGCAGCATGCGGGACCCTCCCGGACCAGGGCACGAACCCACGTCCCGTGCATCGGCAGGCGGTCCCTCAACCACTGCGCCACCAGGGAAGCCCGGCTGCATGGCTTTTGATTGTACTTCAAACACTACCCATTCTCTGTACAGACTACAGGTTCTAAATAATCTAGCCTTTGCATACATCTCTAACCTCTTCTTGTACCACTCACTCCCGAAGTCACGCCCTTCCAGCCACAGGCACCCTCTTCCTATTACTCAAACCTCCACACTGTCGCTTGCTCCAGCGTCTTTGCACGAGTTATTCCTCTCCTGGATGCTCTTCCACTCCCCATGCCTTTCATGTGGCTGATTCCCTCTTGTCCTTTATTTTTAATTTTTATTTAAAAAATTTATTATTATTATTATTTGGCTGCATTGGGTCTTAGTTGCTGTGCGGGCTTTCCCTTCATTGCTGTTGTGGCGAGCAGGGGCTACTCTTTGTTGTGGTGCAGGGGTTTCTCATTGCGGTGGCTTCTCTTGTTGCAGAGCACTGGCTCTAGGCACATGGGCTCTGTAGTTGTGGCTTTCAGGCTCAGTAGTTGTGGCACATGGGCCCTAGAGCACACAGGCTTCACTAGTTGTGGCTCACGGGCTCTAGAGTGCAGGCTCACTAGCTGTGGCGCACAGGCTTAGTTGCTCCACAGCATGTGGGATCTTCCTGGACTAGGGCTCGAACCCATGTCCCCTGCATTGGCAGGTGGATCCTTAACCACTGTGCCACCAGGGAAGTCCCCCTCTTGTCCTTTATATCTCAGTTTAAATGTTCACTCTGGAGAAAAGCCTCCGTTGATCACCTGACCCCAAACAGGGTTATTAAGCCAAACTCAACCACTTGCTAACTAACTTTGGGCAAGCTCAAAAACATCACTGAGCCTCAATTTCCTTATCTGTGAGACGAGTAGAATAATAACTATGGACTTCATAAGGTTGTTGAGAGGATATAAGCAGTTTATACGTGAAAAGTGCTTAATATGTAATAGCTGTTGTACGGTAAGCACTCAGACATTGTATTATTATCTTGCCTCTTTTTCTCTTTATTTATCTTTCATCAACATATTCACTTTTTTTTTTTTTTTCCTCAAATGCACTCAACCAACGGTGGCGGGTTTATAGTTGGGTTCTCTCATTTTCCCTCCCTATTCCTCCCAACACCAAAACATCTTCTGTTAAAATTTGATTTTAGATTAATTATCTTTTCTAATATCATTGTTATCACTTGGAGAGTTTTAGATAATAATAATCCAGTTTATTTAAAATATAAAATCTATTGTATTAAATGGTGATGAGGTACTTTATGTATATTTTTAAGTTTATGATATCAACAGTCATATTTCTAACCTTCTTCTTAGGATTTTAAAAGCACAGGTACTAAGAAAATACAAACAAACAAACAAAAAAACTATATCACACAAGAGAATGAGAATATTTTATGTGGGAAGATGAAAAGGAGAAGCCAGTAGCAACCCAAATTACCTGTTTATGCCATGTATGTTAGCTTTTGGCATTAACCTGCTTTCTCCTGCATTTTATCAACATCCATATCCCTAATAAAATGGTGATGTCAGCAATGTCAGCAGAAAGAAAAAAAGGTAAATTTTAAATTGACAGTTTTAGAAAAAAAGAAAAAAGATAATAGGTAATTAAGTCTGATGTCATTTCCTGTTTGTTTGTTTTTTAAATACATCCCTATTAAAAAGTATATAAGATCATTCTATAACTAAAGTGAAAATACAAAAAGAGCAAATAAGTTTCTAAAATATTCAGATAGTGCTTGGGCTGTCAGATGTAAGAAACATACATTTTATAGAAAATAATTTTCAGTATTTGAGTCGATTTTGAAATTATCACCAAGAATTTTCTATAAGTTCTTTAGTGTAAGAAGATTTTTAAAATATAAAGAATGTGAGGTTTTATGTGTCAAAGCAAAGCTGGATTTCTTTGTGAATTGAAGATGTCTAATCATCTTTCTCTGCACAATGTTTAGCTTTAATTACCTTCGAAAACATACCAACTGCACAAAGCAATAATTTTATACTTATGTTGACAAGAGCTTAACTATACTCAGAGCACCACAAAATCCATCATCTCTAATCCCAGTGGCTCTGGAAAAATAACACTAAAGAAACCTCAGCTTAATTTAAACCTGTAATAAGCCAAAGAAGGAATAAAGATAACTATCCCCAGATTAGCACACATTCTGACAATTTTAAGAAAATAATTACCACAACTTTCTTATGTGGAATTGCTAATTTTGCAAGGCACAAGTTAGGATGAAATAAAAGGACAAAAAGAGTTTCACCACATAATTATATTGTATCTAAAGCAGCAAAATCTCTAACTGGATTTCAATGCCTCCTACCCCACCAAGTGGACTAATGTGTTATTTTTGTTAACAGCTTTTAAAATAAAATATTCAAATTGCAGGCTAAGGAAGCAGAATAAGATTCCATAGTAAAATAGCTGTTTCCTTCCAAATTTAGGTTTATAGATTTTAGCACTGAATTGTAAAGCAAGCAGCATAAAGTATTTTCTATGCAGTTTTAGATCTATGGAACTATTCAGAAACATACACCCAACTTTCTCTACAGCTTATGATTTTAGTATATAAAGTAGTTCAATGTAACTCAGGCTAGATATTTAAAAAAGGAGAGTTGATTATAAATGAGGTACAGAAATTAATATATGCCTAAGATGTTATAAAATAAGATAAAATATAAATACCTTCGGAAATTTTAAAAAGGTTTTATTTGACAGAGGTAATTTGAGCTTTTCTTTATTTTTTAACAGGTAATTTAGTCAACCAATAACATTTCCTAAAAGCAAAATGGAAAGATTCAATGATTTAGAAATGACAGTACTATTTAAGAAAATAAAGAATAAAGCTGAAAGTATCATGTAGAGGAAAAGTCAAAGGTTTTGGAGTCAAAAAGACTTCTGTTAAAGTTTTGAATCACCATTTACGATCCTGGTGACCACTGGCCATCTTAGTCCCATCTGTCAAATGGAGTTAATTATACTTAATAGGTAGAGGTGCTGCAATACATTCCACAGTATGTGACTACAGCTAGCCTGATTATGAGGACAACAGTAATCATTCTTGTAAGAAAAGTAAATAGCAAATAATCAGGGCTTACTCCATGTCGGATACTATTTTAACGGCTTTCATGAATTATCCCATTAAAAAACTCATATACATTATCACATTTAATCTCACTTATTATTCCCATTTTACAGAAATGGAAACTGAGTCACTTTTTCTAAAAACAGGAGAAAATTAGGGGGTCTGGATTTCCCCTAGGTACACTATCATGGTACATGGTCAAGTACACTACCATTAATGAATGTTAAGCTATACCCTGTAAACACTAAGAAAACAAACTCTGAGGGGGAAAAAGTTTAATAACCCTAGGAATAGTTGCATACAGCATTAGTTTTAAATTTTCTTTTCAATATTATAATTTCTTTCTGCTATTTCAGGGCATTAACATTTTGTTAAATAATACAGTAAAATTACTCTGTGGTGTGACGAAGTCAGGAAGCACCTTCTCTATCTAGTCCGAGGTAGACATCTTGGTACCTATCTTGGTATGGGTGATTGGCATAAACCCAAAGAGGAAAGCCCAGATGATAAGAAAAGTGACCCAGAAGAAGCTGGAAGTGGCCTTGAGCCAGAGGTTGGCTGAGGTGAAAAAAGGCCACCAAAATGTAATATGTCAGCAGTCTTCAGAGGTTTTCAAAAATATAGGTTAAGCAGAACACTTGAAGCATGAGATAAGTCAGGATGTTGCTACTTGGGTGTTAAAGGGAAGAGTAATGACCAAGGTTGAAATCTGGAGAGCGTGAGCATATCTAGATTGTTTTTGTTCAGCTTAGAAACACACACACACACACACACACACAAAGCCAAAAAAAAAATAAGAAAAATACCTGCAATTCTACCTGCCAAGTTAGACTTTGTTCACATATGTTTTTAATCCAAAGATATAATTACAGTCTATGGTTTTGCTTTCTAAATTTCCCTTTTCAAAACTTAACAATATAGTACATGCTGTAAACACGTTAATGTGTAAATAAATTTACTACATCCATTTAATGGCAAAGGTACCTTTTAAACAACTAATTTTGAAACAACTAAAAACAAACCTCACCATACTTTCAAGCCATAAGTTGATGGCCTTACGACTCCTTCAATGAGCATTGTGGAAAACTGCCTCCAGTAAATGTAGAAACAAGCATGAATTTACATCTCCCCAAGATTTTTGTACTTTTGGAATATTAAGAAAACAAATTCTCTTGAGGCGTTTAAATTCTGAGACTTAGAAGAGAAAGAGGGTCTCTTTTTACTTGAAGCTAGATTGTATCTTCTACAAACCTTTGTCCTCAGCATTTCTGTAGAGTATGGTCTGAATAAACCCTGAAGTTGATCCAAACTCCTGTAGGGCACACTATAAAACTGAGATCTGTCCAAGTTTCTCAAAGCTAAGCCCCAGTCTAGGTAGACTTCGAGTATAGAAGGCTCTAAACTAGGGTTAATTTGGGGGTCCATGTATGATGTGGACTTCAGAGTGTCCATGAACTACATGCAGTTAAATACAAAACTCTCTGTGTTTGTACATGTGAGTTTTTCAAGTAAGAAAATCATTTCTCTCAAAGGGAGCCAAAACCTTAGAAAAATGTAAGGAGCTGTGTTCTACAGTATGTAAATTGCTCTCTGATTTCTACCTGAGAATTATGGCGAGGACATAACTCATCCTTGAGTCTCTGCTTCCCAGGCTAATCCTTGGAAAATCAGGTAGAAAAGGTTTTGTTAATCTTTCATATTCTTCAGGAAACTTGTCCACCAGAGGAAGCTCAGGAGCCTTTGCAGAGGCATGTGAAATGAACCCAGAACAAATCTAGAGATTTTGACTAAAGATGGCCGGTGATGTGCCTTTATATTTTGAAAAACAGTCTGTGACTTTAGGCCACGTTTAGCCCTTTTCCACATTTCTTCTCAAGGAATAAACACAATACATATTTTATAGCACGCTCAAAAGGAGCTTTCAAGCCTTCCTTTAGACAATGAAAAGTCGGTTGCTTTTTTCACTCAACCTCTAAACCAGAAATTTAAACTTCAACGTATTTTGATTTAAAAGAAACAGCCAGACTTCCTCAAAAACTGAGCTCATGTGTCAAGGCCATGCTACTTAGATAGAGTGTGTTTCCACAGCCTGGAGCAGTCCTTGGTGTCCTTGGAAATGCAGAATCTCAGGTCCCACCCCAGTCCTACTAAGTCAGAATCAGTATTTTTAACAAGATCCTGAGGTAATTTGTATGCACATTAAAATTTGAGAAGCACTATTTATGCTATTTAATTTGCATTTTCCACAGCTCTGTGTGTGTGTGTGTGTGTGTGTGTGTGTGTGTGTGTGTGTGTGTGTGTGTGTGTATTCTGGGGAGGAAGAATATGGTTAGGAGGCATAGTCAGTCTCTACCAGAGTTTTCTCACTTTTTATCTTTGTAAAGCTTTGACATTTCCTTTACAAGGACTTGAGTGACTGCTATCAATTTGAAATTGGGATCCATCTGCAACCCCAAATTAAAAGCCATTTTGAAGCACTATCTTTACTAGCTACTTCTAGATTTTTATATCAAAATCTAAATTAAACTTTAAAATTTTTAAGAAGTTTGAATTATACAAAATTTTGTTCTATTTGGTTTTCATAGTTCACTGAAAATTATTTTTTAAAATACAAATATCTGTGAATATGTCATTCAATACTTACACAAAATGTCATGTATTAATTACTGTTTTTAAAAATATTTTCCCAAATACCTATTTCTAAATGAAATATTTACATACTTATGTTTTATAAATATCAGATTCTTATTAATCTTGTATGCTTTCTAGCTTTACTTTAGAATTTCCTCTTCCACATCTCAATGTTGTATCGCTAAGCAATTTCATTTGTAACCTTAAGAAGGCTCAACGGTTTCAAGCAAGAATGCACGTGTTCTTTCACTTTTCTAACAGGTTTCACGAAATGACAAAAATGCAAAACAAAACAAATATACAAAATTCAAGAAAAAACAAAACTGAAAAATCAATTAACAAGAACAATGACAAAGAAGTGTCTCAGGAAGCAGGGATCTTAGAATATTTACTATAGCATAGCTCTATGAAAAAGTGAAAAGTTAAACAGACCATCTAACTAATATTGTCTGAAGCACATCATGTATTGTCTGAAACACATCATGTATTCTTAAATGATAAACATTTAAGGTTATATGGCTCTTCATCTTGTAGGATTATAAAAATAAAGACATTTATTTCTCTCTTTTCCTTTTGAAAACCACTCCAAGAAACAAAAAAACCCAAGAACAGGTAGCAGTAGTCTTCAGCTTTTATGAACGAAAATATATGGAGATAAAAGACTGAGAAGAATGATAAATGACTTCACAAAAAGGAAGAATGTGGAATCTCAGGGTCTTGAGAAGAAGAAATATTGCTGAGAAGCAAGCTGGCAAGCCCAGCAGATCTTAGATATTCTCAAGAATTGTAAGCACCAAAGCAAAGACTGAGTAAAGATAAAAATAGGTGATTTGCAAATATATTTTTAAAAAAGCAATTAGAACCTCAGGTACCCAACCTTACTCTCTGTCAGTATCGCAGACGATTTGCAGTTCATTCTCTGCCGAAACTTCATCAGAGAGGTGTCAGATGCAAAATATGGCCACAGAGGGGTGAGATGAACTATGGGATTAACTGAGAGACTACAGTATCTTAATATTTTTTTCTAGGTAGCTTTCAAGGGCTTACATCCAATCTTGAAGCCCTGAGACAGGAGATTAGACGTGAACCATCCCTTAGAAAAGACCCATAGACACTGACAGGAAGCTGGAACTGAGTAAATGGAGGAGGATGCTGGGAAGCCCACAGCCGCATAGATCAGATTCATTTGCTTACTGAGTTTATGGAGCCTCAATTGCTTTTCTTTGTTGAAATAAATTTTCAAGGACAGAGTAATTTTAAAATTACAAGATAGCAATTTATGAGAATAAATGCCTAGAATTTTCAGATTTATGCTTCGAAATCACAAGTAGATTTCCTGAGAGGTATTGTGTGAGGCATGCTGTTCAAATGACAATGTAAATGTTAAAACACATTTAAGTGAAGTGAAGAGCTTTTCAAATCAGCAGGCATTTTGGCTAATGCTTCAATATCAAATAAGAGGTGAGTTTCAGTTTAAATTTTATATTCCACAGGGGGAGAAGGTAAACATTGTTCTCTGAGTACCCATAAGCACCTGCTATTAGATGTCCTGGATGGCATGAGGGGGGAAAAATACCCTAAATAAATATATGCCTAAAATAACATCGTCTACTTATTCTTCAGGATACTGTTGTAATGGAGAAATCTTATATCTAAAGCTCCTCAATCAGAGGTTTCCCATTTATTATTCCTGATCTACCTCACTATTTTAAAAAGGTATGTCAACTGGTTGTTTAATGCCTTATAGCATTTCTTAAGTTTTTATTTATCTGTGCCTAATTTCTCCAACAAGTGTATAAACTGAGGACAAGAAAGATGTATTATAGGGCTTCCCTGGTGGCGCAGTGGTTGAGAGTCTGCCTGCCGATGCAGGGGACACGGGTTCGTGCCCCGGTCCAGGAAGATCCCACATGCGCGGAGCGGCTGGGCCCGTGAGCCATGGCTGCTGAGCCTGCGCGTCCGGAGCCTGTGCTCCGCAACGGGAGAGGCCACAACAGTGAGAGGCCCGCGTACCGCCAAAAAAAAAAAAAAAAAAAAAAAAAGATGTATTATATTTCCTGTGACTTTCCCATAGAAAAGAGCCAAGAATAGCTAGAATACAGCCAAACAATAGATTTAAAAAAAAAAATTAGTATATCTAAAACAAATCATTCAATTTCAGGGTTTACAAGTCAACCATATAAAATAAAATGGCCAATTTTTAACGACAGCAGAGTAACAACAAAATCATCTCTACAGACCGAATACAAGAATTGAAGAATAAAATTAATTTATAAATAGAAGTGTAAAACAACCATTTTTCTAAATACTATAAGCACATATCCTCCTTATAGTGAAATACTTTTATTAATTCATTGTGACACTGTAGAAGGCTCCAGTTACACAATGGTAAGACAGGACTAGTCACCCCTACGTACCCCTTACAGTATATAATATATCAATATGAATTAAGGATGCAGATTTGCCCGAGGTGTAGAAAACATAGTGACTGGAGCTTGAGAGCTTTGGGTTTAGAGCTCTGCTTTGACACTTGCTGACTGACTCTTACAGAGTATATTAAATATAGGTGACATTTCTGGCAGCCATATAGAAGCTATTTGATCCCTCATTCTTCGTAAACTCATGAGATGACATAGGCCAAATTATTTGACCTTTTGTGGCAAAACTAGTGTAGAAACACACCTGAAAGAAGCTGCTATTTTTTAAAAAAACTACTATAGGAATCATGTGCTCTTTCCTAAATAAAAAATTATTAAAAATACAGAAATTTATGAAATGTATGAAAGCTAAATGCATAGATAGAAAACTCAAACGAAGACATGAATTAAAACTAACTTGCATGCAAGTTTTATGAAGGTCTTTATAAACCATTTCTTTAGGTGTATATATTTTTGTTAAAACTGTGCAAGATGTTTTGTACAAATGCAAACAAGTGACAAATACCAAATGCATATAAAAATCGTAAAATACGTAGCTTCCACATTTTTAGCTCACATAAGACGCCCTATTTATTATATACAACCTTAATTATATTAATAGAAATTAGTATATGCATGATCACGGGAAAAATATGATTGTAAGAAGCAAATTTCAGAGATTATTATATATAGTGAGTAGTGTGAGAGAGCAAATCTCTTTTAATTAAAGGCTCTATTTCAGATTAGGATGCACAGGATATAATAATAAAAATGTGTGCTGAGAAGAAAACTTGAGAAGTTAATGTACTGATAAAAATAAAGATTTAATTAAATTCATAAATATTGTGAACAGCAATAGTAATAGTAATTCAGCTCCTATCAGCAGTTACAGAATTCAGCATACATCACATTGCTCTTACACAGTCCTAAAGCAAACTATGGGTCCTTGCTTACGGGTACCATCAATTTCCTAAAACCAAGCTAAAATTATACTCTGGATAAGAAAGTTTTTATCACTTCTCTTATAAAGGATGGGGGTGGTCTGACAGGGGGAGGCGGAGCAACTGGGGCAGCAGTAGAACAAACTGGGCCAGATTTGTGTCCAACTGGCCTCCTGCAATGCCTTATATTCTATATCCCAGGGAAGGATTTCCAGATCTCTTCTTCCTAGCCATCCTCTACCTCTAGAGAAGAAAGGAAGAAACCCTCCCAACCTCACTGCCTGCTTTGTCACTTTGTTCTCAAACTACCACTTTAAAGTCCTCAGAAATAAACCACAGATGGTCAGGCAAGGCTAATTATTACTACCATAGCAATACCGGCTGCTTACTGATTTTTTTCCTCAAATTTTGGACGTTCCAAGCTAGTTAGAATTTAATTTGTTTAGACAAGCAAACACCCATCCTAATCGTGGGAGTATTCTGAAATCTATGCCCCTGTCTACTTAGGAGATTTTCCTTGGTAGAGCAAATAAATCTTTCATCAGAGTTTGTATAGAAATAAAGGTGTTACTTGGGGCTAGACTGAGACAGTGTTTACCACGAAATGGCAGCTTTGCGCTCAGCCAGTTGCACGGGGATTTTCCTTGGCCCACCTCCAGCTTTTTCCATTTTTATATGGAATGTATTTAGCTGGTGCTTAAATTCTCCAGATCTATTAGATTCTACTGTTCAGGTCATCTTTCACCAGGAGCTTCACATATATAAATAACCTGCTTGGCCTCTGAAGGTATTGGAGTTTGTAGTTCCCACATTGACTAATAATACCGTTTGGTCCTCAGGAGAGACAAGAGTATCTTGGCCCATGTCAGAATTTTTCGAATTCATAACAGTCAAAGAAATAGAGTTGTACAATTTATTTTTTAAATTTTTTTTTAATGGAAATAAAGTGCTTTGAGGGATTACAAGATTTTGAGATGCATTGGACAAAATCCATAGATTAAGATTTTAAAGGATAGTTTTTCAGACTTGCTGTGCCTTATTCAGTAAACCTATTTTTATCAAATCATGTTATAAAATATTGATTATAATTATAATCCTTTTTATTTCATCTCATGACATGTTTAATAGTTTCTATTTTTTTATTATAAGGTATGAAAAAATCATTTTATATATCATATAATGAGGAGTACACAGTTTAAAAAAACTGCGTGGAGGATATATGAGCAAAAAAGTCTGACCACAGCAAAACACAGCCCTATAATAAGAAAAATAATAATAGTAAGTAAACATTTACAAAAAGTGCTTATCATTTATGCCTGATTACTGTGAAGCACACTAATCATTATGTTCAAATAAAATGTATCCAATTAATTTTATTTTGTCTTATATTAACATTAACCTGCTTATTTAAAATTTTAGTTTCAAGTCTGTTGAATAGATGGTGTTTTTTTGTTTTTGTTTCTGCTTTTGTTTTTTGGGGTTTTTTTTACCATTACTGGTTATGGAGTGAGTAAAGGAACAGGAGGCTAGTGTACAGATAGAAAAGAAGAAACCCAAATGACCTCTATGTTTTTGGCAAATATTATTTAATTTGAATTTAGCTTTCAATACCATTTTTACAGTAATAGAAAAAGCAGGTGATTGCTTTTGGAAATCTTGTTTATATTATATGTGTTTAATATTTCAGTTAAATTTTATTCTAAGTAGATTGGCAATTTGTCATCAGTTCTCAGGGTTCCCACAGTCATCTATCAATAACTAATTTGAAAAGTCATTTTGAGTTAGAGCTGTCCTGTTTACAGGACTCTAAAATCTAACTGCCCTCACCTGCTACCGCGCCCCTGTGACATTTTATGCTACAAAAAACATACTTTTCGACACCTTTTTCAGTTTCTCAATAAAAGTGTGTTACCGTAAAAAACACCCTTGTGAAAGTTTGCTCCATCCAACATATGCAAATATGTGTCATTTCATCTGAGTTAAATGCAATCTGAAATGTTATATATGCCATGTCCACAAAATAGAAATATTATCAGAGAACAAATCAATAAACTATTGATGAAATTCTGTCACTTCTGAGAATAAACTTTCTAAATCATTATTAGTTATTTTTGAACACATCAACAATATTCAAAAATAAAATCAATAACAATTAATTATAGAAAAGTGTGCCTATGTGCTGATAATAAAGCAAGTAAGAAGTAAAGAGGCTTGATTAAATTTTTCAAGTAAAAAAAAATAATTGAAATAAGTTTAAAAGCCAATTTGGCTTCAATGGTAGAAAGAGATGTTAGATATCAAATAATCAGTTTGACTAATTTTTTTCACTTTTCAATACACTCTTTGAACCTTGGGAAACACAGGATCAGAATTAATTAAAAATATTCCACTGTTAGTGCTTTACCTCGTACTTAGGACCTCTTCCTACATACTAGGAATTTCATGTTTTTGCTCAGACAATCCAAGTTCACTGTTTTTCTTCTGCAATATTAATTAAATATGAAACCATGTTAAGTTACCTGGATAAGGTTTTGAAAGTTATACTTGAAATAAATATCATCAGCCGGGACATCTGGATTGCAGTGAACTAACCTCTCTTAATAATAATTGTTAAACTGCCTGATTAAACTTTGGTCATCATTGAGAACTCCAGCTCATAATCCAGTTACACAACCAGATATACATAAGCATTGTACCTCTTATATACTAAATATATGAAAAATTAACCCCAGATACCTTCAAATTATATTATACATACAAATAATATAGAATAAAAATCTCAGTAGTTTATTCGTTTTCTTAACAGTCTGAAAAATATCTACAATAGCTACATTTACAGTATTTACAACAGTAGAAAAGGGAAACAAAATTGGATTCACTTTTGTGAAGTATGTATATTTGTATATACATATTTGATAAATGAAATACAGTTAGTTTTAAAAAGTACTACATAAGTGTTTTGGTGTTTGGGGATAAAGATGAGTTATAAATTATATCATTGATTGATATATGAAAAAGAATTTTTTGGCTTAAGCTCAGCCTTTGTCATTGTAGTGTCAAGATCCAAAAGCATTGAGTAACTTTCTTATGAGAGGACGGGATATGAAGTTAAGGAGATCTGTTGTTAAACCTTGGAAATAGTGTACACTGAATATATTTACTGGCATTGTGTCCCTATTGCTCCAAAACATCCATGGGATTTGGGTGGAGTGAGGCAGAATCTGTGAGACAAAGAAAGAATCAGGAAGCTAGGAATAAGAAAGGAAAAAAACAATTAGGGGAAAGTGTGGAGTTTATATTTAATTTCTATATTTCCTTTTCACAACTTCTCAGCTAGGATTCAGCTTTGGCTCCCATAAGCACACTCAAAAAAAAATGGCTTTATCAGATGTCGTTTGTGACCTCCTAACCAACAAATCCAGAGCAATGCCTCTTTCTGGTCCTCATTCAACTCATCTCTGCAGCATTTGACTCTGTTCATCACTTTTTTTTTTTTTTTTTTTTGCGGTACGCGGGCCTCTCACTGTTGTGGCCTCTCCCATTGTGGAGCACAGGCTCCGGACGCGCAGGCTCAGCAGCCATGGCTCACGGGCCCAGCCGCTCCGTGGCATGTGGGATCTTCCCGGACCGGGCACGAACCCGTGTCCCCTACATCGCCAGGCGGACTCTCAACCACTGCGCCACCAGGGAAGCCCTGCTCATCACTTTTAAGTACTCTCTCGTGTTTCTCCTCTCCTACACTTCATGCAATGCTGGCTCTGACTTCTTCAACGGTGCCTTAAATGTCACTATTTATTCCCCCAAGATTTTTTTCCTTGGCCATCTTTAATTACATTTCATTTTATTCCATTTAACTCAACTAATTAAACATTCATTGAGCTTACTGATATCCAGCACCAAGAGAAGCATGATTGGTTAGAAAGGGTAAGTTTAAAGATACTTAGGACTCATTCTTTGCCCTCAGGAAAGTTTTATTTAGAAGATACAGAAAACTATAAATCTTTTCCTTTGTTTTGTTTTTTTTTCTATCTATTCATGGGTGACCTGAAGGCTTTAACAAGTGCCTAGTTAAGATGAGCTTCACATATTTATCTCTACCCTCAACCTTCATCCCAAACTCCAGATTCAAATTCCAAATACCCTCTGGACATGTCCCCATGCATGTCCCACCCACTTTTCATATTAAGTATTTTCAAATGTAACATCATTTAATCTTCCCATCAACAGGGTTTCTTTGTTTTATACATGAGCTCAGTTAGTGGTCACATGATTCTTCCTGTTATCAAGGCCAGAAACCTTCTATTTTTCTTCCCTCACCTTGAATAAGTCCAAACACTTTCAAAATCTTCTTCTAAAAAATCTCCCATTGTTACTCTCCAGTCCATTTCCACTGGTCGCTGCCCAACATCAGACACTCATCATTTCTCAAATCAGACAGAACAGACGTAATGGCTTCTCTGATTTTTACCAATCACTTTTATACAATGTTGCCTGTTTAATCTTTGCAAGGTACAATTCTGGTCATGTCCCTCACCGTTCAAAAATTTCCCCATAGGGCATCGCCTAGAAAATAAAATCTGGTCTCTTTTACACGGAACTAAAATGCCTATCATTTGGCACTGCTCTCCCTTTTTCATAGTCTCTTCCTACTTTCTCTAGTACTCATTATCTCAGCAACAATGTTCAATTACAGCCCTTTCACAGCTAAATGCCTTTGCTTATACAATCTCTCACCTCAACATCTAATGCCTTTGGCTTGCTCTATAATTGTCACAGCTATTCTTCAAGTATCAGCTCAAATTTCACTTCCACTTGGAGAATCCTCCCTCACTTCTTCTTCCAGTTTAGAGTCAGAATTAATGGCAAATTCCTTTCTATGTCCATAAAAAATTGTTCCTGTCTTTATTTATTCAGCTGTAGGTTATGATCAGTCAATTATGTATCTTTATTTCTAGCTACTCAGGTGAAGGCAGGAGCCCTACGTATAGGAGCATCACAAACATTTGTAGGTTAGGGTAAAGCCAGTAAGGAAGGACTACCGAAATGCTATATAATCTTTGGAAAGACCTGCTAAAGAATGTGATACACCTCACCTCTCCCTTTCACTGCTCCCCAGGCAGCCTCATCTGCTGCATGACTTCAATTAGCAGCTACATGCTGAAGACAACAAAATTGATCCTTCAGCCCAGAGCTCTTTCCTGAATTATATACATTCCACCTGGATATCACACAGGCTCTGCAAGTTCAACCTTCCTAAATATGAACTCAGCTTCTTATTCTCTACACCTGACTTGTCTTCCTGAATAGTTTCTCTATTGGTGGTACCTGTTCTCAGTTTACCCAAGGGAAAAATCTGGAGCCATCCATGATCCCTTCTTTTTGCTTACTTCCCACATGCTACATATTTTATCTCTTAAATATTTCCTAAGCATTCTATTCCACTTCATCACTGCTATGAATTAAATGTTTGTGGCCTCCCCAAACTAATATATTCAGATTCTAACCCCGCAATGTGATGGTATTAGGAGGTAGGGCCTTTGGGAGGTGTTGAGGTCATGAGAGTGGAGCTCTCATGGATAGGATTAGTGCCCTTATAAAAGAGACCCCAGGGGCTTCCCTGGTGGCGCAGTGGTTGAGAGTCCGCCTGCCGATGCAGGGGACGCGGGTTCGTGCCCCGGCCCGGGAGGATCCCACGTGCCGCAGAGCGGCTGGGCCCGTGAGCCATGGCCACTGAGCCTGTGCATCCGGAGCCTGTGTTCCGCAACGGAAGAGGCCACAACAGTGAGAGGCCCGCGTACTGCAAAAAATAGTAATAATAAAAAATTTTAAAATAAATAAAAAGAGACCCCAGAGAGGTCTTGCTCCTTCCACTGTGTGCAGACACAGCTAAAACATCAAGAAGCTGGCTATGAACAGGGAATCAGACCCTCACCAGACACTGAATCTGCTGGCACCTCGATCTTGGACTTTTCAGCCTCCAGAACTGTGAGAAGTAAGTTTTTGTTGTTTTTAAGCCATTCAGTCTATACTATTCTCTCACAGGAGTCCAAACTAAGACTAAGACAGAAACTGATACACATTCATGGCTCAGGTCTTCATTATTTTGTGCATAATCTACTAACCACAGTTCCCTGACCCATTTCCTTTAAAACCTCCGTGGCTGCTATAATGCTTTACATAACATGCAAGTCTGAACACCCCACTCAACTGCTTTAGATTCTTCTGTGGTTTCCTATTCATCTATGGAATTGAGCCCAGCTTCTTCAACACACCCTAAAAGACATTCCGTGTCCTTCCTCCCTGACGTCTCTGGGCTCATTTCTCTTTACTCCATGCCTCACACTTGATGATTCAGCTACAGAAACTGCAGACTCTTCTCTTTCCTGCCTCCCTGACTCTGCTCACACTGTTCCCTGCTCCTGATACGCCTTGCCTTCTACCCACTGCATTTCTCTTTTTCCCTTGATCTTTCTACTTTGCTGATGCTTGGCCTAAGTCTAGATGGACCATTACATTCACAGGGAAAATGCAGCTTTTTGAAATTGGCTTGAGAGTTCCTCACCTTACTCCCATTAGCATTACCCTATCCTCCCTTTTTGACCAAGTTTATTTATTTATTTATATTTATTTATTTATTTTTTGCGGTACGCGGGCCTCTCACTGTTGTGGCCTCTCCCGTTGCGGAGCACAGGCTCCAGACGCGCAGGCTCAGCGGCCATGGCTCACGGGCCCAGCCGCTCCGCGGCATGTGGGATCTTCCCGGACCGGGGCACGAGCCCGCGTCCCCTGTATCGGCAGGCGGACTCTCAATCACTGCGCCACCAGGGAGGCCCCTTGACCAAGTTTATTTTTATACTCTGGAAAAATCTGAGTTTCTTAAGGGTGGGGAACATATCCCGGGTATCTCTGAAACCACAGTGCCTCAAAAAGTGTGTGTTCAATAAAGGTTTACATTAGGAAAAAAAAGAAAAAAAAAAGAAAACTGATAAGTCACTTTATGGTGACACAGTTCGTTGGCTTGTTACAAAAATTACTCTGGCCTCAGAGCAGAGCTGTCCAAATGTGCACTTTATGGACATTATACTGTGTTTTGAGCTATCTAGTGAATGTGGGCTACTTATTCTTGTTTTCCTACTGCAGATTGTTCAGGTGACCTAATATTTCACATTCTAACTTTCTAATTTGGCCCATTCAGAGCCAAAATTTTCCCGAAACCGGATGAAACACTGTAACCACGTCAGAGAATTTTCTGTAAGTCAGTTTACACTAACCAGACAGGTTCAATTAAGCTGTAAGCAAAACTGATAAGCTGGATGAAGAGGCTATGACAGTTAAAAGAAGTCTATCTACCCATTTAAAAGTGGTTGTTTCTATGGCTAATCAATCATTAATTTCTCATTACTTTGAGAAATTTTCTACATTTTAGATCCTATGAAATTCTCCATTACTCTTTTCATATTTTAGTATTTTTTAAGAAAAGAAATTATGCATCCTCATTCATCACTAGGGTATCTACACAAGAGAAAACTTTAATTGATGAGAAAAATTAAGTGTTTAAAATGAATAAGTCCATAAACATTCAATAGCTGTAGATTCTTTTTAAGCATCAAAACGTCAAAATAGCTTTGATTCACATAAACAAAATAGCTTTGATTCACATAATTAAATTTGCCAAATCATTAGCCCATAATGGTATTATTATACCATTATACCATATAATTATACCATTATATGGTATTATTATACCACATTGGTATTATTCAGGGGGAATTCAACAACTACACTCTTGATGTTTTAAAATTGACTACAACACTGGAAACGATTCCCACATAATCACTAGAAAGAGCTAAATAAAAATGATTTATCAATAATACATTTGAGCCGGTAACAGCTTCTATAGGTCTTGCTTTAAAACATTTAATTAATGTTTCTATTTGGCGCAGCAATTACAGCAGTGCCCCTTGGAAAGCGTTGTGGTTCTAAATGAGGGCGTAGCCCATTCCTCAGTTATGTGACCAGGAGCATCTTTTTATATATCTTTTCATACATCACATCATACATTTCATTTCATTCATCATTTCATGAGCTTGATTTCTGCTCTTAACTCTTGAGAAATCTGAGTGTTCACTTGAGAACTGTAGTTTTGATCTTAATCTTTTAATTCACTGTAGTTTATGCATACTTCCCCTGGGTCACCTCTAGCACTTAAACTATCAGTGGTGAAGGAACAATCCCTTTATTTAAAAAAAATTTTTTTCTAATATCTTTCAGATGATACTTTTATAAAATATACTGAAAATGAATTGCTCTAAAACAAAATTAAAAATCCAAAGACAAAACAGACATCCACTTTTTAAAGTATTTTTGCTTCTACAAACAGAAGGTAACTATGGCAAATTGCTATAAGCTTTTTGTAGGCTTACTCAATTTTTGTATTTATTTCATTATTGACCAATAACAAAGTTCTCCAACCAGCACTGGTCTTTAGACCATACCTGAAGATCACTGAATCCATACCCAAGTCTTTAATACACAAAGGCAATTTTCGAAATGGGACTATACTTGCTACTCTGTTTTCTAAAGGGTCCTTAAAACATAAAGATGGAGGGAAAATTTCCTAGCATTGTATCTTGACAGTGGCTCCTCCACCCTTAAATCCTCTAAAGACAGGACATACCCCGGCCATAGTTTTTCCTAGCTCCCACTCTTACATTTGTTGATTAACCCTTAGTGGTGACAATGTTGTTTATAGATTTATTTCTTTTGACCTCTTAATGTCCAAGTACTTCCATTAGTCCCAGCAAGCTTTTTGTTTCACCAGCCAATTCTCTAAAGGAAGCATTTCCTGAATATCCTTAAACTTGCATTTTAACATCTAAATATTAGGCTTCCTTTTAAAATATATACTGGTTTCTGTTCTAGGACTCATCCATCCTAGTTGGTCATTATGTGCAAAAACTGATTACCAATATACAGAGAAAATGGCAGAAAGAGAAGGCACAGCTGAGTGAAAACACACAGAACAGTAATTCAAGACAATGCTGCCAAGTGCCATTAGCTGAATGAAATTACAGTAGGCACAGAGTTAGGCAATTCTCACTGATCAACAGCTTACAGAGCAATATGCTGCCCTAAACATATTATATGGATATGGATATATAAGTATATATGCAGAGTCCTGTGGTGGATTATATATGTTATATTCGTTATACATGAATTATGGATCTAATATGTATATGCAAAATATAAATAAATATACACAAACGTGTATTCACACATGTGTTGCTCACACACACACATACACACACACACACACACACGTGCACACACACACACGCCCTCCCTGGAAAACGCATCAGAGACAAATAGCATTTTAATAAACCAGTTTGCCACAGATTATCTAAAATGCATATCTTAAACCTAAATCATTTCTCTGAGCTCCAGAGTGGAATGTTCAAGCACAACTCAACACCTGATGCCTCCCTTAGATGTTATCTAAAGGAGCTGAAGCAGTACTAGTGTGTCCCAAACTGGACTTCTGCCTCCTCAAATCCAGTTTTTTTCTAATGAAGCCTACCTCAGACAGTCCCATTCTATGAATTTATCTTAGCGAAATTCATAGTCAGTGCATCTTTCTTTATGAGAGCATAATAACTATTGATAAAGGATTAATTAAATAACTCAACAGCTGTTCAGTCAGATATTATTCAACTTTTCAATGAATGAGATAGATTTTTATATCCTGACTTGGAGAAATATGATTCAAGGTACACTGTCAAGTTAAAAAGGCAAGTTTCAACACAGTAAGTAAAGTATGATTAATTACTGTATGATAATGGTAGTAATATAATCTATTAATATAGTCATAGATAAAAACATTTGGAAGTACACATGCAAAAGAGTTCAGTGTCTATTTCTGGGTACTGATATTATAGGAAATGTGCACTTTTTAAAAGGCTTTCTATAATATATGACGTTTAGCAAGCATTTTTATTACTTTAAAAATCAGAAAAATAAACAGTTAAAAAAAGGAAAAGAAAGACACACAGAAGCGGCCAGGTTAGAAGTACAGTAAAGAAAAGAGGAATCTAAAATAGGAGAGGAGAAGAAAAAGGAAAATTAAGGAAGGTGATGCTTAGAGACTCCATTAGCATTTGAACTGTGGCTCTCCCCAAAAGAGGGCCAGGTAAAGACCAAGCAGAGCGATCACAATGCTGCTAGGTTTTAACTTTACATAAAATAAGAGTCAATGATAAAGTAAGAAGGATTTAAATGATAATCCCTGTTCGCCATAGACTTCAGTGATTTCCTAATTTAGCCCTCAGGCCACAAGACCAGCATCTGCAAGCTCAAAACTGCCAAATGTCTCAGAGGTCTGAGGTTTTCAGTGAGTGAAATGACGGGTAATAAACTTTTGTCAAAGCCTCTAAAAACTTAAAAAAGAAAGGGTAAATAGGCCTACAATTGCCTATAAAGCAGGTAGTTCTTTTGATCTGACTCTGTGCAACCTTTTGCTGCTACCAATGGCTGCTTGTGGTCCATTATGGAAAGATGCCTTCATTTTTTGGCCAGTTTTAATGGACCTTTATTAAGTAATGCTTTCAAAATAAGTGAAGGTAACATGCATGTTGAGAGAAGAGATTAACAGTGCTATGTGTGATATTTTTTGACATGTAAAATCTGAGTTCTGATTGCATTTTAGAGAACAAAGGATATAATAATATTTTGATGGGAGCACATCAAATATTTTTGTGCCAGTTTTAACCAACTTTGACCCTTAAAAACATAGAATTTGTATCTACTAACAGCCACTATGAACACAAAGAAACAAGCCCAGGATTTGTACTTATAGTCACAAACATTTCTCGATAAAACTGCCACAATCAGCTTATTACACCCATTTAACTAGATTTTACTGTTTGCTGTCAGCTGCTTTTGCTTAAAACACTTAAACTTGAGCTGAGTGCATGGAAGAGTTAATAACCAAAGCAGCAAAACAGACACATCGAAAATTCTTATATCCAAAGCAAGAACAGTATGCCAACATTAAAATGAACATATCTAAGAAATTATTTTGTTTATTCTTAGAGCAAGGCTTTTGTGTAAAAATGTAATGGTGTCATACAATAAAACATTCTTATTTTTAAAGAAATATATGTTCAAATAATTGTTTTAATCATAATCTTTGGTTCATGACACATTATCATCATTGGTCCGTGAGCCGGTTCCTTCCTTCCCTCCCTCCCTTCTTTCCTCCCCTCTTTCCTTCCTTCCCTTTGTCACCAGCAAAGCCCATGAACAATTCTTGGGAAATAAAATTAGAACCTGAGTAATAAAATAAAATCTAACCTTTTTCTTTTCCTTGGTGCTTAGTCTAGTCTCACTTGCTCAAAGGGTGCGGCGTGCAGAAGCCTCACACCAGGCTCGTCAGACCAGAGTTCCTCATGTGAAACGGCCGTGCTAACACCTAAGCTCAGGCACGGAGGGTGTGCAGAAGCCACTCACACGGCGGCAATTCAAGATGGTGGCGGTGAGCCGTGGGCAGAGATTCTGCTCCCCGCCCTGTGATCTGGAGCCTGAGCGGCGCAGCTGCGCCCGCCCGCCCGCCCTGCAAGAACTCCGCCCCTCCCCCTCCCCTCTGACGATCCCTATATAGCAGCCCTGCCCCCGGCTTGTTGAGGAGAGCATGCGCTCTAGGGTGCAAGTTCAAACTTCGATGTTCTTTAATCAGAGAATAAAGCTTTCCTTTGCTTCTGAACCGAACTCGGTCTCATTTTATTGGCTCGAGTGACACCAGCAGGAGAACTCTTGCTGGGGACCAACTCAGGAGAGTCAGTGACCCTTCCTTCCCTATCTCTCTCTTCTTTTTTCTTTTTTCTTTCACCAATTTTTAAAAATATAACAAATAGCAATGAACCCACACCCTAAGTCAAAAACTAGATTACGGTAAACTTACATGGATCTATGTGCTCTCCCCCAATCCTGGTTTGTTTCCTCCAACTGAGATAACTAAAGTTCTGAATTTTAAACTTATCATTTTTTTTTCCTTGAAGGAAAAAAATCCACATTTATTACATGTATAGGTATTCTAACACAATCTGTTGTTTTCTAAAAATATATATATTTTTATGGAAACTCACTTGTAGTTTTATAGGTCCTGATTTTTTCATTTGATATTGCATTAAGATGAAATCATTGATTACTTGCGATTAGCTGTAATTTATGCATTTTCATGGCTGTATAGTATTTCGTGGTGGACTAGACTATAACTGATCTCCTCACTCTACTGTTGATGGATGTTTGACTATTCTCTATGGTAAAACTTAGCAATTCCACTCCTGGAAATATTAGCAGAAGAAATTTTTGCATATGTGCATCAGGAATGTTCATAACCATACTGATCATAATTTAAAAAGCAAAAAACTTTCAGAAATCTTGCTTTTGAACTTTAACCAAAGGAATTATTTATCAGAACTGTCCAACATTCTTATGCATGCTTCCCTTGTGAAATCAAGTGAATATTAAGGTATGTTTATTTTTGTTTGAACTTTAAATTTATTTTTATTTAAAAAAGCACCTATTTTCAAGAAACACTTTTCTCAATGTGTACACTTATCTCCATCCATACTGTTAACACTATTCTACAACTATAAAATGGATAGCAGGTAATTCTTTAGTTCTGTTTTATTACTTTGCCATAGCACTTCTTATTAACTGATATTTTCTTTGTTGTTTGATGATTTTTTTATCTCCTTACAACTGAGCAGGGATCTTGGCACCCTTGGACATCACTGTATCCCTATCACGCTGAACACTGCCTTGTACACGGCAGATGGTCAGTAGATATTCATGAATGAAGAAGCTGTGACTAGTGCAGTGTGGACGTATGGCAGTGGCTGATCACTGTGTTTTGGCATGTCTAAAGAGTGTTTATTATTTTAAGACTGTGGATACAGTGATTAACACATGTTCTGTAAGAACAGTATGTTTTAACTTCATCAAAAACAAGATTCTTATGTTTAAGTCGGCAAAAAATGCAAACAGAAATGTTTTTCATCATTTATTAAGTACTTCTGTAATTAACTCACAACACTTCTTTATATTTTGCCAAGAAAATAATAACTTTTTTGCTGGAAAATGTAAAACTCAACCAAAAAAATGGGGCATCTATCTATTTCAGAGGCTCCCTAGTGATGATTGTGGCCCTAATTAAGGACAGCTTTCTAAAGTGAGAGGTAATTGCTGACACACAGAATGCAAAGAGTTCAGTGAGAAAAATGAGCAGTAACGAATATTCACTTTGAAGCTCACCTGACAGATCGCTTAGATTACAGAAAGTTGGAGAACTATCCTGAATATGGCTGATAAAGGAGATCCTTTTCTTGACCCTCACTTCCATCACTACTTAATCTGTATCAGTTTTAATGCTTCAGTTTGGGAGCCTTGGCCCTAAAAGTCAAAGATTTATGGTGAGTGAAAAATGTCCGTATTAAAAAGGTAAGAGGAGATCCAGATGACATCTACTTTTGATCACTATAATTAATAGCTGAATCTTCAGTAGTAACTAACTGAATGGGGGGGGGGGTGGTCAGTGTGTTGCCATGGTAATGTCCTAGCCAAGAAGTTTTACCCATTTTCTAGTCTGCTGCCCCTTTGCATAACTGAAGTTATAAAATGCTTTAATTGCAAGATTTGCAAATGATGCAACATCTGGGCTAGAATTTACATATAAAGGGAGAAGTTTAATGGAGTTATTAGCATATCTGTGTGAACTCCTTAGTTTTTATATTTAATTATGAAACCTGCAGTTTCACCAATGAACTCTGTATATGATAGAAAAAAGTAGCATGGAAAGATATAAGAATCAGCAAGTAAGTTTCCACCATTTCATTTTAGGAAGTACAATTTTTTAAAAGGCCAGTCTTTTTCTTTGAGTTTGTTGTGATTAAAAAATTGGTTAATGGAAGAATTTGTTTAAAAACCTGCATCACTCTCATGATTCTATATAGTGAAATAAAAATTTTAAAAATATGTCCAGCTTATACTTTAGAAAATTCAGCAAAAAGAAAATATCAACTGAAAAATAATGTTGGTACTTCACCCTTGTAACAAGAGTGTAATATTATTATTTAATTATAGACATGTGAGAACTCCTATAACAGTATTCCCATAAGAGAAGAGAATATATATGTTTTATGAATTAACTAATTCAGACATAATACAAATAAGTGATGTTTCTATAATAATACTGTCCGAAGAGGTGGGAATAGGATATGTGGGTTTATAAGTCTGGTGTTACTGGTGCTTTATGCAAAACAAAACAAAACAAAACAATTCTGTCATTAGAATCACTGTTTATTCTGGCTATTGGGTTTTGAAATGAGGTCCCTCAAGGCACCCCACAAAATTTGTAATAGCATGTAAATATCTAGAGTATCCTTTCAATCGATATGATAGTTATAAAAATGGAACGACTTTATAGGTCTAATATGCAGAAAAATACTGAAAACCAGGAGGAACAGTGATAGAATTTTAAAAGAAACAAAAGTCCGGAACCTCTCACTATTTTTCGAGTGGCACTACAGCATCACTGAGCTTTCTAGTAGAATTTTATGCCTCGGGCATCTTTTTCTACCAAAACTATGACCTTGAGCTGTATTTTCCAGGGTGCCGACACAGCTAATTATCTGAGATTTTGTACCTCTAAATTTCAATGTTTGCAGAAAAGTTGGCTTATTAAAAATCACAAAAAAGCACTAAAAATATAAAGGTTTAAAAGTAAAGATATAAATATGGGCATATGTATCTTATACTACTAAATTGAATTTAACACGTTCTCTTGTATGTATCAAACATTACACAAAATGAAAAATTTAATTAAAAAGAAAATCTCATCTGAATTGAAGGTACACAGTACAGGACAAAGACAAAGAGCATGAGACCTGGTATCCAGAGAGCTGGATTCAAATGGATTCAGCTCTCCCATTAAGGCAAAGTGAACTCAGGTAAATTGCGTTAACATCCTAACACAGATTCTGCATCTATTAGGTGCAATTGATAATGCTTACTAACCATCTTATGATAGACATTTAACAATGCAAATTCCTTAGCAAGATGATAGTACGTAATAATTTTCAGATAGTATTAGAATGTAATTTTAACTATCCACCTTGTTTGTTGGTACAGCTACTACTGATAGAAGTGGCTGAAATTGGTCAGAGGAAGGTAAAACCATGGCTGACTGATAAGTTTGAGTTAGCCTATGATCTCCTAATGAGAGCATAGTCTTTTACTAATAGCCAATTTGTTGGAAATGAAGCTGCTTTTAAGTCCCGTCTAGGCCCATAATTTTTCACTGTTGCACTAGATTTCCATGCTGCTAGGCTATGAGAAATCCCGCAGGGAGCATCATTCTCCTCTTGGTAAGACAAAGGCAATAGATAGATTTTCTTCAGAGCAGGCGGTCAGTAACTCTACCTAGCAGAGAAGGGGAGGTGCTTGGTTAAGATCAAACAATAGTTTTGAGAGAAAGAGGTAAGAAACTGAGGGAGGGGAAAAGCTGAGAATGTGTAGAACAGGACCAGAACATTCCCAAGTGGTTCCAGGGTAGCTAGAGGCCACCAAAAAGGAAGGCATCCTTCTTGATGTGAATATCAACATCATTAAAAATGGGGAGGCATAAGGAATTAAATTAATAAAGAGGAAGAAAAATATGAAAAAGAAAAATGTTTTAAAAGAAAAAGGAAAACTGTTGAATTTGAACAATGATTGTACATCATTATGGCCTGAGGACCACTCTTTAAATACACATTGAGTTGCTAGTCATACGTCTCATTTAATGAGGTGGAAACCGAGACCTAAAGAATTGACAAGCCACTCAATAAACATAAATTAAGTAACTTTTATTTATGCTTACCTGGGAGTATACAAAATTATATAAGATCAAGTCCCTACTGTCCTGAGACTTACTGTCTCCTAGGAAGTGGGTGCATGGGCCGAACTGAGCACCTCATTGTGACTACTGTGGTTCGAGGATGAGCGTTCCACTCAAAGAGAGCCTCCTCTTGATTTTTTTGCAGAATTATTGGGACAGTAGAGCTTATTCCTTCAGAAGCTTAGAACGGGAATCCTGGAACTTCTGGCAGCCATTGTGGCCACCCTGTGGAAAAAATTCTTCCTAAAGTTGACATGACAGAGAAGTTGGGCTGAGAGATGGAGGGAGATGGATTCCCAACGTTTTCAGTGCCTGAATATGAATCTATGTCTGAAATCACCGTACTTTTAGACTATTAGTTGTGTGCATGTTCAGACCTCCTCTTCCTTAAACACTTAAGCCATGTGAGATGGTTTTCTTACTCTTGCAAGTAAATTTAGAGTTCGGACTAATAAAATTTATTTAGAATTTGTAAGGGTGGAAATATATAGACAACCCCAAATTAATTTTGTTTAACAAAAGCCTTTTAACAGCTAAATTTATGATCAATTTAATGCATATGTTTTTAATACACGTTAGGCACTATTAAAGTCTTAAGGCTTAATCTTTTCCGTATTTTCTTGAAATTCAAAATAATCTGAGTGCTCCAAAAACAACACTACTCCAATTGATCATACTATGCTATTTCTTAGCATCTGTAGAGCCTGAAAAATGCTTGCAATTTTGCTGGTTAGTTCTATTCCAGAATTCTTCTTAGACACAGCTTGAAGCCACCACTCTAAGCCCCATGCCTATATGTTTGTGGTAAAAATAGAATTTTTGTGAGCAAATGTGATGGCTTGGAAATAACTGCTACCTGCTTTTACCTTCGTGTTGCAAAACTTCTAAGCACCTCAACCTGTTAATTATCAGCCAACAGAGCTTGGAATCCCTTCAGTAGGAACAGAAACATTTTCCCTTTAAAAAAAAAAAAAAAAAAGAAAAGAAAGAAAAAAGAAAATGTAGTCCCTGCTAAGCATTCAGTGTTAAAAACCTCAGTTTGTAGGAATACAAACACATATTCATAAAATTATACAACAATGACAGAGAGTCATAAACAGCAAATAGTTCAGGAGTTAGGTCTGAGGAGAAGTAAGGGAATGGGTCAAGGAGAGCTACACTGGTGGTTCAAAAGTGATGCAATGTTCTATCTTTAAACTGGGTGAGGCACAAACAGGTGGTCAATGCGCTAGTAAACTTTATATATAACATGTATTTTTAGTAAGATTTTTTGGCCTCACTGCCATTTGTTTTTCTTTTTTCAACTCCTTACTTTCCTAGCATGCTTTTTAAAAAACTTTCACTTTCCTTTTGAGTATGTTTACATTTCTCTGGGGATGAGGCTGTATGGAAAGGGTTGGATGGGCGAGGAGACTGAAATATAATGGATAACGTACATATGTGTGCATGTTAAATTAAATATAACACAACCACCTAAAGGATGTTTTATTCTTTCAAAGAAATATTAATGTTTTAAATTTTAAATTCTCAAAAGGGAACAAAGGACATAACATATGATCTAACAAGCAGAGAACCCTCAAACTGTTTTCACGCTTGATGTTATTCTAATGGATTTTAAAGAGTTTGTTGATGTGGTCTGAGCAATATCTTCTCTATTTTTAGTATTATTTTTCCTCTTCCTTCTCCCAGCAATTCCCTGCTGTAGCAGCGGCTCAGTCCAGTTCACATTTTCCTGCTCCACTTGTAGAGCTAGCTACATCATGGTCCCCCACAGAGACACTCTCACCAGCCTTGCAGTTTACCCTCCTCAGAGGTCTGGGTCCCAGCCCCGTGGGTATGTCAAGAGACAGCAGAAAAAGAATTTTTTCCTATCTTTTCAGTTACCAAGTCTACAACTTTATACCTAGTAAACAATTATTTATATCAAAGTCCCTCTGTTAAATAGTTGCTGCAATTATGGTATCTTGACGGGACACTGACTTGTACAACCATCTGTAGTCAATCTATAACTTTCAGAGCAGCCCCTTGGCAGTAATGAAGAAGTCAACAAAACTACTGAGCTCATGTGGATGTGTCTACATGCATATGATATAGAACACTTTGGCTATTTATTCAGCATTTATTATGCCAGGAATTGTGACAAATACTTTACTTGCACAATCATGTTTAATCCTTGCACTCTTACCAAGCGGTAGATAGTATGGATTGTTCACATTTTGTAAGTGAGAGAACTGAGGCTTACAGAAGTTAAGTAGCTAATTAGTCTATAGTCCTCAAGCTGGTACACGGAGGTGCTAAGATTCTTACCCTGATTGTTTGACTACATATTCTGTGCTTTAATCATAAGCTACACCAACCAGTAGACAATCTACACTATAATCTGAAATTTCTACAAGCAAATCCTCAGTAACCTTCTTTTTAGCATCTTCTCTCCCCATCAGTATTGGCCTCCTTTCCAGTCACTATTCCACAGACAAGAAATCCTGTCCACTCTGTCCTTTCCTTTCTGACTCAGCAATGCAGGTTTCCCCAGGACTATAAGGGTACCACTCTATCCATAAAAACTTCCTGTTTTATAGCTCCTCGCTAATCTCATATACAAATCTACACAAACTGACTCTAAATTGATCATACCACTCTTCTCCTTAAAGTATTCAAAGGACCCCAGTTACTATATGAATTAAGTCCAAAGTGCTTAGCCCAGCATTTTAGATCCTTTGTGACCCAGACCGAACTTACTTTTCCACTCCCGACCGTTGAGTACTCCACGTCAAGCTACTGTAAACGTAGCCAGGGCACAGTGTTTTTTTCTGCTCGTTTTTTTCCCTATACCATGTACAGTTCTGAGTACAAAATACAGAATTTGTGACTAAATGCAGGAATGAATTAAAAACAATACTGTAGTCATTACTGAATGAAATTCTAAAATCTTTCTGTTTCCATGAACTTCTTTAAGTTCTTGTCTCTCCTGAATTGCTCTGTCTCCTTACCTCCTATAGTCTAATTTCCCCATTCTTTTGCTCATTCCTTTCATCTGCAAATTTACTGAATGCCTTTAATTAGTCTCATATTTCAACATCTGTCTGTAATTCTCTAATGCTGCTTCTTCCATGAAGCTAAATCCCAAGACGATAGATCTCCCCCCTGCCTCCCCCTCTCAATGCTGATTAGATTGGGCATTCTTATACTACCTTCCTTATAGCACTTATATCCATTTTCATGTTGAGTGAAAAAATTCTTAAAGGTAAGGACTGTCTCACTCATGCTTAATTCCTTAAAGTGCCTTTTTTTTTTTTTTTTAATTGTAGACATCTTTTGAGTTATCTGAAGAAAGGGGTTTTCAGAGAGGGCTACAATTACAGCTGGGCCTAAGACACTGAAGTTCTGCACTCTATGTCCTTCAAAAGATAATGTTCTTACTTCTGTCTCCAACTCACCTATGATAAAAAGGTTCGGATTCTAAAGGGAAGTGTGGGAAATATGAACATTTTGAAATCCTTCACATTCTTTAGTGAAAGAGGCAGATTTTTGATTTTAGAATAGCAGCAGACAACATTCATGATCATACAACTATTGGATTTTAAAATAAATCACCAACTCACTACAGAGATTTCAGAATGAGAATTGCCTGTGATCTTTGGTTTTTATTTTCACCTGTTCACTGAGACGCAATAGTGCATGGAGCCTGGAACATATATTCTCAAGTCAGACATATTTGATCATTGAATTGCTGCTGCTATTTCCTGGGACTATGACCTTGGGATATTATTAAATCTCTTTAATCTGCAGTTTCCTCATAAATAAAACAGGAAAATACTGAGTACCCATTTCATAGCATTGTCATAATAATTAACTAAAATCGTGTATGTAAAATGTTTAACATAATGCCTAACGTATAGTAAGCACACTTACTCTACTATAGTACAGTAAGATTTTTTTTTTTAGCGGTACGCGGGCCTCTCACCGTTGTGGCCTCTTCCATTGCGGAGCACAGACTCCGGAAGCGCATGCTCAGTGGCCATGGCTCACGGGCCCAGCCGCTCCGCGGCCTGTGGGATCTTCCTAGACCGGGGCACGAACCCGTATCCGCTGCATCGGCAGGCGGACTCCCAACCACTGCGCCACCAGGGAAGCCCTATAGTAAGCTTTTAATATTATTAACTACCCCAGCATCTCCCAGTCCGTGTGAAAATCCTCAATACAGCCGTGGATGTGGCTAATGGAATGTAAGCTACAAGAATTCAGTTCCCAATTAGTGTCAGCTCGTGAACGGAAAGTGTAGCGAAACAAGCATCCATTGTATTTGTGGGATGGAAGGGGGTGGAGGTGAATTATGTGGCTACCAAAAGTATTAATTATGGTGAAGCCTTCAGGTTAGTCCTACGGGAAGGTCAGTTCATGTGGGAATACGGGTTAGTGATCAGGGAAAGGCAGAAATACATTTATGCAGCTGGTGATACTCTGTGGGTAGCTGTAGTTGATATAATATAGGAGGGCCAGACACACTTAGAAAAGCCCAAAGGGCCCAGGGCAATTCAGGGCTGTAGCAGAGATTTCAGGGAAAAATCAAGGGTGATCAAGATGGGTGGGCTGGTCAAATGCAAATCTAATTTTAGTACGTTTACAATATTTTGTGTATAGGCAATTTCCCCCCATCCTCATTTGTCAGGTTGTCTTGAATGGTTTTTGTGCTGCTCGCTTTTGATATGTGGATAGCTTCAGTCATACCCAGCTAAAGGAATGGGCTCACGGCCTCTGCAGCCTTGATAAATATGGGTTACAAGCTTTGGTAGTAAGGATCATGGCTGCCATTATTGACCTTAATGGGAAAGAACAGAGGAAATGTGTTGTTAGCTAAAGATAAGGTGAGTAGTGTCACATGTAGTTTTTAATATTTAATGAATCTATATGAGCACAATCCATTATGTGACAATTTAATTATATGACAAAAAACTTTGATAAATAATATTGTGGTAGGACATCTAATTCATTATTTAACAAAGAAATCAATACTTTCATAAATCATAGTTCTCCACAGATGTACTTTTTTTTTCTCCAAGTGTGTAAAAACCCTCATTCAGAATCCGTAGGCGATTTATTTTCTGGTCAGGACAAGTTTGAATGGAAGTTTAATTGGGCCCAGGACAGACATAAATTCTATTTACTTTTTTTTTTTTAACCATTAAATGGAAAAGCTTTCGTTACAAGTACTTTGTCAGGAAGCCTTAACTGTATCCAGACAGTATTTTCCTGCAGTGCGTTTTAAGAGCAGAAAGTAGTGGTAGCTATAAATTATGTATCAAGCTGTAACAAAACATAATACAAGAATATTTTTGTATACCCACCTTCCTGGTTAGACTTCAATATATATTAAGTAAGATAACTTTTTCTTTTTACTCTAGTGTTTTTCAACAGTCTTAGATTTATAAATATCACAGCAGATTAAATATTTATTAAATATATGCTTCCAGAATGAAATTAATTTTAATTGTTTGGACCTCATTATAGAAGAAATTATTTATTTCATTCCAGTTTAAATATTTGTAATATGGGAGATATTCATTCCTCGTCTAACCTAAATCCCATCTTATTTTGTGACTATCGTAATGTCTTTTCACATAATTCACATTTATCCAGTTTGTAATTTAATAAAGAGTTATGCTTCTTTTGGCTGAATTTTTATACATTATCAACTTTGCATTCTAATTACAAATAATATTGAACAGAAGAAAAATCACATAATACGTTTTTTCCCCCACTTAGGTTGTTTCTGATTGTTGATCATATGTGAGTGAAGTATTTAAGTTTCCTGCATTCCTCAAAAGAATTATCAGTTTAAAAAACTATTTTTGAATAATAAAAATGACCTCTTTCATACAGAGTCCCAAACTACTAATTCTCTATAACATATTCAGAACCAGAGTATAGCCACCGAAAGCCTTCTTTGAATGTAATAAAATACATTATTTGCATTTTTTCATCTCATTTTAGCAACTTTATTGCATTAGTAACTGTCTGTCATTATATACTTTACTATTAATGATTATTTAAAGTAATGAAGCATAAAAGCCTTATGGATGCATTTTCATCTTTGAATGCCAATATTCCCATTTAGTTTTTCCGTAAGATCCCACCTAATAATTCATTGTATGACATTTGGTTGAAAATGAAAACCACTGCAAGAGAATAAAGTTTTCTTACATCAATTACCACTGAACACTGTAAAATAGGATTTCTTTTTCCAGGGTTATGTTTTATGTAATGTTGTAGCACCCTAACAAATGTCAAAGCATTATCAAGAGAAAGTATAAATATTTCTGAATAAGCTGAGCCTCAGACCATATAAAATCATAGTGGTTAAGATCTGGAACTTACCTGGCTCTGCAGTTTTCTAACTTGGGGATCTGGGGTAAGTTTATTAATTTCTCTGCTATACAGTTTCCTCCTTTGTAAAATGAGGATAGTAATAATACGTTTTTCATAGTGTTGTCAGAGGAATAAAACAATTTTTTTTAACTTTTAATTGGAAATAAGTTTAGACTTAGAGAAAATTACAAAAATGTACAGAGAGTTCATATAACCTTACGTCAGCTTCCTGTAATGTTAAAAACTTACATAACCATAGTATGGTTCTCAAAGCCAGACAGTTAAAATTACCATAATACTAGTAACTAAAGGAGAGACCTTATTAGACGATCATCTGTTTTTCCCCCATTTTTTTCTATTCTAGGCTCAAATGCAAGATCCTATGTTGCATGTTATCCTTACATCTCTTTAGTCTTCCTCCAGTCTGAGATAGTTCCTCAGTCCTCCCTTGTCCCTTATGACCTCA
This sequence comes from Orcinus orca, assembly GCF_937001465.1. Taxonomy (NCBI): domain Eukaryota; kingdom Metazoa; phylum Chordata; class Mammalia; order Artiodactyla; family Delphinidae; genus Orcinus; species Orcinus orca. The sequence continues at coordinate 119,145,118 of NC_064563.1, forward strand.
ACCCTTTGGATTAGAGTTGAGAAGTTATGCCAAGGATGATATTTTAATTTGGCTTTATCTGATATTTTCTAATGATTATATTGAGTTTATGCATTTTTGATAAGAACACCACAGAGGTGATATTGTGTCCTTCCACATGCATTGTATGAGGAGGTACATATGCCACTATTTCTCATTAGTATTCATGTAAACCTTGACCACTTGGTTAAGGTGATATCTGTTGGGTTTTCTTCCTATAAAGCTACTATTATTTTTGTAACAGATAAATATCTTGTGGGGTATGTTGAAACTATGCAAATATCCTGTTTCTCTTCAACCTTTCACCTGCTGATTTTACCATTTATTAGTGAATTTTGCCTGCAACGATTATTACTATGCTTTTTGTCTAATGGTGATTTTGAATTTTGAGTCTTCTATACTAATTGGAATACTTTATAAGGAAGCGCTGCCTATTGTGTATTATATTTTTTTCAGTTATTAATTTATATTAGACTTGTGGATATTTAATAATACCACTATTTATTTTGCTGCTCAAATTGCCCTGGCTCTGGCCACTGGGACTCATTCAGCTTGGTTCTTCTGTCCTTTGACACATGCTGTTTTGTTTTGTTTTTGCATTTTCTTATTCTTATTTTCTGGCACTACTCAATGTTTCAAGCTTATTTTGTATTTTTCTGCCCCAACCCTAGACTCAGTCACTAAGCGAAGGAGCCCTAGTTCCTTTTACTAGGGAATAATATTTAGAAACCAAGATCTGGGTGTTCGGTGTGTTCACTGCTACTGGGGTATAATTGCTTCTAAGCAATCTAGCCAACATACTCACGCACACACAGACATCTATATTTATTTCTATGTCTGTATGTTTATATATTAAAAATAAAATGGATAGCACTGATTCTAACTTGACATCACAAGGTTCATTCTAGCCTTCTCCCTATCCTTATCTGCAACATCTTTCTCTGACAGCGAAAAACCTAGCTCTCACCATGTATGATATAGTCACTTATTTGTTCAGTCCCAGCCACAGAAAGTATAAAGTGATTTATAAAGTAGCTACAAAATTGCTAAACATCAGGTAACTACAGACTTGCTAAATCACAATCCTGTGAGACACTTTGCGTTCTAGAGTATGTATTTGTATATAGTTTCTTAGGCTTTAGGTTTCAAGCATCCAGTAGATACTGCTATCCAAAGTTAGTTAGGTTAGCTCTTCACTGTTACTGTACTAGCTGTTTTTATTTTTGTGAATTGATTTTCCTAGAAGCTTTTAAATGTGCCAGGGAACATTTCTGTTTAGCTTAATTTAGGTGGTGCGTTGGTGGACAAAAAAGCTAGTTCTAAACCTGCTGGTCTCAGTTTGAGTGTCAGAAGAGCACAGTGGATTAGAGTTGGATGACCCATGGCTTCACTACTCACTCTCTCCCTCTGCTAACCCCTGAATGATTCTCCCTGAACATTTTTCCCTGAAATTTGACAAAATAATACGTACCTTGGGGGTCTCTTATAGAAGGTAGAAGTGAAGGTGTAGATATTCTTTGAATAATTACTGTGTAATTAAAAACTTATTTCATATTAATAATTTGCTTTCTAAGTTTGCATCTATGTATATTAGTTTTACTTAAAGTGGGATAACTTTGTTTGACAAATCCAGTGTGGGATAACTGAGGAATGCTTCAGTCTCCATGTGAATCCATGAGGAATACCTAGATAGTTGGAATCTTTTGAATAGTAGAAGTGCTGATGTATTCAAAATGAAGATAAGAAAATGGAGGAGGGGCTTCCCTGGTGGCGCAGTGGTTGAGAGTCCGCCTGCCGATGCAGGGGACGTGGGTTCGTGCCCCGGTCCGGGAAAATCCCACATGCCGTGGAGCGGCTGGGCCCGTGAGCCATGGCTGCTGAGCCTGTGCGTCCAGAGCCTGTGCTCCGCAACGGGAGAGGCCCGCGTACCGCAAAAACAAACGAACAAACAAAAAACAAACAAACAAAACAACAACAAAGAAAATGGAGGAACCTGATACAGTGTATTATTGGTACCATTCTGGAGTGCTTGATAATTTGGGGAGTGATTGTGAGAAACAAATGCTGTTGCTTAGTATCTATTTTCAAGTCTAAAGAAAGAAAACCAAAGAGTAAGCCAAATCCTGAAGTTGAAATACAAAAATGAACAAAACTAATCATGTTATTCTTTTTTTATATAGTCAGAATAAAAAGGAAACCTAATCTATGTTAAAGATGATAGTAGCCAGAAAAGTTCTTTAGGCTGATAATAAGCTAAAGAAGAACTCATCTTTATCATTTTGGATTTTCTTAAAGATAGCAACACTGTAACTATTATGAATGATTCTAGACATTGTTATTTCCTACAAAATTTATGTAGACAAATGCTTTTTAACCAATGATTTAAATTTTTCTAACAAATAATAATCTTATAACTGGAGATAAAATTGACACAAATCTCATTTAAATATTTTTATTCAAAGGTAAATACTTTCCATTAATTTCCTTACTATGCTAAAAAGAAAAATGAAGCATAATTGGTATTCTGGAGCTAGAGTTAACAGGAATTGTGAAGTAACATATTCTTTGGAATACTGACATATTCCTTCTCTGGAATTATTTTGCCCTTCTAATATTTTAAATATTAATATTAAAAAATGGAATGAGCAACAGGACTATCATATAATCGAATTACCATCTTATCAAGGCTAATGATAGGACTGTCTCTTTCATGAATCATTAGTGATTCGTTTCACACAATCACAAAAGCATTCACGTGCATTTATGTGGGGTCCTCCCATAACTAGATAAAATGTCAGAAGGTTACTTAGGCAACATTCAATGAACAAAGTTGAAAACTTAAGACTGGATCAAATCTACATGACAATGTCTTCAAGCTTCCAAACACTCCTGAAAAGAAATGGCAATTTTTTAAACAAAAGGTAATCTGCTTAGGCCACTTAATATGTCAGCACTCTCCAGTTAAATTATATCTTTTACAATTAATAAACCATATCTCCATAATATTATACAAATACTCAACAGTGCATCAAGAAACCCCATTATAAATTCTACATAAACCTGCTGGATTACAAATCACGTGTTTTGTGATTTTAGCAGCATTCACTTTATTTTTAATAAATTTATTTATTTATCTGTTTAGGCTGCGTTGGGTCTTTGTTGCCACGTGCAGGCTTTCTCTAGTAGCAGCGAGTGGTGGCTACTCTTCACTGTGGTGCACGGGCTTCTCATCGTGGTGGCTTCTCTTTGTTGCAGAGCACGGGTCTAGGCACACGGGCTTCAGTAGTTGTGGCACACGGGCTCAGTAGTTGTGGCTCGCGGGCTCTAGAGCGCAGGCTCAGTTGTGGCGCACAAGCTTAGTTGCTCCACGGCATGTGGGATCTTCCCGGACCAGGGCTCAAACCCCCCGTGTCCCCTGCACTGGCAGTTGGATTCTTTAACCACTGCGCCACCAGGGAAGTCTCAGAAGCATTCACTTTTATCAGGATTAGCACTTAGCCTTTTCTGGGTTAGTCTTAAGCTAGAAGATAATACAGAAAGCTTTCTGAAATCATGTTAATATGTAGTATAGTTTGTATAATAACCAACTATTTTCTATCTATGACTCAATGACTCTTCTCTAGCATTTGAAAAGCTCATGTTTCATTGAGTTATACAAGATAGTATGTGTGCATAGAAGAGTAGACTGTTATTCAAATAAAAAGAATAATATAAATACATATATGTGGGGAAAACTGTACTGAAATTATAAAATTTAAAGTCTGTCGCCCCACTTCTCCTCGCCCCCCATATGCCATCTCTTCTGTCCCAGTCCCTTGGTGATGTATAAGCAGGTGTTTCCCCCAAGCATATTGTTTTTGTGTTTTATTTCTAGGGTTCTATAAAGAAGAAAGAAATGCAAGTTTACAACACCTTTGAAAGGGTTCCACTTTCATAGAGTATACGCATCCACGTTCTCTTCTGTCCTCTTCTAAATCCAGCTCAGTTTAGCTCAGGTTTGAAGTTCTTAGGGCTCCTCAAAGCCCCAGGGTTTATCTCTTGCTAGAGACTTCCTCCTGCTGGTGGCCTCTGGGCTTGCAGCCACTCCGGGTTCCTCCCCGTGCCATTGCTGCTGCTGCGGTGAACACAGCATACAGAACCCCTGCCTGGTTCCAAAAAATTGCCTTGGAGGCTGAAATAGCCATGTGCAGCCTAGAGCTCCCCATTCATTTCACACTATTGCAAAGGCATTTTGTCTATGTCTTGGCCATACCTGTTCATCGAACCTCAAATCTTCCCTCGATATCACCAGGGCTCACCCTCCTTGAAGTCATGACCACTTTCTCTCCCAGTACTGGCCTGCCATAGCTCCTTCCCTCCTGTCTTGTCCCTCTTCCCCAAATCTGGCTGATATCAACACTACCGCTGTTTAAGACCTCTGTAGATCTTAAGTCCTCCTACCTGGAGGCAATCAGAATCTCTTGCTTCTGTCACTGTTGCTAAATCTGTTACTGTTTGCACAATCTGCAAACAATACAGAGCCAAAATAACTCTGAGGTCACCTCTGGTGCCCTGGGATCTGCTGTGGCTGCCTGCAAGCTGCCTTTATGAACCAGTTCTAACTTTGATCAGAGACTGATCGGAATGTTACATAGACACTCTGCCTGAGTGGCTTCCAAAGTCTTATCCAGATCATTTTCCTTACGTTTCCTTGGCCCTTGTTTGCCTTTGGACCTGGGTTTCTGGATTCAGATTAATTTAGATCATTGTCTGAAGTCATGCCTGGAGACTGACAGCTCATAGTGACAGTGTTTCTGGCTGTCCCTGGAAGCCATATTCCTGGAAAAGTCCTATTTCCATGCTGCAGTTCTGCGAGCTCCTTTTGAATAAGTGCCTTTCAATTTGGGGAGTATTCTGGTCCGTTAACACTATCCCATATCACTGATTGCAACTTTCTCTATTGATGACTTAAAGAATTCAATGTGACAAGAAGATGCTAATATTATTCACCAGGATATAGTATGAATAACATATTGTTATCACTACTTTTATGCCAAAGAGATTCAACCTACTTGCCTCTGCTATATCTGGGAATCACACCTATAAATTTCCTTATAATTCAATGTCATGACTCCTTTGAGATTAATATAATGTTTCTAATTTTTAGTAGGAGAAAATGAGGATAAATGATACAAATAAATACATGAAATTATATGTAGTTATTTTTATCATAAACAAGTGTCTGTCATGTGACTATTAATTTTATAAAGTATATTCAAATAATTAAGTGGATAATTAAGTCTCAAATCTATCTCCTCTAAATCATCACCATAAAAACATAATATTTAAAATATAATGTTGGTTGTTAGCAGAATCGGACTAACAGTAGGCTTATATTTTGCTAACTGCCCACCTTTGTGTGATTCAGAGAGGCCCTGAGCCTTTGCCTCTGCAGCTCTGTACTAGAGAATTTTTCCAAGCCAGAGTCAGTGGTCTACGTAAGCTTGGATGCATGATACGATAGACAAGTCTGTTAAATCTTAAAATTTCAGTATGTCGGAAGCCAATTTGAATCATGTATCCCTCTTTCTTATGAACTTGTGAGGAAATGTCTTCATGTACTTAGATCTGAATTTTTTAAAACTTCGATCCTACTGAAGACAGATGTCAACGTGTGTGACTTTTATGATGATTAGCCAAGAATATATCAGATAAATAGTGGAGGCAGAGTTGGGAAGGTCAAAGGCAAGAGAAGAGTTAAGCATGAAAGTTGATTGGATTGAAGAGTAAGAAAATGATGAGCATTCATTAAGTAACTTCTGCTTCATAGGCACTGTGCCCGGTCCTTAATATACAACGCGCCATTCAATTCTCAAGGTAGCCCTATAACATAGGCATTATCAGCTCCATTTTAAGACTAGACAGGGTATGTCAAAAGCCTAGCAAAGCCATGAACAAAAGCAAACATCCTATTTAGAACAAAAATTCTAGCTGACTTAGGCCAAAAAACAACAACAACAACAAACAACAACCAACCCAACTTATATATGTATGAAGATGAGAGGGTGGTTTACAGAAATAGAGAAGCTAAAGACACACTCAGAAAGTCAAGAACCAGGCAGCTCCAGTGTTTAGCAGATGCCTTCCAACAGACAGGAAGTGACCTACCCACAGTCACACGGTGGCAAAACCAGAACAAGAACTCTGATCATACCCAAAGTTTAGTGTTTTGTTGTAGACTGAAGAGTGTTCCCCCAAAATTCATTTGTTGAAGCCCTAACACCTGGTACATCAGAATGTGACTGTATATGGAGACAAGGCCTTCAAAGAGATAATTAAGTTCAAATGAGGCCACTAGGGTGGGCTCTCACCCGTTTAGCTTATAAGAAGAGGAGATTTGGACACAGAGAGACACCAGGGATGAATGCACACAGAGGAAAGACCGTGCGAGGACACAGTGAGAAGGCACTATGCAAGCTAACGAGAGAGGGATCAGCAGAACTCAAACCTGCCAAACATATAGATCTTGGACTTCTAGCCTCCAGAACTGCGAGAAAAAAAAATTTTCTTTTGTTGAAACCGTGATATTTTGTTATGGCAGCCGTAGCGCTAACACTGTGCTCTTTCCACAACATTATCGCTTTAATTAATGAATCTTATTTGAAAATGATTTTGGGGAATTCCCTGGCAGTCCAGTGGTGAGCACTCCGTGCTCCCACTGCAGGGGGCATGGGTTCGATCCCTGGTTGGGGAACTAAGATTCTGCAGGCTGTGCAGCACGGACAAAAAAAAAAAAAAAAAAAGATTTTGTAAGGCCAATATTCTGCACAAATACTTGTAATTGTAGGCATCCTGAGATATGTGTTGACTTTTTACTCATTAATGCTTGTTAGGGGTCAGTGTAGCATAGTGGAAAAGAGTAAAGGCTGTGGGCATAAATCTCAGCTCTCCTACTTACCAGTTGGCGGTCCTTGGTCAAATTTCTCAACAATTCCCTGCCTCCTTCCTCATCTGTAAAGTGAGGATAATAATTGTATCTAACTCATGAAGTTGTGAAGGTTAAACAAATTAATCGGTGTAGAGGACTTAGGGCATGACCAGGCCTAGACTGTTTCTCTAGTTACATCTCATGGGGGCAGGGGTGAAGGTGCTTGGTAAAGCATCTCCAGAGGGGCAATTAGGCCATGTTCCCTTATCACATTTAGCCTGCTTGGTTAGTGGTCCTACAAGGGATCCTTCAAAACTCTCTAAGATCACTTATGTTCCTCATCTGCTTTTCACCTTTTCTTTTTTCCTGCTGTTGCCATTTTCTTTTTGTGAATAAGGAGGAAGAAGTGGGCCAGATATTCCCAATGTCCATTTAATTTTTTCTACACTTTTTGCCCCAAACCAAAAGTGACTGTTTTGGCCCTGACTCATAACAGATTCATGGAAATATCAACATCTGAGGATCTTCTGAAATTACCAGATACGGCTTCTAAAGCACTTGCATGTCTGGTTTCATATACAGAAGCAGGGTGATAAATAAACAAGTAAGAATATGTTTATTTTTACTGCTATGCATTTTATAGCCTGTTCTATAAATCATCTTTCTTTTGCATTTTGGTGTGATAATTATTGTTAAAACCAGTAACTAGTATTGACACATTAAAAATATTTTGTTCTTACTAGTTTCAAGCTATATCCCCATTGCAATTCCCACCTTGAGAAATGGGTTTATTTAAAATTATAGCAACCTTGCAACATAATGCCCTGTGGCCTAAGCAAATAATATTCGTCTAAAAGGTGCAATGCCATAATTTTTCTTTGTCCTTTCAGCAAGCTGAATAAAAATATATTTTCCACAACCTATTCAAGTAGAGATTTGATTAACACATTTTTCATTGCATTATTATCATGACAGCAATGGCTTTTCTAGCCATTTAGCATAACAGATGAAGAGACGGGTCATCTAAATATGTCAGTTAATTTTCACCTTGAAAAAATTAGACATCCACATGTGTATGACTTTATTGGAAACATTTTTAGTATGTATTACAAGTATGTTGTTGAAATGTGTTCCATGAAAAATCTACTCTTGTGAATTTATTTCTAGTTAATGTACTATATAAGCTAAAATGGTCTCTGAGTGATCTGAATCTCATAGATAGCGATACTTTTCACGTGAGAGTATGACTGTCTTCTTGGTGTATCATTTCCAGCTTCTAATTTTCATTTATTTTTAAGATTCACTATTATTTTTCAAATTTTGTTTGGTAAGGATTTGCTCTAACTTATCTCAGAGTGATGTGATTGTCTTCAGTCACCATTCAGTAATCTTAGGTAGCCCCAAGTGCCAGAGAGATGAATGAACAGGTAAGGCCTGAGGCACATCCTAGATGTACTCCAACAGGCTAATGCACAAAAGCAAACATGATATGTGACAGCTCAGCAGTGACAAAGGAAAAGAATCTATCAGTTCCTTCCCAAGGTCTATTTGCCAAGTGCTCAACAAGGACTTACGGATAGTCTCATTTACAGATGAGGACATTATAGAATTTTACTGAGTTTAAGTGACTTCTCCAATGTTATGCTGTAAGTTAGTGACAATTCATGTTTATAACTCACAGTCCCACTTTTACAATTCTTTGCTAAGCCTGTTGAATGATTCTAGTTTTTAGGGCAGAGAAAGGGAGTATGTTAACATTGCACAGAGACTGTCATAATGAAAATGTGTCAAATAAATGAATGAATGAATGCATGAATGAAGAAGTTTTTTATTAAGTAGTTTGCTAAACCATTTCTATATATTCAATAATTATTTAACTTGGCATTTGTATAAGCAATCCCTTAATGTTTTAGTCCAAATCTTAGTAGTGCAGGGTGAATATTCTTTTTGTTGTAGCTGGCTGATTGCCTGACAGTTATTTCTCAAATCTAACATATTTACACAAGCACACCTTCACACGTTCACACACGAGTGCGCGCGCGCACACACACACACACACACACACATACACACACAGAAAGAGGAACATATAACTCATGATCTGATAGTAGAGGGACTCATTTGCTCCCCTTGGGTAGCAGGGAGGTGAGACTACTTACCAAGTGTCTTAGTCCATTAGGGCTGCTATAACAAAAATACCAGAAACCAGGTATCTTATAAAGAACAAATATTTATTTCTCACAGCTCTGGAGGCTGGGAAATCCAAGATCATGGAGCCTGCAGATTCAATGTCTGGTGAGGACCTGATTCCTAGATGGCCATCTTGTTGCTGTAACCTCCTATGGCAGAAGGGACCAGGGAGCTCTGTATCCTCTCATATAAGATAGAACTATATAAGGGCACTAATCCTACTCATGAGGGCTCCACCCTTATGACTTAATCACCTTCCAAAGGCCCCACATCCTAATCCTGTCACACTGGGCATTAGGTTTCAACATATGAATTTCGAGGGACAAAACATTCAGTCCTAGCACAAACTAGCTGAGAAGTCAGAATTAGCAATAATTGGTTTTTCCCAATGCTGTGTAGCCAGCAGCCAATAAGAAGGGACACCTGACATCCCAACCACATTCCAAATCTATGTGCAGGACTGATTTTCCATTCTTTCTTATAATGCTCTTTTCAACATCCTCCTGAATTAAGTGGTATTCAGGTTTACGATCTTGTCTTATGTTTAGAATAGGGGTTTATCTTCTGCTTCTCTAGTGCTCACATTCAGACCTTGGAGAGCATCCCTTTGGCTCTACCTCAAACATTGAATCTCTATCTTGCCATATGCCCTTGGGATTCAAAATACTTCCTCTTTTTCCCCATAGCTAGAGAATGGACACTGTTGCTATTGTCCAAACAAGTAAAACTTTATCAGAGGCTTGTGCAGTTTAATACTAATGAAATATAACAAGATTTTTTCTAAAATTTGTGGTTTGTTTCTGTCCTAAGCTGTGCATCCATATACAAACTATTGTTTTGCTACTTGGAGTTTGAAAGATATGTATTTTAATAACTAATAGTATTCCATTGAATAGAATTGAAATTAGATGTACCATTTCCTTCAAGAATAATGAAATGTATTATAGCATACTTTTTAATCAATTATATTTATCATTTTACCTTACTTTCTAGCAATTCTGGAAATAAAAAAAAAGTTTAGATGTTACATTCAGAAAAGAAACTACTAACTGCTGAAAGATCCAGCTAAATTTACACATTCATACACACATTCTCTGGACTGTGGTTTCTGAATTTAAATTCAGTATTGAATTTAAATTTAAATTTAGCACAGTATCTTCAAAAATGTGTTCTAGATTTATAAGTTTCTCATTTGTCTCAATGTAAGAAGTCACTAAATTTAATTTTAGGATAAAGTTTTAAATAAACATGGTTTAAGGAATCTGTAATAGAGATGCAGATTTAGCTACAGATAGCCTACCTGCCCTCAGATTATGTGTTTTTCTAAAGTTATTTATTTTTAACAAGATATTTATCCTATAACTGAAGTAATTTTTACCAGCGCCTCCAACTTTCTCATCTATGTCAATTTCTCTGTTTACTATTCAGGGGGCTTGGGTCAAAGTCTGTCTATGGTACTAGAGGAAGTGAAGGATACAGAGAAAAGTCAGCCGAGGCAGTAACAGAAACAACTGCTCAGGTGCTCAGGGAACTGGTGCCACCTGATTATGTCAAAAAAAAAAAATTGGAGAAAGATGAGAAAACACAAAATGGGGACATATCAAGCATGTTATTGTGACAATGCCAACTTCCAGAATTTTCAGATTAGGCTGGTAAATATGCTTGGAAGGGGCCTTGTATGACTTGTCTCGAAAGTACATGTGTATATAGATACAAGCATGCTATCTTTACTTACTGATTATGTTTGTTGATAATATATCTATTATGGGATATATCTATTACGGGAAGATGTATCTATTCACACTTTACCAAAGACTGAGGAGAACATCAGCTACACATAGTACAAAAAAATTTGTTACTATATTTAGGTGGCTCTAGAGAAAGACAATATGGATTTTGGGTCGACTTAACCTCAACCCCTCCTCCATCCAAGTGATTTTTTTGGAACCACCTATGTCATAGGGCACAGACAGATATGCTAGTTCCTAGGAATTAGTTAGTTTCACTTAGTTCCAGCTCTCTTCCAAATGTTTGATGTTGGTTTCAGGGGACTTCAGATGAGGGATGTATAGTCAGTACTGTTACATAACCAATTCTGCAAAATTCACTGTACTTTGTATACATTCAATACATTTGGAGTGATGAGTACCACTATACAAGTTCTGGAATGAATGCTTCTCCTACTAAAATAACTTATATTGGGTTTATTAGATTTGTAACTAACTGTATTTCAAAAACTCCTAAAATATACATTGTCCTGCTTTTTATTTATAGAAGGAACCCTGTGAATTACAAATTGGAAAACTAAAAGGGAAACAACAACCAAAAGACCCAAATACCAGTCTATTTCTAGACTTGAGCAAATAAAATATAAGCATTGCATCTGGAAAAAACAATAACTTTTGAATAGACTTTCACAATTGTTTAAATAGAAAATATCTTAGATAAAAGTAATACAACTTTTTAGATTAATTGGGAAAAATGTTTTCTTTTCAAAGAGGCATGAAATGTCATAGTTGATAAGATCTGATTTGCTTTCTAAGAATTGAATTAAAAACATGAATGTTTTCATCTTAACAGTCGACAAGGACTAGCTGGGAACTGGAAAAGCACAAAAAGATATCCCTAGTGAATAAAAGTGTCATATATCAAATCGGAGAGGCACACTTATTCCGTTTGGGCTCATTTAAGGTTTGAAGATCATTTCGAGTTGAGTTTTAAAATGAAAAGCTTTATTTCTTCTAACTTACATTAGCTCGCATAATGTATAGTAACTTTTTTTTTGTCCCAAAGGACTTAAAACTACCACTGCCATAATATATTCAAAGTAATTAATTTATAGTCATCAATCATTCCTGCCATTTTTTGGTATCCATTTATGTTTTTAGACTTAGTTTTAGGATTACAGCCAAAATTCACACACATTGGAAAGAATATTAAACAAGGAAAAATATCCCTTAAACCACACAAAGATTAATTTCATTTTCAGAGACACCATTTGCTACACTCCCACTGCAGAAATAATTAATACAGGCAAACAAGCAAGCATCCCCTGAGATGTACTTCGTTTATACACACTGCACTCCTATTACATTTCTCTTCCATTCCAGAGTCCTTCAGTGTTTATTATACCTTAACATATTTCTTATCATTTTTTGAAAAATCAAATAAAACCCTTCAAGGAAATTGAGGCTTAAAAAATGTAAATTTTATTAGTTATGTAGGAGGATTCTTAGCTATGTATTATCAGTTTAAGGGATTAGAGAGTTGTTTCATCTTCTTATAAGTTTGAACTGCTAGGATATGACAGTTGATGTGAGAAATTCCTTAGCCTCCTTCAACTGCATGCTCAAGCCAGTAGCTTTCACACATGAATAATATGCCTATCTGGGGGCATGGCTATGCAGTTATCTTTCTCCCTTACATCATGAATATGTGGAATGCTCTTACTCTCTCTGCAACTGTTAGACACAATCCATTTAGACTGCTCTTTGAGGTCAGCTACAAAGCTCAAATGAAGATTTCGTACTTCAGTGACTGACACCCAAATGCAGAGGGTTATGTTGCAGTGTGGAGGGGCTCAAATTAAACCCCTTAGTATGTGAGTCAGTAAATTCAAAAGAGGAATGCAAACCAAGTAAGATGAAGGAAGTAACAAGCAAATTGTGCTTACCCATGTGTGCTTTTTTAAAAACATATTTATTGGAGTATAATTGCTTTACAATGGTGTGTTAGTTTCTGCTGTATAACAAAGTGAATCAGCTATACATATACATATATCCCCATATCTCCTCCCTCTTGCGTCTCCTTCCCACCCTCCCTATCCCACCCCTCCAGGTGGTCACAAAGCACCGAGCTGATCTCCCTGTGCTATGCGGCTACTTCCCACTAGCTATTTTACATTTGGTAGTATATATAAGTCCATGACACTCTCTCCCTTCGTCCCAGCTTACCCTTCCCCATCCCCGTGTCCTCAAGTCCATTCTCTACATCTGTGTCTTTATTCCTGTCTTGCCCCTAGGTTCTTCAGAACCTTTTTTTTTTTTTTTTTTTTAGATTCCATATATATGTGTTAGCATATGGTATTTCTCTTTCTGACTTACTTCACTCTGTATGACAGACCTATGCATTTTTAAAGTTGGAAGAAGCAAGAACTTTTCGACTGGTAAAATGGGAAATACATGAACCACCTCTAGAAGTTAGCAAGCTATGTTGGCTGTATGTGAAAATACACGTTATCTGAAGTATTTCTCACTAACTCCATCTTTCAACTGAATCATTTCACTGGATCAATTGCCTGCCTTGAACTTTGCTCATTCCTTTCAGTTTTTTTAGTACAGAAAAGGCAGATGGATCCTTTCAAAAGAAGCATATTTTTCTTCTACTCAAAACCCTCCAATGGCTTCCCATTGCACTCTGAGTAAGAGCTGAAGTTTTTATACTGGTTTGTAAAGTCCTGTATTATCTGAGCCCCACCTCCCTACAATAGCACAGATCCTATAAATAATATCCCCCTAATTTACTCTTTTCCAGTCATACTGACTTCAAACTTGTCAAGCATATTGATGCTGCAGAGCCTTTGCTCTACCAGGAATGCCTTTGTCACTTCATTAGTGAGGTCTTCCCTGACCATCCCGTTTAAAACTTCTTCTGTTACCTAACCTAACAAAGCAAAGCCAATCTACTGCCACTGGGTTGTGGTGAAGGAAAGAACAGTGTTCATTGCAGGGTACCAAGCAAGGGAATGGGAGACAAGCCTCAGATCCATTCCCACTTGGTGTCTGAGTTAGGGGCTTTTTTAAAGGGGAAGAACAAAGAGGCTGGGAATAACCACTGTCTGTAACAAGTCTTAATCATACTTTCAGGAGTCAGGATGTCTCTGGTTTACAATTCTCAGGCCAGGTGGTCCATGGCTGGGGGTCTGGAGAAACAACCTGAGTTTGTAAGTTAATGATAATGACAGCAAATTCAGTACATAAAGGATGTTATCGACAACAGCAATTTTAGTCATCTGACTCTGATTACTGTTCACTTAGCACAGGATTGAGGCCAGAGGGAACAAGAAAGGGAATAAGTTTTGTATAGAGAGATTAATCATAAACTCGGGAAGGGAACTCGAGTTTGGGGGACTCAATTTCACATCTCCCTCTCACTGCATTTTCATACTTTCTTTACACTTAATTTTTTTCTCCATTGCATTTAGTACCATCTGACTCAATGTGTTTTTCTCTATTATTTGCTTATTTCTCCCAAGTTCCATGAATGTTCTATGAGAAGAGGGATTTCTGGCTGTGTTAGCCGCAGGAATTCTGGTGCTTAGAACAGAACCGCACTTAATATCTTAACAAGCTATCAAATGAGTACATTTATTATGCTCTTTATATAAATATTTCACAATACAGATTCCAAAAAGAAGGCAGTATAAAAAGTAAGTGTAAAATAAAGGAAGTAGTAGTTTCTACACATAAGCTCGTTTGAAAGCATTATTATTTCTTTTATTAAAAATCAAATTCCATTACATAATGAGGAGTTTGATTAAAATCAGTGTTGTACAACCAGCTGTTTTTCTATCATGTAGACAAATTAGGATATCCAAAATTAATAGATCAAGTTATGTAATTTTACTAGAAAAGAAATGAGGCAAGTAGATGGATTAAGGCAACTTCAGTAAGTGGGTTATGATGAGAGAAGATAAATATAAACTTATGATTAGAAGCTATAGTATTAGCATGATTTAGTATTGCATTAGTAAACTTGAAAAATGTTCCACTTTATACTATTTACTATTTATTTTTCTCGGTGACTGGACTAGCAAACAAAGTATCTTTTAAAATTTATCTTCCAGACAGACACTATGGCTTTCTACAGAGGCTTCCTAGTGGACATTTGTGATGCATTCTGGGTAGTCAGCATTTTTAAAATACCCTTTCTATGGTTGGGAAATTTCCAGATTTATGAATTAAGAGAGGGGGCAGAAAACCTGGCTCCATTGACACCTTGGAGGCTAGGTGGTCATGTGCCACCAGTCAGATTTATCCATATATCGCCTTGACCTGGAAGGGAGCCAGTTGAGAAAACAAGCACCCCTTGCCAGGTTCTGTTCTTAGCCCTAAGACTAAATTGATAAATGTATGTTATATGTAAGCAGTCCCTATATATTAAATTGCTTATTACAGTTTATGACATGTACAACCAAAACTTATAAAATAATGTCAAATAATAATTGAAATGAATAAATCAGTGACTCTTTCTTCTACGACTACATCTATAGTCCTTCTCAGGTGAGAATACACTGCTTTCTTCTTTAATGGAGACAGCCTAGGTCTCATGATTTGTATAATCAACAGCCCATTTCACAGTCGGGAGTGTGTGTTTAGTAGACAATTGTTAATTGATTAAATAAATTATATTAGCTTTAATAAATGTATACTTATTAGAAATTGAGAGGCTCTGTCATCATGGACAGAGCAAGAATTTCAGAGTCACCCAGCCCTACTGCATGACCTTGAAAGTTCCCTTAACTGCCTTTTACTTCACTTTCCCCTTCCATAAAATGGGGATAATGATGTCTCCTTTTCAGAACTGAGATAATTAAATCAAACAATGCATCTTAGAGCAGTTGGCACCTCATGGGTACTCAGTTCAGATGGTAACTAGTGTTTATATAGTTCCAGATTTCAGAATAACCTTTATTCTAGAGATACAAATGTAATCCTTTCTGTTTGAGGCTGAAGAACATGCCATATGTAATTACCTAGAAAGATACTTCAGAGCATAGACTGGACAAAATATGTCAGGCAGGCAAAATATGAAATCCTTAGGTGAGTCCAACATTACTGGTGTACGTTAATAAATACTTGAGGCTGGGACCTAAATGTTTCTGTCTGTACTATGATAGAAACCATGCAACAGAATGCAAATTATTTAACAGCAATTTAGCCATGATTTTCAGAGTAATAATACCTATTTCTACCAAGGCCACCTAATTAAAATCAATGAGACTCATTAAAACTCAAAAACTCATCTAGTGTACCAACACCTTAGCAGACAAAAACAAAATCGAGCATATTGATATCTCTTTTGTTCTTACTCACCTTAAAGTGAGATGTTTCTGCAGTGTCTCTTTAGCAATGTGCATCCCTCAGTATGCTCAACTATATGTACAAAAGTGCTCTAATCAATGCCTGTATTGAAAAAGTATTTAAGCCAGAATTTTTATTATTCAATTTCAAGTGTAGAGGATCACAGCAGAAAAGGCTATAACTCTATTTTATGTCTGAAGGATTTCAGACAGTACATGGATTGATGCTTCACTGGTTTTTCAGTGAAGAGAGTGAACAGTACCAGAGGAATGAGAGAGGAAGGATGAGATAGCAGGGAGCTGTGGAGCATGGCAGTCATGTCACAGCAGGGCTGAATGGGGCGGAGGGTGGGAGAAGCGCGGGGGCAGGCTCTCAGTATCAGAGGAGCCTGTCACAGGGTATCAGGACCTCAGCACCTGCCTGGGCTTCAATGGTAGGATTTTCTTTACTGACAGGTGCCTGGAACACATGTAGCCACCCAGCACAGTCTTTTGGTAATAGGAAACATATTGTAATGAGTATATATAGAAGCTTGACAGACAAGGTAGAGATTCTAGGCAAAGAACAACATGTGCAAAGTTCTCAGAGGTTTGAAAGAATGACACATTTTGGGAATGGTTAGTGGTTAATGACCATAGTTAAAGGAGCACTAAGGAAATGATCTGTCAGAGAGTGAAGAATCTTGCACGCCCAAGCTCTCTGGATCCTTGGCTTTTTGAGTATGTGTAGATAAAGTGATGGGTGATGATAGGGGACAGGACTGTTGATAGATCTCACCCAAGGATCTCTCTTTTCTCCATGGAGAAAGATGCAAGGCCAGAGGATAAAGGGAATGGTCAGTATAGGCTCTTAAAAAGGCTGAAGATGAATGGTTTGAATGTGTGGAATAATAAAGAAGGAATGAGAGGGGGATTGAACTAGAAGCAAGGAATTGTGTGTGGAAGACACAGCCTGTGATGATGTCAACTGGTATATTTGTATGAGTAATCATTAGACAAGCATTTAACCATAATTAGAATTTTTGTTTGGCATTTCAATATGCATTAATGCCAAACTATGGAGTTATTTCTTTATATACTTTCTGACTTAATAAAACAATTTTATAAAGTAAATTTACAATGATTTTATTTTTAAAATCCCTCAGAATTAAAACTAGTAACAGTAACAATACTTACATGACACCTATTTTTTGAGGCACTATTGTTCTAAGTGTTTTACAAATACTAACTAATTTAAACTTCACAGCAACCCATACAAAGTGGGTACTATTTTTATTTTACAGATGGGGAACTTGGGGCTCAGAGAGGTTAAGAATTTATCCAGTATTCCAAACTTAGTAGGTGGTGAAGTTAGGATATGAATTCAGGCAATTCTATCCATTAGTTCTTGGCCATTAGCTTGTATATGTAATAGGATTAAAAAAAAAAATCTACAGTTACTTGGAAGCACCTGAACTAGACACCATTCTTGGTCCCACCACCCTCTTATTATGTGGTTCTTGCAAGAATTTGGATAAAACCATTCTCAGCGTGTAGTAAAAAGTGGAATGCAATTATGCACTGAACGTACATTTTTGTGAGGTCTTTTGAGACCAAAGTATAAGAAATTTCTCTCTTCTGAGAAGAGGGATATATATGTACACATAGCCTTGCTTACTTACAGACAGTAAATATACAATTCAGTATAAGTGAAGCTTATACTGAATTGTGTATTTAAATTCTCTAAAATCTCTAATATATGCAAACATGTGAAAAATGAAAGAAAAGGATCAGCCTAAATGATTTTTTTGCCTAACAACAGATAAACTGAAAAGATACATGTGAGTGTTTGAGGGGTGGAGGATGGTGGTAGACTTCCTTCTGGCACAATGAGTATTTTTATTTTCCCCTTTCTTTACCCAGTGACCTTTCAAGGGCTAAAAATCACAACAAAACCACCTGAGAATATAAGTGATTTTACCATGTTAATTTTTATCTATAATGTTTCCAATGATAAGGATTTTTCTGAATACATCTAAAATTAACACAGAATAGGAAACTACTTAGGTTTGGCATTTGTCTCTGTAGCACATATATACTGCTCTAATAGTTAAGATAGAGAGGGTCTATTTTATTCTTACAGTTAGTACACACCCAGGACCAATAGTTTACTTGCTATGTATGGTATAGGATTAGAAATGGTCTCCAAGCTTTGGGATTTATAAGCTAATTTACAAGCTGTAAATTCACCACTGGTCATAATGTATATAAGTATTTATATAAGTATGTACATATAAAATAAATGTTTTATTTCACAACTTTGTGTCTACTGATGGTTGAGCCATTTTAAAAAAGGGTTAATATTAAACAAATAAAAATTTGTATTAGAGAATTAAGTGATACGTTTTGTCAGCTTTATTCTCACTTTTATATTCTTATACTGAATTAGGAGCTGAAATATCCTCAGCCGTGTAAATCACAGCAACTACGAACTCCTAGACGAGGGTCCAGATGAGAGTTTCATCTTCAAACATGCTCTTTTTTGCTTTGCAATAAACCTTTATTTACAAATGGGTTTTCACTCTCCGTAGAAAATGCAAACGATGCAAGTTAAACTCATTCAAGATTAATTTTCATTTGAGAAGTGCAAAATTTGCCTTTTCACAGGCAAATATGCATAGCATACATTAATGTTTCATGAGAATAAACAGTATATTAAACGAATCCTCACGGAGAAATGGCATTTAGTCCTATCATGTACAAATAACTCTGACATTTGGTAGGACAAAGAAACATCACGTTGACATTACCCTCAGTTAAGATTTTAAAATAAAACATGGTACCGTTATCTCTTTAGCTTCATTTAGATAAGTTCACTCAGCTTCGTTTATAATCCCCCCTATGTACTGGTTACAGTTTTGCACACAAAAGAATTTAAATGTTCAGTTTCCTCAACTGAAAATGTTTTGTATTTGTACATCTTAAGCTGAGCACCACTGATAATTATACTTATTTTTATTATTATTTAACTTGTATGAGTTTTGCCTCAGGTGAAGTAAGATAAAATTCCTCGGGAGCTTTATTAGGACTTCCATCTGAATCAGAAAAGAGAAGGGTTTCTCACAGAGTAAATAACCACTGAGAGCTCAGAGTGATGTTGGGTGCCAATCATGGGATCCGAGTTCACCTCAGCTGAATGATTTAACAATTTTGAGTTATATTACCCAGGAGGGCCGTGATGTTATGAATCTATCCTCCTCAGTAGGATTTGCAGTTGAAACTCCTGTCTAATGGTGTGTGCTAATACGTAATGATAATGTCCTTCACGGAGTCTCTCTCTAATGGTATGTGTTACTTCATAATGATAATATGCTGGAGTGAGACAATAACTTTAATATCCCTCCACTATTGAGAAGAATATACTCCAAATATTATAGCGCTTATGAATGACCTCAACTGGTGTCTCCCCCAAATTGGAAAACAGGGAACAAAACAAAGAAGAAACAAACCCAACATCTCTTTTTAAATTCACAACACAAGAAGAAGAGAAATCACCCCATGGCAGTTCATTAGGATACACAGTAGTGTGAAAGACTAGAGGCAGATTTTGACTTTCTCTTTTCTCTCACTGTCTCTTTTAACATAGATGCTCAGGGGTATATGATCACTTACTTTCCAAGTGGCCCTTGAAAATGATTCCTTTTTAGTGGAACAGATGTTAAAGGAATCACTGTGCTGAATTACTCTTGGTGGTGAACATACCACAGTTTTTCTTGTAAGTTCTCCCATCATTCTAGTCAACTAATATAGTAGCATAGTCTAGAGGTAAAAACAGCTTAATGCTATTTTTATGTCAGAATATTTAAAACTTTATTTACACTGGAAAAGCCATCTAATGAAAGCATCCATATCTTTACTTTTTATTAGGGTCAGTCAATTTAAATATAATATAATGTGGGTACCAGAGCCTAATACTTAAAATACTTAAGTGATGTTCATTATTTTAAAAGAACATGTATGTGAAAAAGCAAAACACCTATTTTATTCCCATTGGAGCATTATGTCATAGGAGTCATCAAATGATTATGAAGAATCGATACTAAAAGTTGTCAGAAATGCTAACAGCCATATATTGTATAGTGTAAGGAGAGATGAGGTAATTATTTTTACATAAATCTATCCATGGCTTTTACTTCCTGACCTTTTCAGTTTTCATTTTCTTTGTGTAAAGGTGTCACAATACCTCAATTAATAAAACAGTGTTTGTGAAAATCCCGGCAAACAATTAAGCTTTATTATAATAAGTAATAATAGTAAAAAGCACAGCAGCTATTTCCTGAGAATTTATAAAGTGCCAAGCACAGAGTAGTACTTTTATATTTATTATCTCACTTAATTCTTCAAAAAAGCCTATGCTATCTATACTATGCCTTATTTTAAAAGATAGTATCATGCTCAAAGTCAAACTGTCAGTAAGTGAACCAGGGGTGACAAGCAGCTTATCCTGGCGATCTCTGGGTTGTGAGTCCTTATTAAGAATGAACACAGGGCTTCCCTGGTGGCGCAGTGGTTGAGAGTCCACCTGCCGATGCAGGGGACGCAGGTTCGTGCCCCAGTCCGGGAAGGTCCCACATGCCACGGAGCAGCTGGGCCCGTGAGCCATGGCCGCTGAGCCTGCGTGTGTGGAGCCTGTGCTCTGCAATGGGAGAGGCCACAACAGTTAGAGGCCCGCGTACCGAAAAAAAAAAAAAAAAAAAAAAAAAACACAATATAAAATCTTTCCTTCAGTCAGTTTTCTAAAGTGTCCTTGAGACTCAATTTGCCACGCTTCTTGCAAGTTAAGTGGTCTATAGATCTATCAATCTTTACTCATATACAGTTGGCCCTCCATATCCACGGGTTCTGAATCTGCAAATTCAACCAGCTGTAGATCAAAAATATTTGGAAAAAGTTTTCCAAAAAGTTCCAAAAAGCAAAACTTAAATTTGTTGTGCACCAGCAACTCTTTATATAGAATCTGGCATAGCTCATGATAAAGCATGCAAGATGTTTGTACTTGTTGGACAGAAAAGAACTATTATAAGGCAGATATTAAGAGCTGACACTCAAGCTCCTCATTCCTCTGACCTTTTATAGCTTCTAAACTGGTTTAACTTTAGAAATTTCCCAAGTTCCAGGTACTAAGTATGATTGCACAGAAAGAAGAAAGGTTGTATTTGGGGAAAATCAGTAAGGTAGTGCATTTTTTGGTACTATCTTAAAAAAATATATTAGGGTGTGAATTGCCAATTACCTTCTGAAAAGTTAAGTTTTAAGAGACTTTGAGCTACAGTTATTGAATGTATGGTATATTAAATGTTTCTGTGCCATAGCATAACCTAAGAAAGGGATTTAGTGTTAAGAGACCTGGAGTCTAGCCCAAACTCAGCTGCTTCTTAAATTCAAATAGGGGTGATTAAAAAAAGGTCTGAACGATTTAGAACTCAGGAGGATTAACCTTAAACCTAACTCTTCCGCCTGCTAGTTTTGTACTTTGGGCAACTGATTTCCATTCTGAGCCTCTGGTTCCTCATCCAAAAATAAGAGTACCAAATTGCATATCCTATACGTTGTAAGTCTCAAAAAGGATGACATATATAAACCTGTTTGCACACTACAAATTTAAATGCAAATACACGGGATTATTGCTTTTACTATTAGTAAAGTAAAAATGTTTGGTTTACTTAAGTGGATTAGTATGAGATTATGAGGTACTGAAAGCACTAACAAGGTTAAAGCATGCTTCCACATTTATTGACAAGGTTAACTAAATTCTACCTACTCCAAAAATTCTGTTTTGGTCCTTGTCCATCTCAGATAAGATCTCACAAAGCCTTTGTTTGCACCTCTCTTGCACCAATTATTTTCCTTTGCCTTTCAATATTGTCACTGTCCTCCCTTATGTAAATTCCTTGAGAACAAAGCCTATCTTCGATATTCCCTTAGCACCTAGAACTGCATATTCAAAAGACATGCTCAGAAAACTGTTTGTTAAGTGGGACAATTATTAGTGTTAAACAATTTGATCTCACCGCCCAGGTAAGACTAATACATTAATATGCATTAATGTGACCAGAACTCTGTGTTACAGCAGGAGTTTCCAATCCTGGCTTTCCGTTTATAATTGCTTAAGAACTTTAAAAAAACAAAACAAAACAAAAAGAATCTGATTTTTTTTAAAAAAAGCAAAAAAATCATCCTAGACCAATTGATTCAGAATCTCTAGGAATGAGAAACAAAGCATTAGCTTTAAAAATTAAAAAAAAAATCTCCCGGTTAATTGTAATATGTGGAGAAATCAAAGAACCATCTGCCTCGAGTCAGAATTTTAGTTGAATTCCATATTGGTAGAAATCTGAATGTTTAAGAGACAGATTTACGGGGCTTCCCTGGTGGCGCAGTGGTTGAGAGTCCGCCTGCCGATGCAGGGGACACGGGTTCATGCCCTGGTCTGGGAAGATCCCACATGCTGCGGAGCGGCTGGGCCCGTGAGCCATGGCCGCTGAACCTGCGCGTCCGGAGCCTGTGCTCCGCAACGGGAGAGGCCACAACAGTGAGAGGCCCGAGTACCGCAAAAAAAAAAAAAACCTAAAAAAACAGATTTATGTTATATGTATGGAACTTTAGTTGAATTTTGGTCATAATCTTGTTAATCGGTAGATATTGTTTCTGAAAAATAGCAGGTCTGGTGGTGAAGAGCTGAGGACATGCACCTTCATCAACATTTAGCAGTAAGTGAAGTATGATAGTTTCTAACGATGTCTCCCCGATTTGTTTCAAATTATTTATGCACAGACATAAATAAGCCATTATTTAGTACAGTTAATAACCCATGACAAGTTTCCTTAAAATAAATAGGGTCTCAAAATTCAATTTTATTTATTAGCCAATTTGAATTTTTTTCCTAGGCATTTATCCATCAAACATGGCACTGTTATTGCAGATGCATCATGCAGCATGTCAAATTAAACCACTGTTGATAAAACAAACATTAGTTATTGAAATGATCCAAATGCCAGCTTGAAATGCTGTGTTGTAGCTAATAAATATGCCTAACCTTCCAGTGCAGAAAGATTGGACAAACGTGATAATCTGATTTCTACGCCTGCATTTCAAAAAAAAATTTTTTTAAATCTCTCACAAAGGACAACGCTTTTGTCTTCTATTTAGTGCTAGGCATATAGCGCTGACACAAGTGACTGATAACGGTAACAAGTACAATGAGAGATACTAACAAGTTCTCTCATTTTGTTTCTTTATCTAAAAACACATTTATTATCACCTTTAATCATATGAAAAGGCCTTTTCAGTGTTCAATTTGATATTATTTCTAAGGCTTATACTTCTAAGGACGAGGTAGATGGCCTGAGATACACAGATTTAGATCCATCATCAAGGAAGGGACCAAAATCCCACATTTTTTTATCCCTTATGAAGTAAAGAATGTATTTGTTATATGTAAACTTTTTGAACTCATGCTGATAAGCTTATTCCAAGGCTCTGAGTTTTACCTTGCATTCTAGTAAGAAGTATTTGTCAAGGTAGTCTTAAGACAATCTATGAAAATCTGCCCAGGTCTTAATACAAGATGAACCCAACTTAGTGAGGTGGCTAGAAGTCTCACAAACTGTGCTGTGGGCTGAGTTTTTACACCTGGCCCTGCCCCCGTCCTCTAGACACCACTCCCCAGTGGAACTTTTCCTGAAAGAACTATTAAGGGTACTGTGAAGGGGTGATCAGCTCGATGCTTTGTGACGACCTAGAGGGGTCAGGGAGGGAGGCTGGGAGGGAGGCTCAAGAGGGAAAGGATATGGGGATATATGTATACGTATAGCTGATTCACTTTGCTGTACAGAAGAAGCTAACACAACATTGTAAAGCAATTATACTCCAATAAAGATATATATATATATTATATATATATAAAGGGTACTGTGAGGAATGTGAGGAATCCAATAAACCAATACTATCTTCTCATTTTTATTAAAAAATTCAATTAATGTATGCATTTTGAATAGAAACATGAATCTCATTTTATAATGTAATGAATTGCAGAGAGATTTAAAATATTAATTTTCACCTTTCTCTCAACTTTATAAAGCACCTACCTTTTAAACTAAGAATATCCTTTAAAGAGATGGACTTTTATGAATCACCGATATGAATTTGGCACTTTACATCTATCTTTTCCTCCCTCCATCCTTTCCTACAAATGCATGCTCTGAGCATAGGGCATATCATAATGAACATGACAGACTTGGTCTCTGTCCTTGGGGAGCTTGCTCTTTAGCCATAAAAACAGACACTTAGGTACCTACGATTAAAAATATTTATAACAAGTATGTGACCATGGGAGGAAGGGAGCGCTATGGGTGCATGTTATCAAAGGCAATACAGACAGGGAAGGATCAGAATAGGAGTCCTAAAGAGTAATATTTAAACTGAGATCATCAGAATTAAGAATTAGAGGTTATGTCATCATACAAACCTTGAGGGTGGGAATGAGGGTAGAGGGGGAGGGAGATAGGCAGAGAGAGAGAGAGAGAGAGAGAGAGAGAAGGAGAGGATAGAAGAGAGAGGAGTGAGAAGAAAGAGAGGGGAGGGAGTTTCAGACACACAAAAGCATTTGCAAAGGACTGGAACAAAGAAGGAGTGTGCCACACTCTGTCCCGTGCATTTAGGATGTTTAGCTGCATCCCCGTCCTCTATCCACTAGATGCTAGTAGTACCCCCATCCCCAAGTTGTGACAAACAAAAATAACTCCATGCTTTACCAAATGTCCACTGGGAGGCAAAACCACCCCAACTGATAACCACTGGTCTGGAGGTAAAGGGCTTGAATGTGGGATGGGTGTGTATGTGGCCAAAGATGAGGCAGCAGAGATTAGCAAAGGTGAATACTCTTCCACCATATGTTATTTCCATTCTGTCCTTCCACACTCAGTCTGAAGCTTTGTGCCAAGTCCCAGTCGTTCACAGTCCTGTTCTTCTCCCCGTCACTCAAGGTATGGGGAGGTTGGCAGAATAGTATGACACTCCAAGAAGACAAAGCATCATTGCCCATGTCAAAGAGGGGTGAGAGTGGATGGTACTAATTGCAGACTTTTATGCTGAGCACAGCACCCATATGGCAAATTGACAAGACAGTAGATTGAGGAAGTGAAACTGTGTACAAGCCCCTGTGTCCTTGTCTTTTGAAGTAAAAGGCTGACAAGAGTTAATGACTGGGAAATGTGAAGGTGTAGAAACAAAGAATAGCTGTTGGCCTGGGGAACTGGTAATAATTTAGACTATAAATCTGCCACACAACAGGATCACCCAACTCACAGTTCCCTGAAAGATAGAGATAAAGGCCTGACACACATTCCTAACTTGTTTTTACAGGAAGCAGACCTCCACCTGATTAAAACTGCTGACCGCAAGAGCATAGACCCTAGACCGCTTGGAGCCAGAAGGTTTATGATGCTGACTCTCAACTACCTCACCACCAACCAATCAGAGGAATGTCCGCAAGCTGATCGCGCGCTGCTCCTTGAACCTTTACTATAAAACTCCTCACTACCTCTCCAGGGCAGGACACACAGACTTGAGCGCATTAGTCTGCTGTGGCCCTCTTTGCTTGGCAAAGCAAAAAAGCTGTTTTCTTTCTACTTCACCCAAAACTCTGTCTCCGAGATTTAATCTGGCACCTGTGTACAGAGGCCAGATTTTGGCAACAGAAGTACACAGGAATTGGATTACGAAATAGCTTTGATAATTGTTTAAGGTGTTTGAATTTTATCCAGAAGTTTGTAGAACCCTATGGAGGATCTGTAAACAGGGACTTTCTCTTTAAAGAGAATCACTCTGACAGCTCTGTGGATTTGTAAGGCGTTTGATGGAGCAGGAAATAGCTGGAAGAAAGAAAACCAGTTAGAGGAATAGGTTTATAATCTTAGTGAGAAACGTTGAGGGTCGGAGTTGAGCTGGGCTGTGTGGATGAAAAGAGAACAGATTTAAAAGATTTTTAGAAGATACCATCAATATTTGTTCATCACAATTGTTTTAGGCCTGGTGAGGGAGAGGGAGATGTCAAGATGACTTCCAGTATTCACTGGGTGATTAATGAAGTTATTCATCAATTCTAGGAAATAAGTTCTGTGAGTGCTAAAAAACTCAAGAAATTTTCTACAGTGTGGTGGACAGAAGTGTAAGTAATATAGGTTATCCAATCAGGTACTGCATGGGATAAAGTATGAATCAGAAAGAGAAACATTCTTAGTGAGTCATACCTTCACTGAGGAATAATGCACATCTAGAAAAATATATTTCAGCTTTAAAAATTACTATTTTTGTACAACTATGGAATAAAACCTTATGAACAAATGGCTACTTTAGCATCAAATATTATTTTCAGTTTTTTAAGACAAAGTAAATCTTTACCATAGTATGCTAAACAAAATATTAGGGTAGATGTCCAAGAAATATTTATTTTGAAAATTAAGTATTAATAGGTCACACTAAAAGTACAAAGGAATATAAATTCACAGAATTTCTAAATTATCAATGATTGACTTGGCTTTGAATCATCCTTAAATGAAGCTGTATTTACCACATGTAGCATCATACAAAAAATAATGGAAACTATATTGAAAATAAGAAAGAACATAAAATATACATCATAACGGTTCTAACTGAAAGTTAATATTTATTTTCTTTAATATATGAAAGAGTCCAGTATCACATAATGGGATCGCATCAAAAGTAGTAGATATTATAACATGAAATTTGAGAGTAAGCATGGTTTAATCTCCTGATTGTAAGCATGGTTTAATCTCCTGACTGTTCTCTTCTTCCTTCCTCCCTTTCCTCTCTCTATCTCTATAATTTTATTTTTAGTTTAAAAAAGAAATAAACAAGTAAAAGAGGAGAGACATCAAGACAGATGCAGAGACCAAGAAGTTAATATTACTGTAAATGTAAAAGAAGTCACTATTGCTTTCCCCAAGGTATGTCTGACTCTATTTTAGATAATGTGCCATTTGAGACATATCTCTCTGTTCCCCAGAGACTTCTGAATAATTACATTTAGGTTGCCCTTCTTTTATCAAGAAGCTGAAGGTGCTATCAATCTATTTCTATTCCACAGAGCTTAGAAACCTTCAGTGGAATCTTGAATGTTTTATAGCAAATATCGTGGAGAAAACACACCATAAAAAATGTTCCTCCATTAATCATGGGAGGGTTTTGTTCTGGCTTGGTCATAGTGTTTGGGATGATATCGCAGTGTGTTTACTGTTTAAGTTCTAGTTTCTAAAAACTGATCCCCGGTATGCCAAGAGATATGGTAGTTCTATAGATTCAAGACAAAATTAGGTCCTACACCATAATAAAGCAGTTAGTGCTAACCCAGGTTTTACAGAAGAAAAAGATTAGCTTTTTAAAAAAAAAAAAATCAAGAAACCCTTTTATTTCCCCTATAGAATGCACTCCCCCTTTTTCAGGAAAACATATTCTGCCACAAGGCACAAAATTTATAGACCATGTATACAATACATCCTAGTGATGAAATGATTGTGTTGGAAAGAATCTTAGAAGATATTTAGCCTAACCTCCCTCCAAATAATGGAATTCTGTCTACAGTGGCCTTGAAAGACAATGATCTTACTTAACACAAAGCCTCCATTCTATTGCTAGACCTAATTAAGATAGAGTTCTTTGTAGTGAACCAAACTAAATCTTCCCATTTGTATTTTCTGCTAGCTGTCCTTCCCAAATAAAAAAATGAAAACATCTACTTCCACATAAATATGATAGTTCTTTAAATATTTGCAGATAAGTAGCATGCCTCCCTTTATTCTTCAATTCCCTATGCTAAATACTCCCAACTTCCTTAGCTGTTTCTGTGATTTACAAACCTCCAGGTATGCCAGGTTCCCTTTTCTGGGCAATCGATTAGATTACTATAGTCTTACCCTTAATGTGTGGTACTCTGATCTACCTACGGGAATCTCCTGTGGAAGAATTCTGCAGATTAGAACATCCAAATTATACTGTTAGCTCATGCACAACTTGTATACAACTAAAATTTCTGGGGCTTTTCCCATGACTAATAACTTATTTTTGACACGTCCGTAAAAAGGTTTGAATTATTCCCAGCTCAATTTCATCTTGGTTTTGATGCTTGGTTCTTCTTACCAAGGATATTTGTAATCTAGTTATAAAAGAACTTATCAAAACCATGCAATTCTGGATTTGTTTGAATCCTAACTCTGAGTTGAGGGTTATGCTCTAAGAATTTGGTTTAATTTACATATTTTATCTCCATCTTCATTGTCATCTGAAACTTTGATTAAAAAAATGTTAAAGAAAATCAAAAGAGAGCACTTGTAGCCTTTGTATCTAAATATTTTGCAAAGATTAGCTCCATTATTGAAAATGCATAGTATGGCCATTCAAAAAATTTAAAATCCACTCAAATATTTTAAGCAGTCTATATATTTCCATCCTGTTTACATGCTTACAATGTGATTTGTAGAGTGCCTTGCTGAAGTACAAATGCACATATACATGGAATTACACTGATTTCCTAGCCTTGGAAATCTGGTCAGGTAGATAGCTTGTTTTTCCTGAATCACCGATGGCTCCTTCTATTCATATTTTGTTTGTATAAATGCAAAGCTATCTATTTGATGATTTATAATTTTTCTAACAATTCAAGTTAAGCTTCTTGGTCTATGATTTTCAAAATGCAACTGTCCACCCCTTCAGCAAGCAGGTCAATTCTTTTACTATATAGTGCTGTACTGATTGCATAATCTCTTTAGTAAAGTGGAGATACAAAGTCAAGATTTGTCTAAAACATACTCCCAAGTGAAAGTATTGAAACTGTCCAGCAATTGGTCAGCATAACTGCAAAAATGTTAACTGGAGTAGGCTGGTCCAGAGTCAATGAATAAAATGCTTCTTTTAAAAAATGGTTAGTATAAAATCAAATTTCTGATGTCTTATTCTAGTAGGAATTAGTATAGAAAGATATTTATACACACGGTCATTATTTGGTTGCCTTAAGATTACAATTTATTCATTGAGCATTAAGGTATAATGTT
Source organism: Orcinus orca (assembly GCF_937001465.1). NCBI lineage: Eukaryota > Metazoa > Chordata > Mammalia > Artiodactyla > Delphinidae > Orcinus > Orcinus orca. The sequence continues at coordinate 119,174,420 of NC_064563.1, forward strand.
AAATAAAAAGAAAACCTTGGTTAGATAGGTTATGTTAATTCTTAAGCACAATTTATCCTCGTACTGCTTTTTTAATTCAAACTTATATCTCCTTGGGCTTATTCAAAATGTTTTTATTTGTGCTATAGTCACACAACAATTTCTTCTGCCCTATCTTCCTCACCCTCAACATTCACACCAATGCACTGTTTATTTAGCAATAATACCTTTACAACATGGTAAGTGGATTTAGGTAGATTAAATGAACCACAGAACTTAGCATCTACTTGTAAAACCAATCTATTATTAAACCACGGCCTTTTACACAGGCAATCGATCTCATTTTAATGCTGAGAGACCACCATTGACGTCTAAGGCCAGTTTAAGTTTCTTTTTTTTTGTAAAGAACTGTTAATTATCATCTGGACTAAGACTTTCAGTGCACTGTGCAAGGGCTTCAAGGCATGTTCCTGTTTAATTTGAGCAGAAACTATAGGAGAAATTCAAATTTTATAAAAACCTGCTTTCTGGAGTGCCAGTGACCATCTATACCACAGTGATACTGATGGCGCCCTTGTGCCTCTGTAGACATGCAATTCTAGGCATGCTATTAAGCAAGCAGCACTCCAGATGAAGTAAATAAATTCATTCAAAGGAGCAGACCAAGAGCCTCCATAAATAACACTTATAGCCAAGATATGAAAACCCATTTCTAGAGGATTTATTTTGGAAAAAAGAACTTTAGGGCATCTTTTTTTAAATCTCATTTATTCATTAGAGTAAAAAGGCAATTTTTATTTTGGAAATATAATAGTTATCCCTATTCTAAATTTTATATTTTGATTTTTTTTTTTTTTTTTTTTTTTTTTTGCTGTACGTGGGCCTCTCACTGTTGTGGCCTCTCCCTTTGCAGAGCACAGGCTCTGGATGCGCAAGCTCAGCGGCCATGGCTCACAGGCCCAGCCGCTCCGCGGCATGTGGGATCTTCCCGGACCGGGGCACGAACCCGTGTCCCCTGCATCGGCAGGCGGACTCTCAACCACTGCACCACCAGGGAAACCCTATATTTTGATTTTCTTGCTTACTTGTCTTTTCTAACTCTTCAAGAATTGGGTAAATATTTCTATAATTAAAAATAAATTTACATATCTCTGCACTTCTATTGTTAATAGGGAATGATTTTCTGATGATTTGTAAAACATTTACTTTGCTAAGTTAAAGTATTTAAAGAGTGAATTCAGCAGGAAATAGAAGAGAAAGAAATATAAGAAATGTCCCTTTAACTTGTAATATTAGCTATATGTTCTCATTTTGGAAAAATGGAGAATGTACTATAAACTTACAATGTTTTGGTAAACCATTTTAAAATCATTAATATAGAAGTTTCAAAAATATATATTTTATTTACATAGATCAAATGGGTACACCTTACATATAAAGGACCTACTGTATAGCATAGGAAACTGTATTCAATATCTTGTAATAACCTGTAATGGAAAAGAATCTGAAAAAGAATACACATATAATATCTATATGTATAACTGAATCACTTTGCTGTATACCTGAAACATTATAAATCAACTACATTTCAATAAAAAAATTAATTAAAAAAAGAGTAATTCAAGGTTGTGAGTCACTTTTAGTTGCCTTAAAGCATTTAATGACATTTGAAATAGAATAATGGAATTAGCTATGATTTTCTATCTGCTGTGTCCCAAACAACTTCATACTTTCTTGATTGTTTTTGCTTGATTATAGAGAATAAAGTGAAGATTACAGGATACCAACTGACAAAAGAAGTTTTGAAAAATTAAGAATTCCTGAGTTATTACATTGTCATTTTGTTTTAGACATGGTAATTCACAATTTATCCCTACTTTTTCCCTCATCTTGCTGTGATTAGATCCCTTCAATCTTATATCAACAAACAATAGAATCAGAACTTTACTTTAAAACCCAAATGACTGACATTTTAATTAAAAATTTTATTGAGATAACTATAGATTCATATGCAGTTGTAAAAAAATTATAGAGCTCTTGTGTATGCTTTTACCCAGTTTCCCCCAAAAGTAACATTTTATACAGCTATAGTCCAAAATCACAACCAGGATATTGACATTGATACAATCTGCCCATCTGATTCAGATTTTCCCAGTTTCACTTGTGTTTGTGGGTGTGTGTATTCAGTTCTATACAATTTTATTGCATGTTTCTCCACTGCCACATGCAACAGTTCCATCTTCACAATGGTCCCTTGAATTGCCCTTTTATAACTACACCAACATTCCTCGTGCCCCTTCTCCCTAAACCTAACCACTGGCAATCGCTGATTTGATCTCCATTTCTAAAATTTTGACATTTGAAATATGTTATATAAATGGAATTATACAGTATGCAACCTTTGGGGTTGGCTCTTTTCACTCATTGTAATTCCCAAGAAATGCATTCAAGTCATTGCGTCTATCAATTGTCTGTTCCTTTTCACTGCTGAGTAAAACTCCATGGTAAGTGTGTACAATACTTTGAAGGTTTTCTGGGCCAGCTTTTGGCTATTATGAATAAAGCTGCTATAAATACTCGTGTGTTAGTTTTTATGTAAACATAAGTTTTCATTTCTCTGGGACAAATAAGAGTGCAATAGTTTGGTCGTATGGTAATTGGTAATTGCATGTTTAATTTTTTAAAACCCTGCCAGAAGTCTTACAGAGTAGCTGTGCCATTTTTACATTTTCAACAACAAAACATGCATAATCCAATTTCTACACATCCTTGCAAACATTTAGTGTTCTCTATTTTTTATTTTAGCTATTGTGATAGGTGTGTAGTGATAGCTCATCATGGTTTTAAGTTGCATTTCTCTAATGACTTAGGATGTTATTTTTTCATGTGCTTATTTATTATTTGTACATCCTTTTCCTTGAAATGTCTGCTCATGCCTTTTGCCCACTTTCTAATTAGATCTTTTCTTTACCGTTGAGTTTTGAGAGTTGTTTATGTATTATAGATACAAGCCCTTTGTTAGATATATGGTTTGCGAATATTCTCTCCCAATCTGTAGCTTTGTTCATTCTCTTCACATGCTCTTCTACCGAGCAAAAGTTTAAGTTTCATTGCTGTCCAGGTTATTAATTTTTCCTTTTATAGGTTATTTTTGCTTTAATTCTAAAGAACTCTTTGCCTAACCCTAGATCTTGAAAATTTTCTGCTTTGTTTTTCCCTAAAATTTTAAGTTTTACATTTTCACTTAAGTCCTTGATCCACTTTTACTCACTGTTTGTGTAAAGTGTGAGGTTTAGGTCAGATCTGTTTGTTTTTTCCTGTGGGTGTCCAGTGGCTCCAGTACCACTTGTTGAATAGCTAAGATGTTTCAATAAAAACTTTAGGATAAATATTTACCCCATTAATATAATAATGCAGATAAAATCACTACCAAGCTGACAAAGCCCTGTAAACACTTTTGTTATATTTTTATACAGAGCAATTCTTCTTATATGATATGTCCATCAAGCCATAAACAGGGCTTTGGTATTTTATGTATGTATGTAACATTATGACAGTAGTTGTTAAAATCAATGTCTCCGATACCACCTTTATTAATGGGCCATCACAGTGAGTGGGCAAACAGGTTGTATCTTCCTTTTATGAAAGCAGAGCATTTAATCCAGGAGGACTAAGGGACACCAGAACTCTGTCATCAAACCCTGTCATTGATTGCCTAGTAGTTTAAATCAAGCTATAATAAGAGGGAAAAATGTATTTTGAGGAGCATCTGTGTTTTCTCAGCTTGTGATCTTTACCTACATTTTACAAATGATGAAACCAAGGCTCAGAGAGTTGGATTCATCTCATACTTGTCTAATCAGTAAATGTCAGAGCCAGTTCTATCTGCTGCCAAATCCCTCCAATCTTTTCATTGCTCAAAGTGCCTCTCACTGAATTCTGGAATGTCTTTCCTAATTTCTAGATGGGCTGCTCTTCATCATTAGTTTAACTGTATTATTTAATACACATTTCTTTCTCACTACTTATAGGGATATTGGTAACAATGAGTGTAATTACACAATAACACACTAAGTACTATCCCATTTTGATTTATTTTTCTTCTAAAATTATTGATAATAGAAGGGTACAAAAACGATACCATTCTAAAAGAGAACAATTAAAAACAAATGCAAGTTTTTGTATTTATTCTTAGGGACATAGTTGCCTTCTCTATGTAAATATTCATTACAACAGGGTCTTACTGTTCTCTCCTTTTAACCTTGAAATGATGCATCTTTTATTCTTAAACACTTTCAGGAAATAAACATTCTATGCTTTGGCTCTGGAGGCAGGCTTTGTGTATACTACAGCAGCCAGCATGTTAATGCCGATTACCAACCTGAGCTGCCTCTTCATAATTACAGAACACAGTGCCTTTGTGGTTTTATGTACTGAACATTCAGAGATGAATGGAAAACATGGCTCTAAGGTGTACTGAGGAAAAGTTGGTATTGAACTGCTGAATTTTAAATGGATTGTCCAAACTTGAAAGATGTAGTTTGACGAGATACCAGTGTAATGTGTTTCTTCAGGTACCTTTATGCTAATAATGCCCCATAACTGCAACAACATTCTATTTTGACTCACATTTAAAATTCTTGCACTCACAAGAAGGCACAAATAGATCGGCAAGGAATCGTGGTTCCTTGATCCAAGATCAGTGGTCTTGGCTTTTATGTATGATACACAAACTTTATTTAACTAAAATACTTGCTATTCCATGTATAATCTATAAATGTTGTTCAAGTTTAAATCATTCATTTTTGTGGAAATTTTATTAACAATAACAGTACATAATTTTATACTCTCATTATTTGTCACTGAATGATCTGTTCTTTACCATTCTTAGCTCCCTCACTACTGGAAATTATACACAGGCTGGCCTCACATAGGTTTGAATCTAAATCTTGAAATGGATACTATCATTTTATAAATTACAAGACTCAAATATACTTTTTGTGAAAACATTATACTTGCACAAAAGAAAATGTAATAAAATACATGACATAGAATTCCCATTTTATATACACAAATTACATCTAAATCCTTTCCCAATTTGTATATATCTCTCCTATATAGAAGACTTTTTCTATCTATGTATAGAAATATAACTATAGATTTTCCCCACATAAGTGGTATAATATTATAATTATTATTCTGTGACATTTTTCCACTGAAAAATTGCTTGGCCACTTTTTAGCTGTGATGCCATGTAAGTAACCCAGGTTCTCTGGGTTTTTCATTTGTAAAAGTAGGTGAGCAATGGCCACCTCAAAGAAAAGTTGGGAATATCATTTCATCATTCAACAAATAACTAAAATTTATTCATGCATTTATTCATTGAGCTCCAACTCTGCACTATGCATTGCTCTGCTCTCATGGAGATTATATTCTAATGGTGGTGGAGGGGGTAGGAGAAAATTCACCAAAATAAATTAATTAATAATGATGACTAAAAGTAAAGCAAAATAAGGGGATAGAAAGTGACCAGGGGAATGGTCGATGACAATATTTTTGATAGGGCCCTTCAGGAATTATATTAAATATAGGAGTATTGATCTAGAAACAGGGTCAAGTATGTATTTGTCACTCTATTAGTATCAGTGTATTTTTATCTTCTTTGCTCTTTCTTTTTCATTCCTGATAACTCGGAAAGATGATGAGAGCTTAGACAAAGTATGGCTTATAATGTCATCATCAGTCCTAAACTGTTTCCTGTGTTTGGTTCAAATTCTTACTTTTTGAGAGTGAAAGAAAGGCACTGAATAGAGAGAAACCAGGTTTTGATCTGATCCTTTCTTCAACTAGCTCTGCAACCCTAGAAAAAGAGTCTCTTAATATCTTGGCATATTCTTCTGAGATAGGAGAGCTGGAGATTCTCAAGTACTCTTGCACTGGATTTTCTTAAGTAGTTTCCCTACTCTAAATGATTCAATAGGATGAAACTCTTACTGTAAGATTTCTGATCAAATGTTTACAACACACTTTATTCTGTGATAATAGGCTATGCTCTTAACAATATTTGCATTATTCCTTTTCTTCTCACCTTCTTTGTAAAAAATTGTTCATTTGTATGAAAAATGAGGCAGTTTAATGTCTGAGCTCTATCCCTATTATTTTTATGCATTAAAAATTATAATAGTTGGCACTATATATTTGCTTTTAGAAATAATTTGAAATGTTTGGTACAATACCTTCAGAAAATATAAAAAACAAACATTAAGCTGCCATAAATGCAACAATTGTTAAGAGAGAGCAACTCCACTCTACTTTTTTTTTTTTTTTTTTTTTTTGCGGTACGCGGGCCTCTCACTGCTGTGGCCCCTCCCGTTGCGGAGCACAGGCTCCGGACGCGCAGGCTCAGCGGCCATGGCTCACGGGCCCAGCCGCTCCGCGGCATGTGGGATCTTCCCAGACCCGGGCACGATCCCGTGTCCCCTGCATCGGCAGGCGGACTCTCAACCACTGCGCCACCAGGGAAGCCCTCCACTCTACTTTTAAATTCTCTAATTCATGTTTACTTCTTTAAACATAGTCTTTATATTGTTTCTGAAAGAATACCAGACAATAAAGTATGTTAATTCTTCATAATAGCTAAATAATTGTTTTAATCCTGAAAAATCTTGATGAAAGCATTTAATTTCTGAAAATCATTAGTAAGCTAACTCGCTGATCATCAGCTCTTGCCATCTATAATTTGCATGTTAGGCTCATTCATTTCAAGATGATTAACAGTACATTCAGTTATCTGATCCGATTGTTTAGGATGGAAAAATCGTCTTCTTTCTATTTCCTAGAGACGCCATCAAGATCCTGGCACCTTAAATGCAACTATTTGAGAAGTGCCCTTGGATCTGAACTGATGGTCTCATTTTTTAGGCATGCTTGGAATATTCTCTGTCCTCCAGGTCATAAGCCAATCGCCATCTATCAATGATTAAAGGCACCAGCTTTGGAAAGGAAGCTGGGATTAAGAACATCCTTAATGTTACACATAAAAGATATTGTTCAGTTTGAAAATGAGTAAAATAGCTGTGGCTCCGTTTTATAAAAAGTTAGGGGAGCTTCCCTGGTGGCGCAGTGGTTGAGAATCTGCCTGCCAATTCAGGTGAGACAGGTTCGAGCCCTGGTCTGGGAAGATCCCACGTGCCGTGGAGCAACTAAGCCCGTGAGCCACAACTACTGAGCCTGCGCATCTGGAGCCTGTGCTCCGCAACAAGAGAGGCCGCGGCAGTGAGAGGCCCGCGCACCGCGATGAAGAGTGGCCCCCGCTTGCCACAACTAGAGAAAGCCCTCGCACTGAAACGAAGACCCAACACAGCCAAAAATAAATAAATAAATAAATTTATAAAAGATCTGAAACAGATCTTCATGATGTGAAGGTCCGTATAAGGTCAATACGACTTTGTCTTTAAAAAAAAAAAAAGTTAGGAACTGAATTATTCATGTGTGTTTTCAGCATGCAGCACTGTGAATGGCACATGGTGGTTTCACAATAACTGTGTTAAAATATGGTCATCTGTTCCACTAGTTGAGTTTATTTCTTATAATTTTTAATGATTGTGATATATTTGTAAACTAACCTGCTTTTCAAAGCAGTGACTGTGTGTTTGCTAGTGCATTTACAATGTTAGGAATAATAACTGGTATAAGGCATTATTTAATAAACATTTATTGATGGAATTAGTGAGTATATAGAGTAGTTTCAACATCTTTTTTTTCCCTCTTGGCTGAAAGCCATGACGAAAATATGGATCGCAACCCAATAACCACAAGGAACTGGATTCTGACAACTACTTGAATGATTTTGGAAGTGGAGTTTTCCCCAAGGTCTCCAAAACAAATCTGCCTGGTGAAAATTCTGAGTGTGGCAGCTTGAGTAGAAAACCCTGTGAACCTGCACTTGGACTTCTTAGCTACAGAACTGTGAGGTATTAAATGGGTGCTGTTTTATGGCCCTAATTTTGTGGCAATTTGCTACACAATGATAGGAAACCAATACAGAAGGTTTAAATAGCTGGAGGGATGTTTCTGATACTTTGATACAATTTTTGATATGATGTTGATCTTGTTTATATCTCAAGCTATTATCTAAGAATTACATTTGATCTCTAAAGTTATGTTAAGATCGTCTTTAACAATTCTTTAATATGAACAGAATAAATGTATATGAGTGCAAAACTTCTGTTACTCTTTTCGGAAATGTGCTCTCTTCAGCCTCATGGGGAACTGGTTAAAAGCGCAAATTAGCTGTACTGGAAAAGCTACCCTAAACTGGTGTGCCCTGATAGCTTATTCAACACTTGAAGGGCACGTTTTCTATTCCATCTCGCAAAGCACATTTTAATTTAATATTGGAGAAGTAGGAGAAGGAAAATAAAGTATACAGGTACTTTCACCTTTTTCTCAGTTTTTTTTAAAGGAATGTTTTTGTTTTGTTTTAATCTAGTCCTTAAAAATGTGATGACTTGGGTTTCCCTGGTGGCGCAGTGGTTGAGAGTCCGCCTGCCGATGCAGGGGATGCGGGTTCGTGCCCCGGTCCGGGAAGATCCCACATGCCGCGGAGCGGCTGGGCCCGTGAACCATGGCCGCTGAGCCTGCGCATCCGGAGCCTGTGCTCCGCAACAGGAGAGGCCACAATAGTAAGAGGCCCGCGTACCGCAAAAAAAAAAAAAAAAAAAAAAAAAAAAAAATGTGATGACTTCCTTTTTTTTATAGTATGTCCTAAGCTATTAATTGTTTACTACATTCTCCACGTATGAATGCCAATACAGCACGAATACTGCAGAGTAGCAAGCTCTAACCCTGTTTGGATTGGTAAATCCTTACAGACTGGCATTTTGATTAATTCCATGAATTCAAGAACACTTTCAATTTCTTAAACATGTTCAACGCAGAGTCACATGTGTATTGCTAAAAATAAGGTTAAACGAAAGTTACCTTAAAATATAAACATTTTTCTAGAGAAAATATTACCAACTTTTCTGCCTGATATATGCTGAAAAATGCACAATGCCTATTTTATTTTTGATATAAATAAACTAATAGCTTGACTCTCAGAGAAAAGAAAGACAAAATAGATTGATGGAAATACAAGCCTTACTCTATGGCAGGAATTGTTAACCTTAGGCCTGTAGATACCTGAGGAGTAAGCAGAAGGAATTCAAAAGGTTTGTGATATGGGATAGGGAAAAAAATCATTTTTATTTTCACTAATGGCTATAAAAGTGGACAACAAGCTGAAGAACTATTAGGAGTGTCTCTGGCTTAGATGCCACATATTTTCCTATTATATTGTTGCAGTTATCTCAACATATCCTTTATGATCACCAGTATTTTAATATTTTATTAGTTATTAGATCTGCCACTAGATCTTGGCATTTAATATGTGAATAACAAATTCCATGTACACAATCCCCACAGTTAATCTCATAATAATTTGGTAATTATATTTTAACATAATTTGTGCCCTAAGGTATTTTATTATATGTATCTTAAAACATTATTTTGAGAAGGTGCCTATAAGCGATACAGAACTTCCAAAGTGATTGATGGCCACACAAATAAAGATTAACACTCTGTGAGTATTTATAAAAAGGAAACCAAAACACTAACTGGAAAAGAATATCGGCAACCCCATGTTCACTGCAGCATTCTTTAAAATACCCAAGACCACGGAAGCAACTGGTGTCCACTGACAGGAGAATGGATAAAGAAAATACGATACACACACACACACACACACACACACACACACACACACACACACTGGAATATTATTCAGCCATAAAAAAGAAGGCAATCTACACAACATGGTAAAGCAATCATACTCCAATAAAGATGTAAAAAAAAAACCAAAACCAAAAAACAAACAAACAAAAAGAAGGCAATCTTGTCATCTGTGATGGCATGGATGGACCTTGAGCACATTATGTTAATAAGTCAGAAAGAGAAAGACAGATACCATATGATCCCAATTATGTGTAGTATCTAAAACCAACATCAAACCAAAATGAAACAAAAGCCAGAAGTCATAGATACAGAGAAGAGACTGGTGGTTGCCAGAGGCAAGGGATGGGGGTAAGCAAATGGGTAAAGGTACAAACTTCCAGTTATAAAATAAACAAGACTTGGGAACATAATGTACCGTACATTATCATGACTATAGCTAATAATACTGTATTGTATATTTGAAAGTTGCTGGGAGAGTGTATCTTAAAGGTTCTCATCACAAGAACAAAAAGTGTAACTGTGTAGTGATGGATGTTCAATAGATTTATTGCGGTGATCATTTCAACATATATATATATTTATCAGATCATTATGTCATACATCTGAAATTAGTAGAAGGTTATACGTCAACTACTTAACAACGAAAAATAACAAAGAAAACAAATTACCAGTCTTTATTCTGTGAGCTTTTCTCCTCTTGAATTACCATCATTATGATCTTTTTCGAGGAGTCTTGAAGAAATTTCACCAAATAGACATTTCCCTTTGGTACATAAATATGATACAAACTTCTGTCCTCAAAAGTTGAAGTTCTTTTTGGAATCAACTGAAACATTTTACCCTGTCATTTAGTTGACGTGTTGCTGACTGAAATGTAGATTGATGGTTGACAGCATTGATGTCATAAATTATGCATGCAAATTTAGTGAACACAATTAAACTGAGGCAGTATGGGTAATTTAAATAATTACATGTATAAATAGTATTATTAGCCTTGTCAAAATCTGCACCTATACTAAATGTCAGCATTTAATATCAACAAAGAATGTTAAGGATTCAGGATTTTGCATTAGTATAGTTGGGAGATGGATTTCAAGTTCAATTACTTGTGAAATAATACTAGCATACTTTTGTCTGACAACTTTTGTTTCTGACTTTTATCTGATGTTTGAGTAAGACTAGAAACTCTTCACAGTTTTGGTTTTGTCTACTAAGCTAAATGGCACATACAAGTTACACGTCAGCCATTTATAATACATGGATGCTTACTGCTTATACTTTTGTATAGTTCTCCTCAGTATTCTTGGTATTTTACTGTACATGTGTGTATAATATTGATTACAAATGTACATGTTTTCCATTATTCAGAACATACCTTTATGGTATTTTCCTGTGATTCTATGGTCTGCCTAAATGTGGAGGATAAAGAATTCTTTAGGCAGATTAAATTTTTTCTTCAAATACATCACAACTAAATTTTGAAACCAACTTCTGAATGTTGGTCATCACTGTGATTAGCAGTGAATCATATGTACCAGTTTTAGGTCCACACTCCTGGGTGGTTATGCTGTGATGATTTTGAATTTAATACTGATTTGGATTTAACAGTGAAGAGTTACCAAGTTGATAGAATATTCTTAAAGGTTTTTGTAGCATTTTCATAACTGAACAGTTGAGGGAAAAATGGCTCAAAAATTTAGATAGTGTAGTAGTTTGGCTTTGTATATCTAAGAAGATCATAAATTCTTCCATTTTAATATCATGTTCTTCTCCGTTTTGATGGATGTATGGAAGACATTGTTTAAGAGACTCTTACATGTGTCTCTGCTTATGCACTGCAGTGCTCCAAAGTACCTGGGACAAGATTCTTAGACTAGTCTTGAACTAACTGTTCACAAGAGAATATTTTAATGGTTTGAAAATATGTATTTATAAACGTTAAAACTGACCTCAGAAAATTTGGAACTATAAGATCGGTTAGCTTCACTCATGTTTTCTGATGTATTTTAAAGTGAATTACCATAAAAACCATAAATGTAGTTTTTACATTCTAAGAGACATTATATATCCACTTGGGTAAAATAAAATTCCCTTTCAAATTAGGTGACAGTAAAAATATGTTATTAGCAATTTTAATCCATTTAATTGATACTTAGAGAACATCAAGTATATCTTCAATTCAGAGCAATATATATAATCACATAAAATAGCTCTGTGCAAAATATTTTGATCTTAATACAATTTGTAACATTTTCCAAAGTACACTTTTTTAAAATCAGAAAATCAAAATTAAAATTTTCCTTGTTAAATATTATATTCTTACATGCTCTTTGCCGTACTTTTCAAAGAAGTTTTATACATAATTTTAATTCAAAAATAAAAATTGTAGAATCACCTATGAAAATTATTATTGCCTAATATGCCCTCTACAAGACTTTAAATAAATATACTCATGAGAACATTAAAATTCTGAATCACAGTGAACAAGTTAGAGGACTATTTGAAATGTAGAAATAGATCCATTAAATGGGAATTTATTAGATTCTTCCTTTCGTCATGGTCCTTAATTATGCCCATCAGGGTTTTTTACCAAATTGGTAATTATACCTATATATGACATGGTCACATACTGTTGCAAATTCACATATAGTTGTATCCAAATGAGTGATACAGATAGAAAGTTATATACCTTTCCCATGAGAAGGGAAAGACCATACGTAATCTGGAAAAAGGGCTGACCATGCAGATAGGAAAAATTTAAAGGATGAAGGAAGAGTCTTTCTGTCCAAAATCCATGCATGATCACACACACACACACACACACACACACACACACAGAGTATTCTGAAGCATTTGTAATTTTATAAATTGCAATATACCATAAGTAATCATTCTAACAACCCTATGAATAAGTAAAGTCAGTAATTTCCATTTAGTAACATGTTGGCTAAGATATGGAATTAGGTGGAATTTCCCAAGGGCAGTGAGTAGGGAAAAAAAAGTCTGTCTCTACTATGTGTCCTGTACACTGTTCAGTGCCAGAAGAAAAGATGGAAAGGGAGAATGTGTAAAGACTGTAACATAAAAACTGTGTTTTAAAGGGATGACTGAAGAAAAATATTTTCTGATGTTGAAAGAAATCATTCACTTTAAAAAAATTAATTAATTTATTCAACTGGGCACCTACCATGCAGCAGCACATGCGTTACGAACAGTGCAATAAATTGGAAAGTGAAGGAAAGTTTCTAATCTCATGGGGCTCATATTAAGTGGAGAAAAACAAGTCAAGAAATAAAGAATATGGTTTTACATGGTAATAGTTGCTATGAAATGGGCAGGGCTCAAGGGAAGCCATTTTAAACGGGCAATTTGCGTAATCATGGCAAAAGCTTACAAGTCTATCCACCATCCTTCTTTGTTTGGTGGCAGATGAAGCAGCAACCGTGTCTTATATTTGGACTCAGCAATTTAAAAAGAATCAGACATTCAGTACTACAAAACCATAAAGCTGACTCAAGCAAAGAGAGCTGAAATCACAGGGTGAGGTTCGTCAATATGCATGTCTTTCCACCATCTGAGAAATAGCCTCCGAGTGCATTTTCCAGGCTGCTCTCTGGGAACACTGTCAGTGTATCAGAGGCTCTACAACCTGGGATCATTTCTTTGGAATGGTGCTCCTGTCTTAATAAGCGTGCTTTTAGCTAAACGTAAAACATCTCATAGTCCATGACAAAGTTTTACAATTTTCCTTTCAAGCAAATGCATGAGGAAATATGATCCAATACACTGCTATCCAGTATGGGAGTTACTGGCCACGTGTGGTTATTGAGCACTTGAATTGCAGCTGGTCCAAATTGACGAGTGCTGCAAGTGTAAAATATACGCTATAATTTCAAGACTTTGAAAATATTGGATCAAATACAATCTTAATGTACCTGTTTCTACTCTTTTTTTTTTTTTTTTTTGGCCATGGCATGCGGGATTCTAGTTCACCCCACCAGGGATTGAATCCATGCCCAGTGGAAGCGCGGAGCCCTAACCACTGGACCACCGAGGAATTCCCTCTACGCTTTTTAAAACTATAACTACAAAAAAAAATATGTTTAAAGTTATATATGTGGCTCACATCACAATTCTGATGGACAGCAATATCTAGAGGGAAGGAGCTCAATGACTGAGAACTAGGCCTAATCTCTAAAAACTCAGGCTGTGAATGGCTCTAAACCCAGAAAGATGATTCCAACAAGAGGTATCATCTAGCCACTCCAAAATTAAAGAATTTGACACTATTCTCTTGACACTATTGCAAATTACAGGTATAATTATGGTGAAAACATATCACTCATAAACTACAACCTGCATAAAAAATCCTCAATGACCATTTGAATGTCCTTATTGACATAAACATTGTTAAGATGTGTGAGCTGTATGCTTTAGAGGACTAATATTTTCTAAGCATCACTCTCATTTTGCAATTATCTTGAACACTTAAAATATACTAATACTATCTTAAAGCAACATTTTGATCCTTTTGCTATACCTCTTCTTCACTGTTTAATGTATCAAATACAACTTTATCTGTGTTACCTTTCATATCCAGTTAAGAACACTAGGGGGAGCCTCAGAAAGTAACAAAGTTTTGAGAAAACATGTCTGTTAACATGAGAACAACTTTATATAATTTGGCTGTTTATCTTCCCCAATTACTCAAAGAATTTATTTAAAAAGTAAGAATGCTCCGTTAGAGCCTCAAGTTTATGTATTAGATCGCTGTTGAGAATTACTTTCGATACATACACTCACACACAATAATGTATACAGAGACCACACATGCATTTTCCCAACTAAGGATAAATTTTGCCAAACAGTCCTGAAGTAAAAATAACCACGTGTGCACAAAACAACTAAAAAAACTGATCCTAGTGGTTTTTCTAAATATACCAACTGATTGAACATTTATAATCAGTCATATACTCTGTTGTTTCCTCCATTTGGCATCCTTTTGGAGAATTTTGTCAGGTATGAGAGTTGTTAATTAATGATCACGCATTCTAGTTTTTAGTTAATGATTATGGATTCAATCAGTAGCTCTCAAAACTTGGTCCCTGGATCAGCAGTAGCAGAATCATCTGGGAACTTCCTAAACATGCAAATGCAGGTTCCCCTTCCTCCAGATTTTGGGGTAGGACGCAAAAATCTCTTTTAACTAGCCCTCCGGTATGATTCTATTTCTTACTAAAGTCTTAGAACAACTGGATTAGAGGAAAACTTCACCATGTGAATTTGTCTAAGGAAATTTTTAGTGAGAGACCTCCCTGGTGGTCCAGTGGGTAAGAATCTGTGCTCCCAGTGCAGGGGCCCGGGTTCGATCCCTGGATGGGGAACTAGATCCTGCATGCATGCCGCAACTAAGAGTCCACATGCCGCAACTAAAAGATCCCGTGTGCTGCAACTAAGACCCGGCATAGTCAAAATAAATTAAAAAAACTTTTTTTTTTTTTTTAATGAGCTAAAATGAAATCTTCATTTATCAGGTGAATGTGACATTGAAATCCATAATCAAAATTCACAATATGCCTGAAGAACGTTGTTGCATTAATTTTTCCCCAGGGGAATAAACACATCACAGAAAAATAAAATCTCCCTCAATTTCTATTTTTATGATTTTCCATCCTTGCTCAGAAGAGACATTGCCTCAGTCCATGAATGGAAAGAAAGCAAGGCCAGGGATTCCATCTGTGCTTGGAACAGGGTCTGGCATGTGATAAGCAGCATGTAATTGTTAGCTACCAATACTATTTTCATTGCTGTTTTTGTTGTTATTGTTTGCTAGATGGAAAATTCCTAAAGGGCATTCAGAAGGAGATAAAAAACTGATGTTGAATGAGAAAAAAGGTTTCATGATGAAGTATTTTGCACTGTAGGATACAATGTGAAATGTGTTTACTCATGGTCCAAGCACTAGGCTCTGAGACTACTGAGGATTAAAATTCTACAAGAGGACAGTTTGGAAATTTCCCCTGAGGCTCCTACACAGACAGCATATTATTAGCAAGGCAATGTGGTTAATAAATAGTATGTACATGTGTATATGTGGCGGTGGTGAAAATGGGAATTGTCTTGGTTTCCTAGGACTGCCATAACAAAGTCCCACAGACTGGGTGCCTTAAACAACAGACGTTTATTGTCTCACAGTTCTGGGGTCTAGAGGTCCAAAATCAAAGTGTCAGCAGAGTTGGTCCGTTCCAAGGGCTGTGATGGAAAAGTCTGTTCCATGTCTCTCCTCGGCTTGTAGATGGCCGTCTTCTCCCTCTCTTTTTATATCATTTTTCTTCTGTGCTTTCTCTGTGTCCAAAGTTCCCCTTTTTATAAATTCACCAGTCATGTTGGATTAGGGTCCACTCCAATGACCTCATTTTAGTTTTATTACTTCTCTAAAGACCCTATCTCCAAATATCTCCATTCTGAGGTACTGGGGGTTAGGACTTCAGTATATGAATTCTGAGGGTGGGAGCAAAAGTTGATCCCCTAACAGGAATAGTAGATTTTTTGTATAATTATATGGCATTGAGATTATACAGCATCTCATATACAATGCCACATTTATACCTCTTTCTGCTGCTGCTGCTGCATCATTAGAGGATATTACAGAGGGGAGTGATAGGATGTGCTTCTGGGAGCCATAGGCATTCAGGATTAAAATGGGAGAAAACGAACATAGACAAAGGCTTGAGGCAACAATCACATCAAATGTCTGCTTAAATAGAAGCGAGGAGGACATTTTGAAGAAAGCAGAGTCAGGAGGAATTCAAGAGCTATCTCAGATAAAGAAATGTGTTCAGTATCTTTCTTAAATAAAGGAAGAAAGAACAGGAAATTGTTTTAAAATAATGTCTAGGATTTTAGTTGGAAACATTATTGGATGGTGATGATAATAGAGAAAAAGCACAATTCAGTAAAGTATATATGAAATTAGGTGTGGAATAGAATCCAGGTCCAGTGTGTAATTGGAAATAGAGGCCAATGGGGAAGAGGAGGTTTGGGGCGGAAAGCATCAGGTTAGCACAGAGCACGTATAGGAACCATGAGTACATATAAGCATACTCAGCAGAAACTTAGAGTAAGGGAGGAAATGGGTTTGTAGGGATCACTAAGGAAATTAACATCTAAAGAGCAGCCATAGGGGAGACAGAAAGACAGAGAAACTGATGAGAAGGAGGGAAGCTGGCCAGATAATTGACTTGAGGAAACCCCAAAAGGAGAGAGTCCAGGAAAATAAAGATTTTGAAACACTGTGAAGTCTGGTACTTTAGTTCCTGAGAAGGGGCCACTTTATTTGGTAATTTGAATTCTAAAGGCAGTGGTGTAGAATATTTAGAAGCTGCCTATGTAAGTGTGTGTGTGTGTGTGTGTGTGTGTGTGTGTGTGTGTGCGCGCGCGCGCGCGCGCGCGTGCATAAATGTGTATATTTATATCACATATTAGAGCTACATAAAACTCTGGGGAAGAGTTCATCTTTATTCTTTAGTCCCTACCCTATGGCTGCTCAGAGCTGTCAACCTCATTTGCTACTTCATTTGCTCGACCAAATATTTAATAAGCATCTATCGTGAGCCAGACACTGAGACAAACTCTGGAAATACACAGGTAAAATATTACAGCCTCTATCCTCAGGGAGCTCTCAAATTCTTGTGTTCTCTACATAACAGAGGGGTGTATTAGGTGCTCATTTGTTGCCTACTGATGCTCTAAGAACCAAAACTTGCTTCCTAAATATTTTCCTGCAGCTGAATTCTATGCTCTAATAAAAAACTCAGGTGTTTCTTTTTTTTTTTAAATATACCCCAAGGTAAAATTTTATAATAGATGGCTGTGAGTGTTCTTGACATTTTAGGAACTACCTGTCTAAGTCCACTACAGAGGGGGCTCTGTAGTAAGGAAGTGGTTAAAAATAGAGTTGTCATAAAATAGTAATCTACAGCTACCAAATCTCAAAATAGGTTCAAGTGTTAGGGAAAGTTACTAGACAATATTTGTGTTATCTCAAGTGGTTTACTTAGATTTTGAACACACTATCTCCCAGTTAATCCCTACACTACATTACTGTTGTGTCTTAAATGTGATTCCAACTGTAACAATCTCCACCACGTCTGTTATTTCAAGTATTAAACCACAAATATAAGGACTCAAATATCTCACATTATGAATTGGATAGCATCGTCTTGAATACATTTATCTATACTGAGGTGAATCAAATGAATCCTGGCGGGTTTCCCTGGTGGCACAGTGGTTGAGAGTCCGCCTGCCGATGCAGGGGACACAGGTTCGTGCCCCGGTCCGGGAAGATCCCACATGCCGCGGAGCGGCTGGGCCCGTGAGCCATGGCCGCTGAGCCTGTGCGTCCGGAGCCTGTGCTCGGCAACGGGAGAGGCCACAGTAGTGAGAGGCCCGCGTACCGCGAAAAAAAAAAAATCCTGGCAACTGTTTTAGGCAGATATTAGTTTTTTATTTTTTCTATTTATTATATTTATCCTTTCTCTTTTTGTGTTTGAGGAGGGAGGATTTTGAATATTTTATAGGTGGTACCATAAACCATGTGTACAATTATGGCCGAATGTTTCAATTTAAAAAATACATTGCATGACAATTTTCTGTTTCATAAAGTGTTTTTTAAAAATTGGATTTTCCTATGTAAACTGGTAGAGTTCTTTCTCCCTGAATATACATCCGTTCATAAATACTACTAACAGGCCAAAAGCTGGCATTTAAATATCATTACTATAAATAAACCATAAAATCTGATGCCTGACTTGAAGAGTCAGTGTTATGTAGTAACTGAAGAAGAATTAGTTTTAAAGGAGAGGAACAATTTTGGATTTATGGTACCAATAATTTCTCTCTTTAAAGAACTCCACCAATTTAATTAAGGGTTAAAGATAAAAGCCCGCTAACTGTGTCCTCAGGAAGGGTCAATGGTACCACCATTTTCCTGGTCACTTTGGCCAGAAACCTGGGAGTCACCTTTGACCTCTCTCATGTCCTGTCAGTCACCAAGTTGTATGTCTTCTTCATAATGACTCATTTCTGTACAATCAGTCTAGTCCAGGCCATAGTCATCTTATGCCTCAGTTACTATAATAACTTTTAACGTGAATTAAAATTAGAGGCAAATTTCCTGATATATACTAAAAATCCCAGCAGACATGATGAAACTTTGCAAATTGTGTGTATTTTTTATATACACATCCTCTTCCAGTTGATCTGCAGAAGAACATAATGATTCTGCTTTGTGCGTGAACCAAGGTTAAAACTCCTTGACGTAACATAGGAAACAATGGGTTAGCCGCTTTTACCCTGCCCAACCAATAATTTGTCTTCTCTATTACTTCCATAGCTAATTTTCTACTGGGTTCATTCCCTGCACCTTCCCTTTTCACTGTTTGGGCCCCCATTTTGCACATCCATAATGTATGTTTATTCTCCTCTTTTAATTCTTCCCAAGCCATTTCTTATCATTAAAAAAAAATAAAAGTATCCCAAGTGAAATCTTCTTGGCAAAGCTCAGCAGATCACATTCTTTTTTTTTTTTTTGCTTAAATGCAAATCTATACCACGCAGATTACAACTCAAATCTGTATTTCCTTACATATGGTTTTCTTGCTCTTTTATGCATTTAAGTTATATTCTCAATTACTGGGCCTTGTGAGTACCTCAAGGGCAGTGTCCCTAAACATTGCCACTGTCAAGTGCCTCATTTGTTATTTTCTTTAAGAACTACATATTTTGAAAGCTTTGTCTAACCAACTATATGCACTAAGCCCATGATTGCTATATTTTTGCACTAGATAATCAGAATTACTGTTCTGCTGTTGATATCATTCTAGTTTTGGGAAAAGACTCAAGATGCTTTATCTACTGAACTTGCAGAAATACTAAAACTAGCCCACAGACACTCATGTTTTACCTTTTAGAACTCCTAAGCCTTTGCTGCTACTGCTGTGGATAGGGTCACTTCCTATCTTCATTGCAATCTCATCGACTAGCAAAATTTCAGGTGTTCAGTAAAGGCTTAATGCTCTGTATAGCCTAGTGACTCTTAGTGGGAGCTAGGAGGAAGAGAGCAGCCCTAAAACCTCAGAGAGCAAAGGTGGCTATGGTTAAAGAAATGTATGTTTTTCAAATATAGTTTCTTTTTTTTTTGCGGTACGCGGGCCTCTCACTGTTGTGGCCTCTCCCGTCGTGGAGCACAGGCTCCGGACGCGCAGGCTCAGCAGCCATGGCTCACGGGCCCAGCCGCTGCGCAGCATGTGGGATCTTCCCGGACCGGGGCACGAACCCGTATCCCCTGCATCGGCAGGCGGACTCTCAACCACTGCGCCACCAGGGAAGTCCCCAAGCATAGTTTTTAAAAAGCTAAGATGCACTTGCTATTTTAAAACAAAAGGCTTCTATTTTCCTTACAATGATGAATTCACTCTTGAGGGCTAGAAGGGTGGCTGTTGGGTGAACAGGAGGGAAAATAATTTAATTGTCCTCCCAAATGCTTCTCTATTACTGAGTTCCTGCATGCCATGCCCTTACAGCAGTAGACTCTGCAAAATAGAGCAAAATATTTGAATTGAATTACTTTAGCTAATGAAGCTTAGCAGATCGATCAAGTGGTATGGTCAGATAGTGAGCTACAAGGAGGATTGAAGATATAATAAGACCAAAAAGAAAAAGAAAAAAAAAAAAAAGGAATAGCAATCAGACAAAAGTAACCAACCATTTGTGAAGTTAACAGTCTAATAATCGGAGTGATGACTTTGATAAGAAGATTGAAATTAAAAAAAATAGATGACAAAAAAGATACCACATCAGCCCCAAAGAGAGCTCTCCATAATGTCCTAACTCAGAAGCAGCATGCAGAAGACCTGGGTGGATACCGAAGCCAGCCTGCTCAGTTATCTGGCTCCCTGTGTTAGGAGCTTCTGCAGGTGGCCCCAGGCAGACAGCCCAAGGATTAGGGCTATGAGAAGGCCCTGACTGACAAAGGTAATGAGGTTTCTTTTTGAGGACCTATTGACACATTTATGCCACATATAATTTCATCTTTATACCAGCTGAATAAGGTAGATGGTATTTTGTTTATTTTCTGTTTTAGAAAGCAGGCGCGCAGGGTTTTTTTGGGTAACAACTAAAATCCTACCTTTTCTTGGCAGGGGCAATAAAAACGTATGCCCTATTTTACCAGCTTCCAAAGTTCATACGTATGACTCCAGCCGACCTCCATCTGGTCTTAAGAAGCAGTAAATTAGACATAAAACTCCCCTTCAAACACATAAACCCAAAGTTTAAGTAAAGAATTTCTAAATAATTAAGATAAGCTTCTATTCATTCTTAGGTAATATTTGCAGTATGACATACTGATAAAAGTCTTCTGTGGAAATAGTTGTGGAAGGTTTTTTCAATAATTTTTCATCCCTTCAAGAAATATTCATTCAACTAGAAACTCTATGGATTTAGTGAAAAAAAATATTCTTTGACTTCATGGTGCTTTACAGTTAAAGAGAAAAGAAAGTAATTAAAAAATAAAAGCATAAAGAAACATAGCTGTGAGCTTTAAAATCATCATATGATACGAAAGAGTAGGATGTGATTATGTAGTGGGAACAAAAAATTCCACGGTGAAGATGTTCTCTTTCATCTATCATGGTGACAGTAAGAAGCCAGTGGAAAGATTTTGCACAGGAAAGTAATATGATTCCATTTCTATTTTTAAAAGATTATTCTGGCTCTTGAGGAGAAAGGATCAAAGGGAGTAAGTAGCAGAATTAGGAACGGAGGGGAGGAAGCAATTGCAGTGGTCCAGGAAAAAATAACAGGATTATTTCCTGTAAGGTTCTAGATGTTTACCCATACAGATTTATTTCATACTCAGGACAATCCTCTGAAAGAGTTGCTGCTATTTCACAGTTATAGACAAGGAAACTGGGGCACAGAAAGGTGGACTTATACAAGGTCTTAAGCTGGTAAGTGACAGTCAGGATTTTAAAAGTCTCACTCTAGTTTTGGCTCTTAATGTTCTACAATATATTTATTTCTCAAGCAGAGGGAAAAAGTGGAAAATTTGGAAGAGAGAGGAAACAACCGATGAAGTCCATGGGACAGCAGGAGAAAAGAGGATCTATAATGAATGTGGAGGGATTGGATATTATTAGACAAAGGTCCTGCACTTTGTTGGATTTTGAAGTGTCTTAATGAGCCTGAACTTACTTACCATATCTCATCAACTGTGACTCAATAAATCTTCAGATAATGATAATGACGGCAATCCTTTCTTTTGAGAAAAAAATTTATGGATTATGACAAGGCTTAAGATTCCCTAAATAAGTACTAGTGGTTTTTACTTTCCACATCCAAGTAGTATAATTCAGAAACTGAAACACTCAATCCAGATGTCTTCCTCAGTACCCCTGGTAAGTGTTAAATTGCTTCTAATTTGACTAAGTACAAAAGAGATTATGTGGTGTTGCTGGCTGCATTTCAGGTGTGGTTGAAGCCTGTATAAAGTGCTTTTGGATATGCTAACAACTCAAAAGTGTTAATTAAAGGCAATAATATGCTTGGCTCTTTGATATGGAGGGTTCATGCTAGGATGGAGTGAACACGGAAATGCACACACACAAAAGCTGTATTTTGAGAATTTACCTCATATCAGCAGAATTGGTTGGTTTCCAATGTGAAGTCATGTGATCTGTTTTACAAAAATGAAAATTCTTACGGGGAAGATGGGGAAGATGGATATGAAGGATGAAGGGAATTAGAAAGTAAAGAAAATCTTTATTTACTGATAAGAATTTTTCTGGCAATCTTTGCTAAAATCACTAACTCATTTCTTTATAAATGTATGTTTTTTTAGGTTAAAATGGTACCATGTAGTAATATATAAAGATATATAATGTACATGAAGTTTGTTAACTAAACTCTGATTATGGATGAAGCCTCTAAAATATAATCCATTCAGGAGAGAAGTATGCCAATGTTTTGTTAGAAAGGATAGCAATAGACTGCTTTCCATCTCCCTGGGATGGGTAGAAAGCAATCATGTTTAATTCCTTCTCCTATACAAACCCTCCTCCTTTCTTCCAAGATTACTGCAGACTTACATGGTGTAATAGTCCCAGAAATGTAAAAGATACCAATTCCCTATTTACTGTTAATTACTCTTGAAGAATAATTATCAAAGAATTTTATAGAATTTTAAAGAGGTGAAAAATATTACCCTAGTGTTCTATATAATATAACCCCAAAAATTAAAATTGGGAATTTTTATTCAAAAGTATATTCCCATAACTTCTTTTTGGGCACAAAATAGATTAGAATATGACCAGCATAATCTACCATTTCCTAAATTCCAAAGGAAAGGATGTGGGAATTCTTGATATTTTAAGTTCCTTCCACCCTTACATTCTGATGTCGTTATTTAAATGATAATGAAGAACAGAAATGGATAATAGAAAATAGTTGCAGTCACTAATCAATGGAAATTTTAAAAGTATCCATTCACAAAAATGAAAGTAATACTCAATCTTAAGAAATAAAATCAAAGAAAGAAGGAATATTTGGTAGATTCAAACCAGAAATACTAGAGAATTAGATCAGGCCTAAAGAACAGAAGATTTCCTAAGAAACTAAGAGCAAATTACTTGATCACATTTCTCTGAGAATCTTTCTGCCAGGACAACCCCCTCCTGCAATAAGGACCATTTGACCACAAGACAGCACCTCACTTGTTCCAGGGAATTGAACATTAAACAGTTCTTTTGAAACGTCCCAAAATTGCTTGCTTGCCCCCTTTGCAGCCAACCAAAGACTGTTAAATGTGCCTGAAGATTCATTAGAAACTCTCTCCCTGCTTCCAAACTTTCTATCTTAATAGAACACTTGCCAATCAGAGACTCTCTAGGTAGTTCCCCCCTTTTACTTTATAAAACCAACTCTCCTTTCTAACACCTTTTACAGATAAAAGGTAGTGTCTTGCTTGAGATCACATGAACTATTTTAAAATTTAATTTAGGGCTTTGATCTCTAATCCCTCCTAAATATTTTAAATTACAGACCCACCTAGATGTTTTATCTCAGTTATTAATTCTGACCAAATCAAATAGAACTAATGTTATATAATTGACTATTCTAGATACTAATGTCGACCAAGATAAAAAGCAGTGAAAAAAAGAATATGTCCTGCTCCCAGGCTGATCCCTAGACCCAAGGTGAACATCCTGCTGATGCTACAACTATGTGAAAAGGATTTCATTCCATAAGTTGGCAGATGAACACTAAAACCCAAAGGCAGAATTAAGTTAATAGTTTAACATGAAAAAGTCAAAGTCGGTACATGTTAATGATTTTTCAAACCTGACAGTGTGTGTGTCTACGCATCTGTGCACACACAAGCACAACTAGAGGGGTGGGATAGGGAGGGTGGGAGGGAGATGCAAGAGGGAAGAGATATGGGGATATATGTCTATGTATAGCTGATCCACTTTGTTATACAGCAGAAACTAACACACCATTGTAAAGCAATTATACTCCAATAAAGATGTTAAAAAAAAAAAGGAGAGAGAGATGGAGGAAGGAGGGAATGGAGGGAGGGAGCTATTGGAGTTCCTTAAAAGGGGAAGGAGATCAGAAAAACTTGGGTAGGTGAAATGAAGGGAGAGGATCTCACTGAGGAGGAAAGTGTACCTAGAGAAAAGAGGAAATGATCTTGCAAACAAACAATTTAGGAAATTTTAATTTTGCTCTAAGGTTGGTTGTGTCTCTTTTTGGCACCCTGGACTATTGCTTTGGTCTGGTCACTCTATCCTGCCCTGCTGGCTGTCATTACAGGCCTCCTTTCAAGACATCCTCCCTCCTGTAGCCAGTGTGTTCTCTCTAAAGCTCAAACCTGACCATGCATCCTCCCTGTTTAAAGCTTCTTTTATTGGTCCCCAATTATTCTGAGGATAAATCTACTTCCAGCCTAGCATCTCACCAGTGCCCTCTTCCTCTCCCCAAACTCTACCTTGCTGCCTCTTGTTCCTGGGTCTCTGCACCTGCTGCTTTCTCTGCTTGGAATAACGGCTGCCCCCACTTGCCATTTCCTCTCCTAATCCCTAGTATTCTCGTCAGCTTACTGCTTAGAAATCTCTTTCCGGAAAGCATCTGACACCCATTTCCCTCCAAGTGCCCTAGGTGTTCCAGCAGCACCATTCAGCTCCAAGTTTTATATGGCACCCAATTGTATTTGCTTGTTTCCTTGTCTGTTAGATGCCCTAGATTGTGAGCCATGTGATAACACAGTCTGGTGTCCATCTTATTTCTCATTATATAACTAGTATCTAGCAGAGTCCGTAATATACAGTAACTAGTCACTAAATATTAAACTAACAAATGAATACATTTGAAAGTGATTTAGGTGAACTGTAAAAATAAGAAAGAAACGATACATAAAGTATAAAGGGTTTCAAATCTTTCTTTTTTAAATAAGACTTAAAAATAAACTCACATCCTCAACTGGCTTTTGAAAGCTTTTAAGAGCTCAGTAAAGTATAGCCTTCCTGATTTGTGATTATACCAATAGTACACTGATGATATGTGGTCTGCTGACAAAATAAAAGGCTTTGCACAGCTAGAAAATTAGATTAAAACAGAACAAACTAATTGGATTTAAAGATTATATGGGGTCACAGTCTCAAGATTCTTGCATTTGAGAATTGCCAGTAGTGAGTATTATATCATCCATAAATCAGTTCTCCATGTAAAGAAGTACATGAATGATGTGAGCCAGGCTGATACTTTTGCAGCTCAAATCTTCTAGGAAGGGTTCCTATCAGTACATGAAGTGCTAATGCATGCTGTGGCATATTATTTACATGCTATCTTTACATTTACTTAGTAATTCCAAAGGGAATTAACATGGAGCATGCGGTTTGTCATGACAGGTACTTTTCAAATATAATAATTCTTCCACTCAAACATAATCCACACATGGATTAAGAAGGACTGTATAGTTAACACACATATGACATATTCTTAAGTGGTAGAATTCTAGTTAGATGCCCCTAAATGTTTATGTAAACTCCATTTTATCCTGAAATTCTTATCGTTTATACATTTATTTTAATGCATTATAAATTCTTCCACATCTTACATTAAGAATTTGAAAACATCTTTTAAAAAAACCCAAAAAACTGTAGCATATTCTAGGTGAAAAGAGAAGTGTCCTTTAAAATCCTTCCATGAACACACACACACACACACACACACACACACACACACCCCAAATCTAAAACCTCAACTAAATTAAATTTTCTCAGAAATTTTACTGAGGACTTTATTGTGGAGACTGTTATATGATTGACATTTTCTGGGTTAAAATATGAATTTTAAGATCACTTCCTTTAGCACACTAACATTTGGGTTGAACAAGTGAATTACAGACCATAAAAGAAATATTTCTTTAACCTTTCAAAACAAAGATAAAAAGTGAACTGTCTGCTTCTCTATAGAGAACAATTTATGTTTGTTGGTCCAAGTTGGTGGGGGAGATTTCTCTTAAACTTCTTGTCTATTATACTTTTTACCTCTAAAAAAACAAAGATATCTGCCTGTGACAAGCAAAATATCATTTTATAATTTCCTGCTGTCCAATCTGAACACTTAAAAATAATATAATTACCACGGTTATTACAGGGCATCATGAAAGTACATGGTCAATTGTTTTAATATCACACTGGAACTTACATTATTCTGAGTGCTGAAAAATAAAGCATTCTTTACTAACTGGAAATATTTTTAAGTAAGATAAAAATTATTTTCTAGAACAGAGCAAAATCGGGATTTACCTCTAAGAATTTTCCATGTTTAAATGACCTTCTGTATTGCACTGCACATTAAAAATGTACAGAAATGAGAAAAATGGAAATTATTAAAGTAGAGCAGTATAAATTGTTGAATTTTTCAGGTTTTTATGAAATATCAGGAATAGGGCTAGTATCTGTAAGATAAGTATTCTTTTTTCCTTCATTTTCACTGAGAAAGAGATGGAAAGATATTTTTCTACACCCTTAACAAGTTTATAGAATAATAAGGCCAATTTTTTTTTTTTTTTTTTTCGGTACGTGGGCCTCTCACTGTTGTGGCCTCTCCCTTCGCGGAACACAGGCTCCGGATGCGCAAGTTCAGCGGCCATGGCTCACGGGCCCAGCCGCTCCGCGGCATGTGGGATCTTCCCGGACCGGGGCACGAACCCACGTCCCCTGCATCGGCAGGCGGACTCTCAACCACTGAGCCACCAGGGAAGCCCAAGGCCAAATTTTAAAAGTTTAGTTAGAAGAACTTCCCAGAGGAAGTTCAGCTTTTAAATGGTTTTTTCAATCCCTTGCTCCTCAACGTATGGTCCTTGGACCAGCAGCACTGGCAGCACCTGGGAGCTCATGAGAAATGTAGAATCTCTTGGTTTCAGTCTAGACATACTAAATTCAAATCTGCATGGTAACGAGATTCCCTGGAGATCTGTATACACATTAAAGTTTGAGAAAACATATTCTATTACACAGGTGTATATAATTCATTTCCCCTTGAAGCCCAAGGAGATTTAGCACAGCTCATATTCATAATGTTTTTCTGTGATAGGAAAGAGGTATGTTTTAATTTTACAGACAAAAAGTAGTGTGCATAAGGGATGTGATTTACCACATATTACACTGTCAGTAATTATAAAGTTGTTGATGAGCAATCAATATTAAAATGATTTCTTTATATTATTCTATAACTTGAAGCTATAAAGGGAATGCTGTTTTAGGTAATAAAAACATACTTGCTAACATCATTGAATTTTTATGCAATTAGAAGTTGTAGGCTATATGAAGAGAACAATCTCCAGAATGAGTTTACTTCCTATGTTCTTTTCCATATTATTTTACTAACAGTAATTAGAGCTTTGTAAATCTATGTAACTGCATAATAAAAGAACCTCAGTACTTTTTTACTCTCTATGTTTTACTGGTGATTAATTCCCTGATTTTATTATACCACTCATCCCCTCAATCTGAATAATTTTGTTATTTTAATAAGTTTAATTGACTCATTTCATTGCTTTTCATACCTCAATCTAATAAACAAATATTTATTATTCTATACGTGGTAAGGCAAAGCACAATGTGGGGAATGGTGTGTATTAAATGATGAATAAGATAAAATCTCTGCTCTCAAACACACTCCAGTTCATCAGGGGAGTTAAGACATATACACAAATAACCATGATTAATTTCAATGACACAGAAAATGCTATGGGAACACAGAGTGCAGTCACTTCTGATTTGTGGAATTAGTTAAGACTTCCTGAAGGAGAAAGCATTTAAAACTAGGCCAAGGAGGATGGCTGGAATAATAACAAGAAGAAAAAGCTTTTAAAGGGCATTTTGTGTGTGAAGAGAGCATGAGTATCTCCATGTGGTGGTTTATTACAAAAAGTGCTCAGGAATTAAGTAATCAAATAAATTTTAAAGCACTTACTTAGCTACTTGTATTAAAGTATACAAAGTTAAAATATTCTTGTAAAAATATATATGATGAGCTCCTGTAGCAGATTGTTTTTTAAAACAAATTAATGAAGATGATTAAAGATAGTTCATAGGAAAATAAAATAGGCTGCCTAACATAAAGTTAGTGGGAAAAAAAAAAATCTCAGGAATAATGTAGCAAAATTAGATACAAAGTTGGTTAACATCCTGCCAGGCAATAAATATGTAACCTTTGGGGTTATCTTATCCAGTGGACAGAAATTATGTTACTTATCCATCTTCTAAAAGTTAACATCTAACTTTACAGTCTAGCTCTAATCAATAGTAAATCAAACAAACTTACAATTTCCTAGGACTCCAGCTCTTAGGTGGAGTATTTGACAATGCTCAGACAGAATTTCAAAAGGGCACATCTAGATAATTTTTAAATTGATTTGTCAACACTACCCAGTTAAATAGCTTTATCACACCCAGTTTGTAGAGAAAACTGAGTCTTAGAGATATTAGGCAAATTGCCCAAATTACATGGCTGGTGCAGGAAACAAAACAAAACAAACACCTGAGATCTTAATCCAGATTTGTTTGATTTCAAAGCCATAACCTTTGAACCACATAAAAAGAATAAAGAGTTTATATTTATCCTGTCCCAGTCAATATTTAAGTGCTAAACTAATTAAATTAATTCAATACTTGAACAAAACAAATAACCACCCCCCCAAGGAAAAAGAAAGAAAAAAGAAAACAAAAACACGAGACTGTTGAATGGATTCCTACTATACTAATGAAGAGACTAAGATCCAAAGTAGCAAGAGGAAGAAGGGAGGGTGAGGCAGTAAGTGCTGCAAGACCTGGGAAAGTAGCTAAGGATTCAGACTTCTAAGACTGTACAGTGTTGTTCAAAGAATAACATACTTCACTGTGTCCTGAGGGTAGGACAGACAAAAGCTACAGAATCAGGTGGTGTGGAGGGAGATGCTGCTTGCAATTTTTCCTGAAGGAGCTTGAATTTGCTTCCTGTGGTTCTTAACCATTTGGGGATCATATATTAATCTGTGACTAAGAAAGTTATGGTAGTTCTCCTCCTAAAATGTGCATATCTGTACTTATGCACAAAATTTTGCAATCCACTTTAGAGGTTTACTCCTTTTTTGAAGACACTAAGCATTTACTTCTTCATGAGGATACCAACAGGTAGTCAGGGAGGACTCCTATAAACTTTTAAGACAAATATATGATATCGCTTATATGTGGAATCTAAAAAAATGAAGAAGAAATAATACAAATGAACTTATATACAAAACAGAAATAGACTCACAGGCATAGAAAACAAACTTACGGTTACCAATGGGGAAAAGGGGGTGGGGGGAGGGATAAATTGGGAGTTTG
The DNA here is from genome assembly GCF_937001465.1 of Orcinus orca. Lineage (NCBI taxonomy): Eukaryota > Metazoa > Chordata > Mammalia > Artiodactyla > Delphinidae > Orcinus > Orcinus orca. The sequence goes on from NC_064563.1 coordinate 119,204,110, forward strand.
AGATTGACATATACACACTGCTATATATAAAATAGGTAGTCAACAAGCACCTACTGTATAGCACAGGGAACTATACTCAATATTTTGTAATAACCTATAAAGGAAAAGAATCTGAAAAAGAATAGATATATGTATGTATAACTGAATCACTTAGTTGTACACCTGAAACTATCACAACACTGTAAATCAACTATACTGAAAGAAAAAAAAAAAAAGACATCAGATTAACCTCTTTGGCTATTATTTAAGCACATTATTTAAGTAAATGGGGTTTTGACCAAAATGTGGAGGATGGAAAATAATGCAATTCTTACCTTTCTCCAGATAACACCAGGACCAAACCCTCTAATTCACACTGATCCAATTCCAGCCTCATGATTTCATAAAAATCCACCTTTCCCAGTCAGGAGTAAAGAGAGTAAAGAGATATGAGCATGATAGAGGAGTTAAAGGCATAGACTCTGAAATCAGGTGCCCTGATTTAAATATCAGCTTCCCTAATTGCTAGTTGTGAGTTCTTTTTTTTAACTTCTTTATGTTTTAATATCCTTACCTGTGAAATGAGGATAATGATAGTACTTACCTATTATGAGGTTTCAATAAGTTTGTATTTGTATTTATAAAGTGTTTAGCACAGAGGAAGTACTATATTAGCATTTGATAAATAAGTAAGTGGACACATATCCCAAATCCTTCTCTTTTCTTTTGACTGAAACATAGAAAACATATTTATCAAATACCCATAGTCTGCAGTACCACTTCTTAAGGTCTGTAACATTTCTATGACTCTATTTTGGAGGCTATAACTCCATCTCTGGGATTTTAAAATTCATTAGAATATATAAATGAGGCTCACTGATGATTTGAAAAAGACCAGCCTTCTGAAATCTGAAAAAAAAAAAAAAGATTTTTTTCTCTATTCCCAAAATAGAGATATCAGTTATAAATTACTTTTTCTCTCTATAGGTTAATATAATTTCACTTAAAGTTTCCTGGTACTTCCTGACTAATTAATTATGTACTGTTAAATATGAGTTCATTAGAGAAATGTGTAACTAATGTATATCCTTAACCGCTAAGCTTTATCTTATTGTACTTTGTCTTTTGAATTATTGAATTAATGAACTACCATTATCTTAATTGGGGCTTCACACCTAGATGATTTTATATCATGGAATTACCATTTTGTTTCTTGGAATCTTGGTACAAAAATCTCCAAGTCTCATAGATACTCTTGGTTTTTTATTGAAAAGATGTTTTATGACTTTTCATATTTTAGTGACTGTGATTTAATCACAATAAAGAACATTCTATATATTATTTTAAGTAAGAAACAATCTGAAATTCACACATTGCTCCAATAATAGGAAATCTTTTCACTCACTATGTTAATTCTGATGAGGAAAACTTTGTCTCATAACATCTAACTTAACCAAAAACATAGAAGTTTGCCTTTGAGAATATTTTCTTTTGTGAATTTAATGCTGTGTTAGTATTTCTGGGTTTCTTTTTCATAATTCTGGGTAATATTTAACATTTATTTAACTTAGGAGCTGTAAGTCTTCAGACATTTTAAAGGTGAAAAGACCTTACATAATTTTACATCATTTATGCAAACATGATATATTGCTCACCTTCTGGAGTTATGAAGCACATATTTTAAGCCTTCTTTAATTACCTTTTGTAAACTTTAGGATGTTTATTATTATATTCCTTATGAGGCATATTTGTCATACATGGATTAAGAAAATAAGATATTTATAGATAAAGCTGGGACATAAATTTTTGAAATGTATCCATATATTCTACTACACATGGATTTTTATTATTTGAGGATCAGTGCTTAAAAATCATACAGATGGCTTTAAACAGGCAGTTAGGGAAATTCACTTTTTGAGTGAAGATACTATTCTTTCTCAGATTACAAATATATACTCAGCAAGTCGTGTGTAACCTGGTTACCTTCCTTAGTAAATTTCAATGAGCATGTTCAAATTTGAACAGTAGAGGGAGCTCTAAAAAAGCTTAGTAAATAGAAAAGTTGAGGTGAAAAGCTGTAGCTAATATAAGATTCTAAGTAAAAATTATTAAAAATGCTTGTCATAAGTCAACAAATCAATTTCACGTTCAAAATCATGTGCTTTTAAAAAACCTTTAGATAGTTAATATGCTTTCCTCATTTTTTAGTATCTTTAATAATTGTTTTATTTTAAAGGGCTCTAGACAGGACCTTCAAGATGGCAGAGGAGTAAGACGTGGAGATCACTTTCCTCCCCACAGATACGTCAGAAATACACCTACATGTGGAACCACTCCTACAGAACACCTACTGAACGCTGGCAGAAGAACTCAGACCTCCCAAAAGGCAAGAAACTCCCCACGTACCTGGGTAGGGCAAAAGAAAAAGACGAATAGGGACGGGACCTGCACCAGTGGGAGGGAGCTGTGAAGGAGGAAATGTTTCCACACACTAGAAAGGCCCTTCGCGGGCTGAGACTACGGATGGCGGAGAGGGGTAGCTTCACAGCCGCGGAGGAGAGCGCAGCAACAGGGGTGCGGAGGGCAAAGCGGAGAGATTCCCGCATGGAGGATCGGTGCCGACCGGCACTCACCAGCCCGAGAGGCTTGTCTGCTCACCCGCCGGGTTAGGCGGGGCTGGGAGTTGAGGCTCGGGCTTTGGTCGGAGCGCAGGGAGAGGACTGGGGTTGGCTGCATGAACACAGCCTGAAGGGACTAGTGCACCACGGCTAGCCAGGAGGGAGTCCGGGAAAAAGTCTGGAGCTGCCGAAGAGGCAAGAGACCATTATTTCGGGGTGCAAGAGGAGAGGGGATTCAGAGCACCACCTAAAGGAGCTCCAGAGACGGGCTCGAGCCGAGGCTATCAGCGCAGACCCCAGAGACGGCATGAGATGCTAAGGCTGCTGCTGCCGCCACCAAGAACCCTGTGTGCGAGCACAGGTCACTATCCACACCCCCCCTTCCGGGGAGCCTGTGCAGCCCACCACTGCCAGGGTCCCAGGATCCAGGGACCACTTCCCTGGGAGAACACGGCGCACCTCAGGCTGGTGCAACGTCCCGCTGACCTCTGCTGCCGCAGGCCCGCCCTGCACTCCGTGCCCCTCCCTCCCCCCGGCCTGAGAGAGCCAGAGTCCCCGAAGCAGCTGCTCCTTTAACCCTGTCCTGTCTGGGCCGGAACAGACACCCTCAGGAGACCTACACGAAGAGGCGGGTCCAAATCCAAAGCTGAACCCCCGGAGCTGTGCGAACAAAGAAGAGAAAGGGAAATCTCTCCCAGCAGCCTCAGAAGCAGCGGATTAAAGCTCCACAATCAACTTGATGTACCCTGCATCTGTGGAATACATGAATAGACAATGAATCATCCTAAATTGAGAAGGTGGACTTTGGGAGCAACGAGATATATATATATATATATATATATATATATATATATAAATATATATATATATGTGTATATATATATATAAATATATATATATATGTATATATATATATAAATATATAACGATATATATATATATTTTTTCCTTTTTCTCTTTTTGTGTGTATGTGTATCCTTTGTGTGACTTTGTCTGTAAAGCTTTGCTTTCACTGTTTGTCCTAGCATTCTGACTGTCCGTTTCTTTTCGCTTTTTGTTTTTTTAGTATAGTTTCTAGCACTTGTTATCATTGGTGGGTTTGGTTTTAGGTTTGGTTGCTCTCTTCTTTCTTTCTCTTTTTCATTACTTTTTAATTTTTTTTTATTTTAATAACTTTATTTCATTTTACTTAACTTTTTTCTTTCTTTCTTTTTTCTCCCTTTTCTTCTGAGCCTTGTGGATGACAGGGTCTTGGTGCTCTGGCCGGGTGTCAGGCCTGTGCCTCTGAGGTGGGAGAGCCAAGTTCAGAACATTGGTCCACCAGAGACCTCCCGGCCCCATGTAATATCAAATGGTGAAAACTCTCCCAGCGATCTCCATCTCAACGCTAAGACCCAGCTCCACTCAATGACCGGCAAGCTAGAGCGATGGACACCCTATACCAAACAACTAGCAAGACAGGAACACAACCCCACCCATTAGCAGAGAGTCTTCCGGAAATCATAATAAGTCACAGACACCACAAAACACACCCCCGGACACAGTCCTGCCCACAAGAAGTCCAAGATCCAGCCTCATCCACCAGAACACAGGCACTAGTCCCCTCCACCAGGAAACCTACACAACCCACTGAACCAACTTTAGCCACTGGAGGCAGACACCAAAAACAAAGGGAACTACGAACCTGCAGCCTGCAAAAAGGAGACCCCAAACACAGTAAGTTAAGCAAAATGAGAAGACAGAGAAACACAGCAGATAAAGGAGCAAGGTAAATACCCACCAGAGCAAAAATATGAAGAGGAAATAGGCAGTCTACCTGAAAAAGAATTCACAGTGATGATAGTAAAGATGATCCAAAATCTTGGAAGTACAATGGAGAAACACAAGAAATGTTTAACAAGGACCTAGAAGAACTAAAGAGCAAACAAACAATGATGAACAACACAATAAATGAAATTAAAAATTCTCTAGAAGGAATCAGTAGCAGAATAACTGAGGCAGAAGAATGGATAAGTGACCTGGAAGATAAAAGAGTGTAAATAACTACTGCAGACCAATAAAGAAAAAAGAATGAAAAGAAGTGAGAACAGTTTCAGAGACCTCTGGGACAACATTAAATGCACCAACATTCGAATTACAGGGGTTCAAGAAGAAGAAAAGAAAAAGAAAGGGACTGAGAAAATATTTGAAGACATTATAGTTGAAAACTTCCCTAATACGGGAAAGGAAAGAGTCAATCAATTCCGGGAAGTGCAGAGAGTCCCATACAGGATAAACCCAAGGAGAAACATGCCAAGACACATATTAATCAAGCTATCAAAAATTAAATACAAAGAAAAAAATATTAAAAGCAGCAAGGGAATAACAACGAATAACATACAAGGTAATCCCCATAAGGTTAACAGCTGATCTTTCAGCAGAAACTCTGCAAGCCAGAAGGGAGTGGCAGGACATATTTAAAGTGATGAAAGGGAAAAACCTATAACCAAGAGTACTCTACCCAGCAAGGATCTCATTCACATTTGATGAAGAAATAAAAATCCTTACAGACAAGCAAAAGCTAAGAGAATTCAGCACCACCAAACCAGCTTTACAACAAATGCTAAAGGAACTTCTCTAGGCAAGAAACACAAGAAAAGGAAAATACCTATTATAACAAACCCAAAACAATTAAGAAAATGGAAATAGGAACATACATATCAATAACTACCAATGGATTAAATGCTCCAACCAAAAGACTCAGACTGGCTGAATGAATACAAAAACAAGACCCGTAAATATGCTGTCTACATGAGACCCACTTCAGACCTAGGGACACATACAGACTGAAAGTGAGGGGATGGAAAAAGATATTCCATGCAAATGGAAATCAAAAGAAAGCTGGAGTAACAAATCTCATATCAGACAAAACAGACTTTAAAATAAAGACTATTACAAGAGACAAAGAAGGACACTACATAATGATCAAGGGATCAATCCAAGAAGAAGATATACCAATTGTAAATATTTATGTACCCAACATAGGAGCACCTCAATATATAAGGCAAATGCTAACAGCCATAAAAGGGGAAATTGACAGTAACACAATCGTAGTAGGAGACTTTAACACTCCACTTTCACCAATGGACAGATCATCCAAAATGAAAATAAATAAGGAAACACAAGCTTTAAATGATACATTAAACAAGATGGACTTAATCGAAATTTATAGGACATTCCAACCAAAAATGACAGAATACACTTTCTTCTCAAGTACTCATGGAACATTTTCCAAGATAGATCATATCTTGGGTCACAAATCAAGCCTTGGTAAATTTAAGAAAATTGAAATCGTATCAAGTATCTTTTCCGATCACAACACTATAAGACTAGACAGCGATTACAGGAAAAAATCTTAAAAAAATACAGACACATGGAGGCTAAACAGTACATCTCTTAATAACTAAGAGATCACTTAAGAAATCAAAGAGGAAATCAAAAAATACCTAGAAACAAATGACAATGAAAACACGGCGACCCAGAACCTCTGTGATGCAGCAAAAGCAGTTCTAAGAAAGAAGTTTATAGCAATACAATCTTACCTCAAGAAACAAGAAACATCTCAAATAAACAACCTAACCTTACACCTAAAGCAGTTAGAGAAAGAAGAACAAAAAAACTCCAAAGCTAGAAGAAGGTAAGAAATCATAAAGATCAGATCAGAAATAAATGAAAGAGAAATGAAGGAAACAATAGCAAAGATCAGTAAAACTAAAAGCTGGTTCTTTGAGAAGATAAACAAAATTGATTAACCACTAGCCAGACTCATCAAGAAAAAAAGGGAGTAGAGTCAAATCAACAGAATTGGAAATGAAAAAGGAGAAGTAACAACTGACATGGCTGAAAGACAAAGGATCATGAGAGATTACTACAAGCAACTCTATGCCAATAAAATGGACAACCTGGAAGAAATGGACAAATTCTTAGAAAAGCACAACTTTCCGAGACTGAACCAGGAAGAAATAGAAAATATAAACAGACCAATCACAAGCACTGAAATTAAGACTGTGATTAAAATACTTCCAACAAACAAAAGCCCAGGACCAGATGACTTCACAGGCGAATTCTATCAAACATTTAGAGAAGAGCTAACACCTATCCTTCTCAAACTCTTCCAAAATATAGCAGAGGGATGAAAACTCCCAAACTCATTCTACGAGGCCACCATCACCCTGATGCCAAAACCAGCCAAAGATGTCACAAAGAAAGAAATCTACAAGCAAACATCACTGTTGAACATAGAGGCAAAAATCCTCAACAAAATACTAGCAAACAGAATCCAACAGCACATTAAAAGGATCATACACAATGATCAAGTGGGGTTTAACCCAGGAATGGAAGGATTCTTCAATATACGCAAATCAATCACTGTGATACACCATACTACCAAACTGAAGGAGAAAAACCATATGATCATCTCAATAGATGCAGAAAAAGGTTTTGACAAAATTCAACACCTAATTATGACAAAAAAACCCTCCAGAAAGTAGGCATAGAGGTACTTACCTCAACATAATAGAGGCCCTATATGACAAACCCAGAGCCAACATCATTCTCAATGGTGAAAAATTGAAACCATTTCCTCGAAGATCAGGAACAAGACAAGGTTGCCCACTCTCACTACTCTTATTCAACATAGTTTTGGAAGTTTTAGCCACAGCAATCCGAGAAGAAAAAGAAATAAAAGGAATACAAATTGGAAAAGAAGAAGTAAAACTATCACTGTTTGCAGATGACATGATATTATACATAGAGAATCACAAAGATGCTACCAGAAAACTACTAGAGCTAATCAATGAATGTGGTAAAGTAGCAGGATAAAAAATTAATGCACAGAAATCTGTGGCATTCCTATACAATAATGATCAAAAATCTGAAAGGGAAATTAAGGAAACACTCCCATTTACCATTGCAACAAAAATAATAAAATACTTAGGAATAAACCTACCTAAGGAGACAAAAGACCTATATGCAGAAAACTATAAGACACTGATGAAAGAAATTAAAGATGATAAAAATAGCTGGAGAGAGATACCATGTTCTTGGATTGGAAGAATGAACATTGTGAAAATGACTCTACTACCCAAAGCAATCTACAGATTCAATGCTATCCCTATCAAACTACCAATGGCATTTTTAACACAACTAGACCAAAAAAGTGCACAATTTGTATGGAAACAAAAAAGACCCCTAATAGCCAAAGCAATCTACAGATTCAATGCTATCCCTATCAAACTACCAATGGCATTTTTAACACAACTAGACCAAAAAAGTGCACAATTTGTATGGAAACAAAAAAGACCCCTAATAGCCAAAGCAATCTTGAGAAAGAAAAACAGAGCTGGAGGAATCAGGCTCCCAGACTTCACACTATACTACAAAGCTACAGTAATCAAGACAGTATGGTACTGGCACAAAAACAGAAATATAGATCAATGGAACAGGACAGAGAGGCCAGAGATAAACCCACACACATATGGTCACCTTATTTTTGATAAACCCACACACATATGGTCACCTTATTTTTGATAAAGGAGGCAAGAATATACAATGGAGGAAAGACAGCCTTTTCAATAAGTGGTGCTGGGAAAACTAGATGGGTACATGTAAAAGAATGAAATTAGGACACTCCCTTAAACCATACACAAAAATAAACTCAAAATGGATTAAAGACCTAAATGTAAGGCCAGACACTATAAAACTCTTAGAGGAAAACACAGGCAGAACACTCCATGACATAAATCACAGCAAGATCCTTTTAAACCCACCTCCTAGAGAAATGGAAATAAAACCAAAAATAAACAAATGGGACCTAATGAAACGTAAAAGCTTTTGCACAGTAAAGGAAAACATAAACAGGATGAAAAGACAACCCTCAGAATGGGAGAAAATATTTGCAAATGAAGCAACTGACAAACAATTAATCTCCAAAATTTACAAGCAGCTCACGCAGATGAATATCAAGAAGACAAACAACCCAATCCAAAAATGGGCAGAAGACCTAAATAGACATTTCTCCAAAGAAGACATACAAATTTCCAACAAACACATGAAAGGATGCTCAACATCACTAATTACTAGAGAAATGCAAATCAAAACTACAATGAGGTATCACCTCACAGCACAGTCAGAATGGCCATCATCAAAAAATCTACAAACAATAAATGCTGGAGGGGGTGTGGAGAAAAGGGAACCTTCTTGCACTGTTGGTGGGGATGTAAACTGATACAGCCACTATGGAGAACAATATGGAGGTTCCTTAAAAAACTAAAAATATAACTATCATATGACCCAGCAATCCACTACTGGGCATATACCCTGAGAAAACCATAATTCAAAAAGGGTCATGTACCACAATGTTCATTGCAGCTCTATTTGCAATAGCCAGGACATGGAATCAACCTAAGTGTCCATCGACAGATGAATGGATGAAGAAGATGTGGTACATATACACAATGGAATATTACTCAGCCATAAAAAGTAACTCAAAAAATTGAGTTGTTTGTAGTGAGGTGGATGGATCTAGAGTCTGTCATACAGAGTGAAGTAAGTCAGAAAGAGAATAAACAAATACCGTATGGTAACACACATATATAGAATCTAAAAAGAAAAAAATAAATGGTCCTGAAGAACCTAGGGGCAGGATAGGAATAAAGACGCATACGTGGAGAACAGACTTGAGGACACAGGGAGGGGACGGGTAAGCTAGGATGAAGTCAGGGAGTGGCATGGACACACATACACTACCAAATATAAAATAGATAGCTAGTGGGAAGCAGCCGCATAGCACAGGGAGATCAGCTCGGTGCTTTGGGACCACCTAGAGGGGTGGGATAGGGAGGGGGTGGGAGGGAGATGCAAGAGGGCGGAAATATGGGGATATATGTATATGTATAGCTGATCCACTTTGTTATAAAGCGGAAACTAACACACCATTGTAAAGCAATTATACTCCAATAAAGATGTTTAAAAAAATTTATTACAAAATAATGCTATAATTCCCTGTGCCATACAACATATCCTAATTTCTTATCTATTTTATACATATCAGTTTGTATCTCTTAATCCCATACCACTGTCTTGTCCCTCCCACAAGAGGGGAGGTTTCTTCCCCTCCCACAAGAGGGGAGGTTGCTTTCCATGGTTACAGGGCTTAGGTAAAATTCAGCATTTATACCATATATAAATTATATAATGCACAATGTAAAAATTATAATTATATTATAGTATAAAATTATTTTGTAGAAAATATTATAAACTATATAAAACAAATAAAAACCATAATACCTATAACATATATAATATTATATATACATATATGTATATATATGCACAAACACATATAATAGCTAGTATAATATAATGTCAGCTGCCGCTTTCGTATCAGGGAGGTGACAGTCAGCTTTACTTTAGTCAGATAACTGGTGGCTCAGAAGGGCAAATATGGCTCACATCCTCCAATATTATTTGGCCAGCACATGGGTTCCAAGTTTTAAATATGAAAGCCTTATGTCATGGGTTAAGTCCAGCTCCTATCACTACTTATGTCTTTACACTGGGCCATAGCCACACATTTACCTTTAGTAGGATCTAGTCCCTGGAAGTATCTGAATTTGCAACCCCTAATCAAGAGTATTTTTAGCCCATTTTTTGAGGAATGTGGACAAAGTGGATCATAGTCAGGGAACACACACACACACACACACACACACACACACACACACACACAGATGGCAAGGTATGAGAAGTTTTGAGATTTAGTCTAGAGAAGATGGGGCAGGGGAAGGATGAGAGAGGCCATCACATTTATCTCCAAATACTAGAAGAGTTGCCATGTGGAAGAATTAGACTTGTTCTGTTTGGTCCCAGAAGGGTAGTAGTAGGACAAGTGGGAGGAAGTTGCAGGGAAATAGATTTGTGTGTCAGCATAAGGAAGCACTTTCTAACAGAGCTGCCTTCAGAAAGTGGGGCTCTCCCTGTCACTGTAATGCTTTGCCGCAAAGCTTCACTGTGGAGCTGCAGGAGGGCATCTGACTATTGAATGGGTGTGCTGGAATAAGGAGTGTTGACGTTTCTTTCTCACTGTAAGACTCTCTGATTCTGTGAAATCAAGGAAAACCCCATTAAAAATAAATAAATAAAGGGCTCTAGATATACAAAAGTCATTTGTTATTGTGTGTACATCCTGTTAAATTTATGTATAAATATACTTAAACATATCTGGACTAGGTTCTTTTATATGACTTATCCTCTCCATTTTAGGCATGCTTCAGTTGCATTAACAGTTTGTGAAAACTGATACTATTAAGAACTTTATTGTTGTAAAGTCTGGCTTACTGACCCTGTGGGTCTAAACAGAACTGGACTGGAATTTATGGCTCTATAAAAGCCCAGAACTATCTAATGGCTGTAGCTAGTTGATAAACAGTTGATATTTACTGAGTGTTTATTGGACTCAATGCTGTTCTGGGTCTCTAAAAAACATAAAAGGAATATAACCAAGTGGAAGTATTCTCAGCAGCATGGGGTAGCTGTAATGGCAGATGCAAGGAATTTAGGACCTGAATTGGTTCTCAAGGGGGACTCCACTTTTGAGATGAATAACTTATTCAGATGTAAGGACTCATACATCTCAGGCTTGATTTGAGGATCACATGATACAATGAAGGTAAATTTCCTTAAACTATTACTGAATCCCAAGTATTTAATAAATAACCCTCTTCTTCTTGCATGGTTATCAGAGCTAGTAAATGTACACAATCGATTACCCATATTCTCTAAATCCAAAATCTCTGAAAACTGTTATTGTTTTCCATATAATTCACTTTGTGTCAAAACCTAGCCTGACCCAAACTAATTCAGTAACAAGATGTGACGTCAATTGATAGAAGTTACATCTAGTCATTATATTTTATACTTTATAAATATCTGTAATTTTTCTGAGCATCATGTTTGACTACCAGGTGCTCATCTGGAACCTCATGCAGGTGTTATATCTTGCATATGCATTCCATTATAGTTCTAGATTTTGGCAACTTGTGAACTCTAAAACATTTGGCCACAAGGGTTTGGGATGAGGGATTGTGGACCTATGGCCCTGTACCTGTCTCTGAACTGTTTTCAGTATATGTTGATGATCGTGTTTAATTCATGAGGTTAGAAATTAAACATGAGTGTCTATCATGCAGAGAATATCTAAGCAATAATCCATCATTACATAGGCTGTTATGACCTGAGTGTTTGTCTTCCCCCCAAATTCATTAGTTGAAATTCTACTCCACAATGTGAAGGTAGTAGGAGGTGGAGCCTTTGGGAGGTAATTAGAATTGGATGAGGGAGGTCATGAGAGTGGACCCCTTATGAATGGGATTAGTGCCCTTGTAAGAGTCAGGAGAGAGTTTGCATTCCCTCTCAGCTTCCTACCATGTGAACATACATTGAGAAGTTGGCAGTCTGCAACTTGAAAGAAGGCCCTCACCTGAACTTGATCATGCTGGCACCCTGGTCTCAAAGTTCGAGGCGCTAGAACTATGAGAAAAAATTTCATTCTTTATGAACAACCCAGGCTAGGTACTTTGTTATAGCAGCCTGAACTAAGACACAGCCCATCACACATTTAGGGAGTTACAACTACATCAAGCCACTTAATAAATGACATCTAAATTATATAAACATTTTAACAATATTATGTGGAACCACTAAACTCTTGCTAAGTATAAAGACCACTTCTTCATGAGGTGATGATAACCTATTTAACTGCAAATTTCTCCCATCAGTTCTGGCATGTATTTACATCATTTAGTAGAACACAGAATACTAGGGGTCCACATATCTATAAACACTATAAAACCCATTAGATAACACGTGAAAAGTCAAAGAGAAAATTATTAGGAATAATATGTGGAGAGAGGGCTGATGATGAAATGATTCACAATATAGATAATAGATTTTTAAAAAATTATCCTGTTCTGCACTAATGATTTGGTAGGTGGAATGACAGAACTACTACCAGAATTTCTCCTAAGGAAATATAAACACCATATTTAAGAACAACAATATTCCTGAAAGTGAAACATGAGAAAATTCGAGAAAATAAAAACATAGATGTGAATGAAAGTGACCAGTTTAGACTTTAGGAAAAAAGTTTTCTAGTCGTTTAGCATTATGCAGGTACTCCTATTGGCCAAATGTCTTTGAAATATATATGTCTGTCAACAGTTTTTGATATGATATTACTGCAGGCTAGTACATACACAGAAGTTGGTGCACAAGAGACTGTTCTGCTCCCAGAAGTTTTCAATGGCAGCACTAAATGCAATCCTGAATTCACAATTTCAGTTGCTAGGTAAAGAAAAAATATCTTTAGATACTTTCTTAATGATAACTGAGATATTACACCAAGACACATACATTTCCAAAATAAGGTAAGTGTAGCTCTGGCAAAATATGAGATGGCATGAAGAGAACAGCTTATTAAAGGAAATTGATGAATATGAGTTCAAAAAATCCCAGACACAGAATACTATGCTCGTAAGTAAACCAACATGCCGACTAAATATTTTCTCCTAAAAGCAAAATCATGCGATATTCAGGCAGTATAAAAATCGCAGTTATTTCCAAGGTTACTGCTATTTTTCTTCCTTTTTGTCTTTTCCTGTCTCAAGTTCTTCTTTTCCCACTGTGGGACTTGTTTATTTGCTGGTCACAGCTTTATTCTGGTTTTCCCTGCTGTGTTGGTGTTCAAACAAATTAGTTTAATATATTTCCCTAAAGGTAGCTGATTTAGACTTTTTCTTTCCTATGATAAAGATATAAATGGTTTAATAAATTTATTTTAGGGTAGCTGCGTTTTAGTGCCTGTGTGACTTACTTCCTGCTGAGGAATCTCAGTGTGCTGCTGTGAAATATTTTGAAAGATGCCTGAAGAGTTGGGCTGCTCTTTGATCTGATCATCACACTGAAATCATGCAGAGCTTTCTTCCCTTTTTTGCTGTTTTCCTTTCCCTTCCTCTCTCCCTCTCTCCATTTTATTCTCCCTTACTTTGTATATCTCTCCCTTCCTTCCTACATCTTTTCTTCCCTCTGTTGCAGTGATATTTGGAATGCCTTTGGAATGCATGACTAGAAGAACATGTTATTAGTAAAACCACTTGTGTTAGTCTTTTCCTGCCTTGCTTCATTTCTTTTATAATAAAATTATCCCTCAGTAAAAAGCATCTGAGTTTTTTAAACTGATCTACATTCTTTAGTGAATTTCTACTTCTGATTGGGCTGACTTGGGAGTTTCTCAAGGTAAAGTGTTTTGAGCAATAGAAAAGCAGACAGCAGAGACTCTAGGCTCTATTCCAAGCCTGAGGAGCAAGAGGCTTGAGGAGTTCCCTGGCCCAGGCAGCAAGTACTTGGAACCAAGTGATGTACTGGGGTATTATGAGGGATGCGCACTGAACTTCATGCTGCTTCTCTGCCTGTGCTCTCATTATAGCCCGAGTGATTCTAACTTTAGAAAGTCCCTGTTTATTACACTTCTGTGTTGGGCAAATAATAGGCACTTCCTGCACATATGATTAGGGAGTTTCCTGAGCAAACTATAGGTTTTCAGACCTTTTTACTTCATTCTTTTGGAAAATCTCTTAGTATGCAACCCATCCAACCCTCTACTGTGTCTGCTAGTCTCAAGTTCTCATGGGTCAGCCATAATGCAGAATCCACACTTACAGGACAAGGTGCAGGCCTTAGGACCCTCCTCTCCCCACAAGCAATTTATTTCCATTTCTGTATTTCAGCAGAAACTTGGTAGAAAAAGGAATCTATATTCTTGAGAAGAAACTTTGATTTCTCCCTAAGCATGTGCTCACAGTGACAGAGAAGCCAGCGATCAGTGTAGAGGGCAATCAAACTTTCTCATGCAGTTGGTAATGACAGAGGAGCAGGTGAGAGATACAGGACAATAGTCATGTGTCTACTATGGAAGTGGATGTAGCCATTCATTTTTCTGGATGATCTGAGATTACAGTTAACGTTCCTTCTCCACTGTATTTGGCTACCAATCTGGTGAGACCATAGCGGGTACCTAAATATGAATCAACACTATGTAGTCAGACAAAAGACACCTTTCATTATTCACTTACCAGAAACAAACAACAACAAAAACAACAGTTTCCTTTTTTTCATCAAGAGCAAGTTATGAACTGAATGCTTGCATTCCCCCACTCCAAATTCATATGTTGAGATCTCAACCCCCAACGTAACGGTATTAGGAGGTGGGACCTTTTAACTTCCAATACATGAAAATTTTAAGTGCAAATCCACAAATTTTCTGATGTGTGTAAACTCCGGAAGGGGGAGAAATGGGAAAAGTCTGTGCTGTAGTTACGTTGCAGGTAAGTATATAGATACTTTTATTAAACTTGATGTCATAAAACTGGAATCCAAGAATCATAGAATTTTAGAGATACTATCTATGCTGTGGATAAATGTGAATGAAAATTTTCAGGATTCTATGGCTATTATATACCAATGACTGCATACAGACATAGCTTTGCGTTAGTATGAAACATTTTCACATATCAATACACTATTTCTATTAAGGTTAAGTTATGATCCACAAAAATGGAAAAGCAATTTATTTCATAAATATATCAAATTACATGAATTTAACATGCAATAATATATCAGAAATCAATGTGAAATTTTTCTCTGCACCACTCTCAGACAGCTTAAGGCAATGCAGTCTCGTTAGAGCAAAGAGGATGAATAAGTAGTAGTGTAGAGTCTCTGCATCCACCTTCCCCCATTTGGGTAATTTCAAGTCCATTTTGGCTTCAGATGGCTGAATGTCAGGGTCAGTAAGTGTCTCAGCTTATTTGGGATGATCATGATTTACCCCATGGTCCTGACTTAGTTTTCTGCAGCTCATCTTGCCTTTCATTCTCAAAATCCCCCAACTCAGACAATAAAGTATATGATCACCCTATATATGCGACCCATTTTACTACGTAAACATAAGAGAAGTTGTAAGGCAAATATTAAGTTTCTGAGTAAAAGACAAAGTACCACACTGCCAATATTGCATTATTTTAAAATAACATGTGAGAAAAAATGATCTGTTAAATAGATACTTTTGTGTTGTGAAGATAAAGAGAGGTGATCAATTTTCTGTATTTTTTCAGTGTTCTATAATTTATTGTTGATTTGGTCTACTTAGGCTCATAGTAAAAATGACAACTCTTGCTAGAGAAATGTGAACTATGAAACCTAAATCTGGTATGTTCCCACCTCTGTGTGCTTGGGAGATGAGTTAATAGCTCCAGGCCAGAAAGGTTCCATTTTGGTACCCTCAGAAAGGTCATGGCATCACAGAGCCTGAAAAGATTAACATGCATTCAAAATCCGAACCATTAACTTCTTGCTCTCTAACTGACTGACATGTGGGCCATATAAACACAATTTGAATAAAAATGTGAGGGCAACATTCTTTTGATAGACCTGTGCATGTTTTCCTTGTTAAAATTATTCCATGTTACCACAGGGTCATTACGGGCTAAGAGGGGGTGGTGAATTACTGCCATCAGATATGCATAAATGGAGCCCAACTGCCCATGGCAAATAAGATAGTCTTCATTTATTAATAAATATGATTTGTCTTCAGTTCAAAGCATTTACGATACTTTAAGAATACAAAATAAAACAGATTTTTCTATGTTTAAAATGTGAGAATTTGTAAACATAAGGATATCATAATTTTCAGATGATAGCATACTTTTGGATCATATTTACATTCTAAAACCTTTGAAAAACAGGTAACTGTTCTTTAATAACCTGGATTTAAAAATCTCTATGTATATTTTTATTGAGGTATATTTAAGTTTAAAAAACATTGCTTAAGTAGAGCAATTAATAGTGTAGACACTGAGTATTTACTTTCTTGTTATGATAACATATATTATGTCACGTGGAGAAATTGATAATACTGTCTCTTAGGAATACCTAAACTGTGTTCAAAAGTTTAAGTTGATCTACAGTCAACATATGAGTGTTAAGGTAATTGATTCCAGGCACATCACAAACTTTTTACACCATCAACATCTGATAAACAATTGACAACTAAGAAGCAAGTAACAAGGATATGGGGAAATAATTAGTTTGAATTCCCAGATCAAAACTAGCCCAACAGTAATACAGTTAGCATTCAACAAGCATTTTTTCAGGAATGGACAAGAATAATAATAATCTTTAAAAGCCCAACTTGGTCCTTATGAAAAAATTGACAGATGCATTTTAAAAGTTCTGAACAAGCAGCAAACAGATGTTTTGAGTTACTTAACATGGAAAAGGTATGGCAGGTTAGTACTCTCAGAATTATCACTGTTACTGCCCCCATAAAATCCATTAATGTATTCAGCAGCGCTATTACTAAAATTAGTGAGAAAAATCTCCCTCATAACGGACGTGATGGGCAGAATGTCTGATGACAGGGCTTAAATTCTCTGTTTTCTAATAAAGAAATGACTATTAATTGGCTAAGCAATTGCATCTCCTCCAAATTTTCCAAAATATTCAGCACAGCTTCATAAAAGATCCTTTAGATAGAGTAAGAGTAGGCAAACTTTTGGAGATCATGTCAAGTTTTTCCTTACTCCTTCACTTATAATCACCTACCCAAGAAACCACTGATTAGAGTCTGAACAGGAAAGTAGAAGAATAGTTGAGGGGAGAGAGGCATAAAGAAAGAGAAAATAGAAATGAATGCTACCCACAGTGCTAGTTAAGTCCTCCACTAATAATATACATTCATCAAATTGAAGATTTTTGTTGAAAATAAGTGTTTCATCACAGACATAGAATATAGGTAAAATTAGAAGACAACATTTTAGTCAAAAACCTTATCCTTAGTAAAAAGCATAAAGGAACATATGGCAAATGTCATTTCAGGTATGATATGCTGGACAACAGGGATAATGGAAAGTCTAGTCCACTGGACAAAAGAAATCTGCTTAATTAAATTGAGGATGGTAACTCTCATTCTCCAATTGTTCTGTAAGAGTAGAATAAGAACAGTTGAATGGAAAGGGGTAGCTGAGATTAAAAAAGGGATCTGACCAGGGAGATGGTCTACACTGTGTTGATCTCAGTAACAGACACGATGAGAACACAAAAGATACGGTCTGTGTGCCTTACAAGATACATCAGCAGGAAGTGTGAAACACAAAGCAATCCTAAAATATTTATGACTACCATCAGGGAGTGCAGTTATTCATTCTGATCATAATATCCATGGCTATCAATTACTGAGTATCTGCTAGAAGCCTGGAGTTATAGGAAGTACTATTTTCAACTTCACTAAGACTCCTACATTGGAGATAGAATTATGCTCATTTTATGGATGGAGAAACTAAGCCTCAGATAAGTCAAATATCTCAACCAAGCGAAAGCCAAATGCGAATGTGAATCTAGGATTGAAAATGTGGTCTCTCTGCCTCCACTATGAGATGACCTGTCAGCCTTTGCTTTGTGACCTGATGTCCCAGATGGTCAGTAAGATACTGGGCTCGGGATAAATAAAGCATGTCATTAAGTCTCAAGAGACTTACACTCTAATAGATTTAAATGACAAGCATAGATGTTACTGTCACTGAGATATATGAGAGGAAGATGCCAGCAGAACTCTAAGAAGTTTCCCAAAAGGGATGTGTGTGATCCTAAGTTATGGAGAAGATCTGGTAAAGTAGAGGGAAGTGAGGATTGAAAGATGAAGTTTCTCCGGTGAATGAATATGAATAGCATGGAGGAAAATTACAAGGTTTTGTGTGAGGAGGTGTAAGAACATTTGCCTCTTTGGATAAGAGTGGACTGTATCTAATGATAATGAGTTAAAGAGGAGGCAGGACATTTTGGAACTAAATCACATTCTCGTTTACTTTCTGAATTCTTGTCCTATCTCAGCCACATCAGAATAATTTTTACCCTCTGAGCTGAAGCGCCTCCTGTGTCTACCACGTGGCATGCACATACTTCCTTGTGCTATCTTTAGATGCCTTTGGACCAACTAATCAGATATTATATCTCATATTTTTAATATTCCTAGGTTTGCATTTAATAGATACTTAACAATGACCAGTTATGTATGGCTGTGATATTAAAGCAGCAGCATTTCAGTTCAGGTTGATCCTATTAAGGCAGAAAGGAAAGATATTTGCTTAATGTTTGTTGATAGGTGATTTTTTTTCCAGTTTTTAAAACATCTTTACTGGAGTATAATTGCTTTACAATGGTGTGTTAGTTTCTGCTGTATAACAGAGTGAATCAGCTATACATATACGTATATTCCCATATCTCCTGCCTCTTGCGTCTCCCTCCCACCCTCCCTATCCCATCCCTCTAGGTGGTCCCAAAGCACTGAGCTGATCTCCCTGTGCTATGTGGCTGCTTCCCACTAGCTATCTATTTTACATTTGGTAGTGTATATGTGTCCATGCCACTATCTCACTTCGTCCCAGCTTACCCTTCCCCCTCCCTGTGTCCTCAAGTCCATCCTCTACGTCTGTGTCTTTATTCATGTCCTGCCCTTAGGTTCTTCAGAACCATTTTTTTTCTTTTTTGTTTTAGATTGCATATATATGTGTTAGCATACAGTATTTTTCTCTTTTTGACTTACTTCACTCTGTATGACAGACTCTAGGTCCATCCACCTCACTACAAATAACTCAATTTCGTTTCTTTTTATGGCTGAGTAATACTCCATTGTAGATATTTTCTAAAAGTTATAAGCTTGAGGTAGTAACAATTTAAAGGAAAATATCTGCATTTTTAGACTATTTCTTTTTTATTGAAGCATAGTTGATTTACAGTGTTTCAGATGTACAGCAAAGCAATTCAGTTATACATATATACCTATTCTTTTTCAGATTCTTTTCCATTATAGGTTATTACAAGATATTGAATATAGTTCCCTGTGCTATACAGTAGGTCCTTGTTGTTTTTCTATTTTATTTATAGTAGTGTGTAACTGTTAATCCTGAACTAATTTATACCCCCCTTCCCCTTTGGTAACCATAAGTTTGTTTTCTATGTCTTTGAGTCTATTTCTGTTTTGTAAGTAAGTTCCTTTGTATCATATTTTTTAGATTACACATATAAGTGATATCATATGATATTTGTCTTTTTCTGTCTGACTTACTTCACTTAATATGATAATCTCTAGGTCCATCCAGGTTGCTGCAAATAGCATTATTTCATTCTTTTTTATGGTTGAGTTGTATCTATCTATCTATCTATACACACACACACAACACTTTTTCCTTATCCATTCATCTGTCAATGGACATTTAGGTTGTTTCCATGTCTTGGCTATTATAAATAGCGCTGCTATGAACATTGGGGTGCATGTGTCTTTTCGAATTAGTTTTCATCTTTTCTGGATATATGCTCAGGAGTGAGAATGCTGGATCATATGGTAACTCTATTTTTAGTTTTTTTAAGGAAGCTCCATACTGTTTTCCATAGTGGCTGCACCAATTTACATTCCCACCAACAGTGTAGGAGGGTTCCCTTTTCTCCAGGCCCTCTCCAGCGTTTATTATTTGTAGACTTTTTGATGATAGCCATTTTGACTGTGACAGCTCATTGTAGTATTGATTTGCATTTCTCTAATAATTAACAATGTTGAGCATCTATTCATGTGCCTGTTGGCCATCTGTATGTCTTGTTTGAAGAAATGTCTATTTAGCTCTTCTGCCCATTTTTTTATTGGGTTGTTTGTTTTTTGATATTGAGCTGTATAAGCTATTTGTATATTTTGGAAATTAATCCCTCGTCAGTCACATCACTTGCAAATATTTTCTCCCATTCAGTAGGCTGTCTTTTCATTTTCTTTCTGGTTTCCTTTGCTGTTCAAAAGCTTTTAAGTTTAATTAGGTCCCACTTGTTTATTTTTGCTTTTGTTTCCATTACTCTTGGAGACGGATCCAAAAAATATTATTGTGATTTATGTCAAAGAGTGTTCTATCTATGTTTTCCTACAGGAGTTTTAGAGTATCTGGTCTTAGGTTTAGGTCTTTAATCCGTTTTGAGTTTATTTTTGTATATGGTGTTAGAGGATGTTTTAATTTCATTCTTTTACATGTAGCTGTCCAGTTTCCCAGCACCACTTATTGAAAAGATTGTCTTTTCTCCATTGTATATTCTTGCCTCCTTTGTTGTAGATTAATTGACCATAAGTGCTTGGGTTTATTTCTGGGCTCTCTGTCCTTTTCCATTGACCTATATGTGTGCTTTTGTGCAAGTACCATACTGTTTTGATGACTATAGCTTTGTAGTATAGGCTGAAGTCAGGGAGCTTGAATCCTCCAGTTCCATTCTTCTTTCTCAAGATTGTTTTGCCTGTTTGGGTTCTTTTGTGTTTTGTGGCATTAAGGAGTGTAATTAAGAGAAGCCATGATAGCTTTTTTCAAATTACAGCTGGAGGCTAATCATGTAAATGTGTATCACCTGAGATATCAGGACTGGCAGTAATGCAAAGTATTAAGGGCAGATAGATTTGGGTTCAATAGAAGGAATATTTTGACAACTTTTACTTACTGAAAATAAACTATCTTGTGTCCAAAAGTAATTCAGATCATGTGTTGCAAAACATTTGTGCATTACAACCAAGTCGTATACATGTATTGCATGGACAATATTGATCACGTGGGAAATTGAGAACAGAGTGTCTTGTATTCAAAGAGGGAATAATATCCATTTTAGCTTGGAGAAAGTTAAGAAAAACCAAATAAGTAAATTTAGGAGAGATTTTATAACTCTTATAGAGAAGACAAAAAGACAAAGGAGAAAAAGCAATCCAGCCTAATGACTGCATTGCATTCCTTTTAAGGAATTAAAAATGTATAATTAGGGAACTGAATAACTGTACACAGTCCAATTCCCAGGTGCTCTTACAAGGAGAGCACCCCTCATGGTACTAGTACTACAACAAGAAATTGAAATAAACAGTAATTAGAGGCAAATTCAAGTGAGATCTTGAGTAAAAATCTGGAGAGCAGTTGGGGAAGGATTTATGTCATGGCAATAGAATCAAGACACAATAAAGTTTAAAAAATATATTAAAATTACTGTATAAAAAGTCAGATCAATGTAGATAATAAATTCATAGTAGTTTATCCATATTCTATCACCCGTTCTACTGGTTTACATTTTATAGAAGGGAAATTTCAGGTACTACAGATGCACTAGTTCCCTGTATCAGTGAACCTAGAACAGCAGGAATTATTACAGCCTATGATTATACTGCTCATCCTACACTTACAACTTTTGGCTATAGTTGGGGAGACCAGAACATGAAATAAGCACTCTAACAATCAAACGGTTATTAATTTTTAAAAGTTTGTAAATGATGTGTAAAAAAAAGGGGGAGAAATTTAAAGATGCATAATTACCTCTAATCACCATGTGACTATCACTCATTGACATATAAAAATGTACACATCATGCAGCAAAATCAAATATTTCTGGTGACTTTATAATCTGTGCGTTGCATTGATAGGTGGGAAGAGGGGAGGGTTTAAAACTGCCAATGTCGGGCTTCCCTGGTGGTGCAGTGGTTGAGAGTCCGCCTGCCGATGCAGGGGACACAGGTTCGTGCCCCGGTCTGGGATAGATCCCACATGCCGTGAAGCGGCTAGGCCCGTGAGCCATGGCCGCTGAGCCTGCGCGTCCGGAGCCTGTGCTCCGCAACGGGAGAGGCCACAACAGTGAGAGGCCTGCGTACCGCAAAAACAAAACAAAACAAAACAAACAAACAAACAAACAAAAAAACCCTGCAAATCCATGCCAATGCCCTATGTATAAGTATTACCTGATTGTTTTCTGTGCTTAAAACTAAGGATCGAGGATGCTACCCTGGATTTTCAGTCTTTAAGAACTGGGGCCTTGCTTTGTGCATTTTATACCTTTGCAAGAGTTCCAAATCTGGGATATCAAAGATACTTAGTACCATGATAGTTTGCTGAACTGAATTCATCTCTCTAAGTGTTTAAGCATAATCTTGACATCCTTGACAGGGGTGTTCTAAGAAGTTACATTTGTTTCTTCCAAACAAATTTTGATTTTCTATTAATCACTCTGGCTATGTCTTTGCAATACTCAAGACTGTTCAATATTTTCAAAGTATCTTACTGTCATCCTACAGGTCTTGCTTGTCCAAAGTGAAGAAACTTGGTAGCATCAACCTTAATATGGGTGGAAGAGATGGAATCCATTCTTTAACACATTTTTAGAAAGCAGTTTCTTGGAGGAGAATCAAAGTGTAAATTCGAAACTATAAATATAACTTTATTTTGTATAAAATGTATTTGGAAGAGGGAAAAAGGCTCATGGTACTTGCAAGAAATTATTATTATTTTTTTGCAGTACGCGGGCCTCTCACTGTTGTGGCCTCTCCTGTTGTGGAGCACAGGCTCCAGACGCGCAGGCTCAGCGGCCATGGCTCACGGGCCCAGCCGCTCCGCGGCATGTGGGATTTTCCCCGACCGGGGCACGAACCCGTGTCCCCTGCATCGGCAGGCGGACTCTCAACCACTGCGCCACCAGGGAAGCCCAAGAATTTATTTTTAAAGAGGAGGCATCATTATCCTAATGGTTCAGTGTGCTATTATAACATAAAATATTTCAAAATTGGTACTGCCATAGCTTGAAGAGCTTATAACTTTGTTATGACATTTTCTTCCTCACAACAGAGGCATAATGTTTTTTCTTCTAACTTAAGTAATTTTGAAACTCCCTGAATAGTACTTGAATATTTTCATGCTTCTTGTAATAAATTATATTTCTTTATTCTTATACTATGATGAAATCACAGAAGTGTCAGAAGAGAAGTAAAACCCTAGGGAAGCTATTAACAATTTATCATTTCCAGTTCACAGGGGAATGTGAATTCCAGAAAATGCAACGATCACAACAGAGAGAGCTGATCTTCTTAGCTGGGTTTATCTTGAATATATTATCTTAAACAGCAAAAGAGGACACGTTGCTTCACATTTTTGGTGCTTTTATGGCAATTGTTATCAACTTGACAGAAATTAATCAGAATAGTGGCTACCTCTCCTTTATCAGTGTGCCAACTATTTCGAAGCTTTGACGCTCAATCACTGTAATTAATCAAAGTAAACTGGCAGATTAAAAAATATCCACCAAAATAAAGCTTAAAATGAAGAACAAAGAAGGCAGAGGGTGTCATACATGATAGAACTAAAACAGGAATTCTTTAAAAAGAAACTTCCAGTTGACAGAAGGCGCACTGAGCAGTAAGTTTAGAGTACTATCAGTTCAAATTAGAAGTCAAGCTCCAAGAATAGAATCAAAGGGATTCCATGTATTAGTTTCAATTGGAAGGTATCAGCTTAGAAACAAAAGGGGAGTATGTTTTTTTCTTAAAGTAAGGAAAATGGTACTCATTACAAACTTAAAAATCAAAAGCCTCCCAGAAAAATCCCATTCCAGGTAGGAGCTAAACTGATTGAGGTATGATTTAAACAACTAATGGTATGTAAGAGAAAGAATCCATTTGACCTTTATGTCAGGATCCTTTGAGTGGTACAGGGATCATGATACTAAGACCACAGAGAATAAAGCAAAATCTTAGTACATTTAATTGGCTCTGCAGAGGCAATATTTAAATGGCTGTAATTCTCTAGAGGTATTTGGATAGATTCCAGTATTTAGATTCAAACCCCAAGCTTAATTATGGCTACTATAGACTATGTGGTATTATCAACCTTGACAATATAAAAAATGAGTATACTACAGAAGCTGGGAAAGTTTGGGAGAAGAGATTGTGAGATAGATGGAATGACAGGATGCTAATAGTGTCGTCCTACATATTGTGTGGTTTCAGATACATGGTTAAAAATTGAGGAGACAAAAATGTAGGGTCTTTGTTGTATTATTTAGAGCTAATAATACTCAGTGGAAGGATTAAAAATATTAACATATTAACATAACTATGTAAAACTGGGTAGGATATGGAAGTGTAAATAAGCTAAATGCTCATCTTTTAATACATGAAATAAAAAAGTCTAAAGATAACAGAGTAATAAAAGCATAACATATTGTTTAGAATTATAGAGATGACTATGAGAAGAACAAAAATAGAAAAGGTGAAAAAAAGGTTTCTACTGGGAAGGATGATGGGGGGTTAGGTTAAGTTGTTGTACAATTTATTTTATTTACCTATTCATGATGTACTAGAGGAAAATAAGAATTATATATAATAACAATAAAATAATGTGATTACAATATAGATCTATAACATACATCCGTATTCTTCACATACCAAAGCAACTGTTTGCATTATTTTCTTTTGAGATAACTAAAGCTTTTGAAAAAAATGAACCAATTTTTTAGGCACATGGGATCGTAATACTAGTCATGGAAGTAACTATGTTCACATGCACAAAAATCCAGTCAATTAGAAATGCTTAATTAAATAACTAAGCCTGAAATCAAACACGACCAATTTTCTTTACTGACAGCTTATAATATGCTTTTGTATTGTCAAAATAGAGATATAGTCACTGACTCTAGTATGCTAGTATACTGAATCACATATGTATGTTTTGACTTTCTTCCCTTTAAAATCAACAAGAACAACCCCATCTCCTTTATTTTTATAATACAGAGCAATGTACTAGTTTTATTTTTTTTAATACTCTGATGGAGTACAAACACATAACCTTCTTTCCTTTCTGAAGGTTAAGAGTTACAAGGTTACATACTGATGTGCCCTCTCATTTTTTTCATGCCCAAGGGGGAAAGCAAATGAAAGATGAATTTCTTCTTCAGTACACAGAGCTTGGAAACGTGCTACTAAGTAGAGTGGTGAGGATTTCTAATAGGAGATACTAGCGTCTTAGGGTATTAAACTACCCTTTTCTTTGAGAAACACTTAAGAAATTACTGGCTACCTTCATCAAACTGATATGGTAATTACTTTAAAAACATTAATAGCATCTTTGGTACAAAAAAATAGTCAATATAAACTCCACTTTTTAATTTAAGTAATGAGAAATTTACTGAGCCATCTTAATGAATTTTAAGATTTTTATGTTAACCTTCCACAAATCACTTGAAGTTTTATTCCAATTGACATCAAACATATTTCATACACTATGTTCTGGTCATTTACAACCAGAGATGAGAGGGATCCTTCTTTCCTTCCTCCCTTCCTTCCTTCCTTCCTTCCTTCCTTCCTTCCTTCCTTCCTTCCTTCCTTCCTTCCTCTCCTTCTTCTTGGTCAGTGAGGCATGTTAAGAACATGGGTTCCTCTCCATGTTCTTATTTTAGAAAGCTCATATGATTCCTTGATATATCATTATTAAAAAGTGCTCTGTAAAAGTTGTAAGCGTCTGTCATTCTATCCTACAAATTGTTTGCATAGCTCCTAGAAAAGACTACGTATTTCATATCACGTCAATTGACTTTACTCCACTTCATAGAAAATTTAATCGTACTGACCTTGATTTATTTATTGTTCATTTTGAGTAAAGATTTTCTATAAAACAAACATTTTACACTTTTAAAAATAGTTCATTGTTGCTGGCTACAAAATTAGATTTGAACCACCTGCCTGTTGTGTGTGTGAATCAACAACAAATTCACAGCTCATCATGCCATAAATACACCTTGGGAACTTGCCAGACACATGCCTTCTTCAATAATGTGATTTCACCCTGATTCCCCACTGTAGAATTCTAACTCAAAGGAGCAGCTAAACCATTCAGAGCAGACACTTAGAAGTGTGCTTTTTGGTATTAACATGTGGGTAAGATCAAGGCCCTGCTCGTTTTAAAATAAAATTCAATCAATTAAATACTCAAAGCCTATCATTATAGAAAAGAAGTTGCTCTACACAGTTGTCAGTCTTAGTTCAGGTGAATACTGGGTGAGGGAGCTTAAAGAAAGTGGGGCACACTGTAAAACAGAGGAAGATAAGGAGGCGGCCTTTAAGCAGTTTACACAGTGCTGTTTGCATTTAGACACACAACTGCAATATAGGGCAGCAAAGTGGGACACAGGGAGCCGGAGACTGGGAGAGATTATTATAGTGTTTCAATAAAAGCATACACGGTGGGCTTCCCTGGTGGCACAGTGGTTGAGGGTCCGCCTGCCGATGCAGGGGACACGGGTTCGTGCCCCAGTCCTCGAAGATCCCATATGCCGTGGAGCGGCTGGGCCCCTGAGCCATGGCCACTGAGCCTGCGCGTCCGGAGCCTGTGCTCCGCAACGGGAGAGGCCACAACAGTGAGAGAGAGGCCACAATAGTGAGAGGCTCACGTACCACAAAAAAAAAAAAAAAAAAGCATATGCGGTGAGACACTTACCTTTTGCTTTTATCTTTGTTGTTGCAAAAATAATACATACTCACGTTTAAAAAAAGTACAAACAAGCATAAAAAGCCCCCAAAGAAAATTAAAAGCTCCCACAGTAACTCATATCCTCATAACTACTCCTGGAAATAGCTATGATTAAGGGTTTTCTTCCTGACACTTGCTGATATATAGGCATATATATTTTTTAAGTGGAAAAAAAGCTACTCATGCTCTTTACCTTTTCTCAAAAACACTCCTTTCTCTCAAACATTCCTCCATAATATGTCTACAGATTTATCTCATTCTTTTAAACAAGTTATATTTCATTGCATAGCTCTACCAGTAATTGTTTAGCTCAACCCTCTGAATAGATATCCAGGCTAATTTCATTTTTGTGTGCAATTACAAATCATGCCAAAGTAAAATGTGTGTCCATGTTTTTCTAGAAGTTAAATTCCTTGTAGTAAAATTTCTGGGTCTCCTGATATGCATATTTCAAACTTTGCCAAATATGCCCAAGTTCTTGCACCAGGAAGGTCTAACTGCTCCATTGTACTCCAGTGCCTGCTTCCCACACCCATGATGATAATGGGCTTATCAAACATTTACTACCTGCCAGTCTGATATAGAAGTTCATTGTTTAGATGAATAGAAAAAAATAAATTTTAAGGCATTAAAAAGTTCAGTAAGATTCAATACAACCACCTCCATCTAATCTATCATTATAAACACTATAAATGCCCTCACATTTACACGGAGGCAGAAAGTTCTTAAGGAAAGAAACCTACAGACTAATTCACTGAAGGTCACAGATTTATTCTGATAATTTTGAATGTCTCATAATTCTAAATGAGAGTTGAATAACTTTAACATTATTTCACATAAGGGTAATAGACTTAAGTTTTTCACACTCCTGGCCAATGTCAAATAGCTAATTAATAGAGTTTAAAATCCAGTGTCTCTTTTCTTTACTCAGAGATATCTTGCTTCTGACCCTAACACGCTACTGAAACTTCAAGTTCACAATGATCTTCTTGTGATTAACTTCATTGGTCCCTTTTACACTGTTATTAAAATATAAGTAGCATGTGACACTATGGTCTACTCTCTCCTTGACAGTCACCTGTCCTTGACTTCCATCTTCCAGTCCATATTGTTGGATTTTCTCCTGACATCCTGGCTTCTCTATTTGGTACCCATTCATTAAATCTTGCTGCTCCCTAATGCTGTGTTTTTGATTCTTTTCTCAGTCTAATTACAATTCCTGAAAGATTGGAGACACTCGTTCGTTCTTCATTTATATTTATAAGATGAAGACTCAAACTTATATCATTATCCAAGTTCTCTCTCAAAACCTTGAGTTGTACTTATGTCTTGGACATTTTCACATACAATCTTCCCTACTGAACCCATCAGCTCTCCACTCTACCACTTGCTTATCTGACCATTCACCACACCTGCTGCTCAAGATATTCAGAATTAAGTCTTACCAACATCCTTCAATGGCTGTCTACCACTCTTAAAGTCCAAAGTTACTTAATATATCTTATAAGATGTGACATGATCTGTTTCGAAACTAATCTCTAGTATTTCCATTACGAAGACTCTTAGTAATAGAGCTAAGCATATAGAACCCCATGGAAGTACTTTTAGTGCCTTGAAAAATCCACTCTTCATTCCATCCTTCGGGTTAGCTTGGGATATCAGCTCCTCTGGGATCCACTCAAATATGGGTCATATATCCCATATGGGTTCACAATAGAGTTTATTAATATGATAGTTATCATACTGCATTATAATTGCTTGCTCAACTGGGCTTCTTCCTCCCACTCTCAAGAGACTGCTAAGTCTGTGAGAGGCTTACTGTTTTTTGACTCTCTATCATAGCATGAAGCAGAAATGAGTTGTTCAATAATTAGTAGTGCATTAAATACATGAAAAAGAAAGCTGAAGCTGAAACTTGGCACCCCAGCAGTCCTTGGCTACTTCCTTTAAGCTGATTACCCCATATCCAAATCATTCTATGTGTATAGTAGTACCAGTTTAAGGGTCAGAATAAGTGTTGTTACCTAGTGAATTATTCTAGATAATACACTTCAAACCTGACTGCTCTTTATCAATTATTCACTACATTCTAACTGGAGATATTTAGGAGATATTAGCACAAAAATATGTTATTTCTTATACTTTAAGCTTTTTTCCTCCTGTAGTCTATGGATGAATTCTTGAAAAGCTGTATGCATTAAACATGTGACATATGAGAGGGAACTAGTATTTGAAGAGACATTACAATGTTCCTTTTGTAAAGGAGACAGATGATAAACCTTTACCAGCTCCTATGGTGAAGACCCCTTGTGAGATACAAACAGATTAAAACTAAAATACAATGAAAAGCAACAACAAAACAATCCAGGGAGGCTACACCATGAACTTTACAATTATAGCCATATATTGATTATCTTATTTATATTCAACATTTAAAAAGTCCAGTTAGAGTGTCAGCTGCTTGATGGCAGGGAACATTCTAAAACTCTAAAAACAAAGAAGGAAGAGAGAAACATCTATAGAGTAAGAATTTGCTTTTACACATTTGGAGCTTGAAGTGATAGTGGGACTTGGTGGGTATTTTCAAATATTTGATAACTGCCAGATAGACAGATAGAGTATATCTAGAACTAATAGGGGGGAATTTTAAGAGGCCAAATGTCAATTGAACCTAAGGAAGAATTTCCTATTAAATGAATGCCTTTGAAAATGAAATAGGCTGCTGCTGGACGAAGTGAATGCGTTATCACTAAAGATGCTTCAGTGAATTACTGATGGCCACTTATCAAGGTTGATGCAAAGGAAACAGGATAAGCTAGAGGAAAGTGTATATTGATGGAATAGTCTGAGGTATAAGGATATTTCCTGTTCTACTTGTTACATTGAAATATCAACTTGATTATAATCACTAAGTAATTTAATTTAAAAATTCTAGGAAAAAATTGAGTCTTTTCAGAGAAGAGTTGTTGGCTTCTTTCCTTCTGTTACACTGGGCATTGTCTCAGGAAAAAACAATCTCCATAGAGGTTATGGGATTGTAGCGCTTTTCTAATAATTATGTCTAGAGGCAGTAAAATTTTATACCATAGCTACTGTGATCTGTTCTTTGGGACCAAGGTTAGAGGAAATTATGGGCATCCTGATTAAAGACATTGGGAGAAAAGCTTCAAAAACTTAGCACATTTGCCCATGAAATTTAAGAGTTAGAGCAAATTTGTGTTTCATGAAAATTGTTTTAAACTTACAATGAAAAATGGCAGTGAAAATGGCATTTTATAAATAATTTGGCATTATTATCTCATTTTAAGTGCCGAGTTCTTATTTTTTTAATATTCCTCTTGCACCCCTACCCTAAATAAAATAGATCAAAAACTATAAAATTTTATAAGAAACATTTTGATATGTAAGTGACCAAGAGTGTCATAGACATCTGTAAAACTTTTAGAAAATTAAAAAAAATCACTCTTATGTTGCTCTATTACTACCTTGATAATTATATACCATCTTATATCTTGTACCACAGTCTTTTTACGCATTAGAAAATTGAGAATCCCACAAACTGTGGATTTGTCCCCATAATCTACGCTCTATTCCTTAGGGAGTGGGCACTGCTTCCATGGTCATATCTTCTGGCAGTTGAATGGGCTTATTTGAACGTTTTCCTCATCTTTCTTCTGTCATTGGGGGTGTCCTCCCCACCTCTCCGTTTCTAATTTTTCAGTGTACACAGGCACCGAAATTGGGCTATGGTGAGAAATAACTATTACCTCTCCCACCATATTCTGCAACTTTATTACTTTCTCCTTAACTTTTTCACTCAGCTTTACAAAAACCTCCCTCCAGTTCCCAGCAAGAAAAATGAAGGAAGATGGAATATTTCTTTCTGTATTTATTTCTCAATATTTCAACATGTATTTCTCATTCTCTTCTTTAGAAATGCCCATTCTTTACCATTCCCACTGATAGATATCTGAGATTCTCCTTTGTTACCTCTGTTCTTCAGTGGTCTTCTGCTCTTATCAAGTCTTAAAGCCAGGGTAAAATCTGCTTCTGTATACCAACTCCTAAACTCTGCCTCTTAGTCCTCTATCAGATTTTATTTATTTACGGGACTGAACACGATGTCTGTCCAGATTCAATTAGAAAAACACCCCAGAATAAATATTGACTGCAAAATTTCATTTTGTTGTCAGCATACAGAGAATGCCAGACCCATACTAAGCTCTCAATGAATGTTTGTTGAATGAAGTGAATGTGAATAACCACTATCCTTTTAACTACTGTTTCTCTTCTCCTGGGAGATGGAAGAATCAATACCAATTAAAAGAAATATTCTGAACATCCAAACACAACATGATAAATTTACTTAGGCCAAAAATAAAGTAGTGATTTTTATATACACAGGATTCTGAAGAAGTGAAAAGGTGATTGATTTAGGAATATGAAATGTTATTAAAAAGATACTGATCTCTATCATGTGACCTGCTTTGCATGACATTAAAATAAATAATCCAATCTTACCAGGACTGTAACAGCAATCATATGATGTCCATCACGGAAGATATGCTGTTCTTATCCCCATAGCAACATCTGTAGTACTTATGCAAATCACTTTAAATTAACCTTGATATAAAAAAAAAAAAAGTACCCTAGGGATAATGCTGTTGTTGTGGCAGTTCAGATGACTAACATGATTTTCTAATAAAACTCCACAGCAAAAATTAGGATAACAAGATCCTGTTAGCAAATTTTCTTAATATGCATTGGTTAAACCATAGTGTCGGTGCTAGCATAGGGGTAATTAGAGATATTACAGATAATGAGCTACCTTATTGATTATTGCCCTTTTGTAACCCAGCATAGTTCATGTAGTGGAATGTGTTTTGACTGATTTGCAACTTAAAAACACGAGATAATGATAATTTTACATTTATAACTTTAAATTTTGGTATGAATTTAGTGCTGTCTCTCTTTTTAATAGGAGTATTTTCTATAGTTAGTGGAACATGAAAACAAACTTTACCCACCTAGACATAAATCCATGGCTTAAAAAAAAAGGCCTGTTTTGTAAAACATGCAGTACTGTACAAATGAAAATACACAGGCTTTAGGGCAAAGTCACACATTTTCACCATGGGTCTAATGAATTAAGATAGTGCTTTACCCGTAATAACTAAAAGTGTATTTGGAAATTTATACCTAAGAGAAAAATAAATATGCTCTCAGATTTCACAAAATCCCAAAGTGAATGACCATTTAATTTTAGTACAAGTAAGTTATGGAATTTCCTATTAATTGTGATCTTTATGTTAAAATACATTTTAGGTGTATTTTAATAAAATATGATATCAGAAATCAACTTATGTGTAGCTGAACTGTAGCAACTAAATTAGAAAGGAAGAGTATTTTCTGAAAATAAATGTAACTGCTTCTGTACATTGAATTTTGAAGATTCCCTAGAGTAATTAAGTAATTAGGTTTTTACTTCTGAACTGGATTGCTTAAATATGGGGTAGCTAATTTTCAGAATTGTGAATCCAAGTGCTGCTTGGCCCAAGGGACTAGCACTTGAGATGGAAATATCACCTTTTGGTGGTTTGGATTTGGCCCAGATCAATATACCAAAGACACGAAGGCAGGGATGTAAAATCCTGTAGAAAGCCAAGTTGTTAGAATTCCTTTGGTAAAAATAAAATGAATTTACCTTCAAACACTTAAGATGGTGGTGATGTAGGATTGAGTAGTATATTTATTACCTCTTGCTGCTATAACAGATTACCAGAAACTTAGGGGCTTAAAACAAAAAGGTATTATCTTACAGTTCTGGAGGTTAAAAGTCCAAATGGGTCTCAATGGGTTAGAATTAGGGTGTTGGCAGAGTGGCATTCCTGCTGGAGGCTCTAGAAGAGAATCCTTTTAATGTGTCTTTTCTAGATTCTAGAGGCCATCCACGGTCCTTAGCTCATGACCCAATTCTTCCATCTTCAAAGCTAAGCTAGGAACAGTGGGAGTAGCCCTTTTCAGGCTGCCATATTTCTCACTCTCTTCTGCCTCTTTTTCCTGTTTTAGGGGCCCCTTTGATTACACTGGGCCCACCTGGATAACCCAGGCCAATCTTTTAAATTTAGCATCAACTGATTAGCAAACTTAATTCCATCTGCAACCTTAATTTCTCTTTGCCCTGTAGCCTTATTTAGTCTCAGGTTCTGAAGATTAGACATAGACATCTCTGGGCAGCCATTATATTGCCTACTATCGGTGAAATTGCCAAAAATCACTGGGTGAGTAGTGAAGAATTCATTAAGTCATTTGTTTTGCTCAGTGACAGGAAACAATACAATTATTTTCCATTGAACTTGTTGAAATTAAATACAAAATAGAGACTGGACTTGAGATATCCTGAGCAGACAAAGCCACGTAAGCCATGTAAGCACGACTAAATCGAGCTCATTTTATGAACATAAGTGAAACTTAACTTAGAATATTTTTGGTAAATGCCTCTGACAATCATAAAAGAAACCTAAGTGATCTGCTTAAAAACAGTATAAGATAACCACTTTTAACCAATCATTGTATAGGATAAACAACTTCCTCATTTTCACTTTATGAACCATCTTGTAATTCTTTTCCCTGACCTGCATATCCATCTTCGAATTTGGAAGCTCCCAGTCGTGAAATGTTTTCATGTGTACAATAAACTCTTGCTAAACACTAGTTATTGATCTGGTGGTTTTAACTTTGCTATTTTGGATTTTTGATAAACTAAATTTCATGTGTAGAATTATACTGAATTAAATTTGCATAACACTAATTAATGTCTAACGACTAGATTTCTGACAGAAGAAGTATTTTTCAATTTATGTTATTTGTATATAACCTTGCAGACAGACTATTTTTGAAAAATATGCTTAGTTGAGAATTTGGAACTGTTTTACCATGGAACCTGGAGATACACCCAATTGGACCATAACACTACATTTACAGTAAGACTGTAGATCGGAACTTAGCCATTGCCACTCACTTTACTTTGCGAAAAGTCAGGAACAACAATAACAAAAATAACTTTCTCTCTTACATGTACTTTTAAGTCACTTTGAATCCCTTTTCAGAACATGGAAAGAAATTGTTTTAATAATAAAATGAATCTTGCCTTAATCGAAAGGACTTTAGTTGGATACTAAATAATTAAGTATATTCATATATATCACTAATATATTAGTAGGTAGAACTAGGCAATTAAAATGAAAGAATTAAAAATTTGGAATAAAACTATACTTTTAAAGACGTATAATAGGATACATTAGAATATACAAAACATACTCAAGAAGAAAGATCAGCATAGCCTTGCATAATTGAAATCATTTTCTACCATGAACTTCAATTTACAAAAGTAGAAAGATACTTTGTACGGATATATTTCACTGGAGTCAAAGTTAAGGCTATAACTGAACATGATTAGACCATAAAAAATTAACAATGTTAGAAGCATTAATGGGAGGGCTATTGAAGACAGCACACATAATTCTTAAGGCTCAAGGAGAATCATTTCAGTTTCACCAGTAATTAATTATAAGCCTTATCTTAAGAAAACCTTCACATTTTCCAAGGCAAATATATATCACTTTCACAGAAACATGAAAAACTCTTTTGTCTAAAAATCTTAGGGGATGACTTAACTGACAACATGTATGCAGCATTAAGATTTTCTACAATCACAATCAAGTCAGGCCTTTATTTGTTCTATATAGATAAAAATAGACCCTAAATTTCATTTTACTTCTCAATGAACCACACGCATTTCAGGTTGTAAACTGTACACATCTGTTGCTCAATCATTTTACAAGGCCAAGTGCCCTGAAAGAGATCAAAGTACCCACTTAAATTGTGTCTCTCTGCCATAGATTTCTGTAATGGCAATACTGAATAGAAATAGCAGATGGATAAGTTCAATCAATACTATTATTTAACACAGTATGGGAAAGAAAAATCCAGTTTGCTTGATTACCTTTCCCATATAAGTGTAGGCCTGGCCTCTGATATCCACTCAATGAGTGGGATATGATGGATGGGCATCACTTGTCAATGAACTTCAGACAAGTAGACTTGTACAATTGTGTATGCAAAAGTCTGAACCAGAAATGGAAGAAATTGCTTGAGTTAACAAAAGGGTGGCAGCAAAGGCTTTTAAACTAATTGAGTAGCCAACGTTTATTGAGTTTTTACTACGTACCAGCCACTCTTCTAAGAGCTTTATAACTTTTCACTAATCTAATGGCCACCTTGGCACTATAACATTGTTAAAGAGGAAACAGAAGCACAGCAAATTGAATTATTTGCCTTCAGTGACTCAGCTATTAAGTAGTAAAACTGGGATTTGAATCCAGAAGGTATGACCCCAGAGTCCATGCCTTTCTACACAGCGTGCCTCTGGTGAGCGCACCAGGGCCTGTTGAAGCCAACAACTCTGTGGACAGAACCATTCTATAAATATGGCTATTTTAAAGTACTTTTCGGGGGAGAGGGGGAAGATGGTGGAAGAGTAAGACGCGGAGATCACCTTCCTCCCCACAGATACATAAGAAATACATCGACACGTGGAACAACTCCTACAGAACACCTACTGAATGCTGGCAGAAGACCTCAGACCTCCCAAAAGGCAAGAAAGTCCCCACATACCTTGGTAGGGAAAAAGAAAAAAGAATAAACAGGGACAAAAGGATAGGGATGGGATCTGCACCAGTGGGAGGGAGATGTGAAAGAGGAAAGGTTTCCACACACTAGGAAGCCCCTTCGTGGGCAGAGACTGCGGGTGGCGGAGGGGGGAAGCTTCGGAGCCGTGGAGGAGAACGCAGGCACAGGGGTGCGGAGGGCAAAGTGGAGAGATTCCCACACAGAGGATCGGTGCCTACCAGCACTCACCAGAGAGGCTTGTCTGCTCACCCGCCAGGGCGGGCAGGACTGGGAGCTGAGGCTCGGGCTCCGGAGCTTAGATCCCAGGGAGAGGACTGGGGTTGAAGACGTGAACAGAGCCTGAAGGGGTTAGTGCGCCACGGCTAGCCGGGAGGGAGTACGGGAAAAAGTCTGGAGCTGCCGCAGAGGCAGGAGACTTTTTCTTCCCTCTTTTGTTTCCTGGTGAGCAAGGAGAGGGGATTAAGAGCGTGCTTAAAGGAGCTCCAGAGACGGGCGCGAGCCGCGGCTATCAGCGCGGACCCCAGAGACGGGCATGAGACGCTAAGGCCGCTGCTGCCACCACCAAGCAGCTTGTGTCCGAGCACAGGTCACTATCCACACCTCCCCTCCCGGGAGCCTGTGCAGCCCGCCACTGCCAGGGTCCTGTGATCCAGGGACAACGCACGGCGCGCCTCAGGCTGGTGCAACGTCGTGCTGGCCTCTGCCGCCGCAGGCTCACCCTGCATCGTGCCCCTCTCTCTCCCCGGCCTGAGTGAGCCAGAGCCCCCGAATAAGCTGCTCCTCTAACCCAGTCCTGTCTGAGAGAAGAACAGATGCACTCAGGCGACCTACACGCAGAGGCGGGTCCAAATCCAAAGCTGAACCCCGGGAACTGTGCGAACAATGAAGAGAAAGGGAAATCTCTCCCAGCATCCTCAGGAGCAGCAGATTAAATCTCCACAATCAACTTGATGTACCCTGCATCTGTGGAATACATGAATAGACAACGAATCACCCCAAATTGAGGAGGTGGACTTTGAGAGCAAGATATATTATTTTTTCCCCTTTTCCTCTTTTTGTGTGTATGTGTATGCTTCTGTGTGAGATTTTGTCTGTATAGCTTTGCTTTCACCATTTGTCCTAGGGTTCTGTCTGTCCGGTTTTTTTGGTTTCTTTTACTTAAAAAATTTTTTTTTCTTAATAATTATTTTTTATTTTAATAACTTTATTTTATTTTATCTTACTTTATTTTATCCTCTTTCTTTCTTTCTTTCTTTCTACTTTTTCTCCCTTTTATTCTGAGCCGTGTGGATGAAAGGCTCTTGGTGCTGCAGCCAGGAGTCAGTGCTGTGCCTCTGAGGTGGGAGAGCCAACTTCAGGACACTGGTCCACAAGAGACCTCCCAGCTCCACGAAATATCAAACGACGAAAGTCTCCCAGAGATCTCCATCTCAACACCAACAACCAGCTTCACTCAACGACCAGCAAGCTACAGTGCTGGACACCCTATGCCAAACAACTACCAAGACAGGAACACAACACCACCCATTAGCAGAGAGGCTGCCTAAAATCATAATTAGGCCACAGACACCCCAAAAGACACCACCAGACGTGGACCTGCCCACCAGAAAGACAAGATCCAGCCTCATCCACCAGAACACAGGCACTAGTCCCCTCCACCAGGAAACCTACACAACCCACTGAACCAAACTTCGCCACTGGGGACAGACACCAAAAACAACAGGAACTACAAACCTGCAGCCTGCAAAAAGGAGACCCCCCAAACACAGTAAGATAAGCAAAATGGGAAGACAGAAAAACACACAGCAGATGAAGGAGCAAGACAAAAACCAACCAGACCTAACAAATGAAGAGGAAATAGACAGTCTACCTGAACAAGAATTCAGAATAATGATAGTAAAGATGATCCAAAATCTTGGAAATAGAATAGAGAAAATGCAAGAAACGTTTAATAAGGACCTAGGAGAACTAAAGAGGGAACAACACAATAAGTGAAATTAAAAATACTCTAGAAGGGATCAATAGCAGAATAACTGAGGCAGAAGAACGGATAAGTGACCTGGAAGATAAAATAGTGGAAATAACTACTGCAGAGCAGAATAAAGAAAAAAGAATGAAAAGAACTGAGGACAGTCTCAGAGACCTCTGGGACAACATTAAACACACCAACATTCGAATTATAGAGGTCCCAGAAGAAGAAGAGAAAAATAAAGGGACTAAGAAAATATTTGAAGAGCTTATAGTTGAAAACTTCCCTAATATGGGAAAAGAAACAGTTAAGTCCAGGAAGCACAGAAAGTCCCATACAGGATAAAATATCCAAGGAGAAACACGCCAAGACACATATTAATCAAACTGTCAAAAATTAAATACAAAGAAAATATATTAAAAGCAACAAGGGAATAACAACAAATAACACACAAGGGAATCCCCATAAGGTTAACAGCTGATCTTTCAGCAGAAACTCTGCAAGCCAGAAGAGAGTGGCAGGACATATTTAAAGTGATGAAGGAGAAAAACCTACAACCAAGATTACTCTACCCAGCAAGGATCTCATTCAGATTTGATGGAGAAATTAAAACCTTTACAGACAAGCAAAAGCTGAGACAGTTCAGCACCACCAAACCAGATTTACAGCAAATGCTAAAGGAACTTCTCTAGGCAAGAAACAAAAGAGAAGGAAAAGACCTACAATAACAAACCCAAAGCAATTAAGAAAATGGGAATATGAACGTACATATCGATAATTACCTTAAATGTAAATGGATTAAATGCTCCCACCAAAAGACAGAGACTGGCTGAATGGATACAAAAACAAGACCCATATATATGCTGTCTATAAGAGACCCACTTCAGACCTAGGGACACATACAGATTGAAAGTGAGGGATGGAAAAAGATATTCCATACAAATGGAAATCAAAAGAAAGCTGGAGTAGCAATTCTCATATCAGACAAAATAGACTTTAAAATAAAGACTATTACAAGAGACAAAGAAGGACACTATATAACGATCAAGGGATTGATCCAAGAAGAAGATATAACAATTGTAAATCTTTATGCATCCAACATAGGAGCACCTCAATACATAAGGCAAATACTAACAGCCATAAAAGGGGAAATCGACAGTAGCATATTCAAAGTAGGGGACTTTAACACCCCACTTTCACCAATGAACAGATCATCCAAAATGAAAATAAATAAGGAAACACAAGCTTTAAATGATACATTAAACAAGATGGACTTAATTGATATTTATAGGACATTCCATCCAAAAACAACAGAATACACACTTTTCTCAAGTGCTCATGGAACATTCTCCAGGATAGATCATAACTTGGGTCACAAATCAAGCCTTGGTAAATTTAAGAAAATTGAAATTGTAGTAAGTATCTTTTCCCACAACAACGCTATGAGACTAGATATCAATTACAGGAAAAGATCTGTAAAAAATACAAACACATGGAGGCTAAACAATACACTATTTAATAATGAAGTGATCACTGAAGAAATCAAAGAGGAAATAAAAAAAATACCTAGAAACAAGTGACAGTGGAGACACGACAACCCAAAACCTATGGGATGCAGCAAAAGCAGTTCTAAGAGGGAAGTTTATAGCAATAAAATCCTACCTTAAGAAACAGGAAACATCTCAAATAAACAACCTAACCTTGAACCTAAAGCAATGAGAGAAAGAAGAACAAAAAAAACCCAGAGTTAGCAGAAGGAAAGAAATCACAAAGATCAGATCAGAAATAAATGAAAAAGAAATGAGGGAAACGATAGCAAAGATCAATAAAACTAAAAGCTGGTTCTTTGAGAAGATAAACAAAATTGATAAACCATTAGCCAGACTCATCAAGAAAAAAAGGGAGAAGACTCAAATCAATAGAATTAGAAATGAAAAAGGAGAAGTAACAACTGACACTGCAGCAATACAAGAGATCATGAGAGATTACTACAAGCAATTGTATGCCAATAAAACGGACAACTTGGAAGAAA
This sequence comes from Orcinus orca, assembly GCF_937001465.1. Classification (NCBI taxonomy): domain Eukaryota; kingdom Metazoa; phylum Chordata; class Mammalia; order Artiodactyla; family Delphinidae; genus Orcinus; species Orcinus orca. The sequence continues at coordinate 119,243,842 of NC_064563.1, forward strand.
TGGATAAGTTCTTAGAAATGCACAACCTGCCGAGACTGAACCAGGAAGAAATAGAAAATATGAACAGACCAATCACAAGCACTGAAATTAAGACTGTGATTAAAAATCTTCCAACAAACAAAAGCCCAGGACCAGATGGCTTCACAGGCGAATTCTACCAAACATTCAGAGAAGAGCTAACACCTATCCTTCTCAAACTCTTCCAAAATATAGCAGAGGGAGGAACACGCCCAAACGCATTCTACGAGGCCACCATCACCCTGATACCAAAACCAGACAAAGATGTCACAAAGAAAGAAAACTACAGGCCAATATCACTGATGAACATAGAGGCAAAAATCCTCAACAAAATACAGCAAACAGAATCCAACAGCACATTAAAAGGATCATACACCATGATCAAGTGGGGTTTATCCCAGGAATGCAAGGATTCTTCAATATGTGCAAATCAATCAATGTGATACATCATATTAACAAATTGAAGGAGAAAAACGAGATGATCATCTCAATAGATGCAGAGAAAGCTTTTGACAAAATTCAACTCCCATTTATGATAAAAACCCAGAAGAAAGTAGTCATAGAGGGAACTTTCCTCAACATAATAAAGGCCATATATGACAAACCCACAGCCAACATCGTCCTCAATGGTGAAAAACTGAAACCATTTCCACGAATATCAGAAACAAAACAAGGTTGCCCACTCTCACCACAGCAATCAGAGAAGAAAAAGAAATAAAAGGAAAAAAAATTGGAAAAGAAGAAGTAAAGCTGTCACTGTTTGCAGATCACATGATACTATACATAGAGAATCACAAAGATGCTACCAGAAAACTACTAGAGCTAATCAATGAATTCGGTAAAGTAGCAGGATAAAAAATTAATGCACAGAAATCTCTGGTATTCCTATAAACTAATGATGAAAAGTCTGAAAGTGAAATTAAGAAAACACTCCCATTTACCATTGCAACGAAAAGAATAATATATCTAGGAATAAACCTACCTAAGGATACAAAAGACCTGTATGCAGAAAATTATAAGACACTGATGAAAGAAATTAAAGATGATACAAGTAGATGAAGAGATATACCATGTTCTTGGATTGGAAGAATGAACATTGTGAAAATGACTCTACTACCCAAAGCAATCTACAGATTCAATGCAATCCCTATCAAACTACCAATGGCATTTTTCACACAACTAGAACAAAAAAGTTCACAATTTGTATGGAAACGCAAAAGACCCCAAAGGGCCAAAGCAATCTTGAGAACGAAAAATGGAGCTGGAGGAAGCAGGCTCCCTGACTTCAGACTATACTACAAAGCTACAGTAATCAAGACAGTATGGTACTGGCACAAAAACAGAAATATAGATCAATGGAACACGATAGAAAGCCCAGAGATAAACCCATGCACATATGGTCACCTTATCTTTGATAAAGGAGGCAAGAATATACAGTGGAGAAAAGACAGCCTCTTCAATAAGTGGTGCTGGGAAAACTGGACAGGTACATGTAAAAGTATGCGATTAGAACACTCCCTAACACCATACACAAAAATAAGCTCAAAATGGATTAAAGATCTAAATGTAAGGCCAGAAACTATCAAAATCTTAGAGGAAAACATAGGCAGAACACTCTATGACATAAATCACAGCAAGATCCTTTTTGACCCACCTCCTAGAGAAATGGAAATAAAAACAAAAATAAACAAATGGGACCTAATGAAACTTCAAAGCTTTTGCACAGCAAAGGAAACCATAAACAAGACCAAAAGACAACCCTCAGAATGGGAGAAAATATTTGCAAATGAAGCAACTGACAAAGGATTAATCTCCAAAATTTACAAGCAGCTCATGCAGCTCAATAACAAAAAAACAAACAACCCAATCCAAAAATGGGCACAAGACCTCAATAGACATTTCACCAAAGAAGATATAGAGATTGCCAACAAACACATGAAAGAATGCTCAAAATAATTAATCATTAGAGAAATACAAATCACAACTACAATGAGATATCATCTCACGCTGGTCAGAATGGCCATCATCAAAAAATCTAGAAACAATAAATCCTGGAGAGGGTGTGGAGAAAAGGGAACCCTCTTGCACTGTTGATGGGAATATAAATTGATACAGCCATTATGGAAAACAGTACGGAGGTTCCTTAAAAAACTAAAAATAGAACTACCATACGACCTAGCAATCCCACTACTGGTCATATACCCTGAGAAAACCATAATTCAAAAAGAGTCATGTACCACAATGTTCATTGCAGCTCTATTTACAGTAGCCAGGAGATGGAAGCAACCTAAGTGTCCATCATCAGATGAATGGATAAAGAAGATGTAGCATATATATACAATGGAATATTACTCATCCATAAAAAGAAACGAAATTGAGTTGTTTGTAGTGAGGTGGATGGACCTAGAGTCTGTCATACAGAGTGAAGTAAGTCAGAAAGAGAAAAAGAAATACCGTATGCTAACACATATATATTGAATCTAAGAAAAAAAAAAAAAGGGCATGAAGAACCTAGGGGTAAGGTGGGAATAAAGACACAGACCTACTAGAGCATGGACTTGAGGATATGGGGAGGAGGAAGGGTAAGCTGTGACAAAGCGAGAGAGAGGCATGGACATATATACACTACCAAATGTAAAATAGATAGCTAGTGGGAAGCAGCCACATAGCACAGGGAGATCAGCTCGGTGCTTTGTGACCACCTAGAGGGGTGGGATAGGGAGGGTGGGAGGGAGGGAGACGCAAGAGGGAAGAGATATGGGAACATATGTATATGTATAACTGATTCACTTTGTTATAAAGCAGAAACTAACACGCCATTGTAAAGCAATTGTACTCCAATAAAGATGTTAAAAAAAATAAAGTACTTTTCTCCACATCCTCACCAACAATTAAATTAGAATATTCGCTAACACCATATATACAAAAATAAACTCAAAATGGGGTAAAGACCTAAATGTAAGACCAGAAACCATAAAACTCCTAGAAGGAAACATAGGCAGAACACTCTTTGACATAAATAGTAGCAATATTTTTTGGATAAGTCTCCCGAAGCAATGGAAATAAAAGCAAAAATAAACAAATGGGACCTAATTAAACTTAAAAGTTTTTGCACAGTGAAGGAAACCATTGCCAAGAGGAAAAGACAACCTAACTGAATGGGAGAAAATATTTGCAAATGCTATGATGGATACAGGTTAATATCCAACATATATAAACAGCTCATACAACTCAGTATCAACAAAACCAAACACCCTGGTTAAAAAATAAGCAGAAGAACTCAACAGACATTTTTCCAGAGAGGAAGTGCAGATGGCCAACAGGCACATAAAAAAAAGATGCTCATCATCATTAATCATCAGGGGAATGCAAATCAAAACCACAACCACACCTCACACCTGTCAGAATAGCAATTAACAAAAGAACACAAATTTGCTATGATTTTAGAGCTAGCAAATGGTAATGCTAGCCTGTACTCCTCACCACAATGGTACAGTTTCTGTCCTTTTTTAGATGTGGAAGTAAGGAAAAGAGATGACTCTAGGCTTCCCTTTTTTTAAATACTGGATAAACGGTGGGGTCCAGTGGCTTCTTGTGTCATCACATGGTGTTTCCTCTGTGTGTGCACATCCATGGTCTCTTTTCTTCTTCTTACAAGGACACCAGTCCTATTGGATGAGGTCCCTACCCTTATGACCTCATTATATCTTAATTACCTCTTTAAAGATAGCTCCTAATATGGTCAAATTGGGGGTTAGGGCTTCCACATATGAGTTTGGGGTAGCCACAGTTCAGTACATAATTGTAACTGTGGAACAATTAGATTACTAAGGCTCATACAGAGTTAGAAATAGAATACTGATAGGAAAAATTGGAACTAGATTTTGATTTATGAATTATCAGCAGTGGAAATTATGGATGATACGACCCAAGAAGAATGTGAAGTGGGAAGTTAATTAGAACAAACACAAACTCCTGAGAAAAAACATGTTCCAGAAGGAAGGGCTAAAAGAGAAGAAAGCAAAGGAGTATGAGATGTACTAGGAAAATTAAGATAAATGGATGGCAGGGAAAGAGTGAATTTAATGACTTGTGGAACTGTCAACAGCCCAAATGATATATTGAAGTCAAGTACAATAAGAAGAGAAAAGGTCACAGAATTTGGCAATTTGGAAAACTTTCATGATTTCAGCAAGTATATTATCAATAGCATGGTTAGAGGAAAAAGCAGATCGTGTGGGAGAGAGTAGTAAATAGGAGACGAGGAAGCGGACCCCGTAAATGTGACTTCGCTTTCAAGACCTTTGGGAGTGAAAGGAAACAAGAGACATAGGAAGCAGCTTGAAGGAGAAGTAGAGAGAAGGTGAGCTGATCTAGCCCATGAGAGCTGGTCCTGGCTCATGTTGAGAGAAAAAGAAGGCTAGAATTCAGCCTTAGGTTACTCTTCCTTAGGCTTTCTGTTTAGCCAGTAAACAGTAATGCAGAGATATACATATATACAATCAAAAGATCCAGTGAGTCAGGGCGTCTTGCCTATGATGGACTCAATACCTGGTATAGGGTGAAGAATCTGCTGGGCAAAAGGACCCCAGGGCATGGATTCACTGTCCTTACAGGTTAAGGCTGAGAGGAATGCTGTGGGGTGGGAATGTGGAGAAGAAAACCAGCACAGAACAAGGTCCTTCCTATTTCTTTAGAAGAAATAAGTGCTGATCACCAGTATACACTTCCTAAATCACTGGACCCTACAAGAAATTCCAAAACAGTGGACCTGGCACTGGCCTAGCATACAAGCAAAATATTTATTTTATTTTTTTAGTATAGAAATAAGTTGCGAATAGACTGAAAAGATAAAATGTGGTTAGAGAAAAAGAGGTTGAAATGTAGGAGAGGGAAAGAAGTTTCAAGTAGGTCCTTGAGAAGATGGATGGAGATGGAGTTTGGCACTCAGGTGGGCAACTTAGCTTTAGGAAAGAGGGAAGAGGGACAAAGCTGTTGGTGGAGGTAAACACTGAGTTTAAAGGAGAGAATTGGAGTTGGGAAACTTCACATCTTCTAGTCTTCAGCTGCTCAAGAAGGAGATGGCACAACTATCCCTGAGACGGTACTAGTGTACAATAAATGAAGTGGCTCATCCACAGTGCCAGTAGGATCCAACAGAACCCTGGGTTACCTGGACTTACTCCTCTGTTTGCTTTCTGAAGGCTGAAGCTCTCCTGAGCCAGACCTTGCCTTGTCTTTATAAAACTGACCTCTTTCATAAGGCCTCCCTGGTACAGAACAGGACATCGTACAAGTGGGTGAAATAACTGAATAAATAAATGAAACACTCACCTCTTCAACAAATTAAATAATTTAGTGTGTTTTAGAGAAGTGGGGGCATTAGTACTGACAATAAGTTTGGCCAGGGAATTAGAAGGTTTGAAAATGTTTATCAGTTTAGTCAGAGAAAGACAAAGCATAGCTGTGTCATAAATTCCCACATATGTCTGACAAAGATCTTGAATGGAAGTTAATTTCAACAGTATTCGATTTTGAGCTCTTTGAGACAGGATGTCTTATTTATCTAGCCTAACACATAATTAGTAGTTATTCAGTAATTATTTGTTGAAGGAATGAATCCCACAACTTACATTAACCCAAGCTCCAGGAATAGAATTGACATTTAATATATAATATTAAAATTAAGCTAAATAGAAAGTTGAATAAAATATTAAAAATAATGGCATTTCTTATTTTTCTATTCATTATGGCCGATTCCACGTTCCTTCTTTGTATTTCAAAATTCAAAGAAAATAAGGAAAATGACCAGGAAGGGATAGTGTTCACTTCCTGGACTTGGCTTGAGTCCCTCACCCGCCCCCCACGCTCGACTTAATGTTTAACTTTTTCTTGAAAGAAAGTTTCATGTACGAAGGATATATCTTGAGAATTAACATTAGTTCAGTCTTTGGGTGATAACTTCATGGGGTTTTTCATTTTTCCATGTTGCTTATCCGTACACCCTAGTATTTCTGAAATGGAAGTTGTCTGACAGTAAGAAGTAGTTTAAGCTTTGTAAGTGAACAAAGAGCTGGAATAAGGTAAGTAGATTCAGTTAAACTACCACTGCTGGATTCATAAAAATAAGATGACTCCCTTTGACCTATTGCATTAAGTTCAAACTCTCCTACTTCAGTTCAGTTCCATCTGTATGATCTAACCCTGTTTCTTACACATTCACAAGGCACGACTTTCTTCCAGTTACCACGTGAAGCTCTCATTACCCCCTGTGGTCGCCACATCAGGAAGCCATTTCTCTTGGTCTTCTCTGATTCAGATACTTGCCCTCTTCTAAGGGCACTGAGTTCCCATTTGAGTCCCACATCTTCCAAGAAACCTTTTTTTTTGGTTCCTTATGCATACTTCACTCTGTTACAGAATGTCACTTTAGGTAAGTACCATTAGAGTTTATGCTGCATTCTTAGAGTGTCATTAAAAGGGGAAATATCTATGTTAAAAGTCTTGGCTGAAATGCAAGGTTAGCTGCACCCCAGCAGGGTCCAAAACCTGGGTACAGATCTCCTCAGGTATCTTCAATTTTTTATGATGCTTTTCATTACAGTTGGGCATTTGCTTGAATGCTTAACACCAAATGTTCCTCTTTTCTCACTGAGACACAGAGTTCTCTTATCCTCTTCTGGATCGTTGGCCTGATAACTGAAACTCTGTCAGGAAATTTTTGTTGGTTAAACTTTAATGCTATAAGCTTTCTGGCATATGAAAGTAGAAAAGCCTTAATAAAGAAGGTTGAGGATAGGCAAATCCAGTCACTGTCTGACCTACCTAGTCTGTCTTTATATTTAGATTTTTTTCATAGACTATTTCTAGTAGAATTCCTTTACCTCACATTCTTTGAACTAGGAACGAAACCAGATAATTCTAGGTTATTTTAAAGGTTTGGATATCTACATTTTTATACTTGCTACTTGGATAGGATGAGTAATACAAGTCAAATATTTTCGTGTCAGGGAAAAAAATTCTGTGGAAATGCTACTTGATTTATATATTTATTTAGCCTGCAGTTTCGTGACCTCCTATCTATGAATGAAACAAAATGCAGTATTTTTATCAACAGCACCCTAGCATCCTACTATATCTAGTGTGGATATTAAAACGTAAAAGACTGGTTTTCATACCAAGGAGCTCATACTTCCATGGGTGGCACAGGTTTTACACAGGTCCTGCTTCAGAAGATCAAATCACAGCAACGATTTAAGAATAGTATTGGTATGTGATGATAATAGATGCCTGATTTAAAGTTATATTGAATGAAAGTCCTGAATGAGTGGCACAGGTGATTCATGTTGTTAATTTTAAGAAAGAAAAAAATAAGTATGGATCAAAATTTTAAAAACAGCTTTTTTTGTGCAAGTTATAATCTTATTGGGCACTAGAGGAATTGCTTCCATGTAAAAGAGAAGGGAGCGAAATAAAGAAGTGTTGGGAATTGTTCTTCTGTGAGCTTGTACACAAGTAAGCCAGAATCTTTTCCTTTTCTACATACATAGACTCACCCACATGTGTATGAATATAGGCTGTGTGTGTGTGTGATTTCCCCACTTAGCCCTTTGGTTTAGTTTTGCTTATGTCTGGATGATATACTTCTGTATTTTAGTCTATTAAGTATGAAATAAAATATTCACATGATGTGCATCTCTCTTGAGGGAGCTGTGAGTACATTTTACTCCTGTACTTACAGACCTGTTGCACATCCTCAAAAGAAAGGTACTTCACAAGAACAAAGAATAATTAATTTTAGCCCATTTTAAAAGACTCGTTTGACTCTAAATACCACAGGTATTTTGAGCTGGGAAGTTATCTTCAAAGAAGTAAGAGAGAGGAATACAGAACATCCTCTTGAATTCCCATTGCTGGCATGCACTGTATCTAATCCTCACATCCCAACAAGTTGGCATTTCTCTACACCCATATCTAAATTTTGTGACATCTGCAGGGGCTAAACAGATTTATGCCTTAAAAATTATTTTATTTAAAGGCATGCCTAAATTTAAAAGCATGGAAATTCATTATTTAATACTCTTCCCTCTGATGAAAACCTCTTTTAGTAGATTTTATACATTTCTTTAAAATATTATCTAATATAAAACAAGATGAAAGTGACTGGATATCTTCTGGATGAATAGGATGGATTATTTTCTTTCAGCTCATATCTAAAATTTTCAATAGCTTCTTAATTTCTCAACTATATGTTGCATTTTTAAAATTACTTCAACTCTGTCTTTATTCTAAGCATCTAATATAAACAATGACCCTACTATTCTCAAAGCTTATAATGATGTTTATGGGGATGGAATAATTTTTATTGGCTTTCTTCCTCAGAATTCTCAATGTAGAAGTTTTTTCCTTTTAGCTTTATCAGAGCACAGAGGCCTCTTTGCTCATAATATGCATCTTTTTAGTGAACGGGATATGTCACTTCTTCACATGTCAATCATGTCACAAAAATTACTTTGAGTCACTAGAATAGTTGCCTAATTGAGGAGAGGAAAATCAACTATCACACTGACAGAAAATAGAAAGTGTTAAGGTCACGATGGTACATTTTACTTATAAGACAAATCGTCTATCAGTGGTAGAAAGTTAACAAATTACTAAGAAAACTTTAATGACAAATTCTTGCTATTTTCCTCATATCAAGGTACAGTTTAAGGTACAGACAATTAAAACCACATTTAAGACAAATTGCTGGTTTCCCACTCTTAGAAGATGATGGTCAACTTGCTTGAGCAACTGTTATGGACTGAGTATTTGTGTTCCCCCCCCAAATTCTATGTTGAATTCTAATCACCAATGTGATGGTATTTGATTCAAAATATAATATAGTTCTCATTTTAGAGTAAACTTTCATTCATTTTCCATAGACCCTTTTATCATTTTTATAATGTCTCAAGTTTAAGAACCCCCTTGATATATACCTAATTCTTTTTGCCCAAGGCAGGGAAAAAGCAAACAAAAACGACTTATTTTGTATTCATTAGAATTCCTAAGTTTCATTACTTTATTTGCTACAGAGAACCAAATTCTATTGGGAGGTAAAATTTCCTACTTCAATAATTATTTTTTATCTTAGCATAAATGGAATTATAAGTGTCTATAATGAAGAAAGAATAGAGAATAGATGTGAAGAGTACAGGCAAAGGGAATGGTCTCTTTATGTGGGAAGGGCAGTGCCCCTAAAGGGAAATGAAGGTCAAAAGGAAGATTGAAGGTACTTTACAATAATACCATAGGCCAGCCCTACTACTATCTTTTTTTTTTTTTTGCGGTACGCGGGCCTCTCAGTGCTGTGGCCTCTCCCGTTGCGGAGCACAGGCTCTGGACCCGCAAGCTCAGCGGCTATGGCTCACGGGCCCAGCCGTTCCGCGGCATGTGGGATCCTCCCGGACCGGGGCACGAACCCGTGTCCCCTGCATCAGCAAGCGGACTCTCAACCACTGCGCCACCAGGGAAGCCCCCTACTACTATCTCTATTCATGCAGAAGGACAATATTTTTGGAATAGTATCTGCTGTATATTGTGTTTCTTAACAATTATCATTTTCCCAAGCTCTCTACCCTTTGAAGCTTGTGCATCTATTTCATTGGAGGCAGGGTGGATAGAGCCTAGAAAAAAGGTGAAAGTAGGGCTTCCCTGGTGGCGCAGTGGTTGAGAGTCCGCCTGCTGATGCAGCGGACACGGGTTCATGCCGCGGAGCGGCTGGGCCCGTGAGCCATGGCCGCTGAGCCTGCGCGTCCGGAGCCTGTGCTCCGCAATGGGAGAGGCCACAACAGTGAGAGGCCCGCGTATCGCAAAAGAAAAAAAAAAAAAGTGGAAGTGAACTTCGATCATTTAAAAAGAGCTTTGCATGTACCCAAACTAAGGACTGCTTTCATGCGCAAGAGCCAAGTCCTTTTGAAGAGAAGAGGTTTTCAGATTTCTGAACTCTGTGGAGGTTGACTATAGAGCAAATTATGATGGGAGAGTAGGAAGCCAAGCCATGACGTAGGGAAGTGACTGTGATGATCAAGTGAGTTAGATATGAGGGTGCAGCATTTTTATGAAGAAAAAGGGCCCTGGAACGGTGTTTCTAGCTAACTGTGGCTCAAAGGTGGCATGGGCAAAATCTAGATGACACAGTGTCTGCCAGGTAGTCATCAGAAGAGTCCATTATCTCTATATTCAACATATGCAGTATCTGAACCCTTTCTACCACCTTCAATTTTACCTACCTGGTCTAAGCTTCCCTGGGTTATTGTAATTTTTCCTATTACCTCCTGCTACTCCTCCCATCCCCCCAAAATACACTCCATGCAGAACATCACCCACAGGACTTCTGTTAAAAGTTAAGTCATATCAGGTCACTCTTCTGCTCAAAACTCTCCAACGATACCCCGTTTATCTCAGAGTGAAAGCTGAAGTCCTATGTTTACTAACATATTTCCTCTGACTTGAACAATGCCTGGAACTTAGTAGGAAGTCACTAGATACTTGTCGGGTGAGTTAAAAGTTAATAAATAAATTCCTATCTCATTGGAAGTAAACACTAAGGTCCTTCTGGTTGACTACGAAGCTTTAAAGTTCTGCTCCCCACATCCCCACTTTGTCTGTACCTCTCTCTTTTTCCTTTCTTCTGGCTGGATAGAGTATCCCCCAAACTTAGCAGGCACACTTGCCTTAGGACTGGAAGTCTGGCCATTCCTTTTGCCTGAAATGCTCTACCACAAGTTAGAACATCTGTGTGGCTCCCTCACTATCTGTCTTTGTTAAAGCCTTTGTGAATCTTTCCCTGACCATCTTATTTAAAATGATAACACCCACACATCTCTCTTTTCTGCTTTATTTTCTATACAATATTTGTCATTATGTAATATGCTATATACTTTACCTTTTAATAAATTATCCCCACCTTCCAAATATAAATGTCAGGATAGTGTGTATTTTCATCTCATTTATTCGTTCCTGTTCTCCCAATGCCTAGCACACTGGTATCTGGCATAGAGTAAGCACTGAAAATGCATGTACCAATTTAATGAGTGAATAAATTAATAATATGAAGAAGGCATGGTTTGGGTTACCAAGGAGCAGAGGATGGAAAATAATAAAGTAGGAACTCTGCAATATAAAATAGAAATAAAAATACTCAGATATTACTCTGAATATTGCTACTAATGGGCTATATTACCTTAAAATACTCTTTGTACTCCACTTTACCAATGTCAGTGTCTCATCTACAAAGGAAAGTTGAGTAAGATGTTCTACAGGATCTTTTGCAGCTCTGATATTTTAAAAATTTTCATGATAGATTCTATAATCCATTTTTGTCCATTTTCAGAAAATAGGTACTTATAATTATTTAAGTCTCTATGTATCCATAGTAACCTGGCTTTTGTCAGGATTACATCAATGTAGCAATTTTGAAGTTTTTCTCCCCAAATAGAAACAATTACAAAAAAAATTTATAATTTTTGCTGTTAATCTTTCCAAAGCAATGACATGAAAGAGAAAAATACAACTTCACACACACATACAGCTGAAATTTATTGGAAAAAAAAAATAAAGCTATCTATCTTCTCTTCCAGGCACTTTCCCCCAGCTGGTTTAAGGACATACATCATCATGGCTTCTAAACTTTAATTTACAAGCAACAAATATGGTAGTGTTATAAGCTTCTGACCATTGCAAAATCACTGACTGCAAGGCCTGTCTCCTCAGAAACTAATCAAAAGGTGACACATTCTGTTAACTTCCTATTATACATTCATAACATCATCTTTCAATTCAATGTCATAAAGAATTTATGTAGGACATTAATCATGCAAGACCACTAAATTGTTCTCATTTCAGTGATAATTGTTTACTCCTTTAAATGGTTTGTGTTGAGTTTCAACAATTCAATTGAATAAAATATACCTTCCACTCACATAAAATATATCTTTCTCTCTGGGCTGGGAGAGAAAATTAACCTATAGAGAGGAAAAAACAAACTGAATGTATAATATGATTGGTAGAAAAACTAAAATTTTATAGAGCTCTTCTCTTTTAATGACATACCAATGGCATCGAGGATAATGCTATGGCCTTCAATAAAAGGAATCCTGAAAAACAAAATGAAACAAAACAAAAACCAAACCATGTATAACGAGCAAACATGTAAAACCAAACACTCTTCAATAGCTACATGACACGGTTGTCTCTGACATCAACTAAAATGTCTTGTAAATGAAACGCAGTACACCTTGTTAGTCAAGAAGCTAAATGTAATCAAAGTGGCGTCAATCATTTGCTGGGAACAAAAGAAACGGAAATCTAATGGTAGATGATTCAGAAATATCTGGTGAAACGGGCATGAGAGCTACAAGTCTTATCATTTGACTTCTAACCCTAGGTCCACTAATGCTTCTGTAACCTTGAGATTGACACCTAAACTCCTGTCTCCATTTTCTCATGTGTAAAACGAGAGAGCTGGACCTGATCATCTTGTAGTTTTGTCCTAACACCAATATTTTATGGGTCTATAAGGAAACTCAGCTAATCAAAACTTTGCTTAAACAGAAAAAAAGCGCAATGATTTTGTCATCTGTGTTTAGATTTCCCCACTGCCTACTGGATAGACTAAGAATAGGATCAATTTGAGACAGCCCTTTCAGCCCAAGGGTGCCATAACTAACGGCACTGTCTATTCCTGCTTTCTAAGTGGAACCTTACTATATATGTTTTTTTTCCTGTGGTAAAGTGTCTACTTTATAAGCATAATAAATAGCAATTGCCCTTTAATGGCAACTTTAGCTGTGACCATTATGACAAAATTTAAGTGCTTAAAAACACTAATGGGAGTGATACAATGTTAATTATACCAAGGGTATGAAGGCTGTACACAAGAACTCCTGCAAAATTAAGTAAAGCCCTAGCTAATTCTAATTACAGTCTGTCTGAAAGAGATAAGAGAAATTAAGCACCCCCCCTTTTTTTAAAGTGCCTTTTTAATATAACAGCACTATTTGCCCACGTAGGTTGAGAAAACATTGTAAGTGACTCAGAAAAGTGGGATTCTGAAATAATTTTTTTTTCAGTTTAAAAGAGAAAGGAAAAAAGATGAATTACTTACACAGAAAATGCATTTTTACCTGAAACAATGCTTACTTTCTCGTGTTTTAAGCCTAATACAAACCATTTTTACAGAGCTCATTCATTAAATTGTCAGACACAAATTTATATCATGGGAATTTTAAAAACACATTTTATGAAATATTTAGAAGATATATATTTGAAAATGAAACCATGAAGACTCTCCTTTTCCTTGTCATCAATGGAAAAATTAAAAGTTTTAACAACAGCCATTTCAAGTATTTTTATTCTCCCCCTACCCCCGGCAAATATCTCTTACTCTCTCTTCTTTTTCTTTCACTCATTTATTGAATGCCTTCTTTGTGTCAGTACTGGGCATACAAAACTGGGTAAGATAAGCCAGCTGCCCTTAAGTGGTTTATAGTCTAGCAGAGAAAACCAGAAAACAAAACAATTCAGGTTTAAACCTTGGTATTTATTATTGGATAAACATTTTTCTCTTTGTCTTCTAGCCTTATTTATTCTTCAAATTCTCTTGCTTTCCTCATTATAAATTGATTTACATAGATCCCTAACTGGATTGAACTGGAGTAGTACAAATGAAGTTATTGATTTATCCAATTTTACTAATTTGTTAGAAATAAGAAGTTCATAGGTTTTCCAGAAAACCTCTGTGGGAAAGCCTGGCTCATTTCAGTGCTACCATTTTAAAACTGAGGCAAATGACGTCTCAAAAATAATGAGAACAATTGGGTGACAGCCTACAATTTTCAATACACACGTTATTTTAACAGATCATAAACCAAGTAAACTAGCATGAGAATAAGAAAAATCCACTCATTATAAATAAATGACAGTCCTAACAAATTGAAATCATTTAATTCCATGGAAGAGTGTCCCATAATCTCTAAATTATAGGTATTTGCAGGTTAACCCAAATAGTTATGGCAAGTTACCTAGCTACTTAAAAATTGTCAGCCTTACCTCGAATCATTTATTATCTGTGACAGACTTCCTAATTTGTCTATATATCTAGTTTTAAGTGACCAGTAGGGCATATGTCAAATACCTGCCTTGGAAGCTTATTTGTCATTTCAGCAACACCACTTTTACAGCATTAGGATAGCTTCCATGACATTTAATCTGTGTTCCATATGAAAAATATTGTACGGCTACTCCTAAGTATATGTTTCCAAATACTGGACAACTTGCACACTCTGCTTTTCTTTTTCTTTCTTTCTTTCTTTTTTTTTTTGCAGCACGCGGGCCTCTCACTGTGTGGCCTCTCCCGTTGCGGAGCACAGGCTTCGGACACACAGGCTCAGCGGCCATGGCTCACGGGTCCAGCCACTCCGCGGCATGTGGGATCTTCCCGGACCGGGACACGAACCCGTGTCCCCTGCATCGGCAGGCGGACTCTCAACCACTGCGCCACCAGGGAAGCCCTCTGCTTTTCTAATATATGTAGATCCTCACTTTCTCCTGATGCCAAGTCAAAGTAAACAAATAACTTATACAGAAGTTCAAAGGTTCTATTGTCATTCCTTATGATCATTTTCTGAAATTGTTTTTTGTTTATTTTTGAGAAATTAAAATCTATTAGTAAGACTTGGACATAATTTTTCATTCTCTTCAGATTATTCTTGGGTTTTTCTCTACCATGTGAAGGTACACACACACACATCACACACAGCAAATTCACTAACAATTTTCTCCCCATTTTCACTCACAGGCATGGAGTCATTTTTCAGATTGTTCCTTCCTGGTAGACAAGTCTACTTCTGATTATATTTCTTTTGCTATTTGACTGTTTTTTCCCCATACTAAATGTCATCTCTGTAATCATCCATCTTATATTTTCAGCCTCTTTACTGATAACTATAGCATATTCTATTTAGCATTGCCAGTATTTCTCACTAAGGTTATTTAACCTTCTATTAGATGGTTACTCTACAGGAGCATTATTCCCTTCAATAGAAAAAAAAATAGACTTAAAAATAAACAACTTAGGGACTTCCCTGGTGGCACAGTACTTAAGAATCCACCTGCCAATGCAGGGCACACGGGTTTGAGCCCTGGTCTGGGAAGATGCCACATGCCATGGAGCAACTAAGCCCGTGCCCCACAACTACTGAGCCTGTGCTCTAGAGCCCTTGAGCCACAACTACTGAGCCCACATGCCTAGAGCCCATGCTCCACAACAAGAGAAGCCACTGCAATGAGAAGCCCGAGCACCACAACGAACAGTAGTAGCCCCCGCTCGCCGCAACTAGAGAAAGCCCGTGCACAGCAACGAAGACCCAACACAGCCAAAAATAAATAAATTAATTAATTAAAAAATAAAATAAACAACTTATTGAAAGCATCAAGGATAGAAAGAAGGGTGAGATGATGAGAGAATGTGGAAGCTACACAGGAATGGATAGTGTGTTGGAGAGTTGGAAAACCATAGTAATGGAGGTCACTATGATGATGGCAATGCTAGATCACAGAAACTTGAGATGTGGCCCTGGAGATAGCAGGTGGCTGATACCAACTCTATGTGACTGTGGGCCAGCCACAGGATTTCTCTAGCACTGTTTCTTCATGTCTAAAACAAAGAGTTCAGTATTCTTGGAGGATATTCAGAGAAGAAACAAAGAAGAAAGGCAGAAAACTCAAGGAGTGTTTAATTATCAGAAGATCAGGAAAAAGAGACAAAATTGAAGATAAAATGGGAAAGTGATTTAAAATCCTAGATTTTATTCTGCAAGCAATCGGCAAAAATCACATATAGAAATAAAATTATTGATCATTTAGTCTCCTCCTTCACACACACACACACACACACACACACACACACACACACACACAGGCATACACACAAACCAGGATGCAGTTATGGTAGAATTAGTATATTCTTATCTCCCAGAGTTTTGTAGGGGCTAGAATAGTGTAGGGTGCTTAGACTTGGTCCTCTATAAAATAAAGGGAGACCAAAATATTCCACTGGTAATACTAGCTGTAGTCTAGATACAGAAATAAATAAAGATAATAGGTAGATAGATAGGTATATATATATATATAGATAGATAGATAGATAGATAGATAGGTAGATAGATACTTACATAAGAGAAAGTAAGATGGAACCAAAAAATCTAGGATTTGGCCTCTTAGATTTACTTCTGTCTTCTGAGAGAGGAAAGTAATATGGGCTCTGTCCTCTAGTCTTTATTAGAAATTATTCAATTTAGTTTGTATCAGGATAAAAATAGGAAACAGATTCATGGCAAGAGAAATACATCACTTGGGAATCACTTCTTGAAATTCACTAGTTCAACTTATGCTAATAAGTAATATAGTGAATGTAGCATAAATGGATGAATTGCCCCAGCTAAATGGAGATAGGGCATTTACTAGAATCTTAGTTCAATATGCCATGAACACAAGTTATTTGTCTAAATATATAATATCTTTTGGGTTGTTGGTATTAGAGTGGCTTTTTGCTTGTTATTCCTGCACTTGAAAATGCCGCATAAAATCTATATACTTTTAGAACTCTTTTATAAACAAAAAGGAACTTACCTGATGAGGTTTTTTAGCTTGAAATTTCACTTTTCAAATTAATTTAATTTTTACAATTATAACCTTGATTCTCCTTTCTGGTCAGATCTATTTTATTACATAAGAAAGACACAGAGTGTGACAGACAGACACACATGAGACAACAGTTGGGTTAGGAAACAAGCAATGATGTGAATAATGCCCCAAACTGGATAATTTCAAGGAAAATTCCATTTGGTTCTTGAAGACACAAAATGAGCTGGAGAGAACAGATTTACTTCTATGATTGTTTTATGCTGTACTTGGGCCAATACTGAAATGATTTTACATGCCCCAGGCACATACCAGCTGCTGGAGGTGAGGAGGGAGCTATAACATACTGGATACAGAGGAAAAACTTTATTTTACATATAATCCACAACATAAAATGCCATTCTTAGAGCTGTGTCTGCCTTATGACAAAACAGGTTAATTTCTGCAGTTCAGATGAGTTTAAAAAAAGTAAAAAATAAAATCAAGTTGAATTTTTTTATGCAGAATCGATCACTTCAGTCAAAACTGCTAATTTCAAGGCCACAAGCAGATGCAGATAGAGTCAAAGTAAGAGCAAATTATATTGCCAAGTGGCTTATAAACATTGATCACTTTTCCTAACTCTATAAATAAAAATGAGTTTTACCATATTTGAAATAGCCCCATATAAAGTGACGCAAACATAGAAAGATGGGATTTTTTTTTTTTTTTTTTTTTTTTTTGCGGTATGCGGGCCTCTCACTGTTGTGGCCTCTCCCGTTGCGGAGCACAGGCTCTGGACGCGCAGGCTCAGCGGCCATGGCTCACGGGCCCAGCCGCTCCGCGGCATGTGGGATCTTCCCGGACCGGGGCACGAACCCGTGTCCCCTGCATCGGCAGGCGGACTCTCAACCATTGCGCCACCAGGGAAGCCCGAAAGATGGGATATTTTTAAAGGTCAGTGTCAAAGGAGAAATGCAGACAAAGAAGGTAAAGAAAAATGAAAATACATATATTAAGCTACCATTTCTCTAGTATTTATTATGTGCTGAGTATAGTGCTTATCTATAGACACCTTATTATAAGTCTCAAAATGATGCCCAAATGTAGGTATTATTATTGCTATTTTCCCATCGAGAAAGTTGAGACTTGATGGATTTGAGAAACTTACCTTAAACAAGATACAGAATTGGTAAGTAAAAGCTTTCTAATTTGGACTCAGATATGTCTGCTTTGAAGACTTGCTTCCCCCATTCCTGTCTTTAAAAAAAGAAAAAGAAAAAGAAAGAAAAGGACAGAATGTAATTTTTTCTCTAGTATAGTGGGGACTCTCCTTATCAAAGACAGCAGTCCAGATCTGAAATGTTACATTCTGAACCCTGAAGCTAAAATTCAGACTGACTCTTAAAATTTAAAAGGGTTTATTTATTTACTTAAAAAGATGTGGGCTGCTAGCATCCTGTAATGCAGAATTTTCTTGGGATTGTTTGACTTATATACATTTTAATTGAAAAAAGCAGAGGTTGAGGAGAATTAGAGTCTCCAAGGTCCCCTGGTAGAATAGACCTGGAGTAATATGTAGGTCATATTATCAGTCTGGATCTGGGTTTCCTCCAGTGTAAAATGAGAAATTGGACTCGTTGACTATAGATCCTTCCAGCTATAAAACTCAGTAAATGTAAGCATCCTGATTCCTATCCAGTATTCTTATACTACTCCAACCTATTTATCATGATATTAACATAAATCCTTCTGATGTGCTGGCGATCAATGATCCAGTTCATTGAGAATTGATCAGAACAAATAATGTAAGGGAAAGAGAAGGAACCACTTTACTCTATTGTCACCTGACATGGAGAGGGGCTAAAGATGTATTTATATTGTGATTAAAAAAGATAAAGGATCTCTATTTGAGTTGGTCCTTGGAGTCTGTTGTTAGATTTTTAGGCTTACTTATTTTGGGGATATAAGTTTCTTGATTCTCTCTCCTCCATTCGAATTGTACTGATCTTGTCAAGTGCAACAGTTCATCAGAACACTGGGAAAAGAGAAGGACTGATCCAGATCAAAGATACCAAACTCTAAGCCAGAAACTTTAAGGGGGGAGGGGGGCAGTCTTAAACGGAAACACATACTTGACAATTTGCTTCCTTTTCCCTGTTTCTGTCTTATAGCACTTCTGACAAGGGTATAAAGTCCATGTTTGTCACTTTGGCAGTTTCTAATACCATAACATGCAAATTCCCTGGTACCTAAAAGTGAGAAAGGTAAAATCTAGGACATTTGGCATTTTTAGATGGGCTACAGTGGTAATTGTCTCTTTTAAGATGTCAAGCTAGTCTACTCAACTTACCTCCTGACGGTAGTGTATTTATCCACCTTTAACACTCCACTTCGCTTTGCTTTGTAGCTGTAGCCAAGGAATTTGGCAAGTGGGTATCCTACATTTTAATTCATTCTTGAAACAATCACATCATTCTTTATACCTGTGAAAATGTCTTTAATCTAGATCAGAAGTCAGCAAATTTCTTCCATAAGAGGCCAAACGGGAAGTATTTTCTTCCTTATAGGCTATACCAACTCCGTAGCAACTACTTAAGTCTGCTGTTGTAGTGTGAAAGCAGCCATAACCAGTATGTAAACAATGGGTGTGGCTGTGTTCCAACAAAACTTTATTTACCAAAAACAGACGACAGGTCAGATTTGGCAGTGGGCTGGTGTTTAATGACCCAACTTATCTAGATCCTTGTATTTCTGGCCATCCATTCACTTCATATCTTCAAGCATTGAACCATCGTTATATGTTGAACATAAACAGATATGCAATAAGGTTTTGGAAACCTATTACTTCTGTCTGTCTTGTTCTCTTCTTGATTTACAGTGAAATCCTACTCAGCCTTCTGAGTCCAGATCATATTTCACCTCCTCTGGGGAATTTTTCCAATACCTTCCCCTACCCACTCTCTATTTACATGGCATTTACTTCTTCTTTGTATAGCTATTGCTTCTTAAAAATATTTCACATTGTGTGACATGATGAGATTATATCTCTTTCTTCTTCACCAAATTATAGATTTTTGAGAGAAGGATAAACCAGGGGTACTGGTCCTCGGGTGTTAGGAACCGGGCCGCACAGCAGGAGGTGAGCGGTGGGCTAGCGAGCGAAGCTTCATCTGCAGCTCCCCATTGCTCGCATTACCGCCTGAAACATCCTCCCTGCGCCCCGCCGCCATCCATGGAAACGTCTTCCACGAAACCGGTTCCTGGTGCCAAAAAGGTTGGGGACCGCTGAGATAAATGATAATTCAGCTTTGATCCCTCTGGCCAAGGACTGACTTTAGCTTGTAATTAAGTATTCAGTAAGTGCTTGTTCAGCTGTGTGCATTAGGGAGTTTAAGTTTGTTTTTGTTTTCTACTTTATAAGAGAAGTTGATCTTTTTGAATTCCAAAAAGACATAATGACAAATATTATGTGCTTATTAAAAATAACATTTAGATAAGATGTGAACTGATACCACAGCCATAGAATATATTTTCTTTTTTAACGAACAGGAAATTTGAATAAGTCAATCCATCATATGATCATGGATAAATGACCTTAGTTCCCAGCTTGCCTTGCAGCCAGGTGCTGCCATGTGACTAATTTCTGGCCAATAATATATGTATGAAAAATGTTGTGTGGAACTTCTGGGGTGACTTCTTAATCTTTAAGGTTCTCACAACTAGGCCTGACCTAGTTGTGAGAAGCACCTATCCCGATTTCCTATCTCTCACTATCTTTCTTTCTTTTTGGAATATAGAGATCATAAGTTCCAAGTAGGTATTTTGGAGTAGAAATATCGAAAGTACCTGGGTGACATGCTGGTGTTTCTATACTTCTTATGGATCGTCTTCCTACAAGATTCTTTTATGTACAACTGTTATTTTTGGTCTCTGTTACAGAAGCCTGTCTGATAATATCTAACGAATATAGTGCTATATATTCCATTTAACAGTAAGTGATTTCAACATATTCTAAACCTCACGCCAATGTTTCTTTGCCAAATATAGAAACAAAAGAGGACCTCTCCCCCTCATGACTGATAAAGGACATAAAGATTTAAAAAGAGAGAACTCTCCTTGAAGTGATAAAGAAGATAAACTTCAGGACTTTCCAAAATGACAGTCAGTAACTTTTTATAAAATATAATATTAAGGTTTATTTAAATCTAAATGAGATGTAAAATGTGAACAGAGTACTTTCACATCTCTCTCATAAAACTATTTCCCATTTCAGGCAAAAATTTAGGTATTTGCCATGGCAGGAGAGCAAAATATATGTAGATTGCATAAAACCATTTAGGTATAAGCTTGTTTGACTCCTGGTTCTTTATTTGGCAAGATATGTGACCGCTGGTGCTTTTGTGCCTCCAAGCCTTTTTCAGAAGGATGATCGTGGATCATGATGAGGACAAAAGGGTACCCACTTTAGAAAGCAATGTAGATAAGTGATTTTTAAAGTTAAATACATAATCTCACTAAAAAGGAGTCCTATATTTCTGGTCTCTGTTTCTTTAACTGTGTCAAACACTCACTGTCCCTTTAGAGCAATATTCCCTTTTAAAGCAAGAAGAGAAAACCTAAACTTGACTTGGAGATCAAGCAATACACCAGCTGCCTAATTACCTGCAGGCACTTGCAGACCATTCCAGAATATCATTCTGTCTGGAAAGGTCTCCTCCTAACAACATTTACATTTCTTATGAACACTGTGCTTAGGTCACAATACCTGTTAAATTACAGAAAACTGAGTCTCAGCTCCATCTCTAAAATAAAGGGAATGGAAAATATGATCTCTCAGGTCATTTCTTCTTATAATTTTCTATGATTTTATGATTCTCTGGAGATTCGTTCACCAGGAATTGTTGGGAGAGAGGATTAAAGAAGAAAGAATAGTGCAGAAGAGAATGCTGGTACATTTAAAGTGGAGGGAGAGCCAAGTTCTCAGTCCACTGATACATTGAGAAAAAGCTTATAATCCATCGTATTATTTTATGGTTACCAGCACTCCAATAATGGAAGGAAATCTGCAACTGAATATGAGAATGTGTTGTGGGTCACATTTTGAACTTCAAACTTACGAATGCAATTTTTGTGGACATTTCTTGAAGCTGTGGGAAGGACATAAAAGGGAAGATATTCACCCTCTGTACCTACGTAGCTTCATTCTTGGTATGAGCAATGATGGGTGTGAGCTTGGAGGTAGGATGGGGGAAGGGCACTGGGGGCAGCAGCTGGTAGAGCTGCAAGAGAGCCTTCTGACAGCTCTCTGTTGCTGGTAGAGTCCCAGTTATATGTTCCCGCCACAAAGTATACATTTATGAGCCCAAGTCAAGAATGTAAATTACCACTTCTCACTTTTCATTAAGTTGCACAGAATACCATTCTGATTCTTAGGTATGTAATCTTGTAAAGTTTCAAACGTATTACAGGGAAAACTCCAAACAAACCTACAACTGTTAGATGTCTATATCTAAATGTTCACCATGAGCAGCTTTGTGTATCTTTTTTTCTCTCAGTGAACATTTTATTGAAGTAATAAAGCACAAAGCAGGTTAACAAAGTGGGAGAAAGAAGATACCAAGAGAAAAGATGGTAACAACACAGGAGTGGAATCTTAAGTCACAGGAGCAGGAAGGACTTGAACTGGCCATAAAGGCATTATGGCATGTCAACACGCTATCACGTAAAAGAAAGGGGGATCCAGTTATCATTCACTTCTAGTTTGCTCTCCACCAGCTTAATACTCCATCTAGCCATAGAAGAACATGTGGCAAGTTGTAGAGATGCAGATTCTACTTAAAAGTTAGCAAAGAACTAAACATTTCACTGGTCAAGTGGGCCAGCGTTATACATACAGTGGTTTAGCACGTCCAATGATGTAGGTCCACAGGTGTGGGATAGGAACTAGAATTTTAATAAGTTGGCCTTTGCTGCTAAATTCTTATGGGTGCAGACATTTACCTATACAATTACCCACGGGGGGGCGGGAGGGGCAGCTGACAATGCAAACAAACCTGCCTATTACCACGTGATGGAATATCGACACAAGAAAGCCCAGTTGAAGGATGCTGCATACTTTTAGAAAGCCTAATTTCACACTGTAGTATTCCCCTCCTTCATTTTAAAAGGCTGTGGTTTTAAAAGCTTTTGTTCTTTGCCTGAAAACAAGAGAACTTTGGTCAAAGCAAATTCTTAAAAGTAACTTGTCCTTAAACATAATTTGAAAGGCAGTGGAGGCTTGTTTCCTCATGTAAGTGTCCTAACTTTTGTTCTTTCAAACAGGCAAAACAATGAACTATAATTACAGATACCAGTTTCTTCTCTCAAAATCTGAAGTTTATATTGAAAAAAAAAACCATATTTCCTATGAACATGTAAAAAAAATATATCTAAAGCATTAAAGAAAATAAGGTCTTAGAAGAAGCATCAACCTTTTGGGGCACTATGTTCCTAAGATTAGGCTCTAAGATTTCATAACAGGAAGCCCAGAAATTATTAGAACAAGTCTTTTTACATGAGCAAACACTCCCAGTTACAGTATCATTTTGGCATCTAGATCTTTGACTCAACGTTTTCCATGCAGTCTCAATTTTACTAGGCTTGCCTTCTGGTATCTGAACCTACAAACCAACTCTAGATTATGATGCTTTCTAGGCACACCTGCAGCACAATGAGTGGTACCCGCCACACCCTAACGCTACCCAGCCCTTAACACCTTATATAGAGTGACAGCTCCCAGGAAGATGTTAAAGCTGAGTCAAATAACCTACATCTTGATTTCAGACTAAGATTAATGAGTGCTTTAAATGAAATTACCTTATTTAAAGAATCTGGAGAAAGATATATATATAGATATATATATATAGATATATATATGGTAATTCATTTCTCAAACTGCAATCTCAACTAACTAGGCTTAACGGATGTATGGACTAATTGGTAACCCAGTAACTCCTACAAATTTGCAGTATTATAAAATTTGGTTCCCACAGTATTCATTACCCTTCATGATGAAGTACAAAAGTTTAGGGTTAACCTGTTTAATTTTTTTCCAAGCCAACCACATAAAGTTTTACAAGGATGATCTAATCAATTATCACAGAACCCCACTAACTAAAGGGGACTGATTGTTAGGTGGAATTTTAATTTAATCAGTAACTGATTTATCAAGCGATCTGTTTTAAGTGTCTGTTAAGGATCTTTCAGTAGAAAATGCAATATTTGCTTTTCCATTTTGAATAACACACCAAATTTCTGATCAAAGAAATTTTTACCTAACAAACATTAGAGACCACGGAACCTTATTATAACAAAACACTAATTACAACGACCACTTCCAGAAAGTGGGATTACCAGGCTAGATAAGATCCCAAGAAATAGGAACTATTTTTTGAAGAGTTCAATCAATTTAAGTTTGCAAATGGTTTCATTATTTTAAAAATCTATTAATTTAGGCAAAATTGTATAACAGATCGACTATAAAATCTTTTATTTTTAACTTAACCTGTTTAAGGGGCCAATATGACTTTGGTAAATTTGAATAACAGGACAAAATAATGTTATCCAAATTGAATAATTTATTGCTGGTCTGAGACTTGCCTTGTTTTACACTTAAGTAGAATTTACATTATTTCCACAGATAGCAGATAATCAATATTTAAAGGAATTTAAGAGTGACCTATTCAATAAGGCAGTCATCTTGGTAGCAAACTTTTATTGAAATCTTACATAACTCAAGCTTTATAAAAAGCCAACATAATTGGAAATTGGGTTCTCCCTCTAAAGCCCTAAGTGTTCAAAGCTTGAAACGGTTAATTTAAAATTAAGCAAACAAATATAACAATGACAGAAACCGCTGCAGCAGATCCTGCTGAAATACTTTAAAAAAACAAACAAAACTAAATTAGCTTAATCTTTACAAAAGTTATTTTAGCTCAAAAGCTATAAAATCAAAGTTATCTTAATTCTACAAAGGGAGAGGATCTTTGACCTCATCTTTTTCATCAAATTTGGCTACAAATCCAATTTTTGTATGCCCCTTTTTTCGGGAGATTCTTCTTGCAGAAGAGGCCCAGTACAAACGTGGAAGAGTAACTGCCTAAGCAAGTAGGAAAGTGTTCTGTAATAGTGTGCAAAGAATGCAGAGTTGTGGGTTAATTTCTGGAGCTCAATCTGGATCGTGACCTTGACTTTGAATGAGATCTAGAACGGGATCTTGAAGCTCTTTTTGGTGGAGGGGACACAGAACGGGCCTTTGGGGGTGAATTGGAATGAGACTGGCTCCTTGATCTAGGTTTTGACTTTACATCACCTTCCCCATTTTCTTTGGGGGAACGAGATGGAGAACGAGACCTGCTTCGAGACTTCTCATATTCATCCTTCGATCTGCTCCGAGAGCGCAAACGGGAGCCTCGATCAGACTTAGGTTTAGATTTGCTTTTTGATCTAGATTTCCTGCCTTTTGAACGAGAACGTGATCGACCTTTGCTCCGAGACCTGGACCGGGAGCAACTTTCTGAGATACTTCGAGATCTACTGCGGCTGCTCCTACGACTTCTACTTCGTGACCTTCTTCTAGTCCATGACCTTGATCTGCTTCCAGAATAAGACCGCCTGTGGCTTGTTCGTGGTTTATCTTCCATTAGTCTAATATTTCTCCCATTGATTTCTGTACCGTCCAGCTTATCCAAAGTACGCTTCATGTCCGAGTAGGAGCGAAACTCACTGACGCCTTCATTTGTGCGTTCTTCGTGATCATCCGCATAGGTTACTTCACCTGCTCTGTCTCATGAAATCCTTTAAATCTCGCCAACTGCAAAGACTAGAAAGGTGTTCTACAATAAGCCTGAATTCTGCGCGTACAGGTGGTCCAGATTCACTTCTGCCAGAGGTTCTCCGACTGCCGTATCCGCCTCCACCACTGCGGCTTCCGTAGCTGTAGCCGCCACGCTCGCGGCGCGGCCCCCAGCGTGCTCCACGATCACGTGCTCCACGATCACGTGCTCCACGATCACGTGCTCCACCATCACGTGCTCCACCATCACGTG
Organism: Orcinus orca; assembly: GCF_937001465.1. Classification (NCBI taxonomy): domain Eukaryota; kingdom Metazoa; phylum Chordata; class Mammalia; order Artiodactyla; family Delphinidae; genus Orcinus; species Orcinus orca. The sequence continues at coordinate 119,269,611 of NC_064563.1, forward strand.
CTCGCCGCAGAGCTCCCTGCCGTTCAGCCCATACACGGCATTGTCGCCACGGTCTTCGAACTCCACAAAGACATACCCCTTTTTAAGGTCTATTTCGAGAAGGCGGCCATAGCCACTGAAAAAGCGCTGGATATCCTTCTCCCGGATGTTGTAGCTCGGGCGTCCTATGTGGACACGTGGCATCTCCATGGCGGGCGAGGGGCCCGAGGGTCGGCTGTCGAATGGCGGACCGCAGAGGCAGAAGCCGCGGGGCAGGGGTGGGGACGGCGAGAACCCGGACACGCACCTCCCGCCGCAGCGGTGGCCGGGTCCAGCCGCATGATCAGCTTTGTGTATTTTTGACTTTTCACTTTCTTTGTTGCCTTGTGGCTCTCAGCACCGCACACTGTCGGTCAATTTAAAACCTGTAAGTGCATCTGAGAGTAAATTGGACATAATGAATAATCAAGAAACTGCACGTGTTCCTTTGGAGACATTTTAGTTTTTCTGCAAGTTACAGTTGGCACAAATTGTGTTCACTGCAAAAGAGAAGGGAATGAATGTTTGACGGAAAGGAATTACCTGTTCACTTGTTAACTTTTCGTAGAGTTCAACCATATTAAGGAAAACACTTATTTCTTACTCATCGTATTCTTAACACATAACATAGTATCTGACACAGAATAGGTATGTAATAAATATTTTTAGCGGTTTTTAAGTAAAGGAGCAAAGAAAAGCTTAGGTTTTATGTGAAAAGATATAAAAGAGAGATCAAAAACAATGTGTGTATATTTGGTTGGATAAGCTGAAAATCCCCAGTATCCAGCTTTGTTTTGAAAAAAAAAAAGAAGTAGTCCAGGTTCTGTTTTTGTTTGTTTTTGTTTGGTGATTGCAAACAAAGGCAATATATTAAGGAGTGAAATAATAAACACACCAATTTCTTAAAGTCAAAATAGCCCCAAGAATATGGAAACAAATCAAGTGGACTTCAAGCATCATTTTTTCCCTTTCATCTGAACACTTTGTTGAATTGCAGAGAATTAGAAAGTCACAGAGGGGAAAGTCGGAAGGTATGAAGAAACCAAATTTTAAACTGAGTTAAAAGAAGAACTATAATTAGCCACAAATTAAGGAAAACTACTGACTTGAACACTCCAGATTAGAAATAGTTGACATCAAAGGATGTAGATCAACTAGTAAGAGTGTTTATTTTCAAACAGAAGGTCAGGGAAGAGCAATTTTGAAATAAGGTAGAAATGAACAACCATGAGAAGAGAGAGAAAAGGTCGAATTTAGGTGCTTTCATCCGTATCACTGTCTTAGGAAAAAAATGCAAAATAATAACACCACCTCTGACTTGTGTGTGTGTCTGAGACTGAGGGCTGATCTGTGCTGTCATTAGTCAGCTGTTGCTATGGAAAACCACTGAGGAAAAGAGAAAAAAGGAAGGTTAATAGTGCGTCCCAATATTCATCTATCTGCCCCCTGGGTTTTCTCAGTAATAAGCAAAAGAAAATTTTAAAATATTCCCTTCCTGAAGGAGAATACAGTCCATATGTCAATCTGACGGTAAAGAAACTGAGTTGGAGGTAAGATTTCAAGGAAAATTGACACTCAGAAGAACTGTATGGAGGGTTACAGAAAAAGAAAAAAGACTTAAAAGAATAAAATGACTTTCCAAAGGCATCAACAAAAATCATCTATGATTTTTCAATAATAGAGATTAAAAGGCCAATGATAGCATCTCTTCAACAGTGTATTTAATATCTTAATTTCTAACATTGTACAAATGACATTTTCCAAATGAATATTTATTGGGATAATGAGGAACATCTTGACACACTAATGAAACGCAATTACTAGGCTTTTCTGCAGACCCAGCTGAATGAAGAACGATTCTTAGCTGCTCTGTGAATTTTACCAGTTTATTCTCAGTCTGGGATTGCATCTTATGCAAAGCTGAAGGTTGAGGAGGTGAGGAGAGGTTCAGGTGAGCCCAAGGCTACAGGGGAGAGTCTTAACTGTGACTGAGTGCCTGTAAAACTTGGCCCCAACCTGATCAAACTTCTAGACATAACTCCCAGTTTATAGAAAATATAGGAAATAGAGAAACATGTTAGATGATACCATGAAGATGGAATGATCAAACTCTAGAGTGTGGGGAATAATAGGACAAAGGACACAAATTTGTCAACAAATAAATTGAAATTAAAAAAAAAAGAGAAAAGAAAACTAATAAACTAAAAGAGACTGTGACATACCAAAAAACTGCAATGAGAAAACCATGTTAAATACTAATTCAAATAAATCAATTCTAATAAAACATTTATGAGACATCTGGTGAAATTTGAACACTAAGTATTTGATTACCTTAAGACATGATTGTTAATATTTTTAGGAATGTTAATGATATTATGTTTCAAAAAGTTTTTACATTCTGAAATTTTTAAGGATAGAATGATATGATGTCTGGGAATTGTTCCAACATTACCTGAAGTGGAGCTAAAGTGGGTATGATTACAGATGAAATAAGGTTGGCGCAGTTTGATAGTTGTTTAAGCTGGGTAATGGGAACATGGAGTTTATTACACTAACCTCTCTCTCCTTTTTTTACATCTTTCAAATTTAAAAAAATGAAAACATCAGTGAGAGCTATAAAGATGAAATTAAATAACAAAGAAATTCACTCCATGACATAAAATTATATTAAAACATTTGAACCATTTTTAATTTTTCTAGTTTTCCCATTTTAAATTATGCAAAATAACTTGACCATTTGTTACTTCATTTTAAGGGAGGCAAAGTTTGAGAATGGAAAACTGGAGAGTTGTGCAATCAGAGTTCAAAGAGAAGTTAAAATCATGGAGTTTGCCTTCCCACCATGTGTTTTAAATTTCTATTAATATAAAATTCGTATTTCTTATCATAGCTTAGAAGGAGTTCTGATCTACCTCTAGTTACTGCACAAATTGCCAGAAAAATTGATCTTCCCTGATCATCCTTTCTAACTCCTTTGTCAGGCTTTATTTTTCCTCCTAGCACTTATCCCTAAATTAAATTATGTGTGTGTATTTCTTTTTTTTTTTTAATTTTTTTAATACCTTATTGTTCCCTTTTAAAAATTTTATTTATTTATTTTTGGCTGTGTTGGGTCTTTGCTGCTGTGCACGGGCTTTCTCTAGCTGTGGCGAGTAGAAACCACTCTTCGTTGCGGTGTGCGGGCCTCTCATTGCAGTGGCTTCTCTTGTTGTGGAGCACGGGCTCTGGGCACACAGGCTTCAGCAGTTGTAGCACGCAGGCTCAGTAGTTGTGGTTCACGGGCTCAGCCGCTCCGTGGCATGTGGGATCTTCCCGGACCAGGGCTTGAACCCGTGTCTCCTGCATTGGTAGGCGGATTCCCAACCACTGTGCCACCAGGGAAGCCCTGTGTGTGTATTTCTGTTCATTGGTTTCCTTATTCTCTCTCTAGAATGTAACATTCATGATGACAGTATTTTGCTTTGTTCATGACTAACCCTAGCATTTAGAACAAGGGTTAGCCCATATTAGGCACTGAATAAATACTTGCTGCAAATGAATTCTGAAATCCAAACACATGTATTTATGACAGATAGTTACCTGGGCTTTGTTAGAATTATTTTTGTGATAGGGAGCTCACAACTTCATGGAGCATGCATTCCATTGCTGGACAGCAGCCATTGTTGGAAAGTGCTGCTTCCTGTATTAGGCTGAATGTTTCTTCTACTTTTCACTCACTGCTCTTAATTCTCCCTTCAGGTGCTGTATGAACATTGCTACCATCTGTATTGAATAAGGATGAGCTCCTTACCTCAGTGAACATTTGGCCAAAGGTGTCCTCTTGCTTGGAGTGCATACTAGTGTTTATTTGGGACCCATAAACAGTTATCACCCAAAGTCAAGCTGTCATTCTGGAGTGCTGCCAGAACCAGGTCTGGTGTCCATTGAATCTCTTTCACTTTCTCTCTCTCTCTCTCTCTCTGTTTCCACTGCATCAGGGGTGGGTAAAATTTTTCTGCAAACCCTTGGAACAGAAGGGGTATGATTGAATCTCATTTCCCAGAGAGTAGAGGTCTCCACCCTTGAAAGTCATATGTTTAACAGAAGGAGCCCTAAGATGACACCACTTTGGCCCACTTCTTTTTTTCTTTGAGAAAAGCTACCCTTACTACAAAGGCAACTTCCCTTCTAAGGATAAAATGGTGACTTTCTGATACCAATCTCATTAGGGACAGAAATAAAACAAAACAAAAACCCAGCTCACCATATGGACTTCGTATATGACTTCAATATGGGCCTTAACAGAAAAACTATAGCTTGTTCATATATACATCGCCTTATATCCACTCTATAAAATAAAAGGGCCATTTGTCTCCATGGGTGAAGAATCCAGACAGGACTAAGATGACTGGGATTAGAAATATGCCACTAACTTACTATGTTAGTAAAATCAGAGCAATGTAATAAACAGGAATTCCTAAAGAGGGTTCGTATCAACAATACATTTTAGAAAAAAAAATATTGACATGTTTGCTTTCTAATACACTGTCAGAATATTTGGAACTTTCCAGAATGTGTGGAGGAATGATATCCCATCAAGTTTTCTGAGTGGTGGAAGAATAGATTTGCTTCGCCAACTTGTTACATAAGAAAAACATATGTCAACCCAAGGGTACTCTGAGATTACTGCATTTGTACTAAAATAAATAGATGAATGATGATTTGAATATTTCTAAAGCACAGATATACATGTTTCACCTACCTAGCTGATGTTTCTAAAAAGAAATTTCCTAACAGTTTTTTATGAATAAAGCAGACAAATTTTCATTGTCACACGAATGAGAAAGAAAGAAACAAAAAACAGAATTCTGAAGAGCTCCAAATTGTTTCAGGAAATGTATTATGCATTTAATTTATTTTTTCCATAATATTGATACTTCAAAATAGATACACAATCTCTATTTTACAAATAAGGAAACCTCAATTAAGAAATGCAAACTGCCAATGGTCTCATAAATAATTAATGGTAAATTTAGGTTTGAACCTATTTCTAATTAGTTCCATTATAATATGTTGCCACATTAGTGCATTTAGGGAATATTAAAGATGAGCATTTTAGGGATAATACATTCATGGTTTTAAGAGAATCAGAAGTAACTAAAATTAACAGTGACAAATTTGTGTGTGAGCATATGTATCTTACTTTTATGAACTGAAATCCACACAGTACTTTAAATCTGTAGGAACTTTAGCTCTCTACTATGACTGGATAATAACACAACTTTTCTATTTCTGATGTCATCCTTCACTCTAGATAAGTGAAACACACATGTGCATGAAGAAAAAGACATCCCAGGGCGTGTTCATTACACAACCTTTTGTAAATTGTTCTTTATGGTATGTTTTATGCTACTGAAGGATTGAAACATATATGTGGCCACAACTTTGAACTCCTATTAAGAAGAAAGATTAGAGAGGTTCTCTTCTAAAACTGAGAGGGCTCTGGAGAAGGATGGTAAAGTGACATACTCTAGACACAGACTAGAATTCTGTTTCCTCCACATACTAAGTATGTGACATTGGTGAGTAAATACACTAAGTAGCCATTTCTCATTTTGTAAAATATGGATAATAATAGTGCATGTCTCATAGGGTAATTATAAGGATTACATAAATTGATGTAAGCAAACAACTGAAAATAGTGCCTGGCATGTATTAAACACTACTTAAATGTTAGTTGCTATTATTACTATTATGCTCTTTTACGGCTGGATTCAAAGAAGAGTTTATTCTAATAGAATGAAGAGACTCTGTAAAGGGAACTTCTGTCTTCCAGTTTCTGCAAGTGTTAAATTTAACATTTTCTGTCTCCAAACACTAGACTCTTCTTTGAAAATCATCAGGTAACACATTTATTTTATTAATATTTTTTATAAAAAACTCATAAAAGCTATCTCGTAAAGCATCAAGAGTTATATGGCTAGGGTAATATTTTAAACTTACAAACTTTAATTCAATTTTATAAATAAACTCACACTGATTGTGTTATTTGTATTTAGATTTCCCAGACATCTAAAAAGTATTCTCTTTTTTTGTTTTGTTTTTTTTTTTTTTGCGGTACGCGGGCCTCTCACTGCCGTGGCCTCTCCCGTCGCGGAGCAACAGGCTCCGGACGCGCAGGCTCACCGGCCATGGCCCACGGGCACAGCCGCCCCGCGGCATGTGGGACCCTCCCGGACCAGGGCATGAACCCGCGTTCCCTGCATCGGCAGGCGGACCCCCAACCACTGAGCCACCAGGGAAGCCCTAAAAAGTATTATCTTCATGGAACTTAAAACAGGATTCTGTTTCCATGAAATAAATCTCTCTTCTGGTGTAAAACACTTAAGTCTGCTTAATTTATGCACTTTACACAATTTTTATTTATGTTGATTTGTAATTATTTGCTAATTTATTAAATAGGAAATGTCATGTGAACACATAATCCAAGATTTAGTCCAAAGCAAAGAATCCACATTATTATTTTTTTAATTAATATTTGCTTGACATCAAAGACTCAAATTGAAAATTCATATACTTTAAAGATGTTCGCAAACCTTAATATCATGACTTTTATTATAATGTTTCTGACTAATATTACCAAAAATTAAAATAGATATCCAATTCCTTACTTTTAGGTAATATTGTAAACTACCACCACGTTTAGTTTTACATCAATTCCTCATTCAATCATTCATTCACTCACTTGTTCATTAATCACTGATCAAACCTTCTCAAACAGCAAGGAGTATTCCAAATTCTCAAGCTTTTTGTAGAAAAAGTAACATTTCATGTTTAACTGTTTTCAGATAGCCAGTGTATTTTAATTTAGGGGTTTGTAAAGTAATATCATAAATACCATCTTATCTGATAAAATTAGGGTAAGAACATGCATAAAATAATTATAAATTAAGAACATTTTATTAAATGCGCTAATGGAGTTTCAAAGTATGGCAGGAATAGTGACTGATAGAAAAAATTACAGTGAAGAGGATTGGGGAAGCCTTCATGAAGAAAAACTGCATTTGAGTTTACCTTTGAATAACTGGGACAGAGTTTTAGTTGCTAGAGAACAGATGAAACAGCACAAATTAAGATTCAAAGGCAAGTAAGTACAAGCTGTATTGAAGAATGATGTAATGCAGTGCAGCTGGCACATAGATGCCACTTGGGCACAGCACAGTATGAGACTAGAATATTAGAAATAAGTCAGTCTGGGAAAGGGTGTGTGTGCCATGCTGTAGAATATATAGAGTTTCCCTTCAGTAAGCAAGCGGAAGTCAGCAAAGGCTTTTGAACCATACAGAGACCCTTGGCAGAGCCTAGTTTTAGCAAGATGACAGCCATGGTGGTGAGGGATGGATGTGCTCACATGCACGGGGGTCAGTATCGCTATCCAGTCTATTACCGCTCCTTTATCGGCGCTTTTCAAAAAGGAATTTCTGTTTCTGTGACTTACTATGATATCCCCCACAAATCACCTACAAATGTATAAGTATATAAAGTGTAAATATTCACTTACATCCATTGGGCAGAAAACAACTTTTTTTGATCTTTTATTGATGACATGTTGTAATGGATTCTTAAGGTTGCCGTGACAAAATATCACAAACACGGTGGCTCAGAACAACAGAAATTTATTCTCTCCCACTTCTGGAGGCTAGATGTATGAAATCAAGGTGGTAGCAGGGCCATGCTTTTTCTGAAGGCTCCAGGGGAGGATTCTTCCTTGCCTTTTTCTACCTTATGGTGGTTGCTGGTAAACTTTGGCATTCCTTGGTTTGTAGATGCAACTCCAATCTCTGTCTGTGTCATCACATGGTGTTCTCCTTTCTGTCTGTTTCTTCTCCTCTTCTTATAAGGACACCAGCTATATTGGATTTAGGGTCCATCCTACTCCAGCATGACCTCATCTTAACTTGATTACATCCTTAAAGACTCTATTTCCAAATAAGGTCATATTTACAGGCATCAGGGCTTAGAACTTGAACATATCCTTTTGGGGGACACAATTCAACTCATACCACATATAGATAAGATTTTAAAATGTGATATTCAGACACTTCTGTAGTGAAAAATGCTAAACTATCTCTAAGAGCCTTGCACAAGTTACGTATTACTGAGAAGTGATTGGTAGGTGCCGTGGCCATGGAACCCCAGCACCCCGCTGAGGAAAGAGCAGATGATTTTTATCTGATTTTTCCGGAAAAATCTAACTCAGGTGCTGAATTTTGCTGAAAGATCAAGTCACCAGTTGTGTTTTATTTATTAATTGATTTAAATATCAGATTGCGTAAGGCAGTTAGTTATAATCTAGGAAAGGATCATTACTTTTATCAAAGTGAATTCTCGATTCTTTCATCATACTGTTTTTCAAATGATTCTTGTCTCCAATTTCCTCTTTCCCTACTTCTGAATCATCATTTATCCTGTTTCTCCATTTCTGCCCATTTTCCACATACAAAGATAAAGCTCTGTATCATATATATATGTGTCATATATATGTGTGGTTTCCCGTCTTCCAAGTTAATGAAGAAATGAGAAGCAATACTACTCCTACTGCCCTGAAATAAAGGCTACCATCAATAGCCATGTTAGGAGCTAAGCCTGCACTAACCAAACTGTTCCCACAATTTAAACAGTATTTTCTAAACTTACTGATGAACATTTAGTGAAGGAAATAATCAGAAGTGATGATAAAGTATGCCTACCAAATTTCAATCTACCAGAACTATCTCTTTCAACTGAGAGTGGATTGGTCTGATGGGTGTCATAGTTCTTCAGAATCATTAGGTGCTGCCCATTGCTTTCTGCCTCATAGTGTCTCTCCTTCCCTCTCTCTCTCTCACATTCTAAACTAATTCTTATTTATGTCTCTTATCAAGTCAAAATTTATTTTTCTGCCACAGAATAGTGCACTCCAACAAGTGCACAACTGTATAGCGAACATCGTAAATACTATAAAATATTGTTTTGCACATTGTTTAAAAGTGTTCTCATTGGCCAGACACTGTAAAGCAAAATGTTTGTGCTATGCATATTTCATTACTTACTGTTCTATCCATAATTTAAATCACTGTCATTTGTCAGATTAGCAGATAGAGAGAGAGAATGATATGAAAAAACAACTACTCTGTTTATGCATCGTGGCAAATCATAATCATTCATTTTTTTTGCAAGAAACAGTAAATTTGAGCTTAACTCCAGTTATAGACATAATGATTTTCATGATGTCTTTGAATACAAAAGAAGAAAGTAACAAAAACTCATTGTGTTAAGTGAATTATTTAAAAGCTAGAATTTTTAAGGAGACTGTTAGAGAATGTATTGAAATCAATCATCTATATTTCACTGGTGAAGTCTGCCATTTTTCAATGGTTGGTTTAATTCATTTTGTTGTCCTTATTTAGAAGTCCTATATACCGTTCAAATATTTTGTTTTTCCCTGCACATAGAATCTGCTGTCTTGTTCCAATCATCACAATACTTCTATTTTGGAAATATATAAAGCATATCCCCAGTTTTTGCCTAAGTAAAATGTCAATTCTGGACATTAGCTTTTATTTTATTTATACAGGTAGAGCACTTTTACATTTGTCATAGTAAATAAGTTTAAACCAATAAGCTTAAAATAGTCCTAATTCAGTAGTGCATAGGGAATTTAGACTTCAGTGGGGAAAAAAAGGTGCATTCAGCACATGTTGCCATAAATTTGTTCAGGTGGAACAGGATTGGGTGACATAATAGTCAAGCAGCAGGCATGGTGTGACAGCTTATAGACAGACAATGAAATGGAACTTTGAAGAGAGGAGCAGCTGTATTATGCTGTATTCTTCAATTAAAGCTATTAAGGCAGAAGGAAATCATCTTCACTTCTACCTTCATGATTCTGGGCTGTCTCTCTGCATTGTCCTAATAAAGCCTGATGTACTATATATTTCATCATGACAAAACATAATTGATGTCATCAACATTTAAAAATTATCACTGTATAATATATGCTTTTGAGAAACACTGTATTATTGTAAATGTTCAAACTCTTATTTTGAATTATATTGAAGATCATGACAGTATATTTTAAAAATGTTCTCAGTGGCAAATGAGTCATTTTGAAGACTACCTTTCTAATTAATTTCACAAGAGTTGAAGTTTCTTTTTAATCTCTTCCAGAAATTATAAAAATAATAGCTTCTCCCTTGGAGTTATGAAAGGTAAAAGCCACAATAAGTCAAGCAAATGTACATCACTCAGAAGCCATTTCTATCTTTATGAAAATTATAGTGTAAAAATGATGGGGGTAAATGTGACAGACACTTTCACCCCCCGAGCATACATGTCTCCACGTTGCTCTTTTGTGCCCTGTCAACATAAAATATTAGAAAAATTATAGCCCTATGTTTAATTCAGAGATTTGAGCTTTTATAATTAAACATTTTCCATTCATGAAGAGGAATATTGTTTAGGATAAAGAAAAAAAATATAGAGAGAGGCAATGAATTCTGGAAAGACCTTGGTTCAAATTCTGGCCCTGTCACTTATCAGCTGAGTGATTTGAATTAAAATGAAAAGATTGTCAGTGTTAGACTTGGGGCTATTTTTCCACTACTGTCTCATGGGCCAAAAACAGTGCCTAGCACACAATGACACTTAATACTACCTGTTGAATAGAAGAATGACTGAACGAAAGCTCTTGGAAGAAATTTAGCATGGTATTTGTAAACTCCTTGGTATTATATCCTTTCTGACTTTGACTCTTCACAGCTCCTTCACTTTCCACAATAACAGGTTGGGATAATATAATCTACTGAAATTTATCCATATTGTAATATTTGGGTTCAATTATTACATGTAGCAGAGTCCTTCATTCCCTCTTAAAAAGACAAACTAAGAGTAACCATATTTTTCTAAAATGTAATGCAAAATAAACAATCCTTCACAAATTTTGAAAGAACTTGAAGAGAAATAGTTCACATGTATCTTTCCAGAATAAACTTAGCTTTCAAATTGATAAGATCTAGTGTAAAATAAAGAAACTAAATAATTCTGATACACAGAAGTAGAATGAGCAATTTACAAATAGGTGTGATAATAACTTTTTTTTATATTCATTTCTAGCCTTTCTGATATTTTGCAGGATAAGTTATGGGTCCCATGACAAATATGCTTTCCAATCCTCCCTATGGTGTCCAGCCAGGCCTGCTAGAGTTATGACACGGACTGGAAGCTGGTGTTTATAGAACAAGTCAGGGGATGATTCATAGCTCCTAAAAAACAGCATTTCTTTTAAGTAAAGCTATCCTGGACAGCTACCATTTTATTATAATATCATACTGTTTTTATTCTTTCCTTGTTCAAAATTAAAGAGAAAGATATCAAACAATTTTGAACTATGTAATCACCATATGAAAATGTCCAACTCCCAACTTTATCTTCCCAGAACTGACTTCAATAAAATAAAAACTACCTTTTATCTCATAGATTTTTGAATCATGCACAGAGCTTGCCGATCTGTCACTCTCTCACACAAAACTAATGTGACTGCCGTTGTGAAGAACATAGCTAACACGGTCCCCCCATCTCCCTTGGCTGCCAAGGAATTTACACTTTACAGGAAAGCAGGGACCTCGGTACTGACTTTGTTTTTGCAGGGCCCCTTCCCATATGGCTCTTGGGTAATTAGACACTTCATGAATCACCTCACAGCTGTCCTTATATAGCCATATAATTCTTTCTATCTTTTCCTGCAAAATTAACCATTTCTACTGTTTTCTCACCCTCTGGTTTTAAAGATAATTTTTTTCCTCAGTGTGTTGGTGTTTGACTCTCTTTTCTGGATTAAAGGAAAACCAAACCAAACCCTGAGTTTGCAAACTTTTTGTCAGGTCTTGGAGTAGAAAAGTTTGTCTCTGTTCTTTGATAAGAGCATTGTGTCTCTGTTCTTTAGGAAGTCTGGTAATATGTCTTATTTATTTCTATATCAATACATACCTGGACTAGACTGGAATCACTAGTAAACAAGAGAGAATTCACAGTTGGCAAAATAAGGTGAAATTCTTTGTGTCTTCATTGCGGCTCCCAGGGGGGATTTTTGGAGATGACATTGATTTAAGGAAATTGTTTCTCTTATCAATGTAGTATGAAATATACTCTTTGAAATGGGTGTTGAATTGCACGTGTGTGCACACACAGATATATTTACTAACTCTAGACCCCTTCATTCAACATTCGGTCTAATAGTTACACAAAAAGAATATGGCTGCAGGAGGAATGATTCCCAGAGCTATTGTATGTATTTATTTAAAACTGGTGAAGATGTCTCAAAGAAGACTGATTGGGATGTTCAAAGCCTGAAGCTGCCGGCTTCTCCATAATGATTGTCTAGAATGAATAACTTAGGACTTGAGAAATGTACTGCTGAGATTCAAGGGATATATCTTTGTAAGTAAGAAGTGGAGTGTATTCTTCAGATGATGTATGGGTAGAAAGTTGGACGATGAGATAGAAAAGATAAGTTTAGGAAGGAAGTTGTCAATAAGAGAACTTCTATGAAGGATAGCTTTTATTTATTCCTACTCCCATTTTCTTTGAACTCTGGGAACAATCATTTTTAGCATCCAAATTTAAATGTTCTTCCTCCTATACCAATTTTCTCCTACATTTCAGTAAATGGCACTGCCCACACAAAGCCTTATGCTGAAGGGAAACTGAGGGAAGGATCAGTACAGGCTTGTGTGACCTTCTAAACATCAGCACCCCAACAAGGTCAAGGAGGTGATTAATTTTGGAGCTCCAGGTGATGGGCAGAAGTAAAGCCTATGTAGCCCTGTGAGTGGCAGGAAGGAGAACTGGATGAGTAGAAGTCAATGGGGTTTATACAGACTCATGTATAGAAATGAGACAGACTCCCTTTATTTCCTAAAGGTAGTGGCATGTAGAAGGGGGAACAGATGCATACTTGGTTACAAATGCACTTTATTATTTAGTTATTTTTTCCATCTTTATTGAGGTATAACTGCCAAAGTTTTATATGAAAGGTACAATGTGATGTGACATATGTATACATTATGAAATGATTACTATAATCAAGTTAATTAACGCATCTGTCACCTCACATAGTCATTAGTTTTTGTGTATGTGCTAAGAACACTTTAGATCTACTCTCTTAGAAAATTTCAAGTATATACTACATTATTATTAACTGTAATCAACATGCTGTACATTAGATTCCCAGAGCTATTCATCTTGTAACTGAACGTTTGTACCCTGCGACCAGTATCTCACTATTTCCCCCATTTCCCAACTCCTGGCAACCACCATTCTACCCTCTTTTTCTATAGTTCAATGTTATCTTTTTATATTCCACATATAATTGAGATCATACAGTATTTGTCTTCCTTTGACTGGCTTATCTCACTTAGCATAATGTCCTCCAGTTTTGTCTAGGTTGTTGTAAACAGTAGGATAAAGAAAATGTGATACACACACACATATATAGATGTGTGTGTGTGTGTGTGTCTGTATATATATATATATATATATATATATATATATATACAGACACACACACACACATATATATATACACATGTGTAAGTATTTTTTATATATATATATATATATATATATATATATATATAGTTTTGAAAATATGTGCCAAAGATTTTTTAAGGTACTAGAATTACAATAGTGAACATAATATTGAATATTTCTTCCTCCTTGAGCTTATCTTCAAATTCAGGAGGCAGACAGTAAATGAATAAACAAAGAGTCTATTAGTATGGGTTCTCCAGACAAAATAAATATGAGATAATAAACAAAAATAATAAGATATACCTATATCTTTATTGATATCAATATAAATATACTGAGAGAGAGTTTAAGGAATTGGCTTATCTGATTTTGAGGGCTGGCAAGTACAAAATTCATGAGGAAGGTCAGCAGGCTGGAAGTTCTGGCAAGAGTTTATATTGTGGTTTTAAGTCTTAAGGAAGTTGAAGAAGAACTTCTTCATCTTAGGGAGACCTTAGTCTTTTCTCATAAGGCCTTCAACTGATTAGATAAGGTCCACCCACATTGTGAAGGGTAATCTGCTTTACTTAAAGTCTACTTACAGATCTAAATATTAATCACATGTAAAAAAATACCTTCACAGTAATATCAAGACTGGCATTTGACCAAGCAACCGGGCATAATAGTCTAGTCAAACTGACACATAAAATTAACCACCACAGGGCTTCCCTTGTGGCGCAGTGGTTGAGAATCCGCCTGCCGATGCAGGGGACATGGGTTCGTGGTCCGGTCCGGGAGGATCCCACATGCCGCGGAGCAGCTAGGCCCGTGAGCCATGGCCGCTGAGCCTGCGCGTCTGGAGCCTGTGCTCCGCAACAGGAAAGGCCACAACAGTGAGAGGCCCACGTACCGCAAAAACAAAAACAAAAACAAAAATTAACCACCACGAAGAGAAACAGGGATAAGATTTTAGAAAAGGCAGTCAGGGAATTCCTCTTACAGGATAGGACATCTAACCAGAGACATAAAAGAAGTGAGGGAGTGAGTCTTGAGAATACCTAGAGGAAAGTCTTTCCAAGTAAAGGAAGGACTATGTACAAAGGCCCTGAGGCAGGAATATCAGGCAGTGTTTGAAGAACAACCATATGATGTCCACTATGGCTGAAGTGCAGTGAGCCCGGGAAAGAAAAGATAAGATGAAGAAGCACCAAAGGGGCTATTTGGCCTTTTAAGGACATTTCTGTTTCTTTAAGAGCAATGACAAGCTATGTAGAGTTTTGAGAAATAACCTGCATGACCTGACACAACTATTAAAACGTTCTTTCTTGCTATTATGTGATGAATAGACCGTAGAAAGGCAAGAGTGGAAGCTGAAAGACAAGCCAGGAGTCTCTGACAAAACTGCGTTGGTAGTTTGGGATGCCATGGTGAGAACTGGTCAGATTCTGGACATATATAGAAAGTAGGCAACAGGATTTGGCAACAGGATTTGTTTCAAGTAAAGGTTGTAAAAGCACTAGCAAAATCAAAAATGATTCTAAGGGTTTTTTTTTCATTTATTTTTTTAATTATTATTTATTTTTGGCTGCGTTGGGTCTTTGTTGCTTCAGGTGGGTTTTCTCTAGTTGCGGCGAGTGGGGGCTACTCTTCATTAGGGTGGCTTCTCTTGTTGCGGAGCATGGGCTCCAGAGAGCAGGCTCAGTAGTTGTGGCACACGGGCTTAGTTGCTCTGCGGCATGTGGGACCTTCCCGGACCAGGGCTCGAACCTGTGTCCCCTGCACTGGCAGGCAGATTCTTAACCGCTGTGCCACCAGGGAAGCCCGATTCTAAGGTTTTGAGACTTGGCAACTGGATGAATGGTATTGCCATTTACTGAGATGAGGGATCACTGGGATGGAATGTAGGAAGCCAAGATATCAGCTTGGAACGTGTTAACTTTAAGTTGAGATGCCTATTAGATATCCACATTGAGACATCAAGTAGGTAGATGGATATGAATCTGGGAAACAGCAGAAGTAAATTTGGCAGTCATTGAAATATAGAGGTATTTAAAGACTTTACTATTGGGTTAAGTCATCTAGAAACTCAAGTTGGATTGAGAAGATAATAAGTCTGAGGCTAGAATTTAGGACACTCACACTTTATTTTTCTACATAAAATTCACGAACGTCCTCAAGGTCCAAAAAAAATTATTGGGTCTTTCACTGATACTGCATTATAGATTAATTAGGGTCATTCTGTATTTTTTAAATCCATCTTTTCACTTTTCCCCTAAAATGCCATTATATTTACATTTGAACTTAAAGAATGAAGAGTGGGATTTTTTAGGTGAGGATGGAGAAGTGGGTATGGAATTGGGCAGTATGTTAGACTTTATATATGAATTGATATAACTGTTACAACTATCGTGGATTTGCAAACCTTCCCCTTTTTATAGACAAGACAAATTGGGGGCCTGGTGAGGTAAAACAGTTTGTCTGTCATGCAGCATTTTACCAGAAATATAAATGCAGACTTCCAAGACAATTTTGGAAGTGCTTCTGTTATACAATGTTACTTTGCTGACTTCCTGGACTTTACAATATGGCTGTTAACCAAATTCATTATGAAATATTAATAGGTGTATATTTCATGAAATGCTGTAATATCATAGAAACATAAAACCATGGATAATTAAGAAATGTCCATAGATTTTCTAAATTCCTTTTTTTTTAAAATTAATTAATTTTTGGCTGCGTTGGGTCTTCATTGCTGCACGCGAAACCATGGATAATTAAGAAATGTCCATAGCTTTTTTAAATTCTTCTTTTAAAAATTAACTAATAAATTTATTTTTGGCTGTGTTGGGTCTTCATTGCTGCGTGCAGGTTTTCTCTAGTTGTAGCGACGGGGGGCTATTCTTCATTTTGTGGTGTGCAGGCTTCTCGTTGCGGTAGCCTCTCTTGTTGCGGAGCATGGGCTCTAGGCGTGCAGGCTTCTTGATATAAAAATAAAACCCAGACAGGCACTGGATTTCACACATGGATTTGATATTTTATATTTGGATAGCATCAGTGTTCTCCTTTACAGGCTATGTAAAAGACCTACTTTAAAACCCCATTATGTGATCATTTTCACCCAATATTCAAGGACTAGTATAGCATAACTGGTTGACCATATGTTTCTTCCATATGTTTGATGATGCTTTAAAAGAAAAAACAGCACATACAATATAAAGGAACTGGAAAATAGTCTACAGCCTAAATGTAATATCTAATATTATATAAAAATAATATCTAACACCAGAAAGCAGAAAGATTTATGATTGTCAGTGAGCAAATGATTAATCATTTAATCATGTCTAAGTTATAAGTACTTTACTAGTAAGACTTTAAGTTTCAATCACTTTTCACTTATTGAATGTGAGGTTGTTTGACTGCATTAAGACATGACAGGGCATGTTTCAGTACTCCATTAATACACAACTCAGGCACACTCAAATATCTTAAATGACTTAAAGCAGGTATTAATTAACCAATAAAACATAACCCAGAGCAACTGAAGGCTACTGCATTCTTTTTATGTCTTAAACTCTGGAATGAGATGGAAAAAGAAAAGAATGAAGACAAAGTGCTATTAAATAAAGACAAATTCAGGGCACTGCTGAAGAGAAGATTCCATAAGCTATTATTATATGTCTTCATCTGTTTTCAGATGTTGACCCCAAACACATATGTGGGAGTGTTTTTTCTCTTTTTAAAAAATTGAACTAAAATTTACATAACACAGAATTAAACGTGTATTTAAAGTGTATAATTTAGTACACAAAGTGGCATTTAGTACATTCACAATGTTGGGAAGCCACCACCTATATCAAATTCCACATTTTCATCACTCCATAAGAAAACCCTGTACCCATTAAGCACTCACTCATTCCTTACTCCTTCCAGCCCCTGGCAGTCACCAATCTGTTTTCTGTCTCTATGGATTCAACTATCATGGATATTTCATATAAACGGAATCATACAATAGCTGTTCTTTTTTGTCTGGCTATTTCACTTAGCATAACGTTTTCGAGGTTTTTCCATCTTGTACCATGTATCAGTACTTTGTTCCTTTTTATGTCTGGATAAATATTCCACTGTATGTATATACCATATTTTGTCCATTCATCCATTGATGGACATCTGGGTTGTTTCCATCTTTTAGCTATTGCAAATAGTGCTACTAAAAAATTCGTATACAAGTATTTTAACTGTTTTCAATTGTTTGGGGTATATATCTAGGAGTGGAATTGCTGTGTCTTGTAGGTGTACTGTTAAAAGCTGATTTCCTTTCAGTTTTGTGTTATTACCTCAATATTTTAAATTCTTTTATTTGTGGAATAAACTCAAGAAATCAAGGTTTTTATAAAAAAGTAAAGGGGAGGAATTAAAAATTATTTTCTACCATGGAAACTCTTCATGAGAGCTTCAAAATTGAGAAGAAAGTGGAGATCCATTCAGTATCTTACAGCAGCAGAGATGAAAACTTACTTTGGAAGGAGTGTTAGGGCCAGCAATGGAAGTTTGTACTCTAACAATTTCATTATTTTGGGCTATAGAATATGGGTCAGTAAATGGATGCAGATAGAGCAAGAGAGTGTCATAAAGAGAAAACTTGAAGGCATCCACATAATGTAAGATGTAAATATAAAGAATATGGAATTTGAAAAAGTAAGAAAACAAACATGTAACAACAATAATATGTTTAATATTTACTGGAAGAGGACGAAGTTTCTGAAAAGAATAGGATATGGAGAAATAAGACCAGAACAATGATTTAAAGCTATCTGTTGATATTTTGATATCTTGGCCTCAAAAAGATTTCTTTGGATGAACTTTTATTACTATAAATTTCTTAATTTTTTTTTGTCTTATATTTTGGATTTAGGCGCTAGGATATATTAACATCACAGGTTTGTTTCAGAGAGACAGTGGCAAAATAGAAAGTGCCAAGTGTCAGGAAGGCTTGTGTTGATGGGGGAGCTTAGCAACTTGAAAATATCCAAGAAAATAAAAGAAGAGAGGGAAGTGCTACGGTTGACAGCAACAGTCAAATAGACTTTTACCCACATATAAATATTGAGACAATCACAATAGTATGCATATGTGCAAAAACATGCCCAAAACATGCCATTCTTTTTTTAATTGCCTTTTACCATTTTGAACTTGGATATTTCTTCCAAGAATGCAAGCACTCTTACTCTAAAGCATATTTTACTATTTATTTTAATGAAATTATCGAAAAGTATGAAAAATTTAAAATTAAATTATAATATATAATTATATACATTACAAAAGAACTATTTCAAATTATTAAAATAATTTCTAAAAAGCATAAACTATAAACATGCAGTTATTGTTTATAAACATACGATAGACATATAAAATTAACTATCGACATATTAAAATGTGTATAACTATAAAATATAAATGTCATTCAATTATTTCCTATTTTATGTGTTTGTTCATTTTAGTGGTAAAAGTTGGACAATCGGTCAGAAAATTTATGTTGGTTGAATGGAGATCTTCTATTTACTCTAAGGAGAAAGCAGCCAGTGTAAATGGTTCTGGCTAAATTAAGGAGGAAAACTGACATAAACACGCAGGAAGAGTGAGACATCGAGAAGTTTAACTGCATGACAGCAAAACTTAGGGACGAATAAAATCGGAATGATTATTTTTCCTTTCTTTATCTGTGCCCTTTTGCAAACTAACTGTCAGAGTTCTTGTCTATGACAATCTTGACATCTAAGACAAACTATGTGCAGTAAATTTCCTGGAGACCTGAAGTGAAGAATGATCTTAAAATATATATATATTTTTAATGCTACCGTAAGAAGCCAACGGACCAAGTGCAAAGACTATGAAAGAACACACATGGTCTGAAGAAGTGAACACATAAAACAGTTTATATCTAATACCTTTAATATACCAGATAGTATTATGTTGATCAGTGCAGTTAATTCTCACCTATTTACAATAATAAATATTGGAACCATACTGATAAAATGCACAGATTAAAAAGCCTAATATGGCCAAAAATTGAAACCACATCTATCATTAAGCCTGCATTTTAAAAGTATTAATAACACCTCACAACACTGGATTATGTTTTTTTGTTTTTTGTTTTTTTTCATTTTGTTTTATTCACAGTCTCCAGTGCCGCATCTGACAAAACACTGATGAGACAGAAAAGAGGGAAGACAATGAGATTTTCATAATCTGGAAGTTAAGGTTCTCATTTCAGAAGAAAGCAATGTTGACTAATAAAAACATTCTCTTGAGTAACTTTTCAATGTAACTATTGGCATAATACCTAAACAAAGATTTTTTTAAAAAGTAGAATATCTTTCTAATTAATGTTATATATACCAGGAGTTCTTTAAAAGAGTCCATACAAAGCAGTATATTTCTGAATTTCTTTCCATTGAATTCATTCTGTGTTTCCAACCCGAGGCAGCTGACTAGTAATTTCCAAGTTTCCAATTTCCAAGTTTCCAATTCATTAAACTTCATAATGTTTCATAAGTCCCACCCCTTATTTTCAATTGTAATAAATTACCTTAATTAGTATTGTGCAACCATTATAATTTGAACATAAAAATCTTTGAGGCATGGAACATACACTAAATAGATACCATATTTTCTGTTCACAAGATAAATACATTGTTGTCAAAAGTGAAATACCAAAGCATGAAAGAATTATAATATCATACATTCTCTTTCTAAGAATAACAGATAGTAGCTATCATTCTGAGATTCAGAAAACTGCTAAAATAGGAAAATAGACCATCTTTTAGAATTTGCCCTCATACATTTATTTTGATTTTTCTAATATTTGAGAAGACTTTCACTGATCCTTGCTAAATGTCATCATAAGACATTTCAAAGATATATGAGTTTTCATTATCACATAACCAGAGATTTTCTGAGTAAACATTTTTTTGGAAAATATTTGTTAGAAAATCTGTGCAAAAAACCTCAAAGGCCTAACCTCCCTTACATAAAGGATATGTGTTCCATATAAGTCACCAATGCAATTCAAAATTGTCATAACTCAATGTGCCTCAGCCTTGTATATGAAGGATAAAAATCTCTTTGCATAAGCACAGGTCATTAGCCTAGAAAGGGGCATATCATCAATGTCCCGTTGATGAGGGGCACTGATTATATGCCCCTTATCTTACAGACTATCTGTACAAGATCTAGAACCTGGACATTTATTTCTTCAGAGAACAGTTCCAATATCATCTGTTCATTTGATAACTCCCTAGTGGTTGCAGAGTCCTTCCCAGCCAAAAACTACATCTATTTATATAACACTTTGAAGTCCATAAAGCATATTCACGTGTGTTATGCCACTTGATTCTCCCTGCAGCCTCTGGTGATAACATGGGGCTTATTTTGCAATTTTACAATGAACAGACAGGAAATGGAGTGAGACAATGACTTGCCCACAATTGCGTAGCTGGAGAGTGACAGAGCTGAATCTCAAACCACATCTGAAGAGTGACATCTGATATTCTTTCTACTCTTCCATGATTTGGCCTGGTGAGAGGTTATGGAATTAAGAATGGTAATCACTACAGAAGTGTAATTGGACTAGAGTTCTAACAGTTTTACTTCAGTTATCAACCCTTACCTTTGAAAGGCATTTTAGAAAAATTCAGAGATGTGTAACTTTTGATCAGGAAAATAGATGATACCTATTTTTCAAAACAGATTCAAAAGACTCCAGAAAGTAGTTAAAGCAACAAGTGAGGCGAAGATATTTTCATGTTTTGTGGAGGGGCCAACTGTTGTATCATTTCCTTATATTAAGTTAGCTTGAGTAAATGACGTGGAAATAAGGGCCCTTTTAAGAGACATGAATAAGTGAAAATGTTGCCTGTGAATATGACACAGAATTTTACCATCAATATTAGCAAAATTATCTTTAAGATAGATAGAAATCTGTTTCTTTTATCCTTTTCCTCTTTCCTTTGACTGTCACTAAATTAGATAAAATGTTTCCTTGCTAGCCTGTAGGGATATACCAATAAAGAACTCACTATCTAACACTTGAAATGATAAGTTAGAGACACAAAAGTATTGGGTGTAATGTCAGCATACATCTAAATTGGATAACCTAATACAAACATCCAGTTCCTCAGCACTGCAGGTATTTTTGTTCTAGGTTTTAGGAAATTTAACCTATACCTGTTGGAAAATTAAAATTCACTAATTTCAACTTATCCTTGGGAAAAAGGAGTGTTTTGATTTTAATTGCTGATTACCACATCTCTGTGAAGTTTCCCACGTTGCAATGTAACGTGACTGTGAGCTCGTTGAGAATAAGGGGTTGTACGTTCCTACCATGTAACATGTTCCTCACCACACAGCAAATACTTCAATTGGTGTTTTGTTTGTTTGTTTGTTTGTTTTTTGCGGTACGCAGGCCTCTCACTGTTGTGGCCTCTCCCGTTGCGGAGCACAGGCTCCGGACGCGCAGGCTCAGCGGCCATGGCTCACGGGCCCAGCCGCTCCGCGGCATGTGGGATCTACCCAGACTGGGGCACGAACCCGTGTCCCCTGCATCGGTAGCCGGACTCTCAACCACTGCGCCACCAGGGAAGCCCAGCCCCTCAACCGGTGTATTCTGAATGAGAATAAGTTCAAATGTATGATGTAGACTTTGACTTTCTGGTAAAGATGATATGGATTCAGCATATGGTAGTTCCATATCCAGTATCTATACACTGGTTACATATGTGACTTGTATGAAGAAGGTATAATTAATCCTTATTAATAATGAGAGCTAGAAAAGTAGCTCTCATTATAATGAGTAGAAAAGAGCATATACAAAGCAAAGGAATTATTCTATAAGCTCAAAAAACTTATGCTATCATATCTTTCACCAAATTATTTCTAAAAACAATTTTAAAATATCTTTAACACTACAGGGCCATAAACACTATAACTCCTATTAGCATTAACTGTTGAAAATTAACAAAAAGCCAATAAAACAGTATCAGATACAGCAAGGAAGTAACTTAACATGTTTCTGTCTATATCCTTGAATTAAATTTACCATTTCAAATACTGATAATTTGTTTAATGAAAATATTAATTTGAGGATGTTGGAAACATTGGAATTATTCCTGAAAACATCACATTAAGTAACTGAGTTGGTGATAAATTTTACATAAAATCCAGCTGACCTAATTTTACAAATGTCGCGGAATTGCAGATGAAGATATTAACAATTCTTTTATTAAAGGATAAAGTGTCCATAATACCCAAGGCAATATGCTGATTAAAGCAGGTGCAATGGAAGATAACCCATAAGCTTCATAATTCCTTGGATAATAGATCAGTGATTCACTGTAATGTACTTATTAAGCAATATGGGAAATTGGGTCAAATTAAACAGTGAGATAAAGTTGTTCATATATGACATGACTTGCCATGGAGACAATCAAAGTGACATTTCTTAACCTAAGTCTCTAGAGATAAGATACTTAGCATCAAATTAGTCAGTTACCTAACCTTTTGAAAAATCTATAGCTGTGATCAGTAAAAGAAAATTGCATTAAGAATGGGCAATTATGATGTATAGTACAATTGTAGGGGACAAATTTTCTTTCTAATAGTAAATTGAAACTCTGCCTTGTTGAAGAAATAAGGGCTTAGAAAAAGGCTCTAATGGTTATTTGCATAAAATAATGTAACTAACTCACATAGTCATGCTGGCTGTTCTGAATGGCAATGATAAACTCTAACATTCATGGAAGCACAGGTCCTCAGAGGGCCATTCTAAGATTCTAATAATTGGCTATATCAATCATATTTTTGTCAGCTTTTCTGAAACGGAAACACTTAATTTTTCCATGAGGAAAAGCATTCATTTTGCTTTGAAAAGAATGACAGGAAATAAAAGCATATCTGTACAGAGTGACTCTATGTTGGCTGTTAATTAGGGTCACCATCAGGGAAACTTGAAAATAGTGGTTTTAGTAGGGGGTTACTGGGCAGCTTCTGAGATTCGGCACTTCCTACACAAGTACCATTGTATAAATAAATAAGACTTTCTTTCTATGGTCACCAAATTTAGCTGAAGTCTGTGGGCCTTAAATATAAATCTGATTGATGCAATCAGTTTAACTTTGGGTAACTGCCATGTTACACATATGCCCATCTGATTTGCTTTGTGTTATGCAAGTTTAAATGACTAGGGGGACCAGCACATGAAGGCCTTGGAAAATTCAGTAAGATTCAGATGCCCAACCAGAGTTAGCCTCATATGCAGCATAAATGATGCTGTCATGCTTGGACATCCTGAAAGTCCCCCAGACAGTGGCACTGAAGGTACATTTGCTAAGAACAGAAACTGTTCGCATTCTGCCTGGATAAAGAAGGACTCACACCTTCTTGGAGACCTTCACGCTGTTTGAATGAGGCTGTCCTCACCTCCCACCCCTCCACCCACCCCTGGCCATCTCCCTGCAACCTCTGGTCAATCTCTGCCTGGAGTGACGCTCTTGACTTTTACTCTTTCTCAGTGGCTCTCAAACTTGAACCCATATGAGAATCATTTGCATGACTTGTGGATTGCTGGGTCCCAC